>NC_139765.1:0-1240000 GCF_965231275.1 Zosterops lateralis
CCCACGGTTTAGCTCCGACCCGAGAGTGTCCGTGCCCCACCCTGCAGTCAATAGCCCAGCCCCAACAGTGATTTCAGCCCTGGCCATACAGCATTTCCACCCCAAGACGCAGGCAATAACCCAGCAGCGCCGGCACTTCAGCCCTCTTCCAGCCCCTCCCACTTTCAGCTGTCACACGCCCTCTCCCATGTTCAGCCTCGAGACCAGCCCCAACAGCAGTATCACAGGACTATTTATTTCAGCACACCCATCCTACAGGCTCTATGTCAGCCCTAGAGTTTCTATGGCCTTGGCAGTCTCTATGCCACCACTGCAGGGCTTTGAGCCGAGCCCTGCAGAGTCCCTTGCCCAGCCCCAGTGATTTCAGCTCTTGACCCACAAGGCTTTAATTTGACAGCCAGCTGGTTTCTTCTAGCAGCTGCACGGGTTTCTCCGACTCCGGCAGCAGCAATTTCTCCACCGTCACGGGGCAGGATGGTTGTCTTGGCCCCAGCTCTGCCACGGTTTAGCTCCGACCCGAGAGTGTCTGTGCCCACCCTGCAGTCATTAGCCCAGCCCCAACAGTGATTTCAGCCCTGGCCATACAGCATTTCCCACCCCCAAGACGCAGGCAATATCCCAGCAGCGCCGGCACTTCAGCCCTCTTCCAGCCCCTCCCACTTTCAGCTGTCCACACGCCCTCTCCCATGTTCAGCCTCGAGACCCAGCCCAACAGCAGTATCACAGGACTATTTATTTCAGCACACCCATCCTACAGGCTCTATGTCAGCCCTAGAGTTTTCTATGGCCTTGGCAGTCTCTATGCCACCGCTGCAGGGCTTTGAGCCGAGCCCTGCAGAGTCCCCTTGCCCAGCCCCAGTGATTTCAGCTCTTGACCCACAAGCTTTATTTGACAGCCAGCTGGTTTCTTCTAGCAGCATGCACGGGTTTCTCCGACTCCGGCAGCAGCAATTTCTCCACCGTCACGGGGCAGGATGGTTGTCTTGGCCCCAGCTCTGCCACGGTTTAGCTCCGACCCGAGAGTGTCCGTGCCCACCCTGCAGTCAATAGCCCAGCCCCAACAGTGATTTCAGCCCTGGCCATACAGCATTTCCACCCCAAGACGCAGGCAATATCCCAGCAGCGCCGGCACTTCAGCCCTCTTCCAGCCCCTCCCACTTTCAGCTGTCCACACGCCCTCTCCCATGTTCAGCCTCGAGACCCAGCCCCAACAGCAGTATCACAGGACTATTTATTTCAGCACACCCATCCTACAGGCTCTATGTCAGCCCTAGAGTTTCTATGGCCTTGGCAGTCTCTATGCCACCGCTGCAGAGCTTTGAGCCGGAGCCCTGCAGAGTCCCCTTGCCCAGCCCCAGTGATTTCAGCTCTTGACCCACAAGCTTTATTTGACAGCCAGCTGGTTTCTTCTAGCAGCATGCACGGGTTTCTCCGACTCCGGCAGCAGCAATTTCTCCACCGTCACGGGGCAGGATGGTTGTCTTGGCCCCAGCTCTGCCACGGTTTAGCTCCGACCCGAGAGTGTCTGTGCCCACCCTGCAGTCAATAGCCCAGCCCCAACAGTGATTTCAGCCCTGGCCATACAGCATTTCCACCCCAAGACGCAGGCAATATCCCAGCAGCGCCGGCACTTCAGCCCTCTTCCAGCCCCTCCCACTTTCAGCTGTCCACACGCCCTCTCCCATGTTCAGCCTCGAGACCCAGCCCCAACAGCAGTATCACAGGACTATTTATTTCAGCACACCCATCCTACAGGCTCTATGTCAGCCCTAGAGTTTCTATGGCCTTGGCAGTCTCTATGCCACCGCTGCAGGGCTTTGAGCCGAGCCCTGCAGAGTCCCCTTGCCCAGCCCCAGTGATTTCAGCTCTTGACCCACAAGCTTTATTTGACAGCCAGCTGGTTTCTTCTAGCAGCATGCACGGGTTTCTCCGACTCCGGCAGCAGCAATTTCTCCACCGTCACGGGGCAGGATGGTTGTCTTGGCCCCAGCTCTGCCACGGTTTAGCTCCGACCCGAGAGTGTCCGTGCCCACCCTGCAGTCAATAGCCCAGCCCCAACAGTGATTTCAGCCCTGGCCATACAGCATTTCCACCCAAGACGCAGGCAATATCCCAGCAGCGCCGGCACTTCAGCCCTCTTCCAGCCCCTCCCACTTTCAGCTGTCCACACGCCCTCTCCCATGTTCAGCCTCGAGACCCAGCCCCAACAGCAGTATCACAGGACTATTTATTTCAGCACACCCATCCTACAGGCTCTATGTCAGCCCTAGAGTTTCTATGGCCTTGGCAGTCTCTATGCCACCGCTGCAGGGCTTTGAGCCGGAGCCCTGCAGAGTCCCCTTGCCCAGCCCCAGTGATTTCAGCTCTTGACCCACAAGCTTTATTTGACAGCCAGCTTGGTTTCTTCTAGCAGCATGCACGGGTTTCTCGACTCCGGCAGCAGCAATTTCTCCACCGTCACGGGGCAGGATGGTTGTCTTGGCCCCAGCTCTGCCACGGTTTAGCTCCGACCCGAGAGTGTCTGTGCCCACCCTGCAGTCAATAGCCCAGCCCCAACAGTGATTTCAGCCCTGGCCATACAGCATTTCCACCCCAAGACGCAGGCAATAACCCAGCAGCGCCGGCACTTCAGCCTCTTCCAGCCCCTCCCACTTTCAGCTGTCCACACGCCCTCTCCCATGTTCAGCCTCGAGACCCAGCCCCAACAGCAGTATCACAGGACTATTTATTTCAGCACACCCATCCTACAGGCTCTATGTCAGCCCTAGAGTTTCTATGGCCTTGGCAGTCTCTATGCCACCGCTGCAGGGCTTTGAGCCGGAGCCCTGCAGAGTCCCCTTGCCCAGCCCCAGTGATTTCAGCTCTTGACCCACAAGCTTTATTTGACAGCCAGCTGGTTTCTTCTAGCAGCATGCACGGGTTTCTTCGACTCCGGCAGCAGCATTTCTCCACCGTCACGGGGCAGGATGGTTGTCTTGGCCCCAGCTCTGCCACGGTTTAGCTCCGACCCGAGAGTGTCCGTGCCCACCCTGCAGTCAATAGCCCAGCCCCAACAGTGATTTCAGCCCTGGCCATACAGCATTTCCACCCCAAGACGCAGGCATATCCCAGCAGCGCCGGCACTTCAGCCCTCTTCCAGCCCCTCCCACTTTCAGCTGTCCACACGCCCTCTCCCATGTTCAGCCTCGAGACCCAGCCCCAACAGCAGTATCACAGGACTATTTATTTCAGCACACCCATCCTACAGGCTCTATGTCAGCCCTAGAGTTTCTATGGCCTTGGCAGTCTCTATGCCACCGCTGCAGGGCTTTGAGCCGGAGCCCTGCAGAGTCCCCTTGCCCAGCCCCAGTGATTTCAGCTCTTGACCCACAAGCTTTATTTGACAGCCAGCTGGTTTCTTCTAGCAGCATGCACGGGTTTCTTCGACTCCGGCAGCAGCATTTTCTCCACCGTCACGGGGCAGGATGGTTGTCTTGGCCCCAGCTCTGCCACGGTTTAGCTCCGACCCGAGAGTGTCCGTGCCCACCCTGCAGTCAATAGCCCAGCCCCAACAGTGATTTCAGCCCTGGCCATACAGCATTTCCACCCCAAGACGCAGGCAATAACCCAGCAGCGCCGGCACTTCAGCCCTCTTCCAGCCCCTCCCACTTTCAGCTGTCCACACGCCCTCTCCCATGTTCAGCCTCGAGACCCAGCCCCAACAGCAGTATCACAGGACTATTTATTTCAGCACACCCATCCTACAGGCTCTATGTCAGCCCTAGAGTTTCTATGGCCTTGGCAGTCTCTATGCCACCGCTGCAGGGCTTTGAGCCGGAGCCCTGCAGAGTCCCCTTGCCCAGCCCCAGTGATTTCAGCTCTTGACCCACAAGCTTTATTTGACAGCCAGCTGGTTTCTTCTAGCAGCATGCACGGTTTCTTCGACTCCGGCAGCAGCATTTTCTCCACCGTCACGGGGCAGGATGGTTGTCTTGGCCCCAGCTCTGCCACGGTTTAGCTCCGACCCGAGAGTGTCCGTGCCCACCCTGCAGTCAATAGCCCAGCCCCAACAGTGATTTCAGCCCTGGCCATACAGCATTTCCACCCCAAGACGCAGGCAATAACCCAGCAGCGCCGGCACTTCAGCCCTCTTCCAGCCCCTCCCACTTTCAGCTGTCCACACGCCCTCTCCCATGTTCAGCCTCGAGACCCAGCCCCAACAGCAGTATCACAGGACTATTTATTTCAGCACACCCATCCTACAGGCTCTATGTCAGCCCTAGAGTTTCTATGGCCTTGGCAGTCTCTATGCCACCGCTGCAGGGCTTTGAGCCGGAGCCCTGCAGAGTCCCCTTGCCCAGCCCCAGTGATTTCAGCTCTTGACCCACAAGCTTTATTTGACAGCCAGCTGGTTTCTTCTAGCAGCATGCACGGGTTTCTTCCGACTCCGGCAGCAGCATTTTCTCCACCGTCACGGGGCAGGATGGTTGTCTTGGCCCCAGCTCTGCCACGGTTTAGCTCCGACCCGAGAGTGTCCGTGCCCACCCTGCAGTCAATAGCCCAGCCCCAACAGTGATTTCAGCCCTGGCCATACAGCATTTCCACCCCAAGACGCAGGCAATAACCCAGCAGCGCCGGCACTTCAGCCCTCTTCCAGCCCCTCCCACTTTCAGCTGTCCACACGCCCTCTCCCATGTTCAGCCTCGAGACCCAGCCCCAACAGCAGTATCACAGGACTATTTATTTCAGCACACCCATCCTACAGGCTCTATGTCAGCCCTAGAGTTTCTATGGCCTTGGCAGTCTCTATGCCACCGCTGCAGGCTTTGAGCCGGAGCCCTGCAGAGTCCCCTTGCCCAGCCCCAGTGATTTCAGCTCTTGACCCACAAGCTTTATTTGACAGCCAGCTGGTTTCTTCTAGCAGCATGCACGGGTTTCTCGACTCCGGCAGCAGCATTTTCTCCACCGTCACGGGGCAGGATGGTTGTCTTGGCCCCAGCTCTGCCACGGTTTAGCTCCGACCCGAGAGTGTCCGTGCCCACCCTGCAGTCAATAGCCCAGCCCCAACAGTGATTTCAGCCCTGGCCATACAGCATTTCCACCCCAAGACGCAGGCAATAACCCAGCAGCGCCGGCACTTCAGCCCTCTTCCAGCCCCTCCCACTTTCAGCTGTCCACACGCCCTCTCCCATGTTCAGCCTCGAGACCCAGCCCCAACAGCAGTATCACAGGACTATTTATTTCAGCACACCCATCCTACAGGCTCTATGTCAGCCCTAGAGTTTCTATGGCCTTGGCAGTCTCTATGCCACCACTGCAGGGCTTTGAGCCGGAGCCCTGCAGAGTCCCCTTGCCCAGCCCCAGTGATTTCAGCTCTTGACCCACAAGCTTTATTTGACAGCCAGCTGGTTTCTTCTAGCAGCATGCACGGTTTTCTTCGACTCCGGCAGCAGCATTTTCTCCACCGTCACGGGGCAGGATGGTTGTCTTGGCCCCAGCTCTGCCACGGTTTAGCTCCGACCCGAGAGTGTCCGTGCCCACCCTGCAGTCAATAGCCCAGCCCCAACAGTGATTTCAGCCCTGGCCATACAGCATTTCCACCCCAAGACGCAGGCAATAACCCAGCAGCGCCGGCACTTCAGCCCTCTTCCAGCCCCTCCCACTTTCAGCTGTCCACACGCCCTCTCCCATGTTCAGCCTCGAGACCCAGCCCCAACAGCAGTATCACAGGACTATTTATTTCAGCACACCCATCCTACAGGCTCTATGTCAGCCCTAGAGTTTCTATGGCCTTGGCAGTCTCTATGCCACCGCTGCAGGGCTTTGAGCCGGAGCCCTGCAGAGTCCCCTTGCCCAGCCCCAGTGATTTCAGCTCTTGACCCACAAGCTTTATTTGACAGCCAGCTGGTTTCTTCTAGCAGCATGCACGGGTTTCTCCGACTCCGGCAGCAGCAATTTCTCCACCGTCACGGGGCAGGATGGTTGTCTTGGCCCCAGCTCTGCCACGGTTTAGCTCCGACCCGAGAGTGTCCGTGCCCACCCTGCAGTCAATAGCCCAGCCCCAACAGTGATTTCAGCCCTGGCCATACAGCATTTCCACCCCAAGACGCAGGCAATAACCCAGCAGCGCCGGCACTTCAGCCCTCTTCCAGCCCCTCCCACTTTCAGCTGTCCACACGCCCTCTCCCATGTTCAGCCTCGAGACCCAGCCCCAACAGCAGTATCACAGGACTATTTATTTCAGCACACCCATCCTACAGGCTCTATGTCAGCCCTAGAGTTTCTATGGCCTTGGCAGTCTCTATGCCACCACTGCAGGGCTTTGAGCCGGAGCCCTGCAGAGTCCCCTTGCCCAGCCCCAGTGATTTCAGCTCTTGACCCACAAGCTTTATTTGACAGCCAGCTGGTTTCTTCTAGCAGCATGCACGGTTTTCTTCGACTCCGGCAGCAGCATTTTCTCCACCGTCACGGGGCAGGATGGTTGTCTTGGCCCCAGCTCTGCCACGGTTTAGCTCCGACCCGAGAGTGTCCGTGCCCACCCTGCAGTCAATAGCCCAGCCCCAACAGTGATTTCAGCCCTGGCCATACAGCATTTCCACCCCAAGACGCAGGCAATATCCCAGCAGCGCCGGCACTTCAGCCCTCTTCCAGCCCCTCCCACTTTCAGCTGTCCACACGCCCTCTCCCATGTTCAGCCTCGAGACCCAGCCCCAACAGCAGTATCACAGGACTATTTATTTCAGCACACCCATCCTACAGGCTCTATGTCAGCCCTAGAGTTTCTATGGCCTTGGCAGTCTCTATGCCACCACTGCAGGGCTTTGAGCCGGAGCCCTGCAGAGTCCCCTTGCCCAGCCCCAGTGATTTCAGCTCTTGACCCACAAGCTTTATTTGACAGCCAGCTGGTTTCTTCTAGCAGCATGCACGGGTTTCTTCGACTCCGGCAGCAGCATTTTCTCCACCGTCACGGGGCAGGATGGTTGTCTTGGCCCCAGCTCTGCCACGGTTTAGCTCCGACCCGAGAGTGTCCGTGCCCACCCTGCAGTCAATAGCCCAGCCCCAACAGTGATTTCAGCCCTGGCCATACAGCATTTCCACCCCAAGACGCAGGCAATAACCCAGCAGCGCCGGCACTTCAGCCCTCTTCCAGCCCCTCCCACTTTCAGCTGTCCACACGCCCTCTCCCATGTTCAGCCTCGAGACCCAGCCCCAACAGCAGTATCACAGGACTATTTATTTCAGCACACCCATCCTACAGGCTCTATGTCAGCCCTAGAGTTTCTATGGCCTTGGCAGTCTCTATGCCACCACTGCAGGGCTTTGAGCCGGAGCCCTGCAGAGTCCCCTTGCCCAGCCCCAGTGATTTCAGCTCTTGACCCACAAGCTTTATTTGACAGCCAGCTGGTTTCTTCTAGCAGCATGCACGGTTTTCTTCGACTCCGGCAGCAGCATTTTCTCCACCGTCACGGGGCAGGATGGTTGTCTTGGCCCCAGCTCTGCCACGGTTTAGCTCCGACCCGAGAGTGTCCGTGCCCACCCTGCAGTCAATAGCCCAGCCCCAACAGTGATTTCAGCCCTGGCCATACAGCATTTCCACCCCAAGACGCAGGCAATAACCCAGCAGCGCCGGCACTTCAGCCCTCTTCCAGCCCCTCCCACTTTCAGCTGTCCACACGCCCTCTCCCATGTTCAGCCTCGAGACCCAGCCCCAACAGCAGTATCACAGGACTATTTATTTCAGCACACCCATCCTACAGGCTCTATGTCAGCCCTAGAGTTTCTATGGCCTTGGCAGTCTCTATGCCACCACTGCAGGGCTTTGAGCCGGAGCCCTGCAGAGTCCCCTTGCCCAGCCCCAGTGATTTCAGCTCTTGACCCACAAGCTTTATTTGACAGCCAGCTGGTTTCTTCTAGCAGCATGCACGGGTTTCTCCGACTCCGGCAGCAGCAATTTCTCCACCGTCACGGGGCAGGATGGTTGTCTTGGCCCCAGCTCTGCCACGGTTTAGCTCCGACCCGAGAGTGTCTGTGCCCACCCTGCAGTCAATAGCCCAGCCCCAACAGTGATTTCAGCCCTGGCCATACAGCATTTCCACCCCAAGACGCAGGCAATATCCCAGCAGCGCCGGCACTTCAGCCCTCTTCCAGCCCCTCCCACTTTCAGCTGTCCACACGCCCTCTCCCATGTTCAGCCTCGAGACCCAGCCCCAACAGCAGTATCACAGGACTATTTATTTCAGCACACCCATCCTACAGGCTCTATGTCAGCCCTAGAGTTTCTATGGCCTTGGCAGTCTCTATGCCACCGCTGCAGGGCTTTGAGCCGAGCCCTGCAGAGTCCCCTTGCCCAGCCCCAGTGATTTCAGCTCTTGACCCACAAGCTTTATTTGACAGCCAGCTGGTTTCTTCTAGCAGCATGCACGGGTTTCTCCGACTCCGGCAGCAGCAATTTCTCCACCGTCACGGGGCAGGATGGTTGTCTTGGCCCCAGCTCTGCCACGGTTTAGCTCCGACCCGAGAGTGTCCGTGCCCACCCTGCAGTCAATAGCCCAGCCCCAACAGTGATTTCAGCCCTGGCCATACAGCATTTCCACCCCAAGACGCAGGCAATATCCCAGCAGCGCCGGCACTTCAGCCCTCTTCCAGCCCCTCCCACTTTCAGCTGTCCACACGCCCTCTCCCATGTTCAGCCTCGAGACCCAGCCCCAACAGCAGTATCACAGGACTATTTATTTCAGCACACCCATCCTACAGGCTCTATGTCAGCCCTAGAGTTTCTATGGCCTTGGCAGTCTCTATGCCACCGCTGCAGAGCTTTGAGCCGGAGCCCTGCAGAGTCCCCTTGCCCAGCCCCAGTGATTTCAGCTCTTGACCCACAAGCTTTATTTGACAGCCAGCTGGTTTCTTCTAGCAGCATGCACGGGTTTCTCCGACTCCGGCAGCAGCAATTTCTCCACCGTCACGGGGCAGGATGGTTGTCTTGGCCCCAGCTCTGCCACGGTTTAGCTCCGACCCGAGAGTGTCTGTGCCCACCCTGCAGTCAATAGCCCAGCCCCAACAGTGATTTCAGCCCTGGCCATACAGCATTTCCACCCCAAGACGCAGGCAATATCCCAGCAGCGCCGGCACTTCAGCCCTCTTCCAGCCCCTCCCACTTTCAGCTGTCCACACGCCCTCTCCCATGTT
The DNA here is from genome assembly GCF_965231275.1 of Zosterops lateralis. NCBI lineage: Eukaryota > Metazoa > Chordata > Aves > Passeriformes > Zosteropidae > Zosterops > Zosterops lateralis. The sequence continues at coordinate 9,166 of NC_139765.1, forward strand.
CAGCCTCGAGACCCAGCCCCAACAGCAGTATCACAGGACTATTTATTTCAGCACACCCATCCTACAGGCTCTATGTCAGCCCTAGAGTTTCTATGGCCTTGGCAGTCTCTATGCCACCGCTGCAGGGCTTTGAGCCGAGCCCTGCAGAGTCCCCTTGCCCAGCCCCAGTGATTTCAGCTCTTGACCCACAAGCTTTATTTGACAGCCAGCTGGTTTCTTCTAGCAGCATGCACGGGTTTCTCCGACTCCGGCAGCAGCAATTTCTCCACCGTCACGGGGCAGGATGGTTGTCTTGGCCCCAGCTCTGCCACGGTTTAGCTCCGACCCGAGAGTGTCCGTGCCCACCCTGCAGTCAATAGCCCAGCCCCAACAGTGATTTCAGCCCTGGCCATACAGCATTTCCACCCCAAGACGCAGGCAATATCCCAGCAGCGCCGGCACTTCAGCCCTCTTCCAGCCCCTCCCACTTTCAGCTGTCCACACGCCCTCTCCCATGTTCAGCCTCGAGACCCAGCCCCAACAGCAGTATCACAGGACTATTTATTTCAGCACACCCATCCTACAGGCTCTATGTCAGCCCTAGAGTTTCTATGGCCTTGGCAGTCTCTATGCCACCACTGCAGGGCTTTGAGCCGAGCCCTGCAGAGTCCCCTTGCCCAGCCCCAGTGATTTCAGCTCTTGACCCACAAGCTTTATTTGACAGCCAGCTGGTTTCTTCTAGCAGCATGCACGGGTTTCTTCGACTCCGGCAGCAGCAATTTCTCCACCGTCACGGGGCAGGATGGTTGTCTTGGCCCCAGCTCTGCCACGGTTTAGCTCCGACCCGAGAGTGTCCGTGCCCACCCTGCAGTCAATAGCCCAGCCCCAACAGTGATTTCAGCCCTGGCCATACAGCATTTCCACCCCAAGACGCAGGCAATAACCCAGCAGCGCCGGCACTTCAGCCCTCTTCCAGCCCCTCCCACTTTCAGCTGTCCACACGCCCTCTCCCATGTTCAGCCTCGAGACCCAGCCCCAACAGCAGTATCACAGGACTATTTATTTCAGCACACCCATCCTACAGGCTCTATGTCAGCCCTAGAGTTTCTATGGCCTTGGCAGTCTCTATGCCACCACTGCAGGGCTTTGAGCCGGAGCCCTGCAGAGTCCCCTTGCCCAGCCCCAGTGATTTCAGCTCTTGACCCACAAGCTTTATTTGACAGCCAGCTGGTTTCTTCTAGCAGCATGCACGGGTTTCTTCGACTCCGGCAGCAGCATTTTCTCCACCGTCACGGGGCAGGATGGTTGTCTTGGCCCCAGCTCTGCCACGGTTTAGCTCCGACCCGAGAGTGTCCGTGCCCACCCTGCAGTCAATAGCCCAGCCCCAACAGTGATTTCAGCCCTGGCCATACAGCATTTCCACCCCAAGACGCAGGCAATAACCCAGCAGCGCCGGCACTTCAGCCCTCTTCCAGCCCCTCCCACTTTCAGCTGTCCACACGCCCTCTCCCATGTTCAGCCTCGAGACCCAGCCCCAACAGCAGTATCACAGGACTATTTATTTCAGCACACCCATCCTACAGGCTCTATGTCAGCCCTAGAGTTTCTATGGCCTTGGCAGTCTCTATGCCACCGCTGCAGGGCTTTGAGCCGGAGCCCTGCAGAGTCCCCTTGCCCAGCCCCAGTGATTTCAGCTCTTGACCCACAAGCTTTATTTGACAGCCAGCTGGTTTCTTCTAGCAGCATGCACGGGTTTCTTCGACTCCGGCAGCAGCATTTTCTCCACCGTCACGGGGCAGGATGGTTGTCTTGGCCCCAGCTCTGCCACGGTTTAGCTCCGACCCGAGAGTGTCCGTGCCCACCCTGCAGTCAATAGCCCAGCCCCAACAGTGATTTCAGCCCTGGCCATACAGCATTTCCACCCCAAGACGCAGGCAATAACCCAGCAGCGCCGGCACTTCAGCCCTCTTCCAGCCCCTCCCACTTTCAGCTGTCCACACGCCCTCTCCCATGTTCAGCCTCGAGACCCAGCCCCAACAGCAGTATCACAGGACTATTTATTTCAGCACACCCATCCTACAGGCTCTATGTCAGCCCTAGAGTTTCTATGGCCTTGGCAGTCTCTATGCCACCGCTGCAGGGCTTTGAGCCGGAGCCCTGCAGAGTCCCCTTGCCCAGCCCCAGTGATTTCAGCTCTTGACCCACAAGCTTTATTTGACAGCCAGCTGGTTTCTTCTAGCAGCATGCACGGTTTTCTTCGACTCCGGCAGCAGCATTTTCTCCACCGTCACGGGGCAGGATGGTTGTCTTGGCCCCAGCTCTGCCACGGTTTAGCTCCGACCCGAGAGTGTCCGTGCCCACCCTGCAGTCAATAGCCCAGCCCCAACAGTGATTTCAGCCCTGGCCATACAGCATTTCCACCCCAAGACGCAGGCAATAACCCAGCAGCGCCGGCACTTCAGCCCTCTTCCAGCCCCTCCCACTTTCAGCTGTCCACACGCCCTCTCCCATGTTCAGCCTCGAGACCCAGCCCCAACAGCAGTATCACAGGACTATTTATTTCAGCACACCCATCCTACAGGCTCTATGTCAGCCCTAGAGTTTCTATGGCCTTGGCAGTCTCTATGCCACCGCTGCAGGGCTTTGAGCCGAGCCCTGCAGAGTCCCCTTGCCCAGCCCCAGTGATTTCAGCTCTTGACCCACAAGCTTTATTTGACAGCCAGCTGGTTTCTTCTAGCAGCATGCACGGGTTTCTCCGACTCCGGCAGCAGCAATTTCTCCACCGTCACGGGGCAGGATGGTTGTCTTGGCCCCAGCTCTGCCACGGTTTAGCTCCGACCCGAGAGTGTCCGTGCCCACCCTGCAGTCAATAGCCCAGCCCCAACAGTGATTTCAGCCCTGGCCATACAGCATTTCCACCCCAAGACGCAGGCAATATCCCAGCAGCGCCGGCACTTCAGCCCTCTTCCAGCCCCTCCCACTTTCAGCTGTCCACACGCCCTCTCCCATGTTCAGCCTCGAGACCCAGCCCCAACAGCAGTATCACAGGACTATTTATTTCAGCACACCCATCCTACAGGCTCTATGTCAGCCCTAGAGTTTCTATGGCCTTGGCAGTCTCTATGCCACCGCTGCAGGGCTTTGAGCCGAGCCCTGCAGAGTCCCCTTGCCCAGCCCCAGTGATTTCAGCTCTTGACCCACAAGCTTTATTTGACAGCCAGCTGGTTTCTTCTAGCAGCATGCACGGGTTTCTCCGACTCCGGCAGCAGCAATTTCTCCACCGTCACGGGGCAGGATGGTTGTCTTGGCCCCAGCTCTGCCACGGTTTAGCTCCGACCCGAGAGTGTCCGTGCCCACCCTGCAGTCAATAGCCCAGCCCGAACAGTGATTTCAGCCCTGGCCATACAGCATTTCCACCCCAAGACGCAGGCAATATCCCAGCAGCGCCGGCACTTCAGCCCTCTTCCAGCCCCTCCCACTTTCAGCTGTCCACACGCCCTCTCCCATGTTCAGCCTCGAGACCCAGCCCCAACGCAGTATCACAGGACTATTTATTTCAGCACACCCATCCTACAGGCTCTATGTCAGCCCTAGAGTTTCTATGGCCTTGGCAGTCTCTATGCCACCGCTGCAGGGCTTTGAGCCGGAGCCCTGCAGAGTCCCCTTGCCCAGCCCCAGTGATTTCAGCTCTTGACCCACAAGCTTTATTTGACAGCCAGCTGGTTTCTTCTAGCAGCATGCACGGGTTTCTCCGACTCCGGCAGCAGCATTTTCTCCACCGTCACGGGGCAGGATGGTTGTCTTGGCCCCAGCTCTGCCACGGTTTAGCTCCGACCCGAGAGTGTCCGTGCCCACCCTGCAGTCAATAGCCCAGCCCCAACAGTGATTTCAGCCCTGGCCATACAGCATTTCCACCCCAAGACGCAGGCAATAACCCAGCAGCGCCGGCACTTCAGCCCTCTTCCAGCCCCTCCCACTTTCAGCTGTCCACACGCCCTCTCCCATGTTCAGCCTCGAGACCCAGCCCCAACAGCAGTATCACAGGACTATTTATTTCAGCACACCCATCCTACAGGCTCTATGTCAGCCTAGAGTTTCTATGGCCTTGGCAGTCTCTATGCCACCACTGCAGGGCTTTGAGCCGGAGCCCTGCAGAGTCCCCTTGCCCAGCCCCAGTGATTTCAGCTCTTGACCCACAAGCTTTATTTGACAGCCAGCTGGTTTCTTCTAGCAGCATGCACGGTTTTCTTCGACTCCGGCAGCAGCATTTTCTCCACCGTCACGGGGCAGGATGGTTGTCTTGGCCCCAGCTCTGCCACGGTTTAGCTCCGACCCGAGAGTGTCCGTGCCCACCCTGCAGTCAATAGCCCAGCCCCAACAGTGATTTCAGCCCTGGCCATACAGCATTTCCACCCCAAGACGCAGGCAATATCCCAGCAGCGCCGGCACTTCAGCCCTCTTCCAGCCCCTCCCACTTTCAGCTGTCCACACGCCCTCTCCCATGTTCAGCCTCGAGACCCAGCCCCAACAGCAGTATCACAGGACTATTTATTTCAGCACACCCATCCTACAGGCTCTATGTCAGCCCTAGAGTTTCTATGGCCTTGGCAGTCTCTATGCCACCGCTGCAGAGCTTTGAGCCGGAGCCCTGCAGAGTCCCCTTGCCCAGCCCCAGTGATTTCAGCTCTTGACCCACAAGCTTTATTTGACAGCCAGCTGGTTTCTTCTAGCAGCATGCACGGGTTTCTCCGACTCCGGCAGCAGCAATTTCTCCACCGTCACGGGGCAGGGATGGTTGTCTTGGCCCCAGCTCTGCCACGGTTTTAGCTCCGACCCGAGAGTGTCTGTGCCCACCCTGCAGTCAATAGCCCAGCCCCAACAGTGATTTCAGCCCTGGCCATACAGCATTTCCACCCCAAGACGCAGGCAATATCCCAGCAGCGCCGGCACTTCAGCCCTCTTCCAGCCCCTCCCACTTTCAGCTGTCCACACGCCCTCTCCCATGTTCAGCCTCAAGACCCAGCCCCAACAGCAGTATCACAGGACTATTTATTTCAGCACACCCATCCTACAGGCTCTATGTCAGCCCTAGAGTTTCTATGGCCTTGGCAGTCTCTATGCCACCGCTGCAGGGCTTTGAGCCGAGCCCTGCAGAGTCCCCTTGCCCAGCCCCAGTGATTTCAGCTCTTGACCCACAAGCTTTATTTGACAGCCAGCTGGTTTCTTCTAGCAGCATGCACGGGTTTCTCCGACTCCGGCAGCAGCAATTTCTCCACCGTCACGGGGCAGGATGGTTGTCTTGGCCCCAGCTCTGCCACGGTTTAGCTCCGACCCGAGAGTGTCCGTGCCCACCCTGCAGTCAATAGCCCAGCCCCAACAGTGATTTCAGCCCTGGCCATACAGCATTTCCACCCCAAGACGCAGGCAATATCCCAGCAGCGCCGGCACTTCAGCCCTCTTCCAGCCCCTCCCACTTTCAGCTGTCCACACGCCCTCTCCCATGTTCAGCCTCGAGACCCAGCCCCAACAGCAGTATCACAGGACTATTTATTTCAGCACACCCATCCTACAGGCTCTATGTCAGCCCTAGAGTTTCTATGGCCTTGGCAGTCTCTATGCCACCGCTGCAGGGCTTTGAGCCGAGCCCTGCAGAGTCCCCTTGCCCAGCCCCAGTGATTTCAGCTCTTGACCCACAAGCTTTATTTGACAGCCAGCTGGTTTCTTCTAGCAGCATGCACGGGTTTCTTCGACTCCGGCAGCAGCAATTTCTCCACCGTCACGGGGCAGGATGGTTGTCTTGGCCCCAGCTCTGCCACGGTTTAGCTCCGACCCGAGAGTGTCCGTGCCCACCCTGCAGTCAATAGCCCAGCCCCAACAGTGATTTCAGCCCTGGCCATACAGCATTTCCACCCCAAGACGCAGGCAATAACCCAGCAGCGCCGGCACTTCAGCCCTCTTCCAGCCCCTCCCACTTTCAGCTGTCCACACGCCCTCTCCCATGTTCAGCCTCGAGACCCAGCCCAACAGCAGTATCACAGGACTATTTATTTCAGCACACCCATCCTACAGGCTCTATGTCAGCCCTAGAGTTTCTATGGGCCTTGGCAGTCTCTATGCCACCGCTGCAGGGCTTTGAGCCGGAGCCCTGCAGAGTCCCCTTGCCCAGCCCCAGTGATTTCAGCTCTTGACCCACAAGCTTTATTTGACAGCCAGCTGGTTTCTTCTAGCAGCATGCACGGTTTCTTCGACTCCGGCAGCAGCATTTTCTCCACCGTCACGGGGCAGGATGGTTGTCTTGGCCCCAGCTCTGCCACGGTTTAGCTCCGACCCGAGAGTGTCCGTGCCCACCCTGCAGTCAATAGCCCAGCCCCAACAGTGATTTCAGCCCTGGCCATACAGCATTTCCACCCCAAGACGCAGGCAATAACCCAGCAGCGCCGGCACTTCAGCCCTCTTCCAGCCCCTCCCACTTTCAGCTGTCCACACGCCCTCTCCCATGTTCAGCCTCGAGACCCAGCCCCAACAGCAGTATCACAGGACTATTTATTTCAGCACACCCATCCTACAGGCTCTATGTCAGCCCTAGAGTTTCTATGGCCTTGGCAGTCTCTATGCCACCGCTGCAGGGCTTTGAGCCGAGCCCTGCAGAGTCCCCTTGCCCAGCCCCAGTGATTTCAGCTCTTGACCCACAAGCTTTATTTGACAGCCAGCTGGTTTCTTCTAGCAGCATGCACGGGTTTCTCCGACTCCGGCAGCAGCAATTTCTCCACCGTCACGGGGCAGGATGGTTGTCTTGGCCCCAGCTCTGCCACGGTTTAGCTCCGACCCGAGAGTGTCCGTGCCCACCCTGCAGTCAATAGCCCAGCCCCAACAGTGATTTCAGCCCTGGCCATACAGCATTTCCACCCCAAGACGCAGGCAATATCCCAGCAGCGCCGGCACTTCAGCCCTCTTCCAGCCCCTCCCACTTTCAGCTGTCCACACGCCCTCTCCCATGTTCAGCCTCGAGACCCAGCCCCAACAGCAGTATCACAGGACTATTTATTTCAGCACACCCATCCTACAGGCTCTATGTCAGCCCTAGAGTTTCTATGGCCTTGGCAGTCTCTATGCCACCGCTGCAGGGCTTTGAGCCGAGCCCTGCAGAGTCCCCTTGCCCAGCCCCAGTGATTTCAGCTCTTGACCCACAAGCTTTATTTGACAGCCAGCTGGTTTCTTCTAGCAGCATGCACGGGTTTCTCCGACTCCGGCAGCAGCAATTTCTCCACCGTCACGGGGCAGGATGGTTGTCTTGGCCCCAGCTCTGCCACGGTTTAGCTCCGACCCGAGAGTGTCCGTGCCCACCCTGCAGTCAATAGCCCAGCCCCAACAGTGATTTCAGCCCTGGCCATACAGCATTTCCACCCCAAGACGCAGGCAATATCCCAGCAGCGCCGGCACTTCAGCCCTCTTCCAGCCCCTCCCACTTTCAGCTGTCCACACGCCCTCTCCCATGTTCAGCCTCGAGACCCAGCCCCAACAGCAGTATCACAGGACTATTTATTTCAGCACACCCATCCTACAGGCTCTATGTCAGCCCTAGAGTTTCTATGGCCTTGGCAGTCTCTATGCCACCGCTGCAGGGCTTTGAGCCGGAGCCCTGCAGAGTCCCCTTGCCCAGCCCCAGTGATTTCAGCTCTTGACCCACAAGCTTTATTTGACAGCCAGCTGGTTTCTTCTAGCAGCATGCACGGGTTTCTCCGACTCCGGCAGCAGCATTTTCTCCACCGTCACGGGGCAGGATGGTTGTCTTGGCCCCAGCTCTGCCACGGTTTAGCTCCGACCCGAGAGTGTCCGTGCCCACCCTGCAGTCAATAGCCCAGCCCAACAGTGATTTCAGCCCTGGCCATACAGCATTTCCACCCCAAGACGCAGGCAATAACCCAGCAGCGCCGGCACTTCAGCCCTCTTCCAGCCCCTCCCACTTTCAGCTGTCCACACGCCCTCTCCCATGTTCAGCCTCGAGACCCAGCCCCAACAGCAGTATCACAGGACTATTTATTTCAGCACACCCATCCTACAGGCTCTATGTCAGCCCTAGAGTTTCTATGGCCTTGGCAGTCTCTATGCCACCACTGCAGGGCTTTGAGCCGGAGCCCTGCAGAGTCCCCTTGCCCAGCCCCAGTGATTTCAGCTCTTGACCCACAAGCTTTATTTGACAGCCAGCTGGTTTCTTCTAGCAGCATGCACGGTTTTCTTCGACTCCGGCAGCAGCATTTTCTCCACCGTCACGGGGCAGGATGGTTGTCTTGGCCCCAGCTCTGCCACGGTTTAGCTCCGACCCGAGAGTGTCCGTGCCCACCCTGCAGTCAATAGCCCAGCCCCAACAGTGATTTCAGCCCTGGCCATACAGCATTTCCACCCCAAGACGCAGGCAATATCCCAGCAGCGCCGGCACTTCAGCCCTCTTCCAGCCCCTCCCACTTTCAGCTGTCCACACGCCCTCTCCCATGTTCAGCCTCGAGACCCAGCCCCAACAGCAGTATCACAGGACTATTTATTTCAGCACACCCATCCTACAGGCTCTATGTCAGCCCTAGAGTTTCTATGGCCTTGGCAGTCTCTATGCCACCGCTGCAGAGCTTTGAGCCGGAGCCCTGCAGAGTCCCCTTGCCCAGCCCCAGTGATTTCAGCTCTTGACCCACAAGCTTTATTTGACAGCCAGCTGGTTTCTTCTAGCAGCATGCACGGGTTTCTCCGACTCCGGCAGCAGCATTTTCTCCACCGTCACGGGGCAGGATGGTTGTCTTGGCCCCAGCTCTGCCACGGTTTAGCTCCGACCCGAGAGTGTCCGTGCCCACCCTGCAGTCAATAGCCCAGCCCCAACAGTGATTTCAGCCCTGGCCATACAGCATTTCCACCCCAAGACGCAGGCAATAACCCAGCAGCGCCGGCACTTCAGCCCTCTTCCAGCCCCTCCCACTTTCAGCTGTCCACACGCCCTCTCCCATGTTCAGCCTCGAGACCCAGCCCCAACAGCAGTATCACAGGACTATTTATTTCAGCACACCCATCCTACAGGCTCTATGTCAGCCCTAGAGTTTCTATGGCCTTGGCAGTCTCTATGCCACCACTGCAGGGCTTTGAGCCGGAGCCCTGCAGAGTCCCCTTGCCCAGCCCCAGTGATTTCAGCTCTTGACCCACAAGCTTTATTTGACAGCCAGCTGGTTTCTTCTAGCAGCATGCACGGTTTTCTTCGACTCCGGCAGCAGCATTTTCTCCACCGTCACGGGGCAGGATGGTTGTCTTGGCCCCAGCTCTGCCACGGTTTAGCTCCGACCCGAGAGTGTCCGTGCCCACCCTGCAGTCAATAGCCCAGCCCCAACAGTGATTTCAGCCCTGGCCATACAGCATTTCCACCCCAAGACGCAGGCAATAACCCAGCAGCGCCGGCACTTCAGCCCTCTTCCAGCCCCTCCCACTTTCAGCTGTCCACACGCCCTCTCCCATGTTCAGCCTCGAGACCCAGCCCCAACAGCAGTATCACAGGACTATTTATTTCAGCACACCCATCCTACAGGCTCTATGTCAGCCCTAGAGTTTCTATGGCCTTGGCAGTCTCTATGCCACCACTGCAGGGCTTTGAGCCGGAGCCCTGCAGAGTCCCCTTGCCCAGCCCCAGTGATTTCAGCTCTTGACCCACAAGCTTTATTTGACAGCCAGCTGGTTTCTTCTAGCAGCATGCACGGGTTTCTCCGACTCCGGCAGCAGCAATTTCTCCACCGTCACGGGGCAGGATGGTTGTCTTGGCCCCAGCTCTGCCACGGTTTAGCTCCGACCCGAGAGTGTCCGTGCCCACCCTGCAGTCAATAGCCCAGCCCCAACAGTGATTTCAGCCCTGGCCATACAGCATTTCCACCCCAAGACGCAGGCAATAACCCAGCAGCGCCGGCACTTCAGCCCTCTTCCAGCCCCTCCCACTTTCAGCTGTCCACACGCCCTCTCCCATGTTCAGCCTCGAGACCCAGCCCCAACAGCAGTATCACAGGACTATTTATTTCAGCACACCCATCCTACAGGCTCTATGTCAGCCCTAGAGTTTCTATGGCCTTGGCAGTCTCTATGCCACCACTGCAGGGCTTTGAGCCGGAGCCCTGCAGAGTCCCCTTGCCCAGCCCCAGTGATTTCAGCTCTTGACCCACAAGCTTTATTTGACAGCCAGCTGGTTTCTTCTAGCAGCATGCACGGTTTTCTTCGACTCCGGCAGCAGCATTTTCTCCACCGTCACGGGGCAGGATGGTTGTCTTGGCCCCAGCTCTGCCACGGTTTAGCTCCGACCCGAGAGTGTCCGTGCCCACCCTGCAGTCAATAGCCCAGCCCCAACAGTGATTTCAGCCCTGGCCATACAGCATTTCCACCCCAAGACGCAGGCAATATCCCAGCAGCGCCGGCACTTCAGCCCTCTTCCAGCCCCTCCCACTTTCAGCTGTCCACACGCCCTCTCCCATGTTCAGCCTCGAGACCCAGCCCCAACAGCAGTATCACAGGACTATTTATTTCAGCACACCCATCCTACAGGCTCTATGTCAGCCCTAGAGTTTCTATGGCCTTGGCAGTCTCTATGCCACCACTGCAGGGCTTTGAGCCGGAGCCCTGCAGAGTCCCCTTGCCCAGCCCCAGTGATTTCAGCTCTTGACCCACAAGCTTTATTTGACAGCCAGCTGGTTTCTTCTAGCAGCATGCACGGGTTTCTTCGACTCCGGCAGCAGCATTTTCTCCACCGTCACGGGGCAGGATGGTTGTCTTGGCCCCAGCTCTGCCACGGTTTAGCTCCGACCCGAGAGTGTCCGTGCCCACCCTGCAGTCAATAGCCCAGCCCCAACAGTGATTTCAGCCCTGGCCATACAGCATTTCCACCCCAAGACGCAGGCAATAACCCAGCAGCGCCGGCACTTCAGCCCTCTTCCAGCCCCTCCCACTTTCAGCTGTCCACACGCCCTCTCCCATGTTCAGCCTCGAGACCCAGCCCCAACAGCAGTATCACAGGACTATTTATTTCAGCACACCCATCCTACAGGCTCTATGTCAGCCCTAGAGTTTCTATGGCCTTGGCAGTCTCTATGCCACCACTGCAGGGCTTTGAGCCGGAGCCCTGCAGAGTCCCCTTGCCCAGCCCCAGTGATTTCAGCTCTTGACCCACAAGCTTTATTTGACAGCCAGCTGGTTTCTTCTAGCAGCATGCACGGTTTTCTTCGACTCCGGCAGCAGCATTTTCTCCACCGTCACGGGGCAGGATGGTTGTCTTGGCCCCAGCTCTGCCACGGTTTAGCTCCGACCCGAGAGTGTCCGTGCCCACCCTGCAGTCAATAGCCCAGCCCCAACAGTGATTTCAGCCCTGGCCATACAGCATTTCCACCCCAAGACGCAGGCAATAACCCAGCAGCGCCGGCACTTCAGCCCTCTTCCAGCCCCTCCCACTTTCAGCTGTCCACACGCCCTCTCCCATGTTCAGCCTCGAGACCCAGCCCCAACAGCAGTATCACAGGACTATTTATTTCAGCACACCCATCCTACAGGCTCTATGTCAGCCCTAGAGTTTCTATGGCCTTGGCAGTCTCTATGCCACCACTGCAGGGCTTTGAGCCGGAGCCCTGCAGAGTCCCCTTGCCCAGCCCCAGTGATTTCAGCTCTTGACCCACAAGCTTTATTTGACAGCCAGCTGGTTTCTTCTAGCAGCATGCACGGGTTTCTCCGACTCCGGCAGCAGCAATTTCTCCACCGTCACGGGGCAGGATGGTTGTCTTGGCCCCAGCTCTGCCACGGTTTAGCTCCGACCCGAGAGTGTCTGTGCCCACCCTGCAGTCAATAGCCCAGCCCCAACAGTGATTTCAGCCCTGGCCATACAGCATTTCCACCCCAAGACGCAGGCAATATCCCAGCAGCGCCGGCACTTCAGCCCTCTTCCAGCCCCTCCCACTTTCAGCTGTCCACACGCCCTCTCCCATGTTCAGCCTCGAGACCCAGCCCCAACAGCAGTATCACAGGACTATTTATTTCAGCACACCCATCCTACAGGCTCTATGTCAGCCCTAGAGTTTCTATGGCCTTGGCAGTCTCTATGCCACCGCTGCAGGGCTTTGAGCCGAGCCCTGCAGAGTCCCCTTGCCCAGCCCCAGTGATTTCAGCTCTTGACCCACAAGCTTTATTTGACAGCCAGCTGGTTTCTTCTAGCAGCATGCACGGGTTTCTCCGACTCCGGCAGCAGCAATTTCTCCACCGTCACGGGGCAGGATGGTTGTCTTGGCCCCAGCTCTGCCACGGTTTAGCTCCGACCCGAGAGTGTCCGTGCCCACCCTGCAGTCAATAGCCCAGCCCCAACAGTGATTTCAGCCCTGGCCATACAGCATTTCCACCCCAAGACGCAGGCAATATCCCAGCAGCGCCGGCACTTCAGCCCTCTTCCAGCCCCTCCCACTTTCAGCTGTCCACACGCCCTCTCCCATGTTCAGCCTCGAGACCCAGCCCCAACAGCAGTATCACAGGACTATTTATTTCAGCACACCCATCCTACAGGCTCTATGTCAGCCCTAGAGTTTCTATGGCCTTGGCAGTCTCTATGCCACCGCTGCAGAGCTTTGAGCCGGAGCCCTGCAGAGTCCCCTTGCCCAGCCCCAGTGATTTCAGCTCTTGACCCACAAGCTTTATTTGACAGCCAGCTGGTTTCTTCTAGCAGCATGCACGGGTTTCTCCGACTCCGGCAGCAGCAATTTCTCCACCGTCACGGGGCAGGATGGTTGTCTTGGCCCCAGCTCTGCCACGGTTTAGCTCCGACCCGAGAGTGTCTGTGCCCACCCTGCAGTCAATAGCCCAGCCCCAACAGTGATTTCAGCCCTGGCCATACAGCATTTCCACCCCAAGACGCAGGCAATATCCCAGCAGCGCCGGCACTTCAGCCCTCTTCCAGCCCCTCCCACTTTCAGCTGTCCACACGCCCTCTCCCATGTTCAGCCTCGAGACCCAGCCCCAACAGCAGTATCACAGGACTATTTATTTCAGCACACCCATCCTACAGGCTCTATGTCAGCCCTAGAGTTTCTATGGCCTTGGCAGTCTCTATGCCACCGCTGCAGGGCTTTGAGCCGAGCCCTGCAGAGTCCCCTTGCCCAGCCCCAGTGATTTCAGCTCTTGACCCACAAGCTTTATTTGACAGCCAGCTGGTTTCTTCTAGCAGCATGCACGGGTTTCTCCGACTCCGGCAGCAGCAATTTCTCCACCGTCACGGGGCAGGATGGTTGTCTTGGCCCCAGCTCTGCCACGGTTTAGCTCCGACCCGAGAGTGTCCGTGCCCACCCTGCAGTCAATAGCCCAGCCCCAACAGTGATTTCAGCCCTGGCCATACAGCATTTCCACCCCAAGACGCAGGCAATATCCCAGCAGCGCCGGCACTTCAGCCCTCTTCCAGCCCCTCCCACTTTCAGCTGTCCACACGCCCTCTCCCATGTTCAGCCTCGAGACCCAGCCCCAACAGCAGTATCACAGGACTATTTATTTCAGCACACCCATCCTACAGGCTCTATGTCAGCCCTAGAGTTTCTATGGCCTTGGCAGTCTCTATGCCACCACTGCAGGGCTTTGAGCCGAGCCCTGCAGAGTCCCCTTGCCCAGCCCCAGTGATTTCAGCTCTTGACCCACAAGCTTTATTTGACAGCCAGCTGGTTTCTTCTAGCAGCATGCACGGGTTTCTTCGACTCCGGCAGCAGCAATTTCTCCACCGTCACGGGGCAGGATGGTTGTCTTGGCCCCAGCTCTGCCACGGTTTAGCTCCGACCCGAGAGTGTCCGTGCCCACCCTGCAGTCAATAGCCCAGCCCCAACAGTGATTTCAGCCCTGGCCATACAGCATTTCCACCCCAAGACGCAGGCAATAACCCAGCAGCGCCGGCACTTCAGCCCTCTTCCAGCCCCTCCCACTTTCAGCTGTCCACACGCCCTCTCCCATGTTCAGCCTCGAGACCCAGCCCCAACAGCAGTATCACAGGACTATTTATTTCAGCACACCCATCCTACAGGCTCTATGTCAGCCCTAGAGTTTCTATGGCCTTGGCAGTCTCTATGCCACCACTGCAGGGCTTTGAGCCGGAGCCCTGCAGAGTCCCCTTGCCCAGCCCCAGTGATTTCAGCTCTTGACCCACAAGCTTTATTTGACAGCCAGCTGGTTTCTTCTAGCAGCATGCACGGGTTTCTTCGACTCCGGCAGCAGCATTTTCTCCACCGTCACGGGGCAGGATGGTTGTCTTGGCCCCAGCTCTGCCACGGTTTAGCTCCGACCCGAGAGTGTCCGTGCCCACCCTGCAGTCAATAGCCCAGCCCCAACAGTGATTTCAGCCCTGGCCATACAGCATTTCCACCCCAAGACGCAGGCAATAACCCAGCAGCGCCGGCACTTCAGCCCTCTTCCAGCCCCTCCCACTTTCAGCTGTCCACACGCCCTCTCCCATGTTCAGCCTCGAGACCCAGCCCCAACAGCAGTATCACAGGACTATTTATTTCAGCACACCCATCCTACAGGCTCTATGTCAGCCCTAGAGTTTCTATGGCCTTGGCAGTCTCTATGCCACCGCTGCAGGGCTTTGAGCCGGAGCCCTGCAGAGTCCCCTTGCCCAGCCCCAGTGATTTCAGCTCTTGACCCACAAGCTTTATTTGACAGCCAGCTGGTTTCTTCTAGCAGCATGCACGGTTTTCTTCGACTCCGGCAGCAGCATTTTCTCCACCGTCACGGGGCAGGATGGTTGTCTTGGCCCCAGCTCTGCCACGGTTTAGCTCCGACCCGAGAGTGTCCGTGCCCACCCTGCAGTCAATAGCCCAGCCCCAACAGTGATTTCAGCCCTGGCCATACAGCATTTCCACCCCAAGACGCAGGCAATAACCCAGCAGCGCCGGCACTTCAGCCCTCTTCCAGCCCCTCCCACTTTCAGCTGTCCACACGCCCTCTCCCATGTTCAGCCTCGAGACCCAGCCCCAACAGCAGTATCACAGGACTATTTATTTCAGCACACCCATCCTACAGGCTCTATGTCAGCCCTAGAGTTTCTATGGCCTTGGCAGTCTCTATGCCACCGCTGCAGGGCTTTGAGCCGAGCCCTGCAGAGTCCCCTTGCCCAGCCCCAGTGATTTCAGCTCTTGACCCACAAGCTTTATTTGACAGCCAGCTGGTTTCTTCTAGCAGCATGCACGGGTTTCTCCGACTCCGGCAGCAGCAATTTCTCCACCGTCACGGGGCAGGATGGTTGTCTTGGCCCCAGCTCTGCCACGGTTTAGCTCCGACCCGAGAGTGTCCGTGCCCACCCTGCAGTCAATAGCCCAGCCCCAACAGTGATTTCAGCCCTGGCCATACAGCATTTCCACCCCAAGACGCAGGCAATATCCCAGCAGCGCCGGCACTTCAGCCCTCTTCCAGCCCCTCCCACTTTCAGCTGTCCACACGCCCTCTCCCATGTTCAGCCTCGAGACCCAGCCCCAACAGCAGTATCACAGGACTATTTATTTCAGCACACCCATCCTACAGGCTCTATGTCAGCCCTAGAGTTTCTATGGCCTTGGCAGTCTCTATGCCACCGCTGCAGGGCTTTGAGCCGAGCCCTGCAGAGTCCCCTTGCCCAGCCCCAGTGATTTCAGCTCTTGACCCACAAGCTTTATTTGACAGCCAGCTGGTTTCTTCTAGCAGCATGCACGGGTTTCTCCGACTCCGGCAGCAGCAATTTCTCCACCGTCACGGGGCAGGATGGTTGTCTTGGCCCCAGCTCTGCCACGGTTTAGCTCCGACCCGAGAGTGTCCGTGCCCACCCTGCAGTCAATAGCCCAGCCCGAACAGTGATTTCAGCCCTGGCCATACAGCATTTCCACCCCAAGACGCAGGCAATATCCCAGCAGCGCCGGCACTTCAGCCCTCTTCCAGCCCCTCCCACTTTCAGCTGTCCACACGCCCTCTCCCATGTTCAGCCTCGAGACCCAGCCCCAACAGCAGTATCACAGGACTATTTATTTCAGCACACCCATCCTACAGGCTCTATGTCAGCCCTAGAGTTTCTATGGCCTTGGCAGTCTCTATGCCACCGCTGCAGGGCTTTGAGCCGGAGCCCTGCAGAGTCCCCTTGCCCAGCCCCAGTGATTTCAGCTCTTGACCCACAAGCTTTATTTGACAGCCAGCTGGTTTCTTCTAGCAGCATGCACGGGTTTCTCCGACTCCGGCAGCAGCAATTTCTCCACCGTCACGGGGCAGGATGGTTGTCTTGGCCCCAGCTCTGCCACGGTTTAGCTCCGACCCGAGAGTGTCCGTGCCCACCCTGCAGTCAATAGCCCAGCCCCAACAGTGATTTCAGCCCTGGCCATACAGCATTTCCACCCCAAGACGCAGGCAATAACCCAGCAGCGCCGGCACTTCAGCCCTCTTCCAGCCCCTCCCACTTTCAGCTGTCCACACGCCCTCTCCCATGTTCAGCCTCGAGACCCAGCCCCAACAGCAGTATCACAGGACTATTTATTTCAGCACACCCATCCTACAGGCTCTATGTCAGCCCTAGAGTTTCTATGGCCTTGGCAGTCTCTATGCCACCACTGCAGGGCTTTGAGCCGGAGCCCTGCAGAGTCCCCTTGCCCAGCCCCAGTGATTTCAGCTCTTGACCCACAAGCTTTATTTGACAGCCAGCTGGTTTCTTCTAGCAGCATGCACGGTTTTCTTCGACTCCGGCAGCAGCATTTTCTCCACCGTCACGGGGCAGGATGGTTGTCTTGGCCCCAGCTCTGCCACGGTTTAGCTCCGACCCGAGAGTGTCCGTGCCCACCCTGCAGTCAATAGCCCAGCCCCAACAGTGATTTCAGCCCTGGCCATACAGCATTTCCACCCCAAGACGCAGGCAATAACCCAGCAGCGCCGGCACTTCAGCCCTCTTCCAGCCCCTCCCACTTTCAGCTGTCCACACGCCCTCTCCCATGTTCAGCCTCGAGACCCAGCCCCAACAGCAGTATCACAGGACTATTTATTTCAGCACACCCATCCTACAGGCTCTATGTCAGCCCTAGAGTTTCTATGGCCTTGGCAGTCTCTATGCCACCACTGCAGGGCTTTGAGCCGGAGCCCTGCAGAGTCCCCTTGCCCAGCCCCAGTGATTTCAGCTCTTGACCCACAAGCTTTATTTGACAGCCAGCTGGTTTCTTCTAGCAGCATGCACGGGTTTCTCCGACTCCGGCAGCAGCAATTTCTCCACCGTCACGGGGCAGGATGGTTGTCTTGGCCCCAGCTCTGCCACGGTTTAGCTCCGACCCGAGAGTGTCCGTGCCCACCCTGCAGTCAATAGCCCAGCCCCAACAGTGATTTCAGCCCTGGCCATACAGCATTTCCACCCCAAGACGCAGGCAATAACCCAGCAGCGCCGGCACTTCAGCCCTCTTCCAGCCCCTCCCACTTTCAGCTGTCCACACGCCCTCTCCCATGTTCAGCCTCGAGACCCAGCCCCAACAGCAGTATCACAGGACTATTTATTTCAGCACACCCATCCTACAGGCTCTATGTCAGCCCTAGAGTTTCTATGGCCTTGGCAGTCTCTATGCCACCGCTGCAGGGCTTTGAGCCGGAGCCCTGCAGAGTCCCCTTGCCCAGCCCCAGTGATTTCAGCTCTTGACCCACAAGCTTTATTTGACAGCCAGCTGGTTTCTTCTAGCAGCATGCACGGTTTTCTTCGACTCCGGCAGCAGCATTTTCTCCACCGTCACGGGGCAGGATGGTTGTCTTGGCCCCAGCTCTGCCACGGTTTAGCTCCGACCCGAGAGTGTCCGTGCCCACCCTGCAGTCAATAGCCCAGCCCCAACAGTGATTTCAGCCCTGGCCATACAGCATTTCCACCCCAAGACGCAGGCAATATCCCAGCAGCGCCGGCACTTCAGCCCTCTTCCAGCCCCTCCCACTTTCAGCTGTCCACACGCCCTCTCCCATGTTCAGCCTCGAGACCCAGCCCCAACAGCAGTATCACAGGACTATTTATTTCAGCACACCCATCCTACAGGCTCTATGTCAGCCCTAGAGTTTCTATGGCCTTGGCAGTCTCTATGCCACCGCTGCAGAGCTTTGAGCCGGAGCCCTGCAGAGTCCCCTTGCCCAGCCCCAGTGATTTCAGCTCTTGACCCACAAGCTTTATTTGACAGCCAGCTGGTTTCTTCTAGCAGCATGCACGGGTTTCTCCGACTCCGGCAGCAGCAATTTCTCCACCGTCACGGGGCAGGATGGTTGTCTTGGCCCCAGCTCTGCCACGGTTTAGCTCCGACCCGAGAGTGTCCGTGCCCACCCTGCAGTCAATAGCCCAGCCCCAACAGTGATTTCAGCCCTGGCCATACAGCATTTCCACCCCAAGACGCAGGCAATATCCCAGCAGCGCCGGCACTTCAGCCCTCTTCCAGCCCCTCCCACTTTCAGCTGTCCACACGCCCTCTCCCATGTTCAGCCTCGAGACCCAGCCCCAACAGCAGTATCACAGGACTATTTATTTCAGCACACCCATCCTACAGGCTCTATGTCAGCCCTAGAGTTTCTATGGCCTTGGCAGTCTCTATGCCACCGCTGCAGAGCTTTGAGCCGGAGCCCTGCAGAGTCCCCTTGCCCAGCCCCAGTGATTTCAGCTCTTGACCCACAAGCTTTATTTGACAGCCAGCTGGTTTCTTCTAGCAGCATGCACGGGTTTCTCCGACTCCGGCAGCAGCAATTTCTCCACCGTCACGGGGCAGGATGGTTGTCTTGGCCCCAGCTCTGCCACGGTTTAGCTCCGACCCGAGAGTGTCTGTGCCCACCCTGCAGTCAATAGCCCAGCCCCAACAGTGATTTCAGCCCTGGCCATACAGCATTTCCACCCCAAGACGCAGGCAATAACCCAGCAGCGCCGGCACTTCAGCCCTCTTCCAGCCCCTCCCACTTTCAGCTGTCCACACGCCCTCTCCCATGTTCAGCCTCGAGACCCAGCCCCAACAGCAGTATCACAGGACTATTTATTTCAGCACACCCATCCTACAGGCTCTATGTCAGCCCTAGAGTTTCTATGGCCTTGGCAGTCTCTATGCCACCGCTGCAGAGCTTTGAGCCGGAGCCCTGCAGAGTCCCCTTGCCCAGCCCCAGTGATTTCAGCTCTTGACCCACAAGCTTTATTTGACAGCCAGCTGGTTTCTTCTAGCAGCATGCACGGGTTTCTCCGACTCCGGCAGCAGCAATTTCTCCACCGTCACGGGGCAGGATGGTTGTCTTGGCCCCAGCTCTGCCACGGTTTAGCTCCGACCCGAGAGTGTCTGTGCCCACCCTGCAGTCAATAGCCCAGCCCCAACAGTGATTTCAGCCCTGGCCATACAGCATTTCCACCCCAAGACGCAGGCAATAACCCAGCAGCGCCGGCACTTCAGCCCTCTTCCAGCCCCTCCCACTTTCAGCTGTCCACACGCCCTCTCCCATGTTCAGCCTCAAGACCCAGCCCCAACAGCAGTATCACAGGACTATTTATTTCAGCACACCCATCCTACAGGCTCTATGTCAGCCCTAGAGTTTCTATGGCCTTGGCAGTCTCTATGCCACCGCTGCAGAGCTTTGAGCCGGAGCCCTGCAGAGTCCCCTTGCCCAGCCCCAGTGATTTCAGCTCTTGACCCACAAGCTTTATTTGACAGCCAGCTGGTTTCTTCTAGCAGCATGCACGGGTTTCTCCGACTCCGGCAGCAGCAATTTCTCCACCGTCACGGGGCAGGATGGTTGTCTTGGCCCCAGCTCTGCCACGGTTTAGCTCCGACCCGAGAGTGTCTGTGCCCACCCTGCAGTCAATAGCCCAGCCCCAACAGTGATTTCAGCCCTGGCCATACAGCATTTCCACCCCAAGACGCAGGCAATATCCCAGCAGCGCCGGCACTTCAGCCCTCTTCCAGCCCCTCCCACTTTCAGCTGTCCACACGCCCTCTCCCATGTTCAGCCTCGAGACCCAGCCCCAACAGCAGTATCACAGGACTATTTATTTCAGCACACCCATCCTACAGGCTCTATGTCAGCCCTAGAGTTTCTATGGCCTTGGCAGTCTCTATGCCACCGCTGCAGGGCTTTGAGCCGAGCCCTGCAGAGTCCCCTTGCCCAGCCCCAGTGATTTCAGCTCTTGACCCACAAGCTTTATTTGACAGCCAGCTGGTTTCTTCTAGCAGCATGCACGGGTTTCTCCGACTCCGGCAGCAGCAATTTCTCCACCGTCACGGGGCAGGATGGTTGTCTTGGCCCCAGCTCTGCCACGGTTTAGCTCCGACCCGAGAGTGTCCGTGCCCACCCTGCAGTCAATAGCCCAGCCCCAACAGTGATTTCAGCCCTGGCCATACAGCATTTCCACCCCAAGACGCAGGCAATATCCCAGCAGCGCCGGCACTTCAGCCCTCTTCCAGCCCCTCCCACTTTCAGCTGTCCACACGCCCTCTCCCATGTTCAGCCTCGAGACCCAGCCCCAACAGCAGTATCACAGGACTATTTATTTCAGCACACCCATCCTACAGGCTCTATGTCAGCCCTAGAGTTTCTATGGCCTTGGCAGTCTCTATGCCACCGCTGCAGGGCTTTGAGCCGAGCCCTGCAGAGTCCCCTTGCCCAGCCCCAGTGATTTCAGCTCTTGACCCACAAGCTTTATTTGACAGCCAGCTGGTTTCTTCTAGCAGCATGCACGGGTTTCTTCGACTCCGGCAGCAGCAATTTCTCCACCGTCACGGGGCAGGATGGTTGTCTTGGCCCCAGCTCTGCCACGGTTTAGCTCCGACCCGAGAGTGTCCGTGCCCACCCTGCAGTCAATAGCCCAGCCCCAACAGTGATTTCAGCCCTGGCCATACAGCATTTCCACCCCAAGACGCAGGCAATAACCCAGCAGCGCCGGCACTTCAGCCCTCTTCCAGCCCCTCCCACTTTCAGCTGTCCACACGCCCTCTCCCATGTTCAGCCTCGAGACCCAGCCCCAACAGCAGTATCACAGGACTATTTATTTCAGCACACCCATCCTACAGGCTCTATGTCAGCCCTAGAGTTTCTATGGCCTTGGCAGTCTCTATGCCACCACTGCAGGGCTTTGAGCCGGAGCCCTGCAGAGTCCCCTTGCCCAGCCCCAGTGATTTCAGCTCTTGACCCACAAGCTTTATTTCACTGCCAGCTCTTCTGTTTCAGTTCTGTCTTCACGTCTTCCCATCAGTGACACATCGTGCCGCTTTTGGTCTCAGAGTATGATTTTTGGATTTTTTGTAGCTCTGTGTTGTTTTAGCTCCCCTCTTGTACCCATAGTCCAGCCCCAACCTGCTAATCCTTACTGCAGCAACAGCTCTCCAGTCCCTTCCCCAGCCCTTACAGCGATTTCAGCTCCAGCCCGCAGTTCCCGTCCCAGCTCCATATTCCCTCGAGCAGCCCCCCAGGGGTTTTACCCCAAAGCCTACCATCTTTGTGTCTCCTCCAGCTCTGCTGTCTCAGCTCCAGCTCCTCAGCTTCCCACTGCCTGCAGCTAAAACTGCTACTGCTTCTCACTGCAGCCCGGGGCTGTTGAGAAGGCCACAAGTCAGTCATTGTCATCACTTCAATGTCTTTAGGAGTTGTATCACCCACCCTCCTGGGTTCTCAACCTTGGGGACACTTGAAGCCCGAAGGCCAACATGTATCTCCCCCCTTCCCCTGGGTCTCAGCCCAGCACTTGTCCAAAAGCCCCCTCAGCTCCCCCAGGCAGCACCAAGGGCTGGAAAGAGCCACTGGGCCCCTGCTCCCTCATCCCAAAAGGTGTCCACGGGTTGATTCTCGGGCCCTGGAGCCCTCCGAGCCCCCACAGCCTCAGCCTCTGCTGGGTACCACGGGGCAAGGGCTGGTAACCCCCCCGGCATCTCCTGCAGGCCCTGAGCTGCAGCGCCATCCCCTTCTCCCGTGGGGAGAACCCTCCAGCCCCAGCATTTCCACCGTTCCACACTGTTTTGGGCGTGCCTCTAGTGCCAAGGGCTTTATTCCACATCCTGGGGCTTTCTGTCTCTACTGGGCTCACAACTGCTGTTTCAGCCCTAGCCCTACAACCTTTACTGAATTAACGTCAGATATTTAGAAAAAAAAAAAAAAAAACCAACAAAAAAAAAAACACCAAAAAGAAAAACAAACAAAGAAACAAAAACCGAAAAACAAACAAAGAAAAAAAAAACCAACAAAAAAAAAACAAAACAAAAAAAACCCCACGAGCCAAAATTTAATGCATTGAAACAAGCAAAATAATGAAAAGATGCAATAAATATGAAAAACATAGTTACTTCTAATAAAAACAAAATAAAATAAGAAAAAGTGCAAAAACTGCTGCTTTATTTCTGATCCTGTAAACACTGCTTTAAATCCAGAAACTACAGAAGCGCTTCTCGCCGGCCCCTGGTAGCCGCAGCCGGTCGTCCTGCGCCGCACCAGGCCCCGCACCAGGCCTCCGGCCTCCCTGGGTACGGCTGGCGCCACTGCCCCAGGACACCGGCGGCCCCAGACACTGGCGCAGGCGGACGCGGGAGTCGCGTCCGTGCTCACCCTCGCTCCCCGGGCCGGCAGCTGCGGGCATCCCGTCCCGGCGCAGCGGCGCTCCTCCCGGCCGACCGACCGCGCAGCTCCAAACGCCGCTCCCCGTCCCGCCGCCGGACTGACCGCCCCCGGCCCCTCAGGCCGCTATTTATGCCCCAGGGCCGGCCAGCTCAGCCAATCACAAGCGGATGCAGCGCCGGCCCCGCCAATCCCTGTTGAGGAAGCGCCGGCCAGGTGAGCCCAACCAATCACAAGCGGAGGCAGCGCCGGCCCCGCCAATCCCAGCTCGGCTCCGCGAGCCCCGCCCCGCTGTCCCCTCACGGCCCTGCTCCCGCCAGGGCCGGCGGATCGGGGCCGGGGGGTTCGGGGCCCGGGCTGAGGGCGCGGCGGCGTTGCGGTCGCGATCGGGACCGGGAGCGCTGCGGGCGGCAGGAGCCGCTCCTGCTCCGCCCGCAGCCGGCGCTGCGCCGGCGTCCTGCCGGCGCTCCGGGCACGAGAGGACGGCGGCGGCGATTTCCTGGTGCCGGCAGGGCCGGGCCGGGCCGCGGGGAACCCCCGTGCCGGCCCCGGGACCCCCCAAATCCCGCCGCTCCCCGCCATCAGCATCAGCATTGTGGTGCTGCTTCTTGTGGCCACAGCCTCTGCTTGGGTATTTTGGTGGCGGAAGCACAGGTGAGCTCTCCCTCCCATCAGCTGCGGTAAGATTTATGGGCACGTAGGTCGGTGCAGGGGTTGCTGCAGCAGCAGCAGCAGCAGCAGCAGCAGCAGCAGCAGCAGCAGCAGCAGCTCTGTAGGGGTGAACTCTCTGAGTGCCATCACAGCTCACACATAGCCTTTGCAGGAAGGGGAATGAGGCTGCATGGGAGAGCCAAGAGTTCATCATTTGAGGCCTGGTTGCCCACAGAGCAGTAAGTCTTTGCTCTCTTGTGGAGTCCCTGGAACCCCTTGGGGCAATTGCCAGGCTCCTGCCTTGGAAGGACGCAGCATAGAGTCTTGCCTGCCTAGGCTGAAAGAATGGCGCTTCCTGGGTGCTTTGCCCCAGTTTCTTGTGTGCCCATTCCCCCGGTCCTGGTAGTTTCTCTTTTCCCTGCTTCCCTATTGGTGGTGGTATCCCAGTGTCCGCTCCTGTCCCCTCTCTAGATCACTGAGCCCTGCCCTGCTCTTAGTAGCACCCCCGTGCCCTTAGACCATTGGTTCCTGATCCCTATTTAGGCCTGTGCACAGCACATGGCCAGGTCTTTTTGTCCCTGATCCCTTTAGGGTGCTGGAAAAAACCTTGCTGGAATTCATCGTACAAAAAGGCCCTTCTTGCCTCTCTTTGCTGAGCCTAGCCACGGCGTGTGTGATGTGAGTCTGACTGCTTAGCCCGAATCCTCCGCCAGTGGCTTTTCCACAGGAGATGCTTATGGGGCTCTAGGTAGCAGCTCCACCATGCAAAAAGCACACTGCTAGAGATCTTTGTCTTGACTCCAGCTCTGCAAAAATTCAGCTCCCCCCCTACGATCACTGAGTCCAGCCCAGAGTCAATATCCAGCCGCACAGTCCTTTTCAGCTGCAGCCCTAGAGTCCCCATCCCTGCTCCACAGTGACTATTCCAGCCCTTCCATCATTTCAGCATGCATCTCTCAGTCCCTTTCTCAGCTCTGCAGATTCCATTTTCACTCACAATCCCACCCTGCAGTCAATAGCCCAGCCCCAACAGTGATTTCAGCCCTGGCCATACAGCATTTCCACCCCAAGACGCAGGCAATAACCCAGCAGCGCCGGCACTTCAGCCCTCTTCCAGCCCCTCCCACTTTCAGCTGTCCACACGCCCTCTCCCATGTTCAGCCTCGAGACCCAGCCCCAACAGCAGTATCACAGGACTATTTATTTCAGCACACCCATCCTACAGGCTCTATGTCAGCCCTAGAGTTTCTATGGCCTTGGCAGTCTCTATGCCACCGCTGCAGGGCTTTGAGCCGGAGCCCTGCAGAGTCCCCTTGCCCAGCCCCAGTGATTTCAGCTCTTGACCCACAAGCTTTATTTGACAGCCAGCTGGTTTCTTCTAGCAGCATGCACGGGTTTCTCCGACTCCGGCAGCAGCAATTTCTCCACCGTCACGGGGCAGGATGGTTGTCTTGGCCCCAGCTCTGCCACGGTTTAGCTCCGACCCGAGAGTGTCTGTGCCCACCCTGCAGTCAATAGCCCAGCCCCAACAGTGATTTCAGCCCTGGCCATACAGCATTTCCACCCCAAGACGCAGGCAATATCCCAGCAGCGCCGGCACTTCAGCCCTCTTCCAGCCCCTCCCACTTTCAGCTGTCCACACGCCCTCTCCCATGTTCAGCCTCGAGACCCAGCCCCAACAGCAGTATCACAGGACTATTTATTTCAGCACACCCATCCTACAGGCTCTATGTCAGCCCTAGAGTTTCTATGGCCTTGGCAGTCTCTATGCCACCGCTGCAGGGCTTTGAGCCGAGCCCTGCAGAGTCCCCTTGCCCAGCCCCAGTGATTTCAGCTCTTGACCCACAAGCTTTATTTGACAGCCAGCTGGTTTCTTCTAGCAGCATGCACGGGTTTCTCCGACTCCGGCAGCAGCAATTTCTCCACCGTCACGGGGCAGGATGGTTGTCTTGGCCCCAGCTCTGCCACGGTTTAGCTCCGACCCGAGAGTGTCCGTGCCCACCCTGCAGTCAATAGCCCAGCCCCAACAGTGATTTCAGCCCTGGCCATACAGCATTTCCACCCCAAGACGCAGGCAATATCCCAGCAGCGCCGGCACTTCAGCCCTCTTCCAGCCCCTCCCACTTTCAGCTGTCCACACGCCCTCTCCCATGTTCAGCCTCGAGACCCAGCCCCAACAGCAGTATCACAGGACTATTTATTTCAGCACACCCATCCTACAGGCTCTATGTCAGCCCTAGAGTTTCTATGGCCTTGGCAGTCTCTATGCCACCGCTGCAGGGCTTTGAGCCGAGCCCTGCAGAGTCCCCTTGCCCAGCCCCAGTGATTTCAGCTCTTGACCCACAAGCTTTATTTGACAGCCAGCTGGTTTCTTCTAGCAGCATGCACGGGTTTCTTCGACTCCGGCAGCAGCAATTTCTCCACCGTCACGGGGCAGGATGGTTGTCTTGGCCCCAGCTCTGCCACGGTTTAGCTCCGACCCGAGAGTGTCCGTGCCCACCCTGCAGTCAATAGCCCAGCCCCAACAGTGATTTCAGCCCTGGCCATACAGCATTTCCACCCCAAGACGCAGGCAATAACCCAGCAGCGCCGGCACTTCAGCCCTCTTCCAGCCCCTCCCACTTTCAGCTGTCCACACGCCCTCTCCCATGTTCAGCCTCGAGACCCAGCCCCAACAGCAGTATCACAGGACTATTTATTTCAGCACACCCATCCTACAGGCTCTATGTCAGCCCTAGAGTTTCTATGGCCTTGGCAGTCTCTATGCCACCACTGCAGGGCTTTGAGCCGGAGCCCTGCAGAGTCCCCTTGCCCAGCCCCAGTGATTTCAGCTCTTGACCCACAAGCTTTATTTCACTGCCAGCTCTTCTGTTTCAGTTCTGTCTTCACGTCTTCCCATCAGTGACACATCGTGCCGCTTTTGGTCTCAGAGTATGATTTTTGGATTTTTTGTAGCTCTGTGTTGTTTTAGCTCCCCTCTTGTACCCATAGTCCAGCCCCAACCTGCTAATCCTTACTGCAGCAACAGCTCTCCAGTCCCTTCCCCAGCCCTTACAGCGATTTCAGCTCCAGCCCGCAGTTCCCGTCCCAGCTCCATATTCCCTCGAGCAGCCCCCCAGGGGTTTTACCCCAAAGCCTACCATCTTTGTGTCTCCTCCAGCTCTGCTGTCTCAGCTCCAGCTCCTCAGCTTCCCACTGCCTGCAGCTAAAACTGCTACTGCTTCTCACTGCAGCCCGGGGCTGTTGAGAAGGCCACAAGTCAGTCATTGTCATCACTTCAATGTCTTTAGGAGTTGTATCACCCACCCTCCTGGGTTCTCAACCTTGGGGACACTTGAAGCCCGAAGGCCAACATGTATCTCCCCCCTTCCCCTGGGTCTCAGCCCAGCACTTGTCCAAAAGCCCCCTCAGCTCCCCCAGGCAGCACCAAGGGCTGGAAAGAGCCACTGGGCCCCTGCTCCCTCATCCCAAAAGGTGTCCACGGGTTGATTCTCGGGCCCTGGAGCCCTCCGAGCCCCCACAGCCTCAGCCTCTGCTGGGTACCACGGGGCAAGGGCTGGTAACCCCCCCGGCATCTCCTGCAGGCCCTGAGCTGCAGCGCCATCCCCTTCTCCCGTGGGGAGAACCCTCCAGCCCCAGCATTTCCACCGTTCCACACTGTTTTGGGCGTGCCTCTAGTGCCAAGGGCTTTATTCCACATCCTGGGGCTTTCTGTCTCTACTGGGCTCACAACTGCTGTTTCAGCCCTAGCCCTACAACCTTTACTGAATTAACGTCAGATATTTAGAAAAAAAAAAAAAAAAACCAACAAAAAAAAAAACACCAAAAAGAAAAACAAACAAAGAAACAAAAACCGAAAAACAAACAAAGAAAAAAAAAACCAACAAAAAAAAAACAAAACAAAAAAAACCCCACGAGCCAAAATTTAATGCATTGAAACAAGCAAAATAATGAAAAGATGCAATAAATATGAAAAACATAGTTACTTCTAATAAAAACAAAATAAAATAAGAAAAAGTGCAAAAACTGCTGCTTTATTTCTGATCCTGTAAACACTGCTTTAAATCCAGAAACTACAGAAGCGCTTCTCGCCGGCCCCTGGTAGCCGCAGCCGGTCGTCCTGCGCCGCACCAGGCCCCGCACCAGGCCTCCGGCCTCCCTGGGTACGGCTGGCGCCACTGCCCCAGGACACCGGCGGCCCCAGACACTGGCGCAGGCGGACGCGGGAGTCGCGTCCGTGCTCACCCTCGCTCCCCGGGCCGGCAGCTGCGGGCATCCCGTCCCGGCGCAGCGGCGCTCCTCCCGGCCGACCGACCGCGCAGCTCCAAACGCCGCTCCCCGTCCCGCCGCCGGACTGACCGCCCCCGGCCCCTCAGGCCGCTATTTATGCCCCAGGGCCGGCCAGCTCAGCCAATCACAAGCGGATGCAGCGCCGGCCCCGCCAATCCCTGTTGAGGAAGCGCCGGCCAGGTGAGCCCAACCAATCACAAGCGGAGGCAGCGCCGGCCCCGCCAATCCCAGCTCGGCTCCGCGAGCCCCGCCCCGCTGTCCCCTCACGGCCCTGCTCCCGCCAGGGCCGGCGGATCGGGGCCGGGGGGTTCGGGGCCCGGGCTGAGGGCGCGGCGGCGTTGCGGTCGCGATCGGGACCGGGAGCGCTGCGGGCGGCAGGAGCCGCTCCTGCTCCGCCCGCAGCCGGCGCTGCGCCGGCGTCCTGCCGGCGCTCCGGGCACGAGAGGACGGCGGCGGCGATTTCCTGGTGCCGGCAGGGCCGGGCCGGGCCGCGGGGAACCCCCGTGCCGGCCCCGGGACCCCCCAAATCCCGCCGCTCCCCGCCATCAGCATCAGCATTGTGGTGCTGCTTCTTGTGGCCACAGCCTCTGCTTGGGTATTTTGGTGGCGGAAGCACAGGTGAGCTCTCCCTCCCATCAGCTGCGGTAAGATTTATGGGCACGTAGGTCGGTGCAGGGGTTGCTGCAGCAGCAGCAGCAGCAGCAGCAGCAGCAGCAGCAGCAGCAGCAGCAGCTCTGTAGGGGTGAACTCTCTGAGTGCCATCACAGCTCACACATAGCCTTTGCAGGAAGGGGAATGAGGCTGCATGGGAGAGCCAAGAGTTCATCATTTGAGGCCTGGTTGCCCACAGAGCAGTAAGTCTTTGCTCTCTTGTGGAGTCCCTGGAACCCCTTGGGGCAATTGCCAGGCTCCTGCCTTGGAAGGACGCAGCATAGAGTCTTGCCTGCCTAGGCTGAAAGAATGGCGCTTCCTGGGTGCTTTGCCCCAGTTTCTTGTGTGCCCATTCCCCCGGTCCTGGTAGTTTCTCTTTTCCCTGCTTCCCTATTGGTGGTGGTATCCCAGTGTCCGCTCCTGTCCCCTCTCTAGATCACTGAGCCCTGCCCTGCTCTTAGTAGCACCCCCGTGCCCTTAGACCATTGGTTCCTGATCCCTATTTAGGCCTGTGCACAGCACATGGCCAGGTCTTTTTGTCCCTGATCCCTTTAGGGTGCTGGAAAAAACCTTGCTGGAATTCATCGTACAAAAAGGCCCTTCTTGCCTCTCTTTGCTGAGCCTAGCCACGGCGTGTGTGATGTGAGTCTGACTGCTTAGCCCGAATCCTCCGCCAGTGGCTTTTCCACAGGAGATGCTTATGGGGCTCTAGGTAGCAGCTCCACCATGCAAAAAGCACACTGCTAGAGATCTTTGTCTTGACTCCAGCTCTGCAAAAATTCAGCTCCCCCCCTACGATCACTGAGTCCAGCCCAGAGTCAATATCCAGCCGCACAGTCCTTTTCAGCTGCAGCCCTAGAGTCCCCATCCCTGCTCCACAGTGACTATTCCAGCCCTTCCATCATTTCAGCATGCATCTCTCAGTCCCTTTCTCAGCTCTGCAGATTCCATTTTCACTCACAATCCCACCCTGCAGTCAATAGCCCAGCCCCAACAGTGATTTCAGCCCTGGCCATACAGCATTTCCACCCCAAGACGCAGGCAATAACCCAGCAGCGCCGGCACTTCAGCCCTCTTCCAGCCCCTCCCACTTTCAGCTGTCCACACGCCCTCTCCCATGTTCAGCCTCGAGACCCAGCCCCAACAGCAGTATCACAGGACTATTTATTTCAGCACACCCATCCTACAGGCTCTATGTCAGCCCTAGAGTTTCTATGGCCTTGGCAGTCTCTATGCCACCGCTGCAGGGCTTTGAGCCGGAGCCCTGCAGAGTCCCCTTGCCCAGCCCCAGTGATTTCAGCTCTTGACCCACAAGCTTTATTTGACAGCCAGCTGGTTTCTTCTAGCAGCATGCACGGGTTTCTTCGACTCCGGCAGCAGCATTTTCTCCACCGTCACGGGGCAGGATGGTTGTCTTGGCCCCAGCTCTGCCACGGTTTAGCTCCGACCCGAGAGTGTCCGTGCCCACCCTGCAGTCAATAGCCCAGCCCCAACAGTGATTTCAGCCCTGGCCATACAGCATTTCCACCCCAAGACGCAGGCAATAACCCAGCAGCGCCGGCACTTCAGCCCTCTTCCAGCCCCTCCCACTTTCAGCTGTCCACACGCCCTCTCCCATGTTCAGCCTCGAGACCCAGCCCCAACAGCAGTATCACAGGACTATTTATTTCAGCACACCCATCCTACAGGCTCTATGTCAGCCCTAGAGTTTCTATGGCCTTGGCAGTCTCTATGCCACCGCTGCAGGGCTTTGAGCCGGAGCCCTGCAGAGTCCCCTTGCCCAGCCCCAGTGATTTCAGCTCTTGACCCACAAGCTTTATTTGACAGCCAGCTGGTTTCTTCTAGCAGCATGCACGGTTTTCTTCGACTCCGGCAGCAGCATTTTCTCCACCGTCACGGGGCAGGATGGTTGTCTTGGCCCCAGCTCTGCCACGGTTTAGCTCCGACCCGAGAGTGTCCGTGCCCACCCTGCAGTCAATAGCCCAGCCCCAACAGTGATTTCAGCCCTGGCCATACAGCATTTCCACCCCAAGACGCAGGCAATAACCCAGCAGCGCCGGCACTTCAGCCCTCTTCCAGCCCCTCCCACTTTCAGCTGTCCACACGCCCTCTCCCATGTTCAGCCTCGAGACCCAGCCCCAACAGCAGTATCACAGGACTATTTATTTCAGCACACCCATCCTACAGGCTCTATGTCAGCCCTAGAGTTTCTATGGCCTTGGCAGTCTCTATGCCACCGCTGCAGGGCTTTGAGCCGAGCCCTGCAGAGTCCCCTTGCCCAGCCCCAGTGATTTCAGCTCTTGACCCACAAGCTTTATTTGACAGCCAGCTGGTTTCTTCTAGCAGCATGCACGGGTTTCTCCGACTCCGGCAGCAGCAATTTCTCCACCGTCACGGGGCAGGATGGTTGTCTTGGCCCCAGCTCTGCCACGGTTTAGCTCCGACCCGAGAGTGTCCGTGCCCACCCTGCAGTCAATAGCCCAGCCCCAACAGTGATTTCAGCCCTGGCCATACAGCATTTCCACCCCAAGACGCAGGCAATATCCCAGCAGCGCCGGCACTTCAGCCCTCTTCCAGCCCCTCCCACTTTCAGCTGTCCACACGCCCTCTCCCATGTTCAGCCTCGAGACCCAGCCCCAACAGCAGTATCACAGGACTATTTATTTCAGCACACCCATCCTACAGGCTCTATGTCAGCCCTAGAGTTTCTATGGCCTTGGCAGTCTCTATGCCACCGCTGCAGGGCTTTGAGCCGAGCCCTGCAGAGTCCCCTTGCCCAGCCCCAGTGATTTCAGCTCTTGACCCACAAGCTTTATTTGACAGCCAGCTGGTTTCTTCTAGCAGCATGCACGGTTTTCTTCGACTCCGGCAGCAGCATTTTCTCCACCGTCACGGGGCAGGATGGTTGTCTTGGCCCCAGCTCTGCCACGGTTTAGCTCCGACCCGAGAGTGTCCGTGCCCACCCTGCAGTCAATAGCCCAGCCCCAACAGTGATTTCAGCCCTGGCCATACAGCATTTCCACCCCAAGACGCAGGCAATATCCCAGCAGCGCCGGCACTTCAGCCCTCTTCCAGCCCCTCCCACTTTCAGCTGTCCACACGCCCTCTCCCATGTTCAGCCTCGAGACCCAGCCCCAACAGCAGTATCACAGGACTATTTATTTCAGCACACCCATCCTACAGGCTCTATGTCAGCCCTAGAGTTTCTATGGCCTTGGCAGTCTCTATGCCACCGCTGCAGAGCTTTGAGCCGGAGCCCTGCAGAGTCCCCTTGCCCAGCCCCAGTGATTTCAGCTCTTGACCCACAAGCTTTATTTGACAGCCAGCTGGTTTCTTCTAGCAGCATGCACGGGTTTCTCCGACTCCGGCAGCAGCAATTTCTCCACCGTCACGGGGCAGGATGGTTGTCTTGGCCCCAGCTCTGCCACGGTTTAGCTCCGACCCGAGAGTGTCTGTGCCCACCCTGCAGTCAATAGCCCAGCCCCAACAGTGATTTCAGCCCTGGCCATACAGCATTTCCACCCCAAGACGCAGGCAATATCCCAGCAGCGCCGGCACTTCAGCCCTCTTCCAGCCCCTCCCACTTTCAGCTGTCCACACGCCCTCTCCCATGTTCAGCCTCGAGACCCAGCCCCAACAGCAGTATCACAGGACTATTTATTTCAGCACACCCATCCTACAGGCTCTATGTCAGCCCTAGAGTTTCTATGGCCTTGGCAGTCTCTATGCCACCGCTGCAGGGCTTTGAGCCGAGCCCTGCAGAGTCCCCTTGCCCAGCCCCAGTGATTTCAGCTCTTGACCCACAAGCTTTATTTGACAGCCAGCTGGTTTCTTCTAGCAGCATGCACGGGTTTCTCCGACTCCGGCAGCAGCAATTTCTCCACCGTCACGGGGCAGGATGGTTGTCTTGGCCCCAGCTCTGCCACGGTTTAGCTCCGACCCGAGAGTGTCTGTGCCCACCCTGCAGTCAATAGCCCAGCCCCAACAGTGATTTCAGCCCTGGCCATACAGCATTTCCACCCCAAGACGCAGGCAATAACCCAGCAGCGCCGGCACTTCAGCCCTCTTCCAGCCCCTCCCACTTTCAGCTGTCCACACGCCCTCTCCCATGTTCAGCCTCGAGACCCAGCCCCAACAGCAGTATCACAGGACTATTTATTTCAGCACACCCATCCTACAGGCTCTATGTCAGCCCTAGAGTTTCTATGGCCTTGGCAGTCTCTATGCCACCGCTGCAGGGCTTTGAGCCGAGCCCTGCAGAGTCCCCTTGCCCAGCCCCAGTGATTTCAGCTCTTGACCCACAAGCTTTATTTGACAGCCAGCTGGTTTCTTCTAGCAGCATGCACGGGTTTCTTCGACTCCGGCAGCAGCAATTTCTCCACCGTCACGGGGCAGGATGGTTGTCTTGGCCCCAGCTCTGCCACGGTTTAGCTCCGACCCGAGAGTGTCCGTGCCCACCCTGCAGTCAATAGCCCAGCCCCAACAGTGATTTCAGCCCTGGCCATACAGCATTTCCACCCCAAGACACAGGCAATAACCCAGCAGCGCCGGCACTTCAGCCCTCTTCCAGCCCCTCCCACTTTCAGCTGTCCACACGCCCTCTCCCATGTTCAGCCTCGAGACCCAGCCCCAACAGCAGTATCACAGGACTATTTATTTCAGCACACCCATCCTACAGGCTCTATGTCAGCCCTAGAGTTTCTATGGCCTTGGCAGTCTCTATGCCACCACTGCAGGGCTTTGAGCCGGAGCCCTGCAGAGTCCCCTTGCCCAGCCCCAGTGATTTCAGCTCTTGACCCACAAGCTTTATTTGACAGCCAGCTGGTTTCTTCTAGCAGCATGCACGGGTTTCTCCGACTCCGGCAGCAGCAATTTCTCCACCGTCACGGGGCAGGATGGTTGTCTTGGCCCCAGCTCTGCCACGGTTTAGCTCCGACCCGAGAGTGTCCGTGCCCACCCTGCAGTCAATAGCCCAGCCCCAACAGTGATTTCAGCCCTGGCCATACAGCATTTCCACCCCAAGACGCAGGCAATAACCCAGCAGCGCCGGCACTTCAGCCCTCTTCCAGCCCCTCCCACTTTCAGCTGTCCACACGCCCTCTCCCATGTTCAGCCTCGAGACCCAGCCCCAACAGCAGTATCACAGGACTATTTATTTCAGCACACCCATCCTACAGGCTCTATGTCAGCCCTAGAGTTTCTATGGCCTTGGCAGTCTCTATGCCACCACTGCAGGGCTTTGAGCCGGAGCCCTGCAGAGTCCCCTTGCCCAGCCCCAGTGATTTCAGCTCTTGACCCACAAGCTTTATTTGACAGCCAGCTGGTTTCTTCTAGCAGCATGCACGGGTTTCTCCGACTCCGGCAGCAGCAATTTCTCCACCGTCACGGGGCAGGATGGTTGTCTTGGCCCCAGCTCTGCCACGGTTTAGCTCCGACCCGAGAGTGTCTGTGCCCACCCTGCAGTCAATAGCCCAGCCCCAACAGTGATTTCAGCCCTGGCCATACAGCATTTCCACCCCAAGACGCAGGCAATATCCCAGCAGCGCCGGCACTTCAGCCCTCTTCCAGCCCCTCCCACTTTCAGCTGTCCACACGCCCTCTCCCATGTTCAGCCTCGAGACCCAGCCCCAACAGCAGTATCACAGGACTATTTATTTCAGCACACCCATCCTACAGGCTCTATGTCAGCCCTAGAGTTTCTATGGCCTTGGCAGTCTCTATGCCACCGCTGCAGGGCTTTGAGCCGAGCCCTGCAGAGTCCCCTTGCCCAGCCCCAGTGATTTCAGCTCTTGACCCACAAGCTTTATTTGACAGCCAGCTGGTTTCTTCTAGCAGCATGCACGGGTTTCTCCGACTCCGGCAGCAGCAATTTCTCCACCGTCACGGGGCAGGATGGTTGTCTTGGCCCCAGCTCTGCCACGGTTTAGCTCCGACCCGAGAGTGTCCGTGCCCACCCTGCAGTCAATAGCCCAGCCCCAACAGTGATTTCAGCCCTGGCCATACAGCATTTCCACCCCAAGACGCAGGCAATATCCCAGCAGCGCCGGCACTTCAGCCCTCTTCCAGCCCCTCCCACTTTCAGCTGTCCACACGCCCTCTCCCATGTTCAGCCTCGAGACCCAGCCCCAACAGCAGTATCACAGGACTATTTATTTCAGCACACCCATCCTACAGGCTCTATGTCAGCCCTAGAGTTTCTATGGCCTTGGCAGTCTCTATGCCACCGCTGCAGGGCTTTGAGCCGAGCCCTGCAGAGTCCCCTTGCCCAGCCCCAGTGATTTCAGCTCTTGACCCACAAGCTTTATTTGACAGCCAGCTGGTTTCTTCTAGCAGCATGCACGGGTTTCTCCGACTCCGGCAGCAGCAATTTCTCCACCGTCACGGGGCAGGATGGTTGTCTTGGCCCCAGCTCTGCCACGGTTTAGCTCCGACCCGAGAGTGTCTGTGCCCACCCTGCAGTCAATAGCCCAGCCCCAACAGTGATTTCAGCCCTGGCCATACAGCATTTCCACCCCAAGACGCAGGCAATATCCCAGCAGCGCCGGCACTTCAGCCCTCTTCCAGCCCCTCCCACTTTCAGCTGTCCACACGCCCTCTCCCATGTTCAGCCTCGAGACCCAGCCCCAACAGCAGTATCACAGGACTATTTATTTCAGCACACCCATCCTACAGGCTCTATGTCAGCCCTAGAGTTTCTATGGCCTTGGCAGTCTCTATGCCACCGCTGCAGGGCTTTGAGCCGAGCCCTGCAGAGTCCCCTTGCCCAGCCCCAGTGATTTCAGCTCTTGACCCACAAGCTTTATTTCACTGCCAGCTCTTCTGTTTCTGTTCTGTCTTCACGTCTTCCCATCAGTGACACATCGTGCCGCTTTTGGTCTCAGAGTATGATTTTTGGATTTTTTGTAGCTCTGTGTTGTTTTAGCTCCCCTCTTGTACCCATAGTCCAGCCCCAACCTGCTAATCCTTACTGCAGCAACAGCTCTCCAGTCCCTTCCCCAGCCCTTACAGCGATTTCAGCTCCAGCCCGCAGTTCCCGTCCCAGCTCCATATTCCCTCGAGCAGCCCCCCAGGGGTTTTACCCCAAAGCCTACCATCTTTGTGTCTCCTCCAGCTCTGCTGTCTCAGCTCCAGCTCCTCAGCTTCCCACTGCCTGCAGCTAAAACTGCTACTGCTTCTCACTGCAGCCCGGGGCTGTTGAGAAGGCCACAAGTCAGTCATTGTCATCACTTCAATGTCTTTAGGAGTTGTATCACCCACCCTCCTGGGTTCTCAACCTTGGGGACACTTGAAGCCCGAAGGCCAACATGTATCTCCCCCCTTCCCCTGGGTCTCAGCCCAGCACTTGTCCAAAAGCCCCCTCAGCTCCCCCAGGCAGCACCAAGGGCTGGAAAGAGCCACTGGGCCCCTGCTCCCTCATCCCAAAAGGTGTCCACGGGTTGATTCTCGGGCCCTGGAGCCCTCCGAGCCCCCACAGCCTCAGCCTCTGCTGGGTACCACGGGGCAAGGGCTGGTAACCCCCCCGGCATCTCCTGCAGGCCCTGAGCTGCAGCGCCATCCCCTTCTCCCGTGGGGAGAACCCTCCAGCCCCAGCATTTCCACCGTTCCACACTGTTTTGGGCGTGCCTCTAGTGCCAAGGGCTTTATTCCACATCCTGGGGCTTTCTGTCTCTACTGGGCTCACAACTGCTGTTTCAGCCCTAGCCCTACAACCTTTACTGAATTAACGTCAGATATTTAGAAAAAAAAAAAAAAAACCAACAAAAAAAAACAAAACAAAA
The DNA here is from genome assembly GCF_965231275.1 of Zosterops lateralis. NCBI lineage: Eukaryota > Metazoa > Chordata > Aves > Passeriformes > Zosteropidae > Zosterops > Zosterops lateralis. Next base: position 45,078 of record NC_139765.1, read on the forward strand.
AAAAAACCCACGAGCCAAAATTTAATGCATTGAAACAAGCAAAATAATGAAAAGATGCAAAAAATATGAAAAACATAGTTACTTCTAATAAAAGCAAAATAAAATAACAAAAAATGCATAAACTGCTGCTTTATTTCTGATCCTGTAAACACTGCTTTAAATCCAGAAACTACAGAAGCGCTTCTCGCCGGCCCCTGGTAGCCACAGCCGGTCGTCCTGCGCCGCACCAGGCCCCGCACCAGGCCTCCGGCCGCCCTGGGTACGGCTGGCGCCACTGCCCCAGGACACCGGCGGCCCCCAGACACTGGCGCAGGCGGACGCGGGAGTCGCGTCCGTGCTCACCCTCGCTCCCCGGGCCGGCAGCTGCGGGCATCCCGTCCCGGCGCAGCGGCGCTCCTCCCGGCCGACCGACCGCGCAGCTCCAAACGCCGCTCCCCGTCCCGTCGCCGGACTGACCCCCCCGCCCCGGCCCCTCAGGGCGCTATTTATGCCCCAGGGCCGGCCAGCTCAGCCAATCACAAGCGGATGCAGCGCCGGCCCCGCCAATCCCTGTTGAGGAAGCGCCGGCCAGGTGAGCCCAACCAATCACAAGCGGAGGCAGTGCCGGCCCCGCCAATCCCAGCTCGGCTCCGCGAGCCCCGCCCCGCTGTCCCCTCACGGCCCTGCTCCCGCCAGGGCCGGCGGATCGGGGCCGGGGGGTTCGGGGCCCGGGCTGAGGGCGCGGCGGCGTTGCGGTCGCGATCGGGACCGGGAGCGCTGCGGGCGGCACGAGCCGCTCCTGCTCCGCCCGCAGCCGGCGCTGCGCCAGCGTCCTGCCGGCGCTCCGGGCACGAGAGGACGGCGGTGGCGATTTCCTGGTGCCGGCAGGGCTGTTGGGTGAGAGGATCTCAGTGTGAGTGAAGTGACCACCCGAAACACACAAACAATAAGGGATGCTCAGAGTTGCACCAGAAACACCACTGCCCTGAGCACACAAATATATCCATTTTAGAAAACACAAACAAAAGCGCAGCAAAAAAAAGCCAACTCTTATTACTGCTAGTCCATTTTCCAAATATAATAAAAATAACCCCATCTCCATTCCCCTCAAAAAACTTCCAAAATATACACCCAAACCCCCCCCAACTTAAAGACCTGCCACTAACCAAATAAGCATAAAACCCACATCTTTTAAACTATATAAATTCATTAACCTAATGCATCAAAACCACAGAATTTTTAATCCTTAGTCAACACCATATATACTGATCCATCACTATATACAAAAACAAATCCTATTTTCTATTAATAAAATAACAAAAAAGTCTCAACTTTTAACTACAAAAAACCCATAAAAACACCTAATTAAAAATAAAATAATCTCATTATAAGTAAGCAAAAACTTCAAACAAACTTCCCCCAAAATAAGTATTTTAAATGCCAAAACCCCTCAAATATTTAAAATAACTACTTCAGAAATGCCTTCTGTACATTCCAGACTGATGTTGAGAGCAAAGCAAGGAAAGAAAAAGCACACAGCCTGTTTTAAGAAAACAGTGTTTACTCCTGTGCATTCCCTGTCCAGTGTGTTCAGCCCAAGCACAGACAGACTGCAGCACACAGATCTCCTTCGCTCTTTGTTAGTTTTAGCCAGCTAAAGCAAAGACTTTTTTTTCCCTTTTTCTTCTGACTGTTTAAACCTGCTGCAGACTGGAAAACCCAGAGAAGCACAACAATAAACAAATCCATCTACAAAAATAAAAACCAGCACAAATATACTCAAATTAACAGCACCAAAACCAATTATTCCTGACTCAATAAACCCATAATTCCTCAAAACCATCCAAACAAACAGACCCCCTATAAATACACACAAACCCAAAAGATCCATTTGACTACGAACAATATCCCCTAAATTATCCAAAACTATAAAACATATACTCTAATCAAGCAGGCTAAATAAACAAACCTCTACAACACCACAAACAATAATGTCATCATAAATATTAAGAAACCTTAAAAAACGAACTACATCACACTGTCTCAAACCCACTAAAACAAACACTAGATGCTCACCACGATAAAAGCCACCAGTAAATAAATAAAAACCTCCCCTATACCTCACACCACAGCCAATTACAGCACTGTAAACCCTAGAAAACAAACCCTGGAAAAACACAATATCCCCCAAAACCAATTCAAAACCAAACTCAGTTCAAAAATACTCTGACCATGTGAACTACGAAACCAAACACGAAATAAATACACCACATGTCTCATCACACCGTCTACAAACGGAATAAAGCCACACAATAAATCATTAAAAACCACCAAACAGAAAAAACCCAGCTCTACCCAACCTGAATCCCTCCACACAACACACAAAACCCCAATAACACATTTCAGAAGTCTCTCAAGAAGAGCTACTTAGATTAATTCTACCTCAAATACAAACAAACCCATCCATAAAGTTATCCTCACTCAAAAACCTGATTATGTATGATAAATAATACTCCAAAAAGTCACGCAAAATACTACATCTCCCCTAAGTACATAATATTGAATAAAAGCCACATAGAAACATCATTATTTATTAAAATTCCAGCTGAAAAGAAAATTCCTCCACTTCAGACACTGACAACAACAGAAGAGGAGTTTCTCCAATCAATTTGAACTCCTTTTGTCTCCATAACTCCTTTTTCTTCTGGGAGCACCGGGGAGGGATTGGTGAGACGAAGCTGAAAAGAAAAAAAACATTCCCCCAATAAACCCAAAGTGGCTTATCTGTTTAGCATAGAAGTTTGTCCCTTGTCGTCCCCCGAGGAAATGCTCCAAACCCAAATGCTCCTGCAGTCTCGTCATGAACCACGGCCAGAACTCAGGATAAACTCCTCATTCTTCACAGCTCGATATCGAATTGAGCTGATGCTCCCCTTTTAAACCGCCCCCGGCTGGAACCGGCCCCTCGTTATCCATCCCAGCTGCACCTGTGCCTGCCCTGTCCCCTCTACATTAATTCTAATTTACCGGTTTCTCCTCGCTGCCTTCCTCGGGAGCGCCCGGCACGGCTCCAGCGGCGACAGCGAGTGCTGCAGCTCCGGGCACAGCGCCAGCGTGTCCCGCCCGCCCGCCGGCCGGGGGATCGGCAGCGGCCCCGACACCGCCTTGAATGGGCCGCCGAGGAAGCGGCAGTGAGGGCGGAGACCGGCCGGGAGCGCCCCGGAACTGCCCCCGGCTCGTTCGGTTCGGCTGAGGGGGGCGACGTTCGGGGAAACTCGGCTGGGTTCGGCTGTTCGGCGATTTCCGTCAGCCGTCGGCTCTTCTCGGCTGTTCGGCAACACTCGGTCATTTTCGTCCCTCCCCGGCTCTGTTCGGTGAGGTTGAGCCTTACGTCACTTTTGCCCCTCCCCGCCGCCATCTTGAGAAGGTCGGCCGCAGCGAATCGCGCCGCCATCTTGGTTGTGGCACACTTAAGGACCCCATCGGTGTTTAACACAGTCGCCTGACTAAAATGTCTCCCCTGAACCCGCCCGCGGCGCGGCTGAACCCACAGCGCGTGTCCCTACACCTGGAAACGCCGCAGAAAATTGTCCCCGGGCGGCGCCGTGGTCAGGATTTTTATGCAGGCACTAAGATAGACACACCACAGGTCCTCTCTGTTTCCCGCCCTTTTGGCCGCCATCTTTAGAAGGTCAAGCGCCGCGAGTCGCGCCGCCATCTTGGTTGTGGCATCCCCCCCAAATGTCCCCCTCGGCTGCTCGCACAGGCGCCTGACCACATCGCCTGCCCGAACACTGCCGCGGCGCCGCTCAGCCCCCATCCCGTGCCCGCGCACCTGCGTACGCCGCGGAAAAAATCGCTCCCGGGCGGCTCCGTGGTCTAGGCCGCGCGCAGGGAGCCGGCTGCCACGTGTCCGGGGGTCTTCGCATTTTTTCTCGCCTTTTTGGCCATGATCTTTCGGTCCTCGGGCGGCAAAACTGCCCGTGAGCTCACAGCCCGGGGCTGCTACGGCGGAGAACTGCAGTACCGCTTTTTATCCACGAGGTGGCAGCATTGCCGCACAGTTCACAGCCCGGGGCTGCTGCGGGCAGGGGGGAGAGCTGCAGTACCGAAATTTATCCACACGATGGCAGCATTGCCGCACAGTTCACAGCCCGGGGCTGCTGCGGGCACGGGGGAGAGCTGCAGTACCGAAATTTATCCACACGATGGCAGCATTGCCTCACAGATCACAGCCCGGTGCCAGGCAGGGGGAGCTGCAGTACCGCTCTGTGTCCACACGGTGGCAGCGCTGCCGCACGGAGCGGACGCAAAAAAGAACGCGCCCAAAATTCCCCTTCCAAACATCCCCGAAAATAAAGGCCCCAAAAGACCCCCAACCACAACAACTACGAGAACCCTGCCATCAACCAAGCCAAAACAAAAATAGCCTTAATTTTATGCTATATTTCCATATTTCTTCTATTTCTTATTAGGATATTTCTATTATCTCATGTATTGATCTACTATAATTTATCTATTTATATAATCTACCTATTTATATTATTAAAATTTATTTATTATATCATGTTCATTTTATTAGGTATATTTTACATACTATAATATATGGAACATGTAATAATAGTGTAACTAAAGATATTATTCTTAGATGTTGTAGTTGTCTTTTTGTTACGTATATATTTATTTTTTTGTATTTTTATTTTTTTTGGTAGCATTTATTTCTTGATATTTTAAACTATATGACTTCATTAACCTAACAGATCAAAACCAGAGTTAATTAGAATTGAAAGATTGGTTTTCTAAGGGGTAAACACTTAATCTTTATTAAAATAAAAATAAATTCTAATAAATAATATAAAAATAATTTAAAAGTAATAATATAAAATTAAATAATTTTCTCTTTCTGCGTGCTTTTGGGGGGATTGTTTGTGGGGGGGGTTTGTTTTGGGTTTTTTTTTGTTTGCTTAGTTTTAGATTTCTTGGGTAATAAACAAGGAGGTTCAGAGAGTTATAAAATAAAATGTCTACTTAGTTTGATTGCTATCCCCTAACCCCAACCCCTAACCCTAACCCCTAACCCGCTACCCTGACCCTTGACCCCCTGACCCCCTGACCCCCTGACCCCCTGACTCCTGACCCCTGGCCCCTGACCTTTGACCCCTGACCTATGGCCTATTGACCTTTGACCCCTGACCTTTGACCTTTGACCTATGACCCTTGACCTTTGACCCTTGACCTTGACCTTTGACCTATGACCCTTGACCCCTGACCTTTGACCTATGACCCTTGACCCCTGACCTATGACCCCTGACCCCTGACCTATGACCCCTGACCCTTGACCCCTGACCTTTGACCCTTGACCTATGACCTTTGACCCTTGACCTTTGACCCTTGACCTATGACCCCTGACCTTTGACCTATGACCCTTGACCCCTGACCTTTGACCCCTGACCTATGACCCCCTGACCTATGACCTTTGACCCTTGACCTTTGACCCATGACCTTTGACCCTTGACCTATGACCCCTGACCTTTGACCTATGACCCTTGACCCCTGACCTTTGACCCTTGACCTATGACCCCTGACCTATGACCTTTGACCCTTGACCTTTGACCTATGACCCATGACCTTTGACCTATGACCCTTGACCCCTGATCTTTGACCTTTGACATATGACCTTTGACCTATGTCCCTTGAACTATAACCCCTGACCTACACCCTTTAACCTATGACCCCCTGACCCCCGGCCTTTGACCCTGAGCCCCTGACCTTTGACCGTAATGCATTCTGAACCCTAAAATCAACCCCACATGTAACCCTATATGTAAATGTAACCCTGCATAATTAATTGGGTGATTTGCATATGTGTAGTTAATTAATTAGGTTATTTGCATAGGGTGATTAATTATTCAACTGGCTAATTGGGTCCTTAGTGGTCCAGGTGGGAGTGGGGGGGTGTGGTGATTAAGCAATCATCTATAATCAGCTGCTCCCACCTGGAGGACTAATTAGGGGGGCATACAGTATGTATACCCTGTGTATAGGGGGGCTATTGGGTGTATATATAAATAAAAAAGAATAAAAATCATAAGTCTGGTGCAGTGGTAGGAATTTTCATGCGGCCAGGGACCAAATATTTTTATTTATTTAAAGGTTTTTTTAATATTTGTTCCCTGGCCGCATGAAAATTCCTACCACTGCACCAGAGTTAGAAATAAAGTTAAACTTTATTTCTAACTTTAAATTACAAAGGAAGAGAAAGAGAGAAACAGAGAAAAACAGAGAGAGCGAAACAGACAGAGAAACAAAGCAAAAAAGAGTCAGAGCAACAGAGAAACACAGTGAGTTAGAGCGAAAGAGAGACTTGGAGAGAAACAGAGTTGTTAGAGTGGAAGTAAAAGAGAAACAGCATTAGAGTGAAACTGAGACAGAGTGAGCGTGAGAGAAACAGAGAAACAGACTGAGAAAGAAAGAGAAACAGTTACACTGAAATAGAGTTACAGCGAAACACAGGGAAAGAGAAACAGAGCTAGAGAGAAACACAGAATGAAAGCAAAAGAGAAACAGCTAGAAATAGAACAACAGAGGAAAATAAAGAGTTAAGAGAGAAAGAAGCAGAGTGAGAGAGAAAAGGAAATAGCATGAAGATATAGAGAGGAAAATAAATAGACTTACCTGGAAGTAGGGAAATAGAGTGAAGGAAAGCAAGAAATAGAGTGAGAGAAAATGACTCAATGACACCAAATGAAGACAGGAGCCAAAGGGGGGCAGAGGGGGCGGGAGGGAATCTTAATTAAGGTGGATTCAACTACTATTGAATGAACATTTTTATTTACACTTCAGCAAAACACATGGAAACAACATATACAAATGCAAGTACAGATACAACCCGTAGACACGCTGATAAAAGTACAGCTTCGTGCAGAGCGATACATGGAAACACGGCAGCAAATGCAAATACGGAACAATACAGGGAACCGCAAGCCAAATACACATTGAGACAATAGAACAGTTTTTCTGCTTCTGAAACATCCATTAGATCTCATTTTATTGGTACAGGAAATGCAAAACAAAAGCAGCACATGTAACATAGAACAGTCATCCACCACACGCACCTCCTTCAGCTTGCACACAAACCCACCCTCGCTCTCACCTCAAAGCACCTCCCAAGAACCCCCAATCATCAACACACACTCGCAGCACTCCTCGGGAACGTGGCTCCCGGGAGCCTCGACACAAACCGGCCTGCCTGACGAAAACCCCGGTCCACAGGCCGTCGGCACCCAAACTTTGGCGATGAACATCGCCTCGCAGACCGGCCGGGACCGAGGAAAAAAAACCCAGCTGGGGGGGAAAATTAAAAAAAAAACCCCGAGCTGGGGATTTTTTATTCTAAATTTAAAATGTGTTGAAAAATCTGAAAGGCAAAAGTCACGCACACAAGGTTAGAACCAGTCAAACCAGTCAGCGCACACACACACACAGGCAAACACAAGCAAACACAGAGGACTCTCATACACACACAATCATTCTTCAGCGTACATGGTAGATTCCAGGAAACTTGTAGCATCAGCAAGCACAGAGATGCTAATCCTCCTCAGGGACCTGGAAGACAACAAGAGGTGGTCAACAAGCGCTTATCTGACAGCAAGCTATCCCCACTCCAGGCCCATATCTCTTATGCCCAAAACTCCACAGAAAAGAGGTGAACTGTGAAGTTTTACAACTGTTCTACCTCACTAACACTATGTGCCAGGGCAGGGCAGCTCACACATAAGCGGCATAAGATAGCCTGATACAACATAGTCACATACAATAGGATACAGCATAGTCACATACAATAGGATACAGCATAAGCCAGCATAGTATGATACAGCATAGTCACATACAGTACAATACAACATAAGCCAGCATAGTCACATACAACATATTCAGATACAATGTAGGCACATACAATATGAACCAACATAGTGAGATGCAATAGACTCAGATACAATGTAGGCACACACAATATAAGCCGACACTGAGAGACGCAATATTGGCGCATTCAACATTGGCACATACAACATGAGCAGAGACAGGTAGAATACAAGTGCTGACTTCAGATAACTCTGAAAGATACTGCAGGCACGTGAGGGGAATCTAATACCCTCCCTATAAAAGTCCAAGAGAATGGCATCTGAAAAGGCGGCGCTACCCAAGCTGAGAATGAAAATAGATGAGAACGCTCGAGTGTCCGTGTGCCGGCCTCAAAAAGTCAAAACGTAACGAGGCCGGAATAAGGATGATCCGGGAAAGTACGCGAGGAAAGTACGGCCAAAGGGGGCCGGAATGGTGCGGATAAAGCGCCCGGATGTAACAAAGGCCTATCACACAGAAGACAAGGGACACAAACAACACAATGCAGACGCAGACAACACAGCAGACACAACTTGAAACTGCCAGGCAGTTTCACCTTATGGACCCAAGACTCCTAGCACAAGATGAGCCACAGGCTGATGATGCCAAAGGAAAGAAAGCTTTAAGGCAATAGCACGTGATGACGAAACAGAACTCCTTACAAGAACTAGTGCCTAAGTTGTTAATAGGATGCTCGAGAAGCTGGGTAGGCCGAGAGAAGGAAGCGATGACTGCCGGGTGACCGTGGCGATAGCTCTGGACCTGAAGGCGACCTCCTTGGGTGAAAACGTCCACGAGGATGTTGAGACTCGAAGACGGACGACGGCGCAAAACACGCGAGGACGCGGAACTGCCCTGCCCGGCAAAGCCTCCGGTGAGGCCGAGGTGAAACCCTCTCCCGTTAGTTGCGAGGGGCCCGTCCCACCAGGGCTCTCTCCTCTAAGCTGACTTTGAATTGCCTCCTTTTGCAAAGCTTTTTCCCCTTCACCCAAACACCAGCCCAAACACTTATCTTTCAGAAGATGAGCGGACAAAAATCCATCTTCAATGGAAAAGAACACATCCACTTCAGTGCTGCCATATCCAGTCTTGGGCTCCGCACCTCACGGTACCTAGGACAACAAAACAGAAAATGTGACAATTGCCTGACAGAAAAAGTAATCCCCAGGCCTCCCCTGCACCGCTACCCCGGCTCACCTCAGATCGCCATTTGACTCCTGAGGCTGCCCGGAGGGTACCTGCAAAAGGAAAAGGTACACATTTAGCGTGCTGTTAGACACCGCTCACCTGAGTCATCCTGCCAAAATGTCAACTCACCTGCTTGCCTCTCTTCCCTGGTATGCGTAGGGCCGCAGCAGCTCCTACAAAGAAACAAAGCAAAAAGCAGGCTGAGTTACTGTGAAAACACAATTGCTCCAGTCTGACAGAACTCTGAAACATGTATATCTTAAACTTGTACCCACCAAGCTGCCGGGATCCAGGACTGGAACGCCTTGCAAGTAGACCACCTAAAAAAAACCCCAAAAAAACTCAACAGTGTATGCTTAGAGTTGCACCAGAAATTGAGGCCTGAGCAACAACTGCTTCCATCCACCAGTCAACACTCACCCTGTCTGCTTCACCTGGAGTGCCAATATCCCATGTTACCTCCTAAAAATAAAGACAAAGAACAATGAAATACACCTCAACATCAAGTTACTGCTGGTAATACTGTGCATGGGGAGAATGAGACCTGTTAAGGGGTTGAAAGGAAAAAAAAAAGGCACCACAGTGTTCACAGCTTTCTCCATTCAGGTTTTTTAATGTTGCAGAAAATACAGAGGTTTTTCACTAACTGCACTCTCAATTATATCCAGACATCCAATGGACATGGAGGTCATTTTTCAACTTCTTTCTTGCCAACAGCCAAACTTCCACCTACTCAGGGTAAGAAAGAGAATGGAGGAAAAAAAAAAAAAAACAACAAACACAAAAACAAACAAACAAACAAAAAACCCAAAGAAAACATAAGTTAATGGTTTCTGTGTAGAAGTCCACCGGAAGGGTGGTCAGTGTGCAGAGAATGGGAGGCTCCTGGAAAACAGAGAATGCTTGGTCTTTTTTCATGCTATCCTTTATCTTTTTCATATTAAAGCATGGCACAAATGAATTTAGTGTTCTTTGATGTCAGTCTTTTCCTGGTTTTTCTCTCCTTTAGGGTCAAACTTCCACATACTCTGGGTAAGAAATAGTATTTAAAAAAGGAACAAAGAAAACATGAAAAAATAAAAATTAAAAAAAAAATTGAATAAAGTTAATAAAAAGTTTTTTAAAAATTAAAAATACAAAAAAAAAAACCATGGAAATAAAATAAAAATCTAAAAAAATCTAAAAGTAATATTAAAAAAAGTTAAAAATTAAAAATAAGTATAAAATCTTTTAAAGAACACAAAACAATAGCTGGACTGGGATGAGGCCTTCCAGGGGCTTTGCTTCCTACTGGCTCCATCCTTTTTTACCACCTACCTGCAAGACGAAAAACAACAGGGATAAAGTTTCAAACAGGATGTCCTTGGTTGAGGCACTTCAAAATAAGATTTTTAACAAAAAGTCGGCCAAAAAAAGAGAGTCTGAAAATCAAGCTATAAGCCTCACAGCTATTTAAAAACAAAACAAAAAAGCTGTCTCTGGTGTGCATAACTTGCCAGCCCCTCATGGTTTGAAGTCCTTAGCATTTATTTTTACCAAGTTGACAACTAAAACCTTGTAGAAAGGTTAAAAAAAAAATCCTGGACAAAGCCAGGCATTTTCCCAAGCCCCCTCAGTGTGGAGCTGTGTCAGCCCCAAGTGTTTGGTCCCCTAGCCCAGCCCAGAGCAGGCTCCAGCTGCTCCCCGGGGGGTGGTTACCAAGGGACTCACTTGTTTGGAGCTGTAAATGCAGATGCCCTGCACTGGAGTGCCAATAAATGTGAAATATGTGACTCTCATCATCAACAGTGACTGACCTTCCCTGGGGAGCCCCCTCACCCGGGATGGGGCACTCTGCCATGGATTTAATCCATCTGCATCTGAAAGGAAGTCAGGACAAAAGTCAAAGTGCTGCAAGATAACTTGACGGCTCCAGACAATTTGTGTCACTCTAGGAATACCCTCTACAGGCCAACTACACCCTACATGACAAATTTCAAGTCCCCAGGACTTGTCCCATTCCCCCCACACCCAGACTAAGCAACAAGGCAGAGCAGCTCCGAGCCAAACACACACCAACACCCGTGACACAGGACAGGACAAAAGGGGGGACACAACAGGGACAGAAATATCTGGGCAAGAAGAATGACCCTGAGGACCGAGAGAACTCGCAATGAGATGACCGAGGTAAGACCGATGGGGAGCTGACCAGGCTCAGAGAACCCTGCAGGAAGAAGATGCCAACGGGATCACTGATCCCAAGAAACGCAGGGACGGATGCCTGAGAATCCTAAGGTCAGACTCATCTACCTATCCCTGCATTCTGACAAGACCTAATCCACCTGAATGGGTGGTGGCAGTGCACAGCTGTGGATACAGCTCAGAACAAGACCTGGAAAGGCATCAGCCTGGACACTTGTGAAGAGAGATGGATTCTGATGTGTGTCTGAGCACCCGAGTCAAAGGCACCTGGCTGAGGAATGCAGAGATCAGAAATGCTAAGATTGATGCCAGGGGTTTTAAAAGGCCCCTTGAAGGGCAAAGGGAAAAGACATGAAAGATATGAGATGCTCCAAAACCACAGAGTGCACAACAGACAAGTGACACGACGTGCCCTGGAACTGCTCTGCCCTGCACACCTCAGCACTGATCAAAAATGAGACTTTCCCTTTACACAGCCTAAGGGGTCACATCTTGGACATCCCCATCTCCAAACCTGATTCACAAAACCCCTCCTGGTGACCCCTGACCCCACATCCCGCTTTCATCCCCTCGGTGACTCCAAGCCCTCCACTTATCTCTCGGATGTCTGGGGATGGGAATTCACATTGGGTGCCAAAGAAGGTCGCCTCTCCCTCTGGGAGACTCCTGCTGTCACTGGGCTGTTGTCTCTCAGTCAGCTACAATAAAGAAAACCAAATATCAAAGCATAATCTCACCAGCACATCCCCCAAAACCTGGCAATTCTGCTACTCCCCCTCTCCTAAGCATGCCTGGGTCCTTGGGCAGCACACTTCAGCTGTGCTCAGAGGCTGACTCTTGCAGTGCCAAGGTCTTAGAGACAGTATTGGTACTGAGCCCACCCACCACAGCCTCCATTAGGGCTGTGAGCAACCCCAGTTAGAGCAGGAAAGGAATGCAGGCTGGACATCCCCAGTGAACCCAAACCCTGTGGACTCTGCCCCCCACTATCACTTCCTGCCTGGCCCTAGCCTTGGGCTTACTGCCTGCACCTCTCAGGGCTTCTGGCATTGTCCTGCATTAGGATTGCTGCCTGCACCTGCTCTCAGGGAAACACAGTGTTGGTAGCGCAGTGCTGTGAGGGCTGGTACACCTGTACTCTGACTTGTATCCCAGCCTGCACCCCTGATTTTCACTGTGTGCTCTCTAGCCTGTGAGTCCTTTACCTCTCAAGCCCTCCCTCAGCCTTCAGCCTCTGTAGGTCAATGCTGAACTGCTCTGCGCCCTCCTGCTGAACCCTACTACCCTACACCCTGCAACCCGGGATGCTCCTGGGACACGGATCCCAGGATGCCCAGGCGGGCAAGGCCAAGAATCTCCCCCCACTGCACCCTAACCCTGTGGACTCTCAAAGACTCTAAGACGACCAACGGTGCAAATCTTGCTAGAATGCAGAGATGGGTTGGGACTGCCCTGCCTGGCCAAGGCTCAGGTGATGCTAAGGAGAAACCCTCTCCCTTTACTCCTGAGGGGTCCATCCCACTAGGGCCCTCTCCTCCTCTAAGGTAACTTTCAATTGCCTCCTGGGACTGAAAAGGTTTTTCCCCTTCTCCCAACCACCAGCCCCAACACTTAGCTTTTGGAATACGAGGGGACAAAATCCATCCTGGACAGAAATGAATGTGTTGGCACCGTGGATTTGAAGACGTTCTCTGCATCCACCTTGGTGCTGCCATATCCAAACTCCAGCTGTGCACCTCCTCACACTACCTGGGACCACAGAACAGAAAATGTGACTATTCCCCTCCAGAAAAGTCACCCCCGGGGCTCCTCTGCACCGCTGTCCCGGCTCCCCCTCAGATCTTCACCCCACTCCAGAGGCTGCCCAGAGTGAACCCAGCAAAAGGAAAAGGGACACACTGAGCACAGCACTCACCCACGGGCCACCTGCCCATGTGCCGACTCACCCCCTCCCTCTATTCCTTGGCACACCTGGGGCAGCAGCAGCACCTGCAAAGAAACAAAAAAGGAAAAATCATACCGAGTTACTGTGAAACAGCAACCTCCCTGCTCTGACTGAAGCAGGACACAAGTGAGCCTTAATGTTGCACCCATCTGCCCTCCTCTGGCATCCTGGGCCAGCACATCTGCCAAGGGGCCACCTAAAATAAAACAAAAAAAGACCAGTGAATGCTTAGAGTAGAACCAGAAGAGAGACTTCAGCAATAGTAACTGCTTCTGTCCACCCATCACTGCTCACCTCGTCCACTTAACCTTGACTGCAGAGATCCAGCCTTGCCTCCTAAAAATAAAGACAAAGAGCAGTGCTGTGACGAGGCCACCATTTACACCTCCCCTGCAAACACAAACAGTGACTGACCTTCTCAGGGGAGCCCCCTCACCCGGGATGGGGCACTCTGCCACGGATTTAATCCATCTGCATCTGAAAGAAAGGACAAAAGTCAAAGTGCTGAAGGAGCATTTGACAATTCCAGACACTTTGTGTCACTCTAGGAATACCCTCTACAGGCCAACTACACCCTACATGACAAATTTCAAGTCCCCAGGACTTGTCCCATTCCCCCCACACCCAGACTAAGCAACAAGGCAGAGCAGCTCCGAGCCAAACACACACCAACACCCGTGACACAGGACAGGACAAAAGGGGGGACACAACAGGGACAGAAATATCTGGGCAAGAAGAATGACCCTGAGGACCGAGAGAACTCGCAATGAGATGACCGAGGTAAGACCGATGGGGAGCTGACCAGGCTCAGAGAACCCTGCAGGAAGAAGATGCCAACGGGATCACTGATCCCAAGAAACGCAGGGACGGATGCCTGAGAATCCTAAGGTCAGACTCATCTACCTATCCCTGCATTCTGACAAGACCTAATCCACCTGAATGGATCACAGCAGTGCACAGCTGTGGATACAGCTCAGAACAAGACCTGGAAAGGCACCAGCCTGGATGCTTGTGAAGAGAGATGGATTCTGATGTGTGTCTGAGCACCTGAGTCAAAGTTCAATGATATCAGTGCCTGTCCAAGGAACAGGGAGATGTTAAGAACAATGCCTGGGGTCTCCAAAAGACCCCTTGAAGGGTTAAGGCAAAAGACACACCACACAGGACACACAAAAGACACAGAGTGCACAACAGACAAGTGACATGACGTGCCCTGGGACTGCTCTGCCCTGCACACCGCAGCACTGTGAGACCTTCCCTCTCTGTGCCCTAAAGGGGTCACAGCTTGGACATCCCCATCTCCAAACCCGACCCAAAAATCCCTCCCAGTGACTCCCAACCCACAGCCCACTTTCACTCCCTCTGTGGCTTTTAGGCCTTCACTTATCTCTGGGATGTCCAGGGATGAGAATCCACATCAGGGGCCAAGGAAGGCTGTCTCTGCCTCTGGGAAATTCCTGCTGTCTCAGTCAGGTGCCATAAAGAAAACCAAACATCCACGGATGATCTCAGCAGGGCTGTTGGGTGAGAGGATCTCAGTGTGAGACAAGTGACCACCTGAAACACACAAACAATAAGGGATGCTCAGAGTTGCACCAGAAACACCACTGCCCTGACCACACAAATATATCAATTTTAGAAAACAAAACACAAACAAAAGTCCATTAAAAAAAAGGCCAACTCTTATTACTCCTAGTCCATTTTCCAAATATAATAAAAATAACCCCATCTCCATTCTCCTCAAAAAACCTCTGAAATATACACCCAGAACACCCCCAACTGAAATACCTGCCTCTAACCACATAAAAAGTAGAAAACTTATATTCCTTGACCTATAGAAATTTATTAACCTAGCACGTCAAAACCACAGAATTTTAAATCCTTAGTCCACATATGTACACCATATACACCAATCCCATCACTACATACCAAATCAAAGCCTATTATCTATTACTAACTTAACAAAAAAAGCCTCAACCTTTAACTGCAATGAAACTTTAATTAAAAATAAAATAATTTCATAATAACTAAGCAAAAACTTCAAACAAACTTCCTCCAAAATAAATAATTTAAACACCAAAAACCCTCAAAAATTTAAAATAACTACTTCAAAAATGCCTTCAGTACTTTCAGACTGATTTTGAGAGCAAAGCAAGGAAATAAAAAGCACGCAGCCTGTTTTAAGAAAACAGTGTTCACTCCTGTGCATTCCCTGTCCAGTGTATTCAGCCCAAGCACAGACAGACTGCAGCACACAGATCTCCTTTGCTCTTTGTTAGTTTTAGGGCAGAGAAGTTCCCTGCACTGATTATTTCCCCTTTTTCTTTGGGCTCATTAAACCTGCTGCAGACTGAAAAACCCAGAGAAGCACCGAGAGCTGCACCTGCAGCCACGGGGCCTGGACCTCAGCATTTTATCAACACCAGAACAGCTGATAAGAGACCAAAGGAGATGAGCTACAGCCACAGCAAGGGCTTTCTGAATTTACCATCTCCCTTCAGAAAAACAAAGTGTCTTATTATTTTATGTTATTTATTCTTTATGCTTGTGACCACTTTGTTTGTTAAATAAATAGTTTTGTCCAGTTCTTCCTAAAGAAATTCTTTCACAAACCAATTTAAAAGAGAGACCATTTTGCTTTACTCTCTAAAAAAAAAAAAACCCTATTCAAAAGTTTCCTCTCAGGTTTACCCTAAACCACAACAACAAACAAATCAATCCACAAAAATAAAAACAGCACAAATATACTTCAATTAACAGCACCAAAACCAATTATTCCTGACTCAATGAACCCATAATACCTCAGAACCACCAAAACAAACAGACCACCTATAAATACACACAAACCCAAAAGATCCATTTGGCTACAAACAATATCCCCTAAATTATCCAAAACTATAAAACATACACTGTAGTCAAGCATGCTAAATAAACAAATCCCATAAAACAATAATCTAATTATAAAAATTAAGAAACCCTAAAAAATGAACTACATCACACTGTCTCAAACCCACTAAAACAAACACAACACCCTTGCCATGATAAAAGCCACGACTAAATAAATAAAAACCTCCCCTATACCTCACACCACAGCCAACTACACCACTGTGAACTTTAGAAAACAAACTCTTGAAAAACACAATATCCCCCAAAAACAACTCAGTAACAAAACTCAGTTCAAAAATACTCTGACCATGTGAGCTATGAAACCAAACATGAAATAAATACACCACATATCCCTCATCACACCACCTACAAAGAGAATAAAGCTACACAATAAATCATTAAAAACCACCAAACAGAAAAAAAACCAGCTCTACCCAACCTGAATCCCTCCATACAACACACAAAACCCCAGTAACACATTTCAGAAGTCTCTTTTAAAAAGCTACTTAAATTAGTTCTACCTCAAATACAAACAAACTCGCCCATGAGGTTACCTTCACTCAAAAACCAAATTACTCACAATAAATAATACCAAAAAAGTCAGACAAAACACTACACACCACCTAAGAACCTCATATTGAAAAGAAGCCACATAGAAGGGCCACTATTAATTAAAATTCCAGGAGAAAAGAAAATCTCGCCACTTTAAACACAGATAACAACAGAAAAAAAGGAGTTTCTCCAATCAATTTGAACTCCTTTTGTCTCCATAACTCCTTTTTCTTCTGGGAGCACCGGGGAGGGATTGGTGAGACGAAGCTGAAAAGGAAAAATGCCCCCCCAATAAACCCGCACTGGGTTATTTACCTGTTTGGTACAAAGGTTTGTCCCTCGGCGCTTCCCGAGGAAATGCTCCAAATCCAAATGCTCTTGTAGTCTCTCCATGAATCACACCCAGAACCTCAGGATAAAGTCCTCACTCCTCACAGCTCCATACTCAACTGAGCTGAGGCTCCCCTTTTAAACAGCCCCCGGCTGGAACCGCCCCCTCGTTATCCATCACAGCTGCACCTGTGCCTGCTCTGTCCCCCCTCACTGTTCCCAGCTCACACCCGGGGCTGCTCTCTCCCCTCCCCATCCTGTGGCATCTCTCACCTGCAGCTGCTGCCCGTCCGAGGGTGAGGGCAGAGGGGACTTGCTGTTCATTCTCGGGACGGTTCATTGTCTGCACCTGACACGATGGGGCACCGGGCTTCCCTTGCTGTGGATAAGGACCCCTCTTCTCCTGCAGGTGCCCGAGGCTGAAACGGGGACTCCACCCCCGAAAATCCATATGCCTGAGGATCATAATTCCCAAGGAAATTCCCCAGAAATCGTTACCCTTCATTTGAAATATTTCCTTTGGAATCACTCCTGACTTGTCCTTCTGTGGAAGCGTTTCAAACATTCATTGGAGAGTTGAGGAGCCGAGTTGGCTTGTTTATAACTTGGCTGACAAGCCCAGACAAAACCCAAACACCGAGAACTCCAGCACTGCTGGCCCCGCCCCCTGGAACGCCCGGCCCCGCCCCCGGCCGCCTCTGGGCCCCGCCCCCTGCTTCTTCAAGTCCCATTTAACCAGAATGATTTTCTGGGGGCAGGAGCACCCAAAGCCAGCAGAACTGACCTTAATCACTTTTGGGGGATCTCTCTTTTCTTCCTCA
Source organism: Zosterops lateralis (assembly GCF_965231275.1). NCBI lineage: Eukaryota > Metazoa > Chordata > Aves > Passeriformes > Zosteropidae > Zosterops > Zosterops lateralis. Next base: position 62,859 of record NC_139765.1, read on the forward strand.
CCAAACTTCCACTGTCAAAACCCAGCCTGAGGCTCAGCTCCCCATCCCCTCAGTCTCTCCAAGGACCTCGGCTTGGATTTCCCAATCCAACGAGGCAGAAATCCTGCTGTCCTTATTGTATATCCTAATTGCAGTAATTGCTTAAGAAATAATTGAAAGATATTAAAAGAAGGAAGAGAAATTAAACAAGAGCTGCCTGCACCAAGGGCCATCCAAGGGTTGCTAAAATCCCTTACCAATCCCTTGGCCCTTGGGGAGGGGGAGCGGATTCCTCACCAAAGCTGGTGGGAAGGAAAGGGGAGTTGCCAGGCCCACCCCCAGGTGTTTAGAGCAGAGTTGGGGCTCCCCAGCCGTGTCCTAGCTTGGGTCTAGGCAGAACAGCTTGTCCCTTCCTCCCCGGGAGCCCCATCCCCAGAATGAGGTAAGTGATGCAGGGGCAGCCTGAGCTGGAGATGACAGGAGTAGGAGGGAGGTGACCCAAAGTATCCTTTCCCCCTGTGTAGGGGTTGAGAGGACAGAAACCATCCTTCCTGGTCAGGTCTGAAATCCAAAAGCCGTTACCTGCATTAGTGCTGATGCATCTGACAGGAACAGGGATAGGACAGTGTAATATTAGTGTGGAGGGGGCGTCAGGAAAACCCAGCTTGAATATCTTTTTTCCTAGTGCTGCTGCCTGGAATTTTTTTCCCCTGTCTTCGCCTTCTGACTGGGCTTTTCCCAGCCGCAGCCGGTCATCGTACTTCATGCTCAAGACCTTATTTCAGCTTTTGTCCCTCCCACACATCTCGAGCCTTCAGCTTTTGGACCTATGGGCCCCTCCCTGACACACTGATTGTCCTCTGCCATTAACAATCTCTATCCCACCTCTCTGCTGATTTCATGTGTTCAGAGTTCAGGTGTTCAGCAGTTCTAGAAAGCCCTTCACAGCCCCAGAGTTTTCAGCTCTGGACCCATAAGCTTTATTTCACGGCCAGCCCGGTTCTTCCACCTCCACATTCATTTTTTCTGCCTGTCTTCGCCAGGTGTAGCTGCCCCAGGTTGAGACACCAGGGTCCTTTTTTTGTCTCTAGTTGTGCGGTTTCAGCTTCAGCTCTAGAAATGCTATTCCACCTCCATCCCATTAATCTTTATTCCATTACCAACCCCTGGGCACGTGTCCCATTTCACAGTCGCTTCCCAGGTCTACACTCATTATCCCCTTTGAACTGTGATTGCAATTGCAGCACTGCAGTCCCCAGTGATTTCAGCTTCAGGCCCACAAGCTTTATTTCACTGCCAGCTCTTCTGTTTCTGTTCTGTCTTCACGTCTTCCCATCAGTGACACATCGTGCCGCTTTTGGTCTCAGAGTATGATTTTTGGATTTTTTGTAGCTCTGTGTTGTTTTAGCTCCCCTCTTGTACCCATAGTCCAGCCCCAACCTGCTAATCCTTACTGCAGCAACAGCTCTCCAGTCCCTTCCCCAGCCCTTACAGCGATTTCAGCTCCAGCCCGCAGTTCCCGTCCCAGCTCCATATTCCCTCGAGCAGCCCCCCAGGGGTTTTACCCCAAAGCCTACCATCTTTGTGTCTCCTCCAGCTCTGCTGTCTCAGCTCCAGCTCCTCAGCTTCCCACTGCCTGCAGCTAAAACTGCTACTGCTTCTCACTGCAGCCCGGGGCTGTTGAGAAGGCCACAAGTCAGTCATTGTCATCACTTCAATGTCTTTAGGAGTTGTATCACCCACCCTCCTGGGTTCTCAACCTTGGGGACACTTGAAGCCCGAAGGCCAACACGTATCTCCCCCCTTCCCCTGGGTCTCAGCCCAGCACTTGTCCAAAAGCCCCCTCAGCTCCCCCAGGCAGCACCAGGGGCTGGAAAGAGCCACTGGGCCCCTGCTCCCTCATCCCAAAAGGTGTCCACGGGTTGATTCTCGGGCCCTGGAGCCCTCCGAGCCCCCACAGCCTCAGCCTCTGCTGGGTACCACGGGGCAAGGGCTGGTAACCCCCCAGGCATCTCCTGCAGGCCCTGAGCTGCAGCGCCATCCCCTTCTCCCGTGGGGAGAACCCTCCAGCCCCAGCATTTCCACCGTTCCACACTGTTTTGGGCGTGCCTCTAGTGCCAAGGGCTTTATTCCACATCCTGGGGCTTTCTGTCTCTACTGGGCTCACCACTGCTGTTTCAGCCCTAGCCCTACAACCTTTACTGAATTAACGTCAGATATTTAGAAAAAAAAAAAACAAACAAAAAAAAACACCAAAAAGAAAAACAAACAAAGAAACAAAAACCCAAACAAACAAACAAAGAAAAAAAAAAAACCAACAAAAAAAAACAAAACAAAAAAAAACCCACGAGCCAAAATTTAATGCATTGAAACAAGCAAAATAATGAAAAGATGCAATAAATATGAAAAACATAGTTACTTCTAATAAAAACAAAATAAAATAAGAAAAAGTGCAAAAACTGCTGCTTTATTTCTGATCCTGTAAACACTGCTTTAAATCCAGAAACTACAGAAGCGCTTCTCGCCGGCCCCTGGTAGCCGCAGCCGGTCGTCCTGCGCCGCACCAGGCCCCGCACCAGGCCTCCGGCCGCCCAGGGTACGGCTGGCGCCACTGCCCCAGGACACCGGCGGCCCCCAGACACTGGCGCAGGCGGACGCGGGAGTCGCGTCCGTGCTCACCCTCGCTCCCCGGGCCGGCAGCTGCGGGCATCCCGTCCCGGCGCAGCGGCGCTCCTCCCGACCGACCGACCGCGCAGCTCCAAACGCCGCTCCCCGTCCCGCCGCCGGACTGACCCCCCCCGGCCCCTCAGGCCGCTATTTTTGCCCCAGGGCCGGCCAGCTCAGCCAATCACAAGCGGATGCAGCGCCGGCCCCGCCAATCCCTGTTGAGGAAGCGCCGGCCAGGTGAGCCCAACCAATCACAAGCGGAGGCAGCGCCGGCCCCGCCAATCCCAGCTCGGCTCCGCGAGCCCCGCCCCGCTGTCCCCTCACGGCCCTGCTCCCGCCAGGGCCGGCGGATCGGGGCCGGGGGGTTCGTGGCCCGGGCTGAGGGCGCGGCGGCGTTGCGGTCGCGATCGGGACCGGGAGCGCTGCGGGCGGCAGGAGCCGCTCCTGCTCCGCCCGCAACCGGCGCTGCGCCGGCGTCCTGCCGGCGCTCCGGGCACGAGAGGACGGCGGCGGCGATTTCCTGGTGCCGGCAGGGCCGGGCCGGGCCGCGGGGAACCCCCGTGCCGGCCCCGGGACCCCCCAAATCCCGCCGCTCCCCGCCATCAGCATCAGCATTGTGGTGCTGCTTCTTGTGGCCACAGCCTCTGCTTGGGTATTTTGGTGGCGGAAGCACAGGTGAGCTCTCCCTCCCATCAGCTGCGGTAAGATTTATGGGCACGTAGGTCGGTGCAGGGGTTGCTGCAGCAGCAGCAGCAGCAGCAGCAGCAGCAGCAGCAGCAGCAGCTCTGTAGGGGTGAACTCTCTGAGTGCCATCACAGCTCACACATAGCCTTTGCAGGAAGGGGAATGAGGCTGCATGGGAGAGCCAAGAGTTCATCATTTGAGGCCTGGTTGCCCACAGAGCAGTAAGTCTTTGCTCTCTTGTGGAGTCCCTGGAACCCCTTGGGGCAATTGCCAGGCTCCTGCCTTGGAAGGACGCAGCATAGAGTCTTGCCTGCCTAGGCTGAAAGAATGGCGCTTCCTGGGTGCTTTGCCCCAGTTTCTTGTGTGCCCATTCCCCCGGTCCTGGTAGTTTCTCTTTTCCCTGCTTCCCTATTGGTGGTGGTATCCCAGTGTCCGCTCCTGTCCCCTCTCTAGATCACTGAGCCCTGCCCTGCTCTTAGTAGCACCCCCGTGCCCTTAGACCATTGGTTCCTGATCCCTATTTAGGCCTGTGCACAGCACATGGCCAGGTCTTTTTGTCCCTGATCCCTTTAGGGTGCTGGAAAAAACCTTGCTGGAATTCATCGTACAAAAAGGCCCTTCTTGCCTCTCTTTGCTGAGCCTAGCCACGGCGTGTGTGATGTGAGTCTGACTGCTTAGCCCGAATCCTCCGCCAGTGGCTTTTCCACAGGAGATGCTTATGGGGCTCTAGGTAGCAGCTCCACCATGCAAAAAGCACACTGCTAGAGATCTTTGTCTTGACTCCAGCTCTGCAAAAATTCAGCTCCCCCCCTACGATCACTGAGTCCAGCCCAGAGTCAATATCCAGCCGCACAGTCCTTTTCAGCTGCAGCCCTAGAGTCCCCATCCCTGCTCCATAGTGACTATTCCAGCCCTTCCATCATTTCAGCAGGCATCTCTCAGTCCCTTTCTCAGCTCTGCAGATTCCATTTTCACTCACAATCCCACCCTGCAGTCAATAGCCCAGCCCCAACAGTGATTTCAGCCCTGGCCATACAGCATTTCCACCCCAAGACGCAGGCAATAACCCAGCAGCGCCGGCACTTCAGCCCTCTTCCAGCCCCTCCCACTTTCAGCTGTCCACACGCCCTCTCCCATGTTCAGCCTCGAGACCCAGCCCCAACAGCAGTATCACAGGACTATTTATTTCAGCACACCCATCCTACAGGCTCTATGTCAGCCCTAGAGTTTCTATGGCCTTGGCAGTCTCTATGCCACCGCTGCAGGGCTTTGAGCCGGAGCCCTGCAGAGTCCCCTTGCCCAGCCCCAGTGATTTCAGCTGTTGACCCACAAGCTTTATTTGACAGCCAGCTGGTTTCTTCTAGCAGCATGCACGGGTTTCTTCGACTCCGGCAGCAGCAATTTCTCCACCGTCATGGGGCAGGATGGTTGTCTTGGCCCCAGCTCTGCCACGGTTTAGCTCCGACCCGAGAGTGTCTGTGCCCACCCTGCAGTCAATAGCCCAGCCCCAACAGTGATTTCAGCCCTGGCCATACAGCATTTCCACCCCAAGACGCAGGCAATATCCCAGCAGCGCCGGCACTTCAGCCCTCTTCCAGCCCCTCCCACTTTCAGCTGTCCACACGCCCTCTCCCATGTTCAGCCTCGAGACCCAGCCCCAACAGCAGTATCACAGGACTATTTATTTCAGCACACCCATCCTACAGGCTCTATGTCAGCCCTAGAGTTTCTATGGCCTTGGCAGTCTCTATGCCACCGCTGCAGAGCTTTGAGCCGGAGCCCTGCAGAGTCCCCTTGCCCAGCCCCAGTGATTTCAGCTCTTGACCCACAAGCTTTATTTGACAGCCAGCTGGTTTCTTCTAGCAGCATGCACGGGTTTCTCCGACTCCGGCAGCAGCAATTTCTCCACCGTCACGGGGCAGGATGGTTGTCTTGGCCCCAGCTCTGCCACGGTTTAGCTCCGACCCGAGAGTGTCTGTGCCCACCCTGCAGTCAATAGCCCAGCCCCAACAGTGATTTCAGCCCTGGCCATACAGCATTTCCACCCCAAGACGCAGGCAATAACCCAGCAGCGCCGGCACTTCAGCCCTCTTCCAGCCCCTCCCACTTTCAGCTGTCCACACGCCCTCTCCCATGTTCAGCCTCGAGACCCAGCCCCAACAGCAGTATCACAGGACTATTTATTTCAGCACACCCATCCTACAGGCTCTATGTCAGCCCTAGAGTTTCTATGGCCTTGGCAGTCTCTATGCCACCGCTGCAGGGCTTTGAGCCGGAGCCCTGCAGAGTCCCCTTGCCCAGCCCCAGTGATTTCAGCTGTTGACCCACAAGCTTTATTTGACAGCCAGCTGGTTTCTTCTAGCAGCATGCACGGGTTTCTTCGACTCCGGCAGCAGCAATTTCTCCACCGTCATGGGGCAGGATGGTTGTCTTGGCCCCAGCTCTGCCACGGTTTAGCTCCGACCCGAGAGTGTCTGTGCCCACCCTGCAGTCAATAGCCCAGCCCCAACAGTGATTTCAGCCCTGGCCATACAGCATTTCCACCCCAAGACGCAGGCAATATCCCAGCAGCGCCGGCACTTCAGCCCTCTTCCAGCCCCTCCCACTTTCAGCTGTCCACACGCCCTCTCCCATGTTCAGCCTCGAGACCCAGCCCCAACAGCAGTATCACAGGACTATTTATTTCAGCACACCCATCCTACAGGCTCTATGTCAGCCCTAGAGTTTCTATGGCCTTGGCAGTCTCTATGCCACCGCTGCAGAGCTTTGAGCCGGAGCCCTGCAGAGTCCCCTTGCCCAGCCCCAGTGATTTCAGCTCTTGACCCACAAGCTTTATTTGACAGCCAGCTGGTTTCTTCTAGCAGCATGCACGGGTTTCTCCGACTCCGGCAGCAGCAATTTCTCCACCGTCACGGGGCAGGATGGTTGTCTTGGCCCCAGCTCTGCCACGGTTTAGCTCCGACCCGAGAGTGTCTGTGCCCACCCTGCAGTCAATAGCCCAGCCCCAACAGTGATTTCAGCCCTGGCCATACAGCATTTCCACCCCAAGACGCAGGCAATATCCCAGCAGCGCCGGCACTTCAGCCCTCTTCCAGCTCCTCCCACTTTCAGCTGTCCACACGCCCTCTCCCATGTTCAGCCTCGAGACCCAGCCCCAACAGCAGTATCACAGGACTATTTATTTCAGCACACCCATCCTACAGGCTCTATGTCAGCCCTAGAGTTTCTATGGCCTTGGCAGTCTCTATGCCACCGCTGCAGGGCTTTGAGCCGAGCCCTGCAGAGTCCCCTTGCCCAGCCCCAGTGATTTCAGCTCTTGACCCACAAGCTTTATTTGACAGCCAGCTGGTTTCTTCTAGCAGCATGCACGGGTTTCTCCGACTCCGGCAGCAGCAATTTCTCCACCGTCACGGGGCAGGATGGTTGTCTTGGCCCCAGCTCTGCCACGGTTTAGCTCCGACCCGAGAGTGTCTGTGCCCACCCTGCAGTCAATAGCCCAGCCCCAACAGTGATTTCAGCCCTGGCCATACAGCATTTCCACCCCAAGACGCAGGCAATAACCCAGCAGCGCCGGCACTTCAGCCCTCTTCCAGCCCCTCCCACTTTCAGCTGTCCACACGCCCTCTCCCATGTTCAGCCTCAAGACCCAGCCCCAACAGCAGTATCACAGGACTATTTATTTCAGCACACCCATCCTACAGGCTCTATGTCAGCCCTAGAGTTTCTATGGCCTTGGCAGTCTCTATGCCACCGCTGCAGGGCTTTGAGCCGAGCCCTGCAGAGTCCCCTTGCCCAGCCCCAGTGATTTCAGCTCTTGACCCACAAGCTTTATTTGACAGCCAGCTGGTTTCTTCTAGCAGCATGCACGGGTTTCTCCGACTCCGGCAGCAGCAATTTCTCCACCGTCACGGGGCAGGATGGTTGTCTTGGCCCCAGCTCTGCCACGGTTTAGCTCCGACCCGAGAGTGTCCGTGCCCACCCTGCAGTCAATAGCCCAGCCCCAACAGTGATTTCAGCCCTGGCCATACAGCATTTCCACCCCAAGACGCAGGCAATATCCCAGCAGCGCCGGCACTTCAGCCCTCTTCCAGCCCCTCCCACTTTCAGCTGTCCACACGCCCTCTCCCATGTTCAGCCTCGAGACCCAGCCCCAACAGCAGTATCACAGGACTATTTATTTCAGCACACCCATCCTACAGGCTCTATGTCAGCCCTAGAGTTTCTATGGCCTTGGCAGTCTCTATGCCACCACTGCAGGGCTTTGAGCCGGAGCCCTGCAGAGTCCCCTTGCCCAGCCCCAGTGATTTCAGCTCTTGACCCACAAGCTTTATTTGACAGCCAGCTGGTTTCTTCTAGCAGCATGCACGGGTTTCTTCGACTCCGGCAGCAGCATTTTCTCCACCGTCACGGGGCAGGATGGTTGTCTTGGCCCCAGCTCTGCCACGGTTTAGCTCCGACCCGAGAGTGTCTGTGCCCACCCTGCAGTCAATAGCCCAGCCCCAACAGTGATTTCAGCCCTGGCCATACAGCATTTCCACCCCAAGACGCAGGCAATATCCCAGCAGCGCCGGCACTTCAGCCCTCTTCCAGCCCCTCCCACTTTCAGCTGTCCACACGCCCTCTCCCATGTTCAGCCTCGAGACCCAGCCCCAACAGCAGTATCACAGGACTATTTATTTCAGCACACCCATCCTACAGGCTCTATGTCAGCCCTAGAGTTTCTATGGCCTTGGCAGTCTCTATGCCACCACTGCAGGGCTTTGAGCCGGAGCCCTGCAGAGTCCCCTTGCCCAGCCCCAGTGATTTCAGCTCTTGACCCACAAGCTTTATTTGACAGCCAGCTGGTTTCTTCTAGCAGCATGCACGGTTTTCTCCGACTCCGGCAGCAGCATTTTCTCCACCGTCACGGGGCAGGATGGTTGTCTTGGCCCCAGCTCTGCCACGGTTTAGCTCCGACCCGAGAGTGTCCGTGCCCACCCTGCAGTCAATAGCCCAGCCCCAACAGTGATTTCAGCCCTGGCCATACAGCATTTCCACCCCAAGACGCAGGCAATATCCCAGCAGCGCCGGCACTTCAGCCCTCTTCCAGCCCCTCCCACTTTCAGCTGTCCACACGCCCTCTCCCATGTTCAGCCTCGAGACCCAGCCCCAACAGCAGTATCACAGGACTATTTATTTCAGCACACCCATCCTACAGGCTCTATGTCAGCCCTAGAGTTTCTATGGCCTTGGCAGTCTCTATGCCACCGCTGCAGAGCTTTGAGCCGGAGCCCTGCAGAGTCCCCTTGCCCAGCCCCAGTGATTTCAGCTCTTGACCCACAAGCTTTATTTGACAGCCAGCTGGTTTCTTCTAGCAGCATGCACGGGTTTCTCCGACTCCGGCAGCAGCAATTTCTCCACCGTCACGGGGCAGGATGGTTGTCTTGGCCCCAGCTCTGCCACGGTTTAGCTCCGACCCGAGAGTGTCTGTGCCCACCCTGCAGTCAATAGCCCAGCCCCAACAGTGATTTCAGCCCTGGCCATACAGCATTTCCACCCCAAGACGCAGGCAATATCCCAGCAGCGCCGGCACTTCAGCCCTCTTCCAGCTCCTCCCACTTTCAGCTGTCCACACGCCCTCTCCCATGTTCAGCCTCGAGACCCAGCCCCAACAGCAGTATCACAGGACTATTTATTTCAGCACACCCATCCTACAGGCTCTATGTCAGCCCTAGAGTTTCTATGGCCTTGGCAGTCTCTATGCCACCGCTGCAGGGCTTTGAGCCGAGCCCTGCAGAGTCCCCTTGCCCAGCCCCAGTGATTTCAGCTCTTGACCCACAAGCTTTATTTGACAGCCAGCTGGTTTCTTCTAGCAGCATGCACGGGTTTCTCCGACTCCGGCAGCAGCAATTTCTCCACCGTCACGGGGCAGGATGGTTGTCTTGGCCCCAGCTCTGCCACGGTTTAGCTCTGACCCGAGAGTGTCTGTGCCCACCCTGCAGTCAATAGCCCAGCCCCAACAGTGATTTCAGCCCTGGCCATACAGCATTTCCACCCCAAGACGCAGGCAATAACCCAGCAGCGCCGGCACTTCAGCCCTCTTCCAGCCCCTCCCACTTTCAGCTGTCCACACGCCCTCTCCCATGTTCAGCCTCGAGACCCAGCCCCAACAGCAGTATCACAGGACTATTTATTTCAGCACACCCATCCTACAGGCTCTATGTCAGCCCTAGAGTTTCTATGGCCTTGGCAGTCTCTATGCCACCACTGCAGGGCTTTGAGCCGGAGCCCTGCAGAGTCCCCTTGCCCAGCCCCAGTGATTTCAGCTCTTGACCCACAAGCTTTATTTGACAGCCAGCTGGTTTCTTCTAGCAGCATGCACGGTTTTCTTCGACTCCGGCAGCAGCATTTTCTCCACCGTCACGGGGCAGGATGGTTGTCTTGGCCCCAGCTCTGCCACGGTTTAGCTCCGACCCGAGAGTGTCCGTGCCCACCCTGCAGTCAATAGCCCAGCCCCAACAGTGATTTCAGCCCTGGCCATACAGCATTTCCACCCCAAGACGCAGGCAATATCCCAGCAGCGCCGGCACTTCAGCCCTCTTCCAGCCCCTCCCACTTTCAGCTGTCCACACGCCCTCTCCCATGTTCAGCCTCGAGACCCAGCCCCAACAGCAGTATCACAGGACTATTTATTTCAGCACACCCATCCTACAGGCTCTATGTCAGCCCTAGAGTTTCTATGGCCTTGGCAGTCTCTATGCCACCGCTGCAGAGCTTTGAGCCGGAGCCCTGCAGAGTCCCCTTGCCCAGCCCCAGTGATTTCAGCTCTTGACCCACAAGCTTTATTTGACAGCCAGCTGGTTTCTTCTAGCAGCATGCACGGGTTTCTCCGACTCCGGCAGCAGCAATTTCTCCACCGTCACGGGGCAGGATGGTTGTCTTGGCCCCAGCTCTGCCACGGTTTAGCTCTGACCCGAGAGTGTCTGTGCCCACCCTGCAGTCAATAGCCCAGCCCCAACAGTGATTTCAGCCCTGGCCATACAGCATTTCCACCCCAAGACGCAGGCAATAACCCAGCAGCGCCGGCACTTCAGCCCTCTTCCAGCCCCTCCCACTTTCAGCTGTCCACACGCCCTCTCCCATGTTCAGCCTCAAGACCCAGCCCCAACAGCAGTATCACAGGACTATTTATTTCAGCACACCCATCCTACAGGCTCTATGTCAGCCCTAGAGTTTCTATGGCCTTGGCAGTCTCTATGCCACCACTGCAGGGCTTTGAGCCGGAGCCCTGCAGAGTCCCCTTGCCCAGCCCCAGTGATTTCAGCTCTTGACCCACAAGCTTTATTTGACAGCCAGCTGGTTTCTTCTAGCAGCATGCACGGGTTTCTCCGACTCCGGCAGCAGCAATTTCTCCACCGTCACGGGGCAGGATGGTTGTCTTGGCCCCAGCTCTGCCACGGTTTAGCTCCGACCCGAGAGTGTCCGTGCCCACCCTGCAGTCAATAGCCCAGCCCCAACAGTGATTTCAGCCCTGGCCATACAGCATTTCCACCCCAAGACGCAGGCAATAACCCAGCAGCGCCGGCACTTCAGCCCTCTTCCAGCCCCTCCCACTTTCAGCTGTCCACACGCCCTCTCCCATGTTCAGCCTCGAGACCCAGCCCCAACAGCAGTATCACAGGACTATTTATTTCAGCACACCCATCCTACAGGCTCTATGTCAGCCCTAGAGTTTCTATGGCCTTGGCAGTCTCTATGCCACCACTGCAGGGCTTTGAGCCGAGCCCTGCAGAGTCCCCTTGCCCAGCCCCAGTGATTTCAGCTCTTGACCCACAAGCTTTATTTGACAGCCAGCTGGTTTCTTCTAGCAGCATGCACGGGTTTCTCCGACTCCGGCAGCAGCAATTTCTCCACCGTCACGGGGCAGGATGGTTGTCTTGGCCCCAGCTCTGCCACGGTTTAGCTCCGACCCGAGAGTGTCCGTGCCCACCCTGCAGTCAATAGCCCAGCCCCAACAGTGATTTCAGCCCTGGCCATACAGCATTTCCACCCCAAGACGCAGGCAATATCCCAGCAGCGCCGGCACTTCAGCCCTCTTCCAGCCCCTCCCACTTTCAGCTGTCCACACGCCCTCTCCCATGTTCAGCCTCGAGACCCAGCCCCAACAGCAGTATCACAGGACTATTTATTTCAGCACACCCATCCTACAGGCTCTATGTCAGCCCTAGAGTTTCTATGGCCTTGGCAGTCTCTATGCCACCGCTGCAGGGCTTTGAGCCGGAGCCCTGCAGAGTCCCCTTGCCCAGCCCCAGTGATTTCAGCTCTTGACCCACAAGCTTTATTTGACAGCCAGCTGGTTTCTTCTAGCAGCATGCACGGGTTTCTCCGACTCCGGCAGCAGCAATTTCTCCACCGTCACGGGGCAGGATGGTTGTCTTGGCCCCAGCTCTGCCACGGTTTAGCTCCGACCCGAGAGTGTCTGTGCCCACCCTGCAGTCAATAGCCCAGCCCCAACAGTGATTTCAGCCCTGGCCATACAGCATTTCCACCCCAAGACGCAGGCAATAACCCAGCAGCGCCGGCACTTCAGCCCTCTTCCAGCCCCTCCCACTTTCAGCTGTCCACACGCCCTCTCCCATGTTCAGCCTCAAGACCCAGCCCCAACAGCAGTATCACAGGACTATTTATTTCAGCACACCCATCCTACAGGCTCTATGTCAGCCCTAGAGTTTCTATGGCCTTGGCAGTCTCTATGCCACCGCTGCAGGGCTTTGAGCCGAGCCCTGCAGAGTCCCCTTGCCCAGCCCCAGTGATTTCAGCTCTTGACCCACAAGCTTTATTTGACAGCCAGCTGGTTTCTTCTAGCAGCATGCACGGGTTTCTCCGACTCCGGCAGCAGCAATTTCTCCACCGTCACGGGGCAGGATGGTTGTCTTGGCCCCAGCTCTGCCACGGTTTAGCTCCGACCCGAGAGTGTCCGTGCCCACCCTGCAGTCAATAGCCCAGCCCCAACAGTGATTTCAGCCCTGGCCATACAGCATTTCCACCCCAAGACGCAGGCAATATCCCAGCAGCGCCGGCACTTCAGCCCTCTTCCAGCCCCTCCCACTTTCAGCTGTCCACACGCCCTCTCCCATGTTCAGCCTCGAGACCCAGCCCCAACAGCAGTATCACAGGACTATTTATTTCAGCACACCCATCCTACAGGCTCTATGTCAGCCCTAGAGTTTCTATGGCCTTGGCAGTCTCTATGCCACCGCTGCAGGGCTTTGAGCCGAGCCCTGCAGAGTCCCCTTGCCCAGCCCCAGTGATTTCAGCTCTTGACCCACAAGCTTTATTTGACAGCCAGCTGGTTTCTTCTAGCAGCATGCACGGGTTTCTTCGACTCCGGCAGCAGCAATTTCTCCACCGTCACGGGGCAGGATGGTTGTCTTGGCCCCAGCTCTGCCACGGTTTAGCTCCGACCCGAGAGTGTCCGTGCCCACCCTGCAGTCAATAGCCCAGCCCCAACAGTGATTTCAGCCCTGGCCATACAGCATTTCCACCCCAAGACGCAGGCAATAACCCAGCAGCGCCGGCACTTCAGCCCTCTTCCAGCCCCTCCCACTTTCAGCTGTCCACACGCCCTCTCCCATGTTCAGCCTCGAGACCCAGCCCCAACAGCAGTATCACAGGACTATTTATTTCAGCACACCCATCCTACAGGCTCTATGTCAGCCCTAGAGTTTCTATGGCCTTGGCAGTCTCTATGCCACCACTGCAGGGCTTTGAGCCGGAGCCCTGCAGAGTCCCCTTGCCCAGCCCCAGTGATTTCAGCTCTTGACCCACAAGCTTTATTTGACAGCCAGCTGGTTTCTTCTAGCAGCATGCACGGTTTTCTCCGACTCCGGCAGCAGCATTTTCTCCACCGTCACGGGGCAGGATGGTTGTCTTGGCCCCAGCTCTGCCACGGTTTAGCTCCGACCCGAGAGTGTCCGTGCCCACCCTGCAGTCAATAGCCCAGCCCCAACAGTGATTTCAGCCCTGGCCATACAGCATTTCCACCCCAAGACGCAGGCAATATCCCAGCAGCGCCGGCACTTCAGCCCTCTTCCAGCCCCTCCCACTTTCAGCTGTCCACACGCCCTCTCCCATGTTCAGCCTCGAGACCCAGCCCCAACAGCAGTATCACAGGACTATTTATTTCAGCACACCCATCCTACAGGCTCTATGTCAGCCCTAGAGTTTCTATGGCCTTGGCAGTCTCTATGCCACCGCTGCAGAGCTTTGAGCCGGAGCCCTGCAGAGTCCCCTTGCCCAGCCCCAGTGATTTCAGCTCTTGACCCACAAGCTTTATTTGACAGCCAGCTGGTTTCTTCTAGCAGCATGCACGGGTTTCTCCGACTCCGGCAGCAGCAATTTCTCCACCGTCACGGGGCAGGATGGTTGTCTTGGCCCCAGCTCTGCCACGGTTTAGCTCCGACCCGAGAGTGTCTGTGCCCACCCTGCAGTCAATAGCCCAGCCCCAACAGTGATTTCAGCCCTGGCCATACAGCATTTCCACCCCAAGACGCAGGCAATATCCCAGCAGCGCCGGCACTTCAGCCCTCTTCCAGCCCCTCCCACTTTCAGCTGTCCACACGCCCTCTCCCATGTTCAGCCTCGAGACCCAGCCCCAACAGCAGTATCACAGGACTATTTATTTCAGCACACCCATCCTACAGGCTCTATGTCAGCCCTAGAGTTTCTATGGCCTTGGCAGTCTCTATGCCACCGCTGCAGGGCTTTGAGCCGGAGCCCTGCAGAGTCCCCTTGCCCAGCCCCAGTGATTTCAGCTCTTGACCCACAAGCTTTATTTGACAGCCAGCTGGTTTCTTCTAGCAGCATGCACGGGTTTCTCCGACTCCGGCAGCAGCAATTTCTCCACCGTCACGGGGCAGGATGGTTGTCTTGGCCCCAGCTCTGCCACGGTTTAGCTCCGACCCGAGAGTGTCCGTGCCCACCCTGCAGTCAATAGCCCAGCCCCAACAGTGATTTCAGCCCTGGCCATACAGCATTTCCACCCCAAGACGCAGGCAATAACCCAGCAGCGCCGGCACTTCAGCCCTCTTCCAGCCCCTCCCACTTTCAGCTGTCCACACGCCCTCTCCCATGTTCAGCCTCGAGACCCAGCCCCAACAGCAGTATCACAGGACTATTTATTTCAGCACACCCATCCTACAGGCTCTATGTCAGCCCTAGAGTTTCTATGGCCTTGGCAGTCTCTATGCCACCGCTGCAGAGCTTTGAGCCGGAGCCCTGCAGAGTCCCCTTGCCCAGCCCCAGTGATTTCAGCTCTTGACCCACAAGCTTTATTTGACAGCCAGCTGGTTTCTTCTAGCAGCATGCACGGGTTTCTCCGACTCCGGCAGCAGCAATTTCTCCACCGTCACGGGGCAGGATGGTTGTCTTGGCCCCAGCTCTGCCACGGTTTAGCTCCGACCCGAGAGTGTCTGTGCCCACCCTGCAGTCAATAGCCCAGCCCCAACAGTGATTTCAGCCCTGGCCATACAGCATTTCCACCCCAAGACGCAGGCAATATCCCAGCAGCGCCGGCACTTCAGCCCTCTTCCAGCTCCTCCCACTTTCAGCTGTCCACACGCCCTCTCCCATGTTCAGCCTCGAGACCCAGCCCCAACAGCAGTATCACAGGACTATTTATTTCAGCACACCCATCCTACAGGCTCTATGTCAGCCCTAGAGTTTCTATGGCCTTGGCAGTCTCTATGCCACCGCTGCAGGGCTTTGAGCCGAGCCCTGCAGAGTCCCCTTGCCCAGCCCCAGTGATTTCAGCTCTTGACCCACAAGCTTTATTTGACAGCCAGCTGGTTTCTTCTAGCAGCATGCACGGGTTTCTCCGACTCCGGCAGCAGCAATTTCTCCACCGTCACGGGGCAGGATGGTTGTCTTGGCCCCAGCTCTGCCACGGTTTAGCTCCGACCCGAGAGTGTCCGTGCCCACCCTGCAGTCAATAGCCCAGCCCCAACAGTGATTTCAGCCCTGGCCATACAGCATTTCCACCCCAAGACGCAGGCAATAACCCAGCAGCGCCGGCACTTCAGCCCTCTTCCAGCCCCTCCCACTTTCAGCTGTCCACACGCCCTCTCCCATGTTCAGCCTCGAGACCCAGCCCCAACAGCAGTATCACAGGACTATTTATTTCAGCACACCCATCCTACAGGCTCTATGTCAGCCCTAGAGTTTCTATGGCCTTGGCAGTCTCTATGCCACCGCTGCAGGGCTTTGAGCCGAGCCCTGCAGAGTCCCCTTGCCCAGCCCCAGTGATTTCAGCTCTTGACCCACAAGCTTTATTTGACAGCCAGCTGGTTTCTTCTAGCAGCATGCACGGTTTTCTTCGACTCCGGCAGCAGCATTTTCTCCACCGTCACGGGGCAGGATGGTTGTCTTGGCCCCAGCTCTGCCACGGTTTAGCTCCGACCCGAGAGTGTCTGTGCCCACCCTGCAGTCAATAGCCCAGCCCCAACAGTGATTTCAGCCCTGGCCATACAGCATTTCCACCCCAAGACGCAGGCAATATCCCAGCAGCGCCGGCACTTCAGCCCTCTTCCAGCCCCTCCCACTTTCAGCTGTCCACACGCCCTCTCCCATGTTCAGCCTCGAGACCCAGCCCCAACAGCAGTATCACAGGACTATTTATTTCAGCACACCCATCCTACAGGCTCTATGTCAGCCCTAGAGTTTCTATGGCCTTGGCAGTCTCTATGCCACCGCTGCAGGGCTTTGAGCCGAGCCCTGCAGAGTCCCCTTGCCCAGCCCCAGTGATTTCAGCTCTTGACCCACAAGCTTTATTTGACAGCCAGCTGGTTTCTTCTAGCAGCATGCACGGGTTTCTCCGACTCCGGCAGCAGCAATTTCTCCACCGTCACGGGGCAGGATGGTTGTCTTGGCCCCAGCTCTGCCACGGTTTAGCTCCGACCCGAGAGTGTCTGTGCCCACCCTGCAGTCAATAGCCCAGCCCCAACAGTGATTTCAGCCCTGGCCATACAGCATTTCCACCCCAAGACGCAGGCAATAACCCAGCAGCGCCGGCACTTCAGCCCTCTTCCAGCCCCTCCCACTTTCAGCTGTCCACACGCCCTCTCCCATGTTCAGCCTCAAGACCCAGCCCCAACAGCAGTATCACAGGACTATTTATTTCAGCACACCCATCCTACAGGCTCTATGTCAGCCCTAGAGTTTCTATGGCCTTGGCAGTCTCTATGCCACCGCTGCAGGGCTTTGAGCCGAGCCCTGCAGAGTCCCCTTGCCCAGCCCCAGTGATTTCAGCTCTTGACCCACAAGCTTTATTTGACAGCCAGCTGGTTTCTTCTAGCAGCATGCACGGGTTTCTCCGACTCCGGCAGCAGCAATTTCTCCACCGTCACGGGGCAGGATGGTTGTCTTGGCCCCAGCTCTGCCACGGTTTAGCTCCGACCCGAGAGTGTCCGTGCCCACCCTGCAGTCAATAGCCCAGCCCCAACAGTGATTTCAGCCCTGGCCATACAGCATTTCCACCCCAAGACGCAGGCAATATCCCAGCAGCGCCGGCACTTCAGCCCTCTTCCAGCCCCTCCCACTTTCAGCTGTCCACACGCCCTCTCCCATGTTCAGCCTCGAGACCCAGCCCCAACAGCAGTATCACAGGACTATTTATTTCAGCACACCCATCCTACAGGCTCTATGTCAGCCCTAGAGTTTCTATGGCCTTGGCAGTCTCTATGCCACCACTGCAGGGCTTTGAGCCGGAGCCCTGCAGAGTCCCCTTGCCCAGCCCCAGTGATTTCAGCTCTTGACCCACAAGCTTTATTTGACAGCCAGCTGGTTTCTTCTAGCAGCATGCACGGGTTTCTTCGACTCCGGCAGCAGCATTTTCTCCACCGTCACGGGGCAGGATGGTTGTCTTGGCCCCAGCTCTGCCACGGTTTAGCTCCGACCCGAGAGTGTCTGTGCCCACCCTGCAGTCAATAGCCCAGCCCCAACAGTGATTTCAGCCCTGGCCATACAGCATTTCCACCCCAAGACGCAGGCAATATCCCAGCAGCGCCGGCACTTCAGCCCTCTTCCAGCCCCTCCCACTTTCAGCTGTCCACACGCCCTCTCCCATGTTCAGCCTCGAGACCCAGCCCCAACAGCAGTATCACAGGACTATTTATTTCAGCACACCCATCCTACAGGCTCTATGTCAGCCCTAGAGTTTCTATGGCCTTGGCAGTCTCTATGCCACCACTGCAGGGCTTTGAGCCGGAGCCCTGCAGAGTCCCCTTGCCCAGCCCCAGTGATTTCAGCTCTTGACCCACAAGCTTTATTTGACAGCCAGCTGGTTTCTTCTAGCAGCATGCACGGTTTTCTCCGACTCCGGCAGCAGCATTTTCTCCACCGTCACGGGGCAGGATGGTTGTCTTGGCCCCAGCTCTGCCACGGTTTAGCTCCGACCCGAGAGTGTCCGTGCCCACCCTGCAGTCAATAGCCCAGCCCCAACAGTGATTTCAGCCCTGGCCATACAGCATTTCCACCCCAAGACGCAGGCAATATCCCAGCAGCGCCGGCACTTCAGCCCTCTTCCAGCCCCTCCCACTTTCAGCTGTCCACACGCCCTCTCCCATGTTCAGCCTCGAGACCCAGCCCCAACAGCAGTATCACAGGACTATTTATTTCAGCACACCCATCCTACAGGCTCTATGTCAGCCCTAGAGTTTCTATGGCCTTGGCAGTCTCTATGCCACCGCTGCAGAGCTTTGAGCCGGAGCCCTGCAGAGTCCCCTTGCCCAGCCCCAGTGATTTCAGCTCTTGACCCACAAGCTTTATTTGACAGCCAGCTGGTTTCTTCTAGCAGCATGCACGGGTTTCTCCGACTCCGGCAGCAGCAATTTCTCCACCGTCACGGGGCAGGATGGTTGTCTTGGCCCCAGCTCTGCCACGGTTTAGCTCCGACCCGAGAGTGTCTGTGCCCACCCTGCAGTCAATAGCCCAGCCCCAACAGTGATTTCAGCCCTGGCCATACAGCATTTCCACCCCAAGACGCAGGCAATATCCCAGCAGCGCCGGCACTTCAGCCCTCTTCCAGCTCCTCCCACTTTCAGCTGTCCACACGCCCTCTCCCATGTTCAGCCTCGAGACCCAGCCCCAACAGCAGTATCACAGGACTATTTATTTCAGCACACCCATCCTACAGGCTCTATGTCAGCCCTAGAGTTTCTATGGCCTTGGCAGTCTCTATGCCACCGCTGCAGGGCTTTGAGCCGAGCCCTGCAGAGTCCCCTTGCCCAGCCCCAGTGATTTCAGCTCTTGACCCACAAGCTTTATTTGACAGCCAGCTGGTTTCTTCTAGCAGCATGCACGGGTTTCTCCGACTCCGGCAGCAGCAATTTCTCCACCGTCACGGGGCAGGATGGTTGTCTTGGCCCCAGCTCTGCCACGGTTTAGCTCTGACCCGAGAGTGTCTGTGCCCACCCTGCAGTCAATAGCCCAGCCCCAACAGTGATTTCAGCCCTGGCCATACAGCATTTCCACCCCAAGACGCAGGCAATAACCCAGCAGCGCCGGCACTTCAGCCCTCTTCCAGCCCCTCCCACTTTCAGCTGTCCACACGCCCTCTCCCATGTTCAGCCTCGAGACCCAGCCCCAACAGCAGTATCACAGGACTATTTATTTCAGCACACCCATCCTACAGGCTCTATGTCAGCCCTAGAGTTTCTATGGCCTTGGCAGTCTCTATGCCACCACTGCAGGGCTTTGAGCCGGAGCCCTGCAGAGTCCCCTTGCCCAGCCCCAGTGATTTCAGCTCTTGACCCACAAGCTTTATTTGACAGCCAGCTGGTTTCTTCTAGCAGCATGCACGGTTTTCTTCGACTCCGGCAGCAGCATTTTCTCCACCGTCACGGGGCAGGATGGTTGTCTTGGCCCCAGCTCTGCCACGGTTTAGCTCCGACCCGAGAGTGTCCGTGCCCACCCTGCAGTCAATAGCCCAGCCCCAACAGTGATTTCAGCCCTGGCCATACAGCATTTCCACCCCAAGACGCAGGCAATATCCCAGCAGCGCCGGCACTTCAGCCCTCTTCCAGCCCCTCCCACTTTCAGCTGTCCACACGCCCTCTCCCATGTTCAGCCTCGAGACCCAGCCCCAACAGCAGTATCACAGGACTATTTATTTCAGCACACCCATCCTACAGGCTCTATGTCAGCCCTAGAGTTTCTATGGCCTTGGCAGTCTCTATGCCACCGCTGCAGAGCTTTGAGCCGGAGCCCTGCAGAGTCCCCTTGCCCAGCCCCAGTGATTTCAGCTCTTGACCCACAAGCTTTATTTGACAGCCAGCTGGTTTCTTCTAGCAGCATGCACGGGTTTCTCCGACTCCGGCAGCAGCAATTTCTCCACCGTCACGGGGCAGGATGGTTGTCTTGGCCCCAGCTCTGCCACGGTTTAGCTCCGACCCGAGAGTGTCTGTGCCCACCCTGCAGTCAATAGCCCAGCCCCAACAGTGATTTCAGCCCTGGCCATACAGCATTTCCACCCCAAGACGCAGGCAATATCCCAGCAGCGCCGGCACTTCAGCCCTCTTCCAGCTCCTCCCACTTTCAGCTGTCCACACGCCCTCTCCCATGTTCAGCCTCGAGACCCAGCCCCAACAGCAGTATCACAGGACTATTTATTTCAGCACACCCATCCTACAGGCTCTATGTCAGCCCTAGAGTTTCTATGGCCTTGGCAGTCTCTATGCCACCGCTGCAGGGCTTTGAGCCGAGCCCTGCAGAGTCCCCTTGCCCAGCCCCAGTGATTTCAGCTCTTGACCCACAAGCTTTATTTGACAGCCAGCTGGTTTCTTCTAGCAGCATGCACGGGTTTCTCCGACTCCGGCAGCAGCAATTTCTCCACCGTCACGGGGCAGGATGGTTGTCTTGGCCCCAGCTCTGCCACGGTTTAGCTCTGACCCGAGAGTGTCTGTGCCCACCCTGCAGTCAATAGCCCAGCCCCAACAGTGATTTCAGCCCTGGCCATACAGCATTTCCACCCCAAGACGCAGGCAATAACCCAGCAGCGCCGGCACTTCAGCCCTCTTCCAGCCCCTCCCACTTTCAGCTGTCCACACGCCCTCTCCCATGTTCAGCCTCAAGACCCAGCCCCAACAGCAGTATCACAGGACTATTTATTTCAGCACACCCATCCTACAGGCTCTATGTCAGCCCTAGAGTTTCTATGGCCTTGGCAGTCTCTATGCCACCGCTGCAGGGCTTTGAGCCGAGCCCTGCAGAGTCCCCTTGCCCAGCCCCAGTGATTTCAGCTCTTGACCCACAAGCTTTATTTGACAGCCAGCTGGTTTCTTCTAGCAGCATGCACGGGTTTCTCCGACTCCGGCAGCAGCAATTTCTCCACCGTCACGGGGCAGGATGGTTGTCTTGGCCCCAGCTCTGCCACGGTTTAGCTCCGACCCGAGAGTGTCCGTGCCCACCCTGCAGTCAATAGCCCAGCCCCAACAGTGATTTCAGCCCTGGCCATACAGCATTTCCACCCCAAGACGCAGGCAATAACCCAGCAGCGCCGGCACTTCAGCCCTCTTCCAGCCCCTCCCACTTTCAGCTGTCCACACACCCTCTCCCATGTTCAGCCTCGAGACCCAGCCCCAACAGCAGTATCACAGGACTATTTATTTCAGCACACCCATCCTACAGGCTCTATGTCAGCCCTAGAGTTTCTATGGCCTTGGCAGTCTCTATGCCACCACTGCAGGGCTTTGAGCCGGAGCCCTGCAGAGTCCCCTTGCCCAGCCCCAGTGATTTCAGCTCTTGACCCACAAGCTTTATTTGACAGCCAGCTGGTTTCTTCTAGCAGCATGCACGGGTTTCTTCGACTCCGGCAGCAGCATTTTCTCCACCGTCACGGGGCAGGATGGTTGTCTTGGCCCCAGCTCTGCCACGGTTTAGCTCCGACCCGAGAGTGTCTGTGCCCACCCTGCAGTCAATAGCCCAGCCCCAACAGTGATTTCAGCCCTGGCCATACAGCATTTCCACCCCAAGACGCAGGCAATATCCCAGCAGCGCCGGCACTTCAGCCCTCTTCCAGCCCCTCCCACTTTCAGCTGTCCACACGCCCTCTCCCATGTTCAGCCTCGAGACCCAGCCCCAACAGCAGTATCACAGGACTATTTATTTCAGCACACCCATCCTACAGGCTCTATGTCAGCCCTAGAGTTTCTATGGCCTTGGCAGTCTCTATGCCACCGCTGCAGGGCTTTGAGCCGAGCCCTGCAGAGTCCCCTTGCCCAGCCCCAGTGATTTCAGCTCTTGACCCACAAGCTTTATTTGACAGCCAGCTGGTTTCTTCTAGCAGCATGCACGGGTTTCTCCGACTCCGGCAGCAGCAATTTCTCCACCGTCACGGGGCAGGATGGTTGTCTTGGCCCCAGCTCTGCCACGGTTTAGCTCCGACCCGAGAGTGTCTGTGCCCACCCTGCAGTCAATAGCCCAGCCCCAACAGTGATTTCAGCCCTGGCCATACAGCATTTCCACCCCAAGACGCAGGCAATAACCCAGCAGCGCCGGCACTTCAGCCCTCTTCCAGCCCCTCCCACTTTCAGCTGTCCACACGCCCTCTCCCATGTTCAGCCTCAAGACCCAGCCCCAACAGCAGTATCACAGGACTATTTATTTCAGCACACCCATCCTACAGGCTCTATGTCAGCCCTAGAGTTTCTATGGCCTTGGCAGTCTCTATGCCACCGCTGCAGGGCTTTGAGCCGAGCCCTGCAGAGTCCCCTTGCCCAGCCCCAGTGATTTCAGCTCTTGACCCACAAGCTTTATTTGACAGCCAGCTGGTTTCTTCTAGCAGCATGCACGGGTTTCTCCGACTCCGGCAGCAGCAATTTCTCCACCGTCACGGGGCAGGATGGTTGTCTTGGCCCCAGCTCTGCCACGGTTTAGCTCCGACCCGAGAGTGTCCGTGCCCACCCTGCAGTCAATAGCCCAGCCCCAACAGTGATTTCAGCCCTGGCCATACAGCATTTCCACCCCAAGACGCAGGCAATAACCCAGCAGCGCCGGCACTTCAGCCCTCTTCCAGCCCCTCCCACTTTCAGCTGTCCACACGCCCTCTCCCATGTTCAGCCTCAAGACCCAGCCCCAACAGCAGTATCACAGGACTATTTATTTCAGCACACCCATCCTACAGGCTCTATGTCAGCCCTAGAGTTTCTATGGCCTTGGCAGTCTCTATGCCACCGCTGCAGGGCTTTGAGCCGAGCCCTGCAGAGTCCCCTTGCCCAGCCCCAGTGATTTCAGCTCTTGACCCACAAGCTTTATTTGACAGCCAGCTGGTTTCTTCTAGCAGCATGCACGGGTTTCTCCGACTCCGGCAGCAGCAATTTCTCCACCGTCACGGGGCAGGATGGTTGTCTTGGCCCCAGCTCTGCCACGGTTTAGCTCCGACCCGAGAGTGTCCGTGCCCACCCTGCAGTCAATAGCCCAGCCCCAACAGTGATTTCAGCCCTGGCCATACAGCATTTCCACCCCAAGACGCAGGCAATATCCCAGCAGCGCCGGCACTTCAGCCCTCTTCCAGCCCCTCCCACTTTCAGCTGTCCACACGCCCTCTCCCATGTTCAGCCTCGAGACCCAGCCCCAACAGCAGTATCACAGGACTATTTATTTCAGCACACCCATCCTACAGGCTCTATGTCAGCCCTAGAGTTTCTATGGCCTTGGCAGTCTCTATGCCACCGCTGCAGGGCTTTGAGCCGAGCCCTGCAGAGTCCCCTTGCCCAGCCCCAGTGATTTCAGCTCTTGACCCACAAGCTTTATTTGACAGCCAGCTGGTTTCTTCTAGCAGCATGCACGGGTTTCTTCGACTCCGGCAGCAGCAATTTCTCCACCGTCACGGGGCAGGATGGTTGTCTTGGCCCCAGCTCTACCACGGTTTAGCTCCGACCCGAGAGTGTCCGTGCCCACCCTGCAGTCAATAGCCCAGCCCCAACAGTGATTTCAGCCCTGGCCATACAGCATTTCCACCCCAAGACGCAGGCAATATCCCAGCAGCGCCGGCACTTCAGCCCTCTTCCAGCCCCTCCCACTTTCAGCTGTCCACACGCCCTCTCCCATGTTCAGCCTCGAGACCCAGCCCCAACAGCAGTATCACAGGACTATTTATTTCAGCACACCCATCCTACAGGCTCTATGTCAGCCCTAGAGTTTCTATGGCCTTGGCAGTCTCTATGCCACCACTGCAGGGCTTTGAGCCGGAGCCCTGCAGAGTCCCCTTGCCCAGCCCCAGTGATTTCAGCTCTTGACCCACAAGCTTTATTTGACAGCCAGCTGGTTTCTTCTAGCAGCATGCACGGTTTTCTCCGACTCCGGCAGCAGCATTTTCTCCACCGTCACGGGGCAGGATGGTTGTCTTGGCCCCAGCTCTGCCACGGTTTAGCTCCGACCCGAGAGTGTCCGTGCCCACCCTGCAGTCAATAGCCCAGCCCCAACAGTGATTTCAGCCCTGGCCATACAGCATTTCCACCCCAAGACGCAGGCAATATCCCAGCAGCGCCGGCACTTCAGCCCTCTTCCAGCCCCTCCCACTTTCAGCTGTCCACACGCCCTCTCCCATGTTCAGCCTCGAGACCCAGCCCCAACAGCAGTATCACAGGACTATTTATTTCAGCACACCCATCCTACAGGCTCTATGTCAGCCCTAGAGTTTCTATGGCCTTGGCAGTCTCTATGCCACCGCTGCAGAGCTTTGAGCCGGAGCCCTGCAGAGTCCCCTTGCCCAGCCCCAGTGATTTCAGCTCTTGACCCACAAGCTTTATTTGACAGCCAGCTGGTTTCTTCTAGCAGCATGCACGGGTTTCTCCGACTCCGGCAGCAGCAATTTCTCCACCGTCACGGGGCAGGATGGTTGTCTTGGCCCCAGCTCTGCCACGGTTTAGCTCCGACCCGAGAGTGTCTGTGCCCACCCTGCAGTCAATAGCCCAGCCCCAACAGTGATTTCAGCCCTGGCCATACAGCATTTCCACCCCAAGACGCAGGCAATATCCCAGCAGCGCCGGCACTTCAGCCCTCTTCCAGCCCCTCCCACTTTCAGCTGTCCACACGCCCTCTCCCATGTTCAGCCTCGAGACCCAGCCCCAACAGCAGTATCACAGGACTATTTATTTCAGCACACCCATCCTACAGGCTCTATGTCAGCCCTAGAGTTTCTATGGCCTTGGCAGTCTCTATGCCACCGCTGCAGGGCTTTGAGCCGGAGCCCTGCAGAGTCCCCTTGCCCAGCCCCAGTGATTTCAGCTCTTGACCCACAAGCTTTATTTGACAGCCAGCTGGTTTCTTCTAGCAGCATGCACGGGTTTCTCCGACTCCGGCAGCAGCAATTTCTCCACCGTCACGGGGCAGGATGGTTGTCTTGGCCCCAGCTCTGCCACGGTTTAGCTCCGACCCGAGAGTGTCTGTGCCCACCCTGCAGTCAATAGCCCAGCCCCAACAGTGATTTCAGCCCTGGCCATACAGCATTTCCACCCCAAGACGCAGGCAATATCCCAGCAGCGCCGGCACTTCAGCCCTCTTCCAGCTCCTCCCACTTTCAGCTGTCCACACGCCCTCTCCCATGTTCAGCCTCGAGACCCAGCCCCAACAGCAGTATCACAGGACTATTTATTTCAGCACACCCATCCTACAGGCTCTATGTCAGCCCTAGAGTTTCTATGGCCTTGGCAGTCTCTATGCCACCGCTGCAGGGCTTTGAGCCGAGCCCTGCAGAGTCCCCTTGCCCAGCCCCAGTGATTTCAGCTCTTGACCCACAAGCTTTATTTGACAGCCAGCTGGTTTCTTCTAGCAGCATGCACGGGTTTCTCCGACTCCGGCAGCAGCAATTTCTCCACCGTCACGGGGCAGGATGGTTGTCTTGGCCCCAGCTCTGCCACGGTTTAGCTCCGACCCGAGAGTGTCCGTGCCCACCCTGCAGTCAATAGCCCAGCCCCAACAGTGATTTCAGCCCTGGCCATACAGCATTTCCACCCCAAGACGCAGGCAATAACCCAGCAGCGCCGGCACTTCAGCCCTCTTCCAGCCCCTCCCACTTTCAGCTGTCCACACGCCCTCTCCCATGTTCAGCCTCGAGACCCAGCCCCAACAGCAGTATCACAGGACTATTTATTTCAGCACACCCATCCTACAGGCTCTATGTCAGCCCTAGAGTTTCTATGGCCTTGGCAGTCTCTATGCCACCGCTGCAGGGCTTTGAGCCGAGCCCTGCAGAGTCCCCTTGCCCAGCCCCAGTGATTTCAGCTCTTGACCCACAAGCTTTATTTGACAGCCAGCTGGTTTCTTCTAGCAGCATGCACGGGTTTCTCCGACTCCGGCAGCAGCAATTTCTCCACCGTCACGGGGCAGGATGTTTGTCTTGGCCCCAGCTCTGCCACGGTTTAGCTCCGACCCGAGAGTGTCCGTGCCCACCCTGCAGTCAATAGCCCAGCCCCAACAGTGATTTCAGCCCTGGCCATACAGCATTTCCACCCCAAGACGCAGGCAATAACCCAGCAGCGCCGGCACTTCAGCCCTCTTCCAGCCCCTCCCACTTTCAGCTGTCCACACGCCCTCTCCCATGTTCAGCCTCGAGACCCAGCCCCAACAGCAGTATCACAGGACTATTTATTTCAGCACACCCATCCTACAGGCTCTATGTCAGCCCTAGAGTTTCTATGGCCTTGGCAGTCTCTATGCCACCGCTGCAGGGCTTTGAGCCGAGCCCTGCAGAGTCCCCTTGCCCAGCCCCAGTGATTTCAGCTCTTGACCCACAAGCTTTATTTGACAGCCAGCTGGTTTCTTCTAGCAGCATGCACGGGTTTCTCCGACTCCGGCAGCAGCAATTTCTCCACCGTCACGGGGCAGGATGGTTGTCTTGGCCCCAGCTCTGCCACGGTTTAGCTCCGACCCGAGAGTGTCCGTGCCCACCCTGCAGTCAATAGCCCAGCCCCAACAGTGATTTCAGCCCTGGCCATACAGCATTTCCACCCCAAGACGCAGGCAATAACCCAGCAGCGCCGGCACTTCAGCCCTCTTCCAGCCCCTCCCACTTTCAGCTGTCCACACGCCCTCTCCCATGTTCAGCCTCGAGACCCAGCCCCAACAGCAGTATCACAGGACTATTTATTTCAGCACACCCATCCTACAGGCTCTATGTCAGCCCTAGAGTTTCTATGGCCTTGGCAGTCTCTATGCCACCGCTGCAGGGCTTTGAGCCGAGCCCTGCAGAGTCCCCTTGCCCAGCCCCAGTGATTTCAGCTCTTGACCCACAAGCTTTATTTGACAGCCAGCTGGTTTCTTCTAGCAGCATGCACGGGTTTCTCCGACTCCGGCAGCAGCAATTTCTCCACCGTCACGGGGCAGGATGGTTGTCTTGGCCCCAGCTCTGCCACGGTTTAGCTCCGACCCGAGAGTGTCCGTGCCCACCCTGCAGTCAATAGCCCAGCCCCAACAGTGATTTCAGCCCTGGCCATACAGCATTTCCACCCCAAGACGCAGGCAATAACCCAGCAGCGCCGGCACTTCAGCCCTCTTCCAGCCCCTCCCACTTTCAGCTGTCCACACGCCCTCTCCCATGTTCAGCCTCGAGACCC
This sequence comes from Zosterops lateralis, assembly GCF_965231275.1. Classification (NCBI taxonomy): domain Eukaryota; kingdom Metazoa; phylum Chordata; class Aves; order Passeriformes; family Zosteropidae; genus Zosterops; species Zosterops lateralis. Next base: position 89,777 of record NC_139765.1, read on the forward strand.
AGCCCCAACAGCAGTATCACAGGACTATTTATTTCAGCACACCCATCCTACAGGCTCTATGTCAGCCCTAGAGTTTCTATGGCCTTGGCAGTCTCTATGCCACCACTGCAGGGCTTTGAGCCGGAGCCCTGCAGAGTCCCCTTGCCCAGCCCCAGTGATTTCAGCTCTTGACCCACAAGCTTTATTTGACAGCCAGCTGGTTTCTTCTAGCAGCATGCACGGTTTTCTTCGACTCCGGCAGCAGCATTTTCTCCACCGTCACGGGGCAGGATGGTTGTCTTGGCCCCAGCTCTGCCACGGTTTAGCTCCGACCCGAGAGTGTCCGTGCCCACCCTGCAGTCAATAGCCCAGCCCCAACAGTGATTTCAGCCCTGGCCATACAGCATTTCCACCCCAAGACGCAGGCAATATCCCAGCAGCGCCGGCACTTCAGCCCTCTTCCAGCCCCTCCCACTTTCAGCTGTCCACACGCCCTCTCCCATGTTCAGCCTCGAGACCCAGCCCCAACAGCAGTATCACAGGACTATTTATTTCAGCACACCCATCCTACAGGCTCTATGTCAGCCCTAGAGTTTCTATGGCCTTGGCAGTCTCTATGCCACCGCTGCAGAGCTTTGAGCCGGAGCCCTGCAGAGTCCCCTTGCCCAGCCCCAGTGATTTCAGCTCTTGACCCACAAGCTTTATTTGACAGCCAGCTGGTTTCTTCTAGCAGCATGCACGGGTTTCTCCGACTCCGGCAGCAGCAATTTCTCCACCGTCACGGGGCAGGATGGTTGTCTTGGCCCCAGCTCTGCCACGGTTTAGCTCCGACCCGAGAGTGTCTGTGCCCACCCTGCAGTCAATAGCCCAGCCCCAACAGTGATTTCAGCCCTGGCCATACAGCATTTCCACCCCAAGACGCAGGCAATATCCCAGCAGCGCCGGCACTTCAGCCCTCTTCCAGCCCCTCCCACTTTCAGCTGTCCACACGCCCTCTCCCATGTTCAGCCTCGAGACCCAGCCCCAACAGCAGTATCACAGGACTATTTATTTCAGCACACCCATCCTACAGGCTCTATGTCAGCCCTAGAGTTTCTATGGCCTTGGCAGTCTCTATGCCACCGCTGCAGAGCTTTGAGCCGAGCCCTGCAGAGTCCCCTTGCCCAGCCCCAGTGATTTCAGCTCTTGACCCACAAGCTTTATTTGACAGCCAGCTGGTTTCTTCTAGCAGCATGCACGGGTTTCTCCGACTCCGGCAGCAGCAATTTCTCCACCGTCACGGGGCAGGATGGTTGTCTTGGCCCCAGCTCTGCCACGGTTTAGCTCCGACCCGAGAGTGTCCGTGCCCACCCTGCAGTCAATAGCCCAGCCCCAACAGTGATTTCAGCCCTGGCCATACAGCATTTCCACCCCAAGACGCAGGCAATAACCCAGCAGCGCCGGCACTTCAGCCCTCTTCCAGCCCCTCCCACTTTCAGCTGTCCACACGCCCTCTCCCATGTTCAGCCTCGAGACCCAGCCCCAACAGCAGTATCACAGGACTATTTATTTCAGCACACCCATCCTACAGGCTCTATGTCAGCCCTAGAGTTTCTATGGCCTTGGCAGTCTCTATGCCACCGCTGCAGGGCTTTGAGCCGAGCCCTGCAGAGTCCCCTTGCCCAGCCCCAGTGATTTCAGCTCTTGACCCACAAGCTTTATTTGACAGCCAGCTGGTTTCTTCTAGCAGCATGCACGGGTTTCTCCGACTCCGGCAGCAGCAATTTCTCCACCGTCACGGGGCAGGATGGTTGTCTTGGCCCCAGCTCTGCCACGGTTTAGCTCCGACCCGAGAGTGTCCGTGCCCACCCTGCAGTCAATAGCCCAGCCCCAACAGTGATTTCAGCCCTGGCCATACAGCATTTCCACCCCAAGACGCAGGCAATAACCCAGCAGCGCCGGCACTTCAGCCCTCTTCCAGCCCCTCCCACTTTCAGCTGTCCACACGCCCTCTCCCATGTTCAGCCTCGAGACCCAGCCCCAACAGCAGTATCACAGGACTATTTATTTCAGCACACCCATCCTACAGGCTCTATGTCAGCCCTAGAGTTTCTATGGCCTTGGCAGTCTCTATGCCACCACTGCAGGGCTTTGAGCCGGAGCCCTGCAGAGTCCCCTTGCCCAGCCCCAGTGATTTCAGCTCTTGACCCACAAGCTTTATTTGACAGCCAGCTGGTTTCTTCTAGCAGCATGCACGGTTTTCTTCGACTCCGGCAGCAGCATTTTCTCCACCGTCACGGGGCAGGATGGTTGTCTTGGCCCCAGCTCTGCCACGGTTTAGCTCCGACCCGAGAGTGTCCGTGCCCACCCTGCAGTCAATAGCCCAGCCCCAACAGTGATTTCAGCCCTGGCCATACAGCATTTCCACCCCAAGACGCAGGCAATATCCCAGCAGCGCCGGCACTTCAGCCCTCTTCCAGCCCCTCCCACTTTCAGCTGTCCACACGCCCTCTCCCATGTTCAGCCTCGAGACCCAGCCCCAACAGCAGTATCACAGGACTATTTATTTCAGCACACCCATCCTACAGGCTCTATGTCAGCCCTAGAGTTTCTATGGCCTTGGCAGTCTCTATGCCACCGCTGCAGAGCTTTGAGCCGGAGCCCTGCAGAGTCCCCTTGCCCAGCCCCAGTGATTTCAGCTCTTGACCCACAAGCTTTATTTGACAGCCAGCTGGTTTCTTCTAGCAGCATGCACGGGTTTCTCCGACTCCGGCAGCAGCAATTTCTCCACCGTCACGGGGCAGGATGGTTGTCTTGGCCCCAGCTCTGCCACGGTTTAGCTCCGACCCGAGAGTGTCTGTGCCCACCCTGCAGTCAATAGCCCAGCCCCAACAGTGATTTCAGCCCTGGCCATACAGCATTTCCACCCCAAGACGCAGGCAATATCCCAGCAGCGCCGGCACTTCAGCCCTCTTCCAGCCCCTCCCACTTTCAGCTGTCCACACGCCCTCTCCCATGTTCAGCCTCGAGACCCAGCCCCAACAGCAGTATCACAGGACTATTTATTTCAGCACACCCATCCTACAGGCTCTATGTCAGCCCTAGAGTTTCTATGGCCTTGGCAGTCTCTATGCCACCGCTGCAGAGCTTTGAGCCGAGCCCTGCAGAGTCCCCTTGCCCAGCCCCAGTGATTTCAGCTCTTGACCCACAAGCTTTATTTGACAGCCAGCTGGTTTCTTCTAGCAGCATGCACGGGTTTCTCCGACTCCGGCAGCAGCAATTTCTCCACCGTCACGGGGCAGGATGGTTGTCTTGGCCCCAGCTCTGCCACGGTTTAGCTCCGACCCGAGAGTGTCTGTGCCCACCCTGCAGTCAATAGCCCAGCCCCAACAGTGATTTCAGCCCTGGCCATACAGCATTTCCACCCCAAGACGCAGGCAATAACCCAGCAGCGCCGGCACTTCAGCCCTCTTCCAGCCCCTCCCACTTTCAGCTGTCCACACGCCCTCTCCCATGTTCAGCCTCAAGACCCAGCCCCAACAGCAGTATCACAGGACTATTTATTTCAGCACACCCATCCTACAGGCTCTATGTCAGCCCTAGAGTTTCTATGGCCTTGGCAGTCTCTATGCCACCACTGCAGGGCTTTGAGCCGGAGCCCTGCAGAGTCCCCTTGCCCAGCCCCAGTGATTTCAGCTCTTGACCCACAAGCTTTATTTGACAGCCAGCTGGTTTCTTCTAGCAGCATGCACGGGTTTCTTCGACTCCGGCAGCAGCATTTTCTCCACCGTCACGGGGCAGGATGGTTGTCTTGGCCCCAGCTCTGCCACGGTTTAGCTCCGACCCGAGAGTGTCTGTGCCCACCCTGCAGTCAATAGCCCAGCCCCAACAGTGATTTCAGCCCTGGCCATACAGCATTTCCACCCCAAGACGCAGGCAATATCCCAGCAGCGCCGGCACTTCAGCCCTCTTCCAGCCCCTCCCACTTTCAGCTGTCCACACGCCCTCTCCCATGTTCAGCCTCGAGACCCAGCCCCAACAGCAGTATCACAGGACTATTTATTTCAGCACACCCATCCTACAGGCTCTATGTCAGCCCTAGAGTTTCTATGGCCTTGGCAGTCTCTATGCCACCGCTGCAGGGCTTTGAGCCGAGCCCTGCAGAGTCCCCTTGCCCAGCCCCAGTGATTTCAGCTCTTGACCCACAAGCTTTATTTGACAGCCAGCTGGTTTCTTCTAGCAGCATGCACGGGTTTCTCCGACTCCGGCAGCAGCAATTTCTCCACCGTCACGGGGCAGGATGGTTGTCTTGGCCCCAGCTCTGCCACGGTTTAGCTCCGACCCGAGAGTGTCTGTGCCCACCCTGCAGTCAATAGCCCAGCCCCAACAGTGATTTCAGCCCTGGCCATACAGCATTTCCACCCCAAGACGCAGGCAATAACCCAGCAGCGCCGGCACTTCAGCCCTCTTCCAGCCCCTCCCACTTTCAGCTGTCCACACGCCCTCTCCCATGTTCAGCCTCAAGACCCAGCCCCAACAGCAGTATCACAGGACTATTTATTTCAGCACACCCATCCTACAGGCTCTATGTCAGCCCTAGAGTTTCTATGGCCTTGGCAGTCTCTATGCCACCGCTGCAGGGCTTTGAGCCGAGCCCTGCAGAGTCCCCTTGCCCAGCCCCAGTGATTTCAGCTCTTGACCCACAAGCTTTATTTGACAGCCAGCTGGTTTCTTCTAGCAGCATGCACGGTTTTCTTCGACTCCGGCAGCAGCATTTTCTCCACCGTCACGGGGCAGGATGGTTGTCTTGGCCCCAGCTCTGCCACGGTTTAGCTCCGACCCGAGAGTGTCCGTGCCCACCCTGCAGTCAATAGCCCAGCCCCAACAGTGATTTCAGCCCTGGCCATACAGCATTTCCACCCCAAGACGCAGGCAATAACCCAGCAGCGCCGGCACTTCAGCCCTCTTCCAGCCCCTCCCACTTTCAGCTGTCCACACGCCCTCTCCCATGTTCAGCCTCAAGACCCAGCCCCAACAGCAGTATCACAGGACTATTTATTTCAGCACACCCATCCTACAGGCTCTATGTCAGCCCTAGAGTTTCTATGGCCTTGGCAGTCTCTATGCCACCGCTGCAGGGCTTTGAGCCGAGCCCTGCAGAGTCCCCTTGCCCAGCCCCAGTGATTTCAGCTCTTGACCCACAAGCTTTATTTGACAGCCAGCTGGTTTCTTCTAGCAGCATGCACGGTTTTCTTCGACTCCGGCAGCAGCATTTTCTCCACCGTCACGGGGCAGGATGGTTGTCTTGGCCCCAGCTCTGCCACGGTTTAGCTCCGACCCGAGAGTGTCCGTGCCCACCCTGCAGTCAATAGCCCAGCCCCAACAGTGATTTCAGCCCTGGCCATACAGCATTTCCACCCCAAGACGCAGGCAATAACCCAGCAGCGCCGGCACTTCAGCCCTCTTCCAGCCCCTCCCACTTTCAGCTGTCCACACGCCCTCTCCCATGTTCAGCCTCGAGACCCAGCCCCAACAGCAGTATCACAGGACTATTTATTTCAGCACACCCATCCTACAGGCTCTATGTCAGCCCTAGAGTTTCTATGGCCTTGGCAGTCTCTATGCCACCGCTGCAGAGCTTTGAGCCGGAGCCCTGCAGAGTCCCCTTGCCCAGCCCCAGTGATTTCAGCTCTTGACCCACAAGCTTTATTTGACAGCCAGCTGGTTTCTTCTAGCAGCATGCACGGGTTTCTCCGACTCCGGCAGCAGCAATTTCTCCACCGTCACGGGGCAGGATGGTTGTCTTGGCCCCAGCTCTGCCACGGTTTAGCTCCGACCCGAGAGTGTCTGTGCCCACCCTGCAGTCAATAGCCCAGCCCCAACAGTGATTTCAGCCCTGGCCATACAGCATTTCCACCCCAAGACGCAGGCAATATCCCAGCAGCGCCGGCACTTCAGCCCTCTTCCAGCCCCTCCCACTTTCAGCTGTCCACACGCCCTCTCCCATGTTCAGCCTCGAGACCCAGCCCCAACAGCAGTATCACAGGACTATTTATTTCAGCACACCCATCCTACAGGCTCTATGTCAGCCCTAGAGTTTCTATGGCCTTGGCAGTCTCTATGCCACCGCTGCAGAGCTTTGAGCCGGAGCCCTGCAGAGTCCCCTTGCCCAGCCCCAGTGATTTCAGCTCTTGACCCACAAGCTTTATTTGACAGCCAGCTGGTTTCTTCTAGCAGCATGCACGGGTTTCTCCGACTCCGGCAGCAGCAATTTCTCCACCGTCACGGGGCAGGATGGTTGTCTTGGCCCCAGCTCTGCCACGGTTTAGCTCCGACCCGAGAGTGTCTGTGCCCACCCTGCAGTCAATAGCCCAGCCCCAACAGTGATTTCAGCCCTGGCCATACAGCATTTCCACCCCAAGACGCAGGCAATATCCCAGCAGCGCCGGCACTTCAGCCCTCTTCCAGCCCCTCCCACTTTCAGCTGTCCACACGCCCTCTCCCATGTTCAGCCTCGAGACCCAGCCCCAACAGCAGTATCACAGGACTATTTATTTCAGCACACCCATCCTACAGGCTCTATGTCAGCCCTAGAGTTTCTATGGCCTTGGCAGTCTCTATGCCACCGCTGCAGAGCTTTGAGCCGGAGCCCTGCAGAGTCCCCTTGCCCAGCCCCAGTGATTTCAGCTCTTGACCCACAAGCTTTATTTGACAGCCAGCTGGTTTCTTCTAGCAGCATGCACGGGTTTCTCCGACTCCGGCAGCAGCAATTTCTCCACCGTCACGGGGCAGGATGGTTGTCTTGGCCCCAGCTCTGCCACGGTTTAGCTCCGACCCGAGAGTGTCTGTGCCCACCCTGCAGTCAATAGCCCAGCCCCAACAGTGATTTCAGCCCTGGCCATACAGCATTTCCACCCCAAGACGCAGGCAATATCCCAGCAGCGCCGGCACTTCAGCCCTCTTCCAGCCCCTCCCACTTTCAGCTGTCCACACGCCCTCTCCCATGTTCAGCCTCAAGACCCAGCCCCAACAGCAGTATCACAGGACTATTTATTTCAGCACACCCATCCTACAGGCTCTATGTCAGCCCTAGAGTTTCTATGGCCTTGGCAGTCTCTATGCCACCACTGCAGGGCTTTGAGCCGGAGCCCTGCAGAGTCCCCTTGCCCAGCCCCAGTGATTTCAGCTCTTGACCCACAAGCTTTATTTGACAGCCAGCTGGTTTCTTCTAGCAGCATGCACGGTTTTCTTCGACTCCGGCAGCAGCAATTTCTCCACCGTCACGGGGCAGGATGGTTGTCTTGGCCCCAGCTCTGCCACGGTTTAGCTCCGACCCGAGAGTGTCCGTGCCCACCCTGCAGTCAATAGCCCAGCCCCAACAGTGATTTCAGCCCTGGCCATACAGCATTTCCACCCCAAGACGCAGGCAATAACCCAGCAGCGCCGGCACTTCAGCCCTCTTCCAGCCCCTCCCACTTTCAGCTGTCCACACGCCCTCTCCCATGTTCAGCCTCGAGACCCAGCCCCAACAGCAGTATCACAGGACTATTTATTTCAGCACACCCATCCTACAGGCTCTATGTCAGCCCTAGAGTTTCTATGGCCTTGGCAGTCTCTATGCCACCGCTGCAGAGCTTTGAGCCGGAGCCCTGCAGAGTCCCCTTGCCCAGCCCCAGTGATTTCAGCTCTTGACCCACAAGCTTTATTTGACAGCCAGCTGGTTTCTTCTAGCAGCATGCACGGGTTTCTCCGACTCCGGCAGCAGCAATTTCTCCACCGTCACGGGGCAGGATGGTTGTCTTGGCCCCAGCTCTGCCACGGTTTAGCTCCGACCCGAGAGTGTCTGTGCCCACCCTGCAGTCAATAGCCCAGCCCCAACAGTGATTTCAGCCCTGGCCATACAGCATTTCCACCCCAAGACGCAGGCAATATCCCAGCAGCGCCGGCACTTCAGCCCTCTTCCAGCCCCTCCCACTTTCAGCTGTCCACACGCCCTCTCCCATGTTCAGCCTCGAGACCCAGCCCCAACAGCAGTATCACAGGACTATTTATTTCAGCACACCCATCCTACAGGCTCTATGTCAGCCCTAGAGTTTCTATGGCCTTGGCAGTCTCTATGCCACCGCTGCAGAGCTTTGAGCCGGAGCCCTGCAGAGTCCCCTTGCCCAGCCCCAGTGATTTCAGCTCTTGACCCACAAGCTTTATTTGACAGCCAGCTGGTTTCTTCTAGCAGCATGCACGGGTTTCTCCGACTCCGGCAGCAGCAATTTCTCCACCGTCACGGGGCAGGATGGTTGTCTTGGCCCCAGCTCTGCCACGGTTTAGCTCCGACCCGAGAGTGTCTGTGCCCACCCTGCAGTCAATAGCCCAGCCCCAACAGTGATTTCAGCCCTGGCCATACAGCATTTCCACCCCAAGACGCAGGCAATATCCCAGCAGCGCCGGCACTTCAGCCCTCTTCCAGCCCCTCCCACTTTCAGCTGTCCACACGCCCTCTCCCATGTTCAGCCTCGAGACCCAGCCCCAACAGCAGTATCACAGGACTATTTATTTCAGCACACCCATCCTACAGGCTCTATGTCAGCCCTAGAGTTTCTATGGCCTTGGCAGTCTCTATGCCACCGCTGCAGAGCTTTGAGCCGGAGCCCTGCAGAGTCCCCTTGCCCAGCCCCAGTGATTTCAGCTCTTGACCCACAAGCTTTATTTGACAGCCAGCTGGTTTCTTCTAGCAGCATGCACGGGTTTCTCCGACTCCGGCAGCAGCAATTTCTCCACCGTCACGGGGCAGGATGGTTGTCTTGGCCCCAGCTCTGCCACGGTTTAGCTCCGACCCGAGAGTGTCTGTGCCCACCCTGCAGTCAATAGCCCAGCCCCAACAGTGATTTCAGCCCTGGCCATACAGCATTTCCACCCCAAGACGCAGGCAATATCCCAGCAGCGCCGGCACTTCAGCCCTCTTCCAGCCCCTCCCACTTTCAGCTGTCCACACGCCCTCTCCCATGTTCAGCCTCAAGACCCAGCCCCAACAGCAGTATCACAGGACTATTTATTTCAGCACACCCATCCTACAGGCTCTATGTCAGCCCTAGAGTTTCTATGGCCTTGGCAGTCTCTATGCCACCACTGCAGGGCTTTGAGCCGGAGCCCTGCAGAGTCCCCTTGCCCAGCCCCAGTGATTTCAGCTCTTGACCCACAAGCTTTATTTGACAGCCAGCTGGTTTCTTCTAGCAGCATGCACGGTTTTCTTCGACTCCGGCAGCAGCAATTTCTCCACCGTCACGGGGCAGGATGGTTGTCTTGGCCCCAGCTCTGCCACGGTTTAGCTCCGACCCGAGAGTGTCTGTGCCCACCCTGCAGTCAATAGCCCAGCCCCAACAGTGATTTCAGCCCTGGCCATACAGCATTTCCACCCCAAGACGCAGGCAATAACCCAGCAGCGCCGGCACTTCAGCCCTCTTCCAGCCCCTCCCACTTTCAGCTGTCCACACGCCCTCTCCCATGTTCAGCCTCGAGACCCAGCCCCAACAGCAGTATCACAGGACTATTTATTTCAGCACACCCATCCTACAGGCTCTATGTCAGCCCTAGAGTTTCTATGGCCTTGGCAGTCTCTATGCCACCGCTGCAGAGCTTTGAGCCGGAGCCCTGCAGAGTCCCCTTGCCCAGCCCCAGTGATTTCAGCTCTTGACCCACAAGCTTTATTTGACAGCCAGCTGGTTTCTTCTAGCAGCATGCACGGGTTTCTCCGACTCCGGCAGCAGCAATTTCTCCACCGTCACGGGGCAGGATGGTTGTCTTGGCCCCAGCTCTGCCACGGTTTAGCTCCGACCCGAGAGTGTCTGTGCCCACCCTGCAGTCAATAGCCCAGCCCCAACAGTGATTTCAGCCCTGGCCATACAGCATTTCCACCCCAAGACGCAGGCAATATCCCAGCAGCGCCGGCACTTCAGCCCTCTTCCAGCCCCTCCCACTTTCAGCTGTCCACACGCCCTCTCCCATGTTCAGCCTCAAGACCCAGCCCCAACAGCAGTATCACAGGACTATTTATTTCAGCACACCCATCCTACAGGCTCTATGTCAGCCCTAGAGTTTCTATGGCCTTGGCAGTCTCTATGCCACCGCTGCAGGGCTTTGAGCCGGAGCCCTGCAGAGTCCCCTTGCCCAGCCCCAGTGATTTCAGCTCTTGACCCACAAGCTTTATTTGACAGCCAGCTGGTTTCTTCTAGCAGCATGCACGGTTTTCTTCGACTCCGGCAGCAGCAATTTCTCCACCGTCACGGGGCAGGATGGTTGTCTTGGCCCCAGCTCTGCCACGGTTTAGCTCCGACCCGAGAGTGTCTGTGCCCACCCTGCAGTCAATAGCCCAGCCCCAACAGTGATTTCAGCCCTGGCCATACAGCATTTCCACCCCAAGACGCAGGCAATAACCCAGCAGCGCCGGCACTTCAGCCCTCTTCCAGCCCCTCCCACTTTCAGCTGTCCACACGCCCTCTCCCATGTTCAGCCTCGAGACCCAGCCCCAACAGCAGTATCACAGGACTATTTATTTCAGCACACCCATCCTACAGGCTCTATGTCAGCCCTAGAGTTTCTATGGCCTTGGCAGTCTCTATGCCACCGCTGCAGAGCTTTGAGCCGGAGCCCTGCAGAGTCCCCTTGCCCAGCCCCAGTGATTTCAGCTCTTGACCCACAAGCTTTATTTGACAGCCAGCTGGTTTCTTCTAGCAGCATGCACGGGTTTCTCCGACTCCGGCAGCAGCAATTTCTCCACCGTCACGGGGCAGGATGGTTGTCTTGGCCCCAGCTCTGCCACGGTTTAGCTCCGACCCGAGAGTGTCTGTGCCCACCCTGCAGTCAATAGCCCAGCCCCAACAGTGATTTCAGCCCTGGCCATACAGCATTTCCACCCCAAGACGCAGGCAATATCCCAGCAGCGCCGGCACTTCAGCCCTCTTCCAGCCCCTCCCACTTTCAGCTGTCCACACGCCCTCTCCCATGTTCAGCCTCAAGACCCAGCCCCAACAGCAGTATCACAGGACTATTTATTTCAGCACACCCATCCTACAGGCTCTATGTCAGCCCTAGAGTTTCTATGGCCTTGGCAGTCTCTATGCCACCGCTGCAGGGCTTTGAGCCGGAGCCCTGCAGAGTCCCCTTGCCCAGCCCCAGTGATTTCAGCTCTTGACCCACAAGCTTTATTTCACTGCCAGCTCTTCTGTTTCAGTTCTGTCTTCACGTCTTCCCATCAGTGACACATCGTGCCGCTTTTGGTCTCAGAGTATGATTTTTGGATTTTTTGTAGCTCTGTGTTGTTTTAGCTCCCCTCTTGTACCCATAGTCCAGCCCCAACCTGCTAATCCTTACTGCAGCAACAGCTCTCCAGTCCCTTCCCCAGCCCTTACAGCGATATCAGCTCCAGCCCGCAGTTCCCGTCCCAGCTCCATATTCCCTCGAGCAGCCCCCCAGGGGTTTTACCCCAAAGCCTACCATCTTTGTGTCTCCTCCAGCTCTGCTGTCTCAGCTCCAGCTCCTCAGCTTCCCACTGCCTGCAGCTAAAACTGCTACTGCTTCTCACTGCAGCCCGGGGCTGTTGAGAAGGCCACAAGTCAGTCATTGTCATCACTTCAATGTCTTTAGGAGTTGTATCACCCACCCTCCTGGGTTCTCAACCTTGGGGACACTTGAAGCCCGAAGGCCAACACGTATCTCCCCCCTTCCCCTGGGTCTCAGCCCAGCACTTGTCCAAAAGCCCCCTCAGCTCCCCCAGGCAGCACCAAGGGCTGGAAAGAGCCACTGGGCCCCTGCTCCCTCATCCCAAAAGGTGTCCACGGGTTGATTCTCGGGCCCTGGAGCCCTCCGAGCCCCCACAGCCTCAGCCTCTGCTGGGTACCACGGGGCAAGGGCTGGTAACCCCCCCGGCATCTCCTGCAGGCCCTGAGCTGCAGCGCCATCCCCTTCTCCCGTGGGGAGAACCCTCCAGCCCCAGCATTTCCACCGTTCCACACTGTTTTGGGCGTGCCTCTAGTGCCAAGGGCTTTATTCCACATCCTGGGGCTTTCTGTCTCTACTGGGCTCACAACTGCTGTTTCAGCCCTAGCCCTACAACCTTTACTGAATTAACGTCAGATATTTAGAAAAAAAAACAAACAAACAAAAAAAAACACCAAAAAGAAAAACAAACAAAGAAACAAAAACCCAAACAAACAAAGAAAAAAAAAAAAAAAAAAAACAAAAAAAAAAAAAAAAAAAAAAAAAACAAAACAAAAAAAAAACCCACGAGCCAAAATTTAATGCATTGAAACAAGCAAAATAATGAAAAGATGCAAAAAATATGAAAAACATAGTTACTTCTAATAAAAGCAAAATAAAATAAGAAAAAGTGCAAAAACTGCTGCTTTATTTCTGATCCTGTAAACACTACTTTAAATCCAGAAACTACAGAGGCGCTTCTCGCCGGCCCCTGGTAGCCGCAGCCGGTCGTCCTGCGCCGCACCAGGCCCCGCACCAGGCCTCCGGCCTCCCTGGGTACGGCTGGCGCCACTGCCCCAGGACACCGGCGGCCCCCAGACACTGGCGCAGGCGGACGCGGGAGTCGCGTCCGTGCTCACCCTCGCTCCCCGGGCCGGCAGCTGCGGGCATCCCGTCCCGGCGCAGCGGCGCTCCTCCCGGCCGACCGACCGCGCAGCTCCAAACGCCGCTCCCCGTCCCGCCGCCGGACTGACCCCCCCCGGCCCCTCAGGCCGCTATTTATGCCCCAGGGCCGGCCAGCTCAGCCAATCACAAGCGGATGCAGCGCCGGCCCCGCCAATCCCTGTTGAGGAAGCGCCGGCCAGGTGAGCCCAACCAATCACAAGCGGAGGCAGCGCCGGCCCCGCCAATCCCAGCTCGGCTCCGCGAGCCCCGCCCCGCTGTCCCCTCACGGCCCTGCTCCCGCCAGGGCCGGCGGATCGGGGCCGGGGGGTTCGGGGCCCGGGCTGAGGGCGCGGCGGCGTTGCGGTCGCGATCGGGACCGGGAGCGCTGCGGGCGGCAGGAGCCGCTCCTGCTCCGCCCGCAGCCGGCGCTGCGCCGGCGTCCTGCCGGCGCTCCGGGCACGAGAGGACGGCGGCGGCGATTTCCTGGTGCCGGCAGGGCCGGGCCGGGCCGCGGGGAACCCCCGTGCCGGCCCCGGGACCCCCCAAATCCCGCCGCTCCCCGCCATCAGCATCAGCATTGTGGTGCTGCTTCTTGTGGCCACAGCCTCTGCTTGGGTATTTTGGTGGCGGAAGCACAGGTGAGCTCTCCCTCCCATCAGCTGCGGTAAGATTTATGGGCACGTAGGTCGGTGCAGGGGTTGCTGCAGCAGCAGCAGCAGCAGCAGCAGCAGCAGCAGCAGCAGCAGCAGCAGCAGCTCTGTAGGGGTGAACTCTCTGAGTGCCATCACAGCTCACACATAGCCTTTGCAGGAAGGGGAATGAGGCTGCATGGGAGAGCCAAGAGTTCATCATTTGAGGCCTGGTTGCCCACAGAGCAGTAAGTCTTTGCTCTCTTGTGGAGTCCCTGGAACCCCTTGGGGCAATTGCCAGGCTCCTGCCTTGGAAGGACGCAGCATAGAGTCTTGCCTGCCTAGGCTGAAAGAATGGCGCTTCCTGGGTGCTTTGCCCCAGTTTCTTGTGTGCCCATTCCCCCGGTCCTGGTAGTTTCTCTTTTCCCTGCTTCCCTATTGGTGGTGGTATCCCAGTGTCCGCTCCTGTCCCCTCTCTAGATCACTGAGCCCTGCCCTGCTCTTAGTAGCACCCCCGTGCCCTTAGACCATTGGTTCCTGATCCCTATTTAGGCCTGTGCACAGCACATGGCCAGGTCTTTTTGTCCCTGATCCCTTTAGGGTGCTGGAAAAAACCTTGCTGGAATTCATCGTACAAAAAGGCCCTTCTTGCCTCTCTTTGCTGAGCCTAGCCACGGCGTGTGTGATGTGAGTCTGACTGCTTAGCCCGAATCCTCCGCCAGTGGCTTTTCCACAGGAGATGCTTATGGGGCTCTAGGTAGCAGCTCCACCATGCAAAAAGCACACTGCTAGAGATCTTTGTCTTGACTCCAGCTCTGCAAAAATTCAGCTCCCCCCCTACGATCACTGAGTCTAGCCCAGAGTCAATATCCAGCCGCACAGTCCTTTTCAGCTGCAGCCCTAGAGTCCCCATCCCTGCTCCACAGTGACTATTCCAGCCCTTCCATCATTTCAGCATGCATCTCTCAGTCCCTTTCTCAGCTCTGCAGATTCCATTTTCACTCACAATCCCACCCTGCAGTCAATAGCCCAGCCCCAACAGTGATTTCAGCCCTGGCCATACAGCATTTCCACCCCAAGACGCAGGCAATATCCCAGCAGCGCCGGCACTTCAGCCCTCTTCCAGCCCCTCCCACTTTCAGCTGTCCACACGCCCTCTCCCATGTTCAGCCTCGAGACCCAGCCCCAACACCAGTATCACAGGACTATATATTTCAGCACACCCATCCTACAGGCTCTATGTCAGCCCTAGAGTTTCTATGGCCTTGGCAGTCTCTATGCCACCGCTGCAGGGCTTTGAGCCGGAGCCCTGCAGAGTCCCCTTGCCCAGCCCCAGTGATTTCAGCTCTTGACCCACAAGCTTTATTTGACAGCCAGCTGGTTTCTTCTAGCAGCATGCACGGTTTTCTCCGACTCCGGCAGCAGCAATTTCTCCACCGTCACGGGGCAGGATGGTTGTCTTGGCCCCAGCTCTGCCACGGTTTAGCTCCGACCCGAGAGTGTCTGTGCCCACCCTGCAGTCAATAGCCCAGCCCCAACAGTGATTTCAGCCCTGGCCATACAGCATTTCCACCCCAAGACGCAGGCAATAACCCAGCAGCGCCGGCACTTCAGCCCTCTTCCAGCCCCTCCCACTTTCAGCTGTCCACACGCCCTCTCCCATGTTCAGCCTCGAGACCCAGCCCCAACAGCAGTATCACAGGACTATTTATTTCAGCACACCCATCCTACAGGCTCTATGTCAGCCCTAGAGTTTCTATGGCCTTGGCAGTCTCTATGCCACCACTGCAGGGCTTTGAGCCGGAGCCCTGCAGAGTCCCCTTGCCCAGCCCCAGTGATTTCAGCTCTTGACCCACAAGCTTTATTTCACTGCCAGCTCTTCTGTTTCAGTTCTGTCTTCACGTCTTCCCATCAGTGACACATCGTGCCGCTTTTGGTCTCAGAGTATGATTTTTGGATTTTTTGTAGCTCTGTGTTGTTTTAGCTCCCCTCTTGTACCCATAGTCCAGCCC
This sequence comes from Zosterops lateralis, assembly GCF_965231275.1. Classification (NCBI taxonomy): domain Eukaryota; kingdom Metazoa; phylum Chordata; class Aves; order Passeriformes; family Zosteropidae; genus Zosterops; species Zosterops lateralis. The sequence continues at coordinate 105,009 of NC_139765.1, forward strand.
CAACCTGCTAATCCTTACTGCAGCAACAGCTCTCCAGTCCCTTCCCCAGCCCTTACAGCGATATCAGCTCCAGCCCGCAGTTCCCGTCCCAGCTCCATATTCCCTCGAGCAGCCCCCCAGGGGTTTTACCCCAAAGCCTACCATCTTTGTGTCTCCTCCAGCTCTGCTGTCTCAGCTCCAGCTCCTCAGCTTCCCACTGCCTGCAGCTAAAACTGCTACTGCTTCTCACTGCAGCCCGGGGCTGTTGAGAAGGCCACAAGTCAGTCATTGTCATCACTTCAATGTCTTTAGGAGTTGTATCACCCACCCTCCTGGGTTCTCAACCTTGGGGACACTTGAAGCCCGAAGGCCAACACGTATCTCCCCCCTTCCCCTGGGTCTCAGCCCAGCACTTGTCCAAAAGCCCCCTCAGCTCCCCCAGGCAGCACCAAGGGCTGGAAAGAGCCACTGGGCCCCTGCTCCCTCATCCCAAAAGGTGTCCACGGGTTGATTCTCGGGCCCTGGAGCCCTCCGAGCCCCCACAGCCTCAGCCTCTGCTGGGTACCACGGGGCAAGGGCTGGTAACCCCCCCGGCATCTCCTGCAGGCCCTGAGCTGCAGCGCCATCCCCTTCTCCCGTGGGGAGAACCCTCCAGCCCCAGCATTTCCACCGTTCCACACTGTTTTGGGCGTGCCTCTAGTGCCAAGGGCTTTATTCCACATCCTGGGGCTTTCTGTCTCTACTGGGCTCACAACTGCTGTTTCAGCCCTAGCCCTACAACCTTTACTGAATTAACGTCAGATATTTAGAAAAAAAAACAAACAAACAAAAAAAAACACCAAAAAGAAAAACAAACAAAGAAACAAAAACCCAAACAAACAAAGAAAAAAAAAAAAAAAAAAAAACAAAAAAAAAAAAAAAAAAAAAAAAAAAAACAAAACAAAAAAAAAACCCACGAGCCAAAATTTAATGCATTGAAACAAGCAAAATAATGAAAAGATGCAAAAAATATGAAAAACATAGTTACTTCTAATAAAAGCAAAATAAAATAAGAAAAAGTGCAAAAACTGCTGCTTTATTTCTGATCCTGTAAACACTACTTTAAATCCAGAAACTACAGAGGCGCTTCTCGCCGGCCCCTGGTAGCCGCAGCCGGTCGTCCTGCGCCGCACCAGGCCCCGCACCAGGCCTCCGGCCTCCCTGGGTACGGCTGGCGCCACTGCCCCAGGACACCGGCGGCCCCCAGACACTGGCGCAGGCGGACGCGGGAGTCGCGTCCGTGCTCACCCTCGCTCCCCGGGCCGGCAGCTGCGGGCATCCCGTCCCGGCGCAGCGGCGCTCCTCCCGGCCGACCGACCGCGCAGCTCCAAACGCCGCTCCCCGTCCCGCCGCCGGACTGACCCCCCCCGGCCCCTCAGGCCGCTATTTATGCCCCAGGGCCGGCCAGCTCAGCCAATCACAAGCGGATGCAGCGCCGGCCCCGCCAATCCCTGTTGAGGAAGCGCCGGCCAGGTGAGCCCAACCAATCACAAGCGGAGGCAGCGCCGGCCCCGCCAATCCCAGCTCGGCTCCGCGAGCCCCGCCCCGCTGTCCCCTCACGGCCCTGCTCCCGCCAGGGCCGGCGGATCGGGGCCGGGGGGTTCGGGGCCCGGGCTGAGGGCGCGGCGGCGTTGCGGTCGCGATCGGGACCGGGAGCGCTGCGGGCGGCAGGAGCCGCTCCTGCTCCGCCCGCAACCGGCGCTGCGCCGGCGTCCTGCCGGCGCTCCGGGCACGAGAGGACGGCGGCGGCGATTTCCTGGTGCCGGCAGGGCCGGGCCGGGCCGCGGGGAACCCCCGTGCCGGCCCCGGGACCCCCCAAATCCTGCCGCTCCCCGCGGTGCTGGGGAATCTGTTTCCAGCACAGGCAGAAAAATCTTTACGAGAAACCTCAAAACTCGGAGACACGGGGTCTGAGGGGAGAGCGGAGATTCTGGTATAATTTCAAGACGCATTGAGAAAAATAAATCTATGGGACAGCTCATTTCCTCTCTATGGAAACCTCAGAAGTAAAAGCTGCTCGGCCAATTCCATAAAGCATTCCGAAATCAGGGTCCTCGGGAGCGACGTTCGGGGCAACTCGGCTGGCTTCGGCTCTTCGGGGAAACTCGGCGCTTTCCCTCAGCCGTCGGCTCTTCTCGGCTGTTCGGCAACACTCGGTCACTTTCGTCATCCCCCCGGCTCTTTTCGGTTGCGACGAGCATGACGTCATTTTCGCCCCTCCCTGCCGCCATCTTAGTTGTGGGTGAAGCCAATTCGGGTCGAGCCGCCATCTTGGTTGTGGCACGCTTATGGCCCCCGTCGGTGTCTAACACAGGCACCTGACTAAATCCACTAACCTGAACCCGGCTGCGGCGTGGTTAAATCCACAGCCCGTGTCTCTAGACCTGGAAACGCCACAGAAAATTGCCTTGGGCGGCACCGTGCTTGGGATTTAGTGCAGGCAGTCAGATAGACATACCTCGGGTCCTCTCGTTTTGTCGCCCTCTTCACCGCCATCTTTAGAAGGTCAAGCGCCCCGAGCCGCGCCGCCATCTTGGTTGTGGCACCCTCCCAAATGTCCCCCTCGGTTGCTCGCACAGGCGCCTGACTACATCGACTGCCCAAACACTGCCGTGGCGCCGCTCAGCCCCCATCCCATGTCCGCGCACCTGCGTACGCCGCGCAAAAATCGCTCCCGGGCTGCTCCGTGGTCCCGGTCGCCCGCAGCCAGCCGGCTGCCATGCGCCCGAGGTCCTTGCATTTTTTTCCGCCTTTTTGGCCGTGATCTTTCGGCGCTCGGGCACCAACACTGCCCGTGAGCTCACAGCCCGAGGCTGCCACGGGCCCTCGGGGACGGGCACGGTCGAGAGTTGCAGTACCGCACTTTGTCCACACGATGGCAGCCTGCTGCACAGCTCTCGGGACTGGCACGGAGAAGAGCTGCAGTACCGCTCTGTATCCACAGGGTGGCAGCACTGTCGCACAACTCACAGCCCAGGGCTGTTGCGTGCGGGGGGAGCTGCAGTACTGCTTTTTATCCACAGGATGGCAGCATTGCCTTATAGATCACAGCCTGGGGGAGAACTGCAGTATTGCAATTTTTCCACAGGATGGCAGCATTGCCTCACAGATCACAGCCCGGTGCCAGGCAGGGGGGGCTGCAGTACCGCTCTGTGTCCACACGGTGGCAGCGCCGCCGTAGGGAGCGGAGGCAAAAAAGAACGTGGCCAAAATTCCCCTTCCAAACATCCCCGAAAATAAAGGCCCCAAAAGACCCCCAACCGCAACAACTACGAGAACCCTGCCCTCAACCGAGCCAAAACCAAAAAAGCATTTATTTTAGGCTACATTTCAGTATTTCTTCTATTTCTTATTTTGATATTTCTATTAATCATTACACTTTATCTATTATATCATCTACATTATAGTAGGTATATTTTACATATTATAATATATGGAACATGTAATAATATAGATTGCATCTATTGCTATTATTTTTCGTATTTTATAGTTCTCTTTTTATTACTTTTTTTTTCAATTTCTGTTTACTTCTTGATATTTTAAATTATATGAATTAATTAACCAAAGACATCAGAACCATAGTTAATTAGAATTGAATGACCCTGGTTTTCTAAGGGGTAAATATTTAATCTTTATTAAAATAATAAAGACGCTTTTGGGGAGGGGGGGTTGGTTGTGAGGGGGTTTGTTTTGGGATTTTTTTTTTTGTTTTGTTTGCTTAATTTTGGATTTCTTGGCTAATAAACAAGGAGGTTCAGAGAGTTAAAAAATGAAATGTTTACTTAATTTTATTGCTACCTCTGAAAAACACCTGACCTCAAGTTACTCCTGGTAATACTGTGCATGGGGAGAATGAGACCTGAGAGGAAAAAAAGGGCACCACAGTCTTTACACCTTTCGCTGTTAAAGCTTTTTAATTTAGCAGAAAATACAGAGGTTTTTCACTAACTGCACTGCCAATTATATCCAGACATCCAATGGACAGGGAGGTAATTTTTCAACTTCTTTCTTGCCAACAGCCAAACTTGCAAGTACTCTGGGTAAGAAAGAGTACGGGAAAAAAAAAAAGAACAAAGAAAACATTAAAAATACGTAGAGGGAGAAATAGGACAAACAAGTTAATGGTTTCTGTGTAGAAGTCCACCAGAAGGGTGGTCAGTGTGCAGAGAATGGGAGTCTCCTGGAAAACAGAGAATGCTTGGTCTTTTTTTATGTTATCCTTTATTCTTTTTATATTAAACCATGGCACAAATGAATTTATTGTTCTTTGATGTCAGCCTTTTCCTGTTTTTTCTCTCCTGTAGGGCCAAACTTCTAAATAGTCTGGGTAAAAAAAAAAAATTTAAAAAGGAACAAAAAAAAACATGAAAAAAAAACTGAATAAAAAGTTTTAAAAATTTAAAAATACAAATTAAAAAAATGAAAATAAATAAAAATATAAAAATTAAAATAAAAATCTAAAAATAGTATAAAATAAAGTAAAAAAATTTAAAAATAGAAAAAAATGTAAAATCTTTTAAAGAACACAAAACAACAGCTGGACTGGGATAAGGCCTTCCAGGGGCTTTGCTTCCTACTGCCTCTGTTCCTTTTTGCCAACTACCTGCAAGAGGAAAAACAACAGGGATAAAGTTTCAAACAGGATGTCCTTGGTTGATGCACTTCAAAATAAGATCTTTAACAAAAAAAGTTGACCAAAAAAAGAGAGTCCCAAAATCAAGATATAAGTCACACAGCGATTAAAAAAAAAAAAAATTGTCTTTGGTGTGTACAACTTGCCAACCCCTCATGTTTTCAGACTTTAACATTTATTTTTACAAGTTGATGACTAAAACGTTGTAGAAAGCTTAAAAAAAAAAAAAAAATCCTGGACAAAGCCAGGCATTTTCCCAAGCCCCCTCAGTGTGGAGCTGTGTCAGCCCCAAGTGTTTGGTCCCCTAGCCCAGCCCAGAGCAGGCTCCAGCTGCTCCCCAGGGGGGGTTACCAAGGGACTCACTTGTTTGGAGCTGTAAATGCAGATGCCCTGCACTGGAGTGCCAATAAATGTGAAATATGTGACTCTCATCATCAACAGTGACTGACCTTCCCTGGGGAGCCCCCTCACCCGGGATGGGGCACTCTGCCATGGATTTAATCCATCTGCACCTGAAAGAAAGGACAAAAGTCAAAGTGCTGCAGGAGAACTCAACAGCTCCAGACACTTTGTGTCAATCTGGGAATACCCTCTACAGTCCAACTACACCCTACATGACAAATTTCAAGTCCCCAGGACTTGTCCCATTCCCCCCACACCCAGACTAAGCAACAAGGCAGAGCAGCTCCGAGCCAAACACACACCAACACCCGTGACACAGGACAGGACAAAAGGGGGGACACAACAGGGACAGAAATATCTGGGCAAGAAGAATGACCCTGAGGACCGAGAGAACTCGCAATGAGATGACCGAGGTAAGACCGATGGGGAGCTGACCAGGCTCAGAGAACCCTGCAGGAAGAAGATGCCAACGGGATCACTGATCCCAAGAAACGCAGAGATGGATGCCCGAGAATCCTATGGCCAGAATCCTCTACCCAGCTTTGCATTCTCACAAGACCTAATCCACCATAATGTGTCTGTATACCACCAAAGAATGTGATATTGAATAAAAACCACGTATAAATATCACCATTTATTAAACAGCACTTCCACTATCTATATATAAATTTATATATACAATTAAAATATATTAATTTGAGTATTAAGTTGATGCTACAAAATAAAATGTCCTAAAATGACAGTATGATATCCTGTATCAGTTTCCGCCGTATTTTCTCTCAACTATATTATCTAACACAAGCAAACAAAAACCCCATTTTTAATTTTTTTTTTATCTAACTTGTCATTTATTAGCCAGATTTTGCCAAAGCTGTTTCTTCTTCTTCTAAAACTCCTGAACTTTACTCCAACGCCAAAAACCAAACTATCACCAAAAACCCCAGCTGCAGTTACCTCCGCCCTACTGACACAGCAGGGGAAAAACGAGGACCCGAGGGTCTCACGGGAGAGTGCAAAAGGCATTGGGCACTGTTTCTAGAAGGCGCACACGGTACTGTTTAAAGCTGTGGCTCGGTTGAAGGGCAACACCAACAACCACCTGGGGCAGGCGCGGGGCGGGATCCCCTCGGCCGAGCGCCCCTCCCTCCGGGGCGGGTCCGCGCATCCCCGTCCCCATCCGCGTCCCCATCCTGATCCCCATCATCCCCATCCGCATCCCCATCCCCGTCCCCATCCGCATCCCCGTCCCCATCCCCGTCCCCGTCGGCGGCACAGCCGGGCCAGCCGCCCCTCGGGCCCGCTCCGGTGAGTCCGGGGGGACGCGCCTTCCCCGTAACAGCAGCGAGGGCGGCGCCGGGCGGTGTCTCAGGCCGGGGGGGGGTCTCACAGGCCGGGGAGGTCTCGCAGGTGCCGGGGGAGCGGGGAAAGGAACGGGGGCCCGAGCCCAGGCGGGGCCGTGCGGGAGCAGCTCTCCCGGCCCGCAGCCCCGGCCGGAGGAGGCTCCAGGGACCGGCCGCCGCCTCCTGCAGGGTCTGGCCGGAGCCGTCCGCGGGGACATCTCCAGCCATCTCCTCGCAGCTGCCAGATCTGGCACCCGAACGTGTGGGCTGCCGGCCGAGCCCCGAGGGCGGGCATGGCAAGCAAAGGCTGCTGCCAGACGTGTCCCCGCTGCTGGAGCTGGGCAGCTGTGGTCGCCCGGGGAGCCGTCATTGCACATGGATGGAGGCACAAGCTCTGGTGCCTCGGGCAGGGATCCAGCAGCTTTGGGCACCTTCCAGGGAGAAGAGAATGAGCTGGGGTGCTGGAGTGAGGCCGGGGCAGCGTGCCCTCTGTCAGAGATCCCACCCGCTAGGGGCTGCTCCAGGGCTTGCATATTTGCCATGTGTGAATGCCCTCGGCCTCGGGAAAGATTACAGGGCAATGGAGGACCAGGGATGTTGAGATCTTCTTTCTAAGGACCTCCTTCTCTGGATAGATACAGAGCCTATATTTCATTCAGCTGTGTCTGTGTCACTTAGCAGAGTCAAGGGAACCAGAATCCCAGACTGTCTCCACAGAGATGTTGTTTGGTGTGGTGCATCACCAAGAGAGCCACCTTTGACCCCCTCCTCCTCATAGCCCTTGGTGGAATAGATAACAAGAAAGCTTGCAGGAGTAAAGGTGAATAGGGAATTCCCACTTCAGTGGTGGTCTCCTGAAAGCCAAAACCACTGGAGCTTAGATTGAGTTTGAGGTAACACCATCTTCTTCGGAGTGGAGATTCAGAGAACCAGAACTGGTTTCTTGGGGAGTTCCCACTGCTTTTAGCAGCAAGTGCAGACTCCAGGTGGCTTCAACACAGTTTTACTTACAAACATGTTCAGTGTTTAGAAAAGAAACAGCACTTCAGCCAAAGTTCCTATAAATTAGACACTCTGATTTTTTGCAAGAGATAAGAGGAGTCTCTTAATATGAATATTTATCCTCTGTGTTCATTACAACATTTCAGAAGTAGATGTCAACCATGTGGAAACCCCAGTACAAGGAGAGGGCTGGACCAGCAGTTTCCTTGCAGGATAAGGCTTTCCTGCACTTGTAGAGCACCCCTTGTATATCTGTGTATGTATATTCACACACATATTTCCAAAGAAGGTTCTTCTCTTAATGGTTTTGAGCAGGAGCACCTACATTTAATAAAGAAAAGCCATCATTCTCCCATGACATCCCTTGAATGACACAACAAACACCATTAATGGTGAGCAAACAGTTTTTACAGGAGAGAATGGTATCTTTTCAATACATTTACTTCCAAGAGGATACCATCTTTTTCTTTGAATCCTGAGCAATAGCATTTCCCATGGCTCTGTTTCCCCATGCACTTGGAAGAGATGGCTTTTCCCCTGTGTTTACCACACTGTTGAGCTGTATCAGTTGGTTGGTGACCAAGACACATTTGCGTTGTTCAGGGCCACCAGCAGGCTCGTGGCAGCCTTCCGCAACTCCTCCTCCTTCACTGTCTTCGCAACAGACATCAACAACTTCATTGTCTGCAGTGAAGTCTGCACCTGGCTGTCCAGTATCCTCAGGAGGAGATCCTCAATGTCACTGTTGGGCAGCTGTCCTTGCTGCTGGCCACTGGCTGACAGCTCTGTGGCTTGTGGGCCGGAAGGATTTGGTTGTGTGCTCACAGGTGGGGAGGTGGGGATCACAGCTGCCTCTGTGCCAGGCCTGGAGTCGGACGTGGGAGACGTGGGGGGGAGTGGTTGTGGACCGAAGCTGCTGGATGACTTGGCATGGCTCGTGATGATGTCGGTGCCTGCTTTGCTGTGCTGCTTGGCTCTGCTGTGTCCTGGGCATGTGGTCCTCTGTGGAGAGGAGGAGAAAACATTCCTCTGGAGAGCCTTAGGAGCAGGAGCCTATGCACAGCTGTGTTCTGTGGGTTTAGCTCTCACTGTGCAATCCCATCTTTCCCATTTCTTACCAAGATCAGCCCAGGAAAGCAAAATAAACCTTCATATCCTTTCCCATAAATCCCCATAAATCTCTCTTGGGACTCACAGCTTTCTTTACTGTCTTATTCTAGCCTACATGATTTCCCCTTTCTTCTGGAGAAACCTAGATTGTCTCAGCTTGGTTGGGAGTTAGAGCTGGAGAAGAGGGCTGAGGTGGTCCTCCAAGGTTCATTTTCTTGAAGAATGCCTTCTGCAAAGTCTCCTTTTCAGCAAGTAGCTGCAGGTGCCATCTGTGTTAGCTAATCAGCTTGGTGTGAGTGCCCCTGGAGAGTGGGCTGCCCATGGCTCTCTTCTATCTTCCCTGTCTTTTAGCTTTCTGTTTTCCCACTTACCCATATTCAGGGCTCTCAGTTTTGCCTATCAATTGCCTAGAGCACACCATAGTCTTCAGGAAATAGCTAAATAACTCACCTTAAGGAAATACCTTTTCATAATACAGCGATAAAGAGAGAATGTGCAGAAGTTGTGGAAGAAAGGGTTTTCTGGCAGTTCAGAGCATATGGGCCCTAGAAAGAGGCAAATAAAGATACAGACCCAGTGATAGACTCCAGTGCTGGCATCCTCCTTAGCAATAACCTCCCTGTGGAGGTTTCCCTCCATGAAAACCCCTGTGTCATTTAGGAACCTTTTGTGAAACTCCACTGCTTCTTGGTCATCTTCATGACCCAATGGGTGAGAGGAGGGTGGTCCTAGGGACCAATCAATTGTGAGAGAGGATGCCCAGGAGCACATGCCTTCTCCTCACTTCAGGATTGCTACCCACGTCTCTTCCCCCTCCTTCTCCTCCCCAGATCCTGAGTGTTTCCTCTCCCAGTGATCAGGGCCCTGCAGGACTCCTGTCCAACTGCCTGCCCTTGTGAATCATGGTTGGCTTTACCTGGAGGGATGACTCCGTGGTTTTCATACTCATCCAATCTCTGGACCAGTGAGTTCTTGCAGCCGTACAGCTCACGAAGGTGGCAGGCAGTGCTGGCTTGGATGGTGTTTCGCAGGAACTTGAAGAACTGGTGGTATTCCTGGTCAGAGAGTGGTGTTCCTGGCTGCTGTGCCTTCGTGCCCCGAGGGGCGGCTATGCACCCCCAGCCCAAGAGCACTGGTGGAAAACAGAGTGCAGGGAGTCAGAAGGAGAAGGAAATGCTAACCATGGCATGTTTGGAAGAGATGGAGGGCTGAATCCAGATCTCTGTTGCCTTTTCTGGGTGCAGGATCCAGCACATGGAAAATGCATTAATAAGCTAGAAATGGAAGTTCCAGACCTGTGGAAAGCTTGCTTTGCCCATGTTGAAAGGAGTGACAGTAGATGTCCGAGGGACCTTCACCAAAGCTCTGGAGATTCAAATCTTGAACTGGGAGAAATGTCTTGGAAGTCATGACTGAAACTGAGAATATTGCTCTATTGTTTCCGGGGCTGGAGCAAGTAAACTGTTTCCTTCTAAGATTTTTAGCCTCTGCAAACTCTCTTCCACTGGCTAAATGGGTGTTTAACCAAGTTCTTCTCTCAGACCTCTTTCTCCTGCTTCCCCTGTTGCTTTGCTGGGCCAGCTCTCCCCTCTTAGCTTTGTGGATTAACTCCAGACCTGTGCCTTAGTGCTCGTGTCTGGTTTAATCCACCCAGCTGTCCCTGTCATGGCATCTCCAGTCTCCACTTCTGCTCCAGCATATGCCCACTGCAACCAGCTCTGACTCCTGCCTGGCTCTTGGGTCACTCTGTGGCCCTCCTTGATGAATAAAATACCAACTCCAGTGGTGAAAATTGCCAAAACTATAAGCCCTGTGATCTTTGCACCTGAGGCACTGGGGGGTGCTTTATCTCTTCTTTTTGCCTCCAAACTGCCCAAGCTGAGGAGTGATGGGGAGGGTGCAGAGCAGTGGGGTCAGCTGCCCTTCCTCACAACTGGGTTTGGAGGAGAGACATTTTCTACTCACCAGACAAAGCCAGATAAGCCCACAAGGCCATCATGGCACTGGGAGTGGTGCCTGTGACAGTTGGGGCCCACTTGCACTGCTGGAGGTGTCACCTCTGCTGCTTTGCCACTGATGTCACAGACACCTGTGTTCTGAACACTCCATCCTCTGCTGTTCCTGCTTCCTCCCTGCTGCCCCCCATCCTGCTGCCCCCTCCCCCAGGCAGTGTTTGTGTATAAACCAGTGTGTGTGACTTTCTTTCTGCTCACTGCCAGCCCTGTAAAATCCATCTGGAAAGAGGCAGTCAAACAGCCATTTTTCTGGAGCACAGAACAGGAAGTTCTGCCTTTGGGCTGCTCCTGTTGATAATGTGTGAGCAAATCAAAAATCTTGTCTCTTGCCCAGATCTGTGTGTGCTTGGCTGATCCATTAAGACTGGATCCACAAAGCACTGAACAGGGCTCCAGACCATGGCAGAAAACACTAGGAAGAAAGGTGATAGAGAGGAAATGGTTTGAGGAATTGATACTTTTCTTACACAAAATTAATCAGGAGGCATTTTTGGTCTGGAAGTGCAGCAGGAAGAATATCCAGACCCCTGTGAGAAGGCAGCAAGCCGTTGGGCAGCTCTCTGGACTCGTGGTTGACCTGTGTGTGCTGCCTGAGCTGGCCTTGGTTATTGGACCTGAACAGTGGTGTCACAGTGTCCATGGCAGGACAGACAGTGACCCTGACTCATGTTTCTGGGCATCATTTTCCTATGGTCTAGGTTACTTTCAGCTCCTAATTACTTATCCTTCTATAATCTCACCCTATAGCACTGCTACCATGACAGGTATTTATTATGTCTGTTTTCCTTCCTCAGATCAGGACCTGCAGTCCCCAGGTTGGCTTTCACCTTTTGGATAAATGAAGAGAAGCAGGTTTTTAACCAGAAGCAGCCCAACACTGAGCCAGTAGAGAGACTGCTCACAAGGTGAGAAATTGCATGGAGCCTATCTAGGAAGGGAAAAGCTGAATGCTGAAAATTTGGGGTGTACTATGGTGCACACTCCACACTGACCCTGCTTCTTCTGCTCCCTCAGTAAATAGATTCTGCTTTCAGGAAGATCTGCAGGCAGAGTATGGCAAAGATGAAACACAGTCCTGGGGTATTTCATACCCTTTCAAAAAGACCCTGTCCAAAATAAAATCAATCTTGTGTATTTTTCAGCAAAGAATATACTCATAATGTTAAAAGATATAAACCAAAGTGTGGCTTTTTCTTCTTTTTGTGCTGCCAATATTTGACAATATTTGGGTCAGTTTGCTGCCTTGAAGTGCTTTTGAGTACCTTTGTACTGCAAATGTTTTTCAGCCCTGAATGTTGTAAACAAAACTTTGGGGATTGGTATAACCAGTGTAAGTGGTGTCTTCCAAATCTGCAGATTGGCTGAAACAAAGCCTGAGGGATTTAATATGCTGCATCATCTCCTATTCCATGTGACAAGATGATGTTCAGTCTGTAAGCAGTGCTGTCCAGCTCATCTTACCTCACACTCTAGCATGAATTTCCAAGGTATGTCTCCAAATGAGTATAACCCATTAAAACCAGGACCCTCTAAATGTTTCAGTCTAAAAGTTAATAACACAGTTCATCATTCCACTCAGTTGTCTATCTGTTCTGTAGATGAAATCTAGATACAATTAACTGCAGAGCTTTCTTTTTAAGGAAAAAGGCTATGATAGGAAGGAAGGAAGGAAGGAAGGAAGGAAGGAAGGAAGGAAGGAAGGAAGGAAGGAAATAGTCTGCTGGATAAGGGTGGATGTTTCTGTGGTGTTGGCTGATTTCTTCCATGATCAAGCATGGGAACATTGGCTGAAGAGCAGTGATTCACAGGCAGCAGGAGGAGAAGCAGCTGCAGTGGGAATTATTAAGGAAAGCAGTGATGATGTTCCTCTTAACCTTGCTAGACATGGGAACTTCGAAGGCAAGCAAGTGACGTGTCTTGCCCTTTAGGCTGTAACTTGGACAGAGGATCCCCTTTGCAGTCTGTGCTGCAGTGGCCTCCCATCCTTGAGTCACATTCCCTTCCCACTCAGCTCAGTCTCCGTGCCCTCACTGTGCCCTGAGAAGATACTGAGGGGCTGTCTCCTCTGCTGTCAGCTCATGGTGGCTGACATGCAGCAGGTCTTGGTGCTCAGCCTGTCTGGACTTCCCCTTCAGAGAAGCAGGGAGTTATTCACTGGTAGTTCCTCTGTTCACTCCAGCAGGTGACGGGACCACGGGTGACACGCAGCAGGGCAGCCTTCATCAGCAAAGTTCAATGAGAGCTGAACCCCATCTATTCCCCTCCAGAAAGCTCACAGGAAATTCCCTCCAGGAGGCCGATCAAAGACAGGACCACAAGCAGGAGCTGGAAATAGAAAGTGAGATGGAGACCTATTTTCCAAAGAGATGGGAAATGGTACCTCCTTATGGGAGGGAAGTCTGGGAGTGCAAGGATAGTGGTAAAGCCCACGTCAGCAAGGCTGTCCTTGCTGGGGACAAGTCAGACTTGCCCATGTGTGGGGACAGTGCCATTTGGATTCAGCAGGCAGAGGACAAAACCTACAAGTGTCCCGAGTGTGGGAAGAGCTTCAGCCGGAGTTCATACCTGAGCCAGCACCAGAGAATCCACCTGACAGAGAAACCCTTCAACTGCTGTGAATGTGGGAAGAGTTTCACCCGCAATTCGGACTTGATCAAACACCAGCGGATCCACACAGGAGAGAAGCCCTACCAGTGCAGCGAGTGCGAGAAGACCTTCAGCCAGAGGTCTAATGTGATCAGGCACCAGCGCACTCACACGAGAGAGAGACACTATCTGTGCAACCAATGTGGGAAGAGCTTCAGCCAGAACTCACATCTCATGGTCCACCAGCGAAGCCACAGGGGTGAGAAACCCTTTAATTGCCTGCGATGTGAGAAAAGCTTCAGTGACCGCTCCTCCCTGATCGTACATCAGAGGGTCCACACCGGAGAGAAGCCCCACAAGTGCCAGGAGTGCGGGAAGTGTTTCCGGGACAGCTCGGCCATCATTCGGCATCAGAGGATTCACACGGGAGAGAAACCCTACGAGTGCACCGAGTGTGGGAAGACCTTCCGGCAGAGCTCCTCGCTGGTGACCCACGTGTGAACACACACGGGCGAGAGGCCCTACGAGTGCCCCGTGTGTGGGAAGGGCTTCAGCCAGAGCTCAGCGCTCACCACCCACCGCCGGACCCACGGGGGAAAGGCCCTGCCCGTGTGCCCCGGCAGCCTCCTGCCCAGCCCCCTCCAGTGCACCGAGTGTGGCCGACGGTGCCGCGACCCCTCCGCTCTGGCCAAGCACCAGAGCCTGCACACCCAGGAGCGGCCCTACATCTGCGTGGAGTGTGGGGACAGCTTCCTCCGGAGCTCAGCTCTCACTGTGCACCTGAGGATCCACCGTGGCCAGAGACCCTACAAGTGCGAGGAGTGTGGGAAAACGTTCCGGCAAAGCTCGGCCCTCGGTGCCCACTTGAGGATCCACGTGGGAATCAAACTCTACAAATGTGTCGAGTGTGGGAAAACCTTCTGGAAAAGCTCAACGCTTAAACTGCATTTGAAAATCCACATCGCCAAGAAACCTTATAAATGTCTGGTGGGAAGAAGAATCCTCACCTCCTGCTCACTTCTGCCGTAAGCCTGGAGTGGATGTTCAGAGCAGGAATCTATATAAAGTAGTTTTTGGGGGTGCCTGAATGCATGGTGAGAACCATGGTGGGAAGAGACTGACTGGAGACATGGTATATCTGGTGTTAGGGCTGGGTGCTTAACCTCAAAGACCTTCAGGAGATCTGGAAGCTGAGTTAGTCCCAAGAGTCAAGTGCTGGGGGTTTAGGAAGAGTGCCAGGAGCCTGAGGAATGAGCACCACTTCAAGGTAAGTGGGGACTGTGAATATATGCTAGAATAATAACTGGGAGAATTGGGCTTGTAAAATACATCTGAGGTGAAGATCAAAATAAAGTATTCCAGATTGGTTCTGACTCAAAACTTTGGCTTGTTAGACACTGCCGGTGTGTTAGGAACTCTTCTTTCTACTCCCTTCACTTACTTTTCATGAACATACTAAGTTTATACAGTGTTTGACAAGGCATTTCCAGATCTTTTCAGTGTGATGCTTTGGAGCTGAACTTCAATCTGTTTTACTTTTCTTCCTATTTTCCAAATCTTACGTGGGACAAAGAATTCCTACCTCATGACAGCTAGGTAACACAAAACTCTAACGGCTGTTCCCAGAAAACCTGGATGCAGATGTGCTCCCAGTTGAAAGGCAGTCTGTAGCTTCTCCCAGATTTGTTGCTGCTGGTTTGAAACTCCTTCCAGCTTGGGACATCAACAAAACATGGACAAAAATGTGGCCTTATAGTATATAACCCAAAAAAGAAAGGATTTGCCTCTCAGATGTCCCAGTCTAAACCGGTATATGGTGAATTCTCACTGCTGGTCCAGAGACTGATAGGAATTGTCTCGTTCTTTTTATACCACTCTTCTGTAGGCCGTTGTTGTTTCCAGAGTATTAACATACACAGTTCGGCATTTCAGGACTGCGCATTACATCAGCCTCTTCTATACCGCAATGTTTATTACACACTGTGCGTTTCCATCCTGAATAAAAGTTGGTGGGTTTTTTTCCCCCCCCTCTGTAGCCCAGTTTTCTGTCCCTGCTGTGACGGGAGGGAACTGGGGAAGAGCTGAGCGGGTCCGGGGAAGGGGCGGCCCTTCCGCCGCGTCACGGGAACGGGAAGGGGAAGGGGAGGGGCGGGGGCGGCTCCGGCGGCCGGTTCGAAGCCGGGCGGGATGGAGAGCGGAGGGACGGAGAGCGGCGGGATGCAGAGCGGCGGGACGGAGAGCCCTGCCCCGGGCCGGTTCCCGTTCCCCTACACGCCGTACCGCATCCAGGAGCAGTTCATGGAGGCGCTGTACGGCGCGCTGGAGGCCGGCCGGGTGGGCATCTTCGAGAGCCCCACGGGCACGGTGAGGCGGCGGGGCGGGGCCGCGGCCGGGGCCCGGCGGGGCCGGGGCGGCGCTCCTCACCTGGCTGGCTCTCCGTGACAGGGAAAGTCGCTGAGCCTCATCTGCGGGGCCCTGTCGTGGCTGCGGGACTGGGAGGAGCGGCGGCGGCAGGAGGAGGCGCGGGCGCTGGCGCTCGGCGGGCGGGACGGGCTGAGCCCGCAGCGGGCACGGCCGGGAGGCGCCCCCACCGCCGGGCAGCCCGACTGGGTCACCGCCTTCGTGCAGAGCAAAGAGCAGCGGGACATGGTGGACAGGCTGAAGGTACAGGACGGGTGTGATAATGAGGAGAGGATCGGGAGGGCTGATATCACATGTACAGAAAGGACCCCTGGGGTCACCTAGAACAGCCTCTCTGCTGGAGCAGCGGCCCCAGAGCGCCGTACGCCGTGTCCAGGCGGCTCTTTAGCATCTCCTGGCAAGGGAACGGCACCACCTCTCTGGGCAAACTGTTCCTGTGTGCTGGATGATGAGTGGAAAACGCGAGAGGCTCGTTTGGTGGTGGCGTGGCTTCGCCTGCAGGTTGCCCAGGACAGGAAACTCTATTGCTCTGAGCAGAGTAACACTCAGCAGGCAGCGCTCCAGGAGAACGGCACCCTGTGCCGGCAGTTTTGTTTCTGTTGGTCTTTTTCCTATGCCCAGAGCACAAGAAGTGATACCAAGGGTTGAGGACTAAATCCACTTCATCCTGCCTGCACTCTCCCTTTTTTGTAGGAAGAGCAGATCAGAAGGAAAAAGCGAGAAGATCGTCTTGAGAAAATTCGGCACAATGTGCATTTAAAATACACAGCAAAGAGGAAGGTGAGTTATTCCACAGCGGTCAGAACTTTCTGTTTTGGTTACCTTCAGTGTTGTTCATACTTGCTTAGGTGTGACTCCACACTGACTTTTCCAACCCACCTGCTTGAGGAGCTCTTTTGTACAAGGTTTCTGGAATTGGTCATCCAAAATTATTTGTTAGATTTTCTTTTAAAAGTACAGATGTGAAAAACAGTTTGTGCATTGATAATATCCTGTGACAGTTTCTGTGTGTGGGCAGAAATGATATGGCTTCTGAATGCCTTCTGACCCTCTGCTTTTCTTTTAAAAGCTTTAATACTCTGAGGCTTTTTTTTTTTTTTTTTTTTTTGAAAGATCTCTGTTTTATAAGCATGTGTGAACAGTCTCTACTTCGGGAATAAAAATTGTATTAAAGTTCACATATATGTATTTCCTCTCATTTAGATGCATGAACTGCCCTCAGTGCTCTTGATGCTTTTTGGTTATATGAGTCAAACTTCCCAGAAATACTCAGTTCAGGTCCCCAGACAGACAGATTTATTAGGCTGCCAGGCTATTAATTTCTGGAGTGTGCTCCATCTCAAATACTTTGTAATGTTTTGGTCAACTCCTGTCAAAAGGATATGACAGAAATAGTAAAGAATGGCAAATAAAAATCAAGTGGAACAAAGAACTTGCCTCTTAAAAGAGGATCAAGAGCATGTGAAATGAGAAGCATGATGAAAAGCAAGAAAGCAGGTAAGAGAAATATGATGGAAATTTGGAAAAGCGACTGATTCATCTTTTCTGTAGTGCTTACTAACTGCATTTTCTGTATAATGCCATGGTAATAAAATGCTCATTGATGTTGGAAGATAACTGTTTTGAGATGGAAAAAACGAACTTTTCTTTTTTGTGACACAAAAGTTAATCAGAAAACTGTTCTTCAACAGTTTAATTGAATTTTTGTAGAGAGGTAGACTTGTGCTAGAGTAACAGTCACACAACTAGAGAAAAAACAGCAAGAGAAACCTTGTTCTTAACCAGATGCTGAGCTGATTCTAGCTTTGAGTTAAATGTGCACAGTGTGTTTGATTATGTCCTTACATGTTTGTCTATTCAGGTTTGTTTACACACTATTTTCTCTCAGGCAGACATCTTTTATGGGCCACTTTAAGCACCTAATAATACTGGATTACATGAACATTTAATTGTGGGTCTATTAGTTCAGCAGGCCTTTTGCAGAGAAGGTTCTTTATGTTTCCCCTTCATAACTGTCTGTGTGAAAAAGTCTTTGGTTGTTGGTAACAGCTGCCTTCTGTGGGGCTGAACAGCTTCAGCCTTCTGTGAGGGACTGTGCTGTCTTCTGACCTGTCCATGCCATAATGCAACCCCTGGACTACTCTCTTTTTTTACAGGAAATATAATATTGTGCCTTTGTGTTCCCTTCAGAGATGCGAGGAGGATGAGGCAAAGCGCCTTCTTCAGCTCAGCAAGGAGGCTCTTTCGCAGGGAGCTGGAGAGGGGGCTCTAGACCAGCTGGATCACAACGAGGAGGAGCTGATTCTTGCTGAATATGAGAGTGATGACGAAAAGAAAGTGCTGTCTGGGTAAGGACAGGGACTGAGGGAATTCCATGCTAAGAAAACATTTTCTGCCTAAATTTTGTCTTGCCCTGATAAAAGAAGTTGTGCAGATTTTATTAAAAACTATTTTTCATATTTTCAAACAGTATAAGGTGGTGGTTGTTCTGGGGTTTTCTTTAATTGGTTGTTTGGGGGGGATTTTAATTTGTTTTCTTTTGGTTTTGGTTTTTTTTAACTTTTAACTTTTGTTAGACTGATCTGAGTGACTTGAAGTGCTTTCTGAGAAAGTGCATCTTAAAATGTGTGGCAGTGTCCTGCCTTTATCCATGCCCAGCTTCCCAAAGAGTGCCTCTGGATGCTGAGTGAATGACTCGAGATCAAGTTCCTTGCACTAGAAAAGTAGAATGGAACTCAGGACACCAGAAGCTGTCCGTTCTGCAGATTAGCACTGGCATATTTTGATATTCTAAAAGCAGGGATGTTCACATTTCTAAAGACTGAGCTTTGGCATGAAAACCCCATGCACACTTTTCTCTCTCATGCATTTGCTTTATGCAGAAAGCCAGAAGCCATACTTCAGCACATAAAGTCAAACTTGTTTAAATACAAATTTACTAATTAGTGTCTAGACAGATCCTTCTGCCTTAAAAATTGAAGAACACTTAACTACTTTTTTTATATGCAGTTAGTTTATCAAACATTGAACTGCTGTTGCCTTTGAGGAGCTCTGTGGCAGCTGAATGCTTTCCTGAAGCCTTTATGCAATATCTGAAGGGTGGTAAATTGCTTCTAATGGGAAAGCTTTATAAAAATAAATAAATAAGCTCACTAAAAAATAGTATAGCACTGACTAGCTAATGCCTGAGGCTTAGAGGCCCCTGATTAAAAAAAAAATCTTGAATTTGGAAAAAAAGCACAGCTCAGGGGAGATTTTTCCTTTAAAGAGAAAGGGTTGACTTGATTATGCATACTAGCACTGTTCTTAGAAAGTTAATTTTTCTTTTACCATCTGAGATAAGTTCTGAGGCTCATTTTGAGATGACTTAATCATCTCTCTTGAGACCTCACTCTTGTGGTGGAACATCATTTGATTCTTACTGTCAGTGGTCTGTTGAAAGGAAATTGTTTGGCTTTCTCTTTTCTTAGACTGGAAGAAGATGATGATGATTTGGAAGAGGAGCATGTGACTAAGGTGAGATGAGGAAATTAAATATTGGCACTTCATAGAATAGTGTAGGAATGAGCAGAATTATGGCTTCCTTGCACCTTTCCAACAGTCAGTATAGAAGGATTTAGGAACTGGCTTCTAAAACCTGCCAGGTTTGTTGATTAAGACAGCTAGTTCTGCTGTGCACATATCCTTCTGGACTACACTGCCTGCTGTACTAGAACTGCTTAGTTTTTGCTGTGGCTTGCTGTAAAAGCATACAGCAATAAATAGTTTTTTATTACTCTCCCATGGTGAGTCCCTGTTTTATAAAGACCTTGGAAAATTAAATGGAAAAAAGCGCAAATGCAGAGGAGAAAACAAAGATGGGGCTTTTGCCCTCAGCAGTTTTAAGGTGACACTCAAACCTGTGCCTTCCCTTGTGCTTTTGAAGGCTTGAGCAAGGTGAACCTTGTTGAAGTGCTTGGCTGCTTCCTTACAGGATTGGTCATAGGTAGGGATTGGCTTCCATGTTCTTTTTGTCTTCCCTTTGTTCTGACTCATTGCAGATCTACTACTGCAGCCGCACTCACTCCCAGCTGTCCCAGTTTGTGCACGAGGTGCAGAAAAGCCCTTTTGGCAAAGACACGCGTCTGGTCGCCTTGGGATCCAGGCAGGTACGTGATGGTGTCCTCAGGGGACCCAGAACATATTGCCAGGAGCTCTGTGGATCTGGTGCCACAGAAGTCTTCTTGGGGACTGACTGAGTCTCCTGTTGAAAAGCTAAAGCAGCCATGGGTCGCAACACAGACCTGTGTGATGTACATTTTTCTGTGAACTCTGTTTTGGTCATTTACTTTTTGATGTAAACACAAGAATATGCTTTACCCTTTCTAATATGAAGTATTACAGGTGTCTGAGTCACTGAGAAGGTGCTCCTCTTAGTACTTCTGGCAGCATTTTTTAGAAGCCATTGTGTAGCAGTGAGCCCTCTTTTTCTCATTTTTTTCTCCTAAGTTTCTGTGGGTTTTGAGCATGTTTGTAGCAGTTAGTATGTACAGTGTCTGACTTAAAGACTTTTCCATTTTTTGGAATCTGGTGTGAGATTGCTTTAAAGAAAACCTTTTGTTTTACAGCAGAGGGTGCTCATGGGGGCACTCAGCTGTGAACTGACTCCCTTCCTCTTCCTCTTTTTGCACAGAATCTGTGTGTGAACGAGGAGGTGCGACGCCTGAGTGCGCTCCAGCTCATCAATGACCGCTGCATGGAGATGCAAAAGAACAAACATGGTAGGAATGCTCCCAGCCTAGGGAAGCAATTCCTGATAAAGGTGATGAGAGTGTGGAGACAGTGGGCACTGCGAGTCAGTTCTAGCAAGAGTGGTAGGAGCCTGGAAACAACAGATTGGAGGAACAGGAATTCTTGGTGCTTTTCCTGACCTTCTGGCTATGCTGAGATCGGGACGAATTTTATGAATGTCTCAAGCTGGTTGGGACTTCTGCACGGAAAGATACTTGTGTTTGTTAACTCAGTACTAGAAATACTGGAAGATGTCACATGTTAAATCTAACTGGCAAGAGTAGTGTCCACCGTGGAAATGGAAATGTTACTGCTGAGTAACTTTTAATTAAGTGATAGGTCAGGAATACACAGGACAAAGCTTGCTTTGAAATCCATGAGGTTATGCAAAGTGGCTGTTCTAGGCTGTTGTGTGTGTTGCTCATAGCTTTCTTTTGATTTCTGCTGTTAGAAAAGAAGAGCAATGAGGAGAATGAGGAGAAGAAGAGACGTGTGAGTCGCACTGTGTGCCCATTTTATTCCTATGAGCAAATGCAGTTTCTCCGTGATGAAGTTCTAGTGGAAGTGCGGGATATTGAGCAGTTGGTGTCCTTGGGAAGGGAGACCAAAGCCTGCCCATATTATGGGAGTCGATTCGCTATCCCTGCTGCTCAGGTAAGATGTAACAGTTTTAGTGGCATTAATGCCAGGCACTCTAAGAATGGCACTGATGTCCTGCTCCCTCTAGTACTGTTATTTAGTCTGGGGGAACCTGTAAACAGGCTGTGTTTCTGTCAGCTGTAGTTCTGCTCAGAAAGCAAAAGAAAATGAGAATTCCCATCAGAAGTTCATAAGGCATTATGAAGGTATGTCTCAGCATTTTGAAATACTTTAACAGTTCAGCAAATGTGAGGCAATACTGACACACAGGTGTACTCCTAGCTCTTACACCGCTCTTCTTCCTTGCTGGGTTCTCTCTGAAGACATGCTTTCAGTGCTCCAAAGGAGATTTAGAGGGTAATCTGAGCCTGTAGGCAATTGTAGCATAATCATTTCTCTTCAGCTTATGTCCCAGTGCCCCTCTCAAGCATGTGCTCCTTGTTTTGTTCCTACCTTTCCCATAATAAGAGTCACTTGGCTGAATTCTGCAAGGCCCTCTCATCTGGGCTGTTAGTGAGTGGTTGTAGAATGCTTTAAGTTTGTAAGGATGGGAGCTGGAATCAGGGCAGTGTGTGCTTTTTCTGTAGCTGGTGGTGCTGCCCTATCAGATGCTTTTGCATGAGCCTACCAGGAATGCTGCTGGAATCAAGCTGAAGGATCAGGTTGTGATCATTGACGAGGCCCACAACCTCATAGACACCATCACCTGTATCCATAGTGCCGAGGTCAGTGGCTCTCAGGTGAGTCAAGCCTGGCCTGCTAATAGAGGGGGAGGTCTGCTTCCAGCAGTGCCCTTTCTTCTCTCCTTTATAACAACAGCTTCTGCTTTGTGTTTGTGTAGCTGTGCTGTGCCCACTCCCAGCTGTCACAGTACATGGAGCGATACAGGTGAGGATCTTGGGGGAAAAGCAGAGGGCAAGGTCTGTGGATGCCTTGGCTTGCCTCGTGGCTGCAGGGTCTTTATTGCTTTTCCCCAGTGGAAAATTACTGCATTAAGAGTTCTGCAGATGAAAAGACACTTGTTTCATTATCCCTGTCTACAATCTGTCTAAGTCAGACTCCTGGACCTGGTATTAAGCAGTGAGAAGGGGATACCCTGAGGATTCTGTTGTCCCCTTATGCACTCAGTTCCTTTCCCACTATCTCCCTCTAATCACTTCTACTTTGTGATGCAGAGTTTCAAAATATTCAGTCTTTCACATCTCTCCCTTAGTCTTTCATGTGCTGACTGGCATTATGGTAGAAACAGGAAGCTCTGAGGAGGAGGAAGCTGTATGGAGGTTTTGGCTCCGCATCTTGCCATCCCTGCAGTTGTGTTCAATGCTAATAATCCTTGCTTGTTGTGTTCAATGCTAATAACTCTGAAGTTTTGGAGCATTATTGCAACAGGGTCTTGAGGCATCACTGCCATTGTAATAAACCTACTATAATTAATATGCAAGGAGAAGTGCAATGGTAGGAACAGTGGGGGAAGCACAGGTAAGTGCTTTGGGATGACCTTGGGCAGGATATCCAGAAGACTGTGCCCTGTCACAAAAGAGAGAGTTGGGAAGAAATCTTAGTTCCTATCTCTCCAAAATGAAGAAGAGTTCACATACTTGTTTTTGCAGCTCAGCTGCTTTGCATAGTCCCTGAAGAGGTTTTAGGGCCTAAATGTGTCTCATTTTTCATAGGAAACATTTGAAGGCAAAGAACTTGATGTACATTAAGCAGATCCTGTATTTACTGGAGCAGTTTGTGGCCATGCTGGGAGGTAAGCAAACCTCTTGTTTCTCCAGGGATACTGATAACCTCTGAGCTAGTTAGTGCTTCCTCAGGACACTGTCCCCCTTCCACCTCTGCAGAGACTGCAGGGAAATGTTGCTCATGTATAAGTTCAGATGCCAGTAGTTTTATTTCTCAGGTTGGTTTGTACGTGGGGAAGTTGACTGGTGTCTACTCGAACCCTTCTCTTTGTTTCACTAGCTGAGGAGCAGCAGACAACATTGTACATTAGTATAGGCAGTTCCCTTCTCTTTCTGTGTGGTTTTGAGATCCAGTTGGAGGGGGGATGATGTAAGATGCTAAGTGAGGAATGCGGCAGATAGATGAGAGATGTATAACAGTGTAGCACAAGAACTGCATGAAATAAATCTCTAGGTCATCTGGTAGCAAGGCCCCTATGTGTGTCAGCATGCATCTGCAGAGTGAATCTTTATTGAGTGGTGCTTTTCCTTTGTGAGAAAATATTATTTTGCTTTAAGTCCACAGGAATTTGCAGGGCTCCTTTTCTCCAAAGACCTGTTTGCTAGACCTTAGTGTGTCTTGAGGAAGGCATGTCCAAAGTTCATACAGAACTTTCTCCATGCCAGGGGAAATGCAGCCCTTTGGGGCAGTGGCTGCAAAAATGAGATGTGAGGTGGGTGTTAAACACTGGGACATAAAATGCAGTGAGTGGCAGCAGTTAAACCTGTTCTGGCTGTCGGGCTCTGGGCATGTTGGTATCCTTAGGTTTTTCCCTTCCTCCCAGTTGCCTGCCAGCTCCCTGCTGCTGCATTGAGGAGGGGTGTGAGGGATGTGTTGCAGTCCCTTCCCTTTGTCTTTGCAGCACGATGACTACATAGTGTGTGAGCATTTCTGATCACCCACCCTACCTGCTGCTACCTGCCACAGAAGGAATATAGGTGGTTTTTCTTCGGATGCAGCAGCACACTTGTTCTACAATGTAGGGCTACTCTACAGGGCAGTGGGAGCTGATGTTTTGTCTGCATAGCTACATTTTGCAGATGTGTAGTTACTTCTTGGTTTGTTTGTGCATTGTACCTATTAAGCTCAGTCTTTAGTTTCCTGCTTAATTTTGAGATAGATCCAAGCCTTCCTTGAATTGGTTTCATGCTTTACAGGTAATGTGAACCAGAATCCTGCATGTCAGGCAGTTTCCCAAACAGGTAAGACTGAAGTGAACTCCTGGGGTATGGAGCTATCAGTCAGGGACATGGGTGTAGGCAGTAAGAGGTGCAGGCTCAGCAGGAGATAATAACTTCTTTTCCCCTTTTCCCTTTTTTCTTTCAGGGACAGTGCTAAAATCCATCAATGACTTTCTATTTCAGAGCCAGACTGACAATATCAACCTCTTCAAGGTAATGTGAACATCGTCTGTTAGGGCACAGGTGGTGGTGACTTGAGATTATTTGGAGTGTGTATAAGAGCTAGAAGTAGAGCCAAAGCCCACATGGCAGAATCTGCCTTCTAGGTGTCTGTAGGCAAAGCTACACTGTAAGGGCTGTGGATACAGAAATTTTGCTACTCCAGTTACCTAACTACCCCCTTGAACCTCCAAGCACAGCCCCTTAACACTACGTGTTTCCACTCTGGAATGCCATTGTAATAAACTGTTGTCTGGCTGGTAGCACCCACGAAGAGCTGTGCATCTCTCCCCAAATGTACAGCAAGTGACAGTCTTGCTGGACAGGGATCAAGGACAGCAGGAGGGGAGAAGGGGTGCTGAATGCCAGTTCATTTTCCTTTCTTTTTCCAACAGGTTCAGCGGTACTGTGAGAAGAGCCTCATCAGCAGAAAGGTACTTGCCCTGTGGTTTCATTGTCAGCAGTGTTCCAATGCTGTGTCACACCTGGAGTTTGAGATGGAAGATGCAGCTGCTGGGTGGGAGCTTGTCTTCTCCACCCTGTCCTGCAGACAAAATGGTTCCTATAAAAAGAACCATTTGGGCAGATTAACTTTTGCTTATCCAGAAAAGAAACATACAGTGTGGTTTACCAAGGTATTCCAATTCTGTGCTGCTTGGCCTCAAATCTGCCAGCCAAGTAGGCTGCATTGCACTGGAGGAACAGACATCAGAGACTTGTTTTGCTTTTGATTCAGTGGGTGGAAGAAGGGAATGAGAGCTGATACATTCTGATTAGGCTGGTTTGTGAACACCTACTAAGGAACTTAATTTGTGGCAGGCCAGCAAACCTGCCTTTATCTTCTCTGGTTCCTGCTGTTGGCAGTCTTAGTCTTTCTGGTTTCTGCTTGGCAGCTTTTTGGGTTTGTGGAGCGATACGGGGGCCCAGCCTCAGCTGTGAAGACCAACAAGGAGAACCAGAAGCTGGCTGGTTTGCAGAACTTTCTCCTGACCCTTCAGCAGGGATCTGATAAGGAGGGTGAGTTCAGGCATCCTCTCCTTGTGCATCCGTGGGCAGAGTGAGGATGTGGAACTTTCATCTCTCTGCATGAGGAAAGGGGGGAGGCAGATTTGCAGACCCTTTAATGGGTCTTTGTTCTCTGCCTGCATATGTAGGGCAGGTATTGCGTTCCTGTTGAGCATGTTTTGTGCTTAGCCCCTGTCTTTAGAAGTGGCCAAAGTTGCCTGCCTCTCCTTTCCTTTTTGGGCCAGCAGGTACCACCCCAAGCCCTCCTGTGGGGGCTGAGCACGACCAGCTCCGAACTGCCTCTCCACTGATGCAGATTGAAGGATTTCTCTCCGCCCTCACAAATGCAAACCAAGATGGCAGAGTGATTTTGAACAGGCAAGGTACTGGAAAGGGTGAACTGGGGAGAGGTGGCAGTCACAGGCAGAGTGCTTCACTGGCACTGAGAGAGGAGATATAAGAGTCTGTGGGGAATCTGCAGCAACGTTTGTGCCATCTGTGATGTAGGCTGGCAGGCTTGGTCTGTCTGAGGATGCTTATGACTGCAAGGGAATTTTTAACCAAGGGCATGTGGGCTAGGGCTTGCAGAGGTCTGCTCCCACTTTGGATGTCAATTTTTGTCCTGCAATTTACCGTGCCTATTGTACAGCTCTACAGAAATTAGGAAGCAGAAGGTAACTTCCAGGTTGGTGTTACCTGCCTATGTCAGTGTTGAACAGCAAGTCCTTACTTGGAGAGCTGGGGACCTGCCAGAGTGCCCAGGTCAAGAAGGAGAATCTCTTGTTTCCCTGAGTACGTGTCACAGCTAGCTCCTGAATGCTCTTCTCTCCTTTTCCCAGGCACAGTTGGTCAGAGCAGCCTCAAATTCCTCTTACTGAATCCAGCTGTCCACTTTGCCAAGGTCGTGGAAGAATGCCGTGCTGTCATCATTGCCGGAGGCACCATGCAGCCGGTGAGGGAATAAGGATGCTGGGGTCTCAGGAGGTCAGTGGTGCTATCTGTAAGCCAGGGTGGAAAGAGAGCAGCCAGGCTGAGCTCGTGGTAGGTTAGAACTAGCACGGGGAGCAGTTGGAGGACCTCGTGATGCCATCCGTCGCTCTGCAGGGCCAGGGATCCCACGGGGACCACGCCACGGGGGTCTCTGCGGAAAGTCAGTGCCGCTGTCTGCGGGCAGAGGGCGCTGCCGCTCCTCTGCTGGGCCGGGCTGGGGCTGCCCTTGCTGCTGCTGCTGCCGGTGTTGAGTTTTTGGGACACTGGTGCTTTACTTGCTTTTGTTTTCTGGATCTTAGGTGGCTGATTTCCGAGAGCAGCTGCTGTGCTGTGCTGGCGTGGACCCTGCCCGTATCGTGGAGTTCTCCTGTGGTGAGTGTGCAGGGCTGGCAGGGAGGGCTGCAGTTGGCCTTTAACACTATTCTGTCTGCACTCAAAGCAACATGGCATCTTTTCTAAAAAGCAGGGCAGCAAAGGGGTGTGAGTTCCCTTTCATTATGAGCTTCCCCTGTAGTCTTGACTGGTATTGGCAGGCAGTGTGCCATGCCTTCTTCCCAGGGGCTGAGGGGGGATGGAAGTTGGAGCAGCTGAATGACTTGGGCACTTTGGCTTAGCCAGGCGAACATCTGCCTCTGTCACTTGAATGCAGTTAAAGTTCTTAAGCTCATGGGGTTTGTGCCAGCAGCAGTGATGTTGACTCTCACTACTGGTTTCTGTCTCCAGGACATGTGATTCCTCCAGAAAATATTTTACCCATCATCCTCTGCAGTGGTCCTTCCAACCAGCAGTTGGAGTTCACTTACCAGACCAGAGACCTGCCTCAGATGGTCAGTTTGTCCTTTGTTCCTGTCCTTGGCATCTCTTTTTTGCTTCACATGGTTATATTTCAGAGCAGGGTACTCTCTCTGTTTAAGAGATGGGCTGAGCAAAAGCCTTGGCAAGGGAAATCCCAAACCACAGGAGCAGCTGCAGGTGTTTTGGCACTTCCTTCTTCCTGTGGCAGCCAAAGCTGGACACTACGTCTGCTCTGCCCCTGCTGAATCTGAACCAGATGTGCTCAAGCTGTGCTCCCCAGCTCTCAACATCTGTCCTATTGGGACAGCTTCCATCCACTGAGGCAAACCCTCTTTTCCTGAATGATCACAGCTCCACAGCCATAACAGAAACCCTGGGCTAGGGAAGAAGGCCAAGCAGTGAAGAGCTTTTTAGTGATGCCCAGTTCCCCACTGGACTTCTCACAGACCTGGCATATGTCCCACATTTTTTCCTCCCCTAAGGCATGTCATAAGGAAGGTGTGATCTTGGGATTGAACAGAGAGCTGGAGTGGCATTAGCTGGGGCTCCTGTCAGCTGCAATATGCTCTAATCTCTCTTGCAGATGGATGAGACAGGTCGAATCCTTTGCAACCTGTGCAATGTGATCCCGGGAGGTGTGGTGTGCTTCTTCCCCTCCTACGAATATGAGAAGCAGGTGTATGGACACTGGGAGAATTCAGGGCTGCTGTCCCGCCTGGCAGCCAAGAAGAAGGTAACTGTGCAGCCAGGGCAGTTGGTATTTTCCATGGAGGTGTCAAAATCCAAACAATTCCATATGCATTCCAGGCCTCTCTCTGAGCTGTTCCCATAGTCTGCACAGCAGAGCAGAATGGATGTTTATCCAGCTAATCCCTCCAGTAATGAATAAATTACACTTCCTGGGCGGCTGAGCACAGGGCTGAGATCTAAATGAGATTGATTGCAGCTATACATTCTTGAAGTGCACAGTCTGCATAGTGGCGTCGGGGCAGTCAGTCTTTGCTTTCCATAGCCAGGAGGCTTGTTCTCTTGTGGCTGGGGGAGGTGTTCAGGTTGAACTCCTACAGGGAATTTGTTTCTTCAAGGCTCATCTGTGTGTCTCTTGAGCACAGACCAACACAGCCAAGGGCTAGGCAGAGTAAGACAACACTGTAGTTCATAAGACAAAAGGCATTTTGCTATCTGCTGCAAGTAGAGATGAGAACTGCAAGACTAGCAGCGGTGACTCCTGTTGAAGGAGCAATGAGAAACATTAAATAGGGCCATCACTGCAAATACAAAATCTTTGCAATGACTCTCACAGGTATTTGAAAGCTGGTATTGGAAGTCAGGCAGTTCAGGTTTCAGTGCAGGGATCTTGGATCGTGTGCCAGGGGAAAGAAAAATTACACATACTCTGGCTGTGACTTCTGTTTACCAAAAGCTAAACAACTTACCACAGTCCCAGAGATTTCACAGCCTTGGTGATTCTTGGCATACTGACACATGGGGCAGCCTGTAGGTTTCTGGGTGGAAGCACTGTGCTTCATTTTCTCTGTGTTTTTCAGGTGTGTCCTGTCAGGGTCCCAGTGCTCTACCTGGTTCCTCTGAGGCTTTGGGCCACACACAACTTGTTCCAAATCTCAATTCCAATTTGTTCTTGTTTGGTCTTTGCAGTCTCCAGCAAATTGGATATTTGTTAGCAAGGCAATTGGGTATAAGTGCAGCAAGTGTGACTTTCAACTGCCCACACACAAGATCAAATCTTAGCAGGGGACAGTTGAAGGCCTTCCTGAGGTTACTGTGGTGAGATCACACTGAGATTATATATAAGATACACAGGGAAAGTTAATTTAAATCAGAGGCTTAAATAGCTACTTTTCAGTAAGTTAGTTTTAGCTTATATTTGTAATTGCCAGTTATTTTTCTACTAAAAGACTGATTGTGACTGGTAAAATTCTTGCTAGCCAAAGTAAAACACATTTTGTAAGTTATTTACTGTTACAGAGAAGATAAATATTGGACCTCTTGTTTACTAGGAAAACCACTTGTGTTTTAGGCCGAGGTACAGTACCTATAAAAATACAGCTTAATTAACTGCAGAGGTTTTCAGTAACTAATTAGGTGTGCTAGAATAACATAGAGAAATACTAGTTTATTTATGCTTTGCATGAAAAGCTAATTCTTTCACTGGGCAAGGGGAGACACTGCCTGGAATTAATTGATGATTCAAATTGATTGAATCCTCCCTGTCCTCCAAGATCTTGCAGCTGTAGAGTCTCCTGGCCCCAGAGAGTCCTGATTCATAGGTGCAACAGGCACACATTGCTTTTCTGCCTCTCAGCTCTTGTTTTAACTTCTTGCAGTATTGAACAAGTCTGCCAAAGCTGAAAGGGAATGTTGGAGGGGCAGAAGCAGCTGCTGCTCCCTTCAGAGTCCAGCTAAAAAGAGCTATAGTGCATTTTCAGGGTGGAGGGAAGGTACTGGTAAGTTAGTTTTTCAGGCAATTTTCCCTTCCATGACCTCAGTTCCATATACTGTTTAATTACATGGGGGTAAAATTATTTGCTTTCTTTAAACTGTTTGCTTCCTATTGCTGTAACTGATGAACTGTGCCTGACAGATCTTTCAGGAGCCTAAGAAGGCCAACCAGGTGGAGCAGGTGCTGGTGGAATATGCCAAGTGCATCCAGGTAAGCTGAGCAGACAGGCTGGTGGGAGTGTAGTAGCCCAGTGGCTATGGGAATGCTGTAAAGGAGGGCACTTTTAACAAGGAAAGAGGGCTCTAGGCTAGGTGTGGGAGTGCTTCTGAAGCACAGAAATCTTCCTGCTCTGGTTTAAGTTGCTGATCCCTCTCCTGCAGCGCTGCAGCCAGACAGGAGGACAGATGACAGGGGCCCTGCTGCTTTCTGTAGTTGGAGGCAAAATGAGTGAAGGGATAAATTTCTCCGATGACCTGGGAAGGTAAGGTGACTGCTCCTTGGAAAGCCAGCTCTGGCTTGTGGTGTAGTGATTCCAAGCACGATGTGCACATCAGTACTTGCACAGATAGAAAATCCTGGGGAACATGTGACTTACCTGATGCTTAAAGCAACAGGAGGATACGCTCTGCTGGGTGTTGTAAAACCCGCCTGTCCAGGCCAGTCTTCCCATGAATAATGCAGTTAGGCTTGCTGTGCTGGATAATCTCTTGTTCTGGCACCCTGAATCCCTCTGCAGCTCTGTTCAGCACGTGCTTGTCAGACTGCTGTGCTTTATTGCTGCCTTCGGTTTGCAGGGCTGGCTGTCTCTCAGGGCTGTGCAGTGACCTCTAATTTATCAGTCTATTGGCAAAGTGCTCTAGGATGAGACATTAGGATTAATGCAGTCCTCCCTTGCCAGGTGTGTGATTATGGTGGGAATGCCTTACCCCAACATTAGATCTCCAGAACTCCAAGAAAAAATGACTTGGCTTGACAAAACAATGGTAAGAGCCACTTGCACCTCTGCCTCTTTCAATTCTGCTTTATAGTATTAACTTCCCAGCATATGAGTCCCAGAGCTGCCTTCAGAGGTTTTATTTTCTTCAGGCTTGCCCTCATCTCCCAGACGGTGTGGTACTGAGAGCACAGCCTTCTCCAGGCTGCTGCTGAACAGGGCCCTAAACACAGGGAGGAAGTTCAGTGGAGGGAAATGCCACCAGGACTTGCTGGCAACTCTTGAGTTCCAAGGGGAGCAAGGACCTTTCAACCCAGAGGGGGTGGCAGGGTGGTAGAAGCTGCTTGTCAGGATTATTTGTCCCTTCTCATTGCTCACTGGAGGTACTGTTCCTGGGGACAAGATTTCTGCCTTCAAGGGGACCTTGGGTTGGCTCTTTGTGAACGCTCAACACAGTTTTCTGACTGCAGCCTTTCTTCTGTTCCTCCTTACTCTCAACTTGGGGTCTGCCTGACCACCCGCTCACCTTGCAGGGGTAAAAGTATCTACCTCACTTTGTCATTAAGACTCCTCAATTTGATTTACATCTGCCTGGTGTTCAGACTTGCCTATTTCTTCTTTCCAGCCTAGAGCTGCTGGCCAGGCACCGAGCAAAGTGCTGATTGAAAACCTGTGCATGAAGGCAGTAAACCAGTCAATAGGTAATTCATCCTTCCTGGATGGGGGATACAAAATACACTGAAGGAGGAGGGTAGGAAAAAGGATGCATTACAGATGATAGGGAAGTGATCTTCCTTGTCTGAGAACAACAATTGACTGGACTATTTGTTTGTATCCTCTGTACAGGCAGAGCCATTCGCCATCAGAAGGACTTTGCAAGTGTCCTGCTCCTGGACCACAGGTATGCACGCCCTGCCATCTTTAACAAACTGCCCCAGTGGATCAGGGAGAGGACCCAGGTGAAATCTGCCTTTGGATCAGCGTTTGCTGAGTTAAGAAAGGTCAGAACTCGTCTACCTTATGTCCTGCTACCAGCACTGTTCCCCCTTGTCCTCATTTGGACCTTTCTCAAGCCTTCCCTTAAGGGTAAGGCCAAGGACAAACTGCCTGGTTTTGTGTGTTCCCAGTTCCATCGAGGCAGGTTGGATGCTTTGTGATGTTGATCAGAGAACAGATGGTATTCATCATTGTGACTTACACCTCTGAAGACTCGGTAAAGTAACACAAGTGGCTGCTTTTCTGTACCATGGACTTTGTAAAATCTCTGCCTTCTGCCTCTGTGGAGGTTTGCTGTTCAGTTATCCGAGTGCTATGATGGTAAGACAGCCTTCAGCACCACAGCCAGGAGGGAAACTGGTTGTAAGTCTGAAGCAGGAGAAGAGACTAGCAGCAGCAGGCACTTATTTGTTTACAGCTGTTAAGGTTTTATTTAAATTGATTGAATACTTTCAATAAAAACACTCAAGTATGGCAAGTATTATTTAAGTACACTTAAGTATGGGGAGTAATTATTTTGACTGAACACATATGGTTATTTCCCATCAACCATCAAGTGTAGGAGGCCTGACTGACCAATACCAGCATTGAGCTTTTCACAGGAATTGTAAACTAGCAGGCCACTAAATTATGTCATGTTGGAGTAACACAGAGTGGTAATGGAGCAGCTGTGGGTAACATTTGTTCTTGCCCTCTTTCTACCTTGCTTGAAGCAGTTAATTCTTTCAAGGGGAATAAAGATATGACCACAATACACTTCTTTGATCATGTTAAGCACAGGATTGCTCTGCTCTTTTTAACCCCTAAGCTTCTGAATTCAAAGTAACTTTTTAAATTTAACTTTCCTGGGGTTCTTTCCAGGGTTATAGGTCAGTGCTGGAGAGCAGCAATAACACCAGGAATAGCCACATAATCCCTCAGCTGGTTCCTACCTACCTCTGTCATCCTGAGCAAGTCTCGTCCCAGGAGCTTTGTTTGCTTCTTTTCCAGTTTTAGCAGCTGGATGCTGCCTCTCCAGGCTCTTCACAAGGAAGTACATACTTATGGCACAGAGCTGTTGCCCACTCCGTGTATGTTAATTACCCACATAGGGAAAGAAACAGTCGCTTCTGAGAAACTTCCATTGTGAGTCACCTGCCCCTCGAGTAGGTCCAAACCCCATGGTCTGCACAAGCTCTGCCTTCAGGGAGGGGAGCACCTGCTTCTAGCAGCTGGTGCCCTCCAGCCTGTAGCTGGTGGTGCTGGGCTGTAAGGCTGGACATCTGGACTTTCCCTTTGCACACGCTTAACTGATGACACTTCCCACTTTTACCAAAGTGAAGGCAGTAAGGACTTGCTTCTTTCAACTTCATGGAAATTTTTCAGACAGCAACAGTTTCACACTAATACTCAGTGCATCCCCTCTATGACTCCCAGTCATCCTCATCCTCCTCACCTACAGGCTGCTGCGGGGGTGGGAGGGGTGGTATCGAGTCTGACATACGAGCAAAGGCACCAGCAGGAGTGCCAGGAGCATCCGTGTTCCCAGAGGCTCCGGGTCCTTTCCCTGAAATACCTGTGAGGGAAGGAAATCACCAGTGAGTGACACCTGGGGACTAAAGACCAAAGAAATTCAGCAAAGGGGAAGGGGAAAGCCATGCTCTCACCAACCAGGTAACTAAAACAGCCAACATGTTTAATGATGTCACAGACTTGTGCCAAGGTCTTGCTTAACTACAGGTCCCCCTAAGCAAGTCCCTGCTGTCATCTGCCCAGCGCTGAGATGTGACCTTCCATCTAAATGCCCCAGGAACCTGCCATGGCCTCAGGGCATCTCAAATGCCCATATAGGGCAGTGGGCCCAGCTGCCCAAGCACTGGATTAAAAAAGACATTGCTGTCCCTTCTTCACAGGTACCTTTCAGGGTTCATCCTCTGAAACACATAAACCTCTCCAGTGCCTCCAGCTGGACTTGAAGCAGAGATTCCTTGCTCATTCTCTGTAAAGACCCTCCCAACTATACTGTGGTACATTGCCCAGGAAAATCTCTGTTCCTGTTTCCAAGGGTGTGGCTGACAACTCAGGAGCCAGGGAGTGCTCTCCCTCTTTCCTAGAGGAAAGGAACAGCCCACATCACAGGACAGTACCTTTGCGCCTCAGCACCAGCTTGTTGAAGAGGTCTGACATCAAATCTCCGCCTTGTCCCGTAGCTCTCACTGAAACAGATCAGAACTAGTCAGTGAAGAAAGATTAGTCTGAGCTAAGCACTATGGCAAGATAATTACCCTGCAATACTGCCTTCATGTTTAAGAAAAAACTCTGAACATCTAATTTTGTATGACACTCCAAACTAAAGTCCATTTTCAGGTCAGGTAAACACTAGGCACAGCAGGGTTAATGGCATCTTCCAGGGAAAGCCAAGAGTGGAATTCATTGAGGGGCTGCGCACTTGCAGTCAGTCTCACTCTGCCAGAGCAGCTCCATCAATCCCCTCCCCAGCTACTTCATCCAGGGTGCCTAAATGGGTTCAGTCCTGTCCCACCTGGCCCCCCAGGGTGTCTGGTCCTGTGCATCACATGTGAAACTTCTCCACAAGCCCTGAGAGAGATGCCCTTCAGGCCAGTAGGGTTTAGCAAGTTCAAGAGCTCTGGCTGAGTGATGAACACCTGAGACCTACATCAGCCCGTGAGGAGAGACAACTCCTTTCTGCTCTGAGTTCACTGTGCTCCTGACTTGCCCACCTGCCTCCAGACCCACAGTTCCCCAGTCTGGGCAAGGAAAAGCAGTTCTGCCAGAGCCTCAGCACCTTGTTCTTGTTCCTTCTGCTTCTTTTTCTCCAGCTTCCTCTCCTTGACACTGCGAAGGTTGGCCTTCCCAATGCCCCCAGCCTGGCGGATGGACTCCAGGAGACTGGCACGCCCAGTAGAAGGGTTCACCACCTCCTTTGGGGCTCCTTGGACTGAAGCTGCAGGGACAGGAAGGACATGGCAGCAGCCACGGGTCAGTGCATCAGCTACAGGCCCAGCTGAATTCCCCAGGGAAGGGCTACTCCAATACTTTGACAGCACCTCTTCCACTGCAGCTCCCCAGCTCTGGTGGAAGGCACAAGGGGGTGCCCCAAGGACACAGGTGGAAGGCAAGGAGGCTGGTGCAGCCGTGGAGGAGCCCAGCCCTTACCTGCAGGCACTGTGCTGCTGCTCTCCTCCCTCGCTGTCTGAGCTGGTTCCGAGGGAGCTGCCGGCTGGGGCAGAGGCGGCGGAGGAGGCACCGGAGTTGGCGTAACAGGAGGGGGTGGGGGAGGCGGAGGGGGAGGAGGTGGCAATAGCTCAGCATCTTGAAGATCTGAAATATGAAAGAAGTTGTATCTGAAGAGTCCCAGAGGATGGCACATTGAGAGTTTCAGCTCAGAGCTTCACACAGCTCAGCAGCAACAGATCAGAGTCCTCAGCACCTGCACTAGAGCACTCCTGCCCTGTGCACCATCTCTTAACAGCAAGGCAGGGCCAAGGCAAGAGCCTGAGATTCCCCTGCTCTCCCTCCCCAGCTGCATCCCACTCACACAAGGGCATCCCATCAGACTGACAGACACGAAGCCCTTGCACACTGTGCTCCCTCCTCCCTAGCCATGCAGAGAGAGGGGGAGGGAGGTAAAGGGGCTGCAGTCAGGCCAGAGCTTGAGCAGGTTGCAGCTTTCACTCAGGCCTAAGCCAGAGGTGCAACACTGATCATCTGTCCAACATCCATCTTAAAATTTCTACCAAGAGACTTTCTGCCTTGTCACCACTTTCTAGAAATCCCTGCCTTCCTCCTTCATAGGGTCCTGGGATCAGGGACTGAAAATACCTGGTTGCGACGGCTCCACTGACTCAGTGTTGAAAGTGGGCAGCTCTGGAATAGCACTGCTGGGGGCAGAGGGTGCAATGCCGGGGCCCAGGTCAGCACTGTACATGAGATCTGCAGCAATGCCAGGCAGGTCTGGCAGGTAGGAGGGCACATCAATCTCAGGGACCTGGCCCAGATCTGGCACGTAGAAGTAATTTTCAGTGACCTAAAGAAACCCAAACCAACAAGGTAAGGCAGTGACTATGTGCTTGCTGCAAACAGGGGCACTGCAGGGAACAATCTGGGCAGCAGGCAGAGCTGGGCTGGTGTACCTTGGTACATCAGCCACCCCTACAGCTCTGTGCTCAGAAGCTACCTCCTGCAGACCAGGCTTGGGAAAGGCAGACTGCAGGAGGAGGAAATGCAGGACTCTTCTTAGTTTCATGGTAGCAAGTGAACCCTGAAAGGTTCATGCACTCACTGTTGCAGCCTAAATAAACCAGTCCCTTCTCCTCCAAAAGAGGATAGTGTCTGAACCATTTCAAAGATTGAAATGCAAAAGCACAACCCAGTAGTTACAGGGGTTTTTGCGTTTAATGCACAGGCAACACGGTAGTGATGGTGCACTGTGAATAAAGAGTTTGTTCACAATATATATACATTATATTCTCCAGCTCATGATGAGCAAATGATTCCCAGGCTCCTTTTCCCAGCCCCAAATGACACTCCAGCAAAGCTGGTACACCCCAGGCCAGGTATGGCCTCTATAAGGTGTCAGGTACCAGTCACATGTTGGGGCAACCAGGTTGGTGCACTGCCTGCCCCATGTGTACACCAAGCCCTCCGTTCAGTCTGGCTGGCCCTTCTGTTTGCACCAGCAGGCACCCCTTCCCAGCAGGAATGACAGGGATCACTCCAGGGACCTTCTAGCAGTGGCACCTCACTCTCAGACACTGCACGAGGCTCAGGAGTTGGCACAATGGAGCTTATCAAGTGATACATCCTCCAAACCCCCCTACAGCCCTGAGGTCAAGCAGCAAGGTGAGTCGATATCCCATTACTCTCCTTCCATCACTCAAGAAAGGCTTGAGCAGAGAGAAATGCCTGCCAAGTGTGAGGCTTTTGTCTCACCCATCAAGCTCACACTAGGACCTCAAACACAAAACCAGGCAATGTCCTTCTGATAAATGAGGTACTCTGCAGCCCTGTAAGGGGCTATTGTCCTACCTGCTCACCACCCTAGAAGCCCCTTCTTTTCAGAGGGCTGAGTAAAACCCTCTGAAGTGTAAGGAGCCAAATCTCACCTGTCGGTCCAGCTGTCCCCTTTCGGTGATGGAGAGAGGTGCATCAAAGAGCTTCTCTTCTGTCTCTGTTTCCAGAGCCACATGGGTCTTGGTCACTGCTCCAGCCAGAGGATCCAGGAACACATACTTCTTGTACCTAAGGGCAGAGAACAAGTATTCTAGTGATACTGCCTTGAGAGCCAAGCCCTGAAGAAACTGTACACAAGAAGGCCTTGGAGGCAGAGACCTGACTTCATTCATAACAATGGACCATGTTGGGCCTTCCAGGTTCCTTCTTTTAGCTCCATTTTCCTGCCTCTCCTCTCCACAACCAAGAGGCAAGCAGCTCCCCATGCCACCAGTGCAGCCTCCAGTCAAATTCTAAAGCAAAGCCTCACTGTAGTGCCACAATGACCAAGCTCTCCCCTTTCTACCACTCGGCCTGGAACCATCCCAGTCTGCAGCAGGACACCAATGACTTGTCACTGAAAGTCCAGGAGGACAGACAAAAAGACAAAATGATCCATGGCTCAGCAGGAGAAAGAGAAGGTTCAGCAGCTCAAGCAGAGCTTGAAGAGTTCTTCAATAAGAGCAGAAGGAAGAACCATGATGCAAAGCCCAGTGGGAAAGGAAACTGCAATGAGGGAGGTGGTGGAGACATTAAAGCAGCAAAAGCAGTAAAGTAATGCTGTGAGGAATTGTCAGGAGAAGAAGCAGTGCCTAGGCTGGCACACAGGGCAGAGAAGGGCAGGAGTGACAGCATATATTAAGGCTGG
This sequence comes from Zosterops lateralis, assembly GCF_965231275.1. NCBI lineage: Eukaryota > Metazoa > Chordata > Aves > Passeriformes > Zosteropidae > Zosterops > Zosterops lateralis. The sequence goes on from NC_139765.1 coordinate 142,111, forward strand.
AGAGAAATTACAAAGGAACAGTAAGAACTAAACAAAAGAAAGTGCAAAATTGGGTTGAATCAGGTGAGTAGAGGATCAGGTGCAGACAAAATAACTACTTCCACCCAAGGCAAAGGGCAGGGCAGGCAAGGCTCGCAGCTGGAAGCCACCAGAGCCCTATCCTGTCCTATCAAGATCCTGATAGGTAACATCCCCAGGAAAACAAGCAATCACTGCTACCCCTGGGGAAGGGAGGACAAACAGGCAGGTGAGCAGCACAACACTGCTCAAGCTCTCACAGGTTCTCAGTGGTATTGAAGAGTAGCAGGGAGCTGAGGGAGCTGATGTTCCTGGGAAGGCTGCCAAGGCCTTCTTCTGCATCATCCTCCTGGTGAATTTTGGTGCTCACACACACAGGGAAATACTTGAGCTTTTCCTGCAAGAAACAGATAAAAGGTGGTAAGACACTAGAACCATAGCTGCTGAGGCAGCTCTCCCCAGCCACCACAACCCACATGGATGCACTGTATGGTCTGGGAATTCTACTGTTCCTTCTCTACCTCCCTTTGAGCTAGTAAGCACATGGACAACATTGCAACCCCACACTCATGACAAATGTTGGCAGTTCAGACTCGTGGCAAGCGCTTTTGGTGCCGTGGATGGGTCAGACTGAACGCGTGTTACTGTGGCAAGGATCCACCAGAATAAAACCACCACTCCTGCTCTATAGACAGAGGCAGGGATCAAGCACCACAGCCTAAAAGGCTTTTGTTACAGTGTCCAATTTTGACACATTTTCATGCAGGCAGAGTTCCCCACACATCTCTATTACCTCTCCTCTGTTGCCTCCACTTGATGTTTTAAGAGCTGTGACCGCACTGGTGGGATATGCAGAGAAGGCAAAGGAAAAAGAGGTTGAGAAAGAACAGAGGGCTTGCACTAGGCAAGAGATCAGGCAGAAAGGAGTGTGCAGGGTGGAACGTGTGCCAGATGGTTTTGCAAAGCCTGAGGGATTTGCAGGAGTTTTCAACTCTAATGAACTGAAATCTTCTCTCTCTCGGTTCTAAAACTTCATGCATAATATATAGAGCTCCCTTTCGAAAAGGACTTAGTACATCTGAACAGCCTGACTTTTATAGAGCACAGGAATTGCCATCCCACATCAGACCAGTGTTTCAGCTGGCGTGACAGTGCCCACTGCCACAGGCTCTGGGAGATGAAGCTGAGTGCTTTCTAACTCTATAGGGAGTTATACAGGGTTAGCACACTCTGCTCTATGGGGAGGAAAGGCATCATTCCCGAACAGAGACAGTTTGGGATGAACAAACCTTCACCTCAGACCCCTCTGCAGACCCCTCATCAGCCCCTTCACAGTTCTTTCTTCACAACTAAGGCAAGCAGCAGCTACAAGGCAGTGAGTGAGTGTTCATACCAGGAGAAACCAGAGCACTTTGTCAGGTTAAATAACTGGCCACACCTGCGGTTTTCTTCTGCCACCAGAGGACGACCACTCCAAATACTGTCCACAGCTTCCTACTGCCTCACTACTTCCAGCACCCCTGCACCACCCCGTTCTCTGAGTCCCTCTCCCCTCCTTGTAACTTGCAGGAGAGAAATGGAGACCACTGGTGGTTCAGTTTTAAGACCACATCTCAGTGACACAAGCATTCCTGCTGATTGAAATTTCAGTCTTGAATCTGGTAGCCAGAAATCCAAGGAAATGGCTTAGTCACAGTTCAGGTAATCCACTAAGATTTTATATGATGCTCTGAGACTATAAAATGTTATAAGAAAGGACCTGTAAGGTTTTGATTCAATTCAGGTTCCAACTTGTGAAAAATGCATTGAAATGAACACCTTTTTTTTTTTTTTAATAGAAGCAAATAGGCAAAAATATAGAAATTCATATTTAGAGATTGTAGAAGCAGTGACTCAAAAATAAAGGTTCTTTTGATCATTAATATTCATTTCCCAATGTTTAATTTTTTAAGCATGAGGGAGTACTGACTTTTTTTTGCTGGAACTGTTCAGACACACTTAGCCCTCAAGTCATTTATATATTTTTTAATTTGTAGATTTCAGTTAGCACTGGAAGATTGTGCATGACTTTAAGGGTGTAGTGAGAAAGCAACCATTACCTACATTTACTTACAAACCTCATCTAAGGCAGTTATAAAAGCACTAGGCATGAGTATTCTGAAATGTGAAATATAATCCTTTTATTTTAAATGCGATCAAAGTGCTAGTCTTACTCGAGTACCTATATCTGTTCCAAAACTTGGAACAATCGCACACTATCAAAAATATCCTGCAACAGTGAATTCCACAAGTTAAGGTGCCATTTAAAAATTAGTTTTCTTATAGGAACACTAAGCTCTTAAGCCGAGGTTTGGCAGCCTTGACATACTGAAGTCATGGGGGTGTGTTTGAATGCTCAAACACTCCAACCTGGGGTCTAGTACCAGGCAGCATCACACCCCCAAGGAAGGGCACTGCCTTTTCAGGCATTTTTCTTCCTAAGAACCTACAGCTAAAAATATATAAAGTCCCTCTGGTTCTTCAGTTTAATCAAACACACACTATTACAAAGGGAATTGGTGTGACATACCAGAAATCCCACTCCCCCCACACCAATGGAGTACTGAGGCCATCTGGGAAAGCACTTCAAGATGAACAAGTGACAAAAACCTGGTTTAGACAAAAACCTGGTTTAGCCTCCACATGCCTATGGCAGGCTCTGGGAGAGTCAGAATTCACAAGGACATGCCAAGTTACTGACACTTCTGAAGCCTACCAAAGTTACTCCAGCAGTGGATGGTAACTTTTGCTTGGACTTCTTCCAACGCCCAGGCAGACAATATCTCCCACCCTGTTTTCCAGTCTCTGGAGTGGCATGTGCAGCTCCCAGCACAAAGGCAGTGAGAAACCAGTGCCTGGGGAGCCCCACAGGGCTGCTGCCAGCCCTCCTTAGCCCTGCCTTGCCGCCACCACTGCAGTGTGCAAAGCAACTGGCTTTCCAGGCTTACCACAAGCACTGTGTTTCTGGCACTCTTACCCACTCATACCTTACCAACATAAACAGCATCCTCGAAACAGCTGAGTTTTCACTTGTGTGGGATGGAGGGGCCAAGAAGAAATTCCAAGGGGGAAGTATTTAAAATTAACTGCAGAACCACACACATTTCCAACTCAGTTGCTTACCCCTCAGAGCAAAAACCCTAAAGGCTAAGCACAGGCTGCCACCACTTCCCCTCAAGCAGAGTTTGCTTTCCTGATGAGGTGGTGTGTGCATGTGTGCAAGTGGAGTTTAGCAAAGGCCGCTGCGACTGCTCGCAGCAAAGAGGTTCTCATTGGAAGTGAAAACAGGCAGCGAGCCTCTGCTGAAAGCCCTGAATAATTAAGGAAAGCATAAATGCAAACATTAGACTTCTCCCTGTCACACTTCATTACTGTGAGGCACATCAGGCTCTGTACTTAGCTATGGCTGAGAAGGGCCTGTCCCCCTGGAATGTGGTTGGAGCTTGGCCACACTGAGCCCCACTATCCTTCACCAGCTGACAGCAGCATCCCCCACCCCACAGAGGAGCTGCAGGACCTCGTGTGTGAGAGCCTGGCAAGAGTGACAACTGCTGCAGACTTGGCAGCAAAGCCAGAGAAAGATCAACAGTCCTAAAAGAGGATCAAAAGATGGGTCACAGGAGGGGAGCAACAAACATCCCCCAGGGCCTGAAACAAAGACTCGGTGGTGATGGCAGCTTTAGTCACAAAGGGCAGGACATGGCAACGGTACAGAGACTGACTGGGACTGGAAGAGGTGGCATCCCAGGCAGATGGCTGTGGGGAATGGCACGTGGAGCCAACTGGAGCCAGCTGAACAAGCACACCCTTTGCTCTTTGTGGGACACTGCTTTTTAACAACTCAATCCCTTCCCTGTGCAACAGGCTGTAGTTCAGCACAAGCACTTCAGGGTGGGAGCCCATCTCCCTGTCCACTCCCTTGCCTGCCTCTGCTCCTCCCACACTCCAGTGGGATGGGGGCACCAGCCAGCAACAACACTCACTGCCCCCCCTGCCAGACACCAGCATGTCCCATGCAGCTCTGCCTGTGCTACTGTGTCAGGACTGGAGGAAGCAGGAACCCTGCTTGAGTTTGCCAGCTGTCCATCCAGCCAGCCATCCTGCTTCCTTGGCCTGCCTGAAATATTCATAACTACCTCGTTGTGTGAGGTCTCAACTCCATTAACACTCAGGAAAGTTTAGCATGATAAATTATTCAATGGCAGCTTTATTTTCAGCCAAGTCACACAAGGATGAGGAAGGAAGTCTCTTTAGGGGTGGAAAGCAGGGAAGTTGTCAAATTGATCCTTAACCTGCTAGGAATCTGCTACTCCTGACACAGCACATGCATGGCGACTTTTGAACTTTAAGCATGTCAACTCTTCTCCTTCCAACCCAGGGACAATGCCCAAGTGCAATGATTTCCTGGGGCAGAAAAATGCTCCAATGAATGACTCCTTTTTCTCCTGGCACATTCACAAGCCTTCTTACCTTTCCCCACTCACCAGAAGTTAGTTTCTGAAGGCTCTGATATAACTATTTCTGAAACAACTATGAGTGTGATCCCAGTTGGCTTGCTATGCACAGCCAAAGCCTTAAGCCCTTAACACCACTGCAGGAAACTGCAGCATTTCAGGAAAGGGAACTGCTCCAGAGACCTGGCAGTTGACAGCCACTCAGATGAGCTCTTGTACTGACATGGTCCTCTCCAGCTGGCATCTCCACAAGTTTCCCAGCCTGACCTCACACTCTCCCCTCTGACAGGCCAAATGAAAGTATGTTCTAGTCCTAGTCTGTGTCCCAAAGCCCTGGCCCACTTTATCGAAGAGATTAACAGCCTCCAGGTTCCCTTTGCTTGTCCTTCCCAAGGTCTGTTCTCCCCCTTACCTGCAGAGCTTTTTCATCCAGCATTCGGTGTTTGCTCTGAATCTTGTGTCTTGGCCATTTCTGTTTAGCTGGGTCTTCTGCACCAGCAAAAATTGAACAGTACTCCTGCAGCCGTTCAGGGGCCGGGTACTTGGCACTGGAAAATACCTACGGAGAAAAAAGGAGGGACTGAAAAATCCCAACAACTAGGCAATCCTATGATACAGAAACACATGAAGAGGAGTAAAATGCAATCTGTGCAGCCAGTGGGAAGGGAGAGCCTTGGAGTCAACAGACTCCGAAGGACTAAGCACACAGACTCAAATTTGCATGGGCTGCCACTTCTGAAACTGGAATTGCCAGAGCTCTTTTCTCTCTCTAAAAGTACTAGGAGATCACTAGCAAAAAGGCTTCCACTGGCAGGAAAGGACTTGGAAATTCTTTATAAAATGGAGCAAGAATGGGGAAAGAAGGATTTTCACCAGTCTTATATGGCTCAATGGGATTAAGATGCACTAAAGGGGGGCTCTCTGACTTTCATTCAAGTAAGTGTCTATGAGCCACAAGTGAGGGTGTTAGGCTTAGCTCAGCACATGTCCTTTCTCAAGAAGCAGCTGGGATAGAAACCTGTAAAGGCTATATAAAGCCTGGAGCTGTGGCTCACAGGTCTAGAATTCATCAATTGGCCAAGTCAGGAATGGGATTCTCACCACAATCCTGCTCAGCATCAAGGCATAGAGGGGTGAGTGGGCAGCAGCTGCAGCAGCCGAGCACCTTTTCTTCTCCAGAGCTGACATCAGGAGTAAAGAAAGAAGGAAGAAAAGAGGCCATGCAGCCTTCACTGAAGTCACTACCTTAATAGCCTTCTTGCTGCCCTTTATCTTTTCAATCTTCGCCTGGGCAAGTGTGACTCTCTCCCCAATCGCCTGGAGCTGTGCCCGGCTGGCCTCCACCCGCTGAGAAATCCTAGGAGGCAAGAACATTTCTTGAGCTGAAGATCCAGAATGAGTGGGGTTGTTTCTTTTTTTAAAACAGCCAGCTCCCAGCCCCTCAGAGAAGGATGTGAATCTCAGGGGACCAGGTTGTTTCACAGTGCAAAACAGGGCTGGTTGAAAATATAACACCCCCCTCCAATGTAGGTAGTGAAAAACAGCAAGTACAAGCAGCCTATTCTCCTTGTACCATTCTGAAAAAAACCCTCACTTTCTCTAAACAGCTTCAAGTATTTCTGTTTGTTTATAGCCATGCTCTTCTCTTCCTGGAGGCATGAAAAATCCTTCCTTATACATATGGCATGATAGCACACAGCCTGTTTCTACCTTATTCTGTTTGGAGTGGGAGATGAGCAAAATTGAACCTCATGAGATTCTCCCTCTCAGAATTATTCTCCATTACTCCATTTTATTTTAAACACAGTCTAACAGCTTGTATTTTGTACCAACACCGAGTACAAATCTGTTCATGATTTCCTTCCCACACCCTCCCTCTGCCTCAGTGGAGTAAGTCCACGTCACTTATACACTTGATAGGTTCTCAGAGTAGTTTCTGTTGTTCCTTTCAGTGTGCATTTCCTAGCACCTGTCTGCAGTAAATTTCATGTGTCATAAGACTGCCCCATTGCCTTGTTTTGTTCAAGTGTGAGATGCCTCTGAAGGACCTAAAGCTTTCCTAACTGCTCTTACCAGCAAATTTCCCCACCTCACAGTTCACCTCTTTTCTAGAAGTTTCATAATTGTATTGATTGACACTATTTCCAGTACTGTTCCCTAGGGGCATCTCACTATTTTTACTTCCTTCAAAGCTGAAAAAACCTACTCATTTATTTCTGCTTTGCTGCTCTCATTCAAATCAATGATGCAATTTTCTCTCTCACCTGAGAGTAGACCTCTCTCCTAGAAGAACTCCACAAACTTTCCTGAAGCTCCAAATAAAAGTGAGGTTATCAATTGCCTTTTAGCCAGTACACTCTGCTCACTTCCAGACACAATTTTCAGGATCTGACAAGGCACATGCTTCTGTCCCAGAAGGAAGTGCTAAGCAAATAGTTATGCAGGTTCAGGTCTGGAAACCACTAAGTGTTCTCCTCCCTTTCACTTCATGGATGTGAGCGAGTCCAGTGGGGCAAACACCTCCCTCACTCCCTTTTGCTGCCCCACATTATCCCCAGTGCTTCACCAGGCACCAACCTCTTCCCCTCCCTTCCCTCACTCAAAGAAAAAGTAAAAAAAAGGGGGAAGATATCCATCCCCACTGCCCACCAAACACCATCAGGGAAAGGAGGCTGTATCAGCAGGCAGCCTGCTCCCAGCAAAAGCTGGGGAAGTTGTCCAGTGCCAGCTGAGGTGTTTCAAACCATGATGGATGTTCTGTGAGACACTCTGTACTTTCTCCTGTGATCTCCTGCTCTGGGATATGACAGGCCAAATCCCACTGACCTTATGAGATCTGCCAAAAACCTTTACCTGAGGTTGTACAGATGCAGGCCCACAACACAGAAGGAATACATATAAGTCTACAGAATTAATTTATTGTTGCTGATCAAGATAACTTTGAAAAAAAAAATAAATCCCCTCAATCCAACTAATCCAAACTCCATCACATGTACAGGCTCCTGGAAGTGCATGACTTATGCACTAACAGTTCAAGATACAGAGCTGTGTGTGTTAGTCATAAGAGACAATACACCATATCCTTACTGGAAAAAATACATGGATAAAACCTCCTCATGTTTGATCAACTTTGTCTACTGTTGTGGAAACTGAACCAGTTTTTGTGAAGGAAGGAAACAGGAAGGAAGGAATGGAGGGATATGGCTGAGGATTTCAGGGGCAGTGCTGGCAGAAAGGTGGCATTCAGACCTTCACCTCCATTAAAGGGAGGACAAGGACAACCAGGACAAGAGGGATTAAGTGTTAATAAAATGGCCCAATTCTGCCTCTCAGAACCCATTGCCCAGGCAGCCAAAACCACCATGAGCATCTGAACCTACCCCATGCCTATTTTCTTAGTCACTGCTGTGTTATTTTGCTCTCAGTGCTCTTTTCTACTTGAGAAATGCCTTTAGATTCACCATGACTTTGGAGTTGCAAAGGAGCAGGAGGCTACAGTGACAGTCCATCCCTTTCAGCAGGATGTGCTTCATTCAAGACAAGTGAAAGGGAGGGTCTGTGGAAAAAGGAGAATACATCCCCTACCTTCATATGCTGGGCACTGAGCCAAATCAACTTTCTCCTCCCAGCGCTTTTCTTCGGGGAAGCAATACACGTGGCAAACTAAATCTATCCAGTGGATTATCTCTTAATCCATACAGACTTTTATTTTTTCATCTAAGCAGATATTAAAGCCAACCTTTCAGCTGCTTTGATTCAAGTTTTCACTTTCCCTTGTCCCTCTGAAATATTTTTGCCCTCAAGCCCTCTGTGCTTCACCTCCAACTTAGATCTTGTTTCTCCTTTGTCCTAAAGTCCTCATCCTGCTGTGGTTAAACCACTCTCCATTTTACAGGCAATTTTCTCCAACACCCACAGCAACTTCCAGGAATACTTCCTCACAACCCTTGGGAACCTCTTGAGAGCCTCTCTTGCTGGCCCCCTGTCCTCTGTCCCATCTGAAACCACAGAGCAGGTAACTTCCTCTTATTCCATTATAACTCTCTGATAAATCTCACATTCAGGTGGCCACTGAAAGACTTCCTCTGCTGTTGTCTATTCATGGTGGAAAAATTGCTGTTTCCTTACTCCCACAGGAGAAAGATTTGAGGCATTAGGAATCTGGGACGCTGGATACTGCCTGACAGTACTGTCAGCACTGGCAATAATGCCACACTTGTTTGCAAGTCTCCAAGCACTTCACAGTGCCAACCAAAAACATTGCAATTTTTATCATCTGTACTTGCTAGGAATCAGACAGTATCAGAAAAAAAGTTTAAAACCAGGGAAGGTCTAAAGACAGGCCAAAAGATTCTAAGGAAGGTGTCTGAGAAAGACAGAATGCAGCTGTAAGGAAGCATCACAGCAGCCAGAGACCCTTTGCTCTCTATGTTGAACGTCCACGTCACCTGAAAGTGACGGGGATGACAAAACTTCTGAAACGGGAGAGAGGACAGGCAAGCTGCACACCAAGGTGAATGAGAAGGGGTAGGCAACAGAGGCTGGAGCAAACCTCTCCAGAATACCAAAGAACTTCATTTCCATGTCTGAAGTACAAAAGTAAGCGATCAACCAAGGAGAAAGAACATTACAGAGCAGAATGAGAAATGAAGTTGCACAGGAGGATAAGGTAGACAAAGTATTAAATTACTCTTTCCTTAAATAAGGACTGTACACATCACAGCAAGTCAGGCTTCTGGTCACCTCCCAGGCCAAGCTCCAAGTCTGAGAGATAGCAAGACAGCAGGGGGATATTTGGCATTGCTGTTCTAAACTTCAGGGTACATATAGTAAATTTATTCTATAAAACCTTGGCTTTTTGCTTAAAAGTCAAGCTGCTATTTTTTTTTTCTTTTTTTTTTCTTTTTTTTTTTTCCTATACGACATGTGCTTTTATTAAATTTCTCCCTTATTGCAGGAGCTATGAATGAAAAAGGATTGAGTTCATGGCTATTGTATTTAAATTTATTCCCAGACTCTCCAAGCAGCTGATACTGGAGCAGGGTAACAAGGAAAGTAAACAGTGTCAAAAATGAAGGCTGTGAGAAGCCCACTCCCACTCAGTGCCTCTGCCCCTGCAGCTGGCAACATCTCAGGATCAAGATGGGGAGAGCAAAGAAAAGTCTAAGACACTTATGGTTTACAGTGATCCAGGGAAGCATCCAAAATCAGCTCAAAAATTCACCTCAAAAGTTTGAAAGGCAAAAAGGAAAAACACATACTCTTATGATGAGTCAAACATATTCAACTACTCATAAAAAGATCAACTTGTTTGCTTTCTGCTCTTCTCTCTCCATATTTAAGCAGTTTTTAAAGTCTTACTTCTTGTCTGAGTAAGTGTAATCAGAAACTGTCATCATACACCATCTCTGACAGAAAGAAGTCCCCAGTGAGGCTGTGTAATCAACGTTCCTTCCTCCATTAAGAGTTTGGGTATTATACTAATTAATGTTTATCTCACTTTGATTGCTCCTCAAGTCTGATTTGCAGGTGTTTCAGCATTTGCATATTGCCCTGATCCTGTGATGCTGAATGGTTCTGCAGATTGGAGAGTGATCAAGGTTGCCAGGTTGTCCTCAGCAGGATCCAGCATATATCACCCTCCACAGGTCACGTTTTCACACAAAAAAACATTTCATTTTGATTTTTAATCTCTCATTTCACTCCCACTACCGTGCATTAAGTTTATGTAAAACTGGAAACTTAGAATTTTGACCTACCATCAGTGCACCCTTCTCCCTCTTCCCCTGCAGCTTGTTCTCTTCTCTAGAAAAGCAGCTTCTCTTTTTCCCTTAGTAGAAAAATGTCACAAACAAGTTCCTCTTTAACCTTCCAGGCTTTTTATTTGCCTCATACCACTGACTGGTCCAAAAGCAGACATGCTTTCAGTTTTTTAGAAGAAATATATACTAAATAAAAGGAGTCTTGAGATATTAGGCAGCTGATGACAGTACAGAATCACTGAATAGTTTGGCTTGGAAGGGACCCTTAAAGGCCTTCTAGTCCAAGACCCTGCAGGGAGCAGGGACATCTTCAGATGATCAAGTTAGTCAGAGCCTTGGCCAACCTGGCCTTGAACACTCTGAGCAACCTGTTCTGGCTTTTTACCAGCCTCATCACAGAACACGTCTTCATTACATTTAGTCTGAATCTACCCTCTTCATTTAAAACCAGTACTCCTTGCCCTATCACAACAGGCCCTGTCCTCATCTTTCGTATAAGCCCCTTTTAGGTACTGACAGGCTGCAATAAGGTCTCCTCAGTCTCGTCTTCTCCAGGCTGAACAACCCCAACTCTCCCAGCCTTTCCTCAGAGGAGTTGCAGTAAAACTGGTATCAGTCCTGTAACTAGTGAAAGTTACTAGAAAAGTATAGTAACTGCTTTGTTATCTTTAGAGTCTCCACTCATCCTTGCAAAAATGATTTACTCACTGAAGCTCAATATTTTGTAGTAATAGCCTCAAGTGTTTTCAATTTTGTTTTTCTCCTTTTTTTTTTTTTTAATCACTTGTGAAAGGAGGGGTAATCCCGTTTGGACAGAATTTTACAAGACTGTCAAAAATAAATTTTGCTTCCATGTTGCTTGAAGTAATAGATCTTATTTGGCAGACAGTTGAGAAGGTGTTTTAGCATCTTGTAACCTTAAATTAATCAACTGTGTGTAGACAAACATTAGGTTTCTCATTCTCCCATCAAAGCTCCTTTCTCAGACCAGCCAAAGATCTTCCTCCCCATTGAAAAGAAAATGTGTGTTAATGCAGAGTCACAGGAAACAAACAGTGGAGAAATGCCCAGCTTGACCCTTTTGTGAACTATATCCAGGGTAGGGAGAGATAATGTCTTTAAAAAGATCTGAGATTGCTCTGGACACTGCGACAAAACAACAAAGAGAACTGCACTGTGGAGACCATGAACTTCCTTGCTTCTTGGTACAGAGCCACTGGAATGTTGTATACATGTATATATCCATTGGAATGTTATATGTATGTCACAGATTACCAGAAGGCTGTTCCTACTGCACTGACACAGAGCAGAAGTACAACAGCTTTACCTCCTCTTCTAAAGGAATGTCTTGTTATGCCTCTTAGGCCCACCAAGCATGTCTTCAGATTCAGCTTTGCTGGTTGATCTAAAACAAGAGTCCTAAAAGTAAACTAAAATGCACATACCTGGTTTTATAATGCACATTAATCCAGAATAAGGATCGTGTTCTTGGATAAATTAAGAAGGGAATCCAATTCACCATGCTGTCCCAGGGACAGTAGGGAATAAAAATTATTAATGGCACAGCATGGTGAATTCCTTCAATAAAATGTCTGGCAGATTTAGAGACGGGGATGAAAGTTTCTGGAGCCTAGGTTAAAGAACTTGGATGGTAAAATGTGTTAAAGAGAAACCCCAGGTGGGTAATTTAGGTTCTGGAGGAATTAGATGGAAGAAAACCAGAAACTCTTTCATTAGCACCTACAAACGGGTCTCCTGTCTCCAAAAGCACTGCTCTGCCCCAGCTGTCAGCTGCATTTACACCTAAACCCTTACAACCTTCCCCATTTGCAAAGCCCGACAGCAGCACAGCAAGTCAGAGAGATGCACCATGGAAAGGGAATTTAATGTGCCAGTCAAGTGTGAAGAACAGACCTTTGGTACTGGTGTTCCTCCCCCAACTCTCCCCTCACTGTGCACACTCCCATAGGAGCGAGCCTGTAATAGACATTTCAAGCCACTCAGTGTTATTTTCCAGACAGTTTTCTCCACGCTGGATCCCTAATGGAAGTCATGCCTGTAAAACAAAATGACTTGTTTGAATCTCTTCCTCCAGGGCTGACTGAGTACACAAAAGTCACCCATAGGAACAGAAAATTACTCCAACACATGTGAGTCTCCAGTGTCTGAAGCTGGTTGAGAAGGTAGAACTGTCACTTTGTGTAATAAAAGAATAACACAGCAATTGTGTCAAGAATAGTGGGAGTGGGAGAATCCAACAATATTGCCAAAACTGTGGGCTAAGAAAGAAGGGAACACTTCCGCTGTGAGGCACACACTGATTTGTTGTTATGACTTACTTCTCCTTGCCTGTTTCCAGAGAGTAACAGCCACTGTGGTCAGGGACTGAGGGTAAAGGAATCCCCTCAGGATGGAGAAGTTCATAAGATCTTTGCCAAAACCCTTTTAATTAACAGAGACTTATCATTAGACAAAATTAGCTCACAAGATCTTGAAGGCTGCTACTCAGTAACAAATTTTCTCCAACAAGGAACAGAGTACAAACAAGAGACTTCCCTGTCTGCATTAAAAAAAACACAAACTAAAATAAATCAACAACTCATATGTACTGAAATTACCTTAGTTTCTCCTTACTGTTTGCCTTTCCTATTGCGCAGTCAACAGCAAGGAAGTTTCTTTGAGAATGACCGGAAAGAAGAGAGGTTGGCAGAGACTTGTCACATGAGTTATTTCCCAAATTGCCCAAAAAGGGGGGAAGAGGAGGAAAGCTCCCTGTGTTTTCTTCTAATTACCTAAATGGAAAGGTATCTTTCTTGTGTCATCTCGGCGTGTTAATTTTAAGAATTCATACTCAATTGTCATGTCAGCAACAACTCTGAGCAGAAATCTTGATTGGCTAAAATGGGAACAAAGACCTGGTTGTGAAAATATTCCTTTTTTCATAGAGAGTAAGAGAGACTTTCACTCCACCTTCAACAAAGTACAGATAGGCCTGCCACTCTCAAAAGCACTGTGCCAATCCACCGGTTCCCACAAAACAACCTCAGAACATCCTGCAGCTTTGTAGTACTGAAGCAAGAGTTAGACACACTCAGCCAAGTCTCCCACAGTGAACAAGTTTCCTCTCCATCAACACTGCAAGCTGCTCTTTTCACAGATCAGAACAGTCAGCTTCCCCAGATAAGGCAGCTCCTTCCTGGAAATGGAAGGCAGAGCTGCCTTATCTTAGCAAAGGGAAGAGAAAAGGTCACTCTTCACTAAGTGGCAAATTTCTCACCTTGAAAGCTTTGCCCCTTGATTGACATGGAACAACCAAGGTCGTGGAACTTCTAATCAGATGCCTGCATAATTACTAAATTGCTCTTAATTATATCAGAGAGCCAAGACCTCAGTGGAAAGGCAAAGCAAACAAAGAAGCCAATGAAGCCTCCTCTGTTGTTGGAGAAAATTGGTAATTAAAAGTCATGAGTGCACCAAAGAGTGAGGGAACAGCATCACAGTCACTGCTCAGCACTCAGGAGTGACTTGCATGCAAAGCAGCAGGCTTGTCTCCCTAGGGAAATTACAGGGTACTGTGTTAGACAGCCGAGAGGAGAGGCAAAACAGGGAAAAATAGAGACAGAGAAAGAGCGACTCCTGTATTATCAAGAGCTTCATTTACCCCACAGAGAGAGACAGCAGTGCCAACCAGGCCCACATTTGAGAACTGCTTTCCACATGTTTCTGGCAGCTCCAGAATGCCTTCTCCCAGCCTGAGATCATGAAGTGTTCCCCTACTTCAGGGCACAAATGAAATACACCTTGCCTTCAACCTAACCCAGCCCACACACAGCCCTTGCCCAAACAGAGACTATTTCTGTGGAAAACCTTAATTTCCCTCAATAGCTGAGCTCAGCCTTAGCGACTGCTCTTTCTCCAGAGGCTACCCTTCAAAGTATCACTATCAGAAACCACAGAACTTCAATCTACCCTTAAAAAAACCTTCCAAAACTCAGAAAAAAGACAGAATGTCATGACCCTGCTCACACCATGATAAATTAAACTAGATAGTCATGGGACCTGCTGAAATCAAAGCATGAGCTTTTACTAACTAGACTATGAGAACATAAATGCTGATCTGCTTCCTTTCAATGATACTACACCCCATCTCAGAGCACTGATATGCCAAAGACGGCGCTGGACAGAAAAAAGCACCGTGTTATCTACCATCATTTGCAAGCAAACACAAGAATCTCTCTGATCTGCTATATAGACAGTCTTACCAATCCAATTCTAAAGAGGATCATACGCAAGAGGTGCCAAGTCTGTACCAAACCCTTGAAGAGATGGACTTTGACAGATTATGATACTGGGGCAAGAAACCCAGCCTCACTCAGGGCACTCAGCCCTTCCAACACCCAAAAAGGGAAGTGTAAACACCAAAAGCCCAAAGAGAACAGTTTGTACGTTGCAGAGATAAGAACAAAGAGACATTTTCTACTTCACTGCTTCAAGTACAATGACTCAAAAAGGCGCATCTTCAAGATACTCCAAATAACAAAGCCTCCCCTTTAATACACGAGCAAGAAGGAATAAAGGATAAGTGCAGCAGAACCAGTAATGCAATTTGTGGAAGTCTGCCACTGAATAAAAAAAATTAATAACCAACATTCTCTGGCTAACTGCAGCCATTTCATTATGCTCAACTTTGACAGACTCAAATCTAATAAACTCGTATTGAAGTGCATCTGGTCCTTTTTCATCCCTTTTCTGAACTTCCTTTGCTTACCAACACAATGCCCTTTCACTGCTGCAACCTGATCACAGCACCCTGCTTTGTAAGGCTGAATGCTGAGCACCCAACCCCCAGGAGAGCACCTCACCTGTTGAAGATATCGCCTGACACCTTTTGCAGGTACTGAAGTGCATCTGCCACCTGCTGCACGGCCTCCTCCCTGCGCAGGTCCGGCTGGATCAGGGGCACGGAGTATGGCTGCCCTTCCAAAAAGTGCTTCTGGGCCACTGCAGCCATTGTGCCTAAGGGAAAGAACAAACAGGTCATTACAGCGAAAGCACAAGAACTTCTACTTGCTGCTCTAATACTCGTTCTAGGAAAGCATTTGCAACAGAACTGGTGAGCTGAGGAGAAAGCCTTATTACTTGTGCCTGACATATTGGACTTTTAATACATTCAAGGCAGCTACAGTGAGGTGGGAATCTCTTGTGTATCTGAATGTTCTTGGAAACAATAATTTTATTTTAGCATGCTACTTAACATATTGTGCTGAACATATTGCTCATATTGTGCTGAAAACAAAGACCAGAGTTAGAAGCAAAGTTAGTTTAGAGTGGCAACAAGACTCATCAGAAATCACCCTGTCCCCTCCTCTCTCTCCTCATGATCTTTGTGGATATTTCAGGTCTTCCAACCCTATCAGCAAAAGGCAGTACTTCATCTTGCACTTCTGCTCCAAGAAACACCATCAGGCCCTTCCAAGAACAGAAGCCACGAAATTACAAGGCATGCATGGGCACACAGCCCCTTGCTCTAAGTAGGTTAATGAGAGTTCTTCTATTCTGAGACTCCCAGGAGCTGTTTGTTACTTCTGGTCACTGGATTTTTCCTTAGTAACTATCTTGAAATAAGCCTCCTTATTTTAGAACCCTTTCATATCCCAAGCCTGACCAGTCACCTGAAATGTTTCAGTTGTGTGCCACACACCTCACAAGCTGTAGCACACTTTTGGAGGCAGCTGGGCCAGCACCACTGCTGCTCTACAGCTCAGCCAGGAGGTCACCCTTGTTTCCATCCTGAGCCTTGCTCACCTTCCCCTCAGCAATTCCCAGAAAGTTTGCCTCCCCTGTCTTTACTCACAAAAATAACAAAAAAGTTCCTGGTACTCGAAAGAATATAAAGAAAAAAAAATCAATTTCTTTGAGCACATTGGAAATTGCAAACTCACAAATGCATTACTGTTAGGACATTTTGAAGAATGAACAGAGTAGACATTATCCATACAGTTTTCTAACCCAAACTCTACTGCTAGGTCTACACAACTCCCTTCAAACTTGTTTTGTCCGTGTCTCTTCTCATTCAGGCTGTAAAAACCACAGTTTACAGGTGCTCATTCCAGGGTTTCATCACACAGAGCTGTGTAAATCTGTATAAGAAAATATTCATTAAGCTGAAGAGAAGCAAAACAAAGGAGGATGAAAAAACCAGGGTAGCAGAAACAACCAGGGATATCTCATGATGCACCACATTCCCTCTGTGGTACTTGGAAGTCTGCAGGAGCTGGTCCAGAGAGGAGTGCTGTGTGCAACCTGCATTCCTGGCTATACAGCAGTGCAGGCTGAGAATAATGTAGAAACACAGCCCATACTGGAGAAATTCACAAATCAGGAGCCTGAAGAGAGGTAGTCACAACATAAAAACCCACTTTAATAAGTGGAAATTAGAGGGGTCTTCACACATTCTTTAAATTCCCTGTCTTGCTTCACAAAACAAAGAGATAACAGATTAGACTTGCCCGCAGCCATTTCTGTGTATTTAAGAAACACCATCCACCCTCTCCAAATCTTTCCTTTAAGATGATACCACAGTAGGGTGGTAAAAGCTTTCTGTAATTGTGATGTGGCTGTTACTTGAAGGTATTCTTTTGGGAGATGGGGTTTGCTGAGCTGTTTTCAGGTTTTTTGGTGGAGGTGTTTCGTAATGAACCACATAAGATGTAAGGGCACGTAGAAGCCTTTCCACAGTTAATAAATTTGCAAGATCAAGCTCAGCCATTAGAAAGCTGGCTCTGCTGCCAGTCTAGGAAGCCTAGACCTATTGTGTTTCATTTCATGCATCACTGGCAGCCAGACTCTGTATCTGCACTCTTTAGCAGCAATGTATGCACACTGATTAGTCTTCTTGACTGGGCCTGCTCTGCAGACAGGAAATTATTATTTAGAGCCGTAAAACATACAAGTTAATCTGAGAGGAGTACAGCTAATTTTGAGACAGCAGTGTTTGATCTGCTGACCACAATCAAGCTTCAATACTTTTCCTTCCAGATCTCCTATTTGACTGCCACCACAGAACAAACCAGATAACACAGCAAGGACGTGGTTATGAGTTACTCTGGCCCCAGCAGCAAAAGGAGTTTATAATCCTCCCTGCCACTGGTCAGATCAGCGCTGCTGATGTTTGAGATGCCTATTTTTAACTCAAATCAGTTCAATGACCCAATTTACCACAGACAGATAAACAGCTGTAATTGTCCAGTCATGAAGCATAGTGGGAAGCAGGGGCAAGAAGGAAACTTCCGAAACTTGTTTCATTATCGAAACCATTCCTGTGTAAAGGTGGTCCTGAAAGGCAAGATTTTCATCTCTTGAGGCCAGATGAGATGATACAGCCCCAATATGATCTCCCAGACTCTCACCAATCCTAATTCTCCTGGTGTCCTTTTTAAAACCAAGCTCAGTTCAGCTGCTGGCTGACAGAGCAGCGCTCCTCTAGCTACTCCCAAACCATTTCTTTCCCTGCAGTCAGAGGGTACAGACTTTCCTCCAGGCCCCACTGCTCCCTTGCACAGAGAGGAGGGCCCAGTACTGGGCAAAGCAGGAAAGTCCCTGGGTGCTCCTGCTCACAGTGTCACAGTTTGTCTGTCGGTAAATATCACCCTCACAGGTTCTCAGTAAAGATCTCAAATGAGCTTCGGATTCTCACCTTTCCTAAAAAAGCCAAAACAACACAGCGGAGAAATACGGCAGACTCTGGAAATTACTGCCAGAGACAGATACAAGAGACAATTCTTTCTGTGCAAGAGAACAAGTTGGAGGTCTATAGCAAGGAGGAGTAAAAACCTAAATGACTAGACCCATGCAAAATCTCATGCCACAGATGCTATTTGTTACTTCTTAGGACCAAAATAATTGGAGAAATACGGCAGTTTTACAAACAATTTGAGTAAGGGCGTCAGCATCTGGTTGGAATAAAAGGAGAATTGCTTCATGTAAAAGAGAGACTGCAGGAATTAGGAATATTTTAAAAGGGGAAATTCAAAATATTCCCTGCAGAAGCCAGGAAGGAAAGCAAAGACTGAACATCACTCAGTAAGACTGACTCTTCTTTTACCTCAAACTCCATGCTCCACTATCAGAATTAGTACATTAAAAAATAAAAAAAGCGAGTGCTGCATGTTAAAATATGTCAACTCTTCTACCCTATCCAATGGGTGCCAAGCCTTCAAGTAACACGAACAGCAAAGGTGCAAATAAACTGCTTATATCTTATGTACAGAAGGGACTTCTAGCAAATCAACAAACTGTTTCCAGCATGACTCCAGACTCTTTCAGAGGGAGCTGGTGTGTCCTGCAGGAGTACAGCGTGCTGGAGTTATGAGGGCTGACATGAAACACTCTGATGCTACACTGTGAAATGGACACACGTGCCCAAAGGAAGTATGAGTCACAAAAAAAGATGTGAGATCACCCAAGAGATTTAATCACTCGTGGTGTGACCACCAATGGGTCACACAAAGCAGAAGAAACAGCAACACAGAGCTTTTGTGATCAAAGAGGCTCTGGAAAAGAGCTGCAGCATCTGAGGGTTCCAGCCATTTTTAATTCAATTATTTTTTCTATGTCAACTTTCATGATGAAGACAAATATGCTCTGATGTTATATAATAACCTCATTTACCTTATTAAAGTGAAAATAAAGAGAAAAAGGCTGTTTTCTCACTGCACCACCTGCTTCCAAGTGTTATGTCCTGATTTGGAAGCTCTAGAGCTGCTGACTGCTCATATTTGCACTTGTGCCTCCAGCTGTCTGTGCCTTTCACCCCAGGTGAGCTGGTCCAAACCTTCCCAGGGCTGGTGTCTGTTCCTCCGCACTCAGAGCTGTTCTCTCCCTCTCAGCTCCAACTCTCACACTGGAAAAGCGAGAGAAACAGCAGCAGTGGGGAACACAAATCTCCACCAGACTGTCTCTCCTTCCCAAAAGACATAAACCAGGGCAGACACAGGCTGAGCACTCCAGGGTTTTGAGGCATTTGGAACCAACAGCTGGGCTTACTTGTGCACTCACCAGAGCCAAGTCCAATACTCTGAGGGACACGTGGAGCTCTGCCCCTGGAAAAGGAAGTATAAAATTCACTGCTCTGGGCAGGCAGAGAAACACCCCACCTGCTTTGCTCACCTCTCTCCATAACAATAAAACTTATGTCAAGGCAACCCCAAAAAAACTTGCTACAGAGCAAACAGAGTTTGTAAAAGAAGCAAGTCCTCCCTAACTTCTTTAGAAAGTACTGCTCTATGGAGGATTGACCATTGGAATGATTATCTAAAGATAAAACAACCCCACAACCTTAAAATATCTTAGTTTTTCAAAGGAACATAAACAAAGGCAATACTAAAAAAATAGCTTGGCTGCCGTTAACAGAGGCAGAATGTAAACTATATACAAGCACTTACCAGACGTGCACTTTGCTGTGAAAATAAAGGGAGACTAAGGCAAGTCACCAACAATACCAGCTTCCTTAACGTTTCAAGAAACTAAAAAGACCAGGCTCAGGGGAGAAGTGGGATTAAATACTTTGAAAAAAATGAGTGTGTGTGCTTCAAAGCTACAATGGCTGCTTCAGCAGCTACTGTGCTGCTGCTTCTGGAAAGGCAGCAAGAACTAGAGGCCGTTAAATCCCACGGGCAGTAACATCTCCAAGAAGAAGTGACAGGTTACCTCTAACCCTGTGTCTCTTTTGTAGGATCCTAATAAAAGATCCGTGCCTTGTGGCCACCTGTAAGGACACAGGAATCAGCAATATGCAATATAACAAATGTCTGCATATCCCTCACCACACCCCACTGCCCCATCACCACCAGAATGGTTCTGAAGAGGGAACAGAGCAAGGCAGAAATGAACCACGGGTTAAGACCAGACACACCCCAGAGATGGAGCAGACAGGCTCTGGGCACAGCTTTCAGAACATCCTGTCTCCTCTGGCAAAGGAAAGTCACTTCCACCACTTGGTCAACCATTACAAGTCATCCCAAACTCCTCCCTGGGAGTAATTTCTTACACATAACACTTTGTACCATGTTTACCTGAACAAACAATTTCCCATGGTCAAATCTGCTAGCATGTTCAAGTCATACCTTGACTGTTCTAGAGGCTTGCCTAGAGACTACCCCAACAAAATTTCAGAATTAAATCCTCCAAGGAAAAAATAAGAACAATATAAAAAGTTAATTACAACACTTTGCCCTCCACAGATAAAGCACACTCCTATGAGTTTACCAGCTGCAAAACCAGAAAGCTGTATTTTAAAAAGATTTGAAAAGCAAAAGATGTCATTGTATATGCTCTTCCTGTTGAGGGGCAGGATAAGGCAGTGCGCACACACACTTACACAGATGTAGACACTGAAACAAAGCTGGAAATTGCTCAAATGCAGCACAGGAGCCTACATACATGTCCTATTATGATGCAGCATCCAGTCGTTCCGCCCTGTGTTGACACTCATGGGAGGGGATGAAATTCAGTCCTTCAGCAGAGCACATCAGAGGTAACTATCCTGGATAAGAGGGCAGGATGCATTTCCTGCAGTGAGATGAGAGGCTCACCACGGTCCTTGTGCTAATCCAACTTTGGTAAGTTAAGAGGATGAAAAGTCTATTTATATTTTTTAATTAACCATCTTCTACAGTGTTATTAAGCAGCAATCAAGGATGCAGATGCTACTGATTTGACTGGTTAGAAAGTACACTGTGCTGAATATTAAGGAACTCTGCCCCTATAAATAGGTGTAATCACCATCTGAAGCTGGAAGGCAGTGATGAAAGAAAGCATTAACAAGACCCTAATTAGGCCTCGTAGCAGGCTGTACTCCACCAGGGTGCTCATGTTACTCCATGTCTCTTACAGTAGCACCCTCAAACTCCGTTCCAGATGTTACTGCTTTGGTCTCAAGACCTCTAAATAGCTATTTCAGGCAAGAGTGGGGTTTCTCCATCTTTAGAGTGCTTGGCATTGGCTGGGATTTTGCCTCCCAGTGCTATTTTTGGAACAAAACTACTCCAGCTTTCAGCTGTCCCACCCTGCCCACTATCAAGAAGTGAATTTAAACTGAGGAGCTGGAGTTCCCCAGACACAGAAATTGGCAACAGAGGCAGGAAAATGAAAAGCTTGAGAAGCCATCATTCTCCCTCCCTCTGAGCAGCAGGAGCACACCACAGCCCAATCTCCATCACAAGGTTATTTTAGCCACAGCTGTAAAAGGCTTTTCAGCTCCTCTCCTCCAGCTTTAGAGGACACTTACCCAATCTCAGTCTTTCAGCCTATCCTTGCAGAAGAACACCAGCAACAAAAAAAAAGCCCATGTAGAAAATGAATCCTACAGGGCATCGCCTGCTCCCACAACTGCTCATTGATACGGGACTACCTGAACAACCAAAACCTTTCCAAAAAGTCAGCCTCACATCTCACCACGGTCCTGCAGGAGCAGCAGAGCACTGAGGAGCCTGGCAGTCAGCAGGAGCACTTGAAGAAAAGCAGTGGCCTGTCAAAAATCCACTTCTGAAAGCGTGAGCCCAGCATTTAAGGCACCTCCTTCTCAAGAATCCAGAGCCTGTTAAAAAGACCTTTGGCTCAGGCACTTTGCATTGAAAGAAATAGTAGCTGCGGCAGGTAATACAGGTGACATCTGGAGACTCCCTCTTACCCTAAAAACTACCCAGAGCTTGTTGGTTTGTCACACACTGCCATATTCCACTTAGGCTTAAGAGAAAGAATCAAAATTTGAGATCCCAGAGCCCAGCTTTACAACAGCATGTGGCAAGTCTTTGGCAAAATACCAGACATTTAAAGATGGATTAGATACAAATAATATTGACTCTCCAGAAGAGAGAATGCTATCACAGTATTTTTTTAAGAGAATCTGAAAAGTAGAGACTTAAATGAATTTTAAGGTGCACTTCAATCCTGCCAGCTCCATAAGATAAGGACCCCTCTAAGCCACTGCTGTCTCCAGGACAATCTTTCCCCTCAACACAGACAACCTCCCTCACCTTGCTGAGAAGGCCCTGTCCTCTGAGCACGGGCTGAAATTGATTTCCTCCAGCTGGATACATAAAGCTCATTTTGACAGACAGATGTTGATTTCTAAAGTTAATCAGATAATCCCCTCTGCACTGCCACCTTTGGCTCTCATCGGTAATGCAGACAATCAGCTGCTGTAATGAACAATTGACCCCATTCCAGGGCAGCGCACACAACTGACCACAAACGCTCTGCTAATTGCCTGCCTTCCCCTCCTATCATTATTTATTACAAAGGAAGCCTAAACAAAGCTACACCTACTATACAGACATCACAACTGAAGTTAAGAATCCAGCCCCAAACGTCCAGTCACAGCTTGCTCTTTGACTTCCCCAATGGGGACTTGGGTTTTGTATGCCTGAAGTACACAGAAGCCACTGGCTATGCAAAGCCCTCTAGAGAGACATTTCTCTGCAGTAAGTTCTCTTAAACAATGGAATTCCAAAACCAGGATAACCAGAATGATGATGTAGAGCTTCCTGCAGAATGTGTGGAGCTTCTCATTCTCACTATCAGACCACAGCAATACTTACTTCCAGAAACACACCATGTACAAAAAAAAAAAACCAAAACCAAAAAACCAACAAACCAAAAAACCCCAAACAAACAAACAAGAAAGAAAGAAAGACAGAAAGATGCAGCTAGTTTTTCCCTCTAATTTCCTGATGCAAACCATCTCCACCCTCCTGTAGAGTGAGCCCAGCTGCAGATGTAACCACTGCCACATCCCAGAGCCACAAACCATAACTTGCAATGCCCTGGTTGGCACCTCCACATTCAGCACCCTTTGCTCCAAAGTTCTGGAGTTTTACAGCCCCCAGGCTCCACATGCCACATTACAACAAAGCCTCAGACATTCAGTTTAGGAAACAACCAAATCAATCCAGCAATCAGATCAATTCCTGCCTGTTTTATACATTCAAAAGCAAAGGTAATGCTTGCGTTTCTAGAAGACAGGAGAGGAACTCACTAAATCAGGAATGTCTTCGAGTCTGTTCACATTTGCGAGAAGGAATATCCCTAAGAACGGCCTGATTGACAGGAGCTGACAAACAGCTGGGTCAGATAAATGACACCTGGATGGGCTATTTTCTGGGAAATGTTTTCCTGTGAAGGGGTCTAAGCGGAGCTGATTAGCCACAGAAATTGCTTTTCTGAGTGATAAAAATGATTCCCTTCATTCTCTTACACCACAGCCATGGGAAACATAACAATTTCAGACATAATCCTCTTCTTCCTCTGCACGTTACCTTTAATCTAAAAAAATGTTATATATATATTAAAAAAAAAAAAAAAATCTGCTTTGCTCTCAGGATTACTTCAATACTATTTTCCCCCAGCCCTCAATTTCTGCTGTTCCCTTTGACTCCCCAAGCTGAGCCTGACCTGACCACAATCACCTGGTGTTACCCAGAAGGCAGATTGCAGAATTATCTGCTTTAAGTTTTCTGGCCCGTGAACTCCTGAGCTGAGAGAAGAGAACAGCACTTTGTATCTGAAGGAATGAAGATTTAAAACTCAGTTTAAATACCTGGAGTGATAGAAGAAGGACAGATGCTAAGAATAGCAGCCTGTGCTGCTCTGGGAGTGCCTCAGGCACTCTTCTGCCTCAGGGCTCTGGAGGTGTGGCTGTTTCTCCCCATTCAAGGCATGCCAGGAATACAGAGATATATCAGGCAGCCTCTACACCCCAGCTTTGCTACTCAGACAAGACAAACGTAATGAAATATCAGGAGAATTTATCAGCCAACCTTCCTAAAATAAAGTCTAAGCAAGGGACAGTTGACTGGAGCACCTCTGATTCCCAGAACACTGCCATGCAGAAAAGCCACTACAAGGACATGCCAAAGCCACTTTACTTCCAGGCCTTGCCTCTGGCAGGAGCAACACTCTCCGCTCCACTTCCTCTCCCTGCTCCAGGAAGGCTCTGTATTCCAGGGAACAGCCAAGGAATGGGGGCAGCTCTGGCTTCTACCTCATCTACTCCAGGACAGCTCAGCCCAGCCTGCAAATCACGGCCAGGACAGCAGCCAGGCAACCTCCACGGAGTAAAGAGGTAATTCCCCGCAAACTCCCAAGTGACATTTGCCTCCATCATGTGAAATGCCACAAGCACTGTCAGCACTGTCCGGCACTCCCTGTTGGAGCTGCACTGTGACTTGTGCAGAGTCAACAATTAGTCTCCTCTGCACAAGGATAAAGAGCCTCCTCTTTGGGAAGAGTCTTTGGGAAAATCCCGGTGCTATTCAACCATTCAATATCTGAACTGCATTTAATAACCCAAGGAAAAAAACCCAAACAAAACCCCACCAAAACACAAAACCCTCACAGAAAAGCAAACAAACAAAAAGGAGGTGGGAAACCTTATCACAGGATTTCCTGTTGATTTCCAAAATAAACAGTATCAATGACCATCACTGCTGGACATGAATTCACATCCATCAGCATCTCCTCTTCATGTGCACAGCTGGGTCTAGTAGTCCTGTGGTCTCCTTACTGCTGGCCAACTCATTCTTTATTTCAAACACAGGAAAAGATTATTACAATAACTGCAATTATCATATCAGCATTTGAGTTCACTTGCAAATATTGACAATATGGTTTTATTTTACAAATCATTACAACCAGCACAACTACTGGCCTGGGACTGTACTTGGAATAGTACAAAATACCCAAACCCCACAAGCCATTAGCTGACCTTCTGAGCAAAAATTACATAACACACAACAGAGTCCCGGGTCTCTCTCTGACACCTCCTTCTCTTTTTCTTGTTACTCCCTTCAGGCTGCAGCATCTCCCATCTGTCCCCACGGGGTGCCTGGTCTACACTGCCCTTCCATTCCCTGAAACACTGTGTGGAGCTCAGGAGTCCAACTTGAGGATTCCATTTGAATCTGAATGCTTTTTGAATGCTTTTCCACTTCAGGATCAGAAACAATCTCTCAAAACTGATGTCCCTGCCCGCCTGGCAGGTCTCCCAGCTCATGCCATGGCTCAGCACCGAAGCACCACAGCAATCACAGAAGGGCTCAGGCTGGACGGGACTCAGTGGGTCACCGGGCCCAAGCCCGTGCTCAGGCAGAGTCATCCTGGAGCACCCAGCACAGGACTGAGCCCAAATGGCCCTTCAGTATCCAGTGAGGGAGACTCCACAGCTTGTCTGGAAAACTCTTTTTTGAGGCTGAACAGACCCAGCTCCCTCAGCCTGCCCTCACCTGAGAGACGCTGCAGACCCTTAATCAGCTTTGTCGCTCTCTGCTGGAGCCCCGTGACTCACACGCCCTGAGGAGCCCAGAAACGGGCACGGCACTCCCGGCGTGGCCTCACCAACACCGGGCAGAGGGCGGGACCACAATCCTCCGACCTGCAGGCAGTGCTCTCCCTAACGCACCCAGGACAAGAAGTGCCACGAACCATTTTCCAACCCGGCCGTCCCTCCCTCACAGACGCCGCTCAGCTCTCCTGCCCATCAGCAGGCTGGGCCCGGACGTGACAGGCCGCAGGCCCAGCGCAGCCTCCCGCGGAGGCCCCGCTCGGCCCGGCGGGCGAGTACCCACCGGGGCCGCGGCTGCTCCCCGGGGCCGCTCCCGGGGCCCTTCCCGCTTTCGGAGCTCTGAGGGCTCTGAGGGCTCTGAGGGGCCCGGCCCCGCCCCGCGCGCTCCTCACCTGCCGCCCGCCGCCACGCCCCGCGCCGCTTCCGCCCTCACGGCCGCGTCACTTCCGCCCGGCCGGGGCGCCACCCCGGGCCGCCGTCCAGAGGAAGTGACCGACGGGGAATGGCCTGGGCCGGGAGGGGCCCCGGGCACCGCCGAGTGCAGCTCCCGGCCCGGCCCGGGACACCCCCGAGCCTTGTCCAAACCTCCCGGAGCTCCGGCAGCTGGGGCTGTGCCCGCTGCCCTCTGGGGAAACCTTTCCCTGATTCCCGGCCTGACCCTGCCCTGGCACAGCCCGGGACATCCCCTGGGGTCACAGGTCACCAGGGAGAACAGAGCAGGGCCTGCCCCTCTGCGGGAAGTGCAATGTCACTGTGCGCTCTGCCCTCAGTCTCCTCCAAGGGCCCTCGGCTGCTCCTCACGGGCTTCCCCTGCGGGCTCTTGGCCGTCCTCGTGCCTTCCTTTGGACACTCCAATAGTTCCAGCCCGAACTTGGCTGCTTCTTTGCTCTGTGCTATCTATGGCAAGCAAAAGGGGGGATCTCTTGTCTCACACCACTCTCCACTGCTCATGTTTAGAGGTGGCAATTTAAAACTCGTCTTAAAAACAGAATTTTTAAGAATGTTACGCTAGTTTGTTATTGTATTGCTTTCACACTTCCCTTTTCCATTGCAGCAACCAAGGTCTCCCAGCACAAATGCTCCTGAAAAATGAATTGTAAGAGCACATCCGTAAACATTAAACCCACACTTTAAAGGGCTTTGTGCTGCACATGACAGAGGTATTTGAATGCTTTTCCACTTCAGGATCAGAAACAATTTCTCAAAACTTATGTAAACAGTTACAACTTCACACCATTTGAATAGCAAATACCGGCTTGTGGATGCACCAGGGAACACTTGTGATTGATATGTAGCATTAAAAGTGGTGCACAGGGGAAAAAAAGAAGGCAAGCGTCTTCAAACAGGGAATGCACTTGGAGACATCAGCACCCACTCATGCATATTCAGCTCAGGGGAGAAGGGTAAATTCATTACATAAATCATCTGTTGCAGATTGTTTGCTCAGTTCCACACCTTTGGGGGAGTGATGTTGGACCCAGTGGAGTTGCAGAGGAGATCAGTAGCCAGCAGCAGCAGCAGCTTCTTTGTTTCAGAGCCTGCAGGAGGTGCAGTTCTTGCCCTTGTGATGTTTTAATGATGGGCCTGGTAAGACCCATAAGTATGAAAAGCATAAAGGCACAAGGCCCGAGCACTAACGACCAGGGTAGGAGCTATTGAAACTCTCTGTGAGGAATGGAAAATCCTGCCAAAAACTCAAAGCAGATAAAAAATCAGATCTATCCAAATGTGAACAAGGAGCGTGTGTGGGGGTGTCAGGACCTGTCAAAAATAAAACGGGGAAGCGGATGTAAGAAGCAACAATCCAATCTATTCTTATCCATTGTTATTTATATACTGCTGATGGAAAGCCCTCCAAATGCTTTTTCCTGCTTGGTGAAATCCAGTTCAAACCATTTACAAAATTCAAGAGAATGCAAGAGGTGATGGCAGGCTGATACAGTCCCTTCCCATGTCCCCCTCCCAGCCTGAGGAAGAGGAGCCAGCAGGTTTGCAAAATCCATCATTAAAGGACAAAAAGAGAGCGAACAGAGAGAGAGAAAAGGCAGACTGGATCTTGGGCTGAGTGGGCAGAGCAGCAGCAATACAGCAAATCCGAGGTGAGAGGCAATAGCAGGGTGGCCCTGGACTGGATAAAGCACTAGGAAGAGCCTGAATGAGAGGCTGTAAATGGTTGTGAACTCCTGAGTAATGTTGTCATATATGAAACTTCCTGTCTTGCAGACAAGATCTGTCTAAGCAGGCACAAGCAGATGTGGACAACGCCACAGAAAGAATCTGGAGGCAGATCAGGAGAGCAGCTGCTTGACACAGTGTTTAATTCAGCTGCAAAGGCACCAATCTCCATCCAGCTGCAGGGCTTGGCTCTTGGAACTGGCTGGTGGAGATGGAGCAACACCATTCCCAGCCAGTGGAATACTGGACACAGTTTCTTCTCTCTCCAGAAAAATGTTTGCTGGAAACATTGCATAACCTTTCACAGGCTATTTTTGATGGTCTGGAGGACAGGACCCTTTCAGTTCAGCAAGGGCTACTCTCAGGGAGCAGACTGGCACCTGTGACCACCAGGCTCACCCAGCACTGCCTTGCACTGGCAAGTTTCAGCCAACATAGTCACACACAGTATCATTCTCCTCCAACAAAAGGAGCCCTGCTGTCTAGAGTCTTCTTCTGTCTGTTAGTTTTTCCATCACTACAATATTCAAGGGCTTCCACCCTGCCCAGAACTCTTACATAAAAGCTTTTTTTTCCTGTAGGCTAGAGCCATTGCAATTATATATACACAAACCAATCACTCATCTATTGTTGTGTCACAGACACAAATTTGTGTGCAGCAGCCAACCCTTTTAGATTCATATTGTATTTGAACTCATTTTCACATTTCTGAAGCTGCATTTTTCCACCAGAGTGTTTTTCTGAAGTTAAAAAAAAAAAAAAAAAAAAGGCAAACCAAAACACTCAACCTTCAAAACATTAAATTAACTTGCTCTTTCTTTTATTATCTTTTACTGAGCAAAGTCACCTTGGGCAGGTAGTGCCTCACTTTTCTCACTAGAAAAATGGAAACAATAATATTTTTCCATCTTTGATATTTTTAGGGTGCTGCTTAATATTTATTATAATGTTTAATACCAAAATTTAATAAAATAAAACCCAAAACCTGAAGGAAAAAATGTAAAAAGCATAGGTGAGAAGAATACAGAGGGCTGCTGTGGTTGTGTTTTGAAGGAGGTGGAAATTCTTGTAGTCTGTTGAACAGCATTTGTCAAACATTCAGGCAGAACTGTCTGAGTTGCTTTTGCACAAGGTCAGAACACAGATCAGCTCTTACTCCAGACATCCCTCTTGTTTGAGGGTTTTTCAGATCTGAGGGATGTTTTGCTATTCCAGTTGAATGTAAGGCTGAGCTCACCTAACCTTTAGAATTGTTTGGAGCTCAGATTTTGCTTCAGGTGTGACTCTAATGCTTTGGTTGTAGTGTTGCCTTAGAAGAGCAGGCAGGAAGGAACTGTGACCTTTGTTCTGTGTCTGGTGACAATTAGCACCTTGTCTGAGTGCACACCAACGATCAGTATGTGCTCACAAGATGTAAAAACGACACAAAACTAAACAGGGTTCTGTCATTTGGGAGTGCAAAGTAAAAGGTGAAGTACCTTTATTTCCCCATGGCATATAGATGTTCTAACTGTAACAGGAATACTGTATTACCTCTGAGGTATTCTTACTGCAGGGGGATGAAGTAAGGGCCCCTTTCCTTTTGCACAAGCTTTCTTCTGACTCGGGTATCTGGAGACACTTTTCCCACACACTTCCTCACAAACGTGGCTTTCCTCTTCCCCCAGCAGTGGGGCTTTGGGGCAAAATACAGTGGAATGGAATGAACCAGAGCCTGAAGTCGATAGAAGTGCCATACCTGTATCCTTTCTTGACCCTCTTGTTTCTCCTCCTCCTCAACTCCTTCTGCTTCCACACTTTCTCCCCTATCTCCAAGCCTACTGCTCAGCCCTGGAGTCATAACTCTAAACATCACTCACCAGCGTCACATTACTTATTCCTCATGAGTGCCAGAGCCCTTCTGTTGCCCTGTCCCTGCACTGCCCATCGGGCTCTAAGTTCTCAGGGCACAATGTGCTGCAGTATTTCACATGGGGCTCGGGCTGAGGCCCTCAGGCAATGCTGGGACCACCCCCCACCCCAATAAACAATAAAAATGCAACTTTCTCAGTGTAGGCATGAGTACAAAATGACTCTTGTATTACTGGCCCAGGTTAAAATGGTACCTCTTTGTGTGACTGCACTGAACTAGTGTCTGACGCACCTTGTACTGGCTGGCAAGGAAAAGTTGGATTGCAAAGTTCTCTATCCTGAGTGTTGCTGGGAAGACTCAGCTGTGAACTCCAAAGTGCTATTCTTCACATTGCATCTACACAATTTTACATTCTCACAGTATTAACCTTTGTTGACTTGAAAAAAAAAAAAAGCATATTTCTGAAATAAAGGTATATCAGCAAAGCCATGGTAACAAAAAATGGACCACAAAGAGTAGAAAGTCCCTGGAGAGGAGCACAGATGAGGACAGTGTTCTAGGCACATTCTTTTATTCAGTGGCTCCTTTCCACACTGCCAGAACACCCCCAGCTCTGAGAGTCCTGAGTGGGGATGACCTTGCTGCCCACGTGAGATCCGTGGGAGCACAGCACAGCAGTGTGGCTGCAGGCTAATGCTTTTATTTCTGTATCGTGTATTCCTAAGAGCATGGTAGCAGGAGGCAGGGATCAAATCCATGCTTCTTGCATAACTGAACAGAGCATTCCCACCAGGCTACCTGGCAAGACATCAAACCTCCCATACCAAGCCTTTATAAAAAAATAAATGAAAGACAGAAATATTTAGAACAGCCATGGCTAAGAGAAAAGCAACAGGTATTCTAAGGTCATCCATTTAGCCATGCTCCCAACAGTCCCAAATTACTTGTTCCATGCTGAAGTCAACACATACAAGCCTCAGAGAACCTGAACGTTCTGTTACAGCCTCACACTCTATGGCAGCCGTGCACACAATGCTGTACCCACATTCTGCAGCACTCAGCTGTTTGCCGTGCAGCCCCAGCTACCCTTTCATAGCCCAGCCAGAAACCAGCTCTCCAAAGCTTCTCCCCTTTCCTGCAGCCATGAGCCCCATGAGCCTGTCCTTCTGTTGCCATAACAGAATCAGGAGTTGTCACAAATTCACTAATTGCCCTCTGCCATGTGAAGAGGGCAGCAACCCAAGGAGGCAGGACCAGCTACAGCTCCCAGTACCATGTTAGTGAGTCATTATGGAGATCGCTCTTCTTAAGTTTATTTAGAACAGTGTGGGTGCTAAATATTAGATGTTGCTTCCAAAAAAATTGAAGATTGATTTTTTTCCATCCTGAAAGTTTCAAATAAAAATCAGCATTCTGATGAAAATTTGCTATACTCCCTCCCCAGCTTTAGACATTTTTTTTTTAAATTCTTCTGGACTTTTAATTCCTAAAAGGAGAAGAAAAAAAGATGGAATTCTCAAGAACATTTCTTCCTTTTTATAAAAATAGCTGTTTTAAAAATTCATATTTTTCAAATCACATATACTTAAACTAGGAACTTTAATAGTATTCTATCAGTTTCCAACATGAGCGTCAATGCTTTTAATTGTGCCTTTTAATGCTTCAATACATAAGTCATTGCTAGATACAAATTAGGGGATTTCTGAATATATTTGGAAAGTTAATAAAAAGAGAAACATGAAAAGAGATGCAAGACCCTACGTTAAATATTAGAACTAAAAGGAACTGCAGAGAAAAAGGTTCTATTAAAAGCCTACTGAAAATATTAGTGTGTGTTAAGACATTCTGACAAATCCTTGTCTGAATACTGACAGCAGGACACTCAAATCATTATAGGACAGTCTGTTTCCAAGCAGAATAATGAGAGGTAAAAGCAAGGGGGAAAAAAAAGAAAAAATAAGCTTTCGGTAAATAATTCATTTTCATTATTGTCACCATCAATTAGGACTCAGTTCTGAACCATTTAATTGTACTTTTGGCATTGCCTCCTAAAAACATATTTCAGAAAATTAAGTAATATGTGATTAAGAAAAAATTGCACTTTAATGAAATTTGCACTTTAATAAAAGCTTGTTCCTGCAGACTTAGTTTCAAGCTGGAAATAATTTTTCATATTTTCAAACATAAAAGCTAAATAACAGAAATCAATATTCCCTAGGAATAAGACTCACACCTGTGAGAAGTTCATTCAAATTCCTTGCTGTCAATAGCAAGCTCCTGTTTTAGGATCGAAGGAGATGTTCAAATTGGTTGGTTTGTGCAAAAAATTAATTATTTGATTTTGTTGTTGAACCAAAAAATTAAACCCTGCTTTTTGTTTTGTTTTCCAAAGACATGCCCAAAACATTGATTTCAGTGTATTTGGTAAATAATAAAACCTCCATAGTTTCGGGATAAGATATTTGCTATTTTTTGGTTGCAGCCAAAATTAGTTCTGTAACCTTTTTTTCCAGATATGTGCAATAAAAGCAAAGGACTAGATTCATAGAAGATCCTAGGCATTACACACAGAATTTTTTTTTCCCAGTTTCTACTTAAATGGAAATTTAGTGAAAACTCAAAATTCATACCTGAAATATTTTCTTTCTGAATGAACAGTGAAATACATGTTAAACATTTCCAATGAAACTATTAGTTTTGCATTTCTACCTTTCAGATGCCTTGTACTGCTCTTCAATATTCACACGAAGCTTTCTGTATGAGACTATTATAATATTTCTCATCAAAGCTTATTATATGAGGCTATTATAATTCCTCTGTGCTGCAAGCAAAATTTCCTGGTGGTCCTTAAAGTTATGCCATATTAACTGCCTTGTAATAGCTGTATGCCAAGGTACCATGTCAATTCCACATGATTTTTCTCTAGAAACGTGAAATTTTTTTGCATTTGTGTTATAACTCAGGTCCCTACATAATTCTAAGAACCACAGATGCAATCTTTCCTTTCATTTACAAAGCAGTAGGATACATATCTCCCACTTCAACCTTTAATTTCCCTTCCATATCAGAGTGATCTAAAAACGCCAAAATAACAGTATGCACCACAACATATATTTTAACATAATTTTGTCATTGTTTCAGAATAAAATGAGTGCATTTGTTTAGTAAGTATTTCTGTTAGTATTTCTATATGCTAGTGAAACTGCATAGCTCATTAAAAAAAGAGTAGAGCTAAGCATCTGTAGATTACTCCAGGCTTTAATTTTTTCCTGTTCCTGGGAGAAGATAAAGGGCTTAGGGAAAAACCCAACAAAATATTGTCCTCATTGTTTTAAATCTCAAAAATATTCAATGAATGTATCCCAAATTCACAAATAAATTTCCATTGTTTATTTTGATAAATAAACAATTTATCACGACATCCATTTTATCATGGCCTCCAGTTGTAGGTGAGCACATTCACCAAAACAAGCCAGAAACCAAGGCTCTTCATCAGGAAGACAGGGCCACAGCCAAGCTCCAACCTCCCAGCTCAGGCTGGGCTTCAATCAGCACCCAAAGAGTGTTCTCAGAACTACACAGAATGTGAATATGACCTTGAGTTTCCCACTGAGTCCTGAGCATCAGGGCTGAGCCCAGAAATCCTGCAGGTTTGTTTGAGGAGGCCTCTTTGTCTATTTTTATCCGAGTGTTTTGCTGCCAGGCAGAGGTGCTGAGCTGGATTGCTGAAGACAGGCTGCATCCTGCCCTGAACAGTGAGACAGCACTCGTGTGCTGTGCCTGCCTTTAGTGCGGGCACCTGTGGGCGTGTCCGTGCCCGGAGCCGGGACCTGACCTTTCTGGCATTCCGGGAAAGAGCTGGGCACAGAGACGGCCAGGACAGGCCAGTCCAACAGCATTAGGAGCAGGAATCTGGCTTGTAAGGAAGAGTCAAAAGGATCAGGACCTTCACAGAACAACTGCTGCAGGGGAGAAAGAATATCTGAAAGGATCCAACCATATAAACGTAAGGAAGAGATGGATTTTTGAATGTACCTCAAAATGAGCATGTAGGACTTATCAGAAGGGAAATAGAAATATCAACCAGCTACAAGAATATCCCTTAAAATTCAAACTGGTCTAGTAGCCGTGGCATTATATCCAGAGGACAGTTGGGGCAGCATCTATCTCTTATTATGCTGACTGGCATTTACAGTTGAGAGCTCCTGACTTTATTTTGGGGTTAATTCACAGAGTCACAGAATGGCCTGGGTTGACAGGACCTCTGGAGATCATCTGCCCAACCTCCCTGCTATAGCAGGTTGCACAGGATCACATCAAGCTGGGTTTTGAATATCTCCAGAGGAGACTCCACAGCCTCTCTGGATATCCTGTTCCAGTGCTCTGTCACTCTCAAAGTAAATAAGTTTTTCTCCATATTCAGATAGAACTCTCCTGTGTTTCTGTTTGGGCCCTGTGCCTCTTTCCCCGTTGCTGTGCACCTCTGAGCAGAGTCTGGCCCCATCCTCCTGATGGTATTCCTGGCACATGGAAATAGTGGCACAGCAAATGGTGGCACAGCATCCTATCTAGTCTTTATCATGGCAGAGCAGTCCATCTGCACCAGCACTAGCACTGATGAGGTAGTTTTGCTCCTTTTCCTCTTTGGAAATCTCATCAGGACAGGCAGACTATCACATTAAGAGTTCCTCTTTGAATGTGGGCAACAGGAGCTTGGCCTTGAGTAAGCACCATGACCTTCACAGAAGGGAAGGAAATACAAAAATTAATGCCAAGCCCAATATTGTTTCAGTCACATTTGGTATTTTATAGGCCTGTTTTGTTCAGTTTGGTATAGTATGGTTTATGTCCTGAAATCTATGGTCTGAAACACAGGAATGTATGTTATGGAAGACTCTCCCCTGCTGCAGAATTTCAGCCTCTCCATTTTCAGGAGCTCAGGACAACATGACAAACTAGTGCCAGGTTTGCATTAAGAACAACTGGTTTTATTTAGGTCCTCCTGAAAATTAATTTTGGTCTTTTAAAATTGACTGGCTTCATTCCACAACCACCACAGTTAAAGAATAAATACTTTATCACATTTTTTTTCATTCTATCAAAACTCATGCCATATCAATAAAGTGTTATCTGTATCTGAAAGACTGGCAGAGGGAGGTAAGTGGAAGCTGGCAGCCGATGCTTTGGCTAGACAGACTTTTGTGCTTGGCTTGAACTCACTGATTTCAAAATGAGGCCTCATGCACCTGCTTGCCTGGAGCAGCTTACAGGATTGGGGTCAGAACTGAACTGCAGCTACCAGGAAAGCCTCTCCCTCAACCCTGCCTCCAGTTTTGTCTTACCATTGTCATGCTTATATCATGTTTAGAAGCACTAATGCAGCCTGATCTCTCTAAATTATGTCATACTAGTGGAAGAAAAGAACAATGCTTGTCTGCCCCCTCCTTCTCCATACTCTCCTTCCTTTTATTTATTATTATTGTTATTATTATTTTTTTAAATGATGACTGTGAGGATGCCAGATTTATTTTGGCAGATATGGCTGCTAATTCATATCTACTATCACTGAGAGACATGATCTGAATTTGGGATGTCTCTCTATTTATAATCTATTTGTTATCTTACTAAATATTTGTGATTTGTTTATCTGACACAGATGACATGTTTATTATTACAAATAAGCTTCTTGGTCATGATTCACACTGGTCTCTATTATTTTGGACTGTTTTCATTTATCTGTAGGCAGCTCATTCTGTTTTATATATTCTGTCACAGTTGGTTGTGTTTTGCCTTTTTTGTGCTGATCTGTGTAAAAAAGCCCAAAGCATCACATAAAAAATTAAAACCCAAAGAGAATGTGTCCAAAATCACCACTCTATGACATCCATCCAGCAGTAATTTCAATGTGAAACAGAGTACAAACCTGAACAGATGGGAAGCTTTTAAACAAATCATAACTTAAGTTGTCAGCAAATAGCTCTGGCTCCTTTAGGATCCAGACCTATACGCTCTTCAAGTCTTATAAAGTGGACTTCAACCCAACTTTGAGTCTTCCTTTTGACTGTACTCAGCATGTCTTTATTACATATATTCAGCTATCCCCTTCAGTTTACCGAGAGCACTTTAGTGCCTTTCTGCCTCTTTTTGCACATTCACTTTTCTTCCACAACTTCCACACCAGTCTTGCCTGCAGACAAAACATCAGCCTTCCCCTTTCCTCAGTTCTGCCCAGCCTGTGCATCCCTGCCTCCTGTCACTTCCACCTGTCTCCCTGCCCAATTCACATCAGCTTTTGTTCCCCACCATCCAGCCACTGTTACTGCTTGTGGCTCCTTAGCTCTCCCTCCTTCCAGGGACAAGACCCTTTGTCCTTTGCCATTTCTTTGCTTCCCAAGGTGAGCAGTACAGAGAGTGCTGCAGAGGGAATGAGTAACTGAACCGTTATCTCTGCAAGGGAGCTGCTGTGAGCTGTAGGGATTGTTTTCCTTTTTTCATCTCATAATAATGAGTATACTGTAGTTTCAGAAGATACTTCTGCTCACTATCTGAAAAGATCTGCTAGGCTGTTCCTACTTGAGAGTGTACAAATAAGGCAGCCAGAAAATCAGTGGATAATTTCTCTCTGGCCAATATTGCAAGTTTTGAGCTGCTTGCCTTGTCACCAGATTGGCTTCAACCATTGCCAAAATCCCATCAGTTGTGAAGAAATTCACAAGACTGAATTGCTTGCACCCAGAGCTTAACCTTATGTTAAACTAATTCATGAAAGCTAGACCTGCCACCATTTGACCTATCTCCTGCTCTTTAGGGGTCTCCCAAAACAGAGGGGTCTTTTGTGTCCTTTGCATGAGGCAGAGGTTCTACCCTGTGGAGTCACTTGCAGCTGTGTGGATGGTGGTGGATGTCTGAAACAATTCCATTATGTTCCCCAAAGAAAAGTCCGGAGCAAGTTCTTTCAGTTTTGAGTTTTGTCTCTTTGTATGCTCCTTGAAATTCTTTCAGACACCAAAATAGAACACAGAAATATTTGTCACGAGCCAGCATGTCTGAGCAGAAGGGATCCTGTCTACAAGTAGATTTGAGGGCAAAAGTTGACCTGAGCAAAAGCCTGACTCCATAAATAATGAGCAACAGGAGATAGGAGCACATCTCAGCAGCGACCTCTTCAGCAAACATTTGGGCTGCCTCTAGTTAGACCATGCTACATAAAAGGAAGTCTGAAAGATTACCTCAAAAGCCAAAGAACCCCAAAGACTCAAACTTTTAGAAAATTACATCATTTAAAGAGATCAGTCCATTTATCTTGCTAAATATAATATAATCAGGTGATTTGATCAGTCACCTTCAAGGAGAGAAAAAGCTTTAGGACTAAGGAGCTCTTTACCCTGGTAGAGAAGGGCATAGTTACTCGTCTGGAAAATAAAAATGATAACTTCATATAAGAAAAATATTCCAACTTGTAAACCATGACAGAGATAACCCACAGTAACAAAATATCATGGAATGAGACAAATTCTCTACCTTTTACTATCTTCCCGGTGGTTCCAGAAGCATTTCTGGAGATACATTTATTTTTTTTTTAAACTCACATTCCAAACTGCATGAGATCATACAATATGTAGCACATCTGGCCAGATGCTTTATTGACTTGTCCTGGCCTTAATTTTCCTGGGAAGTCAGTATCTGCTTACCCCTGTTATGAAACCTGAGCACAGACCCAACAAGCCACACTGTCAAGGTGAAACAGGACTGCACCGAGGGTCTGTAATCAGAAAAGGCTCTGTCTGCTGCAGATGAGGATTGAGTAAAGGCAGGAAGCAAAGGCTCTGCTATCTTCATCTTTAGTCCTGCAGCTAAAAGCCAGGTGTTATGGTTTGCAGTCTTACCTTCTTTAAGCTGAATTCTGTAACAAGGTGAACTTTCTTGTGTTGAAGCCGTTGAATTGTTAATTCATACCGATAGCACAAAATTAGAACCAAAGGGAAAATGTCTTCTATATACCAAATATAAAGAGTTGAAATATGGTGAGGACAAATGCTGCTTCTTCTGTCAATTTTTTTTCTCTTCAGTGGAACACAGCTAAGCTGACATAAATATTTTAAACAGCTGCTCATCAGAAAAATGCTGTATTGTAGCCTGAGCTGAAATGCATCCTGTTCATGAATGTTTTTTGTTTTCTTGACAGTATTTGATTTCTGCCATTGCAGAAAAAAACCTAGTTGGAGTATGAGTTTACACTTAAAATTATTCCATTTCTTTTTTTTAATTATTATTATTTTTAATCTTTTTTTTTTCTTGTGTATCTTATGCAAGGTCAAATCACACGAACTTGTCCCCTCTGAAAATCTTCATGTAATTTGGAGGAGCCAGTCAGATAATACTGGGAGAATCAAGCCCATATTCAGGTTTTTTCTTTCCATTTTACTGCAGTGTTTACAAAAGACTGAACAACTGTCAGCTCAAACAAAAACCTGACTGACTCTGAAGAAAATGTCTCTGTGTAGCTTTTTCTCTCTAGAATTAATCAATTAAGTGGTCAAAGCTTAATTTCACGAAAAAGGCAGGAGATAATATAACATTTAAGCAACATGAAAAGGGGAAGTGCGGTCTGAGGCGAGACCTTTATTCCTTTTAATTTGCAGTAAATAACAGAAGGCTGCAGTAGCACAGC
Source organism: Zosterops lateralis (assembly GCF_965231275.1). Taxonomy (NCBI): domain Eukaryota; kingdom Metazoa; phylum Chordata; class Aves; order Passeriformes; family Zosteropidae; genus Zosterops; species Zosterops lateralis. The sequence continues at coordinate 180,422 of NC_139765.1, forward strand.
TCAAATACAGTCAAGATTTCAAAATGTGTCAAAACCACACATCTCAACTAAGGCTACAATCCAGAATTTGTACCTTCTCCTGATGAGCAGCTGTTTTAAATATTTATATGGCAGTTTAGCTGTACTCAACTGAAGAGGAAAAAACAACCCAACAAAAATGGAAAGAAATGGAAGTATTTATCCTTACCACATCTCAGTTCTTTATGTTTGATTTATAAATTGAGATGTTTCCCACTGCTTCTGGTTGTATGCTATCAATAAGAATTAACAATTCAACACGCACAACACAAGAGAGACAGAGATTTCACCTTGTTGCAGACGTCAGGACTGCAATCACACCTGGCTTTTAGGTGCTGAACTAGAGGGTGCCAGAGAACTACTCGCACTTTCCTCAGTGTTCACTTGGAGCAGAGGAAACACTGCTGTTGATTCCAATGTCTTCTAATTACAGCCCCTGAGCAGCACCCTGTGTGAGTGTGGGCAACACGCTCCTCGTGCTGGCTTCATTTTATCCATCTGTTTAACAGGTGCAAGCAGACAGTGACTTGGCTTGGACTCAGGATGGTGAAACATCTTCTCATTGATCTGAGTAGTTTTGGAGGCAGCATCAAGTGAAAGAAGCCCGAGTGAAAGAAGCATTCAGGAGATGCACTTTTTTCCTCCCCTCTGTCCATAAATTAGGCATGAGAACATTATGATTGTCTTGATTCTATTTTGAAATTACTCATCTGACTCCTGCAGAATTTGTTTTTGGACTGCAGGCTGTTTGCAAGCAGTTCTGAGAATATCTGCTTGAGCAGCTGCTAACTTCCAGGTGAGACTGAAAATGCCCATCTTCCCCCAGAAATCAGAATGAAAGATGGAAATAAAGGACCATGATTCTTGCATCCCTTACCTCCCATCTTTTCTCTAATTCTGTGGGGTTTTATATGGTTTGTGGTTTTGGCTTCCTTGTGTGTTCCCCTTAAGAACTTAGATCTGATGGGAAATACCAGCTGTGGGGATTTCGCTTGCCCTTCCAACAGGAAGAAGAGGAGAAAATGTTAGGTTAGTTAAGGTGAATTTAACATTAAATGCAACATTAAATGTGCCTTTCCTTAAGTACCAAGGACTTGGTCTTAAACATCAATAATCTTTGTTGTATTCCATGTACACACCTTCCTAACTTCTCTTTCTCTTCAAACAAAGACAACAGAAATGCGGGTCTTATAGAAGTATAAAAAACCTTATCATAAGCTTATGATAATAAGTCCACAGAATCATAGCTGGGAACCTAAGCTATATACCCTGCTTCTCCAACTGGAAGCACTTTGGATACGGAATTACCAGGGGTAAATTGTTACTTTGCAAGGTTGAGGCAGGGAAGGTGGAGGAAATTGGGATCAAATTCAAGAAATGAGGAAAAGTCTGTCTGGGTTTGCTGTGATGACCTCCTGTCCAAGAGGAGATAGAGTGTAACTGAGAAGGGAATGCCTCAGACAGAATTTCAAATGGAAAAACACGGGAAGTCTCTACCTGTCAAAAAGGCTGGAGTGATTTGTTTGCATCAAGTTTCAGTGAGGTGTTGAAATTTAAAGTGAAATTAGGACCTCTCAGAAAATGTTACAAGAACATTCTGCAGTGAAAGTTTTTCTACAGTTGAGACACTTAAAGGTGTTATTACCTTCCCTATCATGTATGCTTATTAGTGTAACTTTATTTATGGATTAATTTTACTCTGAGTTAAATAGCTAAAGAAATATAAAATTAAATCATATAGTATTAGACCTTTCCAATAAATCCTGCAGCTTGACTAATTTTTATTTTGTTGTGGCTTTATAATGCATGCTTATTTTAGTTACTACTGCTGCACTTTATTTGTAATTGTCTGTGCAATGCCCAAGTACCTTGCTAAGTGGATAAGAAAAGCACTTTATTCCATAAGAACATAATTAATCCATTATTATTCATTATTATTTTTTCTGGAATGGACTGAAAATAATCAGTACTTTGAAAACTACAAAACCAACAAATTATCTATGGCAAAAATAATTTTAACAGAATTCAGGCTTTCCTTATCTTTGCCATTGTTTCCTTCCAGATAATATCTCTCCTAAAGAGAGAAGCAGCAGGATTTAACGACCTGAAGTTTGGGCTAAATGCCAAAGATGCTTGAAATCAGAGATCTGTTGTGTTGTGTGTGTGTGATGTCATCATGTGTTTCCCCCACCTCATCCCTTCTGCCTCATCCTCTTTCCCCAGTTTCCTGCATGGCCTTGGACAAATCATTTAACCGCTTTATGTCTGCATTTCCCTTTTTCGGATGGCTACAGTCCTACCATTCACCTTCTACAGAGCAGCCCTTCACCCGTGTGCAGAGCTTTGCAGATGATGCATGCTAGGTATGGTGGCAGCATAACCGAAGTGCCACGATGATGGCTGGATAAAAGAGGAGGTGTTTTCCAGCTATGCAGGATCTCCCTCACAGCCAGAAAGAAGACATTCAGCTTCTGGTGATGTGCTTGCAGATTCCTCCTGGATGAATACCCCATCTTTACTGAATTTTCTCATTACAGAAGATTATGCAACTATTGACTCTTGAAGTTTTGTAAGGAGATCCTTGCATACTCCTCATGTTAGGCACAAAAGCATTCTGCTGCATTTCCTTTGGTACATGCTCTCTTTAGAAACCTGGAAGGGCAGGACTGGTTGTAGCATTTTTGTCCACCAGTCCCCACACTTGCACAGAAAACAGGTTTGTTTCTTATTCTCCTACTAATCTGCTTGGTTTTAGCTTACCGATACATGGCCATAGGTCTCTGTTAAATTTTTGACAAAGATTTATTGGTACAAATGAGGCTAATGAGGCTGACCAAGCAAATTAAAGGTGCAGAAACAATGAGTGAATACACAGGTTCACTCTGTGCAGTAAAAGTCACATCTTCCGACAGGCTTTGAAGCACCATGACAGACTTCCAAGCTGTTTTGCCCTAATCATCCAAATCAGGATTATTTTTTTTCTTTTTAGTTAGTATTTCCTTAAGAATCCACACATGACCTGGCTGACTTTACCTGGATAGGCCAGTGTGATGTCTATGACCCTTATTTCTTCATCTCTTTTATCCAGCTGAGCTGCAAAGGAACAGAAGTTTTCACCTCCAGTCTTCCTGCGTGTGCCTTTCTTCACATTCCCCTATAACCATCCCTCCCCTTGCTAAATAATGCCAGTTTCTGCTCAATCTCCTGTCATAAAACATTAATGACACACCAGGTGATGAGATGGAGGAAAGTTTCCTGTACAATTTTCCAATAAAATCGTAAGTGTGATGGATTTGAATGCTCATATTCCTTAGAGTTCACTCTGGGGTCTTCCCCCAGCGCACAGGGGACATGTGGCAGTGTTCTCTGGTACCCCAAAGCCTCCTCTAAGTGAGGAGAGAAAGTTCTCTCCTGCACGAGAACTGAAAGTAGCAGTTCTGATTTAGGAGCAGTCTGTGAACAGTTTCTAACCCTGGTGATTTTGTTTGCATCAGTTTACATTCCTAAGGCCACCTGTGAACAGAAGAGACTGGAAATACACCTTTCAGCTCATCTGAAACAGGGATTCTCTTGCACATTTCTTCTTTCCTCACCTCATAAAATCCTTGCTACAGTGCAGGTTTTGCTAATCTGAAAAGGCAAAATGAGAGTAGCTCTACACTCAAAATCACTTAAAACCAGTTGATTTTCATTCTGTGGCCTTGCACTTTTTGTACAATGAGTCAAATCTAGTGGCATGCTTGTCTAAAATCTGACTGCTCACGATGCCTCCTGGATCTTCTGTACTCACAGTGACTGGATAGAATTTTACCCATTACAGAAACAACTTCATGGATCCACACAGAAATTCCTGAAAGTAATTTCATTACCCTTAGCCAGGTTATTTACTGATGAACGTAATAGAAAGCACACACACAGTCTCTCAAACTCAAGACTGTAAGTTTGCAAATACTTATGGCTGTGGATAAAGGAGGGCAAGAGAAGGTATTTCTTCAGAAATGAACAAAAGTCTGCATGGAGTCTAACAGCAAAGGCCCTGCCTCTCAGCTCACATCTACAGCACCTACACCCCCTGCAAAACTCCACAATAAGCCCCAGTTTTCTTTCAAAGAACTTAAAGGACACCAAAAACTCCAAGCAAGTTCCAATCCACTTTCCTCAGAAACTGCTCCTGAGACGTTTAACCCTGCATTCAGATTACATGAAGGACACTGAGGTGCTGGAGCAAGTCCAGAGAAGGACAGTGAAGCTGGTGAAGAATCTGGAGCTGAAGTCCTGTGAGGAGGGGCAGAGGGAGCCGGGGGTCTTTAGCCTGGAGAGGAGGAGGCTCAGGGGAGACCCCATCGCTCCCTACAACTTCCTGAAAGGAGGCTGTGGTGGGGTGGGGACCAGGCTCTTCTCCCAGGCAACCAGCGACACGGCAAGGGGAAACGACCTCGAGCTGCTCCAGGGAAGGTTTAGGTTGGATATTACAACAAATTTCTTCACTGCAAGAGTAGTTAAGGTTTGGCACAGGCTGCCCAGGGAAGTGTGGCAGTCCCAAATACAAGCAGACATGACTCTTAGTGCTATGGTTTAGCCGGTATGGTGCTGTTTAGTCAAAGGCTGGACTTCATCATCTTGGAGAACGTTTCCAACCTTAATGTTTCTAACCAGGTAAGCCAAAAACAGGGACTTTATCCACACGGCAGCCAAAACTAGACAATTATTCAAGTCCCTCTGGAAAAAAAAAAAAAAAAAAAAAAAAAAAAAAAAAAAAAAAAAAAAAAAAAAAAACCGAAAGAAATCACGAAGCCACCCTGGATAAGGACAGCACAGCAACACTCAGCGAGGCAAGTCAGGGAGAGGGAGAAGAGCGGGTCCTGGAGGGGCTGCGCAGAGGGCTCGCCCCGCTCGGCGGCACCGGCACCGGGCGGGAAGCGCTGCCGGGGGAGCCCCGGGACGGGACCGCGGGACACACGGACAGACGGCACCGCCGCCCCGGTGGGTCCCGCGCGTGCGCGGCGCGGGCGGGGGCGGGCCCAGCAGGAGCCCCTCCCGCGCGCTCCCGTCCCCGCCCCCCCGCGGGAGCGCGCGGCGGCCGGCGGGGCGGGGGCGCGTGCCCGTGCCCGTGCCCGTGCGCGCACCCCGCGCCGCTCTGGCCGGAGCGTCGGCGGGCGGGCGTGCGGGCGGCGGGGCCCGCGCCGGGGCCGGGGCATGGAGAGCCTGCTGGAGAACCCGGTGCGCGCCGTGCTCTACCTGAAGGAGCTCACCGCCATCGTGCAGAACCAGCAGAGCCTCATCCACACCCAGCGCCAGCGCATCGACGAGCTGGAGCGGCGGCTGGACGAGCTGAGCACCGAGAACCGCAGCCTCCGCGGGCAGCAGCAGCAGCAGCAGCAGCCGCCGGCCCCCGCCGAGCCGCCCGCGGCCCCCGCCGAGCCCCCGCAGGGCCCCCCGCCCGAGCAGCCCCCGCCGCCGCCGCCGGGCCAGCCCGAGCCGCTTCAGCACCACCAACAGCTCCCGGCTCCGCCGCCCGCGGGCAAAGCGGCTCCGGCGGGGCCCGGCGGCGGCGGGCGGGCTCCCGGCCACCAGCACCCCGCGGCGCAGCCCCACCAGCACCCCGCCGACAAGGACGGCAGGGACAGGGGCTGCTGCGCCGCGCTGCTCCAGCACAAGACCCCCCAGGCCATCGGCAAAGGCGTCCTGAGCCGGAGAGCGGAGTAAGTGCCGAGGGGGAGAGCGGGCGGGAGGGTGAGAGGGCTCTCTCCGGGCCCGCATCCAGCGGGGAACCGGGTTATACCCCCTGCAGCCCCGCAAGGAGGGAGAGGCGGCGTGTGGGTGGGTGGGGAATCCCTCCCTCGATGCGTTCTCGGGGAGAGCAGGCACAGTGCAAAGAGGAGCCAGGATGCTGCTGCTTCCGAGATGCATCAGCCTCCCGGCTCGCCGCGCTCATTCCTGTGGACGAGGGTCTGTTCGCGGTTTGGAGCCCTCGGCAGCTCACCCGCGGGGCACCGTGCCCTCCTTGTCTGTCAGAAACAAGTGAGCCCGTGATGGACGATGAGTGCGGTTTAGCCCGGGCACGAAGAAGCCTCGCAAAGCACAGCAGCGTCGCTCCTGCTTGCCTTAAGTTGCTGGTATCTGTCAAAAAACCCCATCATCCTTGGAGCGAGCTGGGGTTTTCCTGCCCTCACTGATGTAAGGGGTGCATTGTATTTCACGTGGTGTGATGGCTTCATAGAGATACGGATGGTGCACTTAGAGACTGAAATGTATTGTGTGTGCATGAATGTATAGTAAACAAGGACGAGCATTCCAGCGCTATAGGTGGTGGAAAGGGCTGCTACTGAAGAGCAACATTCTCTTGGATTACGTATTCAGTATGTGCCAACAGTTCACCAGCTGGTAATTACAGCTGCGGTCAGTATTGTCATTTCTTTCTGGATTTGCACTTGGAAAGCAGGGGGATATTTTCTGGTTGAAAGCCAGAGTTAGTAAAGTTAGGAGAAGGAGCATAGTTTCTGCTGTGGCTTCTTTTAGATAAGAAAGAAACTAATATAAGTCATAAAAGTAGATCAAATGTCTTTCCCAGAATTGTCTCTATTGTCTTGATTATAGTGATGTCAAAACAATTGAAGTGCACAACACATAAGTACATATGAAGCACATAAATGAAGTTCACAAGCCTAAAACATCTTCCTTGTCTCTTGACAATTTACAAAAAGGGATCCTTCTCTCTCGTGTTTGTTTTGAACACACAAGCAGAACTACAACATGGAGCTGGATTTTCCACTGGTGTATTTAGAGTTATACCACTTCATAACAGCTCAGCATCTGTCATGTGATTCTGTGAAAATCAGGGGAGATATTGCTATTGAAAGGAATGCTATTAAAGGAATAGGTAGGGACAAGGCATGCTTGAATCCCAAAAAGCATATGCTTGCTTCTAAAATACTGCACCGTAAGACTCAATTTTGCAATCACAACTTAGAGGAAGTGAGTGGGCTCCTCAGAGTATTAATGCAGGTAGTAAGCCTTTGCAGGATCTGGCTCTTATTCATCATGAAATAGCTGGAGTTTAAAAAAAGAAGTGGGGCCAGATCCTGAACTCATGCCAGCTGGTGTAAATCCAGAATAGCATGGTTTGAATCCCTCAAGTCAAACCAATAAGAAACCCAAATAAAAATGCATAATCAACCCCATTGTTTTTTCCAGAGTGACTCCCTGCAGTGAAGGCTCTGAAAGGAGCATCATCTCGGCAAGGGCTTTCCTTGCTTCTGCTCAGAGTTTCTAACATACGTCATTACACAGACTGAAGGATCAATTTCTGTGCATAAGCCTCAATACTTCCTCCTCATCTGAGCTCTTTTTGCAGTGGGGTTTGACTGGGGGAAGAATCGTAGGGGTTTTTTTCATGCCAAAATGCACAAAGAGAAGTGCATTAAGAAAACAGCTGATTACTGGTTTATCATATGATGATCTTTCTGTTTCAGATAGATAGAAGGTTGGATGGAACCTTTTCTGTGGATAGTCAGGGCTGCTGCTGGAGATAACAGGGTGATCTCTGCAGCGTTCTTCACTCAGGAAGATTGAAATAGACGGATTCTGTTTCCTTCTATAGCTTAAGCAAACCAAAATCTTTGTATAGAAAAGGAAATATGAGAGATGCCAGTCTACATTTCTCACTCCTGCAGGTTCTTTTTCCCCCCAGACTGATTGTATATACTGAGTTTCATACTCTCTTGTCTCTGACTGTTACAGGGTAATCAAAGAGACTGCAAAATCTAACTTAAAGGCAACTTGGATGGTGGGTGACGAGTCTTTCACCACCTATTGACAGGATGCCCAACACATGATTCAATTGGCGAACCTGCGAGTTGTATTTTTGCTTTTGTGTGACAGCAGAGGACATATATGTTAATACCTATACAGACCAGGTATCTTCTCTCCCTTCCTTCCTCCCCTGCCCCCATGTCCAAACATATTTTTCCCTGTTATAAACTCTGAAATTCAATGTTATCTATATTTTTTTCTTAGCCAAGAGGAGAGGACTGACTGCTCATTACAGAAAATGGCCACTCTAAACAGATCAAGAAAAGGATAATTTAGCATGTTGGATACAGTGGCTAAGATGAGAGGTTGAAGCAGCACCCAGGCAATGCCCTGCTGCGTCTGCCCAGTAATGGAATTCCCTGTGCCCTCACAATACAGGAGATTCTGGCAGGATGTTTAAGCGTGGACTTGTGCTGGTCCTTCTCACCTCAGACATAGCCCAGGGATTTTGCTCATTGTGAGTCAGGTTTGAGGGGTTTTTTGCAGCCCAGCTTACCTCAGGCTCTAGATAGAAGTGAAGACCTGAGCTTTTGGACACGTGTGACTATTCATGTCAGCTGGGGCAGTCTTCTGCAAGGGATGTCTTCTGCAACAGAAGCATCTCTTTTATTTCAAAGGAAACTTCAGTCTTATTTTTGTTGTTAGATTTTGTAAAAACTGACAACTTTTTCTTCTTTAAAGACTTAAAAAAACCCCAAACCAAACCCAAACACAAAAACAACAACCCAAACAAAACCTACATTTTAAAAGGGAAAAAACCCAAGCCTATCTCTGGAAATGGAATTCCTGACCTAGCCAGAGCCCCCAGATTGTTGCTGCATGTCTTTTTGTGGGAAAGATGGTACTCAGCTTAGCTACAAAAGGAGAGGAGGAAAAGGAGAAAAATTTTTGCAGAGATTTTCAGCAAGAATTAGGCTGATTATTATTCCACGGCATCTGTCTCTTTCTACCTTAGGAGGCTATTGCATAAGCACCTCACAGCTTTAAAAACAAAAAAATAAGGTCACTCGTCATGGAATGTTTTGCTTCAAAAATACAGGTTGCCAAATTAGCATAGCTCAGAACACCCTTACACCCTTACAGCCTCTTGTCTTAAGGGACCATCCCAAAGTGTCAGCAAATCCTGAGTATAAATTTTCCATCCCTTTATCAGAATACAACCTTCTTTGCCAATCCCCAGTACCCTTCCTTGAGTATCAGGGAAATGCCACAGGGTTGAATTTAGCAGATTAAGTCTAAATGACCCAAATCCTGCTGGTTTTTATCAGAAAAACTCTCAGTAGGAGCTGTCTATGGAAGGACTTCCGATTCTGAGCCCAGGCATTAGTCGGAAAACTCACTCTGATAAATACAATTAGAATAATAGCTAATAATCCATTATACATCCTTCCATCGAAAGACATGCTGCAATTCACAAACATTCTGTATTAAAGTGGCATTAAAGTCTTCTTTTAACCGTGTCATAAATAGTGAAAAGAAGACACAGAAACAGTATTTGTCTAGCATGACATAATGGATCTAAGTATTGTCTTTAAATTATTAGCCTGTGTTTGCTCTACAAGATAACTTCTCATGCAAAACAAACTACATGAAGTCTTATGAGAATTTTTCTAAAATCACATTTTCCCAGAGGTCTTAAAATTCATTTTGGATTTGCATTAGACTGAAATCTATATTATTTTATTTTGTACTGGTTTAGGTTAGAATTTTTTATCCTAGTAAAGAGGCAAGTGTTAAAAGATGATGTTAAATCACTTAATTGCTCTTGTGTTCTGACACTGCTGTTTTTTTGTTAATTTCAACAGCTCAATTATATAACTTTAAAATGAAGATATTGCATATGCAGAGGTGCTGTTTTCCATAATTTTCCTTTTTAACTATGCGTTGATGTTCTATTCTATGGATTATCTCCAGGGTAAAGGCATTAGAAAAAAAATCCTACTGATTTCAATGGGAGCTAACAATAACTGTAAATATTATGGTTTACCATGAACATATATTGCTATATGTGCGCACTGCACCAGCACAAAAAACCCTCCAGCAATTAGGAAAAAAAGATCAGAACAATTCCAAATGGCTCGTGTACCCCAGATTTCACTTTGGGCACACAAGGAATGCTACTTTTGCCCTCTTTTTTCAGTCTCTCAGATTTCCTCCAGCATATTTCAGGGTTTAACTCCCTTGAGCTTTCACACACCAGAAATAGTTGCACTGGTGCTGCCCTGGGTTCTGCAAATCCCTGCTGGCAATGCAATGCGTTCTGATGCAATGTCTCAGCACCAGAAGTTATTTGGCTTTGAGTGCTGTAAGTGGGTTTCCGATGACAGAGGTCTGCGCTGGCACAGCTTCACAGGCTAAAGTCCTGCTCAGATGATTTGGGCATGAAGAGCACGCTGAGAGGAAAACAGAAAGTAGACTCTCCTTGACTACATCTAATTTAAAGATCTATCCATACTGCTTCCATTGCAATCAGCTAAGACATACTTTACAGCACACACCTGCATTGTACCTGCAGCAGGGCCTGTGAAATCCTGGGCAGAGGAGGATGGAGTCAGTGATTCACGACAATAATTAAGAAATAATACAAGAAGTGAGGGATGGAAAAAAACTTATCTTAGGAAAGGTTCAGGATGAAGTTCTAGGTATGAAATTGCTGAGTAAGGACAGCCCAAGGACTTCCTCCCACAGGGATAAGACTTCAGTAGGATGCTGTATAAAGTCCCAGCCAGAACAATACAGTGTCAAGGCTGAAATTTATATTGTGGGAAATCTCCCTTGTGGGATGGGAGCATCAGGAAGTAATATCAAGAAAGGAATTTCTGTGAAACAATGTCTAGCAGTGCTTTGGACAGACACCTCTTCCCTATCTGTGTCTGAGCCCAGCTAGAGCAGTATCTGGAATAGCAAGGACTTGTACCAGTCATTTAGCAAGAGGAGATGGGGCCTCAAAACAACAGCAAAAGCCAAAATTTAAAATACTTAAATAAGAAGGGATGCAAATGCACTATTTTTTTTTTTAATAAGATGGTGATATTTTTATGTCACTCTGCTGTGTGTTCTGTTGCACCCAGGCTGCTCTTCTGTGGTGGCAAGGGTACCTTTCTTCCATGCTTTGTATCGACCCATTTGCTGTCACTTCCCAGGGAGATCCACGGTAACACTTCTCTGTGAGAAGCCTTTAGGACCAAGGGACTCACATGGCAACACTGTTAGCGTTCAAAATGATACACACATGGCTGCTTGGAAAGGTATCAAGGGAAAAATGTCCCAGCTGAGTTGGTGTTAACAGTGTCCTTGAGAATTTGTGCAAGGGCCTCAGGGCCAGGTGACTCTTGGGCTGGCTGTCCCACTCTTCACAGCAGCTGGCACTTCCATATCCTTCATTAAATGATATGCACAGGAATATACAGTCTAGGCATGGTGCAGGCAGTTTATGCATGCAGCAGGTGGCTACTTATATGAGGTAGACTGTACGCATTCCCACCAATGCCGTATTTGAAATTATTTACACTTTTAGTCAGAAAAAATCAGAGCAATCTCTTCTCAGGATGCTCATGCTAGTCTTTAGACAGTGCCAGAACAGAGCCTGTCAGCTGGAATTTGGGTCTGCTATTAATTATGGCATAAACTTACCCATTAAAAAGAAAAGTTCACGTGATAAAATGATGTGCACTTCTGCAAGCAAAAATACCTCTACACAAATATATATTTTGGACTGTAGAAATTTCTCAGCTGTATTTTTTTCCTTTTGCCTTGGAATGCAGGTTGAAACAGGAAAAAAGAGCTACTGCCTGTCTTCCATAGTATTTCCGTAAATAGAGTTTATTCATCTTCTGCTTTCCTGTTATTTTCCCCATAAATGCCTATAAATACCATTTTAGGTTGCTTGTTTTCTTATTTCTTTCCTAGTTCAGCAGTGGTTTATTTCTCTTTCCAGTCTCAGTTATGAAACCTTTTGTTTTTCTCTCTTAGGAAAACATTATAGAAGGCCAGAAATAATTTCTGTTTAAGAGATGGAAAATATTATATTTGCTTTAGAATTACTTGTAGCCTGTGCTTATTACTTGGTCCACATTCCATGGAACCACATAAAAGCAAATAAGAAAAAAAAGGAGAAGAGTAATTTATAAGGACAGAGTCTGAAATGTGACAATTTTCTCTTTTTTCCTGGCTTTTAAATATATATATATATATGTATATATATATATATATATATATTCCCTTTTGTCCCCTCAAAGAGATGTACCTTGAAACAACCTAGTATTATTCTTGTATTCATCTATTCTGGAATATGTAATTTCATTTAGTTAAGCCCTAGGTGAGAAAATGAGAGTCTTGACTATTGGATTTGTTCTGCCCAATGGCTCAGTTTAAGATCTCAGTTCGAGCATTGGATTAGCAGTCCTAAAATCAAACTTTAATGCCTCCTAAATTTATTTTTAACAGACTTGTGATGCTGGACTGACCCTTTCATCTCTGTGTATTTTAAGATCTGTGACAAAGCAGTTGGAGATCTATTGTTACAGACAGGAGTGAGCAGGTAGATCAGGAACAATCCTTTTTCTAAATTCCAGCATAGGAAGCAGCCTAAAGCTCCTGTCCTTGCTTGCAATGTGTACTTCAAGGCAATATGTATATTTGCACATAAAAAAGAGAATGTATTTGCATGAGCATTTGTCTGCAGAAGTGTCTCAGAGCCAAGCTGAAACAGCACCTAGTTTCTGTGCTTTTTACATACAGAAAAGCAAATCATCTGCTGGAGGAAATCAGTGCATCTTTACTGACGTCAGTACAGCCATGACAATTTACATCACCTGAGGATCTGTACCAGATTTTGTGTATCTGTCCTCACACGCAAATACACATCCCTCCACTGGTGTAAATGGGTGCTGATAATAGCAGGGAGAGCAATGCATGGAGATAACAGTGAACAATGAGAAAACCGTTAAGCAGCATTCTCATTCTTCCTGTAATAGGTTTGAGATGTTCTCTTATGGTATTTTAATATGAGGTGGTAGGAGTTTTGTTGCTTCAGGGTTATAAAGATATATTTGCTCTTTTGATAATGATTTTTTTTTCTCTGTGCTGTGTATACACAACCTGCTTCTCACACAGGTATGATTATATTGGTTTTTTACTGTTTTTGCTAAGATTATGCTCATTGCTCAGCTCTTATTTTCATGTGGTCTGAAGTTGCACTTTCTGAGAGACATGGAAGTGGATCAATATCTTCCATGATTAGTCACATCTAAGAGGGAACATTTGGATAAAATTGAAGTGATTTTTAAATTAAAAATAAAAATTAAAAATTAAAAATGGAAAATCCTGCCCTCTTCTAGCTGAAAACAAGGTGATCGGTGATCTGCAGAACTAATGAAGCTTTGCTTCCAAAAGATTTGTGCCACAGTTACATTTTCTGATGACTAACAAGATGTGAATTCTGATCTAAGCTTCTCCTGGTGTTGAGGCTTTTATAACATCTCGTTCCAACATGGAGACTTCTCTGTGGAGAAATGGCTTCAGTTCACTCAGCAGCCTTTTACTCATAGGAGAACCTACAAAGTTCTCTCTGCTACACCCTGCCAGCTACTTTTATGGAACTTGCTAGAGGATGGTATCTCTGAAATCACTGTAACTGACTCAAACTTGGTTGAAACTCTCTGTGGGATTTGCAGTTACAAAGCAGAAACCAACATAGACACATACACACAGAGAAAAAGAGAGACACACACGCATAGAGGAAAAAAGGAAAATATTATATGATCACAGAAATCACATTTTTCGTAGGAACCCAGGGAATAAAGACCAAGTGCTAGATGTTACATCAGAATGCCTGAACAGTCCACTCCAAATCTGTGACTCTGTCTTGGAACTGGTGTCCTGTTTTTAATAGCTGCTTAAAAGTCTTGGAGTCTTAAAGTTATGAAGAATCTGAGAATTGCTGTAGAGCTTCAGGGGACACAGAGGTAGAGGTTTACCACTGGCAAGTGGAGTCTGTTGCTCCTCCTGGCATTGCATATGAAGTTGGTGGATCATCTTGTTCCACCTGCCAACATTTGCATGGACATGGGCTGCTGCTGAGGCAGTTACTGCTAGAGGGTTTATATTTGGCAAAGCTCACTAAAGCATCTATGTAATTCTCAAGAGAAGTAGAAAATTGACACTGAAATTATTATAGATCTTAAGGAAGCTTGGGATTTTCTTCACGTTTTGCTGTACTTTGGACACTTCTTCAAATTCTGACCTTTCTATTAAAATTCAGGACATTGCTGTCAATCTCTTTGCCATGTTGCTTTCTAGGCACTCCTCTGAAGTGGTTCACATTATCCTGCTCCAGTGTGAGAATTGCTCTAACGCTGTATCCTCTTCAACATCCAGCATCTTGGTATTGCAGTGCCTGGGTGGACCCTGCCTCCATGGGATCTGCCTCCTGGAGCAGTATTGTTTGGCCCTAAGGTTCTTCACTGACTTTTTAAGCGATACCATTTTTGAAAAGAGAGGGTATCTCTCCATATTTATAGAGATTATTTCCTTTCTTTTTACCTCAGTTATGGAATTGAACTTGTCCTTCTTTTCTTCATTCCCATATCACCCCCCCTACCGCGCCCCTGTGAGGAATCCTGATTCTGCCTCTTTTGGGCAGTTCAGTTCTGCAGTCAGTTCAGAATTCGCACAGATGTCTTTAATTTGCTGGTTTTTAATTTGCAAATCCATTCCCTGTAGGCACCAGTAGATTGCCTGTGCCTGCCCAGGTACTCACATGGCCCCCTTCACCACTGTAACTGAATATCTGTATTTGTCCTGATATCCACAGACACTGGACCACTAACCTTCATCTGAACTAGCAGGGAATCTGAGGAATCTCCTACCTTTGCTCTGAGGGTTCACTGATTCCCATGCCAAAGACCTCTCTTCAAGTAACTTTCTTCTATAATATTCTGTGCTAACAAATCTATATCCAGTCAAGTTTCTGAAGTAAATAGACTACATGGCTCAGTAACTCATGCTATTTTACAATCTACATAGGCCTAAGAGGATTTTGTCACCAATTAAATGCAAATCTGTGTGGCTGAATGCACTTAACTAGGTGGCTTCAAATTGGAAGAGACCTGAGAAAACATCATACACATCTCCTGATGTGACAGATCTTCTTGAGCTGACTTCTGTCCCACCACTGGAACTAGTTAGAGTTAGTTCTGCATACTGTTAGATTCTCTGCATACGTGCCATGACATTCATTTGGGATGGCACAGCCAAGTGCTGCAATGCTTCCCCCAAGAATTCTTTATTACTCGTATGGGAACTGTGATCCCCGTGTTAGCTTCAGGAACATCCATTGCTGTTCCCCTGTTTCTGCTCAGAAAGGAGTTTCTCCTTTTCATTAAACTGAATGCAGAAATATTTTCCTCACTAGACCTGCTCTGACTGAAGCTATTAAACCACTTTTATTACCTCATTTACCACGGCTAGTAGTACCACAGTCATGCATACAAGCTGATAGGGAGTACCGGATTGCATCCTTGTAGGATGAAAAGTCCTAGTTGGCAAAGAGTTTGAGTCTCAGACATTTAAAGGTATTTAGCATCCCAAAATGGAAGAAAGAATCTACTAGTTTTTATGGCAGGGATCAGACTTTTACCAAACTGTTTGCTTTCAGCAAGTTATTTTACAGGCAGGCAGGGGAAGAGGAGAAGAAGAGGATGGAGAGGATCTACAGTGTGTCTCTGCTCTCTGCTAAGGGCAACCCTTAGGCTGGCTTTAAGTCTATATGAACCCAGTGTTCAAACCCCAGGCCTGGAAGCGCAGCTGGAGCAGTTGCCTCAGGAGCACATCCCAGGGGATGCACATCTGCCTGCTCCTGGAAGCCTCTGCAGTGTCAGAGATGGGATATGCCGTACTCTGGGCTTCAGCAGAGCTTGTCTGAGGGGAGGCTCTGAGGGGGTGGAGGAGTGGACAGCAGTGGGGAGGAGTTACAAGGGTAAAGGGAGGGGACCCAGTGAAACTGTGGAATGCAGGAGGGCCAGGAGCCCCCGCAGAGGCTCCTGTGAAGTTTCTGAATGCAAGGCTCATTTACATGTGCCACTGTAATGGTGCTCTGGCGTAGCTGGAGTAGAGAAGGAGTGACAGTTTTATGTTCTATTTTTGTGAAGCCTCTCACTCAGGAGAAATTAATAACAAACAGCAAACACTGAACATTATCCTTAACAGATCCAACTGGTTGTAGCCCCGTAGGCCACTCCAAGGCATAAGGAAGGAGCCCAGTCCTGTATGCCCAGAGTTTATGTGACTAGTTCTCATCACTGTGGGGTGAGAGGTTTATCAGATCTCATAAAGCAATGCAGTTTAACCTGGTTGGGCAATGCTTGGGAGATCTCCAAGGAATACCCAGAGTGCCAGGAGAGGACAGTGTAGTATGTCTGCAGATACACAATTTTGAGACGTCTCTGCCTGCCATTAATACCTCTGATTTTCAGGTTAAATATTTGGGTGTCCCCTCACAGGATACACACACACAGAGAAGAAAGGTGTTATCCCTGTCCACATGCCAGAGTAAATTCATCCTCACACACCTCTCACTGTTTTTCTCATTGACAGCAGGCCTCCTTCTTCATTGTCTTCATCTTATGAAGTTTTCTTTTGTGTGATGTAGGTTTGAGATGCTGACAAATCCCCACCAAGCAATTTACATCCTGCTACCTCAAGCACAAATAGTAATATAAAGTAAAATGAATCAAAGCCCATTTTTCTGCTGCAGTTTTTTACTTCATTGCAGTCTGCTATGGCCAACTTTCAGCTCTAAACCAGAAACACTTGCATTTAAGACATAAGCACAAATACACATTAACGTTACATTTTAAAGTGCTTTAGGAAGTAATGCACTTATTCATGGAGGGAATATTGCTAGTAAATGTCCCTAACAATATTTAAAAGTGCACCAAATAGCAAGCATGTAAGCTTTTCCTCTAGTATACCTCTAACCATGGCAAGATCTTTTGGCAGGGTGAACGATAGAAATACCAGTCAAATGTAAGTAATAATAATAACAATAATAATAATGTCTCTTCTGCATTACTGTCTAGCAGTAGACCCTTCAGTCCTTACAATGGCAGTTCTCATTTGACAGGAGGGAATGAAAACATGGAAAATGTTTTGCTTGAGTTCACCCAACCAGTGAAAGCTGAGAGTAAAACCTGTGTCCCAGGGCTCTGATCTGTCAAGTAGGTAGAGTGCCTTAAAAGATAGAGACAGACGGGACAAGAAGCGTTAAATGTTATGAGGTCACTTCTATGGCATAAATAATATTGCTCTAAATCATGAAATCTGATTTACTCCCTAGACAGCTTGATACCAGAAATAATTTTGGCCAACAAAAGATCTGTAACTTGGCCAAAAATCCTTAACAGACATTCATGGTTGGTGTCAGTTATGAACACTAGAAAGACTGAGCAGTGGAGGCTGGAAATAAAAGTGAATGTTGAATTTGAGGAGGAACTGAGACACCTGGTTTCAGGTTGGCAGGGCTGTGAATGTGTATTTCATGCAAGTCCAGCTGGGTTTCTTGCAGCAATGAACTATTTATGAGTTGCACAGAATGATGAGGGGGAGAGGAAAAAGGTAGGTTAAGAATCTATCGTGTGCTGTTTCAGTCTGCTTTGATAGCAGAAAGCTCAGCAAGCACATGGAAAACACCAGAAGTATTCCTCTCATGGAAGCCAAAGGAAAAGCCTCATGCAGAGGCAGGCACTGCATGCAGCCTGAGGAGGCAAAAAGTAACTATCACACAGAGAAGTGCATGTTAGTAAGCTGACAGAGTACCTTCTTACTGCATAGCCTGGCGAGACACATTTCTTCTTCCCACTGCTGTATTTCCCCTCTCCCTGTTCTCCTATTAAGAACAGAGCCATAGAGGGGTCTGTGGCCTTGTCCCCTCATCACCTGGACAATCACAGCAGCACATGCAATCACCAAGTCATCCAGACACAGTCTTGTCTGTCAGATCTTTCCTGCCTCACCCAAGCAGAGCTCTTGTATGGGGGATATGTCTGGCTTAATTGGATTCTGGGCTGAATTTCAGTAATAAGAAATGTCCAGTAATAAGAAAAGCATTTGTGTTGGCCCATCCATCCTGGCTGTGGTACAGGGTTTGATGGTAACAAGTTTCATTAGCTTTTACCCAGGGACATCACTTTGAAATGGATCCTCCTTCCTGCCTGGTTTTCCATTCTGTACTGGGGCCAACCCAGTGGTTCACAGACCCAAGTGCTCTGTGCACACGCTGGTGCAAGGATGAAAATGGGAACACCCTGGGAATTCTTACAGAACTTTGTACCACAGTCAGTGGTGTATTCAGTGTAGACCTAGGCTGCATTTGTTAACAGCAGAGTTGGCAAGAGAGGTCTGGTACAAGGGCAAGAATGCCTTCAGGATGTGAATGTGCCTTGGATGTTTATGGAATTTCTTTCTCTTATCAGCAAGGGGTTATTTGTGTTGGCTACTTTCTCCTCTCAGCTTGTACTGTAGGAGGATACTGATTTCCTCAATTTGAAAAGACTTAGGATCCTGTAATATCATGATCTCACTCTCTCTTCATTATCTTCTAGCTCTATTTTTTTATTTCTCTATTCTGGTGTTATTTGCTGCTGCTTTGAATTCCCTGAGGTGAACACCACTAACCGAAGACACAATTAGTAACTGTTCCCTGGGGATCCAGTGTGGCACTAGTTGGAGATATTTCACAAAAAATAGTCAAAATATGACCAATTTAATGAGATTTCTCTATTACTAATCTTTCCATTAAAGTCACAAAGAGAAGTTAGGACCTGAGTGCCTCTTTGTAGCACAGTGGCATTTGCAAAGATAGCAAGAGTGATACTGGCCTTCAGGAAAAGACCTTAGAACCCCTCTCCAAACTTCTCTGGCTTCTTCCAGACAGCACCTCCTGTTTATTCATACTGAGCTTACCTTTGTTCCTCTTCCTCACTTGCAGTTTGAATCTCTCTTTGCTGCATACCTCCTACAGGTCAGCTTTGAGAGCCGAGTGTGAGAGCTACATTGTAGTGGCTGTGTTTGAATACAGCAGTGCTGAGAACAAGGCTGTGAGGGAGGGTCCTGCTGTTCAGCTCCCGGGAGGACAAGGAGCACGGCACACCAGCATGTACTGAACAGTAGGATAGGTAGGATCAAGTGGCATGTGGATGATACACCTGTATCCTTATTAGATTATGTCTTAATTTCCCTCTAGATATACATCTCTGGCAGGCAAGTGAAGGCTGAAGGAATGAAGGATTCAAAAGTACATAAACATATATAGTCACTCACTATTGTCTATGAATTGTCCAAGTGAGATGTGCTTCATGTCACCTCTACTCAGTTTTTATAGAGGGTGACTTACATGGGTTTCAAAAACACACTGAATTTACAAAATCATCAGTAAGGAAAGATGGAAGGAACTATTTGCCCAATGTTTTTTTTTAAAAGAACTTCACATTTAATTGTTTTATTTAGTGGTGCAGTGATGACTACAGAAAAAAGTCAGCTTTTTTGACCTGTGTTTTCTGCTTCAAAGAGTAAGTTAGCACATTGTGAACCTGGGACTAAAAATGCCCCAGAGATAGCTTAGGAGAAACTCTGAGTAAGCAAAAAAGGAAGTCATGCTACAAGAATGAAAAACTAAGTAGAGCATTCTAAGCAAGAGTAGTCGAGCTTTGGAAACTTCTGACAGAGCACAAAAAACCACAGGTGTGAGCTCTCAGTAGGCTAGCAAAATGCAGACTGAAGCAAGCAAAATGCTGTCTACCTGTCACCCAGTTCCTGCCCTATGCTGAACCAAAGAGCCACAGTTACATGTGCTACTCAAATCAAGCATAGCCTTCCTCAGTATCAACCTTCAGACCTTCTGTGGAGCTAAGATTCCTCTTTGAGGAGGACTCTCTCTCTCTCTCTCAGTCTTTTAGAAATCCTCTTTTGCCTGTCCATTCCTGAGCTGTTGAAGCAGATACTGTGGCAGGTGCTATGGGATGAGCAGCAGCCATGGCTTTGCCTTGGCACAAACTTCAGAGATGTTTTTATCAATACTAACGCTGCAATGGAGGATGCTCCTATTTAAACAGAAATAGTAGATTTGGTCTACTGCCACTACCCTCTGCTAGCTGGGGAGATTTCCTACAGCAGTCTGACCACAGAGTGGCTACCATCCCAGTAGGCTACCATGTGATTGAATTAAGATAAACTAAAGTGAGCTTAGTGGTGATTGTCTACCCTTTATGAGGGTATTTCTATGGGTGACAAATCCAAGTTTGCTCAGCAGAGATGCTGTCAAAGTCCAGAAATGCATTTGTGAGGTTGGAGTTGCTGGGCAGAGTTAAGATGAACGCAAGAGGTCTGCATTTTAAGGGAGAGACACGGGGGGCTGGAGGAAGTGATGCTGCAGGACTCAGATGAAGACTGAGTGTTGTGCAAAGGACTAGCAGATGCTGCATGTGGCAAGGTGGCTGAAGGAGAAAGACTGGAATGGCATGAGAAAGAGTAAGACAGGGTTCTAATGCTTCTAATCCACACTGGAAGAACAAGCAGTCTTTCTGCATGAGCAGCAAAGCTATGTGGATGAGGAGGTCTGGGCTAGCAGTGTTTGGGGGTATGGCAGCAATATGAGTGCTCAGGACTAAGCTAAAGCAGGTACTGCAGGTGAGAAGAAGCTGCAGAGCTGCACAAAGGAAACTCTGCTTGCCACAGACAGTTGCTATTAATCTTTTGCTTCCCCAAGTGCTGATATTCATATAAATTATGAAGGAAAAAGAGAAGTTCCTCAAATGAAGAGGGAAAGGCTCTGTAACTTTGTATTTATGGACTTAGATGAAAAAGAACTTTATAGGGATCTGGAAAAGTGACATCTCAGTTTTATCCTGCCCGTCACAATGATGCGTGCAAGCATTGGCTGATTACTTGTTACTAACCTTTCCCTTGTCCTCTGTAAAGTTCTGTTTCTCAGGGGTCCTTTTCACTGAACAGTTTAGGCTGTTCTTTGTCCTTACAGCCTTGTGGTCCCTGCTAGCACCAAGCCAGAAATTGCCTCATTTGCTGACAGGTATTCCAGTTAATAACAGCAAGCCCATCCACTGCGGATATTCCTGGCCTGCTTTGCAAGATGGGAATGCTGTTCCAATGGCGCAATGCTGCCATACATGTGGGGATGCTTGCACTCATTTCTGCACCTGCAGGTTGCACACAGTGTATGCACCCCTGAGAACTTGGGATGTCCCACAACGCTGGCCAAGCTGTATTTAGAATAGTGGAAAGAGCATGGCTGAAAATCTCCTGGGTAGAAAGTCTTGCTGAATTTCCATGCACAGGATTTCTCTGTGTGTGTATGACTGTTTGGGGATTTGACTATGAAGAGTCTAAACCAATTTTCTCAATCAGTCTTTTGATGTTGTTGTTTTAATTATTAATTACATAAGGATAGGTTTTCAAGAAAAGATAGATGAAGCTATCTCCCAAATAGCATTCAAACCAGTCTCCAAAATAAAGATTTTCCACAGAATAAACTACAGACCTAAAAAGAAAATTACTCCTATATTTTGTCTGTTTCCAGTGTGTTCCAGATGCTTAGTGTGACATTCCTGTTCTGATACCTTGGCACAAATGGAGAGTAACCATGGAAGGCAGTGAAGCCAATCCAGTGGAGGTCCACAGGCACCAACAGGCAGAAGTGAGGAGGGAGCAGGGGCCCTTGATTTTCTAGTGGACCTGCAGGCAACAGATTCAGATTCAACTAAACTTTTAGTAGCTGGATTGAGCAGTTAATAGCAAAAGTTATTTCAGCCTTGGTAGAAGTACAGGCTGCATTGCTAACTGAAAACCAGATCTTGAATAAGCAAACAAGAAGAAGGGTAGCAATGTGCCAAAAGAGGCTGTTGTCTGTGTGAGAACAATTAGCCAGAGTAGTGGACGTGGGATGGGCCCCAGTGCCACAGCAGATTTCGGTGCCCTGCTGCAGATCTCAAGGTTCATGCCCATCCTGTTCTACCACAAGTGAGACAAAGATAAATGGGTAAGTATTTTTTTTTTTTTCTTTTAACTTGTGTTTTAACTTTTAGGCCCAATAGACTTTTATTTTCTAAACAGGATAAGCATGAAGTCTTTGTTACCCTATTTCCTCCTCTTTGTTTAATTCGGTCAAGAATAGTGGAGAGTCACAAATATGTCACACTTCCTTCCTTCCACACTCCAGTATTTAAATAAAGAAACGTCAAAGAAACTCATCATCACCAAGACCCTCACAGAATGGAATGTAAGTGACCCTGCCTTTATCTCTCTTCTCCTGCTTCTTCCCTGACACATACTGCTGAGAACAAGCGCCCCAGGTTTCTTTCAGTAAGGACCTGATACAAAAGAAGGTATGTTTGAATAAAAACTATGAGATGAAAGGAGATATGAAATTAAAAATACAGTGTCATATGAAGGCATCCTTTATAAATGCTAAAGAAACAAAAAGCAAAACACTTTATTATACCTTGCATTTCCCTGCAAAGTATTTAGAGGGACACAGGAGAGCAACAGTCAGTCTGCTGTAATACCTGCAGACTTAATCAGTTGCCTCTGTTTTGTCTCCTCCTTTAACAGACTGAAGGTCTTGAGACAGACAGCAAGCCTTCCCAGGGAGAGATAATAAGGAGAACATTGATACAAGAACCTATTAAGAAAAATGAGTTTTAGAAGAGTGATTTATGTAAAGGATCTAGTAATCACCCCAGCCCCAATGCTGCCTGACAACAGTGGTTTTTATGAAGGAAGTTAAAGACCAGAATGACTGCTGCATGGCCCTCTTCTTCAGAAGGCTGGCTTAATTAAACCAAGCAAAGCAAAACAACAAACAGCTGGAAGGAGGAGATGAGGTAGTAGATAATGCTATCAACTGCTACATTTCAGAGGCACACACCATCCGGGAGCCACAAAGATGCAGCACGTTGTGCTACATGAGACTTAGTCATCCAAAGTTTCTGCTCCTGCATCAGATGGGCTTGCTGCTTTGCATGTTGAGCAGGCCATTCTTAGACCCAGCACTGTTGTTTTGAGGAGAGCTACAGGTGAGTTGGCAAATTTCCCATTCTCAAATGTGAGAGTATTGCTTGATCCCAGAGGTTCACAACTGCCTCACAGCTTATGGAATTTCAAATGGACCACATTAGTGGAGGAGCCTCTGGATTTGTCTTTGAGGACCAACCTCCAGATGCATTTGAATTTCAGTTTGGCAAGATTGTACAATTTATTTTTTTTCTTCTTCACTGTATTCTCCACTTCCTTCCATTATTGACAATTCTTCACCTTACCTTTCACTGGAGTACTCCTTGGACTGATGTAAAAGCCCTAACTTTATTAGTCCTCAAGGCAGAATTAGCATGCCCAAACCCCATTTTAACACTCCCCATCCACCTCTGGTACTTCTGTCACACTGTTTCTTTCCTTTTTTTTTTATTTTGCTCCCTGAAGGTTTTTCTTCCTATGAATCTCCCATTGGTCAAAACCATCACACAGCTAGAAAGATAGAGGAATTTGATTTCATCTGAGGTCAAACAGTAAATGTAAGTGCCATTCCCTTGATCTTTTTGAGAAGCAGAGGCTGCTGCGGTCCTACCGAACCATTAGCAGCAAGGGGAAGGCTGAGGAAGGTGAACAAAATGCTGGCATCTCCGAATTTTGTCCTGACACTTGGAGCTCTCAGTGTCAGCTGTAAAAAAGTCACCGGTTCTAGTTCCTTGCAGACAAAATCAGATGCGCTGTAGATGTCTAGTGACAAAAATCCACAGCACTTTAATTCTGTGTGGACTGGAGGCAGCAAAACAAACCCTTTCCAACAAACTTGGAGCCTCCAGCAAAAGAGCAAAAGAACAGAAGCCAGAATTAGAAAATGTCACAGAAAGAGAGCAAAAGAAAGCAACAATATTACACAAGTCTTAATTACGGTAGAAATAAGTGCAATAGCTCAAACTCAATGACCCTGGAAAGCAAGCCAAGCTGTCCACGCAGAGAGTGAGGATTAAAAAACACAGATAAGCTGAGGAACCACGATAAATAATGCAACAAATGCTTTGGGTTTAGAATCTCGGTAAACAAACAAAGGCACAGCCTTACATGTGTATCATCAAACCAATCCCTCCCCAACTGTAACACCTCAGCAGCCCATAATTAAGGAACCTGTCTACTCCTGGGCATCCACAGAATTTTGTTCAGGGCACCTTGCACATGAAAAGATCAACCTGTTGAGTTGGACTTAGATGGTCTGCATCTTTCACGTCTACATAGAGACTATGGAATTTTGAGTAGTATATAAAAGAGAAAAACCTCAATCCCAGAGAGATTCAAAACACCATTACTCTTTTCCACATGCTAACAGCTCATTGGCACCTCCTGGCCTCAGCTGGGGTCTGGCTTCTAAAAGTTGACTCAGTCTAGTTGCAGACACACCTTCAGAGGTTTAAGAGTTCAGCTGTGGATTATGGAGAAGAGGGTGATAGGAAAGGTCACAAATAATTGTCTTTCCCATTTTATGGATCATGACAGAAAATTTCAGGCTATGACACTGAAATATTGAGTGAAAAACATCAAAGAATATCCTTCCAACCTCTAATATCTTATCCATTCCAGCGAGCCACTGTTAGATTTCCATACTCAGTGTAATACAGAGCTGCACACAGATGTGAAAGTTCAATTCACCCTTAGTCTCTTGGCTATTTAATATTCCTGAGGAAAATCAGGCATGCATTTCCTTTCTCCATGGCCCTCAGCAGTACCCAGCCCCGCAGGTCAGAGCATCCCAGAGCATCCCTTCGACACAACCAGGAAACACCACCTGCTCCAAGCGTGCTCTCAAAGGTGCCCGTGACCATTCCAAGGGATTCTGCTTCTCTTCCTCTGCGACCCCAGATCTTGGTCTGCTGGAGGCTTTGGTTTGCCCTTCACAGGGGCTCTTACACAGTAGTGCAATTAAATTTCCACGTGTTACCAGTAGTTGTGTGAACTTTATCAGGGCAATTCTTGGCATTCCTAGCTTGCTGAAGCACCAGCTGAAGCAGTTAAGAAATCCTCTCCCTCTATACCCTGCCTTGACAAGGTTTTTTAGAAGCGTTATTCCCCTTAGAAAAAAGAGTTTGTGAATTAAGGAGTTCAGAGCATATGTCATTGGAAACAGTTCCATCAAATAATGGCTGTAGACTGGAATTCCCCTCTTGCCCTGAGGGACATAGTACTTTTTTTTTTCCAACCCAGAAGAATATGAAATTCCATTTACAGAATCCTTTTCCTTTCTGAGCACTCAGACTGACCATTTTTTGCCACTGAGACACTGCTGTGTCTGGGACAGAAGGCAGCAGTTCCCTGCAATCAGAATTGCCATTTATTCCACAAAATCTGTTGTACAGGTGTTGGGCTGGTGAACTGAGACCAGGCTGTTCCTGGTGCCCCGGTGATTTTTGTTAACCAAATGGAGTTTGACAGAAGACTCCAAGTTTAGACACACAGGCGTGGAACAACAATAATAACAATAAAAATCCATTTAGTCTTACCAGGAGTTCAAGTGGCTTCAGCATTCCACTTTTCTGTGGGCACTGAGCCTTACAGCACCATGCTGTGGCTCAGGTGCAGTGGGGCCTTGTAAGGAATGGTACCACTTACTGCAGCCTCCCCTTCAGTTTTTGTTGGGAGTCTTCAATCCAGCTGCATGCCCAGAGTGCTGCCCTTCACCTGTGGGCCCCCTGCATGTTGCTAAACAGACCTTTCAAACTCGGTAAAGGAGGTCTAACAACTGCAGTAAAAACTTGTTACTGTCTGCTTTGGACTCACCCTGAATACGACCTTGCTGTGAAATTTGTCATTCTAAACACAAGGATCTCGCTCCAGTTCTTTCCAAAGGAGAGGAGCATGCCTTGGAATGTGGCAAGGATACAACACAAATAATGCCTAAAACATTTCTAAGTGCCAGTCTTGAACTAGCTGAGCCTCAATCTGTGCCTGTTTCCACTTTTTTTCTTATATAAAAGAAAAAACCTTGTCATGCTGAGGTTTCCACTGGTGAAAGGAAGCAAAGCTATAAACACAAATGAAAGGGTAATTTCCTTTTTTTCTAATCCAGTCAGCTACAACAACATAGAAGTGCAGAAAGGCTAGTGCAAAGTGATGAAAATCACACAGAAGCTTATGGAGGTCTAAAAGCAGTAGAATGGCATACTATTGTGGGAGCTCACAAAATCCAGCCTGTACACCTGCCTCAGGACAGTGAAATAATTTTAAGGAAACCAGACCTATTTCAAGAAACGTTGGTTTCTGAGGATTTGCTACAGTCATGTGTGGTATCTTTAGCTTATGTGCAATCTACAGTCAAGCAGGACAGCTCTCAGTTCCTATCCAAAATGGCTTACTGATCTGAGCATTTATTTGCAAAGAGAGTTCTGTTCAAAGAAAAGAAACTGTCTTCTCAGGGGCTCATGGTGGAGCAGCACATCTCAGATTTGGAATCTGAACAGCAGTGTTCCCATCTGCTCTGAATGACTTTAAAAGGCTCAGTCTTCCAAAGTCACCAGGACATTTCAGGTGCACAGTTTTCATTAACACTCATGCAAAAAGAGCAGTTAGATCTTCCCAGAATTACTTAAATCCTTAAATGATCTTCCAGTATATTTTGCAAGAGAAAGTGTTTAGAGATTCTGGGCTCAAAGCTCCTCCTCACACAGCTCAGCAGCAGACTGACTGCCAGATCCCAGCTAAGAGATTGGTAGGCATCAGTGGCACTCTCTCTATTTTTCTCTCCCCACTACCTGCCTCATAAAGCACTCAGAGGATTAATGGGAGTATTTTAAAAGTTGCCTATATTTCTTATTCCAATCAGCTGTTCTACCTTAATTTTATGAAATAGGTTAGTGCCACAGGAGACAAGGTAGCTTCACTGCTTTCTTTGACCAGCTATATCCCTCACAATGGTTGAAGACTCAAGACACTCAAGTTTAGAATCTGGGCATTAATTTTTATCTCTTTCACATCTTCTCCAGCTATCAGGTTTCTAACACCTCCTGCTCCCTAGTACAAATGCAGCCACATTTGTACCACTGCTGTGTGAGGTGGTGAGACTGTGTTATGCCCCAGATCAGTGAATAGTTTTCCAATGTCTTTCCTGTATCTACAGCGTGGGAACAGACATCAGAATGCCACATTGGGATGGGTGTGGGAGAGGAGGTGAGTGTCTTCACAGGCAGTTCTGAACTGCACGAACACCTTTTTACAGGAAAGTAGACTTCATTGCTCAGGTGAAGTTCAGCCACCCGAAGCCAAGCTGGATCATGCTGCTAAATGAGGGAGAAAACTGCACTCAGTCCGTGATGGTGGGATTGTGCTACCAGAATAACAGCATCCAGTGGCTACTCTCCAAGATGATAAGCTAGAATTCAGAATCCCTTTCTACTGAGCACAAGGGTAAATTCTTGTAATCTCCCTCTGGCAACATTTGAGAATATTTATGAACACTAAAACTGGCTAAGAAACCACCCACACATTTTCAATGTATGATAAGGTCTCATGAGAACCTATATCATTCAATAAAATGTGATGCTTTTGAATCAGCAAACTGTTTTTTGTTCCTAGATTGTTCATTAGAAGGTCATTAAAAAAAGTTAACCAACATTTAAAAGTCTTTTAGTGTTCCTTTTGAGCCAAACAAGCACTTCTTGTCAGGAAGTTGTTTGGATTCTAGCGATTTTTGACTAGTTGTTTAAAGAATTGTCATTTAGACAAAAGCCCAAATATTTTGACTTCTTTTGCTTCACCCAGAAGTGATATGGGTCACGGCATCTTTGGAGCAAGCTGTCAGAAAGCAACTCAACAATTTTGCCTCTAATTGGACCCATTAATAGAGCAAGGAAACTTCTTACTCGTTATTCCAAGAATAGCAACAATGGCTTTTGAAAGAGGATTAGTGGAGTATTCAAGTGTGCCAGAACTCCTCAGCTCTGAAAGCTCCTCCACTGATGCCAAGCAGCAAGATTAGTCTGCAGGAGGAGGGAGCCTGCCCAGCACTGATGTGGTGGTGTTCAGCACGGGTGACAGAAGTTGCAATGGGGTGAAAACTCGCAGCGATGCCGTGTGAGCAAGCACAGTTATAGCAACCCCTACTGGCAAGCCCAGCAGAAGAATTCCCATCTGCAGAATCTAGCAAATTCCTCTAACCTAAAACCAAAGACAAGGCAAAATGCTAGAACAACACAGAAGGAGGGAAAAAGATTTCCATTCTACGTGCACGGCTTTCGTGTTCCTTCCTCATACTGTGAGTGACACATAAAGGAATATGTGTTGGGATCAAGCACAGAAGAGGATAAACCTCACTATTTGAGGGCTGTATTTTGTTTGTGTGAGTTGTTTTATGAGGAGAAAATATCTCAAGTTATGTGGAAATTTGTTGGTATTTGTTCCTGTTGGCTGGCTGAAATTTCCATTTTGCTGGCTCTCCATTTTATTTTTCCCTTTGCTTGCAGTACCTTTTAGTGAGAATCAGTTAGTAAAAGAGATTTGGTGTTGCCTGTTAGGGCATGCTGCAGCTTTTCAGTTTGATCATTTTATTATATCAACCCAAATTAAGTATATTACTTATGGTGCACTTGCTGCCTCTTGAGATACTTTCTGCCTGAATGGAAGTAGGCAAGGTGTGAGGACTCAAAGCACGTTAATGCATGCCTTGGAAAAGGTAACATTTTTAATGACCCCATGAAATAGAACCAAGTCCTAGACAAACCCTTCATCTCTGGTTTTCCTTGAGAGTATGTGCCATCTGCTTTTTGCAGTATAGTAGAATAGATGGAGAATGTTTGGTTTAAGTAAACCTGGAAACTGGAGGAAATAATCCTAATGACACATATACATTCTCACAGAGATCCTCTTTTATCTCAGTCAGGAAAAGATTCTTTCTCCATAAGAAGACATCAGGGACTCCTCTACTCTCAACCTACAAGCAGATGTTTAGCTTTGTCCTGCTCTGTCCATTTGAGTGCTGCTGCAAGATTTCCCTGAGCTTTAGGGGCGATTCCAACAAAAAGGCATTGCTTGGTGTGTTGAGGAATCACTGGAGGCTGTCACTGCATTATTGAGGTTCTGTGTTGTCTCCTGGAAAGGAGGAGCCTGGTTAAAAGTCAGTGGAGCTCGCTGTTAGCAATAGCAGAGCAGCACAGGTCAGCTTCCTTCCCGTTCCTGTGGTTTATTAGTGGGCTGAGCCATTTCATTCTAGTTCATTTTGTGTCGCCTTTGCTGCTGGCAATGAAGGGCAACCTGTGAGCCCAGGTTTGCACTGATCAGGTTCAAGGCCTTTCAATGGTTGTGTGAGCTCATTTTTCTCCCCCCCGACAGGTTACATGGCATCTTCAGCCCAGTCAGAGCAAGGATAGTGCTGAATCCACACAGACACAGCATAGTGCTTTTGAGACAGACATACTCTGCTTGGACCACAGTTCAGGTTATGTAGTACAGCACCAGGACCCAGATGCCATCCTTGTCACAGACGTATCCAATTCTGTTCCCTGTGCCTGCTATCCAGTACAGGAGCTTTAGGGAGACCTTTAGGGTAGGGGAGCTACTGGGCAGAAGTGACTTGCACTCTGTTCTCTGGGAAGTGTCTTCCTTATTTAAAGAGTCTTTTTGGTCTGCAAAGTATCACAAATCAGGGCAGGGGAAGGAGTCCGGGAGAGCCAGATTTGACAACTACAGGCTTTAGCAGTTAAGTGGAGGTTGTTTCTGCCTTTTAATCAGCACAAAGCTTTTTCACCCCCTGACTTGTTTAACTCTTCGTGCTGGTTTCTTTCCTGTGAGATTCATTCTGTTGGCTCCTGTTCAATAAGGTGTTAAGTGCCTACTTAAGCCTTCGCAGTAGTTTAAGTTGCTGAATAGAGAGGAAGCTTGGGCTATTGCTTAGAAACCAGGACTGAGCTAGTTAGAATAGTAGGAGCTTCATGCTACAGCCAGGCTTGCTGTGTGACAGTGGGCAAACAGGTGGAAGATGGAGCCTGAAAAGAGGCAAGACTTGTAAAGTCAAGCAAAACCAGAGGGAGCACTTTGCTAGTCTCTGACAAAGACCGATATTATTCTTGGTATTTTTTTATGTTTTGATGATTAGATCTGTAGAGATGTGTGACACTCCGAATGCAATGGTACAATTTGCCAGTGAGAATACTAAGAAAAAGATGTGGAGGCTGAAATTCAGATCCAGCTTAGCACTTTTTGCAGTTAAGTTTTTTGGATTTAGAACTCAGAGGGAAGGGGGAGAGAGAGGCATAGGTTCAAGTTCCCCCTGATTCAGAGCAGAGGTTTTCCTCTCCAGTCACTCAGAATTAGGCAGAAGAGGAACACAGCTCATTCAGTCTTCCACATGCCACATCAACAATCGGAAAAGCCTGTTATGCAGGTCGTTTATACAACGATCAGAAGTCTCCTTTTGGCCTCCTGGCACACTCCTGAGAGGATGATGTAAGACAAGAGATGAGATAACTAAACATAGAGATTGTCCCTACTGCTCTTTTTGTTTCGAGTGGAATTTAGCCATGCTGAGAAGTTCAGAGTTGACATCGCTGAGGTCTGAGATTTCCTGTTTACCTCAGAAAACAAGTGTAGCACAGGCTATGATGGCTCAGGCTTCCATGGAATGCCTCAGCAAATCATCATCACCCCTCACCCAAAGGGATGCACCACAGGAGCACAGGGCTCTGTTCCTGCATCCACCACCACTTCCCTCTTTCAAAGTGTCTTCAGCCAAAAATCAAAGGTCTTTCCAGACACTCCTAAATAATGTTCCCACCACCCACAAGAGGTCCACTGATCTGAGTGAGGAAGTGGGGCAAGTACTTCTTTTTATTTCCTGAAAGTGAAGTACTCACCACCTGCTCTGCCAACTGTGCCTGCTCTCAGCATTGACTTGGTGGGACACAGTAAATCCAGTAGGACTTTGTAATACTGGCACACAGACTGGAGAGAGATTAAGTGGGAGAGTTGACACCTCTCTTGCTGTTGTTTTAGTGTTTTTGTGGCTCATGCTGGATGAGGTTGTTGGTTGGAGCACAGTGTTAATAACACCAAGGTTATGGGCTCAACCCCCATATGGGCCATTCACTTTAGAGTTGGCCTTGATCCTTGTGGGTCCCCTCCCACTCAGGGTATTCTGTGATCTGGAAATAAATATTCTGCATTGTAGATTATATGCGAGCCATGGATTTTTCAGAACCGAATGCCTTGCACACATAATCTCTCTCTAAACCCATGCTCAAGAAATATTCAGGATGAAATCATTAGGGGCTCTTAAGATCAGGCTGTCGATTCTGCCACTCAGAGTAAAATATTCCCATTTGAGAGTGTTTAGTTACAAATGTAAAAAGATTGAGGACAGGGGACAACATAGGCATTGCTATGAGAGGCTGCTGTGTGAGAAGCCATATTGTTTATTGATTCTCCCACTTGAAATGGCAATAAATGACATTTCTCATGCTACAGACAGAAGGATAAGATCTGTTCATAAGCAAGAAGAGCCTTCATTTGGATGCAGATAGTTAGCATTTGAGTCAGGACAACCCTTAAGAGCTGAATTGGCTAGGATTCACTGCATGCGACTTGAAATCAGATTATATACAAACTCAGTGGAAATACTGTTTTAGTGGGAGCTGGAGGAGATCCCAGATGAATAACAATCAGATTCCCTTTCAACCCTTGCTCTTGGACAGCTGCTTCTTTTGTATGTGCTGGGAAAGATTAAAAAGTTTGGAAACAGTATTCATATGGTGCCTTATCACAGTTCTGGGGCATTCTCTGTCCTCACTGCACAGAGGTCCTGGCAGTTTAGTAAGACCAAGGTCTGGCATTCAGGAGTGTGATGTTAAAGGATTGTGTATAGCCAGCCAGGGTACATTCTGTTTCAATCAAACCTGTTCTGCCTTGGAAAAACTTAAAGGACAAAGGATGATTAGATGTAGAATTGATGCCTTACACAAGCAAGTAGGTGGTCAAAGACACTGCAAGCTTTATTTACCCTTCTCTGGCTGGCATATTGACAACAGATATTATAGGTTTCCTCTGAAAAGAGTAAAAATTCCAAAGGAGCCTCCAAACTCCTCCCGTATATTCTGTGCCTTGGACTTGACACTGAGGTCTCGCTGTGTGTCATGGGAAACTTTTCAATCCTCTTCAATCCTTGCAGGTTTTTTGCTAATGGGGAATCTCTCAGTACGTGTATGTTCTCCTTACATTTTATTTATGTGATAACTTCTAATGTGGTTTAACCTTTGCTAGAATCTCTGATCCTGGTGAAAAGCCAACTGCTCCAGGCAGCACCTTAACAATGGGACCTGAAACATGCAGTGGAGTCATGGACAACAGTTACACCCCATGGCTGAAGCAGCAAAAAACTCCTATTTTTTTCTCTACTGATGCCTTTTATACAATTCAGCACTGTTTTGCAAAGAGGTTTGAGCTGTCCTATGGCAGTAACAACTATGAGATCTCAATAAATGCTAAAAAAGCGTGGTCCATTCAAGTGCAGCCCAACCACAGGACTCCAATCTGTAATGCAACCTGTTCCACAAGATGGGAAATTCTGTCTCCATCCAACTGAGAGTGGGTCACTGTTTGGAAGTGAGCATGGGAAGAGAATCCAAGTCCTGCTATCACAAGACCTAATGAGACAGTCTTCTATTTAAGTTATTTCAAGAGCATAACTTTGGCAAGGAAGAATATTGCTATTCTAAGACCTTGCAGGTTCCAAAATAACATCCTGCTAGAACATCCCAATGTACTCTTCCACTGAGCCTTGTCTGTGCTCAAAAGTATCAATATGATCTTCACTGCTTTAGTACTCTATTAGTGTAGAGACACAAGAATAAAATTATCATGGCAGTGGTTGTTCCTAGAGATAAGGGAAATAAAGTATCTAGTTATGAGGGCATAGAAACAGGGTCTGAAATGTCTTATGTATTCTAGTTATTCTGGTAAATTACTTTGAACAAAAAAAAGTAGATGGTGGTCTTCAACAAGCCTAAAAGGGTGGGAAAAGGTAATTGTTCCACTCAGGGTATAACGATGACCCCAAGCTGGGTGGGAGTGTTGATCTGCCAGCGGGTAGGAGGGCTCTGCAGAGGGCTCTGGACAGGCTGGATCAACAGGCCAAGACCTGAGGCGTGAGGTTCAACAAGGCAAAGTCCTTGCTGGGTCCTGTCCTTGGGTAACAGCAGCCCCTGCAGTGCTACAAGCCAGGGGAAGAGTGCCTGGAAAACTGCCCATTGGAAAAGGTCCTGGGGGTGCTGGCAGCAGCTGAACATGAGCCAGTGTGTTCCCAGGTGGCCAAGAAGTTTTTTTTTAATTAAAAACTTATTTTGATGAAGTTCTTTTTCATGCAAGAAGCTTCACTTGTCTGTTCACAACACCTTTTGTACAGCTCTGGGATCTCTTCATGCCCTACACACTTTTTATACCACAGAGCTGCTGCCAAAACTGGAACTTCCCCCACTGCACAGTTTCCAAGGCTAAACTAGAGTCTAGGCAGAATGTGTTCACCACAAGAACCAAGATTTCAACAGCTCCAAGTGCTAAGGTAACTACAGATGCAGATACAGCCACTGCTGTTGCCTTTTCCCAAGATGGGAAGTATTGTCAGGTCCCAGCAAGCAGGTCTGGAAGCGTCACTGGTGCAGCTCCACAGCTCAAGTGTGAAAGCACAAATAGCACTGCCAGCTTGTGCTGAGCCACATGGTGTCAGCTTATGCTACAGCCCTGCTGGCACCAGGGTGCTGAAGCAAACTTGTTAAATCTCAGCTGTTAGAGGAGATTGCCCAGGTGTAAGAACTGCAAAGTTCAAAAAGTCTGCATCAGCCATCTTGTTTCAGGAGCAGAAGCACAATCAATCCCACAGCTCCTCACTCTGAATTCTAGTAATTGTTTATGAAACTTTCCTGAAATATCTCTGCAGAAATCAGGCTCTTGCAATAGAGGAAAATCTCTTAGGTTTATGTTTCCAGAACCACACCTTAGATGTATTTTTTCCCTCCAAACAGAAAGGCCTCTGGCACGCAGTGGGAAGTTTCAAGCTTCATTAAGTAGAGAACAGTTGTGGTTTTGTAAGTGAAATGCTTAGGAAGTCCAGAGTCCCCACAGGGCACAAGTTATCTGCAATAAGGCACTACAGAGCTAACCAGTAGCACAGATGGACATAAGTAGCTCCTTTAATTCCAGGTGAACTCTGTGGATGGTTGCAGGTGCAGGCAGTACAGGTTCCATACTCATCACTGAATGAAGCACTGCTGCTTTGGCCAAGTATATGGATATATCTTTGGCCAGATATATATCTATATCTACATATGAGTGTCAGCTGACTTTGGTATCTTGTTCTGAGATAGGGCATGGATGAACAATTACTGTATGCAAGGCTAAGAAGAGATGCCTTCTCCATTTTTGTGGTAATTTTTTCCCAGTTTTTTTCTTTATACCAGAAAGAGTATAAAATAATCCAACTCCTGGGACTAAGACTAACCTAAACTGTCATTGTCTTGATAAATTGACTTGACAGAACATTGTATGTCCTACTAGTTATAAATCTCAGGAATTATTGAACAGTTAAGATGGGCAAAGGGAACAAATTTCATACATTATCCAAATCTTAGAACACCTCATTAATTCCATCTGTTCTTCTGCAACTTTAGCAAGGTCAGGATTTTATGAAGCTGTGAAATCTCCTCTTAACTAAAACCCAAGTGTCTGTGATGGTCATGTGCTGAGCATTCAAGTTGTGTCCTCTCCCCGCTCGCATTGGTGCCAAATGGTACTTTCTTTCCAGGGCAATTACTTATGCAAATACAGCTGCTCTTGGTGTCAGCCAGCTGCTGTGTCCACAACCAGCCTCCAACACTGCCTGCTTTCCGTATGCCAAGGCCCTGGCAGAAGCATGGGGGTGTGTGTGGAAGGGAAATGGGCAAATTAAATTTCCTCTGAAGCAGTGGTGACTGTTGCTATCTGTCCCTTGAGGCATTAGAGTCAGCTCTGCAACTGGGCCTGCACTTTTCCTCCACCCTTCTCTTTCCCACAGCAGAAGCAACTCAGCTCTCCATCATTAGGGAACTGCACCATTTAGCCTTGGCTATACCAGCAAGCAACCTGTGTCCAGTTCTGCATTCCTAATTCTCCTTGTGGTCCATCCCGGTTAGGAAATCACTCCACTTTCAGTTATGGGGTCACTGAGGCAGCAGCCCCAGACACCTGCAGGTGTGGTAGTAACTGGGCTTGCAGAGCCAAGGCCCCAGACCAGGCCTCTAAAGCCTTCTAATCCAGAGCAAGCCAAGCTCTGATCCTCCTTGCCACATTCAATTGCAGTCCCTGTGTTAATTTTGTGTCAAGCCTCAACAGCAGAGCCGGGGCAACTCAGCCCTGGGCAGCAGGACCTACTGCACAGAACTATCCTGAAAATCCGTGGTGAGTGTGCAGAACAACATCACCACTGACATTTAGTGCATCAGCCCAACATGGTAGGAATGAGCTGTTCAGCTCGTTTTTAGTTGCTGGTGCCATTCACTGTCCTGCTGTGCTGGAATCCAGCGTGGAAAGCAGAGCTGCCTGCGGGGGCACAGAGCTGCCCGGGGGGGGGGGGGGGCACAGAGCTGCCCGGAGGGGGCACAGAGCTGCCCGCGGGGGGCACAGAGCTGCCCGCGGGGGGGGCACAGAGCTGCCCGGAGGGGGCACAGAGCTGCCCGCGGGGGGCACAGAGCTGCCCGGAGGGGCACAGAGCTGCCCGGGGGGGGCGGGGCACAGAGCTGCCCGGAGGGGGCACAGAGCTGCCCGGAGGGGCACAGAGCTGCCTGCGGGGGGCACAGAGCTGCCCGCGGGGGGGGCACAGAGCTGCCTGCGGGGGGCACAGAGCTGCCTGCGGGGGGCACAGCTGCAGAGCTGCCAGCAGCACATCTGGCCCTGCAGGGCCAGCCAGGGACAGGCCTGCAGCCGGCAGTGCTGCCGAGGGGCACGGGGAGCTCAGAGGGGACCTGTGGATGGAGCTCATTGGCACGTTTATGAGATCCTGCATTAGTGAACAGCACTCCTGTAGGGGCATCCGTCGACGGCAGGGAGAGGGAACTCTGCAGACCTGAGATATTCTAGAATCAGGTGGTTTTATTGCCAGGGTCGTGGGTAAAAAGGACCTGCCTTCAGCCCCCAGCCTCGGCTGAAGGGAAGCCCCTAAGAGAGAGAGGGGGAGAGAGAGAGAGAGCGCCAGAGGGTGAGAGGGATAACAGGGTAAGAGAGTGAGGTCCTTGTTACAATACATTATCTGTCTTTTTGTGTTGAATATTCTAATTTACAGTGAGCAACCGGTGTGAGATACAAAACCTACAGACTTTGCATACAGCCTATGAACTGCTATATTACGTTATAACTCTGTATTCTGGACTGTAAAGGCTACTCTCTTATCCACCTTTTCCCGGATACCTTGGCTGGGCTACACCCTTGGGTCCCTTGGTGTCCCGTTTTTTGTTATCACTCAACCCATCTCCCAGTTAATCACTGTCTTCCTGCCTGCCATGATCACATCTCAAAGCTCAGCTTTCATTTCTATTTCACTCACAGGTTTTATATTTTCAGTATTTCTTGCCAGGCAATCATATTTGTAAACTTTTCCTGTCTCATCTTTCCCAACACACTCCTTCATTTACTTTTGTGTTATTCTCCCGTGCTAGGGACACTTTGATTTTAGCCTCTGGAAAATTCCAGGGCTTTCTTCCTGTACTAAGGGGCTAAGCATGAGTGAGAAGCCAGTAAAAAGGGTAAGCTTGGTTAAAAACAGACTAAATACTCACTCATAATAAAAATCCTTTTACTGAGTCCAATTCTGACACATTCAAAAAGTAAAAATAATTTATTCTTACTGAGGAAGAGACCTAAATTCCGTTTATATCTCACAGTCCCAGTAATTATGAAAGGGGTTGCCAATTCCACAAACACAAGCCTTTCACTTTTTTTTAGTATTCATACATATTGGCCCAAAATAGGAGAGAAGAAAAAAGGTGTTTGCTGTGCTAGCAGAGCATTCAGGCAGAGTGCTGGTTCTAGATCTCTTCAGAAGGACCACATACTCAGTGGTATGAGGCTGACAAACTATAATTATAGGGAGGGGATTTGGAAAATACTTATCAGTGTAATTAAAAGTGAGCTTTTGCCAGCTATTTCCTTTTTATGTAGTTATAAATCTATTATTTGATCAAAGAAGAAAGGGCCTTTGCACAGTGCAAAATAGAAGAGGTATGAAAAGATGTTTCAAGCCGTGGAAGATCTCTATCAGAATGCATTGGCTGACATGTAATTATTCCATTACCTTTAAAAAACAATGATATAGAAGATAGTTGGAAGTGAGGGATGTTGTCCTGGAAAAGGTCACATGTTATCTTGGAAAAATAGCTTTCTACTAAGAAATTATTTGACATAGTTTCTGTTTATGGTAATTATTTAACTGAAATTATTTCAGGAACTTACACAAACTCCCCCTCACACATGCTTTGGATTTTTAATAGCTTCCTAGTTGTGGTATCTGAAGTATAGTTTTGGCTACAACTTATGAAACCTCTGCTCACTGCAGAGTGAGCGCTGCGTGTGTCACCAGAGGATCCCCTCCACACGATCAGATGTGCACACACACAGAATATCAGGCTGCTCTTTTACACAGTAGCTGCTTTTCCTGAGTGCCACTACTCAGTCTGTTAGCAAGCCAAAGAAAATGGTGTTGTGGCTTGTCTAGCACAAAATGTCATTGAATGTTTCCAGCACTGACAGAGGATCTGAAGAGGCTGAAGGTGCACACTGGGCTGCAAGGTCCAACATACAGCATTTCCTCCTCCCATGGCCACCTTGACCTCCTCCTGTTTGTGCTTACAGGCACCAGACCAATTAGCAGACAGCCATGCCAATGGCAATATAAATGGAGTGAATGGACTCCCAAATCAACAATATTTCAGGAGACACAGCCCTCCCCAATCCCTCTAGCTGCTAATGGCAAACTCTCTTCTCTTCTCCCCAGGAAGTCTTTTCCTGAAAACTGATTATCGAGTACCATCATCTCCCTCATCCCTGTTCCTACTGTCCCTTAGGAAAGAACAGCAAGGAAAGAAACTTCTGAGTGGATCACTTCTGCTGCGCACACAGGGGAGTGTGAGTAGCATTCCCCATAAGCCCAAAGAGTATTTCATCCACAAGTGATTCTGGAAGAGACACCAACACAGCAACATCAGAGATACGAGTACCCCACTGCAGAGAGTTTTTCCCAGGCTGTCCAAGTGTCCCAAATCAGAATGTTTTGTTCCATCCAACTTAAATACTATTTACAAATCCTTTCAAGCTACTCTCTTTTATGAGGGCACTGCGTGTGCATGAAACACATCACACGTAACTACTTTAAGGATCCAACTTCATACCATAGATATTTGATCTTAAGTTTCCTCCTGTGGACATTTCTCTCATCCAGCCTGTCTCTGGTTATAACAGAATTAGTCCACAGATAAACAGGGTGAGTTTATCCTCCTTAGTTCACCTTGAGTAAGTTATTTCATCCCATTGTAGCTGAAGCATCAAGAGCCACAAAACTGCAAAAAGTAATGCCCCAGATGGCATGAGAAATGCTGAAAGTGAGTCCAAAACCTGGCCCCAGACTTTGCTTCTGGCTGTCATAAGGAGATATCAGTCAGACAGGACCCAGCATGGACTCTCCCCCTGCAGCTGATTCCTGGGCACATCCCACTCCTTTTCCCACCCTTGTCCATTTCCAGCATGTGGGAAAACCTGGCAGTTAGCCCAACCACACCTGATAGGCTTAAAAAAGGGATGAGATTCCCTTCAGGTGTTTCTGGGTAAGGAAATGGACTTGCCAGCAGCAATATTCATTGACTACAGTGGATTCACAGGTGACAGCTTTATGTCAGGCAGCCTGTCACCAAGAGAGGACTGTGTGCTCAGGTCCATGGCAGGGGAACAGACCCTGCTGAGCCAGAACACGAGGCCACAGATCATTTTCACCATTTACCAGACACATTGCTGACTCTATCCCAAGCCCAAAACCAGCACCTTACAATAAAGAGGGTCTATCACTACATGCTCAGCCTCTCTTTATACACATCCACATGCACTGAAATTGGTGCAAAGCACCGCCACTTCTTTCCAAAATCCACGCACCCATCTGCCACTCATGCCACATTTTCCCCCAGGAATTTCTTCTAGGTAAAAGTGAAGGTGAACAGGAGAAATCCCTGCCACTTATATGGACTAAAGTAAGCCAAGCAACCAACTGTTCAGGAAGATATGGCATTAATCTCCACATCCCTAGGAGCAGATGGTCACAAATGAATGGCACATTTGACATATCTGTTGGAGTCACCCAATGAGTTAAAAAATAAAAAATAAAATCAGCTCACAGCAGCATTGGCTCAGACCCTCTTCCTCCAACACAGGAAATTCCATTTCCCCAGCACAGTGCTTTGTGCTTATCCTCCCAAGCTGTGCTGTTCTGAAAACCCCACAATAGCTCAGAGTCACATTTGCGTCAGCGTCACATTGGATTGTCACTTTCCAAACATTAGTGGATGCATATGGTATTTCATACTAGCAAGGGCAATTTGTTTTAAGATATTTTGTAGGCTCTCTAAAATCTACATGCTCTAGTGACAAAATGTAAATACTCTGGCAATGGGAATCCCATCTTCATCCCATGCTCAAGCACTATAAAAAAAAATTTATAGTAATGCTATGGAAAGGATTTTTGGCTTAAAATGAATTCTTGTACCAAAAAAGGAGATGATGATGATTAAGCAGGTGCTAGGTAAGTTTTAGGATGAGGATGAGCACCGATCTTTTGATAATCAAATTTATACAGAAACATTATAGAAGAAGACATTCTGGCAAGGCTGGGCACATCCGTGTGTGTAGTACATTCATCCATCCTGCTGCCACTGCACAGGGGTGTCTTCAGCAGTTTGCTTTTGGTACACAGGACCGTGTGCTCAAATTTAGACATCATCAAGACACATCTTCATTTTTGTCATGCAATTAACTAGATGTGGAAGCCTGCGGAGGGTTATAGGGCAGAGCTAGACAGGCACTGGTCTGAAATAAGAAAATGCTTGATCCCTGAATCCCAGAAACGCTCAGGTTTGGGTTGTAGTAATTGCTGGGAGTGTAAAATAAAATTACAGTGATGGCTTAAGAGTTTTAGCTTTTTATATTTTTCATATATTTGTAGCTTTGTGGATGGCTAATGCATGGCTGTAGCTCCTGTTATTTTTGCTACTCTTTTCACCTACATTTTGGAGCAATAAGCTAACCTTCTAAATACATTCCTGCAATACTGTTTAGTCTTATTTCAAGAGGAGAACCAACTACAAGGACATTCTGTATTCCAACCAGAATCTGGAAAGACAAGACAAAGTGGGGCAAAGAAGCCCCTGGACCAATTCCAAAGGAGCAGTACCCAGGAAAATATTACCTAACCAACTACTCTCCTAATTAGAAAATACATGATAGGTATACTAAGTAACCTTATAAAAATTGTAGAATTACTGTATCACATGCAGGTTTTGCCACATTGTATACCTGGAGGCTTTCAAGTACAGGTTTGCTTTTATATTATCATTCTAACATGGTTTGGGAAGGTTTGTTCTATTTCCAGGAAACAATAGTTTCAGTCTTGTTGCACTCCTACACTTCAATATCTTGGTTAATAAGGCCCATACCCCTTAAAGCAGAATTTTCTCAGTCATTTTTGTGGTTCTGGTTTGTGTAACTGTTTTTCTGAGACAGCCAACATCAAATGTTGAAGAGGAAAGAGTTAAAAAGAGCTGTGGGCTTTCTAATGCTGATAAGTTTGAGTCCTACACATTTGCTTTGGGAAGGATCTGCATTAAGTACTCTAATAGAATAATCTTTAAAATTAAGTCTAGTTCTTCTCTGAGTCTTATTAAATTCTTGCTGTCAACAGTATCCCATAACAATGAGTAGGCCATCAGATTTACAGGGACTTAATGAACTTAAACTCCAGAAATTACTTTGAATTTATTTTTAATCTTGTATGTTTCCTTACAATATGAACCCTGCCCATATTCAACTGCCTCCAAAACACCCATCTAATGCCCTACAATTGAGATGAGCCATTAAGAGAGCTAGAAAATTTTGTGGTATTCTGCAGCAAAGAGTGAAGAAGTGGGGAGAAGCAGCTGGTTGTTAGACAGTATTCTTGGAAGCAGAGTTGCCTTTTTGAGATCTCACTTCAACTCTCAGTTCCAGGTTGACTGGAGTCAAAAATAGATCTATCACAGGAGGGAGGTGATAGAAGGAGTAAGGTCTGCAGCTAACCTTAGCCAGGTTGTGTCACAGCTCCATTGGTAGGTAGAGCTACATTGAGCTACATTTTGGGGGAGTCCAAGGACTGCAACTGGTCTTTCATTAACTTAGTGTTGCTAAATAACTCCTGTTTGTGGTTATCCAGGGCTCATCTTAAGAAAGATAACACCCAGTAAAACTTCATCTGAGGTGACTTCAGGTATTCTTTGACTCTTTCTGCCTTTGATTTCCCCCTCCTAGGCCATGATTTTCGGTGACTCCATTGGTTCTCCTGGCAGCTACCCAAAAAAAGGCAGGATAGAGACAAGGGCGAAAGACCCCAGGAAAGCTGAGACACCCAGCACTAAAAACAGTGACTTCTGGTCAAAGCCTCTGCTTTTCTTCAAGAGGTGGAGTCTTGAAGAGAAACCAGAAAGGCTGCATGAGGTGGACTAGTCATTTACTGATAGAACATTGCCTGTTTTAGCATGGTCAGATCTCTGAGAACTGCTGTGTGCTGGGGCCAAGGGCAAGGCTGCTGGATATGCAGGTCAGTAGGGCTCAAGGATCAGAACTCAGAGGTTACTAAGCACTGGCAGTTGGGGAACCCAGGGATCTTCATTTATGGAGCAGGCCAGCAGTCCTACACAGCTGACCAGAGCAGTGAGATCATGCAGGGGTGTTGCACCACGGTAGAGAGAAGCACGCTCCGTGTACTTGCAGCAAGAACAATTTTCATTCTGTCTTGTTTGGGCATTTCTGGTAGTCTAAAATCTTTCATGCAGAAAAACACAGAGCTGCTCTTTGTCTTTGGGAACAGGCCACACAAGGTATATGTTTAATTAAAGCTGACTGCTGGAGAGCAGGGAGCACCACCCTTCTCCATATGCTGTCTGGGCTGGGGGTTGCTCTTGTAAGGGTGCAGGAGAACAAAAAGAGGTTGGGTTTGTTTGCCATAACACAGCTCTCAGCAGATGAGCATCTCTATTTCAAGACAGCTCTCATCAGTGCTAAACTAGTGGACACTGATGCTTAGGGGGCAACACTGAGCTGAAAGCCCCAGGCACTTGTCCAAAGGTAAAGATACAGCATTAAGGGAATTTTAGGAAGGTTTGCTCCAGTCTGTGCTGTGACATGCAAACTACAGAGACTTTTGATTTTTGGACCTCAGTTGTTGTTTCCTCTACAATGCAAGTTTTTAAGAGGAGAAAAAGCTTATCTCCTTGGGATCCACTGATGAAAGACCAAGGCAGCATGAGTCATGGAGCCCCTTTGCTGCACAGTGCTGAGAAGCCAGAAAGGTAGAGCTAACTCCTGAGCTGACTAGACAGCCTGTGCTGGCCAGCAGGTTTGGCACAAACCTCTCTGAAGTTCATCACAGAGCAGGAGTTGCTGTGGCTGGACAGTTCATTCACAGATACCCCTCCTGAGGCTGCAGGCAGCTGGCTGCAGGACACCTCTTGTCAGGAGCAATGTTAAAGACAACTGAATAAATTCGGTCAGCTGTTTTCTCTCAGAGGAGAGAGGGCTAACGTTTCAATTGGCAGCACGGGGAACTCCTGGGCCAAGCTATCTCTGCATTTAAGAGAGGTCTGGGCTGTCAAATCCTTGCCTCCGGAGGTGCAGCCCAGCTAGATGGAGCAAGGCACTGACAGGCCCAGGCTGTTCTCAGTCCTCCCTTTGCATCTGTGCTGGCCCTTGTCCTCTGCTGCTCCTCCCCACGCTGGTCTCGTGGTGCTGGCAGCAATTGCCTCTGCATGTCTCCCCTCCTCTCCCTGAGCCCCTTCCTCTTTTGTG
Organism: Zosterops lateralis; assembly: GCF_965231275.1. NCBI lineage: Eukaryota > Metazoa > Chordata > Aves > Passeriformes > Zosteropidae > Zosterops > Zosterops lateralis. The sequence continues at coordinate 223,394 of NC_139765.1, forward strand.
CCACCCAACTCACCCACAACACCTTTTCTGCTCGCTGGTTTTCCCTTCCGAGCTTTCATCAGTGTACAGCCCAAGAGATAATAATTTGTTTATTTTTAAAGCAATAAATTGGAAACAGAACAGTTCAGCAGTATCCTGGCAGATGGGGAGAAATTATCTCCACAATCACCTGCCTGAGCTGCCAACAATAGTGTGTGCTTAGTTTCAGTCTCTGCAATGGTTTGAGGAAGGCAGAGCAGAGGATGTACAGAAAAAAGCAAGCCCTGAACCGACCCTTTTAATTGGTCCACCATTGACACCTGCCAGAGGTATTTAAAAAGAAACAAAATTACAGATCCACTCTCCAGAGTAATGGGTGAAGTTACATTGCCTCCTTCCCTGTTTTTCAAAGGCTGAAACAAGGCTCATGCTTTCTAGGGCTTAAGTCCTCAGAGGCTGCATATTCAAGTTATGTAGCCTTTCTGGCTTATGAAGTAAGAGTTGTTTTAAAACACAACAAAAAGACGGCATAGAAAGGAAAAGAAAAAACAACAAACCGCCATCAAAAGTATTGCCCTGACTTATGACAGACACTAAACATCTCAAGGCTCATTTCAAACCTCAAACTTGCAAAGGCTGACAACACTACGGGGGGATAAAACCCAGGTGTCCACCAGACACTACAACCCTGACAGGCCCTCTTGAACCACAGCAACAAAAATAACACTTTACCTGAAGACTTTGCAGCACTGGGAAGACAGTTGCTTTCCTGGAGCACTTCCTCGAGGCTTAGAGGTGGCAGCGAGGCTCTAGGACACCTACCTTTTGCACCTAGATTAGAGCTGCTTTGTCCTGATAATAATTAACACACAACCTCTTCAGGTGGGAATGGGTCAACTCCTTCCACAGGTTAACCCTCTCCCTGCCCCTGTCTGGGTGCTGTGATGCTAAAGGGAGGGTATGGATTTGCAAAATATCAGAGGATCAAGAGATGGAAAGAAAGAGGAGAATGAACAGGAGTGGTCTCCAAGGTGGAGCCCAGCTCCTGTGGTGTATGCCTGAGGATCACAATAGGAGAAACAAGCTGTAAAGGAAGAGTGCAAACAGCTCCAGAGCTCCAACTTCTCCTGGGCATTTGGAGAACTCGGATTTAATAGGAGTAATAAGATACCCTTCCCAGCTCCCAGTCACTGGAAGAGCTTTTGGCACAGCCTTGGGATACCCGTTTGCATCTCACCCATTCACCTCCCTCAGGCAGTACCTGCTCCTCACCACCTCCCTGTGGATTCTCCACGGCAGTCTCGGCCCCTGGAGTGGGACAGAGTCCCAAATGGGCTGGAGGCAGATTCCTGCCTGTGAACAGGATCAGCATCCCGTGGTGGGAGGTGAGGGGCACGAATATTCCAGAGATCTTAGGACCTCAGAGGTTCAGTACAGCTCTGGTTTGGGCAGAAAACAGCCAAGGCTGGTGTTGAGCACACACAAGAATCGTGAGAACCAGAGTCAAGAGCTGACTGCAGCTGTGGTGCTCAGTGTGCTCACTCTGAGGAGGACCTGGGAGATGATTCTTTCTTAAAACACCCACAGGAGGCTGAGCCTAAAGTCCTGAAACTTCACAGCTCTCTTCCTTTTGAGGCATAGATTTAGAAGAATTAAAGACTGTAGTCAAAATAGATAGTGCTGAGATAATGTAGCTAGGACTTCCCTTTTGCTAACAGAAGCCAGACTGAAAGAACTGATAATCCTTGGAAGGAACCGATCAATCAGAGGAGCTGTCAAACTAGGGCTTCTGCATCCTGAATAATCAATAGACCCCATGAATACAATACAATCATAAATCAAACAGTCCTGGGAAAAACAGGATTTAGCTGTCACGAACACTAAAGGTTAAAAAGTCAGAGCTGAGGAAGACAATCTTACTTCATCATTTTGGGACCCCACCCCATGAAAAAGACCACCGACCCATTTCAAAGAACAAACTACGCATGCTTGGTGGCTTTTTGGGCTAATTACCATACGAAGCGGGGAATGGGAGGTATCAGAGCTATGAATATGCATTTGTAGTTTGTGTATTCAATACTCCTGAAGATAAAAGGCCCTGTGATGATCTGTAAATTGCGCGTGTGTTTCTGGGAGCTATCCCGCACGCTGCCCGGCGTCGTAATAAACACACACTTTCTAACTTTAAACTGTTAGAGAGTCTTTGTCCGTCATAGTTGGATATTGGTATTAGATCAATGTCCATAGTTTTTTAATAAATCATTTTGGCGAGCCAGGCAGGAGAACTGCTCTTTCTGGCCGTGGGGCCGGTGGGGTCTAGGACCCCTCAAGGCGCCTGCCCGGAGTTTTCAGGGTGAGGGCTCCTCAGACCTTACCGTCCACCCGGGGAAAGACCGGAACCTCCTGGACTACGGACAAAAGGTATGTTTAAAGAAAAATGTATTGAATGAAGGTACCTTTGAATAGAGGCGGCTTATAAGTCATAAGAGACGTCTTATGCAAAGCAGAGGCCTGGGTTTTGGAATCTCCGAGGAGTATTGTTGTTGTGTTGTTGTGTTCCAGGTAGAGCTGGTCACTTGTTGGCTGCATTCCAGGGGAGGAAAGCAGCAGCAGCATAGAGATGCTGGTATTGGGGGCGTAGTGGCCCCATCTTTGGTTTGTCCAGGTAAAGCTGGTCACTTGTTGGCTGCATTCCAGGAGGGGAAAGCAGCAGCAGCATAGAGATGCTGTATTGGGGGCGTAGTGGCCCCATCTTTGGTTTGTCCAGGTAAAGCTGGTCACTTGTTGGCTGCATTCCAGGGAGGGAAAGCAGCAGCAGCATAGAGATGCTGTATTGGGGGCGTAGTGGCTCCATCTTTGGTTTGTCCAGGTAAAGCTGGTCACTGTGGGCTGCATTCAAGGAAGAAAGCAGCGGCAGCACAGAGCTATTGATATCGGGAGCGTAGTGGCTCCATCCATGGTTTAAAGGTGCACTTTGGTAAATTCATAATCTGAGAGGCTAGCCTGAATTTTTGAGGTGAACAGGGTCCCGTTTTGAGTTGCGGTCGCGAACGCTGGATGTGTGTGTATTCGTGTCTGTTTGGGTTTTCTTTAGTGCTTAATTTGTGTACCGTATGTGTGTGAATTGTGAAAGTTTGTGTTGTAAGTGTTTTTGTTTTTACCGTATGTGTGTGAATTGTGATTGTTTAAGTTTTCTTTGTGATTAAGTGCTTAATTTGTGTAACATATGGGTGTGAATTGTGAAAGTTTGTGTTGTAAGTGTTTTTGTTTTTAAGAGATTTTAAAACCCCCGCCGACCCGCGGAAGGATATCTCTGCTAAAAAGCAGAAGAATTCAGGGGGGATGTGCTTGGGCCGTGACTGGAGGGTGTCACGGAGAGCGCTGTAATTTCTGACCGCATAACTGATAGTGTGATTTTAATCAGTGTGCTGTTCAATAGAAAAACATCTATGGGTGAATAAACTGTTTGTTGTTTATAAGAAAAAAAAAAAAAAAAAAGTTTTGGGTGGCTTTTTGTGACATATCACAGTGATCAGGCAGGAATCTGGGTTGTCCCGGTAACCGGCAGGGAGCCGGGATTTGTCACCTCCGTCTGAGTCTTTGAAATTCTGAAAAGCCTGATGTGTTTGTTTTAACTATTGTTTGTTTGTGGAATACAGTTTTAATTGTAAAAAGAGCCAAAACTGCCTGACCGAGAAACCCCCCCGCTTTTTCCTCAGTGCAAAAATTTGTGGAGTGTTTTTGAACCCATTGTTTTGTGAGCCTAAAAAAATTGCTATCCCATAAACAGGTTTTGGTGAAGGGGGACAGTGTATAAGAAGTTGATTGCAAATTTTCTTCAATTGTTAACTTTTTATTTTAAGCACAAGAATTGGAAAGCTGGTTCAAAGAGTTCCCCTGCCCAGAGATGGAATTTCAGAAACCCTAAAAATTAATAACCAGTAATTTGAATTATGTGTCTGAGTAATCGCGTGGGTTTTTCTTTTAAATAAAAAAAAAATTTTCCTTTTTTATGTAAACACAAATTCTTTCTTCAACAGCTGGTGCTTCGAGCCTTGTTTTAAAGAATACATATTGCTAACTTTTTGTTTTAAGAATAGAAGGAACAAGAATTGAAAAGCTGGTTCAAAAAGTTCCCCTGCCCAGAAACGGAATTTCAGAAACCCTAAAAATTAATAACCAGTAATTTGGATTAAGTGTCTAGGCAATTGTATGAGGTTTTTCTTTTAAGTACCTCTGATGGAGAGTGATTTAGAGATTTGGGAAAAGGGTGCTAAAAGCTATCGAAGTGATCCAATAGGGGTTGCTAAGAAAATGAAGTTTGTAATCAAGCAGCATTTTCCAGATCCCAATTGCTGCTTGATGCCATAACAGAAAAAAAGAAATAAAATTCTTGATAAGACACCGGGGCAATAAAACCCTAACACCTGTAACTAGTAACTATGTAATAGTAAAAGAAGCGGCTGGCCAACCTAAAAAAGGCTTACTTTTACAAACCATTGAAGTTTAAATTGGGGAAACAATAGAGAATCCATCGATTTTTATATATGCCTAATGCTCCATCTGCACTTTTGGGCAGAAGTCTGCTAGAGCAGCTGGAGGCAAAAGTAATATTTAAAAATAGAAAAATTATTTTGGAGGTAAAGAATGTAAAACTGTTAAGTTTAATGAGAAAAAAAAAAAAAAAGAAAAAAAAAAGAAAAAAAAATAATAATAATAAAAAAAGAAAATAGATTAAGTGTTTCCTGGAGTGTAGGCTCCTGACATGCTGGCAGGGCAAAGAAAACTTTTTAAAGATACTGAAGGAGTGTCAGTTTAATTTCAACACTCCTATCGTGCCAGTAAAGAAGCCTGACAAGTCATAACTTAGCTGTTGACAAGATAACTGAAGGCTTGTATTCAGTAGTTGCTAACCCTTATATCTTAACTCATTTACTGTTTTAGATGTGCAGATGCTTTCTTTTGCCTCCCTTTCCATAAAGCCAGCCAGAAAATCTTTTCATTTGAGTCCTTTGAAGTGGTCCTTGCACAGGAGAACCTCAAAGTGGAAGATATTTGGGGAGCAGCTTGCAAACAATTGCTCCAGTATGCAGAAGACCTCCTAATAGCTACCCAGGTCCAGAGAACATGAGTGGACCGGACGGTAAGCCTCCTAAACTTTTTGGGCTTGCAGATCCCAGAAGAAAGCCCAGCTGATGAGGCAAATAGTCATTTACCTGGGTTAAAAAAGCTCCAGCCCTGGGACTTCCAGACGTGAGTACACGGCTCCTAAAGGATAGCCAGAGTGCCTCAGAATTCACTCTAGGCCAGAAGATGCCTGTGCTAGTGTCCCATACAATGTCTGCAGTCCTTGAAGAAAAGGAGGACATTAGATCTCCCCACAGAGATTCCTAACAAGACGATGTTAAGATTGTGGTAACTAACATTGTGAACCCAGCTTCCTTCCTCAGCGGGAGTATAGGAGAACCAGTGATCCACGACCGCCTGGAGACCATCGAAACCACCTACTCCAGTCACCCGGATCTGAAGGACACTCCGATTGAGAATGCTGAGACCTGGTTTACTGACAGAAGCAGCTACGTTGTCAGTGGAAAGAGGCATGCTGGGTATGCAGTTACCATCAGCAGAGAGGTAATAGAGTCTGGACCATTGCCCACCAACACCTCTGCACAGAAGGCTGGACATTTACTCAAGGTATGCCTTTGAGGTAGTCCTTGCACACGGAGCCATTTGGAAAAAAAATCCTAAAGCTGCTAGATGCTGTGCAGCTACTTGAGAGGATGGCACAAATCGCATCAAAAAGTGAGCTCTAATTGGAAGAATATGCTGGCGGACAGAGAGGCAAAAGACGCAGCTAAAGGTGAGGTACCCGATGAAACAATTGAGGTAGCACTTATCCCAGATGGAAAAAAAATTTTCAATTAAAGGTAAGCCAGTATATAATATAAAGGGTAAGAAACTTATTAAAGCAGAAAAAGCAAATTATAATCAGAAAGGGTGGGCCATGACAGAGAAAGAGAAGCTTGTAGCACCATCCTATTTGTTGTAGCCATTAGTGCAAAAAAAAAACATAAGAAAACACACTGGGGAATAGACATCTTGTATAGTTATTTGAAAGAAAGAATTGTGGCCAGAAAGTTACAAAGTACAGTGATACAGGTAACCCGTTAGTGTAGTCTTTGCCTCCAAATTAATTCCAAAAATACACCAAAGCCTAAAATGAGACAAATTGAGAAAGGCTGTGGACCTGGGCAACAATAACAAATTGATTTTACAGAGCTGCCCGGGAAGGGAGGATACCGTTACCTATTGGTGTTAACTGATACCTTTTCAGGATGGCCAGAAGCCTTGCCTACTAAAATGGCTAAAGCCCGAGAAGTAACCAAAGCACGGTTGCAAAAATAATACCAGGGGTAGAGTTCCAGCCACCATATCCCCAGATAGAGAGCCACAAGTATATGGTGGCCCTAAGAAATATGTCGCTGGAGCTCAAAACAAAAAAATTAGACAACCTAGAAATTAAGTCTTTTGCAGAAAAGTTCTTGGAACCACAGTGAGAAGGAGCATTCCAGATGCTTCTTACTACTTTCACTGCAATCAAGATCAAAGAACAGAAGGCCTGGATCCATCACTCCCGAGTGAAGAAAGGCCCAGAAGGAATCTGGAACATCACACCAGGCGACGATGAACTAAAAGACCACCGTGAAACTCACTCGGAACCACAAATAGATGGACTAACAGTTATTATAGACACTATGTGGAAAGTTGTAATTATTGCTGTAATAAGCTTAACCATAACAAAGGTCAATGCAATACTGCATAGGTGCAATGTGACTGAGATAAACAGGTGCCAAAGAAAAGCTTATGATGCTTACTCTCGTAAGGCTTTAAATAAGATGCTAAGGGTTATGGGAAGGAAATGTCCTCCATTTAGACTCAAAATAGAGGGGTGTGCAATAAAAGAGTACCTGTAATAGAAAGGCTGTGATCCCCAGGTGTCATCTAGAGATCTCTCACTGGGGTGCTAGAAACAGGGTTAAGAGTATTTCACCTATAATCCTGTGACTAGTACAGTGACAGCCTTTGTTTTAACTATACATGCCAATAGTCCCCTAAAGATTAAATCATGAGGGAACTGTATTGTACCCTTCTGAACACCGAATGTGAGCACAAGAAATTGAAAGAAAATAGCAAACTGTTAATCCAGAGCCCTGTACTGCAAGAAGAAACTTCACTGGTGTATACAGAGCAAGGTTGTGTCTGTCCAAAGACAGCATGCTGCATTACCCAATTCAATTTGTGTGTTTGCAATTTTGTTAGAATTAAGGAATGTAATTTTTCCTATCAGGCTCCTGTAAAATACTGCCTGTACCCATAGAAACATCTCAGATTGAAAGAAAACCATGACACAGAAACCATCAAAGGAGTATTTAAGAGGCTTGAGGAACATTTGTCTCATCACTGGTGGGATGTGCTTTTTGGGTGGTCTCCAACAGCAACTGGTATACTAAATGTCTTACTCCACCCTATAGTTGTGTTGCTTATTCTAGTTAGTATAAGTCTAGTTTTATCTGTTGCGATGCTTGTTTGGAATTGGAGGATGCTACAATGAATAGCAGCCTTAACCTCATTATCAAAAGCGTATGGCTTGATCTTAAGAGACACTAGCTGTACAGATTGGATTGATGAGGAAAACACTTTTGAGTAAAAGAATTTACTCACTTTAAAAGGAGAAGTGGGGAAAATGAGGCATAGATTTAGAAGAATTAAAGACTGTAGTCAAAATAGATAGTGCTGAGATAATGTAGCTAGGACTTCCCTTTTGCTAACAGAAGCCAGACTGAAAGAACTGATAATCCTTGGAAGGAACCGATCAATCAGAGGAGCTGTCAAACTAGGGCTTCTGCATCCTGAATAATCAATAGACCCCATGAATACAATACAATCATAAATCAAACAGTCCTGGGAAAAACAGGATTTAGCTGTCACAAACACTAAAGGTTAAAAAGTCAGAGCTGAGGAAGACAATCTTACTTCATCATTTTGGGACCCCACCCCATGAAAAAGACCACCGACCCATTTCAAAGAACAAACTACGCATGCTTGGTGGCTTTTTGGGCTAATTACCATACGAAGCGGGGAATGGGAGGTATCAGAGCTATGAATATGCATTTGTAGTTTGTGTATTCAATACTCCTGAAGATAAAAGGCCCTGTGATGATCTGTAAATTGCGCGTGTGTTTCTGGGAGCTATCCCGCACGCTGCCCGGCGTCGTAATAAACACACACTTTCTAACTTTAAACTGTTAGAGAGTCTTTGTCCGTCATAGTTGGATATTGGTATTAGATCAATGTCCATAGTTTTTTAATAAATCACTTTCCCTGTTTCCCTGTTACTTTTCTTTGTGTTTCTACCATGATAATTAACTAGCAAGGCATTTCATCTATATATACGCTTCTGTTTCTCAGTTTTTTTGTCCATCCTTGTTCCTTTCTCTTTTTCCCTATGTTTTCCCTCCTTCTTGTTTGCTTTCTTCATGTGCAATTAGGAATTGAAGTTGTGCATCTGCTGTTTGAATAAAAGCAGAGAACAGTGTGGTTCATTTAGGGAAATGCTTGAATTAGAAATGGCTGAAACGTGGGGTGTCTATTTTTTAAAAGATTCTATTTGGTAGTTGTTGGGAAGGCTCTGGAACAAAAGCCTTACAGGGAGCAGCTGATGGCACTGGAGAAAAGGAGGCTGAGGAACAACCTTGTCCCTCTCTACAACTCTGTGAGAGGAGGTTGCAGCCAGGTGGGGGTTTCTCCCCAGTAACAAGTGGCAAAACATGAGGAGGTGGCCTGAAGTTGCACCAGGGGAGGTTTAGATCGGTTATTAGGGAAAATTTCTTCACTGAAGGGGTGGTCAGGCATTGGATCAGGCTTCCCAGGGAAGTGGTGAAGTCACCATCCCTGAGGGTAGTTAAAAGACATGTAGATGTGGTGCTAAGGGCCATGGTTTAGTTGGGTTAATGGTTGGACTCAATGATCTTAAAAGTCTTTTTCAATATAAATGAATCTTTGTAAATGAGCAGTGTGATAGGATGTGGGAACAGGAGTATTTGTGTAAGCCTGCTTGAATACAGACCCAAATATGATCCCACCACTTGCTCAGTCTCTTGTTCTCTCACTGTTGGCCTTGGAGAGGAGAAAGGCTGCAGTCCCTGTGGGGAGAATCCACCACCCCTGCGAGGCTCCATCTCCTGCTGCAAGGGAAGCTCTGTGTGGGAGTGGCCATTGCACTGGACCTTATTAACACCCTACCTCATTAAAAAACAACCCTTCCCCCCTGCTGAGGTGCCTCAGAGGAAACCCCAGAGCCCTTTTCCCCTCCAAGGGAGCCTCTCCAGCCGTGCTGGGGAGCCAGGCTGTGGCTGCCCCGACCCGCGGTTTCTCTGGAGTTTTTGGTACGCGGCGGCCACGCGCTGCCTACCTGCCGGGACACCCCGCGGCTCCTGCCACAGCTGATGTGTTTCTGCTACCTCCTGCTCGCTGCCTGAGGTCGGCCTGCTCTGCCGTTCCAGCTGCTGTCCCGAGATTCCCGCTGCGGCCCCGAGATTCCCGCTGCGGCCCGTCCTCCCCGCCCAGCCCGGCCGCCATTTTAGCGCGTGAGGGAGACGGGGCGGGGCTGGCGGCACAGCGCCCCCTGCTGGAGCGCCGCAGCCCCACCCGGCCGGCAGCCAGCAGCGCCCCTGGTGGCTGCGGGCGGAACTGCACCCAAGGGGAGTTGTGTGCCCAGGTGGGGCTGGGGCGGGGCGGGGCCGGGTTTGTCCACCTTGGGGCACACACACAACACACACACACACCCCACACACGTGTAAACTACTGCTGCCAGCCCTCTGCCCGTGCCTTGGGCTGAAAGCCCCTCAAGCTCAAAGTTAGAATAATTTGGGGACAAGGGGGTCATAGTCCCCATTCCAAGGGAGGCTCCCACCTTCCTTGGCAGACACCAAGACACAGAACTGCCCAAAACCTCCACTGAAACTGGTTTAAGGAGGATATGAACAAAACATGTGGCAACCACTTGGTAAAAACAGGGAGACCCCAGACCCCAATAATGCTGTTGATCTGGACTGTTGCGTGATGTAAGTGGAGTTTAGGTCATAAGGGTATAATTGTCCAGGGATTTCTTTGTTTGGGATCCCTCCTTTGAGTCATCAAGCTTGAGATACCAAATACCATAATTGATTTCTTGAAATAAACCTATCTAATGGAAATGAGAGGCCGGTGTCTAAAATTTCTTCAACAATAGCATTTCTTACTTTGGATGAAATCTTTTGCCTTTCTTATCTAATAAACACATTTTTAGTGTTTTGTTTTCCTGTTTTGCTCAAGTTGGTTACTTCTTAGGGTTTTGCTTTTCTCTTCTATGGTCTTTTTCTCTTGTCACGGTCTCAGTCCCCCTACTTGTGCTTGTCCTGTCAGTTCTCCATTACTATTTCTGGTAATGCCCAGTAATGATGTGCTAAGACCATTTCTGTGCTCTAGGGAGGCTTCATGAGAAATGTCTGCAGAGGTAATTTAGCCATGGGTAAGAAAAAAATCAACTAATTTGCAATGTATAGGAAACATCCACAAGAAAACATTTCTGTCCCAACAGAAATATAATTTAAAACAGATCAAACTGTTTTTCATGAGATGTATGGGGTTGTGCAACAAATGCTTCTAGGAGGAAAACTTCTGGTTTGTGTACTTTTGCCCCATTCTCCGCAGGCTGACATCAGCAGCAGAACAGGTAAGGAAAGGGAATAGTAGTGTCAGCCCCCTTCTCTCTGCTCCACTCCACCTTGGAGCAAAAAATGTTCATGTAATAATTAGACTACTCTTTCAGCATCACTGGGAGTCACTGTCCCCTTGGGACAGCTCTAAAAATGGCATTCTCCCTTGAGCTTTCTGCTGAGTGAAGTGAACACTGACCCACTGTGGTTTGTTTTTTCTTACAGGAATGAAACTGTTTTACACCAGTTCTGTTGCCCAGCAGCTGATGCAGAGCAGAAGCCTTCCTCTCCAGACTCCTCACCAAGGTGGGAAATGGTTGCCAGCAAGACCTTTATTTTTTCTACTTCTTTATCATCCCTCACTGATCTTCCTGCCCTGGACAAAACTCATATATCACACATGCCAATCCTCCTCCATCCTCCCCTACATCCCATGTTCCCAGCATTGCTGTCCCTTTGTTTTTCCTCACAGAGATTACTGTTCATATTGTTGTGTAATTGCCTGCAAACCACCCCCCATCTCCACTCACACACACGCAAAATGTTTTTTCAGCCTCTCTTCAAACATCCATTTCCATTGACCCACATTCACGCTTGTACCTCTTCTTACTGTATGCAACACTGACACACACATGCTTCACTCTTCTCCTTCAAATTATTTGTCTCACACTATGAGGTTCCTGGACATTCACACTAGAACATTTAAAGTACAGCAAAAGTCACCCAAAAAACTCGGGGTTCTGTCTCGCACCCTGAGACAGGGTGGGGGGAGCATTTTTACCTGTGTCGAATGGTGTGAGCTTGTCAGTGAAGAACAGCCATAGACAGGATCTATTAACTATTACCAGCTTGTATCCAATGCAGCCAGCTGTGGGGACACCAGCATTTCTCAGCTCTTCCTCATCAGTGAAAGATGTCAGTGCCAAGACCAAGGGGTCCAAAAAGCTTCAGAGGTACTTGAGATGCGTGTACTGCATTTAGCTTCCACACTTGGCCTTGTCCCTCTGTTCTTGCCATCTCTTTCCTCTCTCACAACTTCCCACCCTTACTTCTTACAGACCTACTCTGCTTTTCCAGGCCTCATCATCCTTCTGACAATACCAAAGAGGCTTCTCTTTAAAGATTTCTTTCATCACTCTGTTAGACTTTTACCTCTGACCTTTGGCACCTGTGCAAAAAGCCTGTTACTAGCAGGGCTCTGAACAGAACTGGCAGCTGAATTGCAGTAGTGAGGCTACTGCATTTTAAAAATGGTATTTCTCATGTTCTACTCACTGGAGCAGACTGTGGTTTCTGATTTCCTTCCAAGAAAAAGTGTGAGTGCTGTACAATTGTGAAGAGAACAGGGGTAGGTGGGTGGGTGTGTATGTGCAAAAGCAGGGTTTGGCCACACTTGGAGACAAGGTAAAGAAGCAGGATCTCTCCTGCCCATTTGTGTATGAAGATGGAAGGGTTAATCCCCATGGTCAGTCTGTGCTGAGGGCTTTCAGGCATTGCTAAAGTTTGCATGACAGTTCTGTCATGGCAGATGGGGAGATGCTGGCAAGTAAAAGGAGACAGCAGAGCTGGAGACCATGGAGATTTCTGGGGTAGGAAAGCCACCTTACATTTCTGGAGTGAGAGAGTTTTGTTTAAGTGCTCTAGTTTGTCTAGAACTAAGGATCAGTCTTGCCATAATGTTCAATTTTTATACCCTCATCCTTGACCCTGCCCCATTCTTGTCCCAGCCTCCATCTTATTTCTGATCACATCCCTTAGTTTCTAGAATGTTCTTGTTCTACAAGGCTGAGAGTCATATAGTCTTAAGCTCTAGGATCATTTTTGTCATGTTCTTTGTCAGGCCTTTCTTTTATCCTGCTGACCGCCAAAGGCCTTGCTGAGTTTGAGCCTGAGTTTGCCTGCCCTCCTTCTGCTGGGATTATACAGGTAAACTGAATAAGGAGTGATCACCTGTTTCAGTAATTTAACAACTTTGGCAAGTTGCATCAAAGATGAGTCTGAGCCAGGAAATCCTGAATTGTGGATGAATGACAATGACCCCTATAGCATGTTGCATCTGGGCTTCTCCTACTGATCTGTGCCTGTCCATTTGATGCCTTTTGTAGCTGTTCCACACTTCAGGCCTCATGCATTCCACACTTTTTTCCCCAGTCTTTCTTGCATCCTTGCCATTTCTGATGCTTCCAGACCCCAACAGCAGTCCTGAATCTGTGTGTGACACAATATTCGATGCAGAGATAAAGATGGTTGAAGCCACTGTGGCTATTTGAAGGTGAGAAACAGGCACAGAGAGTTATTAAACTCTCTATTTAGCTTTATGTTAGCCATAAAGCATCTCCTAGCCTCTGCCAGGTCCTGCAGTCAGCCGTGGGCTTCCTTCATGTCCGAAGTCACATATAGAATGCAGTAAGGCAAAAGAGTGTCAGAGAGGGAAAAACACAGAGAGGGAGAGTCAGCATGGAGCTGATGTCCATATGGTGTTCTGGAATGGCTCAGTAGCCTTCTAGGAGAAGCTCATCATATCATTTACAGAGTCTGTCACCCTGCTCAAATCATGAACAGGTTCCCCATTGAACCAAGGCAGAACAAAAGTCAATCAAGACTGAAATATGTGGGTCAGACAGCCTGAATAGGCAATCAGTTCCTGGGTGAGCCAAGCATATCCCTAAATAAGCTCATCAGGGCCCCTGGTGGGAGAGCCTGGTACACAGGGGCTCCCTGTGCAGCCCTTCTGAGCCTCACTGAATGGACAGCAACTCACAAGTGTTGCTGCTGTGAATTCTGATAGACCAGATCGAGTTTGTTCTCTCTTTTCCCATTCCTGATGGTTTCCCTAAATGAGATAAATCCTGTCAGAACTGATGCCACTAATAACCATCAGCCATCTAGTTTTAATTAGAGTTTGCTTCATTAATGCCCCAACTCCTCTCTGCACAGCAGATTAAATAATGTACTTGCAGCTCATTTACACAAACCCCCAAACTGCAGGGCTGAGCTGCAATCCTTTAATTAAACAGCCCGGCTGATCCCTACCGCTGCCTCGGCTCATCAGTCTAAGCCGATTAAAGAGAATAGGGACTAATAAAGAGTATAAACAGGGAAGTGACTCTCAGCTCTTCAAGGGACTTGGAGACTCCAGTGGTGATCAGCTGCTTTCTGCTCCTCTAGCAGGAACTGCACCTCAGCCCACATCCCTTCTGACTGGGACCTGCAGGAACAGTTCTGTTTTCAGCAGGAGCCCAGACTCACCTTGTGGGACAGGAATCCTTTGGGAGAATGAGAAAAAACACAGCAGAGAAGGAGGGACATCAAAACTGTGAGATAAGGGGCTGTCTGACTGCAGGACAGACCAGCAGGAGTGGCCATACAGCTCAAGAGAGGGGCAGGAGGAGAAGCAAATGCAGGGAATAACAGTTGGAGGTTGACTGCCAGCAACAATCTGGGACAAAAGTTTGCCTCTCCTTGTGGTTTGTGGTGGTCATTGTTCTTGTGTGGTCTTCCCTAACATCTCTCTGCAAGATTTCTCACTCTTTCTTCGTTTCCAGCTAAAAATGCCTTGGCTTCAGACGGATGAGAGTGATTAGGAACATGTCAGTGTCTAACCACTCAGCAGAAGCCAACTCAATGAAGTGATTGAGATTATTCCCACTCATCTTGTTCTGCTTTGCTTCACTGACTGCCACAAGCAGAGCTAGCCCCCTTCTCTCCTCCAGCGTGTCAGTTCCTTGTGGGAAAGTTGGAGCTCCATGAGTTTAGCAATGCAAATTTCCCACCTGGCTGCTTAGCTGGGTTGCACCAGCAATTAGCAAAACTGGTGCTGTAGGCCATGAATATTAAGAGACAGACTTGATCCCAGATTCTGCCAAAAATCTCAGAGCCAAAGTACAGGATGAGGTGATGGCAGCAGTGGGCAGATTTCTCTTCCTGATCTCTAAGGACTTTCCCTTATCAAAGGACAGTATAAATCCTTCACCATTGTCTCTGCTGGACTTGTACACCACTGGCTTCATGATCATAAACCATCTTGCAGGTTGGGTTTCCACTGGGGATGCCAAATATCACGTTGAGTGACATGAAGAAACTCCAGGGATGGCAGTAGGGGCTAACCCTGCTCCTTTACTGAGGTGCTGATTAGACTCTAATTTAGCCAAACCCTGTAATTTCATAAAGCAACGGCTCTTTTTCTCGCTGGCTTTTGCCTATTAATGGCAGGGTTTCATTCTAGGGATTTGAATAGCCTAGTAATTGCATTTCCCACTTCTCCAAGGCACATAGAGTGGAGACTGGCATCCCAGAACAATGACCTTAAAATGTGTCCAGCAGCAGCCCAGTTCTAACAGGATTACATACCATTTTCCTTTGTGTGAGGTAATAGGGCTGAGATGAGAAAGATTTGTTTCTATTAGAGTAATGAGAGGAAATGATGGAGTCACAATTGAAGGGAACAGTATATTCATTCAGTCTCCTTTCATAGGCTTTTCAGAGTCTGCCTCTGGGGTGCTGAATAGGAAATTAGCAGAAAATCACCTCTCCTCCTGTGATGGGAAAAGTTCTACAGGAAACTTTAAGCATCAGGGGCATGTCTTCTTTGGCAATGGACTTGGGAATAGCACTGGAGTGCTAAAGCATTATGGAAGAAGTACAGATGAGACCTGACCTGTTTTTAATGCAAAGGAGACAGAGTTCTCTCGGGAAGAGAGGGCAGTCATCTGGAAGGGCCTGCATGTGTACTTGGAAGGAGGGCTAGGATCTGAAACATCTTTGGGAAAGTTGGGCAAGCTCTGTTCATATTTTCCATACTTTCCAGTAGGGAGACTGCTGCTTAGATCAGGATTAAAACATGATTAGTGCCACTAATTTACAAAGTGTTTACTTCATGATTGTGGACCAATGAAGTAATAACTCAATACAGTTTAAACTTTGAACCACTGTGGACTCATTTCTGAAGTGTCTGCTGGACTAGTCACCATAACAGATTGGCTGTTTCCTGGCACCAGTTAGTGGTGAGGAGACATGTGAACCATTGCCTACTTATCCAAGCCAGCCTTCCTTGCATTTCTGGAGAAATCCCTTCTTGCCCCACTTGTACTTACCAAAGTACTGAAATGGAAATGTGTCTTCTTGCTGGAGGAAGTCCTTGGTGCTGGTTGCTCCA
This sequence comes from Zosterops lateralis, assembly GCF_965231275.1. Taxonomy (NCBI): domain Eukaryota; kingdom Metazoa; phylum Chordata; class Aves; order Passeriformes; family Zosteropidae; genus Zosterops; species Zosterops lateralis. The sequence goes on from NC_139765.1 coordinate 239,285, forward strand.
TTTTTATGTGTGGGAGACTGATACGTGGATGGACAGATTTTGGACAGTTTGTTCAAACCAAACCTTCAAACATCTTTCTTGATAGCTCTCTGAGCTTCATGAGTATGCAGCACCTCAGCAGCATGTTTAAAGCCCAAAATCTGATTTCATTTACTTCTGGACATCTCTGGTTCTTTATGCCTCTTTACCTGAACTCTCTGTTTCCATCGAACATGCATTGGCTCTTTGTCCTGTGAAATCATGTTGGAAGATGTTGGCACAAAGGAGCCACGAATTTGATCCACTTCAGGTCACAGCATCACATCCCACTTTGACTCCTCACTGCCATAGCCCAGGACCATCTCTCCTTCCACTGCAGCTCTCACTTTGTCCTTGGGTCACTTTAAGTTCTCTAACAGTTAGATCCTCCTGAGAAATTCCCAAGACCTTGTTTGGGCTGTGATTGCAGTGTCCCTTAAGGCTGAGGCCCATGAAATTGTTGAGGACTGACCAACTCACCAAGTGGATGCTCACTCTGGACATTACTGAGGTACCTTGATAAACAGGTGGACAGTGATGATTTTCCACCAGTATCCATCACTCTTTGAGCATTACAGTTAAACAACTGAGCTACTCAACATTCTGTCAGAACGTGCCTGACAGGACAAATGCAAATCCAGTTCATGAAATGGGAAATTATAATTTCTGGTTTAGGATTGCTGGCAGGATATTGTATATAGAATCTGGAGGCCAGTGCTTTGTCTCAGCTCAGAGCTGTTCCATGGCTTTGGCTCAGGTGTGAAGCATGATGATGATTCTAGTCTGTATCAAATCCGGTCTGTAACCTTCCACGTAAAGAAGCCTAACGACTCTGCCTAATTGGCCCCTAGCTGGCAGTGTCAAGTGCATGTTCCTACAATTAGTGGACCATGGAGGCTGAATTCTTCTCTGATTCTTAATGAAGAAGAGTCCAGGTCAATCTTAACAGGATGTGGACGTGCCAATGCAAAGCAGTCCTCTACATACATGGCCTTGTGTACCCTAAGGACAAATGGCCATACACAAAGCTCATAAGTCTGACTTCTTTCACTCCCCCCAAAGTCCTCCAGAGCACTGCTTTTGAAAACACACATAAGTTAGAGCAACATTTCTGCTTTGCTAGCACGTCCTGTTTGTGCTTCTCATTTTTTTTTCCTTATTGAGGTCATGGGCATGAAAGGAAGATTTTTTTTTTATTGCTTCTTAACAGCTCATCTCTTACCCTTCCATCCCTGTAGCCTTAATAATCCTGTTTTAGATGGTACCATTGGAGGTTGTGGGGAAGCTGCAAACAGGCAGAGATGGGTCAGCAAAGTTCACATCAATATTCCCCCAGCTCACAGTTGATTTCAGTCTGACACAAAGATGTGGGCCATGAGTAATGCCTAGACCCAGATTTTAACTCCTCCTAAGCTTGGGAGTGAGCAGATTCCTCACTTTTTCTGGGTGTTTTGTACAGTGAGGACCAGCAGCTTCAGTTGCTTTGCAGGAGCTTAAGTCCAGAATCACAAAGATGTTTAGTGAATGTAGATTTAGGGCAAATATGGAAACGCTAGAATTATAAGAAAAACATATTTTAGGAAACATCCTTAACATCATAGTTACCAACAACCTTGGGAATCTCTTGCAGGGAGGTATAGTTGGGAAATCTTCTGGTACTATGACCTGGGAGGAATGGCTCTTTCTGGAAGCATCCAAAGAAACAGGAGGTCAGTTTCAGATGCATCGTCTCAGTCCTGTAAAGGAGCTCTACCAGGACATTTTGGCACTCTCTCCCACACAGGCATTTCCCTGCTCCTCTCCAACAGCTGGTGCAGCTACTTTCAGGCAAGTGTGGAGAACATGAGGGTGGGGAAGTAAAGTGAGGAATAGATTGGCTCTTCAACAGGAAAAAAAAAAAAAAATCTGGTGGAATATGAAGTCCCCCTGTCACACTGGTTGCTTTGCTTGCCTCTATCAACACCTTTCTTCAGGAAAGTGGAAGATACTAGGAGAGAGACTGAAGAAAACACGCTTGAAGTATCCTACTTTGAAACTGCAAAGATGCCCATCAGACACATTTTCTGAGAGCCTGAAGCTGTATCCAGCTGTTGCCTGGCCACATGTTCTTCCAGCTCTTTATTTTCCTCTGTTGCTTATGTGAGCCCAGCCTGAGAGGAATTTAGACTTGGATTCAAGTGCTTTTCTCCCACTTGTGCCAGTACTTGTTACTTCATGGGCCATGGTAAAATGTGTGAAAGAGGATCAATCATAACCAACTTTACAGCTGTTGAGATCAGTTAATGGCATTAATACCGGGCAATTCATGCTGGCTTGCATGCCTCCTCATGTTCTCTTTCCTATACTGCAAAGAATTTCTTGCCCATACCATGGCAACTTTTTAGTACCAGGGGAATGCAACATAAACACTTGCTCTATCCTGTGTTTTCTGTGTGATAATGCTACAGATATGCATGGGAGGAAGCTGTGCCAGCCTTGGAAATTGCCCTGTATCTAGCACTAGAAAATGGCACAGATGCTTGGTAAAATAATGGCAGATGGACTGTGGTGGAGCTCACACCATTCATCCTAATCCTCTGCTAATATCATCTGACCTGATCTGCATCAGTCAAGATGCACCCACACCCAAAATAGAGCCATTCCAGACCTTTTGTACATCAAGGTGTTCCCTGTTGAACTTGACAGGTGGTTTCTGGAGACCCTCTGTCCACATGCTTGTTAATGGCTTACAAGGCAGAGACAGATAGGGCAGAGAGACAGAAAAAAGAGTCAAGGAGAAAGAAAGGGAGAGAGACTCATCCCAACAAATGTAACAATGCTACTGTAAGAAAAATGGATGGCAAACATACTACACAAAGAAGAAGAATAACAGGAGAGAAGAAGCAGGAAAAGCAGGAAGATAAAAAATAGTGTAAATGAAAGAAGGGACTGCAGGAAACAAGAACACATGAGCAGGAGATAAATGAGCAGGTCCCTTGGCTGGAATAATCCTGTTCATGCCAGCATTCTTTGGCAGTGACACAATGAAACTGTGGCCTTTTATTACACATTTTCTCATAGTGTGATGTCAATCCAAAGGCCTTTGTGTTTTTTGGTACTCTGCAACACTAACTCACTCCTATGAAGGTTCATCTTCTGGTCACCCCTATGGGACAGCCTCTGTGCTCAGATACACTAAGCTCTCCCTTTGGAAAAACATCTCTGTCCACTAGAATTCCTTCTCTTGCATGTGGCCCTGGCAGATTTTAATATGCTCCAGGAAGAACCAAAGAGTTTGAAATGCTGAAGAGCAGCACACTGTACAGCTGCTCAGGCCACTCTGAGTTCTGCAAACAGAAGTAGATAGCTGAGGGAGTGCATGCAAAAAAGTTGGGAGGTATTTTGGGCTGTCATCTCACCTTTTCCAAAACTGTAGAATAGCTGGAGACTACTCCATCTTCTGTGAGAAAACATCATCCTGAAGAAAAGTGTCATAAACAGGATCTGAGTTTAGGGAGATTTTTCTTGTGGGACTCTGAAACCTAAACTGTGAGACCTAATTCTGGCCACTTCTCTTGGAAGTGTGTTCCACTAACTTTTAACCACTTCTGCTTGGCACCTCGGTTCTTTAAACACACAGAGGTTGTACCATCATCCCACTGGAAACTAATTGCCGGGTGATTAGAGCTGTGTGTCACCTTTGTTGTGTCCCACACTGGTACGGTGCTGCTTTCCTGTATGCAAGTTATGATGCTGTTATTGTTGTCTGTGTATCTGGGTTGGCTGCAATCTCTCTCCTTCCCTCTTTTGCAGAAAGAGGGAGGATGAGATAGGCTACCCCATGTATACACTGCTAGTGCTTGTTTCTACATGCCTCCAGAGGTGATTGGAAAAATATAACCAATTCCTGTAATTTCCCAGAATGTACTGATGTGAGAGTGGCAGCTCAAGAGGCACAAACCCGAATGGTGCAGAATGGATCTGATACAGATGTTACAGGATGTGTTAAAATAGTGCATATTGGACTAGATCCTCCACTGGGGAAGTGCCATCCACAGGAATAAAGCCATTTATAGTGCCAGCCAGGATACTGCTCAGTGACAGAGTAGGATTGGTTGAGTCTAGGCAAACTTTCATGGGATTTTTATGATCTTGCTCCAAAAGTTCTGTGTCTGAGTACAGAGAATAGGGGTAGGGATAATTTCCATTCTTCATAGGTAAGAAAAGTTGAGATGCCATAGCAAAACATGAGCTTGTATGACCAAATGTGTAAGTTGCTAAGTCATCCTGTTTTCCAAATGGGAATGAAAAAAAGATAGAAAAAGAAATGAGGCCTCAGGGAAGAAATGTGACATGAAGTGGATCAGAGTGTAAGTGAAGCAGCAGAGACAAAATAGGTACAAAACTGGAGAAGCAGAGCTTTGTGCCTACTGCATGAGGCTGTGGGGGTGGTCACTGCACTGGGGAAAGGAGGAAGGGATGCTAAGCATGCTGTTTCTATCTTGGTCGTCAGCCAAAGGGCAATGCAAGCCTCTAGATCTGAACACAGTGGCAAAGTTAAAATCTGGATGAAGCTGGTGAATGCTGTTTGGATTGTCTTTATTGAGGGGGATGGTGGTTTATGTGTTTCTCTTTGTGTGGAGGAGAACAAGGTTTCTTTCTGTTTGGTTTGACACAAGCAGTGACTTGAGAATAGAAACAAAATTTATATGAGTTACACCAAGATCTACCTGTGCAGTGGCTCACTCACTGCCTTCACAAATCAATTACCCTGATCCCTTAGGAAGGAGCCCAGAGGTGCAGTCCACCTTAGAGTCTGCCACAGCAAGTAGAAAAAGGAGACTGCAGGAGCCCTTGCCTAGGTCTATAAATGCCAAAAGCCATGTCCCTCACCCAGCTCACTGCTGGACTGGGTGAGCAATGGGCTGAGGGACATGCAAGCTTTCCTTGCCTTGTAGAGGCTCTGCTGCCTCCCAGCCCTGGATTCATCCCATTTTAGCAGTGAAATTCTATCTTCTGCATGATTGCACCGGCAGGCTTTTGTCAGCGAATTTGGTGATGTTCAAACCTGCCTCAGGGATGAGGAGCCAAGAGATCTGACTCGAAGAGGCAGAAAGACTGCTGCTGAGAAGCCAAGTTTCTCCTTCCTGGGGTGCTGAGCGGGCAGTTACACTAATGCAGGATGCCATCTGTTTTTTCCTTCTCTAAAAGGTCGTGTTTACCAAACATTGCAGAGGCAAGAGAGGGCTGAGGTTAAAATAAAAGTAATTAAACCCTGCAGAGGAGGACCTCCTATGCCTTCAGTGTCCACTTGGTGCTCTCACACCTCAGTGAAGCACAGGTGCCATGTCTGCAGTGCCAAGCTGTGGGACTTGTGTCTAACCTGCAGAGACAGCACAGCAACCAGCCCAGGGTGCCAAGCCCCAGGGTGTGACAGGCAGCTCAGAAAGGGGCTTCACTTCCTGGGCTGAGCCTTGTGCTCTGCAGCTGGTGAAACAGGAGGCATGGATGGGAAAAGAGGGGCGTGCCAGAGAGGTGCCCAAGTGCCATTCTGAGGTGTCATCCAGACACATGCAGGAACTATAAGAAAAAAGCTATGACAGCCACCCACACCACCCAGCACAGCGAGCCTTGCACCAGGAACACCACTTCTCATAAAGTGAGAGCTGCCTTAGCTAGTCCAAGCCACCCTCTGGAGGAGTCTGTCTGTCCCCTTGGAAAAGCAGAGATCTTAGTCCTCTGGGAGATGAAATCTGTCATGGAGAGCCAGGCCCTCAGACTGGTGCCCGGCCAGGACAATCATCTTTGCACCAGGAGGGCATGGGCTGCTTCAGAAACATTTAGTTCCTGTAGTGCTGTTCTGTGGCAAAAGGCACAACAGCACAACAATGTGGAAATTACACAGCACACGGGGATCAGGTTTAAAGACTAAATCTGAAATGAAGGCCATGACTTTGGCATGTCAAATTGTGGGACAGGAAGCTCTTGCTAGTATTATTAAATTCTCTGTCTGCTTAATTAACATCTCACCGATACCACTTCAAGTGATGCTGAAAAGATGTTGCCTGGTTCAGTCTGGGCTAAAAGGGAGTTTAATTTAATTGATTTCCAAGATATTTACTGTACCATATTGTCAAATCTATTTTACAGGTGTGTGTGCCAGACCTTTTATGAAATAGGTAATACATTCTGGGATGGGTAATGAGCTTGGCTAATTACCATTAATTCCTCCTGGGTAAAACTAGTGTGAGAACATGGCTTGATGTCACTGCTTTGCAAGGTGTTATGTGAATGTAGAAAAAATCAGAATCTTGTTCCTATATTTGTCTTTGTTGAGGGAGACTGTCTGAGAAGGCTGCAGCTTGGCTGGCAGGGGATGGTTTGCCAAGATCAAGTTCCAAGTTCCCTGCCTTTCTGGCAGGAGAGACTTTTGCCTTCCATCAGTTTCAGCAGGCTCCCAGAGAGCATTGCCCCCAAACCACCTTAAAACTTGAACTTATAAACAAATCAGAAGCAATTCTTTTGCATTCAGGCCCCCTGCATGTCAGAAGTCTCTGAACTTTGAAAAAATCCCATAATATATTACCAAGCCTGTCTCAACCATTTTTTTTCCCATTGAATTCTGATGAACTCATTCACCATATGTCATGGGTGTCCTCAGGGAACACTGAAATGAAATAAACTGAAAAGGCACTTTGGACCCTGCTAAGTCAGCAGCTGATTTTTTTTTTTTTTTTTTTTTTTTTTTTTTTTTTTTTTTACTGGGCAGGGAAGCTTAGGGAAGATAGAGGGAGCGCAGGTTCTTGCAGACTTGGGGTCTGGACTCCATTTTACTGGCATTAGCTGGTGGACTCTTTTTCTAATTCTCTATGTCGTACTTGTAGGTTTTTTAAAATTCTGCCATCTCTGAAGCTTTGAAATCTCATATAAGTCTAAGGCCATGAGAAGCAATTAATGAGGCCATTAATCACTTACAGCAATTTAAAACCAGTATATGTACAGTAACCAACCATTCCTCATAAGGAGCACTGTGGAATGGATGAATAAATTTTTGTGGTCTTTCACAACTAGTCCAGGTAATCTTTGCCTCAGTAACAGGTCACAATCCTGCTCACTGACCTTGAATACCATGAAGAAGGCATTTGGTAAGTTATACATGGGAAACCGAAATATAGTCTTCTCCTGGAGTGACACAGGAACAACAAAAAAAGAGCTAAAATCAGCCTCCACAGTACTTTTGTAACACCTCACAGCCATAGCTTCCTTCTGTATGATTAGCTGGATGTTTTTGCATAACCATTGTACCTGGCAACAGGAACATCCTCTTCTTCAGTGACTGGTTTCTTAAACCACTTACCAAATCCAGAGGTGCCACTGCTATATTTTGTTACTCTGTTATTACTCTTATTTATCTGCAATTTTTTTTTTCTTCTTGGAAAAGAAGAGAAGGCACGAAGAGATGAGTTTTTTGTGGTGGCCACCTAGGAGCTCTGTAGCTGTGGAATGATCAGTGAGAAAGCTCAGTTTTAATTTCTTACAGGACCAACATTATTGTGCTTGAGAAGAGTAGCTCTTCTGGTCCTTGAGCCCTGATTAGTCACTCAGCCATCCTGAAAACACTTTTCAGAGAGCTCTGAAAATTCCTCTAAGACTGTGAACTGATTCTGGTATTTGGCAGTGGTGCAATGGAATGTAATGTCTGGAGCATCCAACTTGTGTGCTCCTGCCTGCAGGTCTGCCTTGAAATTGCCTTGAAATGTTTGAGGGGAAGGGGCTGCGTGTTGTTTCTCAAGTCATGAGGTATGGGAATGTCTAAGCCTGGCAGTCAAGATCCAATAGATAACCATGGTTCATCTCCACAGTTGTCAATCAGAAGTGCAGATCCTTTCCCAGCTGGAAACATGTATTTCCAGCAGCAATGGGGTGATGAGGAGTATACAGGGAAGTGCAACATCCAGGTGCTGTGGCAAGTGCATTACAGTCATATCTCTCCCAGGACAGACAGTGACACAAGAGCTCTGTGCAGACATGGGGAGCAGCTACAGCTACAAATGGGCATATGGGCTTCTCTGGCTTGATAATTTAGTGTCACTGATTTGGTCTTTACGCTTCCAACAGAGCAGGCAGGGATAAAAAAAAGTGTAATAAAACACCCTCACTGTTATAACATTTCTCTTCCATCTTCTCCCTTCATCCTTCCCTTACTCTAATCCTTATATAAAATCTTCCTGAGAAACCTGCACATAAAAGCTAAGTATCAGAACTCTGATTTACTTGTGCTAAATAAAAATATTTATGGGTGCCAGCTGAATTGTCTCAGTGAGAGCTTTTTCACCATCCTGCCTTCTTGAAGCAAGCACTGGGATTCAGCTCACAACCCTGATATCCCTGTTTTGAAATGCTAGACTGGGGATAGTACTTAATATAAGCCCTGAGTCAGATTGTCTGTAGTAACCACTTCTGTTAACAAACCTTCTGCAGCAGGCATGTACAAGTCAGCAGTGCAAATGAACAGGACATACCTGAAACACGAGAGATGCTTTTCACAGCAGATGGAATCTATTTGTAACAGTGACCAGGCGCATTATGGGTCATAAAAGTCATGTAGGAACATCTAGGAAGAAGAGAACAGCTGAGTTTGTAGTCTTCCTTTTTACCTGATTGCAAGTGATTTGCATTAATATTGCAACTTTGAATCAAACAGAACTCAAAGAAATTACAAACCTTCTCTACCTGATTGTGTGACTGAAAGCTGTGAATAATGGTGGCATATGATACTTGAGGGCAGCAACTAAAGAACATTTGCTACAGCTGAAACTGCAGGGGTGATGCTGGGATTCCAACTAAATTGACCTAGTTGGAGTTTGGCCGGGACTTTGGGATTCACACCTTAGACTCTGCATGGGACTTTTAATTATTACAAGTGGTTAGATCAATTTTCTCATCCAAGAAACAGTATGTGCAATTGCTCCATTCCCTTTCTTCATCCCACAGCCAGGGAGTCTGATGGCTTACTGGCCAAGGGAAAGCGAGTGAATCCACCTAATTTGCTTAATAACGTTTTTTCCCCAGAGGTCTTTCATGCTATACTTTCTATCCTTGTCCTATTTACTTTCCTTACTGTTTTTTATTTTTTAACTGTGATTATAATAGCTCCTGAGTCTTCTTTTGTTAACAAAACCTGTGTCCTACCAGTGCAAATCAACTGTGTCACTCAGGATGGAGGGAAAATGACAGGATTGTTAAATTTTTGTTTATTTCACTGTAGCATCAATTTTGCTCTTTAGCAGTGTATTTTATTTCTTATTTGGGGCTTCATCAGTCATTGCTACTAGAGAACAAAGAATAGGCATTCCAAAAACGCTCCAGAAACAGGTTCAAGATGAGAGTAAACCTGGGAGAAATACATGTTTAGTAAGTTCAGCCACAGGGCTGTAATAGTAACATTCAGACTGCTGATCAAAACCAGTCTTTACCCCTTTTCCCACTGCTTATAAGTCACTGAAGTTTACCTCTGAAGCTGAAATTTCCCAGGTTTGTTCAAAGATGACGTGTTTGCTTTTTTTTTTCCTCCCAGACATTTTTCCCACTGAAAGGACTTAAAAATTGTTCAACCATTTCTATGATTTTTTTCCCCCACAACAGAACATATAGAAACTATTCTCACTTCAGCAGGAGTGTTTGCTATTGCATTCTGGATAGCACCACAGCCAAACCAGCACGGGGTTAAAAAGTTTATATTCAGCATAAAAACATCCAGCTGAAAAATGCCTTTGAGTGCTCCAATGGAATCTGATTTTGATTTGACCGAATTTTGACCCTGAGGAAATTCCACGCACAAGCACAATCCATTCTCTGTGGCTGCATCCACTGGGCTGGGAGCATGCATGGAGGAGGAAGGCAAGGTTAATGTGTAGTGTGCTTGGCTGGTGTCCTTATCCCAGCACTGAGTATTTAGGGGCCTCAGTAATGCCCTGGGAGAGAAGTGCTGAGGCAGATGGTGCTTCTCACGTGTCTGTGGCTGAATAGTCCTTGCAGTCTTAGGGCCCTGTGTCTTGAGAAATAACCTAAATGCCTAGTGAGATTAAAGGAGGCTTCTTGAGCATTTTGGATTGGTCCAACACCCTGTGCCTCATTGGCCAGGCTCAGAATTGGTGAGGGTACCTAGGGTCAGACACAGCCCAGTCACCAGTAGGTCTGTGGGGATGTGGCAAGTCCAAGGTCAAGGTATAGAGTCAATCTTCAGGGCCCAGATCAAGTGTGTCCATGGCCACATAAAGGGGAAAGCTGTGGCAGGGCTGGAGACCAGCACTCTGACAGTATTGCTGGGGCAGGGATTGATGGCTCCAGGCTGGGGAGAGAGCCTGGGGAACCTTCATGTCTGGAAATATTTAAGAGTTGCCTGGAAAAGGCCCAGATCAACTTTATCTGCCTCTGAAAATGGCCCTTCTTTGAGCAGGGAGTTGGAGGAGAGACCTCCAGCCTTCCCTCCCAGTCTAGGTTAGTCTGACTCTACAAAGCCTCCTGGATGTAGGATATCCTGTCACTGTGAATGTTACTCACCCGGGCTCCACACTGTGTGTGACAGAAAACCAAGCAGAGCTGCACCCACCAGAGGTGACGTCCTCCTTACAGAGCAGTGGGACTGAGCGCTGCAAACTCTGACACACAGTTCATGTTCTACCCAGAGCAGCCAGTGGAGCCCTCAGAAAAACAGAGCTAAGCATATGTGCCAGTGTTTAGAGGACCATCATGTCAGGGAATGTTTGCAGGCATTTAGAGTCCATTTGGGCTCCAAGGGAAGTCAGAGGAAGGGGAGTTCTCCAGCTGGCTGCCTCGGGGCCTGATCTGCCCCAAAGAAGGTCTGCACAGCACTCTGGGCACTGTGGCCTTGACTCAGCTGAGCAATTTGGAGTGTGTGTCTTGCTGAGTGAGAGCTTATGCATCTAGCTGAAATTGCTTTATAGGGCACAATTCCCACTGAAATCCTCGGGAAGGTTTTGCCATGCACTTCAATGGAAATATGATCAAATCTATGTCATCTCATCGTCCCTTAGGCTGAGGATAAAAATTGCTGCTCTGCTGGTTAAAATCAGAATGGATAGAACAGGGGCTGCCAATAAAAATGTTACAGTGAGATATGTAAGGGAAAAGTCCTTAAGTAAGATTTCCTGCAATATGGATAGACATAGAAGAGAAAGAATTAAAAATAAAGAGTTAAAAATATCTTTGGGTGTAGGGAAAATTGTAGCATCAGGAATAGAACAACGCAAAATTTGATAAGGTGTTCAACCTAAAAGAACAGTTTTATACCTCATTTCAATGTATTTCCTGACTGATGAGTATGCAAAGACATCATTTCAGTAAGCTTTGACAAAGTTGGTTATATAGCACTTATGTAAGAGACTGATTTCTTCTGTGAATTTATTTTTTAAGTCTAACTGGTGACTATGGTCATGTGTATAAAAGAAGAAACCTTCTAAATTTAAATCCTTCATTTTTCTTAATTCCGAAGTTGTGGTAGTGTCTGGCTAAACAGATTTGGAGCTCTCTTAGAAACTGTGGGAATATTTCTAAATTTGGTTGCTAATCTATCAAACAGAAAAGCTGCCACTGGAGAGAATAAACTTCCTTTTAAAGTACTAGTAAGTGTGCAAAAGTGCTCAGAGGCTTAGGAGGCAAAGTCTATTTACAGCTAGAAGATTCGGACTCTTAAGGGCTTACAGCACTTCTGAGAATGAGATTTAAATGCTTCTAAGTAATTTGGGCACTACATAAAATGATATTTAATTTCCCTCATTTTGCTCTGACATCAACAACAATAATAAAATGATTATTTATCTAGTTGATAGCAGAACTGGTTTTATGTGGAGCAAATCCAAGAGAAAGAGGTATGTTTCAGAAGTGAATTAAATAATTTAATACTGTTTAAATATGGGAGGCAATACGTATCCTTGGTTTCAATGAAATTAAATGCATTGGTTCTGTAGTAATTATTTCCAAACTGGATATTGTTTTCAGCTGAATGCTCATCCCTTGCAAACCAGTGGAACTGTGTCTGATGGACTTGGTGCAGTAGCAGCCAGAGTCCACATAGGCCTGCACACTCTTGCAAATCATAAATTATTCCTCTGTAGCCACGGGGAGGAGGTTAAGGTAACAATGAACACTCTCATGGTTCAAACAGAATAACAAAATCTTGTTTGAAATCAGATGATTTTGGAATATACTTGGCAAGAGAGGTTAAGTGCAGACTTCCTCATCACTTCAATGGATCAGACATATGCTAATCCCATCCTGCCTGGAGCAGGATGTCAGCTCTCTTAGAGTGCACTGTTGTCAGGCCCTGGTTTCACACAACTGCTGCTGTGGCTGACAGGAGAGAAGAGCTTTCCTTTCTCCACAAGATCTCAGTGGCACAGGAATTTGTGGGTCAGAAAGAGGCAGCTTCTTTCATGGAAGCTGTGCAGTCTGCTACGTCTGTATTGGAGATACTCTTTAGAAGGTCAGGGTCTCAGGGCTGGCTGACTCTGCTGCCCCTTTATATCCTCAGCTCTCTGAGAGTTTCTCTGGAAACTCTGCAACATTCAGCTGCCCCTGCCCCATTTCCCACATGCCCTTAGGAACTCCAAGGGAAAACTGGTTCCTTGGGATCCAGGCTTCGTGCTAGATGGGATTGGGATGTGCAGAGATGCTGAGCAATAGGCAGCAAGTGCACAGGGGTGATTGCCAGCTGCTCCAGAGGGCAGGAGAGGTGTCCACAGGCCATGACACCTCCCTTGGCTTCCCACCTGCTCCAGCTGCAGCACCTGGAGCAGAGGCAACCAGGCAGCTTGAGGAGTCACAGGTTGTTCATACAGGGGTGCCTGCCCTTAGAGAAGGAGGCATCAGAGCTTTGGCTGGATCAACCTCCAGTCCCGATCCGTCACTGGAGGAGACCCCTGACAGCCCAGGCTCCCCAGACGTTTAAAATGCAGCTCAGGGAACAAGTGTAGCGAACAACAATAAACGTGATCATAAACCAAATATAATATAAACAAATAAAAAAAGAGAACCATTGCGTTTTGTTCACAGTGACGATCCCAGCGGTTCCACAAGCAAGAAAGCCGGGTGTGAAACGGAGGATCCGAAGGAGGCCGGCAGACAGAGTGGCCAGGAAGGCAGGTCCGACACCCTGACGCTAAAAGCCCAGCCTGCGGAGCCCCACGAAGAGCAGGCAGCGGGGTGTTCCCCCCTGGTGCAGAAGGCGAGCCTCCACCACACGGGCTCCCCAGTGAGGGTGCAGCGCAGCAAAGGGACGGCCTCGTGTTCCCACGCGGCTGCCTCCGATTATGAGCTCTCCCTTGACCTAAAGAATAAACAGGTACCAAGGCTTCCTCCTCAGGCTGTGGGAGAAGGGGATGGGGCGGGTGGGACTGCATTTGCACTGTGATGGAATAACCTTCAGCAAATACATCAGCCTTTTGTTCACCTAGAGCTTTCGCCCTGCCTAACCGAACCTTTGGGTGTGATAGGCTGATGGAGGAAGCAGCTTCCCCACCTCTGACTGAGTCACCCTTTCACCCAAACCTGTTGGTGTCTGCTCTGCCTTGCCTGGATTCAGTGGTCCAAAATGGACCTAGAAACCCAGCTGTGAGTGTAGGCTTAGGGATGGGTTGCAAGCAGCCAAGAGCAGCATCATTCAAGGGTAGTGCCTCGCTCACAAGTGCACAGTGTCCGTAGGGCTCCCAGCAAGTGGTTGTTCCGAATGACCTCCCTCATGGGAGTGTCTCCAAGAACCATCTCAGCATTTTGGATCATGCAGGGCAGGGCCCAGCACACTTCTGCATTAGCAAGAACTTTCAAGAGGAAGTGGGGTTTATTTAATGAGTGTCCTGCACAGCATCTACTGCAATGTTTGTGAACTGCTGCCACCACTGCCCTCAGTCCAGAGGAGGATGCTGGAAGAGGTAGGCAAGTTTACCAGGCTGAGAGAAAATTATTCAGTCCTAGAAGTTGCAAGGACTACCTTCTATGCCTGAGACTACAGCCTAGCTCCAGAGCACAAGCGTGCCTACCTCTAGCTGCACCTCCTAATGGACTCCCAGCAGGAGACAGTGGACAGGGGCTGATGGCAGCTGGCCTCCTCCCTCACAGGTGGAATGTGTCCCCTCCCTCCTCATCTCTGCAGATTACAGTCCAGGAGAACTGCTCTGCAAAACAGAAGCATAATTTGTGCCTTTTCCCTGGGAGAAAGGCAGCTCAACCAGAGGCTGCAGGATATGCAGACCCTGCAGTCTGTGAGGTGAGGAGGACAAGCTAACACTAGTGACAGTGTCTGGATTACGTTCAGGGGGGAGAGTTCAGTGGAAGCTGTGCTATTGCAGCTGAAGGGTCTCAGCTAATGAGGTTTCCACAGAAGACGCTGCTACTTCTGGGACATCTCTCTATCACTTCCCTCAAGGCATGGATGCTGTCCCTAAACATACATGTCAGATCAATGACCCAATAGATTTTTGAGCACAAGAGACACCTTGGCTCTCTAGCTCTGTCTTTCTCAAAATACTGCATACTCAGACAGAATTCTTGCTTCACACCAGGAAAAAAATAAGAGAGACTAATTAACTGGCTTTCCAAGCTAACATGACATATCTTCTGGGTGGGCCACATCTTGACTGCTGCATATGGGCTTAGTCTCTATAGCCTAGAGCTGATCTGGTTTGTCCTGGGGAGTGTCTGTCCTGTGTTATTTTAGCTCTAAGGTCATGTTGCCATATCATTGTTCATGCAGCAGAGGCCAAATCTGCCCTGGATGCATGTGAACAAGAGAGATATGTTTAGCTGATTGTTCATTAATGTCTGGTGCCTCACAGAACTGACCTTGCAGGGTCTGAGCCTGTCTCCTTGGTGAAACCATTTTCTCACAGTGAAGGGACCTTAAAATCCGTGTGCCTCTCCAGACTCATGGATGTCTTCAGTGAATTGCCTCCAGCTCTGGAAGGGGGGATTTTCCCTCAGTGAAGAGTACTAATTCTTCCACTGTAGTATGTTTTTTATAGGTATTCCTATCAATTTACTGATCAGGTAATTTTATTAAATGGGAGTAACGGTGATAGGACCTGCACAGGGCTGTCCCAGTCAAACCCTACTTATAGCAGAACTTGTAATACAGGAATAGAACTTACAGTAAGAGAAACAGGTGGAAGGAGACAGTCTCACTGCACAACTGAAGTCACATTTACCTTTTGAGAGAGGACTGAGTGCTAGTAAGGAAGGAGGGTAAAGTGCAGCCTCCTCTGCAAGGCTTGGGTCAGTCGTTGCCCCTCAGCATAATCCTAGAGAGTTGGTGAGTGGCTTCATGGCCCTACTTGCTCCCTACGCCATGAAACAGAGAGAATTCTGACAGTGCACAGAGCAGAAGTACTCTATGCTGGGAGGTTGGGACAGAGACTGAATTACTAAAGTTCTCCTGTGCTTAGACTCTATTTAATGTTGGGAAAATGGAGGGGACCACAGGAAAGAGGAGGATGCTCTCAGTCACACATACTCTTAGGCTGTGCTGAAGGGCAGAAGGTGTCCCATGGAGGAAGGAAAACACTCCATTAACAAATATCCCTTATAGCAATGTCCTTCCATTGTGGGAGGCTGGAAGGAGGGAGAAGCATTAAGAATGAGTGATAGAGAACATGTATACTTTGTATGTCTTTTTTTTTTTTTTTCTAATTGTTTTTACGATGCATGCATTGCCTTGAGTGACTCAGATTCTGTCCCTGAGCCTGATTCTTTTCTGATTATAACATGATAGCACATCACCCTGCTCAGTGGCAACCTGGGTGGAAAACCAGTGCTAACTGATCAGGTCATGGTCTCTCCTGGCAGATTTATCAATTTATGCCCATGGGCACTGAAGCCAAATGTTTGGCCATATCCAGGCCTGCAGTTTGGCTTGCCTTTTGGCTTGCCTTGACCTTGTTAAATCTCCCTTCATAAGCAATCCCTCATGGCAGTGTCTATATCGCAGCCATTTCTAATTCAGCCACAAGGCCTGAATTGCTCAGAGTGAGTGTTCATACTGAGGCCCAGAAATGTATTAAGCTAATTATTCTTTGAATTCCCCCTGACCCCCCTCCTGCTTTTCCCTTCCTTTGGCATCGGCTGTCGGATTATTCCCCAGAGAAGAGTAGCTTTAAGTAGGCAATTACTTGTGATTCATGGGGTTTATTAGGAGTGAGAGAAGGCCAATCATGTCTGGCCTTTCTCGCCTCTCAGATGGGAAGAGAAGGTTCCTCCAGCCATCCAGACATACATCTCCATTACCCATGACTGCTGTGGTGCTAACAGATGCCCTTTCCTCCACTGGAGAGGAAGAACACAGGCTACAGCTGTGTGAAATCTTTAATTCCTTTGGACTGTCAGTTAGCTCGATCTGACAGCAAATGAGTATGTCTCAAACTTTAATAAGGAGCAAATGGCTGGGTTACAGCAAAAAAAAGAGACAGAGACCCACTGCTACAAAAGAAGGCTGGGGAGGGCACTCCTTTCTATGGGGATGCTGCATCTGGCTCTGCCAGTCTTCTTAAGCATCCCTTGGAACAGTCCCTGTCCCCGTTACGCCTGCTGAAAGATACCGTGGGATTCCCCTTGCTTTGGACAGTGTCATTTGGCAGTGGACCACATGCAGAACCCAGCCTTGCACCCCTGGTATGAACTAGAAAACAGACAAGTTGTGGAGCCCTCTCACTTCTGATCTTGTTCTGCTCCTTAATGCCTTAGTCCTTTGGGAGGACTGACATTATGGACTGCAAAAAGCTGTTGATGTTCTTTATTGAGGTACTGACAGCTTGCTCTGTTCCTTTAGACTTTTAGAAGGATCTTTCCTCACTAGCTATTAAAGTCTGCCATTTTTGGCACTGTCCTTGAATGAGATAAACTGGCCTTTTACTTCAGATCAGCAATGACATCTTGTCTTGGCCTCTAATATGATCAGAGCATATGAATTTCATGTTTTCAGAATGGCTGTCACTTCCTTGGAAACTGCAGATAACTGTAAGGCTCTTGCTTCTGCTTTATTTTGCATTTTACTGTTATTCTGTCCTTCCCATTTGTTCCTCTTTCCTTCCTAACACAATTAGCTCTACATATTCATTAACCAGATCATTATTTTAAGCGCTCATGGCCAGTTGACTGTCTGAGTTGGGCCTTTGCAGGTTACTGGTTTAATTTACATTTATCTGCATGAGCCTTCCTCCTGAAGGAATGGGCCAAGGGATAGTTCAGTCTCTTTCCAGGCAGGCCAGCTTTAAGGACGTATCAGGAGTGTTGGTTTTATGGTGGGATTTAAGATGTCCTTGTTTATCCAAAAGGCCTGCTGCCAGGTCTTGTGGTAAATGACACTGTATCCATGATTATTGTGAGGGTGATTTTTAGCAACATTTATGCAGAATTTTTCTGGGAGAGCAGCAGTGAAAATATTAGGCAAATGTTCTTTAAATTAGGGGTAAGCAGAGCTCTGAGCCAGCTACCTCTGCAATGGCAGTGGCCAACCCCATGGCTAAGAAAAGTGCTGGTATTTCTTAGTGCTGGGCATTGATAATTGCCTTGGACAGACAGCGAGCTCAAGGGCAAGGCAGACAGAAAACAAAAGCCTACCTGATGTCTGAGCAGAAGGCAAAGGTCCCTGCTTCATGTCCAGAGAGGGAAATATGAAAGGATGTGCTCCCCATCCCACTCTCTTCCATAAATGTCAGCCTCCCAGGACTTGCTCCACAGCCAGGGTACCAGTGCAGGCACAGAATGGCTGGGCTTACCTTGTTCCTCTCCACCTGTCATCTCCCAGTGTTACATTATCTTCTTCTGCTTCCAGAGGAGTCAGTATTGGAAAGATTCCAGAGGTCATTTACACTTCTCATAGCTGTCAGACCAGCTCTTCATGTGTATCCACATCACTCACTGATCTGTAGCTTACATCATGTTGTGAAAAAGAAGAAGGAAGCAGGTGACATGACATGACTCTGGGAGCTGAAGCTCATGCCTCAGTCTCACTTTGACTGTGAAACCAATTTGCACTTAAACTCAGACTTTGTGGAGCTCAGTTTTTCAAACTGTGAGTACTGGGCCAACAAGGCATGGTGAGGAATGAGTGGTATGTCTGGGGCTGAGGATGCAGTCAGTAAAATTTGTCCTTTGGTTCTGCTAACAAGCTTATATTTACCATATGACTGATGCAGCGAATCCTCTGCTAATTCAGGACTGATTTCACCAGCACTCTCAGTCCTGCCCTTCATCTTTTTTTGGTTTCTCCACATGTGTACACACATATTAAAACTACAGTCTGCACCTGCACTCTGCCCTGTGAAGTGCCAGTGATGTAGAGTTTAGCTCATAGTTCAGCCTAAACCTCAGTGAAGGTGGTTTTAAGTTCATTCTGCTTCTTTTTTTTTTTTTTTTTAACCCCATTTTCCACCTTCATTGTCACACTGTCCCACTCATCCACTGTCAGCCACTCGTTGGAACCAAATCATCTGTCATTCTCCTGGAACTTGTTAGTGAAAACCCAGCTGCAGAGGAAGAGTGGGGGGATTACCAGGAAGTTTAAATTCTAGACTACAGGGACAACCACATATACCTGCTCTGCTGAAGCCAGTTGAGATGGTGTGTGTTGATGTATTTACAGGTGTTTGTCGTTACTAGCTCACGTAAATCCTCCTTCTACTTGTTTTTAGCATCTTGTCTCAACATTTAAAATTCAGATTTTTTACTTTTCAAAACTGAGAGTCTTTCTTTTTCTGGGTATTTTTCTTTTCATTGCTGGCTGACACCTGAAAAACTCAGATATCAAAAAGGAAGACACTTTGGCATTCAGAGTGCTTTTTAAAAGACACAGACTCAGAACAAACCCAGCCTCCACTAACTTCTATGGAAGTTTATGTTTCTCACTAACTGCTAGATCAAGCAAACATTCTCTTCATTTAAAAATTTAATTTTCTTCCCTTTTTCTGAATTCTTTCTTCTTTCACTGAGAGTATTTCTTAAGGTTGCTAAGGAGGAGAGAAGCATTAGTAACACTCTGAGACAAGAGATAATGCTTGACATTACCAGAGCATTGCTGCGCAGGAAGACACAATGCTGGAATGTTGTATTTGCACTGATGAACTTGCCCCAAAGGCCATCAGAAGTGAGTCTGCAAGGGAAGAGCACCTACAGGCTCCAGCTTTCATGACTGTCACTCTAGGAAGGGTCAGGATCCCATTATAGCTGTGAGGGAACTTGTAGTGCTGATGATTTAGCCAGTCATGCCCAAATGGGAACCTTCTGTTGAAATCAGGGTCAGGGCATTGCAGGGAAAAGCTAATCCAGTGTCGGAAGTTCCTTTGACATCCACTGAAGACTAATCAGTGTAGGAGGTGTGGCAACAAGAAGCCATCAGGAGGCAATCAGCAAAAACTAATGTCTCTGTTCTCTGTTTTTCAGATCGAAATGCTAGAGCACAAATATGGCGGCCACCTGGTGTCCCGCAGGGCAGCCTGCACCATCCAGACCGCCTTCCGGCAGTACCAGCTCAGCAAGAACTTTGAGAAGATCCGCAATTCCCTGCTGGAGAGCCGCATGCCGCGCCGCATCTCCCTGCGGAAGGTCCGCGTCCAGAACTCGGAGAGCTTCTCCGCGGAGAAGGCCCTGGTGGAGGGGTACAACTTCGTGGGCATCCCCCTGGTGAGGTCCCCGTCCTTGCCGGCCACCATCAGCGGGGCGCTGACTGAGCTGGAGGACTCCTTCACGGAACAAGTTCAGTCCCTGGCCAAATCCATCGATGATGCCCTCAGCACCTGGAGCCTGAAGACCATGTGCTCCCTGCAAGATGGGGGCTCGTACCAGATCAGGGAGACCTTCAGCGCTAGCTCCATGCAGCCAAACCAAGACTTGGAAGCTGAGCTGCAGGATCAGGACAAGGAGGAAGGTCTCCTGCCAGATACTCTACCCAAGAGCAGCAGCACTCTCATGATGGCTTTTCGAGATGTCACAGTTCAGATCGACAACAAGAACATCTCTGTCTCATCATCTACCTCGGTGTCCATGGCAAACTGTCTCAGCAGCAACGATCAGGCTGGGCCCTCTCCAGCTACCAAGGCTGAAGAAAGCCCAGGAGAAGGGGAGGGAGAAGCCAGCGAACTACCGTCTGCCCCAGAGAGTTTACCTGAGAACAGCCTCACTTCCACCGAGGTGGATGTCAGTACTAATGGCATGGGGGACAGCAGCGCTGAGCCGGATCAGATGGCGGTGCAGAAGCTCCAGTTTGATGCAGGCAATGAGGTGGGGCAAAGCAAAGGCTCGGAGTCTGAGAACGCAGATAACTCAGAGCAGCTGAGCAGCAGTAGCACATCCACGTCAGCCAAGTCAGCCTCTGAGGTGTCCTCAAAAGAAGCCCTGCAGGCCATGATCCTCAGTCTGCCAAGGTACCACTGCGAGAACCCAGCCAGCTGCAAGTCTCCCACACTCTCCACAGACACCATGAGGAAACGCCTTTACCGCATTGGACTGAACCTCTTTAATATGTAAGTGACTCTTCCTTTGTCTCCCAGCCTGTGTTATGCCTCACAGAAACAGATGATGGCAGGCTCTTGGTCTAGATCCATCTCCAGGGAAGTTTGTTTGTATTCAAGGGCATGGCCATCTGGGTATGCAATGCACAACAGAGGTTGGCTTCCCAGAAGCTCTTTCCCTAGTCTCCCCAGTACTGTCTTTCTCTTCTGCCTGACACCGGAACAAGCCCATGAGTAGTGCCTATGCTCTCACAACTCACCGAACCCTCAGTTCCAGTTGCTGTCCATTTGGCATCCAGCAGCTGAGCCTGGGATCGCTCTGCTCCACTCTGCTGCAAAGGGACAAACATAGCTGGAACTGTAAACCCAGCCCTGGTTACTTAACTTGGGGTAATTCCATGTAAAGAGACAGAGAGAGACAGAGGTAGAGCTGAGCTTAGCTAGCCCAGTATGAGTCATAATGACAAAATTACATCTCTGGCTGTCATTTTCCTTCAGATACTTGGGTAGATTTTCACCTGACAGACCAGGTTTTGTCACCTGTCTCTCACATATCTGAGTCTGATATCCTATGAGAAGGCTTTAGGTTTGAAAGCAAAAGCAGAGCAGAGGTTACCATGAGAAGAGGGTAACTCACAGGGTCACACTTGGATTGGCAGAAAGCAGCTGAGCTCCCTTAAGGAGATTTAGATTTGCTCATTGCCTTTTGATGAGACTTTTCTCATCTAAGCCAGCCATGAGAAGTACTGGGTTTTGCTTTATCATCACACTCTCATATCTCTGTCTTTGTTTCCATTTGAGTCCCCTAATAATGAGGATGTAATGTACCCATACCAGGAGAACATTTTTCCACGTCAGCGTGGGCATTTTAGTCAAAGCAAGGACTGATCATTGTGCAGTCCTAGGCAGAAGCTTTTCCCAGACAAAGGGGCAATGCACAGGATTTATACATGTGTACCATGGAGGCTGTGGACTCCAGGAGGGAGGGACCAGGAAGAGGGACCAGGTTTTTAGGGTTGGTGTCAGAGCACATGCAGAAGTGCAGTGATGTGAGGTCAGACAGATTTGGGACTCTTACAGAACTGAGAAGGACATGTTTCCTGTTCTGAGTACAGGCTGGAGGACAGGAGTAAGGAAAATAACCTGTCAGCTCAGGGGAGTGATGCCTTCCTTTAATCACTGTCTCTAGGGGACGTGTGGCTCCCCTTGTGACTTCCTGTTCAAGGAGCTGGGAGGGCAATTAAGCTTTCTGCAGCTATTTAGTTATTGCTTTCCCTGTGTATTGCCAGAAAGAAGCCAGTTTACTGTGGTGTTTGGGATGTGGGCACCGATCCGTAGGGCATGGAGCTGAGGCTGTGTGTGTGCACGCACATCCTTTTTCCTGGCTTTCCCTGGAGCAGGAGCTGAAAGCCCACAGTTTTCTAGTGGAATCTGCCACAGTCTATCTGGCCTTGCCTGGCACTTTTGGAAGGCAATGCTCTGGCTTGGAGAAGGCCTCTGGAAACACATCGATGCGGTGGCACTTTCCCCATCCCTGCTGCACCGTGAGGGGGTGAAATCCCTGGAATGGCGAGCGCTTCATGATGCAGCAGTGCTGTAAGAGCTCAGTGTGTGTGGGCAGCTGGCTGCGTGGGCAGAGGGAAAGCCAGCAGGACGTGAGGAATCCCGCAGCATTTGCTGGCGCTGCTTAACACCCCTGCAACACCAAAAATGAATAGAGGGACCAGGCTCAGGAGAGAGTGGGGGAGAGTTGTCTGCTGCACATCTGGGTAAAAGCTGCATGCTGCACTACGTGGGATACATCTGCAGGTGTTTGGTGGCAGAGATGCTGTATTGCTATCAGGATTTTGTGGAGAACAAATTGAATCATGGGAAAAACTGATGAAAGGCTGCTGTTAGTGGAAGAATATTTGAGTTATGGTCTAGGCAGTGCAGGAGGGCTGTCACGGCTGGACTGTTTTATCCTGCATCCTCTGATGGCACTGTGTGCACCACCTCTACTGAAACCTCCCCAGCACGCCAGTGTGTGCATTTTTCTGGCCATATTCAGCTCTCAGCTCCTCTGGAATGGATCCAAAGTCAGTCCAGTGACTTTGGAGTCACACGGGTGTAACTGAGTTCATCCTGGTGTTGTGAACACCATACTGTCCCTTGCCAAATACCAAAGTATGCAGGTGGATGTGCATTTTATGAATCTCTGTTGCTTAGTTTGATTTGTGTCCCAACCATATCACCTTTGCACCTAGCAGGGAACTCTACCTGTGCTCTTCAGTGGTGAACCAGGAGGTCTATGTGATAATAAAGAAGGTGTATTGTTGCTTTTCCCTGAAGAAGCCCTGGGGTTTTCAGTATCAGACCTTGCACCTCTCTATCTATAAATTTAATGGGCTGATTGTTCTTACAGCCCTCCCCCCAAGGGATGCCACACTGCCCAGGGTATTTTCTTTTGACATTACAGAGTAAGCAGAAGTATTTCAAGCCCATCTGCTTTCTACTTGCCTGTGAGGCCCCTGTAAGAGGAGCAGGCCATTCTGCTGAATGCTGATCCCCTTATAGCTAGACATATGTTGCTCACCCACATACTTCACCACCTGACAAGTGTCACAGTCTGTGCCTGTGCATATCATGCATTCACGTGCTCTGAAACCTCATCCTATTCTTTCCTCACCCCAGGAAACTGCCTGAGCAAACTCACTCCTTGAGCTTTGACAAAAAACCTTGAATTTGGATTAATGATGGAAGTATGAGATCATTTCATGAAGTCACCTCCTTACCTCTCTCCACTCACCAGCTCAGAAAACGAAAGAAATGTGGCAATCTTCCTGCCATTGCAGTGATTCACCTCAGCACACTGCATCATGACCCTTCAGAGGGGCAGACTGAAATACAAGAGGAAAACCTCCTGCACAATGCACATGTACCATTTGTTGTTGTCTGTGCTGTGAGACAGGCACCACATAGGCTCACAGCCACTCCCAGGATACAGAGGCTTGTCAAGCAGGACAGAAAGATGGAGACAGATGCTTTATCAGGGCCTCTGGCAATAAAACCAGGGGTAATGGTGTTAATATGAAGGAGATTTGATTAGATGTAAGGAAAAAGATTTTTACAATGAAGATGGTGAAACACTGGCACAGGTTGCTTAGAGAGGTGGTGGATCCCTCATCCTTGGAGATAGACAAGATCAGGTTGGAGGGATCTCTGAGCAACCTTATCTAGTTGAAAATGTCCCCACTCACTGCCGGAAGGTTGGAGTAGATGGCCTTTAAAGGTCACTGCCAACCCAAACCACTCTGCCTCCGTAAGAGCTGTGTGTGCAGGCACAGACACTGGCACATTAAGAAGCAGAAAATCCCTCCCACAGCCAGGCAATCAGGCCCACTCAGCACCAGACTTGTTCTCAGAGAGATGCTCACAGCCACAGAGGGAGAAAAGCCCTCTGTTTGGGAGCTGCAGACGCTCCCTCCCTTCTTATGACAAAGCATTCTCTGGGTGCCCTCTCTCACACAGAAAGATTTCTGCCTGAGGGCGTGAATCAATAGAGAAGGGAAGAAAAACACAACTAAGAGCGAGGGAAGTGGAGGAAGAGATAAGCAAATCTGAGTGTGGGATTTCTGTTCAGGCAGCCAACATCAAGCTCAGGTGAGGAAGGCAAAGAAGTATCACTCAACAACGAATGTTGAAAATATATGAAAAACAAATATATATCTTTTTAAACAAAAAAAAAGCCCACTTTTGGTTATTTATCCTCCTTGGAGTCTTGAGCCTTGTTTGCCCATAGACCATGTCAGCAATGTCTCCTAAGTTTCTTCACAAAGGAAAGAGCCTTTGACTCTGGAGCAGATGGATGGCAGAAGAGCCAATAGTGAGGCATGGTACAATGCAGCAGGATCCTTTGTGGCAGTGGGATGCCACCTGTGATTGCCAGGTGACAGCAGGTGCTGCAAGTGACACAGCAAGGTCCTATGACATCTTTTTTATTCCTCACCAGCAGCTAGGGGGGCACCCAGCAAGTCACTTTTCCTCACCCCAACCAGTCCCATTCCTGACACACATGTGAACTGGTAGGAGCCCAGGCACATACCAAGGGCTGCACTGATGCACGCCACGGGGTGAGCCAGAGGCAACAATGCCTCCAGAAGATCATGCAAACTCACCATGTCTCTGTCCTTGCCTTCCAGAAACCCAGACAAAGGGATCCAGTTCCTGATCTCCCGAGGCTTCATCCCGGACACCCCCATTGGGGTGGCACACTTCCTGCTGCAGCGGAAGGGCCTCAGCCGGCAGATGATTGGGGAATTCCTGGGCAACAGCAAGAAGCAGTTCAACAGGGACGTCCTGGAGTAAGTGTGGGAATCTCTTCCCCTCCTCCCTGCACTCTAAAGGAGTTGCCAGCTGACTCTGCCCCTGGCTGCACCAGCAAGCCCTTTGTTGTCCTCCATGCCCCTCCATCCCCACTCTTTAGGAACTCCACCACTGCCAGTCCCTATCTGGCATCCCTCAACACATTTCCCACCTGTGTGTTCCACCCTTCATATCATCAGTTCTTTCATTTCAGTTCCTTCTCAGGAGGCCTGTGGTCACCTAGCAGGAGCTCAGCACTGTCAAGTGGTAGAACTAGTGATGCTGGCAGGTTTGGGGGCTGGGAAACTCTTTGGTTGGGGTCTCATCCCATCCATATAAAGTACCTCTGACACCTTCTGGGAAGTACTAAGAGAGGCAGAAGAGGAAAAATATCTGCTTCCTGCTGTGACACCAGCAGGGAGAAGTGAGTGCTGGCTACATATTCAGTTCTCTTTCTGTCCAGGCTGGAAATTGGTGGCCCTTTGAGTTTGTCCAACTGCATTAGGAGGATAATTACAAGGTCCTGTTTGTGGTGATGAGGAGGCCTGCATATGAAAACATGGTACTAAGGGCTTGTCATTGCCACAGCAGCCACAGAGCACTGAGGAACACTCCAAAACCTCAAATGAGCTGAGCTGAGCTGCCCCTTTCAGAACAAAATCTGCTTCTGTTCAG
Source organism: Zosterops lateralis (assembly GCF_965231275.1). Lineage (NCBI taxonomy): Eukaryota > Metazoa > Chordata > Aves > Passeriformes > Zosteropidae > Zosterops > Zosterops lateralis. The sequence continues at coordinate 264,817 of NC_139765.1, forward strand.
TGGCTGCCTTTGCTGGATTGTTACCTTCAGTTCTCTCATTGTGACCCTCTTCTGGTCACAAGCCGTGCATCTCTCAGCCTACACCTCTCTCCTCTTTCAAGTCTAGCTCATTCAGAGACCCAATTCCAGGCATGACGAGCACTCAGCTGCGTCTTTCTTTTATTATGCAGAAGCACAACTCTAAGTAAGAGCTGCCTTTCCATTAGGCAGGGAGTCCTTTGCACTGTGTTCTTTATTAGATTCTCCCATTCTCCAAAATGTTCTCTACTTCCCTTGAAATTTGCAGTGTTTTTTCTTGAACCAAACCATACAGAAACTCCAAATCCCATCCACATACCACTTCTACTCCAGAGAAAGACTGAAGGATGCCAAAGTTCAAGAGCCAAATCTAGGCCTAAATTTTAAAATTAATTCCAGCTACAATTGCTTCTTCCTATTGCTGCAGGTACCTGTACCTGACCTTTCGTGCATCTCTTTTTTCAATGTACTGTAGAAATATTGATGTGTCCAGCAACAAGACATGTGCTCTCCAATCTCTTCATGCTGAGAATTACAATTAAAAGTAATTGCCTCTTTTTCTCCAGTAAGTGTTGTGTGGGCTGCTTTCTCTGATAGATAATCTGCTCAAATCCAAAACTAGCCTCTGCATGCACAGGGAAATACTGCAACAACAATAGGCTGCCACTTCCTCATAATCCTAAATTTGGCATCATCCCTGCAAATGACCATTTTCCTCTGCCTCACATGGGACTACAAACTCAGTGTCAGCAGCTGCTGGGAACAGCCCCTGTTGCAAAGCCTGTTGTCAGCCTCCCAGCCTCAGTACCCAGGAGCTGCTGTGTTGGGGTTGCCAGTCCTGTTTCTGCATGGGGGACATTGGAGCAGGTGGCCCTACTCCATCGTGCTCATTACTCAAAGTTTCCATTGCCCCTCTCATGGTACCACTCCAAATGTTCAGTGAAAGAGTGACCTTGCCCATCCTATTAACATCTATAGGAAACAAGGCTCAAAGATGGGGAGCTCAAGATATTGAGGCTGTGTGCACATGGACACACCTTGGACATGGACTGCATGTTCCTGAACATGTATCAAACCATGGGTCTGAGTTCAGGGTTCAAACCTGTGTCTGATCTCTCCAGGCAACAGATGATATGCCTGCACTAACAATCTGTGCTGCCACCCCCTCTTCACAATAAATGGCTGATTTGTCTTCCTTAAAGGCAAAGATAAAAGTAGACTTAAAATACACACAGCATATTCTAAAACAGGAAGGAAAAAACCATGCACATTCAGCTGGTTGTAACTGTGCCATTTGAAGGTACTTCCTGTGCCAATTCTGAGCTTAGGGGTATAGTTGAGCATGGTTGGTGGGTTTTGCAAGCAAATTTTTCATCAACTGCTCATGAGAGCTGGATGGGCGATGGCTGCACACCCAGCAGCGTGCCATGCATGGAAACAAAGCATTGAAAGGAGAAACCATGGCCCAGAATTATAATCCTGGGTATTTTTCCTGTCTATGCCACTGGAAGAAGAGGGCTGTCAGTGTAGTCTAGTGTGCTGGCATTTCCAGTGCACTGTATCTCAAGGGCTGGTCACAACTTATGAGCTGTTTCTATGGGAACAGGAGGCAGATCAAAGACCTTTTGGCATTTTAGAACTGTCTAAAACCTTGTCTGGTTCTCATTCCCCATCCAACTCCCATCAAACTAGCTCAGGAACACTGACACAGGTTGGGAGAATAGACTCTGCAAGGGTTGTCCTCTGTCCCCACATCCACCCACACTTAGCAATGTTAAAGTACATGGTATTCCCTGGAGAGCATGCAGCAGACAGGAGAGCTCATACAGTAGCTCTTGCACAATTTGTCCAATACAAGAGTCATTTTTGTGACCCAAATGGGCAGAAGAACAGGCACTTAGTCCTGCTGAGGTCAAATGCCCAGGCAGGGTGGCTGTGAGCAGGCAGTAGTGCTTGCACAGGCCCTGATCACCTGCAGTGAGCAAGCCTGAATGCAGGCAGAGATGTCTGTGCTCTTTCACATCCCAAATCTGACCCTGGAGCCTCCTCTACCTCCCAAAAGCAATTTCAATTATTGATGCCACTTGCTGTGTTAGTTTAGCTTTCGCTCAATGTGAAAACTTATGTTGCAATTGTGTATTTTAAGCAATATTTCTATTGCAGCCAGGTTGAACTAACCCAGCCGCATGAATAAATAATAGGACAGCTTTTAAAACATCTGCAAAAGTGTCAGCCTCCCTTGTGCATTTGGAGGCAGGGCTGCCCAGGTTACAAACTCCAGACTCAGCTGTAAAGTCCAGCCATAAGTCTGTACTCTGCAGAGCTCTCTTGGCTTCTGCAGGTATTGAAGCTGTGCTGACAGACAATCCAGCCTCTGCCTGTTCCTGCTGTCAAACAGCAGAGCTCAGGAGTGCAGAGTGGCATTTGGCACTGGGAAGATGATCACACTTTACTGTCCACCTAGTAAAAGTAAAATTCCAGAGAAGTGCTGTGCTGGTTGCAAAGCCTTTTATGTAAAAGGGCACGGGTTTAGGTGAGGTAAGCATTTTATGAGGATTGAGCACTTTGGTGTGCTATTTTGCCTTCCCACACCTTCATGCCCAGCACCTAAATGCCCTGAAATTATAATCTCCCTTCCATCTTCCTGCTCGTATCTTTCAACCTTTAACTGATTTTCTTGGAACTCAAAAAAGGTGTCTGGATAATTCACAAGTAGTTCTACGTGCTAGCCAGAGGAACAACAGAGAGAGCAGGAGAGTTTCAACAGTTTCTGACTATAACTGACACACATGCATTGATAACACTGAACCACTCAGGTCTGTCTCTTTAGGAAGACGCAGTACGTAATTTTCTTGTTTAGAAAAGACTTCAGTATTTAAAACTAGGATTTATCTCACCTGTTGTTGGCCACCACCAAGTTCAGTGTCTTTTAGAAATTTATGAATTCCTTTTGTCAATGGAGAGACACGGGGCCCTCAAGAGTGTTGTTTTTCTCAGTGTGCTAGTTTAGTCTGGATGTGCAGCTTTTAGGCATTTTGTGTTACAGGATATAAATCCCACTTGTAACCTATTTTAAGCATCCCACAGAATAACCATTCACTGTGATCAGCATCCCACAGTAAGATCCAAGAACCTCCTTCCACTGGCTGTGCTGCATCCAGTGAGAGAGAGTCACTAGGGACCTGCCCCGGGGTTTCAGTGTCTACCAGTCGAGGGAATACAGCTGGAGAGAGGTAGCCTGGCTCATTAAAGGACCTATGTGGTACTGAGCAGTTTTAATCAAATCTATTTGTCAAGTACTGCAGAAAAAAAAATTCTGTTGCTTTGAAAAAGTCAGGCCCAAGGCATTAGTTTTTATATGAGACACATCATCATCCTTGCATCCTTTCTTCATTCTCTGTTTATTTGTTGGCTTTGTTCTCCTTCCTTCATACTTTCCTTCACTTTAGTCCATTCTTCCCCTCCACCTGTTCCTGACTCAGGAATTGCTTCCATTTATAGTTCATTCATGAACAAGAAGATGTGAGTGATTTCATGAATGGGGTCAGCTATGCTGGTACTGGTTGGTTTGTGTTCAGCTCGTGGGACCTGGAAGTGCAGATGTGGCTGTCCTGGTGCACTTGCTGTCAGAGGAGGAATGGGCAGAGATTCCAGCAGAGGAGACATTGTGCTGAGTTGGGGTCTGGCTGCTGTTAAGAGTGGAAGTTGCTGTTGGAGACATTCTCCCTGCGGGTGAGGAGGTCTCCTGTCTGTCAAGCCTGTGTTGTCTTCTCTTTCTGTCGTGGAAAGTCAGGCAGAAAAAAGCTGCTCTTAGTAAGTGCAGAGCTGGAAGCCCAGCAAAGGGACTCTCTCAAAGAAGAGTTAGGTTGCTCTTGGACAGACAGAATGGGCTTGTCAGGTTAGCCCAAACCAGCCTTCTTTCCCTTCTCACTGAGGATGCTGCAGAGGGTCAGTAGGGGACTTGTGTCACAGGAGGGCTCAAACAGGAGCAACAGGCAAGGATGTGATGGACACAGGTCAGGGGGAAGAACAGTCAGTTCTGGTTCCTGCTGCAGCAGGGCTGTAGCACACACCAAATGTGAGAACAGCCTTCCCGTGCCAGACCTGAACAGGCTGAAGGTGCACCTTGAGTCTGCCTAGTGCCCAGGGATGCTCAGGAAGGAGTAGATTCCCAGGTAAGGAGCCATGTGAGCTACCAATGACCACTGGGAGGGTGAATAGGCGTGACAGCCCCAGGGGAGAACAGGCAATACATGTCCTGTAGCATTCTCCAGAAAGGGAAGACTGGTGCCAGCTCTGGTCTCCATTGTCCTCCCCAAGAGGGTGTGGAGGGCAGGAGTGGGACACACACCTCTGCCCATGGGTGCATGCAGTTGGGGAGTGCTACTAAAATTTCTTTCTGTTCAGTTTGCATGTGCAGGGCACTCTCCTTCCAGAGAGCTGAGCTCTTCTACAGTTCACCCAAATCACCTTCAGAAAGCTTGTAGAATTAGGGAGGCTGAGAAAAGGGATAGTTTTTATTAGTATCTTAGTGCCTTGTGATTTTAGACTTTCCACCTGGCTGCCTCCCCCCGTGCTCCCTCCCTGAGTGGGGGCTGCGGGTTCATTACAGATGCTTTTAGTTGCATCCCAGCTCCTGCTGCATTGTCACCTGAGCGGAAAAGCTGGAAAATAGGTCATTACACTTGGGTGAGCAGATCCCAGCCCCACATGATACAGCTGCTTCCTGCCTTCACTGAACCCTTTTGCCACAGGCTTTTTTGCCATGCTTAGCCCTGTGCTAAATCCTTGCAGCTCTTCTGCCATTATGACCACCAACTTCTGGGGTGATCTCTTCCCTGTAACCTTGGAGGCTACAACAGAGACAATAGCTAAGCATAATAATCCATCTAGGAGCCCACTCTTTGGTCCTGGAACCTGGTGTGGAATTCTCTGTTTGTTGTTGTGAGGTGCCTCAGGGCAGATCAAACTCCTCATGTACACAGAGTCCTCAACCCCCAGTGAATTTCTGGATGCACTGCGAGGCCAGTTTGTGTGGCTTGTTGCAAGTTCATGGACAGGAAGGAGTTGAAACATGAGATTTTTAAAGGTGATTACTGTGTTTCTGTATCACCCCTCGAGCCTCCTGGTGGTCCTGGAATAGGTGTCCAGCTGTTTGTGGAAAAATGAACTCAGCACTGGTTTTAGCATGTGCACATAAGCTGTTGGTTTATTCCTTGGATGCAGAGAGCCACCCACTCTCATATCCTTTGTCAGCTTCCATGGTCCCTAGCTTGGAAACAAAAGACCTCCTTGCTCTGGTTTCCAAAAGAAAAGTTGTGCTGCATTTCGGGGGATGTCTGACACAGTTATCAGAGCACATTTGGAAAGTCAGTACAAGTCTGTGCAGGAATCTGAAATCAGGGAAGGCTGCAAAACTTCCAGCTGTCTAGAAGAGGAGGAGGAGCATGGCAGACCCAAAGCACAAGGCTGTTTGGCTCTGAATGGACTTTGCCATGTCAAATTTGCACACACAAAAAATCAGACAAGTCTGATGCACCTTTCTCTCTGCCTGTCTAGCAGCAGAAATAGCAGCTTGGTACCTGATGGCTCCTCTAGGAGCTGTTCGTCAGACCTTTGGCACAGGATTTGTCAGATAATTCCAATCCAAGCACAGGCTGACTTTGCTTGAATCAAACATTCTTCCTAACCTGTCTTTTCTGCCTGGTCAACTTTTCTTAGTAAGCAGGACAGGGGACACTGTTCTTTGGGCTGAGAGACATATGGCAGGGACTCCCAGGAGTTAGAATTCACAAAGTAAACTTGCATCAGTCAGTCTGTGAGAGAAACTCTAGGAGAATCTGAGCATAACCCATGTAGCAATGCCTGTTTGAGTTTGAAGACAGCTATGAACAGTTGCCTTGTCCTACTTGTCCTAATGAAGGCTTGATGCTTTCTGTATTAAGGGCATTGACTTTATTACTTGAGATTTGTACACAAAGGGGAGGGTGTGTTAGGGCAGCCTGTGTGGAGGGCGAAAGACTGATCAAAGAGGGAAGGAGTAAGCAAAAGATGGATGATTTAATGCTGGTGGATTGGGGTTACTGGGGTGACCTTAGAGGGTGTCCCTGGGGTGTGCAAGGACTCAGTGTTCACATGTCTGGAAGCAGACAATAGCAGCAAAATCACCGGGGTCAGTGCTGAGAAACTTTGCACGCTGGAAAGGATTAAAAAATAACAACAAAAGCCCAAGTGCAGAGGTGGCTGCAGCTGTGAACACAGGAACGACTAACAAGAGGAAAACTGCTCTTACTATCAAAGATAAATTCCAAGAAGCAGAATGCCTTGATGTTAACCCAAGGGTCTGACTATAAGTATGAGAAAAATAAAAATAAAAAAGGAAAGAGGCAGTGGAAGAAGTTTTTCTTATTGCAAAGTGTTTCTGCAGTCCACCTCTTGGAGAGATAAAAAAATATTTCATGGAAGATTTCCTTTGAGACAAGTCCCTTCGATTCTCTTCCCTTGCTCCCTGTTTGTTTCTGAATTTTGATTATATGGACTTTGTGCAGAGAAAGAGCCCACAATTCCTAGCTGAGGTTCTAACAAGTCCTACCTCAGAAGATACAAAGCACTTTATGTTCAGTCAGAGCTCTTGGTAAATTATTCTGCGGGTGTCACCCCAGTTAAATGATGATAACTCCTGAATCAATAAGGCCATGGAGGAATGCAGAGATGTCTCTGAGCATTTGAACTCCATCCCTCACCCATTTGAGGCATTGTGAAACAGATGTTTATTCTAGCAAGGCTGCACATGGCGCTCAGCATCTTAGTTCACAAACCACTTCCCAACAGCCCAGAGCAAACGGCAGCACTTAGAAATGACCAGCAGACACACCCCCAGTTTGCCTCAGAAAGGAAGAAGAAACTGATAACAGCACATCCCTTCAGTAGTAGAGGATTCTTTGGCAAAAATTCCAGATAATCCTAGGAAACAGAATGATCCAGAAGAGAGCCAATCTCCTCCTCCTCTTTTTTCCCTGTACCACTCCTCATAAAGTCCCAGACAACCTGCCTTGGAGAAAATTGTCTCCTTAATAACCTTGAATTTGGGATCAGTTTATCCTTTACCAGATGACAAAGCAACCCAAACACAATACAAAGGATTAAATAAAGGGGCTAAGGGGCTAATAAAAGTAGCATCCAAAGCACAGAGAAGCAGAAAATATGAGGTTACTAAATTTTTAATGCACTTCTAATGTCAAGGTGGCCCCATTAGCAAATTAGTAACTTTATATTTAAGAAATGTTTAAAGAAAATGGGATTTTGGCACCTGTGATTTTCTTCATCTGTCAGACAGAATTTCAGTTTTGAAAATTTCTTTTGGGAAAGAACAGTGACAAGCAGGAAGGTAAATTGTACATACCAGAGTCAGGGGAAAGTAGAATAATTCAATGTCTGTCTTTGTTAGAATAACTAGTTTTCTAGACAGGACATGCAGAACATAATTCTAGACTTCAGCAAAGCTTTGGACATGAGATTTTTTTTGTTGAGAGTGGGAGAGAAATCAGCAGAGGAATCATAAACAGGGGACCAGATTGGCTGATACAGACATTAGTGCCTACATACTCTACTAAAATGGGAAGCTGGGCCTAAGGGACATTACAAACAGGGGTTTCTGAGTCTAATCTTTTGATTAATGCTTGCAGTAATGACCTGAGCACAAAAAGTAGGAATATGCTAACAGAATGGGCTGAGGCCACATGGGAAAGGTGTTGTCATTACGAGTGACTGAAATATCATGCAGTAAGAACAAGTAGATTACTTGGCTCATACAGAGAGCAAGAACTGTATTGGTAGGTTTTGGAGACTAACAGCAGGGCCTCTAAAAGATGAGGATGCTTTACTGGGAAATGAGAGGTGTCATCCCCTTCCTGGGGTATCTAAACTGGCCATGAATTTCCAGTGGGCAGTGCATCACTTCAAAATGCAAAGTGACGCCAGACGAGCAGGTAATGCTGCATGTCCTTTCTGTACAACAACTTCCATTTCCTATTTTCTCTGAGCTGATTCTGGTCTTACTGATATTGATACAGGTGTCTAAATATCTCTGCCCCTATAGATGTCTCTATATCTATATAGATACAGGTAAGTATCAATACATATATGTATATATATATATATATACACATCCTTTCTCTGTATATGCATATGTGAATGTATATGCTGTCTGTGGTGTGATATATACAAACCAGGGTGTATACACACTCTGTGGTGTGATATATACAAACCAGGGTGTTTACACACACAAACACACATATATAAATATACAGTAAAGCACAGGAATTGCTCACCAGCTGTGGAATGCAGGAATCCCTCGAGTGAAATCACGGCCTGTGGTAATGCAGGATCCAGGGAGCCACAGAGCTGTCTCAGGGCCTCTCCCGTGGGATTTCCCTGGGGAAAGCAGCACAGTGAAGGAGGTGAGCCACGGGAGGATGTTCTGACGAGGGCTGTGTACCCCTCCCACAGCTGTGTGGTGGACGAGATGGATTTCTCGGGCATGGAGCTGGACGAGGCCCTGCGGAAGTTCCAGGCGCACATCCGCGTGCAGGGGGAGGCGCAGAAGGTGGAGCGGCTCATCGAGGCCTTCAGGTGAGAGCAGGGCCCCAGCCCCAGTGCTGCTGCCAGGGGAGCAGGGAGCACGGCACAGCCCAGGCAGGACAACAGCAGCCATGGAGAGAACGTCCACAGAGCTCCTTTCCAAAGAGGGGGATCACGAGGGGCTCCTGAGGGGTGAGTTGCTCTGTGCCACGGCTGCGGCCTTGTCAGACGTTCGGTGGCCTGAGGGGCACCAGGGGCAGAGAGAGGAAGGTAAATTGTACATACCAAAGTCAGTGGAAAGTGGATTATGACGTGGCTGCCAGCGAGGGATCCCCTGTTCACTGGTGACTCACAGGAAGAGAGGCAGAGGGGCTGGCAGGGCTGCTCTGTGCTCGGCCAGGCCGGAGCAGGCACTCCTGTATTACACTTGTACTGACACACACTGAGTAACCCTCTCCAGCCACACCTGCCTTCTCCTGAGGAAAGGAAAGCTGAAGTTTCAGTGGCCTATTTCAGCCATTGGTGGGGAGATTTGCCTCCAGAGAGCAGCGGGTCCCTTCTCTGATGTGTGGGAGGCGGAGTGACAGGAGGAATGTGACCTGCCTGTGCTGAAGCCACGGCCAGGCTGGGGCAGGGGGCTCCCGTGTCCCGGGCTAAGTGTGTGCATCCCTCTGCTGCAGCCAGAGGTACTGCATGTGCAACCCAGATGTGGTCCAGCAGTTCCACAACCCGGACACCATCTTCATCTTGGCCTTTGCAATCATCCTCCTCAACACGGACATGTACAGCCCCAACATCAAGCCTGACAGGAAGATGATGCTGGAGGACTTCATTCGCAATCTGAGAGGTGAGGGTCCTGCTTTGACTTTTTTTTTTTTTTCCTGCCCTCTTGCTTTTCTAAATTCTGCCTAGATGAAGGCAGGAAAAACCTAGTGGAACTGCCTTTCTCAGGGTCTCCTGCTAATTGCCTGTGAGCCAGACATGGAAGGCTTTTTGAGATGCCTTCTAGGGTGCTGGGGAAGGGAAATTATGATTAACTTTGTTTTCTGCAGAAAGCTGTCCAGCCTTCTCAGAAGCCAGCCATTTTCCTTTGAGAGATGGCTTAATCTTTTAAGATATCTCATTGCTTGGAAACAGTCCATTGTATTACATTTTCCTATTGTTCAGCTCCATCCTTCTTAGACCCTGCTGGGTTGTGCTAAACAAGCCCTACTTGCTGATTTGAATATATGAACACATTTTCCTTTTATTCAGGCTAAATCTTCCCCCTCTTAATTGCCTGCAATTACTTATAGTAACTGTAGGCATGACAGAGTTCATGCATACATTACCTCTTTGCAATTTCTGATACAATCAGCTCCCAAATCAATTTTTCTTCTATTTTCAAGGTCGGTCCTTTCCATCCTGGTAATAGGTTGTTAAAAGCACTTTTTCAGATGTGGTCACAACATACTCTTATATAGAGCTACTGCCTTGTTCTTATTTTCAGATCTACTAATGCAGCTTAGTATTGTTTGGCCTTTTTGACATCATGTCTAGACAAATTATTGTCTAATTTCCCAGCCATATTCACTCCTAGGTCATCCTAGGTCAGCCATTTTCCAAGTTTCTCTTACTGCACATCTGCAATTCAGATAAAGCTCCCTCAAAGTTTTCCCAGCGTAAATTCCTGTCTTCTTTGAAGATTTTGTACTTTTCTGGGTTCCTTTGACTTGTTTCTTTGTCCTGACTGCTGTTCAGAGAGTGTCATCTCAGCCTCCCACACCTTCCACAATTTGGCACCTGCTTCAGACTGGAATAATACGACACTGAGACCCTCTTTCAAGTTAATTCCACAGACACTGAATGGGGCTGCTACCTGCCATCATCCCCTTTAGTATTACAATTGATGGCACTAACAAAAGAGGTGTTTTTAAATGTTAACTTACTCTTAGAGTTGGCTGAAAATCTGTCAGTTCACGCCAGAATGAATTGAACAGCATGAAGGTCACTCACCTCCAGTGTGCAACACACCACAAGCCATTAGAGTGAGTGAATGTCACCCCATCACAGACAAGGAGAGACACTTCAATCCAGACTCACCTGCAGGTCAGTGCCCAGGCCAGCAGCTTCAGCAGCCCATGTTTGAAATGTTATTTGAGATACATTTGCAAGGATGTAGGTAAAGGAGCCAGGACATCTCAATGCCTTTCCATTTCTTAGCAGCTCCTCACCTGCATCACTCAGGATAACACATCTCAGACCACGGAGCTGGAGGGGATGCAGAAAAAAATTTATATAGAATGACTGGAGGAATTCAGTTTGGAGGAAGGTCTGACAGCTTGGTTTGCAGTGTTTGGCTCAGGGAAGGGTGAAAAAAACCCCTTTTCTGCCAGTCTCTGAAGGGTCAGACAGCAAAATCTGGAGAATTATCTAAGGAGATGTAAAAGAGAAAAAGTGGCAGGGTCAAGGCAGAGATCTCACAAACAGAATAGCAGGGAAGTATTATTCCTAGGAGATAACACAGGAAGAAAATGGTGGAGGTCACCAAGCAGACAAGGAGAGCTGATGCTTGCATTGGCAGGAAGAGCTGCTGAATCCCATCATAGGCCTTCTCCACATCTAGCACTTCTGATGATACAAAATCAATGCAGAGGTTGCTGCTGAGTGGCCCAAGATATATGAATGTGAAATTGTAGCTATAAAAACTTAGGAAACACATGGAAAGGAGCCACCATGCAGTGGAATAATGAAATCAACTGCATTGGCCTTAGAGATGTCAGTCTCTCCTGCTGGTGCATTAGATGCATTAGGGAAACAAAGGAGACAGCCTAAAGTGAAGTATTGCTCTTCCCCTTCAGCGTTCCCAGCACTGCACAGTGCAGAGGCAGTAGTGACCTGCCAGGGACCCCTGGTTCTTCCCTTCCCTTTTCTCTCTGACTGGCCTGCCCAACATCTGTGTTTGGCAGGGGTGGACGATGGTGCTGACATCCCTCGGGAGCTGGTGGTGGGGATCTATGAGAGGATCCAGCAGAAAGAGCTAAAATCTAATGAGGACCATGTAACTTATGTCACCAAAGTGGAGAAGTCCATCGTCGGAATGAAAACGGTGAGCACCCGTAACCCTGCTGGCACCCACTCAGCCCCTCTGCCCCCCACCTCCCTCCCTGCCCTCTTTTCTGTGTTTTTCCTTCTCTTATGTAATACTTTCCTTGCTTGTCTCTACAAATTTACTCCTCCTTCTCCAAACTCTTTATTTCCTGCTATCTCATTCTTTCTTAATTTTGAGGGATCTGCTTGGCCAGAGTTTACAGTGTGTAGTGCAGTAATTGTTTGCCCATGAATTTTACTGCAGGTCCTGCCTGCCAGTGCTCAACTGATAGCTCTGCAGTGTTTCAAATTTTGAGGCCTTTTAAGGGTGTATGAAGTGAAAGGCAAAGGGATAGAAGACAAATTTATCCATCTGTCTCTAATGAGTTCCCTAAAAATTGCTGGGGTTAAGAGATCCCCAAATGCACAGACAGCAACCAATCAGTACTGCAAAAACATACATACTCTTTATGCAAAATAAAGCAGAATGATTTCTCAAAGCCCAGGGAACCCGCAGATACCCAGTGGGGTGAGAGAGGATGAGCAGTGACCCAAGGATTGGAAGCCAGAGGTAGGATGTCTGAGCAAGAGGGTTGCGTTTAGGCAGCTCTCTGATTTACCCAGATCACAAAGGCTTTCTCTGTTACTGCACCAGCAGGAAAACGGACGGCAAGGCGTGGTGGTGAGGAGGTGATTTGTCTGGGCAGAGTGGGTGGAATTGTGTCACTGGACAGGGCTGTGCAGTCTGAGGGTGGGGGAGCCCCCCAGTGGCCCCTCCTGCACGCCCTGTGTGCTCCCTGCAGGTCCTGTCGGTGCCCCACCGCCGGCTGGTGTGCTGCAGCCGCCTGTACGAAGTGACGGATGTCAACAAAGTGCAGAAGCAGGCAGCTCACCAAAGGGAAGTTTTCCTCTTCAATGACCTGCTGGTGGTGAGTGTGCTTTGGCAGTTAGGCACTGTGACAATAAAACCTGCCCTGGTTTCTGTAAGGAAATCTAAAACCAGTCCACAACATCCATTTCCCTCCTGTTCTAAGGACAGCTCCCAGTTTGTCAGCATTGTAAGACACAGCTCTGGACCCTTCACTGTTAAAAACCTACTAAATCTAAAACTCCAGTAACCCTTGAAAAAACAAACTGTCACAGCCCACAGCCATCCAAGCAATGTCATTGCTCTCACTCATGCTTTTGCCAGCAGGGAGGTTCATGAAAGGGAAGTTAATTTCTTTGTGTTTGTACTATAGTAGGCAGAGCCCTCTCATGCACTTTAAATCTTTCCTGCCAGACACTTAAAAATCACTGCCTTATAACATGGAAAAGGCTGTAGCAGGCTAGATAGTACTTGCCAGACCCCCAAATGTGTAGGGTATTTTTGAAAGTTCCCAGTCCCAGCAATGGAATTAGGCAGGTACAGGGGAGCAGAGTTACACTGAGACTGTAAGGAAGCCAAACAAAATGGAAGTTTGCTGAATTTAATGGCAAAGTGAAACTGTGGTTGCAGCAGATGCAAGACTAAACCCAAACCCTTTTGTAGAAGGAGAAGATGAGAGAGCTTTACCTACCTATTCCTCTGCAGCCATTTGCAAAGTCGTGAACCCAGGGAGAGGGTCTGCTCCTTGTTATCCCTTTACTCCATGGGATAAACCAGATCCATGAGAACTAGTGCTGAGGTACAAGGGCAGCACAGCATTCTCATATGTTCTTGTTCCCAGCACTAAGGTATTTAGGACACACTTCCCTTTGCCTTTTGATCTGTTCCTTGGTGAGGAGAATCACTCTTTCAAAGTCAGAAATGTGGTAATAAAAAAGCCAGCACCTCTGGGAGAGAGCTGAGTGGGCCCAGGGCCATGCCTACAGGACTCCAGAAGTGTTGTTACAAGTGCAGCATTCCAGGGAGCTCTCCGGCAAGGAGCCAGTCATTCGCAAAACACTCCTCCCATGTACACTTAACAGAGCTTGCAGAAAGCTTTTTTGCTTTGAGCAGTTTGCATCATTCTTGCCTCACTGTCCCCCAGCACCAACAATGCTTCTCTCCCTCCAACAGATCCTCAAGCTTTGCCCGAAGAAGAAAAGCTCCTCAACATACACATTTTGCAAGTCAGTCGGCCTGCTAGGGATGCAGTTCCATCTCTTTGAGAATGAGTGTAAGTCCACTGCTCCTGGGTTTGCTGGTGGGGTTTGGCAGGGAAAAGAAGGAGGGAGGAGGCTGTGTGAGTTTCCATTAGGAGAGAGATTCTATCAGTATTAAAAGTGGAGGAGAGAAAACTGAGGCTTGGTGCCAAGGAGATCACTCTTTAGATACACCTGGTACCTTTCCTATGTCTGAGCATCTGCAGAAGGGCCTCATTGAAAGATCTGGCTTGTCACGGTGGCAGGGACAACACCAATGTTGAAAACTGGGGGAATCAATCCTCACATACATCCTACTGAGCTCCCAGAAGCCAACTGTAGGCGCAGAATCTTGACAGAAGTGCTGCCGCCAGCTTTAGCCCCTGTCCCCTCATGCCCAAAGTCACAACCCCCACTGCTGTCTTTGATGCTGACAGAGGCTCAGGTGCTGCTGCCACCTCCCTGCACGGTGCCATGCTGTGCTGAGAGCTTCCCAAGGCAGAGGCAGAGCCCTTGGAACAGCACCCACTAAAGCATGGCGGGAGGCCAGCCCTAGTCAGCCTGACCTTGATGGTCTGGGAATAGAGCCATGATGTGTCATGATTGGGGCTGGTTGTGCCGTGGAGGAGTTCCAGAAACAGGCAGGCTTCCTGCTGGCACAGGCAGAGGGGCAGCACAGCAGTCCCAGGCAAGCATGGCTGATGCCCCTGGGGCTTTGTGAGCACATGGAGAGCATGCTGCAAGGAAGGCAAAATGTAGCAGCACTGTGGCCATAGGAAGTTTTTTCCATCCCTCCTCTACTCCACTGGCAGCTTGAGTCACTCTCCCAACACCCTAGTCTGCAGCATGCAGAAGCTCCCACATCTCTGTGAACTAAAGGGCCATTCATACCTGAGCATCCCCAGGAGGCACCATCAGAGCTGGAATCAGCTTTCAGGGGTAGCATGACTATCCAGGGAGTGCCCAAAGATCTTCTGGCAAAGGCTGTTGTGTATCCCCTGCAGAGACAGTGAAGCAGATGTCACAAAGATCTTGTGATCTGAACAGATGAGAGAGACACAGGGTGGGAAAAGGGCTTGGCACGCAAAGAGGGGGAGCTGAGGGTTGGCTGAAAATAACAGGTTAGGCCTTGGCTTGTTTGGGAAAAGACTGATGAAGGAAGGCTAATAAAGGAAGGCTGCCCATGGAAGGCAGGCAGATGTGAAAGCAGGAGAAGTGAAAGCAGGGCAGGGGAAGACAGAAATTAAATTTAGAGGAATGTGAAAGGAGGAAAGGGATTGAAATCACCAGCCACTGAGCAAAGATAAAGGATTGTCCAGTCAAAAGTGTGGAAAGTTCTATGCACTCTTGTGTTCTCCTGATTCTCTTGGCTGAATCTCCAGTCACCACCACCCTGCACACAAACCTGATCTTTAAAGCATAAGGCCTTTTGCTGTTATATTTTCACACTCTGAGCATGGCTTTTAATTTACTTACCTGTGTGTTTTGCCTGTGGGGACTACTAAGCAGAGACCCACAAACACATATCTTTCCCTTTACCATTCTCTCTGCACAGTACAGTGAGCTCCCCACCCATGCTGTGCCAACACCCCTCCTGTGTTCTCTGCAGATGAAAGGAGAGACTGGGGAAAAGTCCTGCCATGGTGGATGCAATGGCTTTGACCCCAGATGACCACCTCTCTTGCTGCATCTCCCACAGGAGAAAAAGCAGTTTTGGCCTCATAAACACTGTTTACACTTCCACAGATTGAGAAAGGCTTTACAGTCCCACCTCTGTGCTCAGGTTCCCAGGGCCAGTCCTGCACTAAGAGTAACTAAGAGCTAGAGTTCTCTGGTTTTGGCAGCACTGTGGTGCTGGTGACACTTGTCTTGTTGCTTCAGCTTGGTCCTTCTGTTTTCTTGGAGGGCTGCAGTGCTGCAGGTTCCCACAGTTGGCAGTGTGACAAACTCTGGGTGTGCAATTCCATTGGACTCATGTTGAAAACTCTTTGTCCTTCAGATGTACCAAAACAACCAACTACTCCATCAAGAATGCCTAATGCCTCTTTATTTTGTTGACACATTTTCTTCCAGATTACCCCCATGGCATTACACTGGTGACTCCAGTTTCAGGCTCAGAGAAGAAACAAGTGCTACACTTCTGTGCTCTGGGTGCTGAGGAAATGCAGAAGTTTGTGGAAGATCTGAAAGAGTCAATAGCAGAAGTGACAGAACTGGAACAGATACGAATTGAATGTAAGGGTCTCTCGTACAATTCACACTCCAATGCCATCACACTGCATGTGACTGCAAGGGAGAAAGGGTAAAGGAAGAGCTCTTCAGGAACAAGGGCAAAGAGGATGAGCAGCACAAGTCTGCACAAGATGTTCCTGGGTTCACTCACAGGATGAAAAAGCACTCTGTGACTGCTGGCCAGCAGGAGAAATGGAAGGACTTAACTACTTATGATGCTTATGAAACAGGGAGTGTGACACGGTGGCCTGGAATAGGGAAGCTTAGACTGTCACACAGAGAAGATTCTTCTATGCCCCATACTCCTTTGACTATGCAAGTATGGTCTGTAAATAGCTGGATAGATTTCATACCTCTAACAGAGTTGTCCTGAGGGCAGGCAGTCTGTGTCATTCCATGGCCTTATACAGACAAGAGGTCCATGTAGCCTTTGATGGCCTTTCCATGTATAATCTGATGAGCCAAAGTAGCTCAGCATCAGTGGTCCCCATCTGTGCAGCACTAACCAATCCTTATAAATGTAGGTCACATGTAGAAGGTCCTATGGAGACATGTATGTTTCTCCACATGTCAAATCCTCTCCAGTTTTTTTCTTGGATGTTCTTCTCTCCCTTCTTGACACTCACTTGTGATTTTCTTGCATTAATTCTCCTTGCTGACTTCCCATTTTGCTGCTTCAGTATGCTGGTGACCTTCCCTCCATCCCTCTCCTCATTTATTTCCATGTGTCTGTTTTGCAGGGGAACTGGAGAAACAGCAAGGGACAAAGACTCTCTCCTTAAGGACCAATGGAGCCCAGATGGAACTGCAGTCTAAGCAAGGCTCTCCAACAGGTAAGAGGGCACCCAGCACCCAACTTCTCTTGGTCAAGAACTGCTGTCTTTTCAAATGTGCTCTCACTAATTCTTGTGAAAATAACTGCAAAAAGAAGTGTTCAGTTTTGTACCCTTTAGCCTTGGCCAAATAGTGGAAATATGAGAGCATATACATTCTTCAAATACCCTAGAAAAAAACCCTTGAAGTCTCATTACCCACTCTGTAGCTGTAATACCTGATAAAGAGGTATTACTGGGTAACTTCTGAAGAACCTGGTACAATTTTCATCCCTGAACTGATAAAACCTACCCCACTAAGCAGCTAACAGGTTGCAAGAGGGTCTGGACTGGCCTTGCACCTCTCCCTTTAACTCTCCAGTCCACAGGATGAGGGTGAGCTCTTGACTAGAGGGGCAAACCTCATGAGTGAGATGTTTTGTTTTATTTCAAAGGCAAGAAGGATTTGGGGGAGAAGGTCTTGGACAGCACAGTGGAGGTAAGTAGAGTGCAGAGCAGCTGAGGTAAGTAATGCTCTCTCACTTCAGCTCTTCTCACATTCTCTGTTGTTTCTTTTCTCAGGTTTTAATCAATGCCTCCCCAGCCAGACTGACAATTTTACCAATTTCCAGAGATACAATTAAAAGTTACTGCTAGGACGGGTAATACAACTTTCAAATCCAAACTAAACTTCAAAGCATTTTCAATCCGTTTTTATAACTGTAACATCCTTCATGGACCGAGCTCCCAAACGCTGTAGACTAACTCACCCCACTGCTTCTGGGGAGACTGAGAACCCCACTAAGGACTTCCCTGACATGCTAACTCCATGCAGCATCACATGCAAATTCCCCACAGCCCAGCTTTCCTGCACAATCTCTGCAGCTCTGTCTCTCCAACCCCTTGAAGGGGATTAAGCATGGCCTTTGTAGACCAGACTTTCCAGAGAGCTTCACCTTCCTAGGCAGGGAGCTTGGCTGTCCTGTGTACATCTATCTTTGCAGGAATGTCTAGCATCCAGTGGGTTGCCTGTTTCTTCACAGACACCCATACTCTCACTGCCTGTGGGGAAACAGGAAAATGCAATCTTGACACCAAAAATCTTATCAACTACTTCCTACTCTCTCTATCTCAAATATCTCCATTGTCCTGAACCTGCCCTTTTCCAGGGTAGCTCTTTCCCCTCTTGTCAACATATATTTACTTGAAGAATTCAGCTTCTCTCTGGAGAGTAGGTGCTGCTTCTTTTCCCTGGAGAGCACCCTACTTCCCCGCAGATACCCCCTTCCTGGGAAAGGTGCCTCTACCAGCCACTTTCCTATTCCTCTTAGAAGTGTGTCCCTGTGTAGAATGGCTTCCATGTATCCTAATGTCACTGGCACTTCATGGCCCAGCTCTCAGTTTTTCCTGTGGGATGTTCCACCACCTGAACAAATATTGACACAATATTATGTCCTGCTGTGTGGTGAGTCTGAGCGACCTCCGTGTCTGGATAAGGACAGAGAGCTCATCCTTGTTCCAGCATGGTGGGGAACTTGGTCACTTCACGGCTTCCCTTCCCAGTTGCTGGTGCTGCTGCTGCCTCTGCCAGACCCTCAGGGCAGCCCCAGAGTCCCACCTGTACCTCTGGCTGGCTGGAAGTGCCACACCAACCTGTGAGCACTTGTTTCCTACCCAGGGCTTGCCACTTGACTGACATTCTGATTTGAGCCAGCAACTTAGCTCTGGTTTGTGGTTTCATCAGCCCATGTCCTTGCCAGGAGGAACTGTAATTTCATCCATCATTTGGGAAGCATTATTTCCCTGCTGCACTTCTCCTGCTAGGGACCTCCAGTCCAGGCCAGCTCCTCCTTTTCAGACTGGTCTCAGTGAGCTCCCTTATTTGATTCCATTATCAGCATCTCGATGTGGAAACCCTGATGACCTCCTGCTTCCCTACCTGCTTTCAGCTGACCAAGTATTACTCTGCCAGCAGAGGAGCATTTCCATTTCTCTGAGATGATCTAATCTGCTGCCATTTCATCATGAATTTCTTTCATCATTGTATGAGCTAGATGGGCATTTTTTGTTTCTTTTTTTTCTTTTTTTGAAAATCATTTCCTTTCACTGACAAACCATCAAATGGATCAGAGGGAGCTGCCTTTTGCTAGACTGTGTCAGGTTTCTGCTTTTTCCTTTGTAAACAGATTAGCCAGTCATGTGGTGTACCTTCCTCCTCAGAAAGGCAGAGAGCTGGGAAAGGCTTGAGTTTCTCTGTCACTCTCTATCTCAGATTCAGCTGCTGTCATTTTGCTGAAACGTACAGCCTCGATTATCTGAAACCTTGCGGTCTGGTCCCCCTCTCCTTTTTGCTGGTGGGGACAAAGGCATGACCTCGAGGTCTGTTCATTACCATGAGAATTCACGGACACTTCCACTCCTAGAGTTGATTTGTGTTCCCTGTGCCGTTTGGATAATCAAAGTTGTACTGCATTTGGGATCGCAGGCTCTGCTGCCTTTGACGTGATGGAAAGGACAGGGACACTTAGGCCAGATGGGGACAACGGGGCTGTTGAGGGGGACTGTGCAGCCAGGGTCGTACCTGTTCTGGCTTTCTGAGAGAGGGAGGGTTGAATGCATATGAGGTTGTCTGGTGGCGGGGGCTCAGGGCAGCCAGTAGCAGCAGATGGGAAAAGTCTTGTAACATTTAATGCTTCTTTGGCTGTTTCTAAACTAGGTGTCAATTCACAACAGGCTTCAAACGTACCAGCACAACTCCGCCCTGGGGCCCGAGAGTGGAATGCAGCCCAGCATGCGTCTTAACATGCCACGGGAGCGGCTGGAGACAGCACTGGTGCCCTCGCACCCCGCCTCGGCGGGGACACTTGTACAGTGCCAGCAGATTGTCAAAGTCATTGTCCTGGACAAGCCGTGCCTCGCTCGGATGGAGCCGGCCCTCAACCAGACTCTGACACGCTACGTCACCTCCGACTCCTGCACCTCCACCCCCTGGCGCGGTGTGGGCAGTGGGCTCCCTGGGACCCCCATGAAGCTGGTCCATCAGCCTCCCCTGCCACCTCCCCCCCCTCCCTACAACCATCCCCACCAGTACTGTCCCCCCAGCTCGCTGCTTCAGAGGCGCAGGTACTCCAGTGGCTCACGCAGCCTCGTGTAGCCACACCACCAGCACCAAACAGCACAGACTTCCCTGCCTCCCTTCCCCACCGCCTCCCAGGGACCCTTTCTGCCTACAGAGATCTAGTTTGTGATTTATTTTTTAGTAAAACAAGAGGAAAAGAAAAAAAAAGCCAACCGACCTAACTCTTACCCTGTCTCCCCTCAAGATGATGCTATTTGTGAGGAGCCATCTATAGAAACTGCCCACATACATGCTGACACACCCTCACACCCTGCCATCCCAGCTGGCCTCTGTGCTCGTGCAGTCCCCATGTAGCACTTTGCTGCCCTGTTCCTCAGAGGCTTGATGACCTGCTGCTTTCTAGGCACCGTGTCTTCCGTTTCCTACTCCTCGACTTCCTTTCCTGCCTTGCATTTACCTGGCCATAGGTTTGCACCCACCCCGAAACCTGGCCCGCCTCGGCGAGAGCCGGGCTCACCCGTGCCAAGGGCCGACCCTGGGGCACTCCTGGGGATGGAGTTCTCCCTGCCACCATCGCTGCCACCTGCTAAGCTGGAGCGAGAACTTGCACCACTTGCCACGCTTCCTCCTCAGCGCTCTCCAAGTATTATCTCCTTGCAGCAGCTGGCTCCAAATGGAGGAGTGCACGAGTGGAAGAGAGCTTGAGAGGAGGAGAGACTGTTCTGAGCTGCAGTACAACACAAAGATGGCCTCACCAAACACCAAAACTTTTTCTGTTGTTATGTTGGAGCATTGTACCAGAGACCTCTGCTGAGACCCAGCAGACCTCACCACATGTAAATACACCTGTATGGTAGCGTATGTATGCGCATGCTAACTAAGGAAACACCAAGCAGTTCTGAGGGAGCAGAAGGGAGAGGTTCAGTCCAGGAATCTTCCTGGAATGGATGTGTACTTTTCCAAAGAGATGGCACTGAGAGGTGCCCTCCCACCTCAACACACACACACACACACACACACACACACACACACATGAGCTTGTCTTCTCCAAAACAGACCCACCTCTGCTTTCCTTCTTCTGGCTGGTTTTGTGTTTCCTGCCCACCTGCATTTTTGTACTCTGAAAGCAAAGCTGAGTGTTATGTTCACCTTCTGGGGTGGGTGTTCCATTCACTTGGGCTCTTCTACCTGCGTTAGAGGGAAGAGGCTTTTTGGAGATCACTAATGTGAGGTCTCATCTGTATCTCTTGCCTGGCTGTATTCTTACCTCCATCATCCCTTCTTATAGGAAAGCTGCCCAGATACTGGACTCCAAGGCCTCTTCTCTCTCCCTCTCTCTCCCAGCTTCAAAGTGAGAGGAGGGGCAGATCCTGAGATAGAGATGACAGCTCAGCTCCTCTGCTTTATTGGGGACATTGACGTGAAGGAAGACAGCATTAAAAATGGGCTGTGGATGTATTTTTAGAAAAAAAAATCTCTTTGTGCAGTAGGGAGGGGAAGGTATTAATTAGCTTAAAGGCTTTGGTCTCACTCACTCATTCTATCTCCCTTCGAGGTTTAAGAAGATCAACTTCAGGGTCCTAAAATAGGACAGAATGCCTTTTAGGGCCTTTAATTTTATTTTATTTTATGAAGGAAAGACAGAAATGCTCTTCCTTCCCATGCAAGGCTGAAACACAAGCACTGGGTGCTGGTGATGTAATGGTAGGGTGAGGAATGGCAGGAGTTGTTGCCAGTGGTGAAGATGTGCAAGATGTCAGGAAAAGGGGGACAGCAAAGACAGATGCAGAAAACTATTTTTTAACCTTGTGGGGTAAAAGTCACACAGCAATTTCCTTAGGGATTGTGCCAGTGTGCTGATATCTGGGGCCATTGCCAGTGACAAAAGCCACAGTGCATCAGGGATGGGCTCGGCTCCCCTCAGAGCTCCCTGGATCCTTGCTGGCTGTGCAGGGAGAGAGTTCACACGTGTGACCTGGGCAGAAGCCCAGCTGGAGTTAGGGGAACAGACAGGGGCTGGAGTGACAGGGCTCCTGCAGTTGGCCAGCCCTCCAGGGCTGCTCACCTCCAGGTGCCTCTGTCTGAGCCTGACCCATGGACCCAGCTGTGCCAAGAGGTCTGACTTGTTTGCTTAGCTGGGCATCAGGCTGCTGCTTTTATCTGCAATAGCAAATGTACTGACTGGGAGCCCACAAGCACAGCCTCAGGGAAAACTGCAGAAGCAGATGACAGAAAAGATTGTAAGAAAACCCTGAATAGAAGCCCAGTCTCCCTCCAGACCAGGAAAGCTTACCCCTAGCAAGCCCCCCGGTGCAGTTTGGATGCTCCACATCCCGAACTGGATGCTGGGAGAGGTCCTCACCCCTGGCCAGGGCTCAGCCCCTCACTCCCCAGCCAGCTGTGAGGCACAGCTGGTCTGGTCTGCTGCTGACTCCCTTCAGGGAGACACCCTGCTGCCTCACAGCAGCCAGAGCCTCATCTGAGCTGCCCATAGCTTCCTAAGAAAGTGTGTGTGGCATCTGCCATTGTCTGGTCAATGCAGTGTGGCTGCTGTTGTTTTTGCTCACTGCTGCAGTGGAATGGGTGTCCAGGAGGCACTGGCACTGTCCCCCCTTCCCCATAGTTATTGAACTGTCTGAGAGGAATGGCAGTACTAGTTCAGGTTTCTTCCCAGAGTGCAGTGAGCCGAGGAAGCTCCGTGTGTGTGTTAAAATAAATAAATTAGACTTTACTTGACATTTAACACGAAGTGACAACAGCAAAAAACCTTAAGATACTTGAGGAAATAATTTTTTTAGATAAAATATTTATAACAATGCCTACGAAGTTCCTACACAAGATGTTTGCTGCTTTAATAATTGATTAGGAGAGCTACTAGAATCTAAAGAGGAAATAAGGAAACTACCTTGAGACTCCCTTCTCCATGCTGGATGAAGGGTAGAGGTGAGTGAACTGAAGTGCTGAGGTACCTGAGGCCCACGTATCCTCTCGGGGCAAGCTGGTTCTGTTTCCCTGACCTTGCAAAGGCTACTGCTGGCCTTGAGCTTTGGACAGAGAAGCAAATGTAGATAACCCTTGCTGTCTTCTAGCCTGCTGGCTACCACATCTTCTATTGGGTTTAGCTGGAGAGTCACAAAACTACTCTGTTCCAGGTTGTCACAGAACAGGTTGGTCAAAATTCTACTGTGGAGCTGAGTCCTTTGGACTTCACTACAAAAGACAGATTTTTTTTTTTTTTCCTGGAAGGTTGGTCTCGAAGGATGACAAGCACTTTAAAACATATCTGCACCTTGTCTGATCTATTATATTGTCTGCTCCCACAGTCCTCCCACACGCCAGTGAGACACACAGACTCAGTGTAGCCGTACAGCTGTGCACAGACACCCCTGCACACTGACAAGGTGCAGGCCAGAGGAGCATCTCAGTGACAACCTAATGAAGAACAAAATGTGTATCACAGCCCACCTGGAGGGACCAGCCCAAAGAAAAATCACCAGCTCTTGACAGCAGCGATTCTGATCATGAAACTAGCACAATCTTTCAGGTGGAGGAGTCAGGCAGGGAGCTGCTGCAGAGATTAGCTCAACCCAAATGAACCAATGTCTTTTTGCTGCCAAATTCATGCCCTTCTATATTAAAAAGGAGTGGGGGGAGAAAGAAAACAGAAACCTAGTAAAAGTATTCTGCAGTGAGTGTTGAGTAGTCAGTGGCCAAATGAGAAGGTGGCTTTGTTGAACAGTAGGAGAAACTGAGCTGTGATGCTTGCTCATGCTGTTGCAGGCCCAGTGAAATTAATCTGTTCACACCAGCAGCAAAGGGATGGGAAAATGTGACAGGAGAACTGAGCCTTGCAAACAATTTAGGTTTAATGCAGTGTTTTTCCGCTGCTGTAGTAATTTTTAATGCCATAGTCTCGGCTGCTGGGTTAGCATCACTTAGTGCTTTCACAAGGCTTTCAAAGCATCCCACTGTTCACATTTTCTCTCCTTCCTGTAGAGGAAAGGTGTGGGTATGGTCCACAACCCAAATTTCATCAACACTCATACTGAAAGGTACCACCAGATTTGGAAATATTTGAGGGCCTCCAAGCTGTAAGGGTTTGAATTTTGTTATGTGTTTTTCAGAAGGCTCAGCCTGCAACTCTGCGCACGTTTCTTAGGTTTCCAAAACCAATCTGAGCCCTAAACCAAGGATGCTGCTGCTTGGCGGAGTCTCTGCTTTGAAATGCAAGTTGCTGAGCAAGCTCCCCCTGTCTCTCACTCCACCAGCTGCCTCACTGTGCTAGTGTAGGCTCCAGGGACTGCTGGCAGTGTTTTGTGAGCTAGAGCTGTCCTTGTCCTCCCCTCTTGTTCTCAGCCATGCTTGGGACAGCAGCTTTGAAGTCACCCAGCTCTTCAACACTAGTCACGACCCCATCTGAATGTGTCTTTTTAAAATCTAACAACAGAAGTGTTACCTGTGCGTAGGCTTTTGAAAGCACCTGTCTGTCTGTACCTGTCTCCTGCTGTAAATATCACCAACAAAGGCTTCCTTTGGGAAAAGTGGTGTGGTCACACCTAGCAAAGAGTCCAAATGGCTAACATTTTGTAACAAAAACAACGAAAATAGATCAGAGGTATTTTATCTGTTCAATCAATAGAGTTTTAGAAATTATATTGAGATAATGTCACTTGTGCTCCAATGTTTCTTTGCCTCAGCCCCCGCCCCAGTGTCCCTGGCTCCAGTGGTGTGCACGGGCACAGCCACGCACCCAGGGGTGCTCCCATTGAGTGCTGAGCATCCTGGATGCCGGCTGGCCTCAGGGCAGCCTGCTCTGCCTACTGCTGCTCTCTTGTCCAAAGCAGCAGGAGCTAGCTCAGTGCTCAGATCCAGAGGAAACCAGGAAGCAATAAACTTGTTCAGGAGGTGGCAACATAATTGTGAAATTCAGCCCTGCAGTGAGGCAGAGAGGCAGAGCCATTCTGTGCCACAGCTGATTGCTGTCCATCTTGATGGATGCTCTTGGCTGTGCAGGCTGCACCTCTGGGGAGGGAGGCTGGCACAGCCTTGCAGAGCACTGGCTGCTGCCCGTGAGCTGTGGCACCTGTGCACCAGAGAGCAGCACACACCCTGGGGCCGTGCCCACAGCACCTGCCCACACACAGCACTGCACCTCAGAGAGCGTGTAGGCACCTCTACAGAACGTGCTGGGCAAAACTGTGGGGCACAGGCCCCATGTGCTGGCTGAGCAGGACAGCTGTGCTGGCCACAGCAGCACCATTGCAGCACATCTCACCAGCTACACAGGCTCAGGCTTGGGGAACATTTGGATGGGAGACATGTAAGGAAAATTACATTTCCTGTGCAGATCAGACGTAAGTGCATATTTACACAAAGCATAACCCCAAGGTTAATGAAGCTGACCTTTGAGAGAGAATCAAGCACGAGCACACAAAGCAAGCTCTGCTCTGTGATGGGTGGGGGAAGGCAAGCTACATCTCTGCAGCTGGGTCCAATAGATGCTGGATTCAGATTGCATCTGCTAAAAACCACCCTGTCTATAGTTTGCAAATTCTTTGCTAGCTTCAAAGAATCCCTTAGATCCCCAGGCCCACCATGAAAAACTTGGGAGGACAGAAACCCCTCCCAGACACAGCCAGGGTATTTCCCAGGGATTCAGAGGCTTCCATTTATGTTTTTGTGTGCCATGGATATATTATAAATCAGCCCATCCCAAACAGGCATTTTCTAAGATGTTTAGAGACAAAAGATTATCAAAGTTCCTGGCTGATGTTCAGATCACACACCTGGCTGTAAAGTAAAGATGAAAGCAATAAAACCAGATTGTCTATATGTGAAATACTCTTCACTTGCTCCAATGTACAGGTACTGTTATTAGTCAGAGGATGGCAAGTGTCTCCGGGAAGGATACTATGTAGACACAATATAGGTGGTGCTGGTACAAAGGATTACAACCCAAAAAGCAAACACCACGATTGTCACAGTGCATCTGTACCCTGTTATATCTATACAACATCCATTATGTGCAATAGCTGATACATAGTGTGGTTGGAATTGATCAAAATACACTGCTCTTTTCCACAGAGAATGTTGAGATGCAATTTTTCTCTGAAACTTTTCAGATGGACTTTTAATTAGGCACATTCCTCAAATGCTCTGCTGTTGGTGGGCTCCATCCACCCCTGTCAAGCAAAATGCAGACTCACCACTGAACTCAGCTCTTCACAGCCTGCCTTTGAAGGTGCTGCCCCTGGGGCCACACTCCCTCCCAGCTTCTTGTGCCTCTCCTCACTGGCAGAGAATGGGACCCTTGATTTAGGGTAAGCACTACTTAGCAACAACTAAAACATCTGAGTGTTATCAACATTATTCTCATACTAAATCCAAAACACAGCACTCTATGAGGCCACATGAACCAGAGCAGAATTATCTTCCCTTTCTAAAAGGAAAGGAAAGGAAAGAGCCCTTCTCCTGGGATCTGACCTCAGCCTTCAGTCTCAGCTCACAACCTCTGGCATCCCTAGTGAAAAGGACAACCCATCCAGCAGCTCAGGACACGCAGTCAGGAAAGAAATGTGCAAGGGAAAAGCCAGAGCCCTATTTAAATAGCTTGTTCAAAGATAAAACCCCAGCCATCTGTCGACCTGCCCTAGAAGAGGCACAGCTATAATGATTAGCAGAGGGAAAGGCTGCAGAGATGCCAGAGGAAAAAACCAGGAGTTTGCTAACATTTTGCTCAGGTCTGCCATGAATGCTGTGGGAAGAGGGAGAAGGTATTAACAAATACAAGAGAAGAAAGATCACTGCATTTCTCCAAAGCAGACACTGCTGGCAGTGTGGGACAGAAGCTTCCCAAGGGCTGCAGGATGCTTTGGGCTGGTGCAATTTGGCACTCAGCATCCCAAGGGCAGACGCTGCCACGGGGGATTGGCAGCAGCCAAACTCCCTCAGATCCCAAGGCTCTGCCCGGCAGAGGAGACCCCACAGCTGGAGGCTCATCCTGGGGTCTGTGGGGCTGCCAGGGATGGAGACAGTCCCCACGGGGCTGGGTGCATGGGATCCCCACCAGGCAATGGCTGAGGTGCTGCCAGAGGGGCTGGGCTGCCACATCTCTGTGCCCACCCGAATAGCTCCCGTTCCAACAGTGCTGGCTAATACAGACCTGCCCTCCATTCCCAAAGAAAGAGCCCACTCTTTCTTTCCAGAGCTCAAAACAGCTGGAAACCCCCGTAAATCCATCGGTGGAACTTGACGGCAGCACCCGCCCAGTGCCTGGATGCGCTCCCCGCTGCCAAGGCAGGTGCCCAGCGCTGTGACACCCCTGTGCCCCTGCAGAGCCCCCTGCACACACTCTCCCACCCCCTGCAGAAGTGCAGCTTCCACAGCCAGTCCCGCAGCCTGGAGCCTTCTTGTGCCTCGGCTGCCAACGCCCCCAAGCACCCGCGGTGACCGGGGCTGTGACAGCTGCTCTGCCACCACCTCCCTCCCCCTGGAGCATCACGCTCAAATTCCCCTCGCAGAGCTGAAAAGCCGTTCTGAAATCAGAATCTTGGATTATAACTCCTAATCCCTTCATTTGCAGTAAGTGCAGAGAGGGGACAGAGATGTCAGCTCTCCTTCTCTGCCCCCCCTGTAGCACCAAATGCGCTCCAGAAACTCATCAAAGCCCTTGTGCCACGGGCGGGGCGGGCAGAGACCCGGGCGGCACCATCAGGAGGGCAGGGAGAGGCAGACGGGGATGTTGTCCCTCTACAACCAGGCTCAGTCGTCCCCTCCCATCCCTTGCCCTCTTTCCCACCCCGGAGTTATTTGTAAAGGCATGTCAGTCCGCTCTGGTACTGCTGGAGGGGGATGCACAGAAAAGAGGGTGGCAGTGGATGGGCTCAGCCGCTCAGACAGGAGCAAACTGTGCCCAAAAGGGCTCCCTGGGGCTGGGCAGGGCAGGGAGCCGCCACTGCCTGTCTGCTGAAACGGGGGGCACAGTGCACCATGCCCTGCCCTCACCCCCCCAGGGCCAGCCAGGGGCTGATGTACCCCCAGAACCGTGGAGTGGCTCTGGAGCCACTGAGCAGACAGCAGGCAGTGCTCTGGGGTTGATGGCAAGGGATGAGTTTACACCATAGAACCTTTTATCTGGAGAGATGTGGAGCAGTTTTTTTCTGGATCTGGGTCAGCAGCGTCAGCACCAAACCAGCAAGTGCTTTTCTTTGTGGGGCCAGTGCAGGGATATTTGTGTTTTCCTGAACAGCACGATGCAACACAAACTGGCCAAGAGTCTTCTCCAAGGCACACAGCCTTCAAAGGGAGAAGAACATCCCGCTGTGCCACCATGCCTTGCTCTGCCAGTGGGCCCTGGGCTTGTGGGAATGCAGTGATCAGGCAGAAGTGTCCCCCAGCAGTTTACCTGCCCCTGTGTTGGGCTATGGCACCCTTGGGGGCCAGCCTGCTCCCCGTATCATTACACCAGTGATACAGACAAGTCCCTTCCTAATGAGTTGGTTTTTTCATCTGGAAGCAGAAACACCTTGAGTGCCCAGGATAAATCCCCCCATGCACAGGGCTGCAGCTGTGGGGGTGAGGGCTGCCTGTCCCCAGGAGCTGTGGTGGGGACACGTGCCACCCCATGAGGGGCTGTGGCCAGTCCCTGGGGCTGCAGTGAAGGCTGGTGCTGTTCTTGGCAGCACAGTGGCACCATGCCAGGCTGTCAGGAGGCATCTCCATCAGCGTCATGGCCATCAGGTATCAGCACAGGGAGCACTAACCTCTCCTGAGCAGCTCCAGACATGGACACTTCCTGGCTGACAGTGTCACGGGGATGATGGACACACACTTGTCAGGAGCCCCACACAGGCTGTGGCATTTCTGCCTCAGCCAGGGCTGCAGTGGGGGTGCTGGGATGCAGCCCACCCCCTGCTGTGTTTTATGGGCACACCATGTGGCCCCCAGTGCCAGCAGACACCCAGAGCTGAGCACCACGCCTCATCCCTCAGCTGCTGAGGAAGGCAGGCAGTGCTTGGTGAAAGCTGGCAGCCCTCAGTACAAGCCAAACCACAGTGGATGTGTCCTGTCAGTGATGCAGAGCCCCTCCTCATTTGGCCACCACCACCAAACCCAACCAGGATCCTCCAGCCCCGAGAAAAGCCCCCTGGGACAGACAATGGATAAGGACAAATTGCTCACACAGAATGACACCAGCTTTAAGGGCACCCCAAAGCACAACACAACTCTTCTCAACAGCCCATTTAACAGAACTGTGGGGAGACTACAAGCTGCACAGTGGCTGGCCAGACAAAGCCTTGCAGTGCCACATGGCATCATATCCTGTCATGGGCATGGCACAGGTGGTTTACAACCAGCTGCCAGCTGTTGGAATACATCTGCTAAAACAGCAGCAGGAGTAGCTCCCCCCTCCCAGGGGAGAGGATCACACCTGGATCTCCAGGGGAAGCAGCTCTTGAGCAGCACCAGAGCAATCCTGCCTTTCCCATGGCCTGTGTCACACCCTGCTGCAGCAGAGGATGGGGGCAGTGGCATTTATTTTATATTTTGCAGGCCTCGGGAAAAAGAGGATTTCAGAAGGATTTGAACACAGGTCCCTAAATAGCTCCTTAGAATTAAGAGGTTTCATAAAGGATTATTTCAAGCAGCTGCCTATGGTGGCAGAGAGAGGCTGGCAGCTGCTGAGGAGGTGAGGGGACAGAATAAAGGCTGGAGAAGTGCTGTAGGTGAGCACAGGTGAGCACAGTCCCCTTCTGAACCACCTGTGCCACCCTCAGTCTGCATTTGAGGGGAGGGATGTAAAGGGACCTGAGTGCTCAGGCAAAAGCAGGCCTCTAGTAAGGGTGGTTACTGCAAAGTTCAGAGCTTTAACACATTTTTTGAGCACAGGTGTCCCTCTCTAAGGACATAGATGTTTATAAAGAATGGTTTCCTTATTGCCCTGGTTCATAAAAATAGGTGAAATTGGAATAGAAGTTTTCAGCTACAGTGGCAGAGATAATTAAGGGACAAGGAAATGTGACATGTCTGCAACTGGCTGAGATTAATGGTGATGAGCTATGATTGCAGCTTCCAGTGTTTGGCTTTTGGCTTTACAAGACCAGGCCTACAAACACAGCACTTCCTCATGTCTATTTAACAGCCATGATTTTTTTTGACACAAACACTCGCAGGTGGGACAGGGTGTGATCTCACCTCGGGGTGCTGGAGACCACAAAACATGCACTTAATGCCCAGCAGCCACAGCTGCTGAGAATCATGTCTACAGATACAAATTGGTCACACATCTGAAGCAACATTAATCAAGATGCACTGATGAGTTGGCAGGGGACCCACTCCCAAAGGGGTCTGACTTTTGCTTCCACCAGAAAACTTCTTTCTTCCTTCTGTTACTGATCCACAGGCTGGAGGATTGGCAGGAGCAGGCTGGTGCCAGGGGGACAAGCAGAGCAGGGCCAACCTGCAGCATTTTGAAACTCCTATTGGGGAGCAAGACAACTGTGCAAAGCCTCATCACTCATCTGTCAGGGCAGCAGGACCCCTGGGGGCCTGCAGTGTGTCACTGCTGAGACCAGACTTTGGCAGGAAAGGTGGGTGGGACGTACCTTTTCTTGAATGCTCATTTATGAGTTTGTTGGTTCCGATCTGAAGCTGGAGTGTGACCAGGCCTGGCAGTGCTGTGCCAGGGGAGGGAAGAGACTCATCAGCACTAAGTAACAGCAGGTGTGGTCACCAAACTCTGTGTACAAGGATATCTCTGTGTGGGGCCGCTGGGAGGCTGGCACAGCTGGGAGTGTCACTGTCACCCCCCTGCCCGCGGTGCTATGATCAGCCACCTCCTTTCACAAAGCTTTACAACCAAGGAATATGCTGCTGTTCTAAGATGGCTCTGAAACACTTGCCAGCCTTCTCCAAGGTGTTACACTCCTCCAGCACCATCTACAAGAGCTCACAACCCTCTGTGTTTATGTGTTGGGAGTTGGGATGTGCCAGAGACAGCAGCTGGCTGAACAGACACTTCCCAAGGGAAGTTAGCACTGGTTCACAGGGCTGGGGTTAAGCATGGTGGCTACATCCTGCCAACTGCCTCAGGAATTCTTGCCTTCCACCAGCTGGGATTTAGGAGTGGCCACTTCCTGAAAAAGGTATAAACTGACCCATCCGTGGGCATCATTTTCCATCTGATTGTTCCCCACCCAGGGACACAGCCAGGGAGGGTGCTTGGCAGGAACTATCCTGTTTCATCTTGGGTGGAGATTTGCACAGTGCTGGAAAATCTCTTTATTACACAGCCTTGCCTCTGCACGAAGCTTGTTGTGGTCAGTGTGGGAGACTTGAACAGCCTAGTTCAAGAAAAGCAAAGTAACCCTCCATTTACCCTTTTAGCTGCTTTTTAAGGTCAGGGTGTGGCTACCCCACACAGCTACAGAGGGCAGGATGAAATAAAAGAAAGGTTTTGTTCCACTGGGCTCTGGCTCACAGTGCCAGCCCCAATGGACACAGCAAACATGTCTGGAGACTGTGCAGGGATAAAACATTGCACTGTGAGCAGCACACACTGTCCCCACGCCCTGTTCCAGGTGTGGGGTGATGTCCTACAGCTACCAACATGCAGGACTCCTCACTAGAATCCCTTCTTCTGCACTAGAATGCTTTGTTCTGCACACCCCCTCCGGTGATGCATTTGTTGGTGTTTTATGCTCCATCAATCAGCAGCCATCTGGGATTTGAACCTGGTGACAGTGATCTCTCTGGGGTGAAGCACAGCTGTGGGCTGGGGGATGCTCTGTGGAGATTCACAGGGGAAGGCAAGAAAAACAGGCAAGAGGATAACAACCAGTCTAAGCTCTCTAGAGAGACACCACCTCTGCTCGGGAGGAGGAAGAGCTGGGCACCAGCTGCCCCTCCCTGAGGACCAGGATGCTGCAGGATGAAGGTGGTCACCTCGCAGTGCCCTGGCAGCAGCTCCTTCAGGGCCTTGGTCAGCCAGGCCGGGAGGAAGAGCCATGAGCAGGTTCCTCCACCAGGTCCTCCCTTGGACAAGCCACCGCAGAGCCAGGGACAGCAAGCTGTGCCAGAGGAGCTGAGGGACAGTGTGGAGTGAGCAACTACAGGGCAGGGCGAGGAGCTCGGGCTTCCTCCTACACGGCGGCGTCTGGGGTCCTCCCGTTCAGGGACGTCTTGGGCTGGAGGCCGTTGTTCTGGGCGTGCACCTCTGCCCTGGGCTGGGTCATCTGCTGCAAACGCTGCCCGGGAAGGAAAGGAGACACACTGTCAGCCAGGCCTGGGGGAACAGCACTGGGACAGCCAGGGAGGGATGGCAGCAGCTGAGGGCTGGGACCCTCGCCCCAGGGCTCAGAGCTGACCCTGTTACAGGGCGAGGGATGGGGCATGGAGTGACTCCTCCAGCAGCACCTGGCAGTGCCCCAAAGCCTCTGCCAGTCACCTCTGCTCTGATGCTGCACAGAGCACAGCAGCTCCTCCTTTTATCTGAAATATGGGGAGCATCCTGGTAACAGAGGCAAACTGGGAGCAGGCAAGACCAGCTGCAAGGAGGAAGAAGAAAGAGCTGCAATGCCACAGGCTTCAGAGCAGACCTATTTTCCAATTATGGTTGATTACAAAGCATTACTAAGTAACTACATCAGGTTAACAAGGTTAGAGTCTATGCCTTTGATGCAGATCAGAACATCCACCTGCACAAACCTTTGCACAGCAGCAATTCCTGTCACCCTGAGCTGATCAAATGAAAACTGCAGAGTCAAGTAAAGTGAAGCAAGAACCCAGGAAAATATGGAGGGGCAAATCATTACTGGAGGCGTGTGGATTGAGCATCAGGAGTGATGAAGAAGAATGAATCACTTTTGCCAGTCAGGGAGGGATTGATGCTGTGCACTGCAGAAGAGAATGCAGAGGAGGATTAAGCCTGACCTGAACAGACATCACTGACAGGTAGAACCTCTTCCCAGTAAAGGGAAACAAACTCCTACCCTCCAACACCACTGAAGTGGCTGCTGCTGGGTGAATTCCCTGAAATGTTCGCTGAACTGCTTCTGCCATTCATGGTATTTTTTTCCTCTCTCACATTCATGCTCAGTAGGATCAAAATTACTTGTAATCTTTCCTGTCTGTCAAAACCACTTTATTCAGGATTGGCATCTAATTTCCCTCCAGCTCCAGCTCTATTACAAATTAATCCAGGATCTGTGCATATAAGAGGCCAAAAATTCTCTCTGTCTCTTTGATATCAACACATGCACACACAGATTAGCCTACTTTCTTCCTGCTGCCATCTGCTGCTCACTCCTAAGTCAGTGAATGATTGAGAGGGGGTCTGGGTCTCCTGATGTTTGTGGGCAATGTTGGAGGAAGAGTCAGACAGGGAGAGTGCACATGAGCCTAGTGCTGATGGTTTGCACTAGATGCTGAGGGGATGGGTGGAAACACACTCATGAGCTTCCCTTGGAGCCCCTGGGGCAGCACAGGAGTGCACAGCACTTTGGAAGGGTTATAGATATAATTGGCACGAGCCTTTGGTCAGGAGGAGTCGAGCTGCTCCCGAGAGGTGGGGGACACAGTGCACTCTGAGGACTCTGCCAGAGCAGGGTCTGCTCTGCCCAGGTTTAGTTCAGGGGGAGCCTGCCCTGAGCAGAGAGCAGGCTGCTGAAGCTCCTACCTGCCGGAGAGTCCCTGTGGAGGTGAAGAAAGAGTAGACCATGTACCCTGGAATCAGAACCATGGAGGACAGGGCCATGAGCCAACCAATGCCTTGTCCCCACGCAGGGTAGACGTATTTTCCCAGTGTCAGAGGGGTCATTTCCACCACACTGAAGAAGAACACGCCCTGGAAAAGAACACCAGCCATTGCAGGGGGAAGTGCAGAACCAGGGTCCAGCTATTCTTTCCTTCATTACCCTCTTAGCTCCCGACAGCCTCACAGGAACCCAACAGCTCTTACATTAGTCTAGATCCTTTCAGCCTACCAACTGGTAATTTCATATCATTTCTTCTTATCCTCTGTAAAAAGCTGGAATTGGAATACCCCTGATTTCCTTCTTCACTAGACTACTCAGACAAGCAGTGCCTCCACAGCAGCTCCTATGCAAGTGAACAGCATCCTCACAGGGGATCTCAGGAGCCCTCATCTTCCTATCCCTGGCATTATCACACCACTCCCTGCACTACTTCTGCTGGAAGGGCAGGAACCTGCAAAGGCCAAACTGTTTTGCAGTAAGTTATCCTGAATTTGGTGATAGATTTTGTTCTCACAGGCCCTTCAGAAGCTGAAGCTGAAGTAGCTGAAAGCCAGAACCAAAAATAGATTTTTAAACCATTAAATTATTTTGCTTATCTTCTGACATCTCAGGGAAAAAAAAAAAAAAAAAAAAAAAAAAAAAAAAAAAAAAACACAAAAAACAAAAACCACAACACACCAAAAACAAAACAAAACAAAACAAAACACTGATGGCCTCATTTAGATTAAAAGCAATCATCTAGAACTTTTCCTGCACACAGGATTCTCTAGGTCTTACCAGGCAGACAAGAGGTGTGAAGAAGGCCCAGCAGATCTTCCACCAGACACAAGGCTTGTAGCCAATCATTTCTTCAATGTTCCTGTAAAACCTGTTCACACCTACAAGAAGAAATGAGCATGAAAAAAAACCCCAACTGTGCACCACGGTCTTCACCTCTTCCCGAGGCAGAGCACAGGCCAGGCACAGCAAGAGGGTGACAGTGTGTCATGAGCATCATTAGCTGGAGGGGATGGGACACAAACTCAAACATAAAAGCTTCCATGTTCCTGGTGTCCTCTTGAGGGCCCAGAGGGAAGGATCCTGGGCATCTGCCAGTCTGTGCAGAGGTCTTTGTGAAGGCCTGGAGAGGTGAGGTGACAGCCTCCCACTCCTGATTTTCTGAAGTTATCAGTCTAAGCTATTTTGGGTTGCAAAATTGTCATTGTCTTCACTGGCTTTGGCTTTTTCAGTAAGTCACCATGCCCATGGAGAAAACGAAGAAACAAAGTGTTTTGAGCTTACCATAACACCAAGAAATTGAGATGGTCTCAAAGAAGACAAGAAAAAGAAGACACATGCCACTGGCTGAGTAGTAATCAAACAGCTTGAAGACATAAATGCCACCCTGAAGAGACAAAAACAGCATCAAGGAGTTCAGTTATGGATTATGATCAACAATATCAGCCAGCAGCTTGGGTTGCAGCTGTCCATGTCTGTTGGTTTAATGTTAACTTCCTTGGACAGTAGAGCCACTGTTGCAATGTTTTCACTGGAGTCTGGTTCCCAGCAGCAAAACTGATGTGCTCTTGCAGACAATTAGCCAGCCTGTTCAGGCACAGCCAAGGGTGAGGAGAAAATAAGAAATTCACTAGGATTTCTTCTATTTCTCTGCTTTAAAAGGAGCCAATTTAGTTTGCTCTGCCCCTCCCCAGAGTTTTGCCTTGCCTCCTCATGAACCCACACTGCTCCACAAATGGTCCCCAGACCTCTCATCCCTCATATGAACCTCAGCTTCAGCTCCAGAGGTTCAAGCCCCCAACAGACAAGTTTTCTTTGTGTGTCTTAACTCTTGGCAGCAAGCATTCCCTAAATTCAGGCTCTGTTGGCTTGAGTCCTTCCTGCAAATAGCAGAACAACAGGCCAGACTGACAATAGGATGATGGTAAAAATATGGAGGCACCTTAAGTCAGTTGGGATGTAGCAGTGATGTGCAAACCACTTTACCCAGAACAGGAGAAATGCTGTCAGTTCTCCCAAAGCTTTGGTGGTGCTGTGCTTTGCCAAGTGACCAGAAAGATGTCAGGAGTGGAGCTACAAGCACAGCCATCTGTACCTGGGTGATGTTGGAGAATCCAATGAGATAAGAGATGAAGCAGACTACTGCAATGAAGATCTTCTTCCTGGCTCTTAGGACTCGAGGATACTCATCCATCAGGGCTGTAATGAAACCTTCCACAGTGCAGAACTACGGGAAAAGACAATACCAAGGAGTATATACATATAAGTAACTTAACCCACACACATTTAACTTCAATGTTGAGAACCTTAGTGATTTATGGACTCTGAAGACTCGAGAAAAGAAAGAGGCATCTCTGCACAAAGATGGTCTGAACCATCTTCTGAAAATTCATCTCTTTTCCCACTGAATACAGATGGAGCTAGGAGCACCAAAGTTAAATGCTTTAAAAGAACTGAGATAAATCTCTGCCTTTTGCTTCTCATGAAAAGCCTCCTCTTTCTTCCCATCAACTCTCTGGGGCCTCCCCATCACTGCCCTGCTCCCTGTGCCACAGCTGTGTGTCTGGCTGCTGCTGGGACATGTGCAAGATGTTTATTGCTCTTCCCTTCTTGCTCCTCTCAGCCTGTGGCAACAGCACTTGTGCTGTTCAATGGTCTGAAATGCTCAAAAAGGACCTGCACTATCCAGTCTCATGTTCATGTGAATAACAAATCTCTGATTACCCGGCCCTTGACTTCATCTCACTTTTCCAAGCACACAACATTAAATGCATGTAGCACACCAAAAGCCCATCCTCACAGCACAACACCTTTCTAGAGGTGGAAACCCCCGGATGGTTTGTGCAGAGCTGTACCAGGCACAGGATAATAATGTTTTCTGCACCATAACACATAACGAAATCCCCATGAGTGCTGCCTTCCAGTTTTCCTACTGGTTCTGCCTTCTGGCACAAGGGCAGTTTGACTGGATATATGTGAAGTGCATCCTTCTCTCCTAGCTCTTGATAAATTGTGAGATTTGCTTTTATATCTCGCTCCCAGAAACTACAGGTAACATGCCTCTCTCAGAGAGCACGTCGTGCCTCCAGCAACAACCCTGGGAATTTATAAGGGCAGCAAACTGGCTTCCCTGGTCATGCTGAGCATGTACAAGCCAGTGCAATGAAAATAAAAGTGGTTTCATCACTTTTGGATGTCAGGGACTTCCCTGTCCCTGGGAAGGAAAAAAACCCTAGAGAAGAGGTAGAGATACACAGACCAAAAAGAGCAGCAGAGGGCTGGGAAGATGTGCGGAAGAAAAATGGAGTGCCTGAGCCTATAGCTGGGCAGGGACGGTAGGAGATCTCGCACACTGCTGACTGCTGGGGCTGTCTTCAGCCTGGGCCAGAGCAAGGCAAAGGGAGATGTGTATGCGCAGGGTTTATATCTGCATGGAAAGCCAGTACTCCCAGACCAGCAAAGCTCAACTTCTTCCACTTGAATTTTTAATGAGCTAAGCTTTTTATGTTGGACACAAGTGCCATTAAAGCTTCTTTTGCCGTTCATGGATGGGTTAAGCTGCCTTTACAGTCATTGACAGGGAGCTCTTCACCCCACCCCACCTGGCTTGTTGTCTGGAAGAGTCAGGACTGAGCTGGCACTGCAGTGTGAAGAGATAGCATGACTAAAAAACCTCTGTCAAAAGCTATTCCTTCCACATGGCTGCACGGGCAGGCACTGCTGGAGCCACAGCAGGGCCAGGGAATATGAGACCAGAAAGGGAAATGCATTTGGAGGGGAACAGCCCTGGCTGGGGACAGAGGGTAGTGTCCAGCAGAAAAGGAGCAAAGAAAATGATGCTTTAGATAACGGGATGGAGTAAAGCTGACAGCCCTTTGGTGCAGGAAGAACAATCAAAATCAGGGAATGCACAGAGGGAAAGACAGGGAGATGGGTGATGAGGAACAGAGCTACAAAGTGAGTTGAATTCTCTTTGTCTCCTATGAAAATTAAGCTCCTGTGTAACAGATAAGGTGAAGAAGCAAATGGTCATACATTGCTTTTTCTAGCCATGGAATGGGCAATGACCTTCACACCATTTACTGAAAATTGCCTCCTGACAGCCCCAGACTTCACAGGGGCTGCAGCCTGGAGGAGGCTCACCTTTCCAGCCCCAGGGACTGCAGCTGCTTGGCATGGGGCTCACTTTTCCCAGCTCACAGACCAAACCTTGGCTGCTTGCACATGCAGGCACCCGAATGAAAGCACACTGCCTTCAGAGTGGCAGGGCACTGGTGTCTTCTGTTCTTACCACTACAGTCTGCTTTCCAAAAAATTCTGCTTTTTCCACCAACCCCCTCCAGCCACAATCTTTAGCCCATAATTTTCTCTTCTTCCTGCCCCACCCCACAATACTATTTTTTTCCCAAGTGTTTTATTTCCATTAACTTCTCTCTTTTGCTCCTTTTCCCCTTTAGGGGCCTAATCATTACACAAGCTGCTGGGTCCAGTAACCTGGGCTTGGGGGTCACTAGAGGTGTGGCACCCCTGTCTGAAGGAGAGTCCCAGGGTCAAGGGCTTGCTATTCCCTCCTCAGTCACACAGAGCCCCCATTGGGATGCTCAGACCCATGGAGAGTCTGACCACAGCTGCCAGATGTGCAGCACAGATCCACGAGCCTGTTCTCACTGCTGGCAGCTCCAGTCCCCATGGCCCAGCCGTGCCAGGCAGCCTCACATGGGACAGACACAGGCGGGCGGTCACAAGGCTTGCCAGCTCCCCTGAGCAATAAATGCCTGACCTGGAAACTGGACGGTTAAAGGGAAGCTTTAGTATATTATGAAAGAGGGTCTGGATGGGAGAGAGCTGAAGCCAGGACGGATCAGAGCAGAGGGAGCACCGAGGCACAGGAGTGAGGGCACAGGACAGAGGGACAGAGGTGTGGCACAGGTCACTCATCCCGCCCCAGGAGCTGCAGAGGGATGGGCGCCCTGGCAGGAGGAGCAGATGGAGCTGGGCTCAGTCTGTAGAGACTCACTGGACTTACTGCCATCGTCAGTACAGCCCTGGGGCTTGTGGCTGCACAGCACAAAGGACATGGAATCAGCATGGAGGAAAAAGCCTTTTTTCTTTTTAACTGAATGCTTCGAAATGCACGTGGAGTCGCAGGCGTTGTAGCAGCCTGTGCTCATTGGTTTGTATGCACAAACTGTCATCCTGCTGCTGGTGTGTTTGAATGGAGCAGAGCTCCAGCATGCAGACAGAAAGCTTCTCCACATAGGCTTTTAAAAGGTTGTTTTCCTTTGGATGCTTCATTCCCCTCCAGGCAATGATAGCCCCCCCCCCTCCCAGCAGACTGCCTGCCCTCCAAAACTGGCTCTCAGAAGGGACATGGAGAATTTCAAGGGGTATTTTAGAAGCAAATGCAGCAAATAATTTCCAGAGAGTGCTTAGAAGGCTTATTGTCATGTCTCAATTTACCAGCACTGAGTGAATAATCTATGCTGATTTTTTTTCTGTAAA
Source organism: Zosterops lateralis (assembly GCF_965231275.1). Lineage (NCBI taxonomy): Eukaryota > Metazoa > Chordata > Aves > Passeriformes > Zosteropidae > Zosterops > Zosterops lateralis. The sequence continues at coordinate 303,966 of NC_139765.1, forward strand.
TGTAGTTTCTTTCAGAACATTTAGGTATTATTGGGTTTGGGTTTAGTTGGGGTTTTTGTTTTGTTTTCTTTTTCTAAATAATGTCTGTGGTAATGCATTTGTGAGCCTTACAAAGTGTTTATGAGAGTGTGACATGATTGAAAACCAGATTTGGTTGATTAGATTTTCCTGGAAACCAGATGTGACGTTTCAGGAATAGGTTTGGGTATGATTGTGAAGTAGGCTTGGGTTTATGAACACCACCTGTAATCCAAGTGAGCATCCCTTTGGTACTGGGAGTTTGTGCTGCAAGAGAAGAGCATGGGGACACAAGGGCAGATATGACAGATCGAGTGCAGGTTTCTGCAGGAACCTTTGGTTTTGATGCCCTCAAAAGGAAGGGATGCTGCAATTCACTGCCTCACTGGGTAGCTGCTTTTATGCTGAGTTATCAGGGAAAAAAAAACTATCGCCACTAGTAAAAATGCAGAGATGATGGTTTTTGTTTTGTTTTGTGAGGGCTCAGAGGGGGCTCTGAGGGTGGAGACCTTTGGCTATATCTGACTGCTTCTCCCTCAGTATCTTGTAAAACGTTGCCATCAGATAAGATGGCAAAGCAATCAGGGTACCCAGGCACGAGTATTTCCAAGGCATAACTCCTTCCTTCTGCCAGGATCTATCCCTGCTAACCCATGGACCAGGCCAGTGAGCTGCAGCTCTGCTCAGGGTTGCTGTTGGCATCATCAGCAATGCCAAAATACTGCAGGAAAGCACAGCCCTCACACCATGAGAGAGTAAAACCCCACCCTGCTCAGCACTCTCCAGAAGGGAACACCACCATTGTACCTGAAGACATTTCTGTGACTTGCCCCACTTTGTCCCTGGGTTGTCTCACCTGGCTGTCCAGACCCAGCATCATCAGCATGGAGAAGAAGAGGATTGACCAGAGTGGGGACAAGGGCAGCTGTGTGACAACCTGTGGGTAGGCGAGGAAAGCCAGTCCAGGGCCTGCAGTAAAGAAAAGAGGAATGAGCTCATGTTTACAAAGCACTTGATGGGAAGTCTGAGCTAAGGGCCATGGTTAAATAGAGAGACAAAAATTACAGCCAAAAACTCAGAGGGTTTGATACAGGAGCTAGGAACACCTGAGCCCTTATGCCTGCCTCCCTTGGTGGGAGGCACAGAGATAAGATGGGGAGACAGAAATGATTGGAGAAGCAAGTCCTGCAAGCAAGAAAGTCACCAAATGATTGCAACCAAATGGAGCTGGAGCACTTTACTAGAAAAATAAACTGATATTCAGAGCTGGTTATAGCTTTCCTGGTGCCTTTTTTTTTTCCAACACAAAAAGCTGTTTCTTGAGATAAAAGCTTTCTCTGGAAAGACAGCAATTTCAAAACATGTCTTCGTGCAGAAAAAGACAGTCCCACCTTGGTTAAAAAATTATTCTGAGATTGATGCCTTAAGTTTTAGCTTTCATATTTTTCAGATTCTGTACTGCATTAATCTATAACTCTAAATTTCATATAAAGTGTTAGCAGTTCTCTTCACAGTTTAGTTAGACAAAATAATCCTTTTCCAGCCTGAGAACCAAGGACACTGCTGCAGCTTCAGGCCCAAAAAGTGCAAACAACAGCAAATTGAGGAGAGCAAACTGGAAGGATGGGACTTCATAACCTGAAGCTGTAATTGGACAATTAATCCCAATATGTAAATGAACTAAAACTTGTAGAAGTGTGAAACCTCGTGACTGGGTGTCCATTTTGGGTGGAGCCACGGCAAGGCTCTTGTACTGCCCAAGGTGTATCCTTTGAAGGCCTTTGAATAAATATCTACTTTATTCAATGTCTGGCCTCTGTTCCAGGTAGCCTCTCAAGGCATCAAGATCACAGTCTCAAGATTTTGAATGGAAAAGGGACCCCAAATTTTGATCACATCTACTGAAAACACAGGTAGTATCTATTCTCCATAGGAAGGTTTCAGACAGCAAATGGCTTAAATATTTCACTACAGCAAAATAAAACTTCAGCACAACTAGTCAGGAAAGTCCCCACACCCAGTGACAAATGGCTCTCACAGGTTGCTGCTGCATTTGAACCTGGGTTTCTGCTTACCTGAGGAGGCCAGCTCTGACACCGACTTCTTGGTGATGTGTGACATGAAGCCAATGATAGAGAAAATAACAAATCCTGCAAATACGCTTGTGGTGGAGTTTATACAGCAGACAATAATGGAGTCTCTGGAAGAGAGAAAGAGAGAAAAGACCCCACCTGCAGGTCCCTACCAGGAGAAGAGGGTGGGGTAAAGAAAAGACCCTGCAGAGAGCTGGTCCTGTGCCTTGGATGGGTGGCACAGGTGACGTACTAAGTGTCCTGCAGGCAGGGAGCCCCTCTGCAGAGATCAGTGTGTCCCCTGGGCTGTGTGTTGTCAGCAAGGGGACAGCAGAGATCAGGCAGATTCACCACAGCCCCCTGCCTCACCCATGCGCATTCCCTGGCACACAGGAGCACGGAGAAAACAACTGACCTGTAGACGTTGTTGTGGAAAGTGTTGTAGCTGCCCAGAGCAATGAGGGAGCCCAGCCCCAGGCCATAGGAGAAGAAGATCTGAGTGGCTGCATCCATCCAGACCTGCAGAGAAGGAGCCACAAGAGGAGTGCAGCAGGAGGGGACCCCATGCTGCAGGTGCACGTCCTGCAGCAGCTCAGTGCAGGGCTGGCAGGGGGGCTGGGTGCAGACTGTGGAGCTGTGTGTGGGGATGTACAGCCCACTGGGGTGTTCAGGACCTGAGGGAGTCCTGGCAGTAGGGCTGAGTCAAGAGCTTCTTACTAATATCTAATCTAGAGCTATTATCTTTCAGTTTAAATTCCCCTTGTCCTATCACTACATGGCCTTGTCAAAAGTCCATCTCCAGAACTTTACTGTAGGGCCTGTGCTGATGTGCTTGTACTCCCTCTGAGGTCCCCAGCACAGAGTTCTTTCTCTGGGACCAGCAGCCCTAGGACAGTCAGTGACATGAGGCATTCCCAGCCCAGAGGAGAGGTCCCTTTGTCAGGATAACCTGGACTCCTCATACCCTATGGATAATACTGCTCGAGTACAACAGAGGTTTCCATGTATAGAGGACCTATCTCAGCCTATGGGACATGGGTCATGAGTACTTGAACAGGGTTATTCCAGTGTTATTTTAAGTACTTACAATATTCATGGGAAGTGCCTGGGGAAGCCCTAATGCAGAGACAGAGCAGAAAAGAGCTTTCCTCACTAGTCTACGAACCTCAGAGTCAGAGAGCTTCCTGAAGTCAGGCGTGAGGTAGAAGAGGATCCCCTCCTTGGCTCCTGGCAGTGTCACTCCCCGGAACAAGAGGATGAAAAGCATGAAGTAGGGGTAGGTGGCCGAGAAGTACACCACCTGAAAGAGAGCAGCCATCAGCCCACCAGTGCCCAGGAGCTTTCCTGCCCATGGTGTCACTGGGTCTAGGATGTTCTCTGAGGGGGACAGGCTCCCAAGCACAGCCACTTTCAGCAGCATTTCCTTGCATTTGCTGTCCCCCATTCCCATGCTAGTGACGTTTCTGTTGTTTGAGGTTTCTCCCTGCCAATGATACACAAGGACACACTCATCACAAAAGCAGCATGCTGAAGTCTGGATGAAATGCCCAAAACCAAGGGAATTGCAGGGATAATTTTAGTCCACAGAAGTAATCCCTTTAAGCCATCACATCCTTATTTCACAGAGCTAAAGCTACTGTTTCTCTAGACCAATGCATCAAGCAAAACAAGTTGTTGTGATTCCACTGCTTTCTTTTCAGCACTGTTTCAGGATCTTACAGGTATGTGCCATCTCTCATGACAGGGCCCACACCAGTAATCACCAGGGCTTTGCTGTGGCTGCTTAGCTAAAGTGTGTTTGAGAGCCACTGGAGGAGTTAACAGCTTAGGTGACCTGCCCCTGAAGTGCTTCCTTCTGATCTCTCCTCTAGATTATTCCTTTCATAATAGTGTGCTGCTGCATCATGCTGTGCTCTAAATAACACATCCCAGCATCTCAGCACCACTGTTTCACTAAATGAAGCAATTACCTTTCTGCTGTGCTAGCCTGGAACGCTGCACAGGGAATAACAATGGCCTCCTCATCTGAAGGTCTCCCACCAATATTGAAAGGGCAGCAAAGAAATTTTCAAAGGAGATGGGGAGGTTTTTCCCATCAGAGGCAATTTAAGAGACTGTGATTGTCAAACGGGGAATGCCACAAGAAGCTTTGCTCTCTCAAAGGGCTGTCCCAAAGTGGGAAATGTAAGTAATTTCTGAAAATACCTCTTCCCAAAAAGAATGTGTGCTCAGACCCACGACCTTACAGCCAAGAGCCATTCTCTACACTCAGAACGAAAATTACCATAAACATGGTAGCAATTTTTACAGCTGTGAGAGGTAAATGTCAGGAATTTAATAGTATCTACTGTGATTTTGCCTCTAAACACCGTAACCTTAATTATAGACACTTGAATAAAATTGAGTCTGGAGGACATTCTGAGAGCACAGCAATGAGAGGCAGCACCAAAAGACCCTCACACTGTACCTTGCCTGTCCACTCCACACCCTTCCAGATGGAGAAGTAGACCAGCAGCCAGGCCAGGGCCAGGGTGCCAGCCAGGGGCCAGCGGATGCTGCCAGGCTCCCCCAGGCCCCCGGACATCTGGTGCATGTTCCTCCTAAGGGGGGAGACTCTGCGTTAGGAGAAAGTCCAACAGTCAAGGGCAGAGGGATTCGGAGCTCCCAGAGGTGGCTGGAGGGTGAAGGGCCAGGTGCAGACAGGTGTGAGAACCCACAAATCCCCAAAGAGAACTGAGGTCCATTGTGATGAGATAAAGGGAGGTGGAGAGGCTGTTTGCCTGCCCACCCCTCTGACCTGCCTGTGCAGAGAGCACCCCGTGCCCACCATGGCCAGTGGCTGGAGGTGATGCCCTCCTGCCAAAGCTGCCCAAGGCACAGAGCCAACAGGCACAGCCCTGTGGGCAGGCACAGTGACCACGGGGAGGGGGAGAAACCTGCTGCAGGCAGCTGGGGACGTACTCCCAGAACTCGGTGACGGCGCTGGTGAGGTTGGTGGTGTCGTTCAGGGAGTAGTTGGAGAAGCAGCGGTCTGTGTTCCAGGCATTCCCACAGTTCTGCCACGGCAGGTCCTGCACAAAGACAGCAGGGTTATCATCCACGTGATATCTCCCAACCAAAATCTTTTAAACTCGAACTCCTTAATTTTTTTTGCAAAGAGAAATGGGTAGCTCCACTGGACAGGCATGCCCTTGTAGCCAAATAATGGAAAAAAATCTCAAAATCTGATAAATTGTGACAAGGATTTTCCAGGAAAAAAATATCATCATGTGATTAGGGCAATGCCATAGCTACGATAAAATTTTAGCAATTCCCCACATAGAAAGCCACTTCCAATTAACTGTTGATAATTAATACCTACAAATTAAAATACTGTCAAGGGATGTTGTGTTTATAACCATTACAGCTTTTTGCTAGCTTCACTCAACAAGTGGCTGGAATTTACTGCACAAAGAATAAGCAATGATTTGTTTCTTATGTTTCATTTACACCAAGTTCAATACTTAACATGGCCCTGAGAATGGAGGCATTGGGTTGTCTACACAAACAGACTTGTGTGTTATAACACAAGCACAGGAGTAGATTGCACAGGACAGCTGTTTCATGGCTGTCCCCTGCCCTGATTACAAGCAGCACAAAGGGATTCCTGGGAGGTGTTTACACTGTGGGCAGCAGTGTGACAGCAGCACAAGGTGACAGACTGAGTGCAGGCAGCTCTGGCACTGCAGGCAGTGCAGCAGCAGGGCCAGGGGCCACGTCAGTGTGGCAGGGCAACTCACCCAGGCCATGCAGTGCCACGGCTGAGCCAGCCCAAGGAAAGCAGCTGGGATATGTCTCCATGAGCAGATACCTCTTTTCCCAAGCACAGTGTGTGTAGATAAATGCAGAGCAGCTATTCTGGGTGATTTCTCTCTGCAGATAAGACCTGAGGCTCCAGCTCAACAAAGCTTTAAGATGTTTGTATCCATCCCTATTCTTCCACAAACATAGAGCTATTCAAAATTATTATCTGTGTTTTAAGTGTCTTGTGGCATCAGTGCCTTTAAGTGCTGCCTTCACTGCTCCATCTAAATCAGTTCACTCCACCAGAAACCTTCAAATGTGGTATCCTGGCAGAGTGGTGACTATTGCAGGGCTGGGGGTGACATTCCAGTGGCCACCCAGGCCCCTGCACCCACCTGGTGATTTCACTGAGGGCTTGCTAACTGCACTGAGGGAAAGGCAATGGCTTGAGCAGTGCTGCACAGCAGCTCTTCAAGGTCTGCATGTTAGAGAAGCTGCACAGCTCTCACAAGGAAGGGCAGGCTGAGGGACAGTTTGTTGCTGCTCTATTTCCTCTGAATTGCAGAGGACAGAAACTGCAGAAGGCAGGCTGGGCTCCTATTATAGTTCAAAACACTCATAGTCAAATTTAAGGAGGCACAGGGGACAGACATCAGCCTAGCTTTTTCATTAGCACCTTGGGTCCTTTTGGGAATTTGGAATTATTATCTCTGGTAAAAGAAAAGGTCTTAGGCAAACACCTGGATCTGCCTATGTAATGCAAGGACTGTCACCAGCCAGGTCTGTAACACCTGAATGTGACCAAAGCCTCATCCTAAGATGCATCCTGCCCAGGTGTAGTTGGGATGGGTTACTTTGGGGAAGACCTCTGTTTATTTGGGAATCCCTCAAGGTGCATCTAATCACCCACAGCCAATAATTTTGTTCTAGATCCAGGACCCTACAGTTATAGGTGGTTTTGGTGGTAGAAGTAGAATTGGGAACACCAAATAGAATGATTCAGCAAAAGTCTTGATAGATACTTGGATTTTTTACTGGGACAAAAAGTAAACTGGATGTACAGTGTCCACAATAGCATTTCTGGGTTATACCTAAATGACATTTTAAAAGATCCCATTTGAACCATGGGTTGATATCTTTAAGGCTGCAGATTGCTCAGAGTTACATTAAGGAAACTCTTACCAATTTCTGGGCTGAAATAAATAATTCAGCTGCCAAAAAGTTATTATGGGGTGTGAGTCTAACCTTGTACAGTAGAAGGACCAGCTATGGAAGAGGAACCCACTATAAACCATAACACCAAAGCACACACTTAGTGGCAGTCACAAGCAGATATCTAGATACTTTCTGAATCATTTTCCCAGTAGAAAAAAAAAAAAAAATCCCTTGGATATCATCGATCAAGAGAGGAGTGAATAAAAACTAATTAAGATAAGGAGTAAGTCCTGAGAAATAAGACCATGTTGTGACAAAACCAGTTCTGGAAATGTGCAGCTCAGATTCGAGCAGCCCTAGAAAAAAAACCACCAGAAAACACAGGGTGAGTTTGAAAGACTGAAATGAGTGGGGAACAGTTCCTGTAGAGGGGACCATTCCCTCCAGAGGACAACCACTACAGAAGTGCCTGCAGGGCTGATGAACCTCCTCAGGAAGGGTCCAGTGCTGACAAGGGCTCTTAGCACAAACAGCAGCAGGTAGAGCCCCTGTGGGTCACAAACAAACCACTGCCCATAAGGGGAGTGAGGACCCCGCCCACGGGCAGGGGGAGGCTGCAGACACCCCGGGACTCACCGCAGTGAAGGAGTTGAACAGGTAGTAGAGAGCCCAGGCGATGATGACGATGTAGTAGATGTTCAGCCAGAAGGACAGAACCACTGCTGCCAGTCCCACGCCTGTGAGTGAAGGCAGAGAGCAGCATCAGCCCAGGTCTCCAGTACCCAAGGAAGTTCATGGGCACCACAGAAAGGTTTTTTTTGAAAACCAGAAAAAAGGAATCAGCTCATCAACACAGAGTAGCACTGTGAGCTGGTCAGCAAGGAAGGCTCATTCCCTCACGTCTCTCACCCACCCATTTCCACTGGGGAAACAGTGCTGCCCTTCAGTGCTACCCACACTTCATGGACAGAGCTCCATGAAAACAGAATCTTGTCCCTTCCCTGGCAGAACTGCACTTTCCCACATCCAAGACATTTCTAAATCACCACTGGCTTCTAGAAAACAGTTACTTCAAGCATGGCAACAGGTCACATTCCCACGCAATTAAAGTAAGCATTTGCAGGGAGGCTTGGGAAAACAAAGGGTCTCCTGCAACCAGAGCCCCTCCATCACAGTCCATACTGCTCATAAAGACCCTTGTCAGCACACAAAACTGCTTGGACAGAGCACAGTGATGTTAGTGACTGCAGACATCAAGGTCAAGGCAGCTTGGTAAAGACAGAGGGGAAAAACCCTCCCCTCACCTGCCACCCCATCCCAGCCCCCAGGGGTTTGCTGATTTGCCTTCAAACCATTAATGGGGTTTTTCCTGTAGTTCTGGACATTGTTGTGACAAACATACAGCACAGTACCTTTGAACATGGGTGCTAATCTCCAGACTCCCAGCCCACCAACAGAGGTATACTGGCCCAGAGCAGTTTCCAGCAGGAAGAGAGGAATCCCAGCAAACACCAGCGTCAGGAAATAGGGGATAAGGAAGGCCCCTGAAAGAAGGAGCAATGTTATCAGGCAGTTTGATCATGAAGGAAATGCCTCCAGCTGCAGTTTCTTGCTCTGCAGCACCCATGTGATGAGGAGCAGCTCTCCCAGAGGTGATAGTTTGCAGCTGGGGTTGGTGTGCGAGGTCATTGCTGCCTTCCCCTTATCACTGTGGGTCTGTATGTACCACGTACACATATACACTGGCATCACTGGCTTTGTAATTCCAGGCTCACTTTGTTAGCTGTTTAGACAATGCTAAACCCACTCTGACAACAAACCCAAAAGCTTGGACACTGACATTGGGAACTTGCTGATGATTTCTGCCTTACCTGCAGAAGCTTTCAGTTCTTCCTGAGGGAACAGTGCACAGGAATATCTGGGATTGGCCACTGCTTGCTTTGTTTATAGCTGTGTCAGTCTTTTAAGGAAACTGACTAAGACTGTGTTGGCTCTTGTAACAGTGCTATATACCACCCCACCTGGGTTTTAGGTTTTACCCTTAAAATTCTTGTGAAAGTATTATTCTTCTCCACGGCCCTGTGGAAATCATCTCATCACTAGAAAGGAGGTAGACCATTCATCCACTAGAGATATTACTGGCACCCATCTTTTAGGAGAGCAATTAGAAGAGGAGAGCCTTGCTGTGTGATTGGAAGGCTGTACAAGTTCAGGTCATCCTGACTTCCAGGACATGGGACAAAGCCCATTTTTTCATCTTTCTCATGCATGTACTGGGGTGGACCAGCTCTTCTGAGGAGGACAAACCTTTGCAGAAGATGCTGGCTGGGGACAGAGGGAGGACACTCAGTTTTCCCAGAAGCAGCTGGCTGTGCTCAGGACAGCACTGACTCCTGCACTGGCCTTAGGGCTGAGCTGTCAGTCTGAGTCTTCTTCTCCAGATAATCGTGGGAAAGCAAACGTGGAGCCAGCGAGCAAAGCCACTCTGGAGAGCTGTGGCCCAGCCTGCACCCAGCAGAGCCAGGCTCCAGCAGCTGCTCTCTGAGGGCAGGGAAGCAGCCAGGCACAGCCAGGGATGCTGGCTCAGGGGACATCCAGCTGGGGACATCTGCCTGCCAAGCAGGGAGCTGAACCCAGCTGGGACACGCAGGTGCCAGCACCCGGCATGGAAGTCCACGGGAGGCACTGTGCAAATGGGGCTGGCAGTGGTGGTGGGGAGAAAACACTCCCTGCGCCAGCAGCTCGGTGACCATGAGCCTGAATCACAAGCTGGCATGGAAGTGCAGGCTCTTGGCTTCACCAGCAGCCTGGCACACAGGAGGGAACAGCTTTGGGCACCACTGTGCCTGCTCAGCAGCCTCCCCTGTGTGCTCGGCAGACACCACAGCCTGCAAGGTCCAGCCCCTGGGAGCCCTGCAGGAAGCCAGTGCCTGCTCTGGGGACACCCTGCTGCTGTGGAGTTTGGAGGCTGACCTTAGCACCAGTGCAGGTCTCTTCCTTGCTTCAGTGCAAGCAATTAATGAAATTTGGCTGCAGCTCTGATGATCCTGCATTTCTCATCTACAGCAGGTCAGGAAGGTTTGTAGGTGAAAGATTTTTTTAGGCTGCTGGGGGGAAAAAACCCAACAAATAAACTTTTGGACACAAGTCTTTTATCCTGGCTTGACAAAGAACAAGTGGAAAATCTACAAACCAGAGCACCTCCCTGAGCTGAGGGCTGTTGGCAATGACACTGCCACTCTGGAGGGCCAGGTCCCCAGGCAGGCATGGATAATATCCCCAGCTCCTGTACAGCCAGGTGGGAAAGCAGTTCTGAAATTTTAATCTAAATTTTGCAGGCCAGTGCAAACATATGGTTGTGCACGACCTTGTGGAAGTCCCAGATCCCAGTCCCTTGACTCCAGACCCCAGTCCCTTGTCCCCAGACCCCAGTCCCTTGTCTCCAGACCCCGGGTGTCAGAGGGGTGAGGACACTGGCCCTGCTCACAGCACTGACCCTTGGAGGCAGGGGAGGATCCACAGCACGTGGAGCTGGCTGTGCAGCCCCAAATCTCCCTGCTCCTGATGTCGTGCAGCAGACAAGAACAATTAATCCTGGAAACTGCCCACGAATCAAAAACTGAGCATTACAAGCTGTTACACGCCGTTGCTTTGAGTCTCGGTGCGCAAACGAGGAGTGCAGGATGCTTATTTAAAGAATTATTTTCCTCTCAAGTTACTCAAGCTTAGGATCTCACAGGCAATTTTTAATATGTACTGAGCCACATTTAGAGTGAATTTGGAGTCTGGTACAATCCTGTTGAGATCAGAGGGACTGTGTAGGGCTAGAGATCAGTGCAGAGGCTGGAGCGTGGGCACAGCTGGGCACAGCTGGGCACATCCAGCTGCGTGCAGGGCGGGCAGGGAGCCCGGGCATCACTTTTGGGCTGTGCCCCGGGCTCCCCGCGCCGAGCAAACCAGCCGTGAGCCGATGCGACGTGACGGCGGTAAGCGAGACGACAATATTTCCATTCAGTTCAATTTGCCTGTGCGTAATGGAAGCAGCCCACACGGCCGCGCTCCGAGCAGCGAGCAGGCAGGACGCTAAAATTAGAGTCCCACCCACGGTCTGCCGGGCTCCGGAGGCGCCTCCGCCGGGACAGAGCCGAGCGGGGCCCGCCCGGGGGCGGAGGAGATGCGCTGCGGCCCCGCCGGGCTCGGCTCGGGCTCCGGGAGCATCCCTGGCCGGGAGAGGGGACCATCCCTGGCCGGGAGAGGGGAGCATCCCTGACCGGGAGAGGGGACCATCCCTGACCGGCAATGGTGACCATCCCTGGCCGGGAGAGGGGACCATCCCTGACCGGCAATGGTGACCATCCCTGGCTGGGAGAGGGGACCATCCCTGGCCGGGAGAGGGGACCATCCCTGGCCGGGAGAGGGGAGCATCCCTGGCCGGGAGAGGGGACCATCCCTGGCCGGGAGAGAGGACCATCCCTGACCGGCAATGGTGACCATCCCTGGGCTGCAATGGTGACCACCCCGGGCTGGCAATGGTGACCATCCCTGGCCGGCAATGGTGACCATCCCTGGCCGGCAATGGTGACCATCCCTGACCAGCAGCACTGACCATCCCAGGCAAGAGGTGTTTGGGGACAGGCAGGAACCAGTTCCCCCATCTCATCTGCCCGGCGTTCCTGCCCGCAGGGGCTGCTCCCTGTGCCATCACTAAGGCTGATAACAGCGCTCCACACCTCCTCAGCACCCTCTGTCCTTGAGCTGACTTTACACGTGGGATCGATTTTAGCTTCACAGTACCCTTCATCTAATTATAGGCATTGTCACCTCCACCTTTACGTGTGAGGAGACAGTCACAGGCAGCGCAGAGCTGGTGTGAGACTCGGGTGACGCAGCAGCCGCAGGACAGAGGCTGGTGAGGCACGGGGGAAATGTCCTGTGAGGAGAGCCAGCTGTCACAGTGTGCCTGGACAGGGTGACAAACCTGAGCCCTGGCTCTGGCATTATGGCAAAGCCTCCCCGGGGCTGCCCTGGATGTTCCCATAAAGCTCACCCAGCTCAGCTGCACATTCCCACCTCTCCACAAAACCCAGAGAGGCTGTGGATGCCCCATCCCTGGAAGTGTTCATGGCCAGCTGGGATGTTGTGCTAGGCTTTGAGGAACCTAGTGGAGTGTGTCCTTGCCTTTGGCAGTGGGTTTGGAACTGGATCTTTAAAGTCCTTTCCAGCCCAGACCATCCTATGATTCTACAATTCTATGAAAACAAAATGCTCAGCTAGAAATCTTCTTGTCAAAATTGCTAACTTTCTGGTCTCCTGCTAGGGCTCACTCCACATGCTTCAGAGAAAAGGCCTCCGTAGCCTTAAATGCCATGAAGTTAAATGGATGTTGCTTCAGTGAGCAAGACCCTTCTCCTCTTTTCCAGCATTGGAGGAGAGGAGCATCCTACACTACCTGTGACAGCAGGAATGGGCTGGTGATATGAGAAGTTGTGAGAGCCAAAGGTAAAAGGGAAGTAAAAAAGAGAGCTCTCAGCTGAAGGACCACTCATTTGCCCAGGTCTACACCAAACCAAAACCTGCTGGAGGACAAGGCTGCCCATTGTGCATTTCTCTCACCTCCTCCATTCTTGCCACAGAGATAAGGGAAGCGCCAGACGTTGCCCAGGCCGATTGCATAGCCCACACAGGACAGCAAGAAGTCAAATTTCCCCTTCCAGGAACCTCTGTCTGGGATCTCCTTCTTCTTCTTCTTGGTGCCCAGGAGCTCAGGGCTGATGGGCTCTGGCTCCTCCAGGGCTGCCTGCTTCACCTCAGAGGGGGAGTTCAGCTCCACAGAGGGGTTGTCCATCTTGCCCATGGTGGCTCAGATGTCAGTCCACTCTTGCTTAAGGGCTGGAGGAGCAGGAAAGGCAGTTTCTGCCCTGGCCACGTGTAGATAAGGTGAGAAGCACTGGGCAAAGCTCCTGGTGAGAAAGGAGAGAAGGAAGGTGTCCTGTGTCACTGTAGTGTGTCAGACTTGGTTGTTACCATTACATAACAAATCCCTCAACTCTCATCTTACCTGCTTCTCATCCCAGTGCTCTGCAGGAAGAGCTCTGGGACCAGCAGGCGTGCAGCAAAACCACAGGTTTTGGGTGACCCACCACAGAGCAGAGAAATGTATCTGTTCTGACCGAGTGACAGTGGAGGAGGGCACGATGGAGGTGCCACAGCTCCCAGTGTGGGGTCCAGAACTGAGTGTAGCAGCCCTAGAGCCATCTGAGAGTTTGTGTGGCACAGCTTTGCAGCAGCACCTCTGCTATGGATGTGCTCCACTTGGCAATCCCATGCCTTTATCCCTCACCACATTCACAGCTGTGCACCTGCAGCATCTGGCAGGGGAATTGCTGCTCTGCTCAGCCCCTCCCTGTACCCCACATTGCATGTGCTGCTGTAATCCCCAGGTGAGTTCAGCTTGTGCTCACTACTGACTGGAGCCAGCCTGTGAACCACTGAAATCCCACTAAGTCAGGACTCCAGAGTCTTGATGATTAATTGCATGAGTCTGGCTAAAAATTTAATACATGCCTGCATTGATTTTAGGCTCTTAGAAGTATATAACCATCACACTAAAACAATCTGGAAAGAGAGCAAGAGCAGGCTATGTTACCACACCTGTGTCCAAACCAATATTGCACTTGTGTCTTGAAAAATAAGTGCAGTTCTCTCTTCCTGTCACACAAGCTGTTGCAAAGTCAGAGAAAGGCAGGGAAGAGAGCCAAAAGGCTGCTTAAAAGTGTGGAGCAACTTCCATGTGAAGAGAGTATAAATGAAACAGGATCCATTGTTGTGTGGAAGAGGTGGCTGGCAGGGGCCTGTGAATGTCAGAGAATACAAGTATTCACCATTTCTGACACAAGAACTGCAAGGGATTGAACCATGACTGCAGGTGGTGGGTTCAAAAAGAGCAAGAGGTGATACTCCAGAAAATGTGCAGCTGTGGAGCACGTTTGTCCTGCCACTGCAGGACATGCTGCATGCTGAGAGTTTATGTGGCTTCAGAAAAGGAAATTAAGGGGGTAAATAATAGAAAGAAAATCCACCAAAATCTACTACTGCAATTCTGCAAAACCTTGAGCTGGAAGTTGTTGGAGGTTGAGGGACTCTTCCAAGGAAATAACACTCTCTACTTTTCCTGGTTTTATCCTCTCCCCTCAGTGTCTGCCCTCAGCCAGTACAAAAGACAGGACTGGCATTGCTCTCACCTACTTCTCAACCCATTTTACAGAGACAAATTTAATCTTCACCAGGGGTCGTGCTACAATCTCCCCAGAAGTTTGTTGGCAAAAACATTCATATATGCAAACATTGGAAATCAAACAAACAAAGAAACTGAAAGAAAAACAAAATGAGTATATCAGGAAACAAATCAATGCTGTAAAGAGCTGTTGTGCTCTAGAAGTTAAAGCTGACCTTGCCTGAGCTTCTCAGTATTGGCAGCCTAGTGTCATACAGAAACAGTACCCATCTGTCCCATGGGAAGTTTGGGGGACTCATTAACCAGAGTTTCTAAAGTGCACTGGACAAGGATTGTCTCCTAAGCCCAGGCTCAATGGCAGTGACTCCTGCTCACCACAGCAGGCATCCCATCATTACAGCAGGTGGATTTTGTTCCCCCACAGAATTCACCACTGAGGTTAGAAAAACTCTATCAGCTGTGAAGGGAATGGCAGAACCAGGAAATAACTGTAATTCCTTCTGACAAGTCAGTGGAGAGGCCAGAAATCCCCTTGCCTGGGACAAAGGCTGTGACCAAACTCTGTGAGCTGTGGAGCCCACACTGAGCTCACCCTCACTCCTCCAGCCCCAGGAGGGCTGCAGTAAGCCCAGCAGTCAATGGCAGCATGAAAATGGTTTCTGGGGAGGAGAGACCATTTCACACAGCCCATGAGGCAGATGCCAGAAGAGACCCTTGAGGGACACTCAGAGCAAAGGCTTTCGTTGACAGATCCCATTTCTGTCCTACACCTTGTGATTGCACTGTCACACCAGCTCCTGGCTCCTCACTAAGGCAGGGAGAAAAAGATTAAACAAAATATGTAGGAGGAAAGTAAGATAAAGAAAATTTATAAATCAAAGTAGAAGAAATAGCACCAAAACCCTTGGGAAGAACTCAGAGCTGGGCTAAGTCAGGGTAATTAGCTATGCCTGGGGACATAAATTGGACTTGGCAGAAGCCTTTTTGGCTCACTTATTTTCTTTTCTGTAGACAAAAAACAGAAGGTAAGCTGATGTCTTTAAAAAAGTGTTTATATATCCTGCTCTCTTTGTGCTCTTTTCCCTGTTCCTGTTGCCACAGTCCTAGATGGTCACACCTCACATTTCCTGTACTCAGGGTCAGATGATAAAGGAGCAGACCACACTGGAAATTTCTTCTCACCTGAAAAGTCCTTCATCTCCAGCTCACAAAGAATAAGCTAGATTCATAGAGGTTTCTTCACAGTCAAGAAATACAAAAACAGGCAAGAGGGTCCCACTGAGGATCCATCCCACCTGCTGTCCTGTCTCTCTGCAGTGCTGGATGATTGGGACAGAAGGGCTCGTGCATGTCCCACAGCCTGGCTGTGACACAGAGCCCTGACTGGCAGAAACACAGGCTTCAGTCACCCCAGGCCAAGTGTGTGATCCTGTGTTGCTCACAGGCTGAACGAGTGATCCTGCTGGGAGGAAATGTCAGCCCCTCCACTCATCCTCATGGGTCTCCTCCAGCACGAGCACAAAGCTCAGCCCAGAGAGAGCAGATCAGTTCAGCAGCCCTGTCATGTCAGATGGTTTGTTCTGAAAAGCACACGGTGCTTTGGGCACAACAAAACCCCTGAAGGACCCAAAATGATCATCAATAAGAGCAGAGCTACAAGATGGAGGGGGCTTTGCAAGAACTTGGAAACAAGGTCAAAGAGTTTCATCGTGACACTATAGCAGGTTTCTCATTCAGCTTCTTCCAAATGCCAGAACTTTCTAAACAATCAGTGAAAGCTAATGCCATAAATTCCTGGCAGTAAAGGAGTGACCTGTGTTTCACCAAGCTGTATAGAAGGCCTTATCTGCTGCTGCCCAAGTCAGTAAAAACAATTGCCTTGTCCCCAGTGGATGCAGAGCCAGACTGAAACACATTCTGGCAAACAGACCTTTTTTTTTTTTTTTTTTTTTAGGGATTTTGCTTCAAATAAGAAAATAGCACTGAGGAAGTATTGCCGCCACTTGAAACTCTGCCTCCTGAAACACTGTTGCTAACAACAGTGACCTTTTTACTTTCCCCTGCTTCAGCATCAAATATTAAGAATCTCCTCAAATTTGACAGAAACCAAAATTTCGAGGGCGTAAAATTGCCTGAAATGAAACAGCAAAACAGTCTATGGAAACATATGTATGAAATACTTCCACACACCTCCCCACCTCTTATTTGTCAGTGATTTAACAGCCACGCAAATTACTTCTGACCCATGCAGGTAGAGCCACAATTAGTTTAATTACACAGTGCAGGCTGTTGTTCAGTCAATTAGACTTTTCCTTCCATCCACAGCATTTTAATGACAGGCAAGTAGCCTCGAGGCTCGTGTGTCTTGTAGAGAGCCGTGCCTGCCCCATCAGGGCACAGCAGACTCCTGGTCCATTTTCTGCTCACTGCAGCAGCAGCATATTCTGGGGCTTCCTGCAGCCATGAAAACTGGAGGGTCTGGGGAGAAGCTCCCTGTGGGAGCCTGAGGATTCTGGCAAAGTGCTGGCCCCACACGGAGCCCACCCAGGGCTGGAGCATCACTGTCCTGTCCAGCTGGGGCAGGCAGACAGGGCTCACAGCCCCCTCTGTGTGCTGCCCAAGGGGTGCCACTGCAGTCACCCAACACTTCATCCCCCTTCCCCTAAGGGCACGATGGATTGCTTGCTTGGAGAAGTCAGCACTCCCAGAGGATGTGAGAAAAAAGTAAATTACTTCTCCTAGGTGACAGAGCTGCTGGGTGGCCTGCAGCTCCACCCTCTTTTCCCTCCTCTTGCACTGAAGTTACCTCCTTCAGAGTCAGAATCTCTTGCAGATAGATGGGAAGGAAGGGCACAGATCCCAGAAACATCCCAGCAGCTGTACAGGCAAGGAAGCTGAGCTCCACTGCCAAAGGCCATCAGAGCTTGCAGGACCTTTGTGAAGGCTCTCCAAGAACCCAGAACACTGTCTGTCACGTTGATCCTTGGGGCTGAAACATTTAAGGCTGGGGAGGGCTGTCCCAGCCCCAGGGAGGGGCAGCTGAGCCCATGTGCATATCACCTGAGCCATTCCCTGAGCTCCATCCACTGGAGACCCCCTTGTCCTCAGGTGCTGGACCACTCAGCCCCACACCCAGCCCAATCTGGATGGAGGAGAGCCCAGCACCTGCACCACTCTTCCCCAGGGATGGTAGTGCAGGCAGGTGGCTCCTTCCCACCACTGCTTCCACATTCCCTCCTCTGCCCCAGTGCCCACAGCCCAAGCCCAGACATGCTGTCCCAGGACTCACCTGCCTCACGGTGCCAGCCGTGTCTGGGGCACGCAGAGCTGCTCACAGTGACACCAGCCCAGGGATGCTCATACAGACCTGCTCCCACACCAGAGGGGAGCTGTGAGCCCCTCCTGCCACGGGACCCCTCTCCCCCTGCCTCACCCCACGCCGCTTCTCACTGCACTATCGACAAGTCCTTAATGAGCTTTGCGCTCACGTCCAGTCAAATCAACACCCTGCATGTCGTGGGTGTGGGGCGGGGGGGTCCCACAGCCCCTGGAAAATCACAGCCACTGGGGGAGAAGAGGCTCCAAGGGCATGGGCAGGAGGGAGGACAAAGCAAAAGGGCCCGATGCCAGAGAAGGGGGGAGCCACCAGGCAAGGGGGTTGCAAGGAGTTGGTTGAACCCATATTGCTGCAGCAGTTCCTGCAAGGATCTGTTAGTCCCTGCAAGGATGGAGTCCATTACAGGCTGGGGGTGAGGCTTTTGGGATGGAGGGGCAGCTGCAGGAAAAGGGATATTTCTCAATTGTTACCAACCATCAGCTGAGGAAAGGAGCCACGTGTGAATAACCAGTTGCTTAGTGTGTAAATCTTGTCATTGGCTCTAAACCAGCTTGTGCAGAACCTTTATTTCTCTTTTCTTTTCCTTTCTGAGGCCCAAGACAATTTCCATCCACTGGGAATAGAGAGAAGTCCCTATCAGAAGCAGTGGTAACTGCTGATGCTGTGAGCATCACCTTGTTAGAGGCAGCATTGACTGAGAGGCAGAGGAAGGAGCCCAAGTGAGCCAAAACACAATTCTCCCCAGACACGACACCTTAGCACTTCACCAGCTCCTCTCTTTGTGTTAAAACAAAGGTAGAGATGCTTAAAATAGTGTCAAGAGTACATTGAGTGGCTTTCAGTGCTGAGGAGACCACGGTGACCTGACTGCCCTCCTGCCCCATACAAAGGCTGGCTTCACCCCTCTCATGGCATTGCACCAGCTCTGTGGAGGCTCAGCTGGGCTGGGGGCACCACGGTAATACCACAGGTTTTATCCCTTGCTATCAAAACCCTCCTTCTTTAAAGGTGCCCCCTGAGATCAGGCAGTAACCCATCACAGCTAAACCTGGCACAGCTCATGGGCCAAAGCCCATTGCCCCACAGGGATGGGAGGGAAAACCTGCTTCCTCACAGCTTTGTGGAGGCTGCTGCTTGTGGTGCCACCTACATCTGTGCTGTTCAGAGATCACATCTCAGGCTAAGTGGTCACTAGAGGAGCATGGAGGAGGCAGTAAGACTCTCATCAGCTTTTTTTGGCCCTTAAAGGAGAAAGACAGTGGTGCCAGGAAGGAAGGCTGGCAAGAGGGAAATTGGAGAAAGGAAGTTATTTTTACTGGTAAACCCAGGGGGCTTTGAGAGCTGAGTGGCTCTCCAGGACACACACTGGAGGCATCCTGGCAAGAAGGCATCCTCTCTGAGCTGAAGCAAGTGCAATGAGTGGCAGTGCCTTCTAGAAGAAAGCTGTAGGTCTGACAGAGCATCTTCATCCCTCTCCTCTTCAGGAAGTCTGTGTCCTCCACACCACTCTGAGAGCTTGAGTACCTCTTATTTAGCAGCTAATGGAGTTAAAATAGAAGTGAACTACACCTGTGTCAGAAATATTTCCTTTAGGCTCTTAGCTGGGATAAAAAATCAGCCAGTGAACATGTGCTGCCTGTGCTCCCTAAGAAACCCACTCTGCATCTCTGCAGTTGAGCACTGGCCAGACCTGCCAGCACAGGGACCATGTAGTGCAGAAGGGGAAATCATTATCCCCCACCATGCCATGGAACAGCCCTGGATGTGCTGGACCACGTAGGAGGCTCAGCTCTCCCTGGTTTGCTGTGCAGTTGCCACGGAGCCCAAGCCAGGTGAGGATTGTTGAACGCAATGACGTGTCACTGGGTCAGATTTGCTTTGGCCAAACCAACCAAATTAAAGGAGGTGCCTGCAGGTCGTTTTAGAGGGGAGCCAGCAGCAAAACCCTTGGCCTCCTTTTGTCAGAAAGAGTAAAATTTCAGATATCAAGATATCACAGCTCGTCCTTTTCTGAGTCTGGCACCAGTCCATCCATCACTGTTCTCTCTTGGTCTTCAATCTCTCCTCAAGACCAACTGCTGATGTGACACCTCCTAAAGTAAAAAGACAGAGAGAGACAGTAGCAATTTGCTTATGGGGCAAGTGGAGATCTCAGGCCTGAGGGAA
Organism: Zosterops lateralis; assembly: GCF_965231275.1. Lineage (NCBI taxonomy): Eukaryota > Metazoa > Chordata > Aves > Passeriformes > Zosteropidae > Zosterops > Zosterops lateralis. The sequence continues at coordinate 323,731 of NC_139765.1, forward strand.
CCAGCCTGTTACATGTGTTTTCACAGCCCTCCACAGAGTCCTGGCTGAGCAACACCTGAGAACTGCAGTGGCCCCTCTGGAAACACCAACTGACACAGGCACACTCCCTTCATGGGGAGCACAGCAAACCACCTCCCCACCTCATGCACTTCTGGTCAGGAAATAAGACAGGCCAGAAAGTGACCATTTCCACTGAAGGGGTAAAAACTGGATCTGAAAGCCACGGGTGTTTTCTGTATCACATTTGTTGTGTGAATTAGAGGCAGAAGCAGACTGTGAGTGTCAAAGGTGCTGGAGAGAAAGAATGTGTCTCAGCATCAGTCTGAGCAACCCTGCTTTTCCAGAAAAAAAAGGGAAGTGGGACCAAGAAAAGAATAGAGTACATGGATATTTCATACTTGGCAAGAACTAGACACGGGGTGGTAAGCCCAAATGAATTTGGGAACATGCCTTAGAAAAGCAGAATTCATTTGAAAAGATGGGATTTGGAGCTGCTCTCTTGGTTGTTTTCCATAAATGTTCATGAGACTAAATTTTGATTCACCAGTGTGTTCTCAGAAAATGAGAGCTTGGCAGATACTCAGACAAATACTCCCTGGCTCCAGTGCTCGTGTTCAAAGCATTTGGGCTGCCACCTCCAAAGCTTTTGGTGGCTTGGGAAATATCCAGCAAAAGAGCCCAACCCCACCATATAATCTGTGTGAGTAAACACAAGTGCAAAGAGTATTTTCTAAATAACAGCTATTGGATGTGATGACAGTGGTGAAAGCAGCCAAATAATCAGGCTAGACATCTCTTGGTTTAAAATTCATTTGCAAAAATCATTAACACAATCATTGCAAAATAAGCAGAAGTATAATCACTCAGGGATAATTTTCAGAGGAATAGGGCTGCACTCACTGAAAAGAGCTGTTATGAGAGATGAGGCTGCCTGGCTCTGACTAAGCCCATCAAGCCCACCACCTCCAAAGGGAGCAAAGCTGGCCAGCACAGCAGAGCTGGCATTGCTTTTTTGAGCCCAGTCTAGGGCATGGCCTCCTTCTCTGCAGCCTCAGCAATCCTGCCAACCTGCAGTGGGGGCCAGGCTGGCCTCCTTCCTCCCCGAGCAGGCTCAGAGCTCAGGTCTGCTCTGACTCCTGACACCCCAGCCATCCTATCCTAAAGGTGGCCAGCGGGGAATAGACAGGGATAAGGTGTGAGGCCAGGGTAGGTAAGACAGGACAATTCCTGTGCTCAGCCCTCCTGGCTTCCACTCACAGTGCTCTGTGTGACTCCAGCCCAGGGGGCTGTTGAAGGCCCCCCTTGTGGTGTCCAGAGTTTCTTTGTCACCAGTGGCTGGACTGTTCATACCCAGTAACATCATCACCTTCCAGCCTCACCCACCTTTTCTCCCCAGGAAAACTGCCAGAATCTCTCCTGCTCCTCACCTTGGCCATTCCCAGTCAAGCTGGGATGAGCTGGTCCTGTGGCACAGGGAAAGGTCTTGCCCCACACATTTAAAGCTCTCCAAAGTCTGCCAGTCATGTTTCCAGGGCACACAGCTTCTTTGAAATATTTTTCATCTGGAAACCTGTCCAATACGTTTCACAGGGAGTACTTTTATTTACAATTACCTTCAGCCACTGGTATTAAATCTGCATTTATGCCTCTTGTCCCTGCAGCTGCTAGAGCCCTTAGGAACAATTTCATCTGTAGATTACTTGTTTCAAAGTCTGGGCATTTTTAAATCTCTCTTGCTGTCAACAGCACAAACAAAACAGAACATGGTGAAGGAATAAAAATGTAAAAGAAATATGCCAAGAACAAAACTGAAAATAAATACAAGAAAAGAAAAGGAATTTCCACCGCTGGAGGAGATTAAAAGTGACCTGTCAATGAAAAATAGATTGGGTTGGAGCACTTTCATTCAGTGCATGCCTATTCATTTTTTCCCCCTGGAATACTCTGGAGACAGGGAGAACTAGTGAGATAATGTCACTGGGTATCCTGGCAGTAAGATTTTGTCAGGTGTGAAATGCCCGAGTCCTGTTAAGCTCAGTGTTTTTTGTGTTGTTTGTTAGTGCACCCTACCATAACTCATGTGGTTGAGAAACACCTGGGAAAAAAAAAAAAAAAAAAAAAAAAAAAAAAAAAAAAAAAAAAAAAAAAAAAAAAAAAAAAAAACACCACACCTTCCTCTGCTAAAGATTTATCAGCACTGAGCTTTCAGTCAGCAATAAGACCTGAAGGACCAAGAGTCCCCCAGCACAAAATGAAGAAGATCAATCTGACAAGTCCTGAGATGTCTTAGGGGAGGAGAGGGATATTAGGTAGAAGAGAAAGAAAAGGCCACTAAATAAAATCCTTGCATTTAAAGATGTCTCTGTGGCATTTCCCACATTCTTTCTGTCAATGAAGACCCTTCACTTCCAGTTTGTGTGGGTAAAGTATCTCTAGGTGTGTGACCACTTTTTCCACTTGATAGAAATAAACAAGGATGTTCACATCGGTGTTCCTGAGAGAAGCACAGTGCTGCACACATGATCATGGCTGTGGCTTTTGCCAACAGCTAAAGCACAGTGAAACTCAGCCCTCTGCACCATCACATCCCTCTCCCTGGGCACAGCACAGATGGTGCTGGTGCCTGAGGATGGGCTGTCCCTGGTGCCCCTGGTGTGATCTGGGAACAGATTTTACATGTGGCAGAGTCTCCCCTCACCCCCTTGTCCCCATCTATCCTCCCTGCCACAGGAGTGTTTGGTGACACTGGGGGTGCCATGTCCCTGGGACATGCCCAGCACAGCAGAAAGGGAGAGCTGGCATGGACACCAGCCATGGGATTTCTGCAGGGAACATTCCTGGCAGGACCTGAGTAACAGCAGTACCTACACACTGCAGGGTGTTCTCTTAGGTCCTGTCTCCCCAGCCAGTGTTGCCCATCTGAATCAAAACAAATTAGGCTAAATTAAACCAGAGCAGCCCACTTTGAAGCATGGTTATTCCACCTAAAAGACTATTTGGGTAGTAAGTGGGCATATTCACATTGATGAAAGTGTGCCTGTGCCTGCAAGCTGTTTTGATAAATGTAGCTAAAAAAACCTGATCATCTTTCTGTCAGTGTCAGCAAGGGACTCACAAGGGACTGGAAAGATTTAGGTCTATTGCTTCTAATCCATCAAAACCAGTGTGAGCAGTAACACTGTGTTCAACTGAGCTCAAACTTGATCCTGATGGACTTAATATAAATTAAAATTAGTGTGAATGGAACATAAATAGAAGTGTCCTCACATATTTTGGAAGATTTAACTGAAATCACATACTCTGTAAAACCAACCCAACATTAAAGTAAATGTGTCCCTAGGTCTGGTTACATCATTGGTGTAACTCTTATGATTTTTTTTTCCTCTTTATTAAGAGGCTTATGCTAATAAAAGCTCCGAGGTAGATGGTTTAAATCAGCATAAGCACAGTTATACTGACAGAGCTTATGCCACTTCCCAATAGAACTGTATGGCAATGCTTTCCTACAAGGAGAAGCCTTATTGCATGGCTGTGTTTGACCTCAAAAGCACAGGAGGGTGGGGAAAGATACAGATGCAGAGGAAAAAGAGAACAGATTTGGGTACGAGATGCAAATGAGGGTTACTGACAGAGGCAGTACAACCACTGTCCACCACAGGTGCTCTGTCATGACAAGTACACAGGCCTTGGGGATGAGGAGGAGCAAAGCCTGGCTCCTCTGTGAGGTGCCACACAGGGACAACCTCATTTATTGCTGCCCTAGAAGGGACAGAGCCTCCACTGCGAGGGGGAATATCTCCAGCCTGCAGCCTTGCTGTGTGTGATACAACCAGAACCAGCCCCTGTCTGCAGCAATCGAGTTTGGCACAGCCCCACCCTGCAGGGAAATTGCATCTATTGACAGGATTGGAGGGTGGGAAATTGCTTTGCCACCGCTCGATGTGACCCACGTCAGCCTGCCCGAGGGGCTGCGGCCAGAACAACCAGGAGCCTCTGCTGACACCCCTGCCCACGGTCACCACAACACCCTGCCCTTCCTTCCGGACAGGGAAACATTTTTGGAAAGTTTTAACAAGATTACAAATTACCTCTACTTACAGCCTAAGTCCAGCACCTCACAAACTCAAAACCCTGACAGCAGCACATTGTCACAATGTCACAGCAGCCATGGCATTAAGGCAAAACCTACCAAAGCACAATTCTCCCCCAGGTGCCCTAACACACACCCACACACACCCACGTGGAGACACTGATCTGAGATGTTCTGAACTCCAACTTTCCAAAAGGCATCAGCCCCCTTTCGCCTTTCTCCTCTTCACATAAACCCTCACAGGTGCCTCAAGGCCAAATAGCAAAAGTTGTGCTGCTGCCTTCCTTGACCATAGAAACAGAGCTCAAAAATTCCCAAATGCAAGGGAAATGCCACCCCCTGTCTTGTACTGCAAAAGAGGCTGGAGTGTGGGTCATATTCAAAACAAAATTTAGGCACCAAATAACTTCTGAAATCTGATTACGGCAAGTAATTCATAAAAAGAAAAAATAATAATTCCTATTATTGTCTCAGCTTAAACACTGTGAAATGAATATGTTCTGAAAATGTTCAAATATCCTCCAGCCAGAGGTTCTGAAAAAAACCTGGCCTAACTGTGCCTGACCACACTGCTGGCCTATGTGGAGAGAGTCCCATGCTTGGGATCCTGGACAGGGAGGTTTATTGGATGGGACAGATGGAGGCTGCCCCTGAGCCTCTGTTTTTCTTGGCTGGTAATTTATGCATCAGCTAAAGTGTAAAGCAGGTGTAAAGCTGAGCCCTGCAAAAGCATTTTTGTTGTGGGAGAGCCCAGTGCTGGTGATTAGAGATAGACACACATGAGACAGGATCACATGGAGCATGAAGAGAGAACCCCACCACCATCTCCCTATTCCTTCACTGATGCATGCATCACACCAGTGCCACAGTCACCTAGCCTGTCTGGGGAATTAATACCTCACCCAAAAGCACTGCATAAAACACTAACACTGCCTGGGCATGGTTTTCCCAAAATTCTGAGCCCCAGCTCCAGGCCAGTTCCCACTGCCAGGCTGCCTCCCACCATCCCAGCTAATCCAGGGTTACTGATTTGCACAGCTGTGCCTTGCACTGATGGGATTTCTCCTCAGCAGCTCCTGGACCGTGTGCAGCTGCTTGGAGCATTCCAGTATAAGAACCTCTGCTTCTGGAGAGCTCCATCAAGAAACCCCAGTTCCAGCTCTCAGGTCAAACCCACTTCAAAGCCAGAATGTGGGGAGGAAGCTCATGGTGCAGCCATGGCCCTTCTCCAGGATATGTGAAAGGGACAGGTTGCTTTTATGCTTGAAGGGAGGGTTTATTTCTCCATGAGAAAAAGAAGCTTATTTCATGTCCTTTTGAAATATGATGTCCAGAAAGGCACCAGATGGCCTGCAATCTCCCATCTTCCTCCAGAGACCACTATCTACACCATGGTACAACAAAAGCTGCACACTCAATAAAGCATGTTTTGGAAAAGTTTAGTGGCCACTGGCAAATAATGATTGAGCATAAGCACGCCTCTGGTCCAAACGAGCCATCCTAGCCCAGAGCTCCCATCCTGGCTGTAACCCAGGCTGGGCAGGAAACTATTCTACAGCCTGTAAAAAAAAGCAAAACAAAACAGGAGAAAAAAAAATCAAAATCAAAAAGCCATTTAACAGAATGGTCTTGGCGTGTCACCAAAACCAAGACAGGATGGAATTGCCCACAACAGGCTTTGCACAGACATTGAAAGCATTTCTCCCTGGGAATCCCTTTCCTTTCCACATAGCTTTCCAAGCTCAGGCTTGACAAACCAGAACAGACAGCTCTGAAAATACATGTCCTCCTTTGCAGCTGTGGGTCAGGGACTCAAACCAGAGCCAGGATCGTGCTCCACAAGCAGTTGAGGGGGCAGGGCTTATTGTGGGTTTAAAAAACAACACAAAGCAAAACAACCTCTACACTGTCCATCCATGCACTGTTAGGCACATTCCTTCTCTTCTTTTGGCAGGTTCAGGAGTAAAGTCTTTCACTTTAATACCTCAGGCTTATTCCTGCAAACCTGCACAGGGAACTGGGTATAGCAGCATTATGCACATCTCCTCAGCCTCTGGAGTCTTAAATTTTATTCTTTAATTTGTAAAATATGTTATTATTTTATCTTCCCCTTTGATGAACATTACTCCCCTCTTACCCCATTCAAATACAATTTAACTAATTATTAGGAGGTTACCATATGTAAGCACATGCAACCTGATAAAGCAAAGGGCTGCAAGGAGACCTGATGTGTTCTCTGTGCCCTCATGAGTGCTGACTGTCTCTTTCCCAGCCCTCATTTGCTGTGCAAATAAATCACTTGATTCATGTCTCTTATTTCTGCCTGTGCAAGGCCCACCTCTCCTTGAGGACGTGGGTATGGCTTCTCTCCAGCCCAAAAGCAAAGATGAGGCTGGAGGAGGGTGTGGCTGCACCTCCAGCTCACTGGCAGCTACAGCAGGTCACTGTCCTTGGCCTGAGTTCTGCCATGATCACCTGGGACAGGAGAACATTTGAGAGCCAAAAAGAATTCTCACTGCAATTCCCCTTCCCCAAAAAACTCTGTTGAGGGTTGGAGTCACAAAAGTTGAAGATATCCTGGTGATATTTGATTGTTTTATCTTTCTTTTTTCAAATGTTGTCCAGTACAAGTTTTCAATGGCCATTTCCTTCTTTTTTTTTTTTTTTTGCCATTTGTCACTGTCAAAAGAAGAAGGGAGGGAAGCCTGAAGTGAGGGGGAACAGGAATAACAGGATGGAGAAGGACAATACAGAACCTTGTGGTTTGATTTCTTTTTAAATAGACCCTTCTTGTCCTTTTCTTATGGAGAGAGGGGTGACAATGGTCTTTATATGAAGGAAAAACAAACAAACAAAATAGAAAACAAAACCAACAACGACAACAACAACAAAAGAAAACAAACAAAAAAAACCACCCCAGAACAACAAACAAACTGGAAACCCAGAAGTGGTAGTTAGGTGTTTACAGGTGTATGTCCTTTTTTCTGTATGCAGTGTTTTAATTCCAGCTGGGAGGAGTAGCACAGGATGAAAACCTTGAACCTTCTCTTGGACTTCAGCTTCAAATGCATCGTGTCTTGGTATGTTATCAACAATTACAGGGGAAAAAAAATAAATTTCTCCCTCCTCTCCATACCAACCCTTCAGCAGTGTATTCCTGGTGCTGTGCAGGGCAGGAGCAGTTTCCCATTGGACTCAGAGGTCTCCAGAGGTGCCCAGTTCCAGGGGTTGATGGAGACCTGTCAGATCTGTCACACACATGCAGCAATGCCCGAGACATTTGTGTAAATTTAACAAACCCCTACTCAGTCTCTGATTGTGCTAGGGGTTCCACAGCAAAAGAGCCCCTGATGGCATTTCCCCTGTTCCCCAGCCAGGTGTATGGGGGTGTTTTAGTTTCTAAAGGAAAGGGAATTAAATGACACTGGGTCACCAAGCTTTGACCTAAAATTCCTGAAACTTTGTCAATTCCATCCAAAGAAACTGGATTAATTTCCTGATCTTGGGGATTTTATGATTGGTTTCAATGGGCACAGCAATACCTCCCCTAGCTTTAAAATAAGTTGCTTCCTGGCAGAGGTGGGATGCTATTGTCAGATTATACATAAGCAAGAGGAACAAGTTCATGCAGTCAATAATGCAGCACCATATTTGTGTTCCAAACTGAGGAGTTATTTGTTCCTGTCTAGGATTTTTGCAGCATTGCTCACCTGCCTCAGAAAAAGGAGTGAACACATCTTCATGACTTCTCTGACAGCACGACACTACCTCACACCTTAAAGGCATGGCAGCAGGAGCAAAGGGGCTAAATGTCCTACCAAGGACTGTACAAGAATCAAAACTGGGGGCACCTGCTTCCCCCACCAAATTATGAGCAACGTTAGTGGGAGGAAGAGGAAAAATCACCAAACTGCTTACCATGAGGCATGACTGTGAGCTCTGGGTGCTAAGCTCTTCCCACAGCTATTTGCAGCATGACGTTCAGCTCTTTAGAAAATAAAAATACAATAAATGGTATCTTATGTGGTGCTGCAGTCCTTTGCAGGGAATGTGAATGAGGTTTGCCAGCTTTCTCCACCTTCCACAGTAAAACATCTCAAATGATAACGTCCCAGAGAGAGATACAAATTTTGGTACTTAACTTTCAGCGTTCATTTCACCGGCATTTTGTAGTTTTTAGTTTTTACAGGGAAGGAAATTAAATGGGGAGAAGATTGCCCTATGCTAATTCCCCAGTTAAACTCGGGGAGGCTGCAGAGATAAGGTTCCCATAGCAATGGCAGGAGGTGCCGAGGCGCACAGATGAGGCCTGATTTCCCGCTCACTTTCCCTGCCCGTCGTTTATCTCCACACAGCACAGGGAAAAGCAATTACTTGGAACAAGGAACAAGGGAAAGGAGCCTGTGGCATCTGTGATTCATTCTGATGGCCGTTCTCTGGCGTGGCTGGACGTGCCAGAATTGCAGCACAGCCACGCACCAGCGCACGTACTCTCGGCCACAGCAAAGCTCCCAGGTGTCTCCTGCCACTGGTGTTTCTGGTGGCTTCAGCTGTGGATTTTTGATAGGCATTGAAGCAGGATTTGGCAGGGAGCTTTACAGCCCCAGCCTCCACAGGACAGAATCATCTGGCGCTGCACCAAACCCGGCATCAGAGCATTTCCTCCCACCCATTGCCTCACATTTTTGACTACCCTGGCAACAACCAACCTTTAATTCGACACAATCTGCTTCCAATGAACCCATATTACCTATTAATTTTGCTTTATCTTGCCTGAGCTGATGATTATTGGACTCGATTATGTCTTCCTTGTCCCCTGAGCAGTCATCCAAAGCAAAGGCAAGGCAGTGCAGTCATTCTCCCACCCTCTTCCCAAAGCTGCTCTGCAGCACGGGATCAGGACCATCAACTCCATCAATTATTCCTCTACAAAATGCCCCAGCAGTGCAGTTAAATTTGTGGGTGTGCAGTCCTCAGGGCCTCATTTTCCCAGCTGTGCTGCAGCTCCTTTTCTTACCAACTGCTCTGGCACTTTTCTTGCACTCCATGAATTTTCTGAAAGAATTGTCAAATATCCATCGGTTTCACTCTTGGATGCATTTCCACTGGGCCGTGCAGTTCTGACCAAGAGCAAGTCCCCTAGACAGGCATTCCTCACTCCCTTTTCCAGACTGAGACTGCCTTGAGATCCATCATCAACAACTGCGATTGCATCAAGCACCCTGTCACTCCTTTCCCTTCCAGTGACAGCTGAAGCTGTAACTCCTGACACTGCAGCCTCCTTTTGTTATTGCTATGATGTTCCTGGCTCTCTCTCCCTTGTACAGAGGTGACCCAGTAATGCACTTTCCTCTGTCATCCTCCAGCTTCTTATGTACTTCTGAACCAACTTACTTATTTCCTGCGCTAACACCCCATCGTTTTGTAGGCTTTTGCATGCCTTAGTTCCTTCACACCTTTATCCCTGCTCTCTCTCACCACCCTCACCACTGTGGTTTCTTTTCCTCCTCCCAACAGGAATGCACTTTTTTTTTTTTCCTTTTTTTCTTTTTTTTTGCTACGTTTTTTTTCTCTTCCCAAGCGTTGTCAGTAATGAAGGCACTTCTGGCAATAGCGTGCTGCAGTCTCCAGAGCTGCTGGCAGGAGGACTTGTCCCCGGGGTGTAAAGGAGATGCTATTGCCAGTGGCTGGAAGGAGAGGAATTGTCCCAGATCCCGTCACAGACGTGAAGGAGAGAAGGGAAAAGAAACCACTTTGGGAAGGCGAGAGCGCACCAGTCTGGGTTGTGGAGGAAACGCCCCCGGCGGCTCAGAAGTGTGTTTCTCTCTCTGTGACGCTGAGCACCGCCCTGGCCGGAGGGGACCATCCCTCCCTCCTGAGCCCCTCCGGCCCCGCCGGGCGCTGCTGCTGCTTCTGGGGCTGCGGCAGGTCCTCCGCCGGGGACACCAGCTGCATCAGGCGCTGCGGGGAGAGGACAGGCTGTTAACGGGGTGAGGGGCACACTGACAGCCAGCAGTGACCACAGCCATGCCTGGGGCAAAGGCACTGTCCTGGGTTGCAGTGTAGGATGTACACAAAGTATTTATTCTATCACCATCCTCATGAACTGTTGAAACCAGGTGGGGCAGTGTTTTCCCAAGCCCCTTGCCTCTTCTGCTCATGGCCTTTGGGGAGTCTTCTGCTCATGACCCATTAACGCCTGGCCCAGGACTCACAGGTAACTCCCTCCAGGAGCCCTCTCTGTTTAATGGGCCATCAAGGACCCACTTCACAACTCCTCATCCCATTGTGAGATGCTCTGCCCAGGGGGAGGAGCCAAGCATTCTCACCTGGATATAAGCTGGTATGTGGGACAGTGCAGGGGCACTTACCCACTGGATTCCCAGAGGAGCAGAGCTCCCAGACCTTTCTACAAGATCACTGCTTCAGGAAGAGCCCCTCACCTGGACTGCTTCCACCATCCTGCTCAGGTTGTATTCTGACTCTGTCAGTGATCCTTTGTGTTATTGCATTTATTTTATTTTATTTTTACCTTTTTACCTTTCTTCTTATTAAATTATATCTCTGACTTAGAGCCTCTCATTCATTTTGCTTTCAAACCACAACAGGCACCCAGAGAGACAAGGTCCCAGCTCCCTCTTTCCCTCCTGCCGAGCGGGGGGAGCAGAGCAGAGCGGGTTCGCTCCAGCTGCTCCCGGTGACAATTGTTCTGCCTCCCAGCCCAAAGCTGGGCTGCAGATAATGATGTACAGCACTTCTCACAGCCCTGCTGCTGTGCGGGAGGATGCCAGCAATTAGCACCACAGACATTTTCTGTGGCCTTGGGAAAAACACCATAAAACTTTTTTTTTTTTTTTTTTTTTTTTTTTCTTTTCTTTTCTTTTCTTTTTTTTTTTCCCTATATCAAGTAGTTTCCCGTTGATTTTGGTGGGAGCCGTGAAGACTTTCAAATGGGCTGATCATCAGATGCTGGGCATTCCTGCCATGATTCAAGCCAGGGTGGTGGGCAATAGATCCCTCAGTGGCATTTCCCAGGTAAAGCAGTCACTCTGCAGGTTTGGGGTTCCTGCCGCAGAGCATCCTCAGCTGCCCTGTCCCAGTCAGCCAGACTGTGATGGGGAAGGCAGGGCTGTGAGGCAGCTGCCTGCCCTTGCCTCCCTCTGTCCTGTGCAGTGCAGGGTGCTGCAGGCTGCTGCACACACATGTATGCAGGGTTGGGACAACTTTGAGGAGCTTATTCTTAAAAAACAAAAATATCTTTGAGCTCTTCAGCAAAAGGTGCTGGCTCACAGGGACTCTGCAGTGAATTTCTGGTCTTTTTCATCCCATTTTTTAAGCCACACAACTTCCTGAAAGCTCCTGGTTTCCTCCGCCTTTCCATCCTACAGCTGATGTCCTGCAGCTACCTGCCATCTCCATGGGACAGCCTATGATTTCCCAGCTGAAACCTGACTCTCACTAACTTTTTCCATTACAAGCTGCTCAGGACAGTGCATGCTCACTGCCACGCAGAGTGCATCACAAGCAGAGCAGGCAATTCATCCATGACTTGTTGGATTTATTTTAGTGCTCCCACTCCTTGTGAAGGGCCTGCCACAATCACAGCTTTTGTTCATTTATTCAAAACTTTTTGCCCCATGGTTTTCCAAAATTGACTTTGGTCTGCACCTGCTCTGTGCATTGTGAGTTTTTATTCTTTGGAGCTTGAGCTGTCTTAATCAGGGACATTAGGAAACAACATTTGTGTTTCTTGGTCAGTCAAGTGTAACGAGAGGAATCAGTTTGTAGCAGTGACTGATCATAATTACCAATTACAATCTTGCTTTCATTGAATGGTTTGCAATATTCAAAGACTGTTCCTGGAAACATCTGTGTCAGGGAATTAATCCACTACAATTCTGGAGTGTGACTGGAAAAAGAGAACAAGTATATTTTGAGAAATTTTGTTTTAAAAACAGGTGCAACTATCCCAGAAGGTGTTTCATGGCTGTCCTTGATTCTACCCTGAATCAACCCAGGTTTAGCAGCCAATTCCTTCCCACACATGTAAACCACATCCTTGGAAATTTCTTCATACTGACGTAGCTGAGGAGGCCCTGGAAATTTCAATTACTATCATGTAAACCAGGGCAAACAGAAACCCCCTCAATCTGAAATGGGCCAAATCAATTCCTCAGGTGAATTCCTCAATTCCTCATTCTACAATGAGCATTAACACTATTCCCAGCAGCATTTCAGTCCAAGGGCTTGAAGCACTTTACCCCTGGTGAGAGATATTGCTTGTTTAACAGGCAGGACATGTGGGCAATTACTTCTCTGTCAGCTCCAAGCCCTCATTTAGACATCAAAAGCTTCTGAGCTGTGGGGAGTCAGACATGTCAGCCACAGATTCACCCTCCCTGAGACAGTGGCACAAGTAAAGTCTTCCTGTACCCAGCTCATCCCTGGATGTGTTGCCAGTGCAGGGCCCTTCTCTACATGAGCCCACAACGTGAGTGTCAGATGCAGAGCACAGCCACAGGGATGCTCCATCCCCTGCTCACCTCCTCCCTCTGCCCTCTCCACCCTCCAGCCAAGTGCAGTGAGGATGGGGAAGGACTGGTGAGAAACTGTGTAGAAATTTAGATGTGCTGTACATCACTCAGACATTTCTCATGGGTCAGGTGAGGTGTCATCTCCATGATAACATCTCCTCAGATAGAGTTTTTCCTAGGACAAGGGCAAAGCTGTCTACAGTGAAAGAGGACAGGCTCAGGCATGGCACAGGGTAGACCTTTACAGCTCTGTGAGCAGGTCCTGTTTAATAACTATGGGTAATTTCTTTTTTGAAAATAACGTGGTCCTGACCCAGGATTACAAGGGACAAGAAGTAAAGGCAAAATAGATCCTGGTTTTGCATTTGGTTTGCATTGGTATCTACTGCATGTATACTGTGTTCATGTCTATATACTGCATTGAGCATGATGCATGATGAGCATGAACACCCCATGGAAGACCAGACATTTGATGATCAGCCTGGGAGCTGTGCTGGGACCCTCCAAGCTCTCCAAGAGCTACAGGGCATTCTGGGGTAGGGCAACTCTCACCAGCCCTTGCCTTTGAGAGGAGAAATGTGCTGTACTTCCTCCCTGGGGCCCATCTTGAGCCACCTGGGGAGCAGCAGCAACACGCCCGTGACCACAATCCCAGTACCTGTTTCAGGGGTCCTTTGGTTTTCAGGAGGATGAAGATGGCATAGAGAGGAATACAGACCATGGAGGAGAGTGCCATCAGCCAGCCCAGCATGTAGCCCCAGGGTGGGTACTCATAGGAGTTGTTGTATTTCAGGGGTGTGTACTTGATCAAGGAGAACAGGAAGACACCCTGGGGGGCAGAAAACACAAACATCAGGAGAGCCAAGGCCAGCCAAGCCCAGCCCCCCTGCAAGGACTGGCTGCTCTGCAAGGGGGGCAAGGGGTGCTCTGTCCTGCAGGAGCCAGCAGGGACCTTCTGGCTGCACAAGGAGCTCTCAGAGCCAGGGCCAGGCGTCTCTGCAGTGAAAAGCCTTCAGGCGTCTGAGGAGTTCAACATAAGCAAAGTTGGCAGCAGCTTTGAGGGTCCAGCAACATTCAGACAGCAATTTATTCATATCAAAGACAGGAATTGTTGTTCTGCCTGGCAGAAAGACTGCACAAGAACCACACAGGCACAGATTTAGCCGTCCTGGGGCTCTCTAGCTACAAAGCTCTCAGACAATTTGGGCTGGTTTGAAAATTTCCCAGATCTTCAAGTCCTGCTAAAGCCTGGGGACAAAGGACTAGGAATCTTTTGTAAGTCATAGCTATTGATCTCATTTCTGTTTCCACTGAGGCCAAAGAAAACAACTCTCAACATAAGATACAAGAACAGAATTTGGCTGAGAAAGAATGTAAAAGTCAGTGGAGCAAGACTGGACATAAATTCAAAAAGGCAAAAACCTGCCAGAATTTGGGTGCATTTTATTTAAACACAGTCAAAGAAGTCTTGGAGGATATTTAATAACACAGAAAGCAAATGGCTATAGAAAGATATTTCTGAACCATGGGCAGTCCTAGGAACAGAGACTGAAGCAAGTACTTCAGAACAGAGTAATTTTCACTTCTATTCAGAGATAAATTGACCAAACCTCTCCAGGCTTTGAGGACACATTCCCTTTTGCCTTCACAATAAACAATTGGCTTTGCAGGCTCAATTAATTTTCCAGGCAAAACATAAGGCTTTACAAAGGAAATAAATAGCTGCCTCAGCTACAGACAAGCTCCTGCTTCTCCACAGCAGTTTGAAAAATTTACAGCAGCACCTCGGAGATAAATCAGCCTTTTCTATGGAGAATTTGGGGCCCCAGAGTGACATGTCATGGTGCCATAATTGCACTTACCAAGCAGAGACCCGGGGTGAACACCAGCCAGCATATCTTGATCAGGGGCCACGGGCGGAAGCCGATCATGTCCTCGATGTTGTCGTAGAATCGATTGGCACCTTGGGCACCCACCAGCACAGAGACAAAGCCACAGGTCAGACTGGGATTGTTTCCTTCAACCACCATGCACATCACATCCCAAGCTTCCTTTGTCTTTGGTGTTTACTCCTGGTGAAAACATGTCTATCCCAATAACAGAGCAGCAGGTGATGCTGCAGGTGATGCTGATCTCCTGGCATTGGAAAGGCCCGTTTGTGGCAGAATAGAGATGGAGAGGTTTAATTTCATCCACGAGTGTCACAAAAATTGACACTGAAGAAAAGCACAGTCCCTCAGAGGACAGCAGCTGTATTTAGAGGATGCAGCCCAGGCACTGGTAAAGACTATACAGAGAAAAGAGGTGCCTGGCTTACAGAGCAGCCAGGGAAAGCTGTTGCAGGTTAAGCACAGGGGATTGTGTGAGTCCAGTGAGAGCTCTGGAGGGGTCTGATCTCCTCCTTCTCTTCTCATTACTGGATTGTTTTGTTCACAGTGTGTGGAACCCACCTAAACCTCATGGTGCCCTGGAATGGGATTTACTTCAGAAAAGCCCCTGAAAGTCCTGCCACCAGCCAGACTCTGACCATTGACTCTTCCCAACCCAGAGCACAAAGAGCAAACTTATGCAATGCATAGAGGAGACAACAAAATGCAGATGGATTTCAGCAGACCTTGCAGTAAACTCTGGGATGTCTTCAAGTATCAGGAGCCTAATGTTGGCCAGAAAGAGATGTAAAATGAAGAAAAATCAAAAAGTCATTTATAAGGTGCCTAGCACCTTTCTAACCCAAACTAACCAGATATAGCAGACTGCCTCAGGCAAAATAAGACAACAATATTAGACAAAAAAAATGAGCTAGTCTGTCCAGAAAAAGGGTTACCAGTTAAGCACCTCTGGAATGAAATAATACCGTATTTGTCTTATTAAAGCTTTATCTTGGTGCTTAGCTGATAAAGAAGGATTCTGCTTTTGAGGATGTTCATCCTTCTGTGAACTCGTGGTCAGGCCACAGTTCCCAGCTGCACACATGGTAAGACTATTTCTTTATATCTCAACACCACAGGGCTGGACTAGGCAAAATATGTGCCTGGAGAACTGGCCACAGTTGTGAGTGCTTGGGGTTTGGTGAGTTTTATTTTGATTTGTATTTTTTATGTCTCAGAATTAAATTATCATATTATGTTTCCCTTAAATATAGTAATTCTACAAAAGCACATTATGTATGCTTTTTTTTTGGTAATTCTTTGCGTTATTTTCTATATCCCATGACTAATGCTTGCAGAAAATCTCTTTTAAACACAGCTTTTTGAAGTATTTGGGGGGAGAGGGGAAGGAGGAGGATAGTTCTCTGAACACCTCTTGGTGTTGAGTTGGCAAATTAACAAGTAGCCTCAAGCAAAGACAATAAGCTGTGGTGTATCAAGGGACATGCAGCCTTGTGTGGGAGCCCAGCCTACACCAGAGAACTTCCAAGCTGTAAATATCATGAGGATTCAGACAGCATTTCTGAAAATATACTGGGGATGAAAGGAGATGGTATTTAAAAATAATTTTGCCAAAAAGCCAAGATCTTCCACAGGGTGAGAAAAAGCAACGAGAGATATAGATCATGTGAGTTGCAGTTTGGAATATGAGCACAGCACAGTGTCTTCCAGAGAAACACACCATCATGTCAGATATATGACAGATAAATTAATTCACAATACAGCTTCACGGCAGATAAAGTTTCCCTGCCAATTTGGATCTAGGATCTAGTCAAAGAGACATATCAACTAAAGAAATACAAAAATGCCAGACAAAAAGAAGAACACACACATCCATCCTCCAACAAGAAAAATACCCCAAAATTTATGTGGTAAATTGCAATGTGCTCCACCTGTCCTTGCCCCTTTTCTCTGCAGCACAACTGCCAGGGCCTAAATTTCCGTGGCCACTGTGGCAGCCAGTGGGTGATGTGATGACACACAATGGGGACTGACATGAACATCCTCAGAGAGAAGATGAACAGGAAGTTTTACATATTCTACATTTCACAGGCAGATGAAAAAGTAATCAAGCTTTAGAAGTCATCAGTTCAACCACTCAACACTGGCTTTTTGAGCAAATTAGAAGCTGGAGGACACACACTGGAGCAATGTGCCCTTCCTTCCCAGCACATCAGAAGGATTAGATAAAGCTCCTACAGAGAAAACCATAAAAACTCCCCCAAAGAGATTTTTGTTGGAGTGAACAAAGACTTTTGCTTTTGTCTCCAGTGTTCCAAGACAAGGAAGAATAGGATGCAGTCACTGGACAGTTAACCATAAATTTTGGTACCACTTCCCTTGTGCTGATCAATCCCATACACCTTCAAAGCATTTGTGTGCTTCTCTGACAAATCATTTAGCCAGGTAAATTCACAGGAATAAATTTCACATGAACCTAACTAGAGATTTGCTTACATCCTCATCTCTTGTCCTAATGGAGCCCTTCTCATTTTGCACAGCTCGTTAAAAACAGCAAATGAGACCCAAATTAAATGGGACAAAGATTTCATTTCACTCTTACCATATTCAGTAAACAGTGAGTTTCACAGTTCTGCTAATTTGGAATCCACAAAAAAGTCTCTCCCTGTCTTTTCTCCCAGGTTACATTTATTTGCATTCACTTGTATCAACTTTTCACCCACAACACTGCAATGGGTGATGACCATGGCTCCAGGCACAGCACCAAGCTTGTATCTGCTCCCTCTGCCTCAAACCTGCAGCATCAACACCAGCACCAAGCCTGGGCAAAGAGCCAGAAACAGGCATTGTGGCACCACAACTGCACACCCTGACACCACAGCTGCACATCCTCTGGGCACCACAACTGCACACCCTGACACAAGTGCACACCCTGGCACCACAGCTGCACACCCTGACACCACAACTGCACATCCTCTGGGCACCAGGCACACTGGGCAGGCCCTTGGTGGCCCATAAAGAGGCACACAGGGTTGCTCACAGCCAGGGAATCTGAGAGCACTCAGCACACAGAGCCAGAGCAAGCCCCACAGGCAGGATCCAGGCAGGAGGAGGCTGCCATGCCGTACTGGGAGCTACACTGCATGTGGGAAAAAGAACCAGACACAGATTTATCACTGCACAACACGGGTTTACCCCAGGGCCACCCACAGGCACCCTCTGGCATCAGTTTGCTTTAGCTGTTTAAAAAGTCCTAATGATTTCATCCCTGGCTCTCCTGTAGTGATGGAGACCCTTGCTCTCTCCTGGAAGAGCTAATCAAAATGTGCATGCTGTGGGTGCCTGGAAAACATCCTCTGCAGCACATTTTGGTGGCACCACGTTGTGAATCTCAGTGATCAAACCATGTGCCTGCTTACGGAGGGGCTGCCTGTCCCACAGTGGAAGGGAGAGAGGAGAAGAGGTGGGGAGACACCAGAATCCCTCCAGCACTCCCCTCTAGGGAACGTGCTCAGCAGGTCCAAAGCTGTGTGATCCTTCCCCAGGCAGGGAGCAGCACGGAGGGAATCCTCAGGTCTTTGGGAGAGCAGCTGCCTGGCAGCAGGGGAAGCTGCCAAGTGGTGGGTGGTTGGCGTATGTGCTGGGAGAGGGGAAACTCAGAACCCATATTTGTGTTAGCAGGAATGTTGTAATTCTTCACAATGTAAGCAAGAGGCTCAGCCCTGCCAGTTCTGAGGCTGGGGGAAAAAAACCTTTAATCAGCACTAGTCACCTTTTTTCCCCACTGTAACACCTCACCTTGGCCCTCTGACTACATTTTGGGCCAGAACCATCCCAATGGATGCAAAGCAGAATAACAAGAGGGTAAAATCACACTGTCTGGAGTGGCACAAATGAACCCATGGTGGTGAGGAAAAGGGCCATTTTTCTGTCCCCAGCTACTCCATCTCCCTTTGAGGCTGCTGGGGCAGCATCACCTCTCCTGTTACTCACTGCCTGCCATTGCTACTCTCCATGGGTCATCAGAAAAGCCATGTGTCTTGTAGAAATGGTATTAAACATGAAAGTATAGTTCAATTTAATGAATTAAGCTAGAATGGTGATCCCCATCCTGTCACAGATGGATGGGGATCTCCACCTCCCTTTAAATCCCAAAAGGACTGGGCAGAAGCTGACTCAAAATTAAAATCTGGCCAGGATCAGTTACTGCAAGCTGTCAGGTGAGCTTCCCTTGAAGGACACCTTTCCAATCTTTCTAATCCTTTCCCAAGAAGGACATGATGCTGTGTTTACAATCTTTCCCTGAGGTTATGATGGCAATGCTGCTTGACATAGCTGGGACCAGCAGGTGTGTGACTGTAGGATGTTAAGGTTGGGTTGGGTGTAAACTGGGATCTACTACAGCTGTGCACAATCCCCACAGATATGAGGCTGATGTAGTTCCATGAAGCAAAGAGAGGGAGCAGCTGCTCTGCATCACACACAAGACACTTTGCCCAAAACCCTCAGCCTTGACATAAGCTTCAGGGAGAGGAACCAAAGCCTCTGTGGTGAGGAAGAGATCTCCATAGGATATCAGAGGAGACTCTTCTTACTGCACGGACAAACACACAGTTGGTTTCCTCCTGATAGTTCATGAAGCTCAGTTTTATCCTGCTCCTGAGTAGTTCAGTTACAAACTTCACTGAGAGCCAAAGCAGTCCCTCCTGTTTCTTTTCTGAGTGCCATCACAGGGTAAATAGGAAGCAGGAATCATCACAGAAGTAACACATAGCAGGTTTGCATTCCAGAATTTTGTGTTAAATTAACTGGCAGGACTAAAACTAAATGCACAGTGTAAGCAGACAGGGACAGACACCAAAGAACAGCAGTCACTCCTCCATAGCTGATTTTCTATTTCAAAGGGCAGATGGGAAGAACAGCAAGGTAGTTTAATATGGGGCACCTACAGAGAAGGAAAAAAACATTCCTAGTCTAAATGTGAAGCAATTAAGAAATGTTGCAAGGAAACACAGTGAAAACTAGACAAGAAATAACATAATTACAGCACTTCTTTGCCTCCTGAGGATCTTTTGTATCCACTCTCACTTCTCAACCCCCCATTCTTGCCTTGATAAAGAACAAGACAGATTTTTCTCCTCCACTTACCATACACCCATCCTATACAGATGACTTCAAAAATAGCCAGGAAGAGCAGGCATGTGCCACTGGCAGCATAGTAGTCAAAGAGCTGGAAGATGTACATGCCACCCTGTTGAAGAGGCAGAGAAAACAGAGCCATGGCAGGACTGTTCCATGTCAGGGAGAAATGAGAAGGGCAAGCAGAAGAATGACAGCAGAAACACTAAACCTAGAGCAGCTGGGAGAAGAGCTTTCTCTTGGGGCTGCCCTCACTCTGTTCCGAAAACACAGTCGAGCCTTGTGGCAGGAGAGTTTTTCATGCCCATTCCATGATACTGCTGGGCTAGGCTGGCTTCTGTGTGCATAAGAGCAGGAGCTGGTTTGTTTGGCTGTTTTAAAACAGGACGTTCCCAGAACCATTTTTTAAATATCCTGTAGCAGTGCAGATCTTTGCACCAAAAAAATTGTGATCTTGAGCAAGGATATTCAGATACCTCGTTTTACCTCCATCCAGCCTTACACACTGCACAGGTCCCAAGCTCTGCAATGGCAGAGGCATGTGGCTTTCCTGCTGCTTCTGACTTCCAGCTGAGCCCTGCAGAGTTGCCATCAGCTACCTGTGCAGGCCCGTGGGTGATTTTCTTGTGATTTCTCCAAGAGAAAGCCTTGAAGGGCAAGTGGATGCTTTCATAAAATGCTGAAGGCTCTAGACACAGTGTCACTCAAATTGATGACAGTAGGTGTTGCCTTTAGCACATCCTTAGCCGGGATCCTGCTGGAGGATCGTTTATTTGTGCCTCGGGGGTTTAACAGGAATTATCTGTTAAATTATCTCATGGAGGCAGCACAGGAGTGCTGACCCCCACCCAAGCTTGTGGCACACACAGAGCACAGCCTCCCGCAGGAAGAGCTGCAGCTTTTATCTGCAGAGCAGTGCAAACACCGTGTGCATGGCATCTCACCAGCACAGCCCTGCTCCTCCTGCTCCCGGGGTGACAGGCTTCCCACGGGCTGCAGCAGGGTTATGGCACAGCCATCACCCCCAGGCTCCTCTCCTGCTGCTCTGCTTTGTGTGGAAAGCAGCCAGCAAATGATCGCTGCCCTTAGAAGAGCTTGTTTTCAAACAGCTCAGCTTGTTTTAGCTCCCAGGTCTGGTATTTGCACAAAGCTGTGTGTCAGGCAGCCTCTCTGGGCTGTGGGAGCAGGATCTCTGCAGGGCTCAGTGATGCAGTGAGTGCACCAGTGTCACACGGGGTCAGAGCCGCGCTGCCTGGGAGAGAACCAGCTAATGCATTAGAAATGAGAGACAATTAACAGCGTTGAAGACAAGCTTGCTGTCTCTGCCCAGACCTCCAGAGCTGTACAGCAGGGGCTGGTGCTCAGCTGTACATCCCAGCCACTCCTTGCTCACCTCAGTGACCAGCAATAACCCCAGCAGGTAGCACAGGACTGCAATGGCCAGGATCAGCAGCTCCCGACGCCCCTTCTTCCGAAACACTCCTGGGAACATGTCAATAATAGCTGTCACCATGCTCTCCACACAGACAAACTGCAGGAGAAAACAGGTCAGAGAAATCAGCTTCTCACCTTCCCCAAGCACGCACTTCCCCTCACTGTCCTTTTTGTCCTCCCACCACCCAAATCCTTCTTTTTTTTCATCTGCCTCGCTTCCACCAAAGGCCAGCAGAAGCAGAGGAAAAAGGCCTGATTATCCAGGTACAAGGGCTGAGGTTTAACAGAGCAAAACACCTGCCTTGTGGACATGCAGGACACCCTCTGCTTCCCTCGTGCCAGCAGCAGAACTGCACACTGCACTCTGCAGGGTTTGCTCCTGGCATAGCAGGGAGATGGGATGTCAGACATGGGCACACCACTGAGAGGAGAACACAGGGATTGCTCTGGTGGGATGCAGCTGGGAGAAAACAGCCCAATTCCCTGTCCCAGACTGCCCTGCTTTGTGCTGGGCCTCACTCTGCAGGGAGCCCAGTTTTGGGGGATGTAGCTGTGACATCCTCACATACATCCTGGGAGAAGATGCCAGCAGAGGTGCCAGCCCACATAACCACTGGCCTGCCATTGGCCCTGGCTCTGAGCTCCCACAGTGTAGAAATGCTGCATACAATGTAGAGAACCTATTTAAGGTGCCAGCAAAGCACAGACCCACCCTAATCTTTCCAATGACTGTGGGGAGTGCTCAGGGTGGGGACAGGCACCTGCATGTTAGATGAGGAGGGGGGTGGTTGTACCTGGCTGTCCAGTCCCAGGAAGATCAGCATGAGGAAGAAGAGGCAGGACCAGAGCTGAGACACAGGCATCATTGTGACTGCTGTTGGATATGCTATGAAAGCCAGGCCAGGACCTGCCAACAGACCACAGCATGACCATGTGTGCCCCCCACACCACCACCTGCAGCACAGAGTAAGCTCACACACTTCATCAAAGCTCCTACTGCCACAGCTTCTTGCCCAGCCACGGCTGAAAGCTGTGCTGAGCAGTCCTGATCCTGCAGACCTCTCTGCAGACACCCACAGTAAGAGAGGATGTAGAGAACATCTTGGGTTTCACCTCAGACAAGTGCCCTCCCCTTCAGGCTCTTTGTTTTCCCTTGGCTCTGAAGTGTCCCAGAAAAACTTACCTGATTCAGCCACTTCTGAAATAGGCACGCCCTGCTCTCGAGCCATGAAGCCCAGCACAGAGAAAATGGCAAAGCCAGCAACAAAGCTGGTGGCACTGTTCAGGGAGCAGAGCATGATGCAGTCCCTGCAGGAAGGAGACCAGAGAGAAATGGGGATTTCCTGCTGCAGAATGGATCCACTTAGGATCATGTCTGTGCTCAGCTTCCCTAGCTGGACAGCACTACTGAGAAACAGCAATGTTGTTCCTGAGCCCTGCAGAAGTAAAAAGCTCACAGCAGAGCCAGGAGTTCAAGAGTTACAGAAGTATACATGGCAGAGCAGGGTAATGGAGCACAACTACACAGCACATAGCAATAAAAAAAATTACAAGAGTCCAGAGAACAAGAAAAAAAACCACCAAAAAATTAGGAAACCAGAAAATTAGGAGAGGAAAGATGTTGCAAAAGGAAACAATCAAGAAAGAGGAGTATCTGAAAGCATGAAGACATACAGGTTCAGCAGGCCTAGTAAAACAAGGGCAATAGGGTAATAAAAATCTGCACTGACAAGGGCTGTGTCTACACTGTCTTTATTAGCTGTGCTCAGATGGAGGCTGGGGTGTGCTGTGCTGCTTGTCCTGAAACTTCTGTGCTCGTGGTCCTTGTGAAAATTGGGCACCACTCTGAGCTGGCTGGGCTGGAAGCCCCACACCCCTGGATCCTGCCTGACCCACAGCATCAGCTGCTATGGGGCAGGCACTGGGGACACTTTTGGGACACCTGGAGCACGAGGCACATAAGGAATTAGAGGAAGGGTCAACCCACTATTTCATTGGTGACTGAAATATTTTGGGAGAGCCAGAAGAAAGTATTAACTATCCAAGCAGCAGCCATGGCAGCACCTATCAGAGAATAGAAGGAGAGATGATGGATGTCTCCCAATCACAGTTCCATTTTACCATCTGTGCTGGAGCAATATGTGAAGGAATAGCAAAGTCCCTGCTTCTCAGGGCTCTGTAGTGAGTGTCAAAAATGGTCCTGATGGCTCCACTGAGCTCCATGTCAGGCCATGGATAAAATAGATCTGTAATCCAAGGGCAAGGAGAAGGCCAGACAGACTTGATTAATCTCCTCGGTAGGATCAAAAGGCCACTGACAGTACATTACTCTGATGGTGGTAAAGCACTGGAGACAGGGGGCCCAGCCATCATCTCTGTACCCCCTTCCCCTGCCTGGCAAGTGATGGCAGAGCTGGCCATGTCACCCCTGCCCACTCACCCTGTCAAAACACACTGTGCTGTCTACACAGGAGACACGCTCCATTTTCATTCCTCCCCCTCCTCCAGTCTCTCGTTCCCACACTGAGCACTATTAAAGCCATTTTCTGGACTCCTCTCTTCTCTCAGCCACTCTCCATCCCTGTGCTGAGCCCTCGGCAGCTTCTGCACTCTGAGCAGCTCATTAGTCCCAGCAGCACGACCCAAGGTCTCCCCCAGGGCCAGAGCCTGCCTCTGGTGCAGCTCTGTGCTCTCTGAGAAAACTGCCAGAGGGAGATGAGGGCTCCAGGCTCTTCCTACCTGTAGCAGTTGTTGTTGTATTTGTTGTAGCTGCCCAGGGCTGTCAGGCACCCCTCGCAGATGGCATAAGAGAAGAGGATTTGAGTGCCTGCATCCAACCAGACCTGGAACACAGAAGGTCAGTGGTCTCCAGACCTGGCAACAAAATATACAAATGGCTGTGCCCTGTCAACAGTAACTCCTTCAGTCATGGAGAACAAACCCTGAGACAGAAAGGGGATCTACAGTGAACGGAGAATCTGGGACACCTATCTGAAAAAACTGAGCTATAGAACTGGAAACCCTTTAGGAAAAGGCTCTAGAGGAGATCCTATTTTCACATCCCACTCAAGGTGATACCATTTCTCCATGCCCCACCTTTGCATTCAGAGTAGAGATGGCATCCCTGATAGCATGGCATCCCTGATAGCATCCCTGGTGCCACCCCTGATGGCATCCCTGATAGCATCCCTGGTGCCACCCTTGATGGCACCCCTGATAGCATCCCTGGTGCCACCCCCGATGGCACCCCTGATAGCATCCCTGGTGCCACCCCTGATGGCATCCCTGATAGCATCCCTGGTGCCACCCCCGATGGCATCCCTGATAGCATCCCTGGTGCCACCCCCAATGGCATCCCTGATAGCATCCCTGGTGCCACCCCCGATGGCATCCCTGATAGCATCCCTGGTGCCACCCCTGATGGCATCCCTGATAGTATCCCTGATCCATCCCTGATAGCATGGCTCCATCACTACACATGGCTGTGGTCCCTACATGGCCCAGATGATTAATCTCCTTGCAGAGTCACTGGTGAGTCACTCCAGATGAGATCAACACCCCAGTGTGATCAACAATCTGTGTACTCCCTTCCCTGCTCCCAGATCTAGTTTCCCACCTCTCTGAGGCCACAGTGCAGGGCAGAAAATTACCAAAATGAGAGACTGCAGGCCAGTGGGGTGTCATGCACCCAGGTTCCCCTTTGCTCAGGCACTCCATGGGAAAAGTTGAGTGGGGTTTCTCACCACTGCTCCAGCCCTCTCCTCCACGGAGAGCTGAGCTGTGGGCTGAGCTGCAGCTCTGCTCTCACACAGTCCCAGGGAAAGCCCTGAGTGGGGAGCTTTAGGGATGCAGAGAAACAGCACTCCCTTCTGATGGTCTCCATGTTCCCCAGTCATTCTTTGTTTCCTCTAAGCAGTCCCCAGCTATAAACATCCAGGCAGCTGGAATTTGGTAACTTTCAAAGGATCCCAGCCCAGGCACTGCTGCCTGAGTTCACACTGATTTCTCACAGATAGGCAAGTGCACAGCAGCCCTTCAGGCATGGGCACACATCCCACTGAACCAAAGCCCCACCTTCTGCCTCAGATCAGTACCAGGACCTCACTGAGGGTTTCCAAGAGCTCCAAGGACTGGTAGCAGGGATTGACCCTGCCCAAGGCAGGTGGGACTAGTCCCCAGGACAGGTGAAGGGAACCCAGCTGGGCACAGCCCATGTTTATTTGTATGCCTTTGGCCTCTGCAAACACAGGGACCCCACCTGTCCTGGGAGGGCTCTGATGGAGCCAAAGTGCTAACTAGGCCAGAAAAATATTAAAAGTGATAGATTATATCCCTTAATTATCTGCATTTAACAGCCAGAAAAACTATCTGTTACATGCTAAATATTTTATTTACTCTTCTGGTGTTGCTGAGCCCATGAGTAGAAATGACCTAATACACCCACATGCTGCAGACCACAAGCAAAAAGGATGATCCGTGTAGGGGGACCAGACTCCTCTCAGAAGTTTTAAGGACCCTGGTTCCCTGACCTGCTTTCACAGATGACAGCTGGATGCTCAGATCCCAAGGGCAGGGCACTAAGAACATTTCTGTAGCCAGTACTTGCCTGACACCACCCCTCACCTGTGGGTCTGCCAGCCTGGAGATGTCTGGCTTCAGGTAGAAGATGATCCCCTCAGCAGCCCCTGGCAGCATCACCCCTCGGACCAGCAGGATGAGGAGCATCACATAGGGGAAGGTGGCAGTGAAATAAACAACCTGCAGGGGCAGGAAACAAGGGGACAGGGGCTCAGAAGAGGGGGACAGGCATCACTTCACCCCATCTCATCTGCAGACCCCCACCCCAGCAAACCTCCCTGACTCTGCTGTTGGCTGTAGCTGCTGCTGCTGACATGGGAGAGGGATGGGAAAGAAATTAATCAAGGTTACATCTCACTGGTGATTGAGTTAATCTGCATTTTGTTCTTCATCCAAGACTCTGCCACTGGTTGCTCTGCTTTGTTTTCTCTTCCCAGTCAGTGTAATTTCTCTGCTCTCCAGCTGTTCCCTTCATCTTTCTAGAGCTGCAGAAGAAACCCGGATGTCTTTCTGTCACTGAGTTTTAATGAGGTATTAAAATGGTTCTATGCACAGCAAGAGCTTTCCAAATTAAACACTAACTTTTGCTGTCCAATTTGAGACACCTATGAGGGGTCTCATTTCCAGAAGTGCTCATGAGTCACTCTCATCCCTTCAATGCCTCTGAGCTCACAGGTAAAAAACTGGGGGCAACTCAAAGCCTTTAAAGAAGATGTAGACCATTATTTTTGTAATACCTATTTTTACTTCTTTTTGTGTTTGATATAAATAAATATTACAGTAGAACTAATAACCTCTAAACCATTTTTCTAATATAACTTTTTTTTTTCTATTTGCAATATATTTGTGAGCAAGTTGCAACTTCCTAACATTTATTCATTATTAAAATTCATCCAAGTAATGTGGAGGCTTGTTTACTCCATGGATTCATAGTGATGGGCCTGAAATGACTTTTTTTTTTTTCTGCTTAGTGATAGTAGGTCAAATAAGTCACAGTACATTGTACTTTTGCTGTTCCCTGATTGAATTAGAATGGCACTCCTCTGGGCACAAGTATTAAAATCTACTTTCAGAAATCACTTTTAAGGAACACTTATGCACAACAGCTGAATGCATAAGGAAGAGAAACATAGGGCAAAATGAATAAAAGAAATAGGCTTTTAAAAGAAAATGAGTCTTTATGGAGTTATTTGAAATTATTGTCCTGAGGTCACTATGGTTTCTTTAAATTTGGATTCCTTAAATCACAGAAACAGAAACATAAGGATCTGGCATGGTTATCTGATTAGAGCCTCTCAGGCAAGCACAAGCTCCTGTTTAATCTGGAGCTGTTGAACGAATTTACGCACCTACTCAGAATTCTTGGGTCTTTTCTAGTGCTTGTCTTAGTATGTTCTCAGCAAAGAAAAAGAGGGAAGCAGTTGAATTCTTTGACAGTGCCCCTGTAATACTCAAAGTTAGTGCCTGCAGAAGAGACAGCTGGCCTGTTTGACCTGCAGTATATTTGGGGACAGAACCCCCTCTCTTATTGTTGCACCATCCATAACACCTGGCTGGTAAATAGCCAACAGCCCTGTACCCTAAAAACTGTGATGGAAAAAATCTTCTGTACTCTCAGGAAGACCATTCCATTTACTACATGTAATCACTGTTTTCTCTCACTTTCTGGTCTGGTTTGGCCAAACCAAGTCAGCTAAACCAGCCTGACTGAACTACTTTAGCTTTCTCCTTGTACAGGTCAGTTTTGCACACAGGGGAAGCGCCAGGCAAAGGAGAAACTCAGTGGAGAAGGCTGAGAGCTAAAGAGAACCTTGGGTGACTAAACTATTCTTCCAGGCAGATCACACAGCCTGTCAGACCCAGTCTCTTGTGAAGATGGCACTGTGGTACTCAAATTAGGGAGCATCAGAGATTCAAGGTTTAAAATGCAGCTCATCCATCCCCTCTCCCCATAAAGGTGGAGTCTGTCTGTCCTTCCTTCAGAAATGGTGGACAACAAGTCAGCACCAGCAAGAACCAGTCATCAGCAAAACCTGGCAAAAATCTAGTCAGGGGAGCAAGCTGTTATCTCGTTCTGTTGCAATGGTGTCCAGTGCAGTTTTAAATTAGCAGATGGGATTTAACACTGAAACACAGGTGTCAAGTATGAAAAGGAACACTTGTGAAGAGCACAGACAGTGATTTGAAGGAAGAAATCTATTGCAGAAATTGGTTCCCTCCCTTTGCTATTGGGACATCCCCTGGACACCCACAAGACTAATCATTAATCATCAATCATGTTAATGATCCACCCATCTCATTGCAGCTCTAGGAAAGAAAGAGGTTCTGAGCAAGTCAAGGCCATGGCAGTGTCCCCAATACACAGCCCAAGGCATCAGACACTCCAAAAGGAAAACCAGTCCATCTGCTCTAGAGGATAAACATCAGGAGGAAGCATTGGCTCCAGCCTCATTAGCAAAATGCAGAAAGTGACCAACCGACCCAAAACCTGTAGATTCAGAAAGAGCACAAAGGAGAGAACAAGGGCACTTCTCCCACCCCAAGTGTTCTGCAGGATAAAGAAGCAGGAGAGATTCATTATCTATTCTCTGAGCTGGTTACAGGCAGCAGCTTGTCTGTTTTGCTCAAGTGTTTAATTATTGCTGGGGATGGGAAGCCTGCCACTGCAGAGGATTTTGTTTGAAACACCCTCAAGCCACAGCAGGACAACACAATGGTGAGTGGATGATTCCCAAGGGCACTTGGGAAGAATCCATCAGCCACTGTGAGTATCTGCAAGTGAAAATGTGATTCAAAACTCCCCTCAGTTCCCAATTCTTTCCTCATTCTCCCCTCCCTGATGGACCTACTCATTTATTCTTCCCCTTAGGGTTTAAACAACTGGTGTGTATCAGTACAGACTCAACAGGTTTCAGGTTTCACTTTGGTGCTGTGTCTCCTGCCTCAACTTCATGAAGAAGGAAAAGAGATTGGGGAAGACATATCAGATGGGTACAAGGAGGCTTGTGGACTCAGAGGATGATCTCCATTCCTACTTTTCCCGTGGACTTGACCCCTTTCCAGATGCAGAAGTAGCAGATGATCCAGGCCAGCAGGAGACACAGAGCCAGCTCCCAGCGCACAGTGCCCAGTTTGTCAATACCATCCGTGAGCCCCAGGACTCGCTTCCTGCCAGTGGCCAGGGACAGGGAGAGAAGCATTAACACTCCACACCCCACTCACCCATACAGATCTTTCCCATATTACCTCATTAAAGACTTAGCAGCCTATCTACAACACATCTCCCAGTGCTGCAAATCATCCCAGCTCTGCTTAAGGCTCCCCTCTCTACTCATCTCTGCTCCACCATGTCCTGTAGCTGACCCAAACCCACTCTCCAAACGGTGCCACGCCCACCACACCCACACTACACAAAATCAGCATGTGAAAGGAGCAGGGCAGGAGAGAGGGGCAGCACTGTGCAGACTCTTTTTGTAACCATGGGCACACATCATCTTCTATGTGCCCTGTGGTGTCTGCAACAGACACAGGACAGTCAACTCTTTCAAAGGTACGTTAGGAGACAGAAATGGGGAAAAAACCCAAACCCAGCTGCTGTAGCTGTGCCCTTGACACCCCTCTTCTTTATAAGACTCTCCTCAGTAGCATGTGGAACGGTAGGATGGCACCAGCAGCCATTTCAGCCTCTCCAGGCTGCATTGATGACCCTATCTGGGACATTGTCTGGCCTGCTGCAAGACCCCTCACTCAGACTATGTTTTAGTGCCTCTAGCCCCAAATTCCTCAAAATTCTCCTTCCTCAAATTCTTCTCTAGCATCTCATGCATGCATCTCAGATGCCTGCTCTCAAGGGATGGTCCTGAGCAGCCTGGTGGATCACTGGGCTGGGTGAAAAGAAGGTAAAAGGCAGTTTTCCCTCTTTGTGCTTCACTGTGGAGGACTGCCCATTCTGCTCTGGCCTCTCATGCTTCCCTGCCAAACTGCAACACCCAGCACTTGTTCCCCTGCTTGCAGCAAGCCCTCTCCTGCTTTTGGAGCCTCTCTGGATGGCCACACTCCCCCAGGCCCCTCAATGCCAGGAAGGGAACACACCCTCGGGGTGCACATGAGCCCCCCTGGGCAGGCTCACCACGAGCTGCCTTTGGGGTGTGCCAGTCCTCACAGCCTGGACTCTGTGCCCATCTCCCTGGCAGCTCCTTGTGCTCCCCTTGTTGGATCTGATGGCACCTCGCTCCTACAGACACACCGGCCCCCACCCAGGGACTCCTGCAGCTGGAGCCTTTGGATGAGAGGGAGCCTGAGCAGAGGGAAAGCAGTCACATACTCCCAAAACTCAATCATTGAGGAGGTGGCGTTCGCAGGCAAGGTCCTGTTGTCCAGGCCGGATCTATTCAGAATGTCCACACACAGATCTACCAAAAGAAAAGGAAGCTGATGAGGTGAGACATTCTCTGGGGCTCCTCCATGAGGGATGTTCCCTCCCAGCTGGATGCTAACCCTCACTCTGGCAGCACACAGATCCTTCATCTTGTGCTATAGAGCATCTCAATAAACATCACATTAAAATCTGGCTCTCCCCAGGTATGAATCCCAATCCAGCAGTCACCAGAGGGGCTTCAGGAAGGGAAGGGGGGAAGGAGAGAACAGTTCCCTGCCAAATTGAAAACAGATGGCTGCAAAACATAGATTACTGAGGGGTAGAGACTACGAGTAATCAGGATAGAAAATCCCATTCTTTTTCCACATCATGCACCATTTCCTGCCCACACATGAACACACCACAGAAGCCTTCATGCTCTCCTTTGCCATCCCCAACCCTATTACAAAGTGTGAAATAAGCAAAACCAGAGGAGATGCCACACATCCAATGCACCTCATCTTGCATTTTGTTAGCAAAAGACAATCCCCTGGAAAACCAAGGAAACCAGCTGTCCCTGGAAAGCTTCTCTCTATTAAGAGAACATATGTGGCTTTCCTTACAAACAAACCCATTATGGAGGAGCTGAAGGAATTGGATCAGCTCTTTAAAAGGCTGGTTACTTCTGCTGGAATGAAAGGGCAGAGGGAGCTGGGAGTGAAAGGCCCACAGGGCAGAGAAATTTAACTAATTGCAGAAATTAATCATCTGACGAAAGAGAGGAAGGGAGGGAACCAAGCTGCTGCCATGAAAAACAACCTGTTCAACATGTTTAAAAAGTCCTGACAAAAACATTCATGAGGATTACCTCACATCCACCCCATCTTCCCAGGCTCAGCACAAGTGCCTTGAGTAAAGCCAAAGCCAGGTCTTCTCTGCAGGGCAGAGTTAAGTGAACTGTGAGCATGGAGCAATGAGACCCACGGTGAATATAATGGTATGGAGGCTGCATGGATGTGATTAACCAGACAAGAAGTGCCCTTGGAGTTTTGTGATACTGGTTCCTTCATTGAGAGACCTGAACTGGCAAAATCCTACAGTGCAGGCTTGACCTGGTTAACCCAAAAGCTGATGCACAGAGGAAACTGTTCATTGGCAGCAACTGTCCCAGTAACTCCACAGGAATGTGGTAGAGTAAGGGAACTGTAAGACAAACTGTTGCACCAGAGCTAATAAAAAGCTCCTGCCACATGAGGCTTGGAAACTCTACCATCCACATCTCCTGCTTGCCAGAAAATGCCAATTTTTGGTGACATCACATAGCAGCTCATGAGAGCTTCTTATCCAAACAAACAACAAAAATATTTTCAACAAAACCCAAACAATTTCTGGGAATTGGAAAGAAGCTAGAAGATGACCAAGGGAAGGTGCACCTGAGTTCCAGGGGTTATTGCAGCTGGCCCATGGTAGCACTGAAGTGAAGGAGCTGAACAGGTAGAAGAGTGCCCAGGACAGGATGATGATGTAGTAGATATTCAGATATCCCACAATGACTTGGGAGGCATATCCAATTCCTGGGAAGGAAAGCAAAGCAGGTGAGGATGGGACTGGCAACCAACTCCCAACACCCGAGGGTTAACCCCAAACAAAGACACAGGTCGTGCTGTGGTAAGAAGGATACAAGACCACCAACATGGCTCTCCAGAGAATAGTGCAAGATCTCCTCAAGGGAAAGAGGAAGGATTTTGTGACTGTGCACACAGAGAGGAAACACTGTTGGGAACTCTAGACAGGTCTGTGCTCAAACAGCCAGAAAACCTTACGCTGATTTGAAACAAATTTTCTGATGGCTGCCATGCCACAGCACCATAGTGCCTCTTCTTCAGAAAAATACACCTCTAGCCTTTGAAGAAAAGAAATGCAGCTGAGTTTCTTACTTCTGGAAAGAGTCAGGCAAAAAACATTCTTACAGCTGATATACACCACGCTCAGCTTTTCCTTGGGTCCTGCTTGTGCCTGTTGCTCACTGAGACCTCGGAAGACCAGAAAGGCCCAATTCATTTATTTAAAACTGGTTGTCAGTGACCTGCTTCTCCTCTCTCCCAGGCCCCGAGCTCCTCAAAGCAGAGATTGTGGTTCAGCTGGACCAGCACAGCCCCCAGCCAGCACCACACACCCTCACTCACATAAAGAGGGGTCAGGGAACTGCCCTTGCACACACAGCAGGCAGCAGGAGGAATAACAAGCCTGGGAGAGAGAGGAAGAGAGGGAGAATAAAGGAGAAAGAAAAAAAAAATAATAACATTTCAAAAAAAGGATGTGAGTCAATGATTGTTAGAAAGTGTTGCCAGTAAATACTGAAACTTGACTGACCTTCAAAGAGGGGACAGATCTTCCTCCAGGCCGTCACCCCTCCCTGGCTGGTGTACTGCCCCAGCGCCGTCTCCAGGAAGAACAGGGGGATCCCACAGGTGAAGAGGAAGATGAGGTAAGGGATGAGGAAGGCTCCTGCAGAGAGGGGTAAAATGCTGCCTCAGAAACCTCTTCAAAAGCTTATCCTTAAAACCTCTTGCCAGGTACCTGGGTCCAGAGCTGGAATCAGCTACATAAACATAAATATTTCTCTGGACTAACTGTACAACCTCTGCTAAAGCAAACAAGGTCCCCAGCACCATAATTTCTCAGAAAAAAATAATACAAGGGTGGTCTGTCTTGTGTTACTGCAGCACTTCTGCATTTGGCATGGGCCAAAACCTAGAGGTAAGGAGTAGCCAGGCAAGGAGCTAAAAAAAGATAGTGCTGAAGAAGTTCTCCCTGCTTCATGCTCCTGACCTCATTCCAGCTTTCAGAAGGAATGGGGTGAACAAAATAAGTCCTTGTTTCACATAACCACATTTGTTCTGCCTTTCATGAGAGTCACAGCAAAACTCCCACTTGCCCAGAGGATACAAACCTGGAGGCTGGTGACATTTCTTGGTAAGTAATAAATTTGCCAGGATATGAATTTACTTGAGACATATTTCACATCAAATTTGGAAAGTAGATTGCTCTCCAAAGAATGGAAGAATACCAGAAGAGTGGAAATAGGGGAAGAATATCTTTCCAGCATTTTCAAAATTAGGAAGTTTAACTTCTACCTTCAAAATTCATTTTTTGCTAAAATGTAGAGAAATGTCTGAAGAGAAATCAGCCTGAAATGGCCCTCAGATTAACCCTTGTAAAAATGGAAGAGGAAGGAGAGAAAGAGCAAGGCTTTTTCCCAGAAACAATGACCAGCAAAACTAAGCATAAGAAAAGACAAACAAAAATAATACCAACAAGTTTAATGCCCTGAAAAAATGTTTTAGTACTCTGTTCAGCTGTCTGAAACTTTTTTGCACCTTTTCAGTTCAGCTGCCAAACCAAAACACCAAATACATTCACTGCTCTGCTCAAAACTGCTCCTGAGATCTCATTTTCACAGCTGACCTTCCTTCTGTCACCTCACTCTCTTTCTCCACATCCTTAGTGTAGATTTTCACACTTCTGCTCCCCTCCAAACAAGATGAGGTGACTGCCTTCCTCGCTGAGACAACTGTGGCAGCCTTGCCACTCCACACAATAAACTTTTGGTCATGAACACCTCTCCTGCCAGTGCCTGGAGAGCACCTCAGCTGCTTGCAAGATTCGAGTGCCTTTCCCAGGCACTGTCCCCCCAGGCTCTCTCCTCCCCTGCCAGCACAGGCATCCACACTGACATTCCTTCCAGTGACAATGAGCAACTAGGAACACTTGCCCTTGTTTTTAAGCCAATAATGTCACAATAACAAAGAACATCCAAATTTCCCCTAAACACAGCTGTGTGTAGCTGCAGGAGACGTGGGGCCAGAGGGAAGGAAGGAGGCTGGTTCTCAGGGTCAGTCCAGGTTTGTGGGGTAGGGAATGAGACAAGCAGACCCTGAACTAGAGCCAGCTGCTCCTTTCAGTGCTGAAAGACATCTATGCCAAATCTGCAAGACAGCTTTATTATCCTGCACACAGATGAGCCTTTCAGCACACTCCAGACCCTCTCATCTGATACAATTTGTCCCAGAGGTTGGCCCATTTTGGTCCCAGAGCAATGATGGTTTTCTTGCACCTCCATTGTCTTCTCTCTCATAACTGTCCCACAGCAGTTCCCAGCTGACACTCCAGCTCTGATCCCCTCCTCAATCCCCTGCTCCACTGAAGGACACAGCTTTGAGTGGGGCCCCAAAAACAGACTCTCTTTCCTTATGAGTCAATAGCTAAGTTTAGGATGCTGAGCAATTAGATCAAATTTGACAGCAGTAGACAAGGTTGCAGTTGGTCACTTTACAGAAAATAAGCACTATTGTTTCTATGGCATCTGTCTTCACAGCTGTATAACCATTTCAGTACATCCAGAGGTGGAGAAAGGTGACAGGACAGCAGTCTCAAGGGTTTGGGAGGTAAGGGTGGGACAGGGATGCAGCATTTATAGGTGGAAAATGCCTGTTTTGCAATTTCAAGAACTTTTCCAATGGTGAGAATATCTTTAAGTGCAATGGAAAAGACACTGCCTTGTCCTACATCAGTCTTCTGGTTTCCTAGAGCACTGGAGAGAGAAAAGTACCTTCTATAGCAGTGGTGTACTACTTTCTGCAAAGAAACCTGCGAGCTGTGAGGGAAGGACTCTCCCATCCTAACCTTTCCCAAGCCAGCCTCATTGCCCTCTGAATCACAGCCCTAGATATTCCAGAGCACTTCAATTAAAAAGACAAATGTCATTCAATAGATACTTAAAGTGAACAAAAGTGGCCTTTTCACTCACGCTAATTAGCATACAAATTGCTAGGACTGCTAAGCGGGTACCACAGGCATAAACTATGCAAAGATACCATCTGAGCTCAGGGAGAAATTTTCCACGAAAAGCCCACGACTCCTCTCTGAAAGCATCACTGCAGAACAGGCTGTTTAATCAGATGCACCTCCAGTGTTTCCTACCCTGTGCCCATCTGACTTGCTCTTGGTGCCTCCCATCAAAATATTGGAGAAGGAGACTGGAGGAATCTCCTAAAAATCATCCCAGGTTCAAGAAAAACCCAACTCCATCTCCATTAACCATTTATTACCCTGCCCCTCTTTAGTTTTGAGGACATATTTTATTGTCTCTTGTTTAATTTGGATAAACTCCAGCAACAGCGCAGAGGACAGGAATTTGGAGGCCATGGGAAAAATTACAGTGGAACTACTCAGCTGTTGGTGAAAGGTCATAGGACCTTGGATAAGAAAGGCCTCTGGGGCATGGTCTGCAGACAAAGGAAGCTCAAAGTGAGGTGGGGGGGAGCAAGTCCCAGACCATTATTTCAAGGTGATTTTAGAGAACAAGAATAAAAGAGAAGTTGTTGCTGTATTTGACATGTAATTTGTTATTCCTCCTTTTCTTTTATATAAAGTTAGATTTTTATTCATTGGGAAAAGTCAGTGACAGTCAATTATTCCCTTACATTTCATTTTATTGTTAGGAGAAATTTTAACTTTTAACCATGTAAAGGTCTTTTGGCAATGTTGCTGCAAGAAAAAAGGAGAGCCATGCAAAGAAACAAAAGGGAAGGTGAATGAGCCTTTTTTTGGGATTAATTTCCCTAGCAATGGTTTGATCTCTGTGAGAATTGCTCCAGGGGAAGAGGAAGAAATCTTCTAGGCCATATCAGGCCTCAGCTAGGATACCAGCAAAGGATACCAGCACCATCTAAGCCTTTCCTCCTCTGTAACAAGGGCCTGAAAAAGACGGATTTGACACCAGGAGTAGGAAAAGGGAAATATGTAGGAGGAGGTTGATGTTAGCTTTCTGACCACTCACAGCACCTGATATTTTGCAAAGACCAATAATTTCTTGAGATGCCCAGGAGCCTTAATTTGTTACTAGGGTTCCGTTTTTAGGAGCCCAGATTTAGAATGCTGTTTTAAGAAAGAGTTTCCACTGGGGAGCTGGATTCACTCCTGAGTTTTTATACCTCCTGGTTTTGGCAGGAACCAACTTGTTGAAGGAGAGAATAAGGGAGTGCCTTAGAGCACACGAGGCACAGGAGGAATGTGTCCAGGCATGTACATATCTCTCATCATACCCGCAGATCTAGAACAACTCACGTGTGCTGTGAACTCACCACCACCGTTCTTGTAGCAGAGGTATGGGAACCTCCACACGTTCCCCAGGCCAATGATCTCCCCAGCCACAGACAGCACAAACTCCATTTTGTTCCTCCACTGGCCTCTCTCTTCCATCTCCTCCATTTTTATCTCTTCAGGAGATGTGGTGGCCCCATTGTGTTCTCCTGCCTTGGATATGGCTCTTGTCATGGCTCTGTGGGACAGAAGAGAGGAGAACATGGGATGTACGGAGCTGCTGCAGGACACGCTTGTGGGAAGAGGAGAAAGGGGACCAGACACCACAGTAAGATGTGTTCCCAGGGATACACATTCCCTTGCTGAGATTTGGAAGACAAACTGGAAACAAGTCACAGCAAAGCAGCAGCATCTCTGCTTCCATTCCCACCACCTGGGACTGCAAAGAAATCAGGGTTTTGCTCCTTTGTAGCAACTTGCAAATTCATCTTGCTGGTGGTTCGATAAGTTTTTTAATAGCACATCTCTCATTCCTTCTGTGCCATCTAAAGGAACATCCCCATCTTCAGGGAGCAACAGAGTCAGCAATCAGCATCACTACAACAGTCAGCATTTCCACTGCCCCTGGATCTGCTCTGGACCATTTAAACTTGCTCTCTCCTTTGGCTCTGGAGGCAGCTCAGGCCAAGCACCTCTCCCAGACAGCAGCTCAGTGGTGAGCAGGACATCATCACTTTAGATGTCCTTTACCTTACAGGACAACCAAATCTTCTATTGACCACTTGTACCAGGATGGTGCACCAGGACCATGATGGCAAAATATTCCTTCCCTCCCTGTGCCTGGTGTCTCTCCAGTCATGTCCCTCTAGGCAAACACCAGGAATGAGCCATCTCATGGTGAGTAGGGACTACCGGGGAACCTGACCTAACTGGAAATATGAGCAAGTGTAGACCCTGACATGTAACTGTCCCAGCAGCCAAGGAACACTATGGCACTTGTTTTGGTGTAGTTTTCAAGGAGGCAAGGAGAAGGAAGTGGGAACAGGAGATGGTGGGCCATGCTTGCACTTATCCACACAAGACAGCATCATGATCAGTGTCTCATTTACTTCTGTAAAGGAAATTATTTCCTAAATGCTAACCCTCTGGGTATATCAGGCCCTGGGGCAAAGAAAGATGCTTGTGTGTGAAAAGACAACTTCTAATGAATGTTCACAGCACAACAAGTACTTCTTTGACACAGGCATGTTTCCTGCCTGTTATTCAAGTAAAGAAAGGAAATCAGATCTCCCAGTGTAATACACCAATTGCTCTCTAAATGCCCTAGGCAACAACAGGCTTTGTTCCCCCATCTGCTTTCCTGAAGGGCTCATCCTATTTGCTTTGCTGTATCAGCCACAGATTTCCATGGACACTGAATGGAAGACTCATGCAAGACATCAGCCAGTGTAAGAGGGGCTGCAACAATATCAGGGGGACATAAAGTATAGAGGAGAGCAGTCAGGGGCTGGTGAAGATCATCCTCCAGGCTAATATAGGTTCCTCTTCAAAAACATGGCAGAAAGATCCTGGTCCCTGTTAAATTCGAGAGGTTTTTAGAACTATTGTCAGTAAGAGCCTATAGATGGGCAGTACTGCAGTGGGCACCACCAGTTTTGGTGTCAAATGCATATGCATGAGGGCACTGAGAAAACAGCCTCTGTTTTATCTCCAGCCCTTGCCCTTCATGGTCCATATGCTGGAAAACACCTATTTACTGGTATGGCTTGCACTGATCCAAACCACCAAGAGCTACAACACCTGTGGATTTACATGAGAGTGTGAAGGTGAATCAGCCCTCTAACAGACTCCCATAAACCTCTAACCCCACATTTAAAGAAGGTGGTGGAACCCAGGAATCAAGGCACACACCCACAATAAAAGCTGGCTTGCAGCTGCAGCTCTGCAGCTCCCCAGCAGCTCAGCAGTCCTGCCAGTCCCAGATTTGCCCCCTCCACCTCGCCCTTCTGCTGGGCTGGATTGTGAGGTGGAATCATCAGGTCCTCCTTCAGCCATTTCTCAGCTTCTAAAGCCCAGGCAAGGCCCTTCTCCCCACTGCCTGCCTGCAGTAAGGCCTGCCAGCTGGCTAATCAGTTTATTCTGATGCTGCAGCACAGCCTCCTCATCTCTGAGAGGAGCAGAGCTCCACACACTGTCAAATGTGAGAGAAAAAGTAACATGTACTTAATGAAATGTGTTTGATCTGTCACAGCCCTTGGCACATTCCAATTTGTTGCAGTCCAGGGCACGTTATCAAATACGGTGATGTTTAAGACTGGGTTTGTTGAGGATGTCCCAGGAAGCTGGCAGGAGAAGATTAGCTAATTTGTTTTTATACTTTTAATGTAAGGTGGACCCAAGAGTCAGCCTATTTCTACTAATATTTGGGTTTTCATTTCATTTTTGCTAGGCCACACATGAGTGCAGAGGAAGGTCACAATCAGAGAGTAACCTCCTCTCACCTAGCCCTGGGAAGGGAATGTATGAGTGCCAGCCCAAAGCCCCAACCTTGTCACCAGTCTCCACCTCAGGAGAGATTTTTTATCTGTCCTCTGACTCCTGAAAAGGGCAAAATGAAGGATAGAAGTTGGGATGGTGCAATGAGGAACACAGCTGGGGGGAAACACAGAACAGCAGGGGAGACACAGCACTTCTGCCTTCATTTTCCTGTTTTAAAAAGGGAGAAAGCACCCCAGCTATGAAACCAAGCCTTTTCCAGTGGGAACAGATGGTGGATTAATCTGGTGCCCAAAGTTTGGGCCTTCATGGCATGAACAACAATGTCTCCTTTCCCAGACAAAGCCATGTACATTACACATCCCCACTACTTCCCTCTCTGCTTTGCCTGCTGTTTCTATGAGAAAGCCTATTCATACACCTCCTGGCTCTCTTCCTGAACAGTTAATCCTACTGTGCCCCTGCTCTATATGTTCTTAGGCCAGAATGGGACTCAAATAACTTCTTGTTTCCAGCTAGGAACAATTTGGTTCTCCCCCAGCAGTCACAGCCACCTACTGGGTTACATCCTTCCCAACAGTCAAACATTTTCCTCTTCCTTTGGTTGCCCCCTCCTTAATATATGAGTTTGGAGTAAAGACTGTGCCCCTCACTGCTTGCCTGCACATTTTTCTGCGAAGTTTGGAGAAAGATCTTATGACTACTTCATCCCAGCCTCTTTTGTACCTCTGCCATAAGGTTTTCCCAACAGCTAAAATGCCATCTTGATGCAATCCAGTCTACCCCTCCCCTGGACCCTCTCAACCACCACCACCACCTTCCCTCCTCAGCTCCCTCTGATCCCACTAATCTCTTTTAGAGGTGCTCTGCCATATTTTCAGCCCTCAGCACTTGGAGGAGATGGGTTTTTTTGCCCTTAACAGAAATGACCTGTAGTCTGCTATCTTCCCTCAGAGAGTAGTGAGCTCCATTGGAAATGGTACAGTATGTGGTACTGGGCTTGGGGCATAAAGATAGCCACACTTTTCCCAAAAAAGATTTATTGCTGGGAAAACAAGAATATACACCTGGATTCCTGCAGGATCTGGAAGGAGAGCAGGCAGCATGCAGGCAGCCACAGACACAGAGCAACAAGTTCCATTCTTGAACACTCAAATGAGGCAAACACAGTCTCCCCTTGGTCACAAGCTTTGGACTGTGTTTGTGCCACACCTACCACCATGGGATCCTTCAAGTATGGCCACAAAGAGCAAGGAAAACCACGGACTTCTCTGAAGCACTGTGGTCATTCAGCAGTTGCCTAGGATGTGTTGAACACACAGTGCAGGTATGCAGGAGAAAGCATTTTTCAGCTTTGTTTGGAAACAAGATGCCACTGAAGGGGAGAGGCAGTAGTAAGAAAAAGAGGAGAAAGAAAGCATCATTTGAAGCAAAATATGGTGCTATCCTCAGCCTCTTTCAGGGTAAGAAAGGGCTTTTTCAAAGTTGCTCAGGTGAGGCAAGGAACAAGAGCAAGACAAGAAAGAGGAGAGAGAAGCCACCTGGAGTTTTGGCACCAGAAGAAGAAGCCAACAGTGATTCTCCTAAAGCTTTTCTTCCTGCAAACTTATTGCCTGTTCCCGACTGCTGTCAGACAGGAGTTCCTACTGCTGGGAAGTTAACATCCTCCATTTGACCGCTTTTGCTGTTTTATCATAAGGCAAATGAGATGAGGACAATCTCCAGAGGGAATAGTGAAACAGAAGGAACAGCAGACAGAAAGGTCTCGATAAAGCCGCTGATAACATTTCTGAGAGGATGCAGAGTGTTAAAGCTCCCCTGGACACTCGAAGGTGCTGCCTGAACTGCAGAATGCAGAATCACAGGTGACAACGCAGGCAGCTGCACTGCATTATATTTCTGGTTTCATTTTGAAATAAACAGCAACCAAGCAAATAAACTGCAATTTAAGATGGAGAGGGAGGAATCAGGAAGCAAGAAGATTGGGCTGTGTCACAAAAGGAGGAGCAGGAGGACACAGAAAATTCCCTGGTTGTGCAATCAGAGCCAGCAGTTAGTCGGCAGCTGAAATCCTGCACTGCATTTTGATGGCAGGAGGCGGGGGCGGCTGTGGGAGCACAGACAGAATCAGGGCTCAGCGAGGAACAACAGTGCCAAGGTACAGCTTAAGGAACCAACCCGCCTAAATTAGTGCATGGGGGCTGCTCCTGGAATTGGTCATCTCTGCAAGATGGATGTGAAAATATTAGCAGTGGAAGCAAAAGCTTTCCAGCCAATCTAAGAGCAGCTACACCAGCAGAGACAGCTGCTTCCAAACGGGAATGCTGCTGGAGAATGGCTCACTCCAGCTGCATAGCAGAGAAAGGCAAGGAAAGATGTAGAAAGAGAAAAGCTGATCAACTCTAGGACTGGAGTCAAAATTGAAATGCCTTTCATTTCAAGTAATTGAAAGTTAGTTGGCTTCTTTATACTTTCTAATTAACTTCCAGGTTCTGTGGGCTGCAGGGTATTCTCAAAGC
This sequence comes from Zosterops lateralis, assembly GCF_965231275.1. NCBI lineage: Eukaryota > Metazoa > Chordata > Aves > Passeriformes > Zosteropidae > Zosterops > Zosterops lateralis. Next base: position 364,872 of record NC_139765.1, read on the forward strand.
ATCTGTTCAGCAAGGTTCATGAGGCACAGGAGGCTGTTACAAGAATCAGATCCTACCTGTGTTTTCTCCAGTGTGAAATAAAAGCAATGCTTGTGCAGTCAGTGAGTTTGCTACTTATTGACACCAGAAAGAGTGAGATAAGGAACTCAGTGTGTTCCTTATGAGTGAGTCCACTGATGGCACAGACATCTGCAGATTAGAGAGCATCACCCTTCAGAGCACACACCCCTGATGCAGGAGGGTGCCAAATGGGTCCTGTTCTGTCTTCTATTTTCTGCTGCTGGACAGGAGACTCTCTGAAGCCCTAACAATGGCTGGACCTTCCTGAGGATCAGTTGCAAATCTCTTGCTAAACATAGGATGTTTTTCCCAGGGCCAGATCAGTCTCTGTTGCTGCCCATGGATCACCATCCCTGCTCTGGGCCACAGAGACACAGAGGTGGTTTCTTTCTCTAGCCTAGAAAAAAACCAAGACTAGCTGATGAAGTCCATAAATGGTGTCTAAATATGACTAGAAACCAGCCTTTGCATCCAACCAGATAATCTCAAGGCCTCCACTCAGCCCATAGGCTGGCTGTATCCAGTACAACACAGCAGGAGGGGCACCCACAGCAGGATCCATTCCTTGTGCAGAGCACCAGCAAAAGGTCTGGTACAGACAAAGATCTAGCCAGGCCCCACTGGAGCCCCTAGGGACACCTCCCCAATGGCTGAGGCTGCCTGGCCAAAGTCCAGGGGCTGCATCAGGCTGGCTCATAGGTCCTGGTGTGCAGCCAAAGCGTGTGGCCAGCACGGCTCCTGTCACTGGCTGGAGGAGCAGAGCAGGTGAATGGCACAGAGGGTGAAAGCCATGCTGCTCCAGCACCCACTCAGCAAACAGGTCCCTGCACAGTGGGGCAGCAACCTGTGGTGCAGCCCAGAGTGCTCCACAGGGATAGGACAGAGCCTGCAGGATGCCTACAGGGCTGCCATCACTCTGGGGTAGCAACTTCACGGACCAATACACCAACCAGCAGCCCTGAGCAGGTCAGATGAAGAGACAGAGGCTGCCAGCCCCCAGCCCTGCTTGGCCACCTGCTGCCAGCCCTGGGGCTGGGCCAGAGCTGAGGGAAGAGTGGGAAGCAAAGCTGCTGGAGCAGGAGAGCAGAGGAGCCAGCACTGCAGCCAATGCTTCAGAGGTGAAAGAGCAGCACAGGAAATTTGGCATCACACTGCTCCAGGCACTTGTATCTAAACTCCTCCAGGTAGGCACACCTTGCCTGACCTCCCAAAAGCACAGCCTGGGGGCACTTGCTGTCAGTGATGAGAAACAGGGAACCCGAGGAAAGAGCACTCAAGCAAGACTGTCCCAAAAGCCGGGCAAGGTTGAGGCATAACAGTGCCTTATGCTTCCCAGCAGGGAGGAGGAGGGGAGCCAGCAGTGTGTGTGGCACAGCCCGGCCCCTCAGCACAGACACGTTTGTGGCCAGCAAGGAGCAGCAGAGCAGGGCCACAGGGGCTCCCTGCAGTGACTGTCCCCACAGTGTGCTCCCTGCTCAGCCCTGCACAAGGCCAGCACCCCCTGTCACAGTCTGGGCAGGCTCAGCCAGCCCCAGTTGGTGCTCAGGACGAGTCACACCAGGTGAAATCAGCACAGGCAGAGGCACACAGAGACCACGACTCCAGCAGTGCCTTAAGTGTTTGCCAGCAGTTCCTGCTATAATACCACATTTTAATGTGCTGGGCTGCACCTCACCTGCCCCCTCCAAGGGGCCAGGTACCTGCTCTCCAGCCTGGGGCACCAAAACTTTCCTCTAGCTCTGCCCAGGAGCACAGTCAGGTAGAGAAAAGGCACAGGGCTCTTTAGCCTGCCCTCTGCAATGACCACATCTGCAACCATGAATCCAGAAAAATTGGGCTGCTGCTGAGCTACAAAGGTCAGGTCCAAGGTTCAGCCTCTCGTATCAGCAGCTGTCAAAGAAGAAAAACTAGGGCAATGGCATTTCCACTGGCATGAGATGAAAGCCCTGATTAGTAGTGATTACTTTAAAAGCACTGTTGATTTAAGAAGACACAGATCAGGTGTTATGAAACCCTCATGTGTTCTGCCTGCATTTGGTCACAAATATGCCCACAAATTCCAAGAGTTTAGCACATGCAGAAACTGTTCTGTCTCCCTGCCTCACCCCACGGGAACAAATTTGATGAAACCTCAGGGGCAAGAAGAACAAGAAGTGCACTCCCAGGCACATCTTTTAAAACTAGAGTCTCCAAGTCAATGTACTGGTGTCAGCACCTCTGCAGGGCAGCACAGGAAGAGAGGATTCATGCTGGCAGTAGCTGAAATGACTGCAGCCTACTCCACTTCTAGTGCCTTGGCTTCTGTACTTATTATCAACCAGTCATCTCTGCCCTTCATCCCTGTCCCTGTCTCGCTCACTGTTGTCTCTCTTCTCAATCTTTCTGCTGTCTGAGTACTTATCTATCACTCTCTCCCTTTCTCTCTGCTGTCACAACCTTCAGTATCAATTACCCATCCTTCAGGCATCTCTTTGCTCTCAGCTTCCTGGCACCCCCTGTGCAGCATCTCAGCCTGTCCTTTTCCTTTTCCAAAGGAGCCATTGAAAGAAAAGCCTCTTCCCTGGGTTGATCCAAATTGATTATTTGCTCCTTATTTCCATCTTGTTCTTTAATGCTGTGAAGGTTTTGCCCTTGCAGATTTGCTGGCCCGCTCTCCAGAGCACAGCAGGCGTGCAGCAGCTGGCTGCGGGAGGACCGGAGTCACGGCACTCCCAGGGTGGCACACGCATCCAGCCAGATCTGCTCAACAAGCAAACACCCAACTCACCTGAACCCAGCGTGGGTCTCCCTCAGGCAAGCCCCTCCCGTCCTATCCTTTCCCGTCCCACTGGAGTCCAGGCAGGGAATCCACTGAGTGCCAAAGAGATACAGCAAGAGTTAAGGCAGAGACTACCCTCTCTCCTCCTCCTGTCCCACCCCTTCCACCAGCTCCCCCCACCAAAGTGTCACCCAGCTCGTGCGTGGGTGGTGGGACGTAGGGAAGGGAGGTGCATCATGGCAGAAGAACTTTCTCCCCTAATCCCTTACAACATGCACCTCTCCAGACCTTGAACTGTGGCCCTAACAAGAAAGCAAGATGAGAAAGCAGCCACAGGCAGGCAGGGTGAAGGCCCAGAGTTTGTAAACATCAGCTACAGCAGTCAGGGAGTAACTCCATGTCCTCTTGATGTGCAGAGCAGGAACTCTCCCCTTGCAGACCCCACAGCATGGCCCAGGCTGTCTACCACGTACTTCCACTGTTCTAGGGCTTCACCACTTCAGTGGGATAGGGGCATCCCTCAATGTCATCCTACAAATATGCAGAATGAATCTCCATGGAGCATTACATTAAATCTTCTGTAGCCAAGCTCAAGTCTCACCAACACCATAAGATAGGTGGAGCAGAGTATGGGTGAAGAAGAAACACTCTGAGGTCACAAAGCCCCCTCCATGCCTAAGACATATGCTGAGAATACAAACACAGCTCCTGGGACAGAGCTCTGTCAGCAAGGGGAGGCACTGCTGGAATCTTTATAGTGTCTGGGTGCTCAGTAGAAGTGAGCAATCCCTCTGTGGCTTTGTCCTGGCAGCTTTCTTTGTATCCATCTCAGCCCTGATGCAGATGCCCTTTTCCAGAGCTTCTCATGACCAGCAGCAGGCATTCCAGTTACACCTTTTTTTTCATGACACTTCAGCTTAGCTTTTCTCTTTTCTTAATGGTTGTGTTTAATGCTATCACTCTTTTGTCTTTTGCTGTGTCTGCTAATGTGCCCTGCCAAATTCCTATTGGCCTTTTCATGCACCCATGTGGTCAAACCAGAGTGGCATGTGGGAGGGAACGTGGGACATATCCAACACATGCTTGGCTATGTCTGGACTCACCAGAGGTGCATTTCTCAGCCCCTCAGTGGGAAACACAGGAACTGTCAAAAGTCCTCAATGCCACAGTGTGGGGAAGAAGTAGGTTTACCTGCCTGCACACTCTAGAGAGTTTGTGATGCTGTCTCTAGAAAATCCTCCATGGGTGCTAGAAGCCAGTGAATCAGATCACATTATAGCATGCTGGATTGCCCTGGGGACAAATGATGCTGGAGAGATGCATAAGGAGAATCAACCCTGGACTGAGTGGGATCCTCAGGATAAACCACTGAGGCCAGTTCTGGAGGCAGTAAGGGAAAACATCTCCATTTACTTGGGGCTGTTTCCGGGATTAAACTTTCCAAGCATGCTATTTTCAATGCTCTTGGCTTCACCTACCCCACAGGATGGTTGAGTGGATTGGTCCCATACCCAAAGAAATACAGGATGATTCTTCCCTTGTGAGACCTGGCATCAACATCAGAGAGGACAGGCTCCACTCTCTGCCTTTCAGGGGCTGTCTCCAAAGCCCTGAAAGACTGCACAGTGAAGAGCATGTGCTGGCTCTGCATTGCCTCTGACCCTACTCGTGGAGGACAGTGCCACTGCCTGTCCTGTCACAGAGGACTGCCGTGACCCAGCACGACTGAGGAAAAGGTGCAATAGAGGTTATCCAGATATGAAAAGGGCACTGAGATAAGCCTAGGTAAGCAGAGCTGACCTAAAAACTTGATTTATCCATACTGAAGTGTTTCACAGGAACATCGCAGGGGTTTTGTAAAGCTGTAGATGGGAAATGACCTGTGACATTAAGGTAAAACAAGAAGAAAGTCAACCTAAATGAAAACTTTATCCAGCAATGTGTGAAAATCATTCTCCAGGAGAGAAAAAGAAAGCGATTTCTGTTTGCCAGCCCAGAAGGTACCAGAAGTTACATTCAGGCTTTAGAGTTTCCCACCAGGCAATAATTCACAGGGTTTTTAAATCCTGCTACAGGCAGGGGCACATTTATCTCACCACACCAGCTTCAATGTGAGGGATCTCACTGGTGTGATGACTCAGACTGAAAAGCAAAAATCACATTCTGAGCAGCTCAGCTGGTGGGGTACAGACTGTGCTCAGTCCCATCCCAGGAGAGAGCAAGGAAAGGGGTGATGCACTCCCTGACCACCAGTTGGGAGAGTCAGCCTGGAGCTGGCAGAGTCAGCCCTGGGCAGGCACTCTGGGCTGAGCAGCTGTGAAAGTAGGACAGGGCTGCTAAAGGATGTGACAATCTGACTGCAGGTCACCCCACAATGTGGGCTCCTCCTCCATAAGAATGGGTGAGGTTGCTGTTAAACACTCATCCTCAAAAGAGAAGCATTGCTTGCAATAAATCCTGGAAATGCCCAAAGCAGCCCCCTCCCCAGGCAGCATGACCCCCTCCCAGCCCTGGACCCCCTCACACACCAGCAGCACTCAGAACTCCACAGCTCTCCCACGGCGCAGTGAGATGGAGGAAGCTCCATCTCACTGCACCCAAGGGTGCACAGGAGAACTGGTGAAGCACTGCTGTCCAACCACACAGGTGCCCACTCCCTCTGCAGTGCCAGCTCAGAGCCAGCTGCACGGGTTTCCATCCCCTCTCATGAGCAGAGGAGGAAAACTCTCTTTGAAAGCACCAGATTCCCTCAATCTCAGCCTGCCAGGCTCAGGGCAGCTGGAGACCAGGACTCAGCCTTTGCCCTGAAGGATGGCTGACCCCAACCTCAGATCTGTCCTGCACCTAATCAAAGTGTCCTCCTCCCCACCCTGCTCACCACCCGCCAGCTGGCAGTGCCCTCATGCCTCTCCTTTTACAACTTCTTTTCTCAGAACACATGCTGGCTTCTCCCATCAGCTGGGTGTCCCCACCCTTTCCTCCCTTTCAGCCTGCTCTGACATGCCTGCTGAAGGGGAGCAGGCTGATAACCTCAGCCCACGCTAGGGCCATGCTCCCTGGCAGCAGTGAGTCCTGGGCCCCTGAGCCAGTAAGACACAAGGCTTCCAGCCAAAATGAGTCAAATCTCCCCCTAGGTCAGATTTTGGTAGAGGTCTGTCAGCATGACACCCTATGGGTGAATCCAAACTGTGCTTTACAAACATTAGGGGCTGCAGGGGCAGTCTCTGGGACAGTTGTAGGACACAGTGGAGCCTGCAGCCCTGGCTGCCCTCCTCGCTGAGCCACCTGGGGGAGAAACCACTGCTGCCCTCGTTTGTCCAGACTAATCCCATCTTTTAACACTTTTGCTAACAAAATAGGAGAAATGCTGATTGCCCATGGGCACAACGCTGCTGCTTCTTTGGCTGAGAACATGCCTTGCTGACTGAACACTATGTTTGCAGGGGATTTTCCCCTAGGCATTTGGTATAATTTATTTTTCATGTTTATGGCTAATTTCTGCTTGAGTAAGCCTGTGACTTCTGACAACAGTTTCACTGTAACTAATCACAAGTGAACATAACCAAAGCAACAAGAGGTAATGAGGCCCCACAGAACCGCTCCTGTGCCGGGTTCCCAGGGAGGAGGAGGAGGCTGCCAGGAGCCTTTATCTGTGAAAGCACAGGCAGGGTGAGACATGGCCTGTTTCACAGCATCCCTGGAATGGCAGAGGATGAGGCAAGGGCAAATGGCTTAGGAGCCCAGAGTCAGCAATAAAGGTGGTCAGGAGGGAGGACTGGCAATGCTGGGGAGACTTCTGTAGTCTAACAGCCTCTGAGTTGTACAAGAGGATCACAGAACAAAGGCAGGCAGAGGACACATGGGAATGTGCCTGCTTGCTCCTGCTTTCCCTCTCTGCTCCCTCAGGGCAGCTGAGCCTGGCGTTGTGGGGCATGTGACAGCAAACACCTCTGATGGACAGGGCACAAGGACACGAGGACAAGGTCAGATGGAGACACAGAGAGGCGCCTGTTGCTACTGCGCAAGATGATGCAACTCTGAGCAGGTCATATGGAGAGAGGGGTAACAAAACTAGTGGTAACTTCTTGGAAGTAACAGCTTCTCCAGTGTGCCTTTGTGCTCCCCCACTGATGCTTCCCCTATGTGCCCCATGCAGATCCCCCTCCTGCAGGCTGTAACCACGTCAGCACACAAGGGCTCAGCCAAACGCCCTGCTGAGGGACATGCTCATCAGCTCCTGCCTGTAGGACACTCTTCACAGATTATTTGGAGATCTCTGCTTCAGAGGATTATGTATCCCACCAGTTAACATGTTCATCTTACTCTGTTCTCTCCATTTATGCACCATGAGATCCAACACATCCACTTCTCTTGTCACCAAAATGTGCAACACGACTCATGATACATCATTCTGCAACAGCCATGGAAAACTGCCTTGTATTTACCACTAAAGGCAAAGGGAAAAAAACCTCTCAAGCATCTGTTCAAACATCCCAGGATTTGGGATGCTTTCCATGGCAGCAGGTGCATCCTCATCTATGGGTCTGTCCCTGAGATCTGAAGTCTTTTTCCTGCCCTGTGTGAGCATCTCCATCCATGGACAAGGAAAGCTGAATTTTCTCCCCAGGCACCACTGACACAAAAAGGGAAAAGTAGAGCCTGGTTTTCATGAATGGATAAATGGACAGGTCATCCTTTCCAAGCACCAATGAGCTGAGGCAGAATTTCAAGGACTTCTTTATTTTTAGGTGGACTTCTCATTTGAAAAAAAAAATAAAATTAAAAACACTCAAAAAACAAACAACAAAACAAAACAAAAATACACACACACACACACCCCAAAATAACCAAAAAACCTGCAAAACCAACCAAACAAAAAAATCCCAATTCTAAACTAACCAAACAAAACCAATAAACCACAATCACCACCACAAAACAATCCATGAAGAAAAAGGCCCTTTAATCTCATGCCTGTTATCCAGTAAGTAATGGGTTGAATTCTCAGGCAAATTTGTAGGTTTTGGACTCTGAAGGTGGGAAATACCCAATGACCACAACCCTCTTGTCTAAAGGGAGATCAGCATCTCTACAGCTGCCAAAAATATGGTACATATTCCATAGACTGCAAGGCTAATCTTGGATGCAATGAAAATCCCCTTCACCATATTCCAAATCATAAACAATCACTGTATGCTGATATCGTCATATTCCAAATTTTACCAAAAATTCCTTTTATGGTGTCTTAAAAGTGTTGTGAAAAAAATGTCACGTCTGGAAATTTCAAATAAATTAATTTCAAATTTAGTCCATGTTCTGGTTTAGGGTAAATTTGGGAGGAAATCTTTGGGGTTCTTCTGGAGAGCAAACTCAAATGGCCTCTCCTCTTAGCCAGTCCAGGAAAGGAACTTTCTCAGAGAAAAGTGGAAAAAACTATTTATTCAAAACACTTATAAGAATAAAAACTATTTATAACAAAATGCTTATAAGAATAAGGAATGAATAATATGAAACAATAAAACTTCTGGCCACTCCGAGGAGAGATGGTAAAACTGAAAGAAGTGTCTGCTGTGAGTTAGCTCAGCTCTCTTAGTTTTTTATCAGTTTCAGTTCTTTCGGTGCTGGAAAATGCTGAGGTCCAGGCCCCAGTTGTCCATGGGCATGAGATCTCGGTCTTTTTCTGCCTCAACTAGCTAAACTAACTAAAAGAAAAGGAAAAAAAAAAAAAAGAAAAAAGCTAGCTTTTCTCCAGCTACTGTCTGTACTTTTGACGAGCATGACCAAGTCCAGAGAGAAGATTGTATAGGAATGAACACTGTTTTTTCAAACAAACTGTGCTCCTCTTCTTTCTCTGCTTCGTTCTCAGAACCAGTCTGAAAGGTACAGAACACAACATGCAGCACACACAGAACAGACCATTGGGGATACAAGCATAATAATGTTTTTCTAATACAGTCCATCACCCCTTATCCCCATATCGTCAGCTTATTACCAAAACTAAATTGAATTCTAATTCTACAAACACATTTATTATATAGGCATATATGTATATAGAAACAATATACAGCTATATACAGACAATGGCAGTGACATTCAATAAAAAGTGATATTTACACATGGGTCTCACGTAACAATTAGATCTTTCTGTGTTATTTGCTATGTACAACTTGGTTCTTGAGGAAAGACAATTTTACGGACAGGTTTCTCTGTACTTGAGGTAGAATTGATTTAAACTGTCTTTTCTAACAAGCTTTTTACATGTACTACAGGGACTTTATTTTTATTTACTGTATGCAGGAGCTCAAACTGGGCAAGGCTTGTTCTATTGGTGGAACTTCAGGCGTTAACTAGGTGGCTTTTGCTAGATGCCATTTCAATTTTTGAAAGATCAATGCTTTTAAGGTGGTTTTTAATAGTTTATTGTACTTTTTTACTTTTTCAGCAGCTGGTGTATGGTAGGGGACACTTACTCAATGCTATGTTTTTTAGTGCAGGTGTTGAAATGAGTTTTATTGTCTGACTCAGTCTTCTCGGGGGTACTATGTTTTTTTAGCCTGAGGCACAGGGTCGGTCACCAGCTATTTTGTGGTGGCTTTTATTATTGTGAGTACATAGTGCATGTCTGGGGCAGTGTAATGTAATTAATTTGCCAGGCTTTTTTATACTTATATTTGGACCACTGACTACTACACTATAGGGGGTTTATTTGCTTGGCTTGTTTGATTGCAGTACGTGTGTTATATAGATAACTCGAGAAACACTGTTTATGGTGAGATCTAGTTTTGGGTTTTGTGCTCACTTACAGGTGGCATCTCTGCCTTGATGACTTGAGGCCTCATCAGCCTATTGACCTCAGAACAACTTCCCTTTTGCGTTGGCAATTTCACTTTATTTTTGACACTGGATTTATTGTTTCGGTGCCCTTTATTAGCTTTACTTTTGGGGACACAGGGATCTACATGGGGGACTTTTCTGGATGGTTTTTGTCCCGTTGTGAGGTCCCCGTTCCCTGAGGGACGCGGTGTCCCCACAGAGAAGCTCCCGGGGCAGAGGAAGGAATGAAGGCCGAGTCCGGGTGGCGCTGCCCTCAGCGGGCCCGGGCCCCTCCCGCCACCAAGGCTGAGGGCCTGGGGCCACCTTGTGGCTAATGGCGCGGATTGCGCTAATTCCCTTTAATTTGCTTTAATTCGCCTCGTCTTCTGCCCGCCCGCGTTAGCAGCAGAAGCCTTGGCCGGAGCGTGGTGCCCGGCCGTGTCCCCGTGTGCCTCAGGAAGCCCAGCGCCTGGGGCTGCTGGCTCGGCCCTGCCCGGCCCCGGCTCCCTCAGGGTTTCCTGGGATCCATCCAGCTCCCCGGGGTTATGTGTCCCCTGGCTGCCCTCCTCGGATGCTGGGGCTGCAGCGCTTAAAACACAAGCTCTTTGAGTTTTATTTCTTTTACCCAAACAGCCTGGAAACTGGGGGCCCTGTTTGTTGACATAACACGCGGGTTCCGTTTCCATAACTCAGCCCTTCTTCCATCCACAGGAAAACCCAAATGAGGGGCTCCAGAGCACCTGGAAGGGACTGCACAGGAAAAGACACGGACCTGCAGAGGCTCCCCCACTTGCAAGAAGAACACACAGATCCACATGCTCCTCTCAGACCCCAGAACAGCCCAGTGACTCAGCAGACAGATGACACTTTTTCCTGAGAGCAGTGGCTGCAGCAGAAGGTGGCATTGCACTCCTCACCAGGGTACCCCAGGCCTACCACCCACAGGAACCACTGTTCCCTGTTTTCCTTCCTTCCCTAAACAAGCTTCCTCTCCTCTGGCCACCTTCCTGTTATCACTGTGCCACTGTAATAGGGATCCAGACCCGGATGCCCAGCACAGCTCGGCTGACACACATCTCACCTAACACCAGGGGTACAAAAGAGACAGAGCAGATCTAGTCAGGAAAAACATAGATTTAATGGAATGGATGGAGAAGCTCTCAAAGTCCACAGTGGAGCCACAGCTCTGAGACTCTGACTCTTTATTCCAGGGTCAGTCCTTCCTTTCTGCCCACCAGAAGCCTGGGGATGCTCAGGAACACTGGTGCTTGATGTGCTCCTTCAGAGCTCTCTCCAGGGAGAGAATTAAGGTGCATTGCTAACTCCACACAGACCATCTCCATGGCAGCCTCTTCCTCAGCCCTTCAAATCTTCCAGAGAAGGGAGCTCAGCCCAGAAATCCCTCTCTCCTTGGCGAGTGCAGAATCCTTGCATTATCCAACAGGTGGCAAAGGCTGTATAGAAACCATCCTGGGGGGAGGGAGGGAGAGCCACACTGGTCCTAGCAATGAGATTCGATCTCTGTCAGCATCAGGAGGCCATCTCTGGTGGACGGAAGGGGCTGCTCTGTGCCTGGCCTGGGAGGCAAGTCCTCAAGTGGGCAGGTGAGTTGGCGGAACCTCTGGAAGGCAAAGACAGACACTAAACACAGGTGCAAGGACAAAAAGTGACCTGGGCCCTTGCCTACCAGTCATGGGTTTCATTCAGCCAGCCGGGCCCAGCTGCAGATCTGGTCCCTAAATGCCAGAGAGGTCCAGAATAAGGACAGTCAGTGCTTCAGGAACTGAGGGGATAAACTCATCTCCCAACAACTTGTCCCAAGGCAAGCACTGAGCACATGATATATCTAACACGGGGATAATGGAGGAGAGCTCTGTCCTCCATTTGCTCCAGGCCAGGGCTAGAAAACAGTCCAAAGGGAGGTTGGTGACCAAATACCTCCAGGTCATGCCATCCATCAGCACAGACTCTGTGCACATGGGATTGGCTTTAGCTGGGACAAGTTCATAAGGGGCTACTCTCATACCACATCATGCTGTGCAGCCTTGCCATGCCCCTGCAGCTGTTTCTACTGCTCCCTGTCTGTGCTGGATGCAGGGGTCAGGAGCCCATTGCTGTCACAACCCATTCTTGAACACTTGCAGGAGGCAGGGAATGAAAGGGATCCTGTGGGTTCAGGACTGTTTGTGAAACCTCACCCTGAAGTCATGAGCTGTGATAGGGATGGGATGCTCACCTGGAGCAAGGCATGGTTTTCTAGCTCCTTGTCCCTCCAGTGTATTGCTGGGCAACCAGCAATGCATCACTCTGGAAGCAGGACAGACCCAGAGCACTAAGGCTGACAGGAGCTCCAGATTCCCAGGGATTCTCTCCTTTCCAAATCTATGGCCTCAGCACAGACTGGTAAACTCAGCTGACCATAATGCTCAGGGGATCTGGAGATTCTCAGAGCAAGTCCTCAAGCCTCAGTTAAGGGCAGCATGGAGATCATCTTTATCCTCTCCATCTAAAGACCTTTCTCCTGGTGGTACTTGCCAAGAGACAGAAGAAATTAAAAAAGGGTACCCTGAGGCATGCAGCCTCATGATACAGCTTGGAGCAGCCCTCCAGCAAGGCAGAACTTTAAAAAACAGATCTGTTATAGCAATTAACTAATTTAATTCATTTATTCTGGGCTCCTTGCTAATCAACCCCCCAACACACAAATGATTCTGCTGCAGGGCTGGAGTTCAACGCAGAAGCACAGCCCATGCCCTGATCCTAGAGCACCAACCTCACCTCTCTGAGGGAGCCTTTGATGGTGGAGAGTTTGTAGACGATCCAGAGAGGGATGCACACCATGGAGGAGAGGGCCAGCAGCCAGCCCAGGGTGTCTCCCCACCATGGGTACACATACTTCTTGTTGTATGTCAGTGGGGTGTATTTGATCAAAGAAAACAGGAAGGTTGCCTGGCAAGGTGAAAGACACCGAGAAAAAAAGAGAAAAAAAATCAACACCGTGAGAAAAGAGAGGTCTACATAATGAGTACATGTCTGCACAGAGATTCATGATAAAAAGGAGCACCTAAAGGGCAGCAACAGAGGAGACATCTGTTAAACAGGGTTTGCTGGGACAGCCCCCATGGGCAACACTGCTCATGGCATCAAGGAGCTTGTCCCACCAGCAACCATCTCTGTCCCAGCTGAGCTTCTCCCTGTTGTTGAGCCCCACACTTGGCTCCCAAAGCTACAAGCACAAGTAACAAAAGGCACCCATAGTCCAGGCCACAAAACCTCCTATACATATGCACGTCCCTCTGTATATATGTAGGTGTCTGTATCTCAGAGGCACCCAGCTCTGCCCATCTCCTCCCCACAGCTCTTCCTCCTGTGTGTCCTCACCATGCACACCGCAGGGGTGATGAAGAGCCAGCAGTATTTGATGATGGGCCATGGCCGGTAGCCGATCATATCTTCAATGTTATCGTAGAAACGCTCAGCACCTGCAGGAGAGGGCAAGGACAGGATCCCTCACTGCCACCAGGGAAGGAGGACAGCAGGGTCTGCGTGTCCAGGGTCCTGCTTCAGCACTGTTTGGGTGCAATAGCCTCAGCATAGCCAACAATCAGAGTGTGGCCAGCTTTGGTCTTTGTCCTGGACTAACTTTCCTATCCCCCCAGAGCAGCTCAGTAGGTCAGCAGGGCCAGCCCCTCAGCATCCCCAAGGCCAGGACCTCAGCCCAGGTTTTACCCATACCTGGTGACCATCAAGACTGAGAAGGGGCTCTCAAAAATGTTTGAGTCTTAAGCCCTCTGAACACAGGTTGAGGAAAGATTTTTCAGACAGCTCCAATTCCCCAAGGAAGGAGGGTCTCAAAAGCAGGGGCACATAGGAACATGCAGGGGATATCTGCCAAGCAGATCCCCCAGGGTGTTCCTGTGAGGATGTCCCTGCCAGCTGAGTCCAGGGGCACCAAAGCAAAAGTTTAGATTCTGCCTTGCACTGCGAAGCAATTACCAAGTTGAGCTACTGACCAGCATTTTGAGAATGAACCAGACAAGACCGTGAGAGGCCAGAGCTGTGGACCCCCCTAGTTCATACTCACCATAGACCCAGGCGATGCAGAGAGTCTCAAAGATGGCCACAAAGAGCAGGCACATGCCACTGGCAGCATAGTAATCAAAGAGCTGGAAGACATACATCCCACCCTGGGAAGGCCCAAGTGGGCAGCAAGGTGAGAGAGAGGGGAGAGGAATCAGGCAAAGAGCTAGAGCCAGAGCAGGAAACAAACTCATTATCTTCCCCAGAGCTGGAGGCATCTCCCTCTCTGGGACAGGATTTTAGCCTACAGAAAAGGCACACCCCTTGTGCCCAAGGCTTGACAGAGACATGCAGCCAACCCTGCTGCTCTCAGGATCTCTGCAACCCTTCACTTCAATGCAGAGCAGCACAGCAGACTGCCAGAGATTGTGGGGATGTTTTAGGAGAAGACAAAACCTGGGCAGCTCTTGTATCTGGAAGTGAAGATGGAAACCTCCTTTAAGATACACAGTCAATCTGGTTGGCTTTAAAGTCCAAATTTGCAGAAGGAAATGACTGCATGCAGCCTGGCTGTTCCATGGCCCAGATCTGCAGAGCTGCCTAGAAGACAGGCCTGTGGGTAAGTCCAGGCACGATGTTGCACATACAACATCAGAGACAGCTTTTCCAAAAGTTATGCCCAAAACCAGAAAGTGCCAAGAGCATTCTGACACCATCAATCCACACACGCATATTGCTAGGCAGAGTTAAAAGTTTTCAACAAGAACAGTTTAGCTCCCAGGCAATTAATCACAAGGATAACACAGAGGATATCAGTATAATAGATAAGGGGTGCACTCAGGCCTGATGAGCTTCCTTATGGCAAGTGTTCCTGTAGCTCCATTCAGGAAGAAAGAGAAGGACAAGGGCACTCCCATTCCCATGTAACAGACTACAGCTGTAAAGGTTTGGTCTGTATCAAGATAAATTTATAACCAAAACACCGACTGTCCAGAGCTCCAGCTATCAGTCTTGCTGGAGACTTCTTCCAGAAGAAGTATCAGGACTGTGACTGGCACAAGGGGTAAGGGCTGGAAGGGAGAACATGAATGGCATGAGAAAAGCAGGGCAGCCTCCTGCAGGCCTGGGGCAGCAGGATGGGACTCAGCAGCAAGCTCTTGGCCCCAGGGAACACCTCACCACCCACCAGGTCCCGTCAAGCACCATGCAGGTGATCTGAGCCCAAAATACCTCTGTGAGCATCACCAAGCCAACCAGGTAGGAGAGGATGGAGACCAGCAGGATGAGGGTCTCCCGGCGGTTCTTCTTGCGGAAGATGGTGGGGTACATGTCCACAAGAGCTGTCACAAGACTCTCCACGCACACAAACTGCAAAAAGCAGAGATCCCACTTCTGTCAGCCCATCTGACCAGCTTCCCAGCCCCACTGGCTCCCCCTCAGCTCAAGCCTGTCCTGAAGAGACAGTGGCTTTTGTCTGGCAGGGAATCACTCTGCTCCCGCAGCTTTACCTGGCTGTCCAGTCCCAGCAAAACAACCATGAGGAAGAAGAAGCAGGCCCAGAGTGGGGAGAAGGGCAGCATGACCACAGCCCGAGGGTAGGCGATGAATGCCAGGCCAGGCCCTGCAGGGAGAAGGGCTTTCAGAGCAGTGGCACAGCAGCAGTACAGCACAGCTGGTTCAGACCTGCCTGGGGCAGCCACCCAGCCAAGGCACAGCTTGTGGCCATGCAGCCTCTCACTCCAGTAATACCCGTGCTGTGCATGGAGCTCAGGCTCTTAAAGGAGAAGCAGGAAGGGAGGTAAGGGGACTGGGCAACCTCTGGCTGCTTCACTGTTGCAAGGGCTGGGAGCCAGGGGAAGCCTCTGAGCCCAGGGAGCACAGCACAAGCCTGGGCATATGCCATGCAGTCACCTCAGCACCCTCCCCACAAAAGATAGCAGCTGCCTAGCCCCAGCCCTCACCCTTAGAGGCAGCTTTTATTAGGCTCAACCCACGGCTACTGCTTCTCAATCTGAATTCATGAGTGTGCATTCATTTGTACTCATTTCTCTCTGCTTTTTGGAGGCAGAGGGCAAGGGATGGGAAGCTGCAGCTGCAGGCATCCCCTGGTCACTGGGGACTCAAGTGGCAGCACCCCCACAGTCCCATCCCACCAGGGTCTCCACTCACCTGACTCGGCCACCTCGGCGATGGGCACACCCTGTTCCTGTGCCATGAAGCCCAGGATGGAGAAGATGGCAAAGCCAGCCACAAAGCTGGTGCCACTGTTGAGGAAGCACAAGGCCACACAGTCCCTGGGAGAAGGGGGCAAAGCATCAGCCAGGTATGACCCAGACCCCAGGGCAGCACCTGCTTTTCTACCCCAGCCACTGTGTCTCTCCTAATACACCTGCAGCTTCACTCAGCACCAGGAGCTGCAGAAAGATGCCCCGGGCTGGACAATACAGCAGGACTCCCCCAAGGGAAGCCTTGTCCAAGGACAGCATAAAGATGCATTGCTCACCTAAGCTCCTTGCTTGTAAGATAGTCTTCCTGCACATCTAAATGCCAGGGTTTTTTTCTTGGTTTTTTTTTTCCTCTCTCCCCCCGGTCCCTCCTGTAGCAGCATGTAACAGTTTGTTTTTGTCTGAGAAGGGTACATGTTTTTTTTCCTTAATAGATTTCTCAGAGCAGTTATAATCTTCTGGGTTCTCAGCACGACTTGGTATCTCCTGGTCTTTGCATTATGAGAAAAAGATAATCACAGCCATCCAATTTATTTTGTCTGATCTATTCCCTTTTGTCTCTGTTTCATCTCAGTCTCATCCATCAACACTTTAAACTGAACATCTCTTATCTATCCAATTCCTTTTCACGCTCGAGTCTCCCTAGTCCTCTTGTGACTGCAACCCTGGGGACAACAATAACATTTGCAGCATCATTCTGAGATATTCTGAACCAAACTGAATGCACCCCTTCTGGCATTTCATGGCCTGCTCTGACTTTATTAAATGCTACTCTGCAAATCCAGTGTGATCAGTCTTCAGTTATATAGCATTTTTGGGGCTTTGTGCTGCTGCTTGCATGTTAACTAGGTCAGATCCCCTGCATCATACAAATTCAAATTATTCCTTCCAAAGCACAGCTCTTTGCATTGTCAAGGACTGCAGAGTACTCAGCACCATTGCTTTTCCTTTGCATTTAGTTTCTAAGGCCCAGTGAATCTCCCAGCTGGAAAGGAAGGCCACACTCCACCAATCCCAGCTACCCAATGGGAAGCCCAGGCCAGAACCTCATTTCTCCAGTGGCTATAAAGTGCCTGCTCTCCACTCAAATTATATTCTCAGTAATTTGATACAAATTCTCACATGTTTCAAATAGTTCCTCGTCCTTCCTGGTGTTTGTCCCTCTTTCCCCTGGATGTATCCATGACAGGTCAAACCCTCCTTGGAAAGGCATGGGCTGGAAGGTGTTCTCCCATTATCTGGAAGGTGGGAAGGGGTGTCATGGTAGAGAGTAAAATGAAGTGATGGCCAGATCAGAGAGATATCTGCAGATTTACACCTGAAAGTGAGCCAGGGAGACCTGAAGAATTCCCTTGCTGTGACAGGAAACAAGAAATGGTCGATGCTGTTTGATGCCATCTTGGACCACTGCCATATGGACAATGATTTCTACTGCCCACATCCTTTTCCAGGTCACCACAGGTTACACCTGGCTGGTTATAACAAAGGGGGGCACCATACTGATGTCCCTCTCCCCTGCTAAAGCCTGGTTCTTTCTTCTTATCCAAACTAAGCCTGTAGAGCACAGGACTGACTCATGAAAACTGTGTCCATGCCTGGGAAAGGCTAGTCGAAGGTTTGACACCAAAATTATGACCAGTGTTCCTAGAAAAGCCAAACAGCATACAGGGCAACAGCACAGCACCATGTGCAGACAAAGGTCTCTCCCCTTTCTACAGCAACTCCCAGCTGCAGTTACAGAAGGTCTTTACAACCCTGTTGTTGAGCAGCCCCTATCATCATCTCCATGTTATATATTAGACTGCAGCTGCAAAGGGCTAATGTCCAAGGACATGTTGAAGCCCAGAAACAGATCCATTATCTCTTCTTTTCCTATGTTTTTTTTCTCTCAAAACTGCATGTGGGAGAAGGGACATGAAAAGAAACAGGCATCCTAGCCCAGCTGCTGTTGGAGAGGCAGCCCTGCAGCAGGAATGAACTCCTGAAGTGAAGAAAGCTGCCAAGCAAGGATCATGTAGCCAGTGGTGTGCCTGGACCTTTGATGGCAACAACCACAATTTTGAATTTAAAAGATGAAGGGAGAAGTCAGTGCCAGGAGCAACCCAATCAGCACAGAAAGTATGGGAAGAGAGGTGGCCTGTTCTCACACAAGCCTTTTAACCCTGGGGATGGACACACCTACAGCAAAATGAGTTTATTTTCACTGGACCACTTCAGCTCAGCAGCCTGATTCTATCTGGCAACCTGGTCCATTTCTGTTCCTGCAGTCCAGCATGCAATAAACAGAAGTCACATCTGCAGGCTCACATGTCGCCATAAATAGCACACGGGAACCCAGAGCACTAACAGCTGTGCCAGTCACTGGGTCCAAATGAACCACAGAAGGATAAATCACAAGGTGAAAGGGCTCCAGCTGAGAGCCATTAGATTTCACAGTTCTGCTTCCCCTGTGGCTGCTCCTGCACCCTTGTAATAAGGGAGGCTGCAGTGTGGGCTGGGGTCACAGAGCTAGTGAAGAGGATCTACCTTTGCAGAGTGTGGAAGAGGAGACAGACAACTCCCTTGGGTATAAAGAACAGAGAACAGGATTTGGGGAGAAAACACCTGGAAAGAGTTTTCCTATGCCTTGAGTAGAAACAGAAATCATGACACTTCCAAAGGCCAGCAGCCTCCGGCAGATCCCTGATGTTCAGAGAGAGAAAGGCTCGAGGCAGCAGTTACCTGTAGCAGTTGTTATGGTATTTGTTATAGCTGCCCAGGGCTGTCAGGCATCCCAGACAAATTGCATACGAAAAGAAGATTTGAGTGCCTGCATCCATCCAGACCTGCAAGGGAGATCAAACATAGGTGAGAAGACAAGGCCAGCACAGACACTGCACAGATGGGAAGAGGAAGAGCCCAAAGGCTGCTGTAAGCACCATAAAAGCCAGGGATCAGAAGGCCAGCAGGATTCTGCATTGAAACTTTCTAGAGGCAATGCCAGGAATTACAGTGCTCATTGAGGCACCCAGGGGGGCTAGGAGTGCCAAAGGGAAGGGATACATCGGGAGCCTCATCTGCCCAAGCCACATACAGCTCTTCATCACCACCTCTTTCTTTCTTTGACAAATCTGCAGCACCCTGTGACACACAAGAGCCTTCCAGCAAGAGGAGACCAGATGAACTCGTTCCATGAGAGCTGAAGGAGCCCTCTGCCACCAGAGGAAGGGTATTGATTTGGGCAAGCCCAGTCTCCCACTGGCCAGCACAGGTACACACAGCTTGTGGTGGTGGCCCGTCCTTCCAAGACCTAACATAAAGCCTCCAAAACTTTAAAAAAATTCGACTGGGGAGGAATACTGGAAATAAACAGAGTTGATTGCAAAAGACAGCTCCTAAAAGAACATACAAGAACACTGTTATTCCCATGAGACCCTTTGCTCTCACTGTCAATAACACATCCCAGGGCTCTAAGGCTGACATTTGTCAATGCCAAATTTCATCTGAAAGCCTAGCTGTGTGCAGTCACCAATTCAGCCACTGTCACTGCCTTCTGCAGACAACAGCAAAAGCAGGAACCAACAGTGAGGAATGAAGCAATGACAAAGATTATTAAATAAACCTCTCTTCTCTAAGATCTTTTTTTCCTAGGGGTTTTATAAAACAGAGATAAGACAATCATTTGACCATTGCTGAAGGGTAGCCACATTGTTGAAACAAAAGCAGAAATAAAGTATTGCTGGGACAACTTTATGAGAAAAGTCTCCATTGGACTACACTCAAGCCCTCAGATAAACACCAGCCTTGCCCTAGAGGCCCTCTGAGAAGAGCAGGAGCCAATGGAAAGCACCACAGTACTTTCCACAGGTTTTGATGACTTCAAATCACACCTGTATCTGTCAGCCAAGACCTCATGTCCTCTGGCAATGGTCAGCTTGGCAGCATCCACCCAAGCACCCCTGTTGCTCAGGCCACCCTTACCTTACAGAGTTCTGCCTTTCTTCTTTCGTACTGGCCAATCATGTGGTGAGAGGTTTTGTTTTATATTTATTTCTTCTTCCTGGGCTGATGGGCCTCATGAAGGCATATTACAATCCCATTAACAGCCATTTTCCCAGAAGAAATTCTGGATTCAGCTCAAGGCACAGATGCACAGAATAAATCCTCTCCTCACACTGCTGCAAACCCCAGCAGGGAGAGAAGGCAAAGTGCTGCTAGGGCCAGGTTTGGTAAAACTGACTGTTCTGCAAACCACTTGTCTAACATTCAACTCCTCAAACAAACCCTGGACTCTGGGTTTCATATCAAATGGAGCGAGATCAAATCTCCGATTTGTAGAATAGGAAGGGACAGGTGATGAGATGGGACTGGAACAAATAATTTGAGGCACTGGGAAGTGAAAAAAGTAACTGACCTCAGTTTATTTTACTCTTTTTGGAGATGAATGGGAAGATGAGTTTAGAGAGCCAGGTATTCATTTTTTCAGTTCAAAAATATTAGAAAAAAGTTCAAAGCTCTTTTTAAAATTTATTCCTAAAGCATCAGTGTGCTCGTGGGCAGTAAGGGCACAGCTTTCATTTTGCAGCTACATTTTAGGCACAGCAAGGCACTAAGGTGAGCTGGACCAGCAGACACCTTTACATCAATAATTTAAACATCTTTGCACAGACTGGGATCAATGCTTTGTTAGGTTTGCTTTTTTTTTTGCTGCTTGCTTTTTATTTTGCTGTTCATTGTTAGAGCTCTTGTTTTCCATCAAATTTGAGCTCAAAACACACCCTCTCATGGGGTTTGTAGCTCTTGTAGCTTAATTTGTCAAGATAACAAGACTTTTGCCATTAAACTGCCTACCCCATGCTTGCCATAACATCAGACTCAGTTGATGCTTTTGAACCAGATTTAACAGTTGTCAGAAACCTCAAGGATATCAACTACCTGTGGACTGCACAACAGTTAGGGGATGGGAAAAGGACAGGCACTCAGGGTCCCCACTGAGCAGAAAGCTTCAGGGAAGAAGAGTCAACCAGTGTTAAATATCACACAAATCACACAAGCACAGGAGAAACACCCCTCAGGCAGGAACAGAACTGGTGCTTCACCAGCCATAGTGGAAGCCAAATACCAAGAGGCCAAGCTTCATTAGCTCTGTGGCTTATGACGTGACTCATTTCTAAAATCCAGGGATAACCCTGACTGTGTAGCAGAGACCAGCATGGGTCTGTGGGCTCCTCACTTCACTGCCTGCTCTTCCCAGTCTCACACCTGTGGGGTGCACACCTGGCTGTGTGGGTGTCCAGCCCCAAAGGGATATCTTTAGGGAATACAGGACCTGCCTTAGCATATGCTCCCGTTTGAAGCAAGGCAGCCTGTGGCTGAACCTGTAAATAAAGCTAAGCTTGACTTGCAGAGCTTATGATCCTACTTAGCATGACTGTGAGCACCAGCTCAGGCTGCCTGCACATTATTTCATGCATTACAAGGTTACTGCAGCTCTTGGGCCAAAGACAAGAGACATCTACAACCTTCCCAGTTTCCTTGCAACTCCCAAATTGCTTGGGGGTCAGACTGCCACAGAACTGATGCCATGAGTGCTCCTGACCCACTGGTGACGGGGTCAAACAGCAGCAGCAAGTCCCAGGACCGTGGGGTCACTGGGAGGGGAAGGGGTCCAGCCTCCTCCAGCCTCTCACCACAGCCCCACTGGGCTCATGGGGCTACACAGACCACTCACAGCAAACAGCAGCTCAAACCTTTCCTCCCCAGCCTGCTGCCTGTGCTCATTTCTCTCCCTGTAGTGACTCAGGGAAATGGTTTTTATCAGCTGTTCCCAGAGCACTTTGACTAAAAGGCCTTGCAGGGTCAGGCAGGACTCTCTTTCCATTGCAGATAAAAGCAGTGGAAAGAGAGCATACTGCTGTTCTCTGGCCACTGCTCCCAAAGAGACTGGTAAAGTTTATCCTGTTCAGATTTTGCTGGTATATTGGCAGCATGGGTATTTTGATTTAATTAATGTCAGCATTTTTCTAAGCCATCCATTTATTTAATTCATAATTCAATTTCTTTGAACATGTTGTTTGCTCCAGTTTGCAATAGCCTCCTGCTCTGTTTTTAGCCGAAACCTTTACACCTGAGCTGCAGTTATCCAAGATGGTCATGGCCATTCCTTCGTCCCTTAATTTTCTCAGCAATATTCACTTTATTACATGTACTGGAATTTAACAGCTCCCAGTACTGAAACAGATCCTTTCTTAGGAAGTTCTCAAAGCACTCACAAATAACAGAAAGGCCACTTTTGAGCAAAATGTTATTGAACCCCAGTGGATGCCATACATCAAATACAGGTGGCATGCTGAGAAGCACTGAACTGTCCCCATCAGCAAGCAGAGACAGAACAGCACGGAGTGGGTGCCTGCTGTGTGGAGGGTCACGCTTGGTGTAATGCACAGCACAGAGCACAAACCACTCAAGTCTTGAGCTACAGTTCAAGCAGCATTTCTGTTGCTCACAACATCACGGCTCAGGAGTCAGCCTGTGGCACTGGCACTCCCCACCAGCCACCCACTGCCCCACACAAACACATCCCTGCCTTAGAAGGGGAGATGGTGACTGCTCAGGTTTTACTGCAAGATTCCCAGGGCACGATTTCCAGATGATGGATGCTCCCCTTCACTCAGGGCTGGCTCACAAACCCCAGCCCACGTCCCAGAGAGCTGCAGAGCACAGAGCTGAGGCCCTGCTGCACAGCCCAGGGCAAGGCTTCCCCCATCCCCATTCATCCCAGCAGAGGGGAGACCGGGAATGGGTCACTGACGTTTGTAAAGTGTTCCTGTTCTGTCTGCCCAGCCAACACACGGCCAAGCATCGTGTTCCCAATCCTGAGCCCCGTCTGTTTGGAAAATACTCCTCGGGAGTGAGGAACAGGGCTTTGTTCCCCAGTTCACCTCCCTGTGCCAGCACTGAGGGCCCCCGCAGTGCCCCGCCTGAAAACGCTGACCTCATGTTATGTATGGCCACACCTCAGGACACCTGGGGACCTGGAGGGACACTTTGCACCCAGGAGGGCCCTCCCACCGCCGGGGTGACTTTAAACACCACAGGAAAACAAACACATTTCTGATGGGTCCCAGGGAACGCCGCTGGCCGCCCCGGAGGTGCAAAGGGGCGAGCGGCCCTCCCAGGGCCCCTCCTTGCCAGCTTTATGGTCCTCCCACCCCCTCTGCACACAGACAGACAGACAGACAGACAGACAGCTTCACTCCTCCCTGCTCTGTCAGCGCTGAGCTCAGGCTCAGCGGGGCTGCGAACAGGGCACGGGACGGGAGGCAAGGAAGCCGCCAAAGGTAAATACAGCTGTGCCCAAATACAGCTGTGCCCAAATACAGCCGTGCCCGGCCGCGGGGATGCGCTGCTGCAGCCGGGCGGGGCGGGATCCCAGTCCCCAGCCCCTCGGGCTCCCTGGGGGAGCAGAGCAGCGCATCCTCCCTGCCTGGTGCCCTGTGCCTGCAGCCCGGTGCCCGGTGCCCGCCCTCTGTCCCCTCGGAGCGAGAACAGTGCCCGGGATCGCAGCCCGGTCCAGCCTTGGGGAGCGCGATGGGGACACGGGACAGCCGGGGAGCCCACGGGCACAGCCACAGAGCCCACGGGCACGGCCAGAGAGCCCACGGGCACGGCCAGAGCCCACGGGCATGGTCAGAGAGCCCACGGGCATGGCCAGAGAGCCCACGGGCATGGCCAGAGAGCCCACGGACATGGTCAGAGCTCCTCCGCACCGCCCCGAAACAAACACCGCCTGCAGCAGGGGAACAGCTCTGCAAACCCAGCACGCTGCCCCGAGGCAAAGGCGTGCTGGGAAAACAATAAATACGGGGAACAAATAATATTTAGGCGGCCTGTGGTGGCCCTCCCCTCTCCCAGGGAAGCAGCGGCGGGAAGGGCCTGGATTTGGGGCTCTGAGCCCTTCCCAGCGGGGTACAGGGGCACACGGTTAACCCAGCGGGTCACAGCCCTGCAAGAGACACACATCTCTCATCCTTCCCTGTGGTGGCTGGAGGGGCTCATCCCCTGCTCAGCACTGACTGTAAGAGCTGCCCTGGTCCAAACCATGACCTCAGTGTTCTCCCTCTGCAGCCACAGACTCCCCCAAAAACCTGGGGGCATCCCTTGCCTTCCCTCTCTGTCCTGTCTGTTGGGAATGAAGAGCCACGAGGGGAATATGCAGGGGCAAACACTCAAAAAACCAGTCTCCAGGGAAATCGGTGAAAGAAAAGGACAGGGATGTAGGGAAGGATATTCAGAAAGAAATGCACAACTCTGCTGACCATTGGCACCTCCAGTGCTTCCCTGTGTATCCCATTTCTGGGATACAGCCCCCAAATTCAGGGGCCTCCAGCACATCTGGGATGGGTGGAAAGCAGCTTGTAACAGAAGCATCTTTCTTTATATGAAGACTGGATAAAGTACAAGCAAATACAGCATGGTGGGTGTTTTCTGGAAAATTCAAGAGGAAAATAAGAGTGGGAGGCTTTGAGAAACATTTGCTGCTTTTCCAGAGAGACAGAAACTGAGCAGCCTCTGAGCACAACTCCTTCTCCATTCTCACTCATTAAACCTAAAGAAATTTAGCTAAGAGACTTGATACCAGAGTGAAAGGAGACTATTGCATTTCTTCTCTTTAAAGCAAACCCAAACACACAAGACTGCCTTTTCTGCATCAAGCCCATCCATCCCCTCTTTGTACCTGTCTATCTAAACAGTGACTGGCAGTGATATGAAACCTTCCATCAACAGAAACCCTGACAGCACCTGAAAAAAGCTCTTTTAATGACAAATTTTACCCACTTTAATCTTAGTTCTACTCTGAAATCCTCTTATTTCATCTTCTCAGTGGTGGATCCCACTATGCATCCCTCTCCTTAATCACATTCATAAATTTCCAGAATTTCCTGCTCAATAAAACAGTTGATAAAACTGATAAATGCAAAGGGCGGAGTGATTGAAAAATTAGCTATGAGCTGGTTTTTTTTGAAATTTTTTTTTTTTTAGGGGGGGACATACAGTTCAATATAAATGATCTCTTTGGTAGTTTTGCTGTTACCTGCTCATATTTGGGCATAACTGGTCTTCATTATTCAACACTTTGGTTTGGCAGTTCTCTGTATGGTCTGATCTACCTATCAAATGCAATTCATTTACCATTTTAATTACAGGCATTTCACAGATTGAGGAAAGGAAGATGCAGGAAGATCTAGGGCACTGTAGACTTCACAACCAGGAGAGCTCATCATCAATCAGCTCGACTGAGCTCTCATAGACAGGATTTCCCAGCTCTGTCCAAGGTCACTTGGCAGGTGAAAAGCAATGATTTCCACACACCAGCCTGATATTCTGACATTTAATCACATCTCAGCTGTTGCTGCTCCCCTGGTAGAATCTGATAAATAATTCATCCCCTCTTCTCACCTAGTTTTTCATATACTTTAGAAGAGCTTTGATTTTGTCCCTTTGCATATTGTTTGCCCTTTGTTTAAACCTCCCCTTGAGATGCCTTCTCATAAGGCTCAGATTGGAGAGGTTATTTTAATTTTTTTTATTACTTTTCAGAATCCCTTCCCAAGGACTAAAGAATCTTCCATTTTTCCAGGCAGTGCAGGATTGCTGGTAAGCAATTACAGCTCACTGTCCTTTGAGTACAAATTAGTTATTATCAACTTGATCCCCATGGGCTGGCAGGACTCTCACCACAGTCCCTGCACAGAGACAGAGGAGCACAGCCACACACATGTGGGGCTTGGGACACTGACCCTTCCCTCTCTGATGGGAAGACACAAGAGAAGACTCCAGCCCTGCTACACAGTTCAGTAGGATGGCTAAAACGTGCTAGAGGAATGCAATCATTGCTGCCAAATCCTGCTTTTCTCCATCAGAAGCAAAGCATTCATCAGGGAAAGTGGAGTGGGCAGGGAGAAGCAAGTTTTCCTCCCTTAGTTCAGCAGAGTTTCCTCCCCTGGTTCAGAGCCATCCTCTTACTTTGAAGGGTTACTCTGCCTTCCCACCAGCATTATCCAGGCTGGAAGGAAACCCTGCTCCTAAAGCACAGGCTGCAACTCAAAAAGGTTTGCTAGGACACACCTAATGAAGGCACAGCTAGGACCAACCATGCCACACCTGAGGTGGCTTAGTTCAGTGCCCTGGGCAGCACAGCCACGGTAACAACAGGACTTTTCATGGGAGAAGGAGAGCACCATTCAAAAATATTATTTCATTTCAGAAGCCTCTTGCACCTCATCAGTGCAAAGGGAGACACGATGACAGCAAACACAGACCTGTCCTCACGCCCTTCCTGCAGCTCCATGCTGAGGGAGCAGCTGTCCTCCCCTCCTCCTGCCATACAGCACCAGCACTTACCTTCCCCTTCACAGCATCAATAACCCAGGCAGCTCTGGGGCCAGACCAGAATGAGTTAATGGGGTTACCAAGGGTTTTGCTGGCCTATTTTCCAGGCAGGCACCCTTTAATCTCCTTTGGAAACACCTTCACACAAAGGCTGGTACAGCAGCTCAGCTGGAGCCAGGATTTAACGTGGAAGAACTTGTCCCAAAGAGATTAAAAGCAGCAGTCAGGCAGTGACCCTCCTGTCAAACAGGCAGGAATTTCTCACCAGGGATGGGAAGGAGAGGAAGGCAGCCAGGTCCCAGGCACTGCTGCTAGAGCATGCCATGGCTCCCACCATCCATGCACCTGGCATGCTTCCCAAGGAAGATGGAGCAACTATGCCAGGAGCAGGGCTCACCCCCACAAGGTGCTGGCACGGTGCAAAGTGGCACCCCAAGCACTGTCTGGTTGCACAGCAGAGGAGCCTCCGCAGGAAACAGGAGGGAGAGCTTGCACCACTCATGATAAAGGATTAAATCCCCACTGCCCATACCCCTGAGCAATTCAGACAGGAAAATATGGCAACAGCACTGGAGGACAAGACAGCAGGGACTACCAGAAAACATACCAATATCACAGCTCTGCCTTATGGCCACAGAGGGGGAAAAGAGGGGTCAGAAAGTGGAAATTGGAAGAAAGAGAGTAGGAAAACAAAAAGGAGAGAGTGAAGGCTGGCAGAGGAATCCATGCAAGCACAGCTGAGCCATTCATTCCCCCACCTCCACCTTACCTGAGGGTCCCCAAGGCGACTGATGTCTGGATAAAGGTAAAAGAGGATTCCCTGGAATGCCCCAGGCAAGGAGACTCCTCTGATCAGCAGCACAATCAGCATGACGTATGGGAACGTGGCAGTGAAATAAACCACCTGGGAGGAGCAGGAAGGGACCAGTGTGAGAGAGCAGCACGGGCCAGAGCACACAGTGCCAGCCAGGAGCACAGCACTGACCCCCAGGCTGGGAGAGGTGGGCAGGGGTCAGGTCAGGCTGCTGTGCTGAGCACCCTGCTGTCTCCTGCAGCAGAAAGAAAGGCATTTTCAAATGCACTCAGGAAACTTATGACATGCCATTGCATGTCTGGAGCCAGAGGAAACCCTTCTAGTCCTAGGAGACATCCAGACCTGAGCCAGGCTGTCAGCAGGTGGGAGTCAGAGTGGGTCTACTGAAGCCAGTGGTGTAATATCTACATGCATCAGAGAAGGAGCTGTCTCCATATCCATTTTCACATCCCTACTCCAAACAGAGTCTGAGTGATGTACAGACAGTCTCTTCTCCATGGCATTTAGTGGCAAGGGTGAAGGGATGTGCAGGTAATGCCCTGGAACATGATTGCCACTGAAGAACCACCAGGGACAGTGCTGGGGGTCCCCAGCTCAGGGGAATGGCAAAGGGGTTGTGCCCAGCCCTTCTCACTGCAGTGACTCACAGCTGCTGCCTCTGAGTGACCCCAGTTCAATCACCCACCGTGGGCATTTCAGGCACAGCAGGGCTGCACACCTTGGAATTGCCAAACCCAAATTCCAGACCCAAACAGGACCTGGAACACGTGTCCTCTTGCTTTTTCTGCCACTAGCCCCATGAGCATTGCCAACACACTCAGGTAAGGTTAAAATCCTTCTCTAGCAAAGGAGCTACATCCCTTGGGGGAGTGCTGGAAACCAGTATCAGCTAATCCTTTCAGGGACTTCACCTCTAGTAAATGTGACACTCAGTCTGGGGACTACCAGGGTACTCTCAGGACTGTTCAGGCTAATTGCTGTAGCATGTCACAATGACACCACACTGCAGCCTGTTTCCCACACAAACTGATATCAAGAGCTCATGCAACCTCAACAATTCAAGTAATGTGATTAATCCTTTTTGCATTGCTTCCACACCTTAAAGAGTTATTGACCACCTTGAGAAGAGGTTGTTCATTATCATGCTAGGCCAAAAAAAGAAATGTTGCTTCTTCAGGTTTTTCCTGTGTGGACGTGCTGAGTGAGGACTTGCATCAGCATGCTTCACCTGAACACTACCCTACAGCTCTTTTCTCAGCTCTGGCACTTGTGCTCTGGAGAGCTCATCTCTGGGGAAACTGCAAAATGTAATGATGTGAAGTGACCCGTTTCTCACACCTGCCCATCCATCCAGAATAAGTTGTTTAAAATCCACCTAAACCCCACCATCTCTCAGTGGGAGTCACAGGCTGTGACTCATCTTTGGTGGTTTCTGCATTAGGGGATATCCTACTGAGAACAAGTATATGATTTCCCTGGACAGAATGACCGCTTCTGCTCTGCCCCTGGGTAATCTTCATTATCTCAGTAGTGATTGAAAAAGAGATTTTGTTTTCTGGATCCACTCTGATAAACTCCATCTGAACAAAACAATGTCCAAAGCACCTGATTCTGTGAGTCCTCCCCCAAGTCAGGACACACAGTGTCCTCCAGTGATTCAGTTTTGTATCACAGGACAGGATTTGAAAGATATCCCATCCTTGAAAACACCCAATACTAGACTATCATCTCTATCTGCAGCTCCAGGTCTTCTATGCATTTCATGTGCCCTGCTCTATGTATCTCAGCAGTCATGGATAACACTGACACAGAGATCAGTGAAAAACACCTCCTTGCCGAGGCTCTGGATTGCCTGAGATGTCTGGAGCAGGTTCATCCCTCTGAATCTGCATCCTGAACACTGAACCAAGGATAGGATCCTTCAGCACAAGTAAATGCCATCATTCCCCATAGGCCCAGATTTTCAAGGAGCCTCTGATTTAGAGCTGCACAGTGACAGTAAATCAAATCTGCAGGTCCTGCAAGTTTAACCATCATCACTGTATTTACCACACAACCAAAGTCTTCCTTCAGGAAATAACAGGATGCAAGTCTAAGATTTCTCAGCCCATGAAAGCAAGATTAAAAACAAAGATCATGAAAACAACTCATTGTCTTTAGAACCTTAGTGCATGTTCTTCCAGGATGCCAGGTTCCACATTCTTGGCTTAATCTCTAAATAACATCAGTTTTAGGAGCTCAGGGTACAAACTGGTACTTGTCTGGCATATGATTTGGATTCACATTTTGATAACATCCTACATGCTTTACAGCCTGTGTGCATTAGTGTGATAAGCTTTTCCCCACACAGTCACTCACACCTCCACCGAGACCAGAGGACTCAATTTGGAGAAGGTTTTGCTGGATTAAGATTGCCAAGCTTCTATCTAACAACAGGAACATCTGGATCCAATGAGATATTACTCAGTGCTTGGCTCAGACCCAATCTTTTTTATTTTTTGGGCATTGTTAGGACTAACTACATCACTAGGAACCTTGCCGGGATCAGTGTGATGTTCTGTCACATGCTGGTCAACAACACCCAGGGTTTTATTTGAATCTGATCCACACGCCTCGGCCAAGTGGTTCCATCTGTGACAACCTCCTGCCTGGGGGAGCACTCCTGGGGTCAGGCAGCCCCTGTGCTGGAGGATGAGAACCACTGCTGATCTGACATGGGTGATTTCAGCTCAGGGTGTTTGACCCTCCACAGGCAAATCCTCAAAATTCAGGAATATTTCTTTCCCAGTGGGAAGAAAGTTGTTGTATTCTCACAGCCATCATTTTAGTCAGATTATGAAATACGTGGAGGGCTGATAAACCTATGGACACTGTTGCTTCACTGAAAGAAGGTTTCTGTTTTCAAGATCTCATCATCACTAGTACTTTTTGCTAAAAATCACTTGCATTTGACTGAGAAGTTGTATCTAAAATGGATGGAATTTGTTCTCAGGACTTCCCACACTATGTTTGCTGTATCTTAATATACATTTGCTGTTATTAGACCGCCTCTGTTTTCTTGTACCAGGCCACCACAGCAAGCAGTTGCTCTTTTCTTCTAATTTTACTCTATGGAAACCAGAAAATACCATCCCTGCAAGCTTCTTGATTTCCCTGACATGTTCCATAATCCCAGACCATTCTGGAAGGAAGAGAAACTGCTAACATCTATGCCATCAACTTGATGGAAACAGGTGCAGCTAAAATTTACACCCCATCACACACGATGGCTCGTTCAAGACAGGCAAAGGCACCATTTAGAAAACACACTAAACCTTTTCATTTCCATCTGCTCTTGCTGGCTCCAGACAAAGCTGGCTGGGAATGGGGTCAGGAGGCGGTAGCAGAAACTAAGTAATGGGGTCAGTGCAAATGAGAGTGGCACTCTCTGTAACAGACAGCGTGGAGTGGAGCTGGACAGTCACACCAGCTCTTCCCAAAAACACTCAAAGAAATAACTCTGTGGTGACTAGTATGGGGAAAGAAAAAGGAGACCTTTATTGCTGGAGAACACGAGCAACTGTGGGGAGAGCTGGGACAAACAAAAAGCATAAAAAGACAACTCCTATGGTGCTGAGGCAGAGGGGGCTTTGTGGGCGTCACAGTTACCTTTGTTTATATCTAACGAATTTGAAGCTTTTCCAGCTGCACTTTCCAGCAGAGGCAAAAACATGCTGCTTGCTCACGCTGTGCTGGGAAGGAAGGGAACATGCAATCACCCCATACAGAGAAAAACTGCAGGGTCTCCTGAGCCTGTGGATGGAGAGGGACTAGATGGGGATATACAGCTTGGAAGTTATTGCTCTGAGATGCCTCAGTGCTCCCATCCTTTGCTGCCCAAAACCACAGAGCCTGGCTCACACTCCTGTCCTGGCTCACACTCCTGTCCTGGCTCACACTCCTGCTGCACACTGAGCCCTACAAGCTCCCACCAGCTTATGCAGACAGCAGCTCCCAGGGGACGTCAAGGACCTCTCTGAGCCTATAAAAGGTGAGCAGAACCAGTGCTGGGACCAAGGGAAGAGGCCTGACCTGAACCAGGGACTCACCTTGCCCGTGGACTTGACCCCTTTCCAGATGCAGAAGTAGCAGATGATCCAGGCCAGCAGCAGACACAGAGCCAGCTCCCAGCGGAGCCCCCCCAGGTGCTGGATGCCATCAGAAATCTTCAGCACTCTCCTCCTGCGTGGGGGGAAGCAAAGGAACACGCAAGGGTCACTGATGCTGCCCACCAGTGTTCCCAACACCCTGCTGGTTCTCTCCTCCTCAGTGCCTGATGGCTCTGGGGAGAAAAGCTGTCTTACTGACAAGGTTCAGGTCTGAGCTGAAAGCCTGGAGGAGTTAAGCAGTGCTCTTCTCTGGAAAATACTGCCAGCCGGGCAGGTCACACATGGACACACAGAGTTCACCTACATTTCTGACATGCTCCAGTCCTCACAGTGAGGGATACACTGCAGTTACCATGCAGAATCCATCAGGACCACCCAAGGAGAAATGCTGTCCAACCCCTTCTCCATAGCACACTTCCCTCCTTTGAGGCAGCCACATAATTGACCTCAGGATGTAGAGCGGCACAGCATCCTGTTCTGTGACTAAGACCCAACCAAGGCCACCATAATCCCCACTGCACAGTCAAAAGAGGCCACTTAGACCATCTTCTTGCAGCCAGTGTGGAGATAAAATCCTGAGCTACATGATACAAATGAGGTCAGATAATAGCAGCCTTTCCATCTCATGTGTATGTCAAATCTTCCTGACACTTACAAAAGTGAGGACTCATCCTCCTCCCTCTCCTACACCACACAGCTGAACCCAAATGTGAAACCCCAGGGTTCAGTCCCAGAAACCCAAGCCTGAGACAGGCAGAGAGGGACTTGAACAACACTGGAGCCCAGCCTGTTGCAAAAGACAGCAATTATCCCAAAATAAAGGTGCTGCTGGAGAGCCCCTGTCTAAGGCACACTGCTGCCCTCCTTGCCCCGCAGCCTTGCAGGGACTGAGGGGGTGAGAGAGGGGTTGGAAAAATCACACTGCTCTCTCCAATACGCTTTGTCATGTTGCTTTTTGCCTCCTTCTAAGGACGTGGACTCTACCCAGTGCAAAGGGTGCCACTGGACTGGAACTAACTGGGTGAAGCCAGAAGAGACCTGTGGAGTGTGCCATCAGCCCAGTGGCAGGTCAGAGCTCCTCAAAGAAATGCTGGCCTCCTACCTCCCTGCCCAGGGAGGGCAGGAACAGATGCTGCATCAGAAGCAATGGACAGTGGAAATTTCCAATCCCATGCTGTTTATTCCCCAGTAACACAGGGATGGTCACAGCAGTGATAGAAACAACAACTTTTCCAGGGTTCAGCCACAGGAAAAGCAGTCTGAGGCCACCATCTAATCACTTGTGAGCAACAGGCAGAGGGAGAGCACAGGCTCAGGGAGCACACAGGAGACTTAAAGAAAACTTAAAAACTTTGGAGTTTAAAAGCAGTATCCTTGTGCTGAGCTGAGGAAGCCCTGGGGGTGCTGTGTGTGTGCTCCATCCATCCCCGAGGGGAGGTGAGGACAGAGCCCTCCATCCCTCCAAACACACAAGGGAAATGCACGGGGGCAGCAGGGGGGTTCCCTGCAGGTGTCCAGCCAGGGCTCAGTGCTTAACTCGGCCTGCTGAGGATCATCAGAGATCCTGAGCCAACAGAGCTGTGCCTTTGTGACAGATATGAAGCTACTCTGTACCCCAGGGTAACTAACACAAGGGGAGAGAACAATGGACATAAGGGACCAAATTTCAGTGTAAAGTTTTCTGACCCCAGCACTTTGTTTCCATTTTGGTGAGTTTCTCTCCTCAGCATAACTTGAATATTAGCTGCCCTATGGTGAAAACGTCACTTTTTCTATTTTTTGAGCTAAGAACAGTGCACATACAGAAGTCACCACTCACCATGCCAGGGCCTCCTGGGAACATGCTGGTATCACACAGCAGCATGGATTCAAAGGAAAGAGGTCAGTCAGACCAAAAAGGCCAAAAGGTCCAGAGGAACAGGGACAAAGCATGACAGAAGGACACAATCAGGTGGCTCTGAGGCATCCCAGCACAGCCCCAGAGCAGCACCGTGGGCACAGTGAAGTTAACCCTGACTGGCAGGGCTGCCCCTGAGAGCCTTCACTCTGACCTGCCCAGCTTCCCCCTTTGTGTCCTCTTCTGGCAAGGGTGGGTTAACACATGTGCTACTGCAGTTCATCCCTTGCCCAGGGGAGTTCTGTCTGAGAGGGAAGGGTGTCCCTCACTTACTCCCAGAACTCGATGACCGGGGACGTGGCGTTTTCACTGGTCACGTTGAGTGTGGAATTCGCCTTCTGGAGCTCCAGGCAGTTCCCTGTGGGAAAGGCAGGGACAGGAGAACTGTAAGCAGCAGTGTTCGGAGTACCAGAGGATCTGAAAAACCCCTCCCTGCTCATCCACAGTGTTGACACTCACTGACATTGACTCTGGGACAAGTTTTGTATAGTCCCAAGGATGCACCAAAAAATCCCTTCTATGGAAAGGATGGCAAGAAATCTAGGACACTTAAGACAAGAGCATTTAATTTTCCTTTCCAGTGGGTACAGTCCTGATCAGCACTGGGTCTGTGGCTAGCACACAGAACAAAGAGGGCACCCATGCTAGCTGGAGCCCCAAGCAGGAGTCACCAGGGAGGTCACACTGCAGAGCACTGCTGCTCTGCAGCACAGACCCAGATCAACCAAGCCTCTCCCACAAAAGTGCCAAGAGCACTGCAGTGACCCAGCACCCCAAACCCTATGTCCCACCCACACAGGAGCAGGACACTCTCTTGAAGCTTGGCCCTGGGCAGCAGCAGGTTTCCCTCAGCTGGGATCTCCTGGGGGACAGGGAGAGGGCTCCACACCCACCTGTGTTCCACTCGTGGTCACAGCTGCCCCAGGGGAGGTCAATGGTGAAGGAACTGAAGAGATAAAACAAGGCCCAGGCCAGGACAATGATGTAGTAGAAGTTGAGCAGGATGACGATGACCTGTGAGGCGTAGCCAATTCCTGCAGAAAGGGACCCCAGAGGCAGGTGACCCACAGGCCAGGGACAGGGACAGGATTCCCTCTGGGAGCTGCTCCCCAGTGTCTGTGCCTGCTGCTCTGCATTTTGACTGTGCTGCTGGATCAGTGTCAGTGGGGTGGCCACCAGGGCCACCATCCCCTCCCCAAAGGCCACTGTCCCACATCAGTGACCACCAGTCCTGCCTCCCTGGCATGGCCCTCCCCAGTGAAAAGGTGGCAATGGGAGGGACACTGGGCAGGGGCTGAGCAGGTTATGGTTGGAACACCACCCAAAGGGGCAGAAACATACAGTGGTGTGCACCTGCTGAGTCACAGCTCTTCTAACAAAATCCATTTTAAAATATTTTTCGCTTTTATTTGGGAAGCTCTTTCATTAACACTGCGCACCTTCTCTGGGAGGCATTGGAGAAGCATGGAAAGGTTTTGGCCTGTGAGGAGGAGGCAGCTGTGACTTCCAAAGAAATCAGGGAGATTGCCTTGAGGCTGGATAACTGTGATGAAACAGTGCTGGAAACAGAGGATCTGACTACTAACAATTCATTAAGAGAGCTGACACCTTCACCAGTAAGGTTTTACCCAACCTGCAAACTCACAGAGATGACAGAGCATTGACTTAAAATAAAACAGCAGCATGCTTAAGTTCCTCATAACCACCAGCAGCATTCTCTCCATTTACCTCTTAGAGAACAACCTTGGTTGGGCACAAAGCTCCAGGCCAAAGCTGTGGCCACGAAGAAGGAAACTGGGGTGCATTGTAACAGTGAGAACTGTTTGGTGAAGAAGGTGATCCATTTTTCCAGCAGGATTTTGGAAAGGGGACCCTCTCAGAAGGTGGGGAGGGGATGTGTGGAGTTGTATAACAATCCATAGAGGTGTACAACAATCCAGGCTGTGGGGAGACACCTCTCTGCTCATCCCCCCAGGGTTCCAGGGTGTCCCCACCTGGCCAAGCCCTCCCAGCTCCCTCCACTCACCTTCAAAGAGGGGACAGATCCTCCTCCAGGCTGTCACCCCTCCCTGGCTGGTGTACTGCCCCAGTGCTGTCTCCAGGAAGAACACTGGGATCCCACAGGTGAAGAGGAAGATGAGGTAGGGGATGAAGAAGGCACCTGGCAGATTCAAGTGGCAGACAGAAAAATCAGCCCCATGAGGGGACTGAGGTCAGGCTGTCTCCAGCCAGTCACCAGACAGCCTTGGAGGGAGATTGGAAGATCACAAACAGGATGCCAGGAAAAAAAAGTTTTCCTCACATTTCATCTTCTGGAGTGATGTGATTACATGAATAATTCAGTATGTACAAAGAATGGAGAAGAAAGTTGTGAATAGCTGTATGGAAATAGAGAAGAACACTGCTGTAAAGACATTATGACTCCTAATCAGGTTGGTGGCTCCTTTCACATTGATTATTGTGGCTGAATAAGCTGACAAACCCATGGATGCCAATACCAGGGCTCTGAGGAGCACATGGAGACTGACACTTTTGCCCAGTCTGCGTTGGTCTATCATTTCCTTGGCAAAAAGCAGCAGACATGCAAAGGAAGAGCAAATAGTGCAGGAAATCTGTACCTCAGAGCAGCACCAGGGCTGCCCTCCTGCTCCAGCCCTGTCATGGAGCAGGCAGGGAGAGATTAAATGCTTCAGGCTTCTGATTAGCCCAGGCTAATGTTAATTGCAGTAACGGCCTTTACCCCTCAGAGCACAGGCACCAGCCCCAGGATGGTCCATGCCCATCATGTGCCACCCACACGTCATGTGCCACTGGAGCTCTCAGGCCCTGCTGGGAGGCAGGACACAGGTCAGGGAGGGGGCAGAGCCAAGCAGAGAGCAGCATCTTGGTGGGCTCAGAGGGCAGACAGGGTCACAGGGGGCAACCCAGCCAGGCACGAATTGTGATTTCTCTGCACAGCCTTTTCCCTGCCTGGGTGATGCTCACTGGCTTTGGGCTCAGCTGGGTGGGGATGAATGAGGAATAACAATCCTGGGGCTCCAGAGAACTCAAAACCCAGGAGATTTCATTAAGAAGCTTAGTTAGCAGGGGCTGGGAAAGGGAAGGGGCACTTTGGAGACTGGCTGGGATTCCCACCCTGTGCTCATCTCAGCCAGGTAGAGAGTCACAGCCCCCCCGTCCCACAAAAAAAAAAAAAAAAAAAAAAAAAAAAAAAAAAAAAAAAAAGGAAAATAGACAGGGAAGACACAGCTTGGCACTCCCTGTGGACAAACAGGAGCTGAAAGGGGTGCTGGCTTAATGGTTTGACTCAATGATCTTAGAGGCCTTTTCTAATCTCAGTGATTCTGTTCCCTGGCAGCCCTGTGGGAACATTGCACACCTGCCCACACACTGTCCCTATACCAGTAAATAAAAATTGGTGAAGGCAAATGGCATGGGAATGGATGTCCCAACACCTTCCCCTCAACTCCCCACTTGCACAAAATCATATCACCATGAAAGTCAAGCCTGTTGCCAAGAAAGACTGCTGTCATATAAAAGTTTGTATTTAACTAAACTCCAGGAGAGGTCTCTGAGGCAGCAAGTCAAGCTTTCCAGCCCAGTTTTCCCCTGTTTTCAGCCTGCAGTCTGGCCTGTCCCCAAACCTCTGTTATCTGGAGTTTCAGGAAGGTTTCAGTTGACTTAGAGGATGAGTCCTGGGCTCTGTGTGATTAACACTATCAGTATAATTTAGCTAAAATAGATGACAAAGAAATGTATCATTTTAAAAAACTTTTCCCAATTGCTTGTTTGTAGGGTGTTTTAGGGGGAAACTCTCTGGCCAAGGCCTGGCCCTGGCGGGTAGAGCCATGTGCCATCAGATCCAGGGGTTTCTGTGCTAAAAGTATCATCAAGTCACTTTGACTTGCTGATTTGGGCTTATAAAAGCTGGAGACACTTTTGGGGGGAGTTTGGAGACCTCAGCTGTGGGTGGATGCACAGTGTGGGATTTCCCCAGTCTCCAGGAAGGGCTCTCCAGGTCCTGGCTGTGGGATGGGGCCCCCCAGCCACTGGAGCTCTGGCTGATGCTGGGGCATTCAGGCAACTGGTGATGGATCTCCCTCAATCCCTTTCTCTCACCTAGCCATGATTAGTGCATTACCTTGCTTCCTTTTACTCGTTGCTAAAGCCAAGTAGTTTTACTCAATGTATAATTTTATTTTTGTGTTGCCTTTGTAGTCATAATAAAGACCATTCTTTCCATGGGTGTCTGTGTTCTTTAAAAGGCCCCTGTCAACTGGCAGAACAGGGGACACAGGGAGAAATGACTCCCTAAGCAGCCCCTGTGCCCTCCCCATCTCATTTTCAGCAGAGGGGCCTCGGGACTGGCAGGTGTGGGCAGCTGGGGAGGGGGTGCAGTGCTGGCAGCCACACCACCAGACAGGCTTCCCTGGTATTTCCCAATCAGTGGGGCCAGCCTGCCCAGGGAGGGCCTGACCCTGCCTCTGCAGGGGAAAGCAAGAGCAAACAAGAGCAAAAAGAACAATTTTTTCTGCTTTTCTTTGTTGTTTTTCACTACTATGTAGGGCTTTGGTATCATGCACTGAGCATTAAATGTGTAAGGGACTACACTTCCTTCGTTATGTGAAAATATCCCTAAAGAAAGGAAGAGTGACTGGCTCTTTGCATAACTCAGATTTTGCAGATACCATTTTCTTGAGGAGGCTCATATCCAGGCAACAAAGCAAGAGCTGAGAGCAGTTATCACCACTGCCTGCACACAGTTCAGAAGGCAGGGAGAGAGTCATCCAGCAGGGCAGAACTACCCCAGACTGATGGGAGTGCTGGCACAGGAGTGAATGGTTCTAGGCTGGCTATGATTGACCTGGGGCTGGAAATTAAATAAAGGCCCTGCACCTTTATGGAAGAATGGGAGAAGCAAGTGCCTGGACCAGCATTCCTAAAGGAGTATAAGGCAAAACCTCTGGCAACTTTTAAATTCAACTTGAGGCATTCCAAGGGTTTTGATGCAGTGCTGTCTGTAATGGGCTGGGTTCCATGGGAGCCTTGTGTCCTGCACCACCTCATCACACTGCTCTGCCCCAGGAGAAATCTGACAGAAACTGCTTTCCTCAGATTCTCGTGCCCCATCCTTGCTCTAGCCTTATGGAAAGGGGGCAGGAGGTGAAAAATCTGCCTGGGACTTCAAATTCCTCACAGCCTCTACTGCTTCACAGGACTTTGCCTCATGCCCATTTCTCCGGGGAAAAAAGGCTGAGAAATCCCTTTGTGTCTTGGCTCTGCTGCTCATGCACAGCTCCCCTCTCCCCAGGGCACTCCCTGAGCTCTCCCCTGGCCCCAGGGTGCCTGGACAGGATTCCAGGTCCTGCTCCCATCAGTGGAATAGTACCCAAGGAAAGCTGCAGCACTGGGACCAGACACAGCTCAACAAGCAGCCAAGAAACATTTCCCACAGAAAAAGAACATGTGGAAAATTTCTCCTTTTTCAACAGGGAAAGGGGCTGCCTGACCACCTGGCGAAAGGAAACAAGCACTGAACAAAGCACGGCGTGAAAGTAGCTAAACAGTGTTTAATCCTCTTTTATACCCCTGGGATGAAAGCAGTTTAGTGAGGCCCATGAGACTACCCCGGGCTCAAGGCAGGGGATTTCAGCCCCGGGTCCTCAGTGCTCACTCCCTGCCAGCTCCCAGCCAAGGGCTGCTTCCCCTCTCCCCTGCCCTCCTGGAGGGCCCAATTAGCAGCCAAACACCAGACAGGGAGAGCAGCTCCCTCTCTCCACACATCTCTGAGCCAAAGTTGGGAAAAACTCTGTGTCTTCATTTTTGAAAGCTTTGTCCTTTAAAAGGCAGCCACAAACAGTGGAAGCCCCCAGCAAGGCTCCACCTGCACAGCAAGCCCAGGTCTGCTGCCAAGGCACAGTCCAGCCTGGCCCCAGGGGGAAGGCTGAGCACAGCCTGAGCAGCTCTGCAGTGCTGGCACCTCGGGGCCAGCAGGAACACCCTCCTGCTTCCCTGGCTCTGCATCAGCCACCTCCACCTGCACTCTCACAGCCCTGCCGTGGGGATCAGAGGCAGGGTCCCCTGTCCCCCACCTTACAGCTCCAGTGGGTGCCAAGGGAGTGCCATGTGGGGCAGGAGTGGTGGTGTACTCCTACCGAGGCAGGAGAAACCCTTCCCTCTGCCCTGTCCCTGCACCAGCACCCTGCACACACATGGACCCCATGGACACACACAGGAGCAGGACCTGTGCTCAAGAACTCCTGGGAGTTCCCCTGGAACTTTCCTACTCACAGAGCCTCCAAAGACACTGGGGCCTCTCACAGCACTCCCTGCTCTCCCACCAGGACCCGCCATCAATTTGCACAGGATGCCTGAAGTGAGACTCACAGCTCAGAAAGCTGAGTTGTCTCCCTGCTCTTCCAGCCTTCCCTCTGCATATAACCCCCCACTTCACCAGCCGGAGGGGAGGCCCATTCATCTCAGGGAAACACAGCTACAGCCATCAGAAACCCTGGGATATTGCCACTGTCATCCACGTCCCACTTGGTTCAAAACAAAGCCCTGGTGGGGGCCCAGCTGGCAGGACCATTTCAGCAGGTTGGCATCTTCTCTTTGGCCCCATGATTTGGGCACAGCTGAGGAGCTGGCAGGGATGGAGGGGGTGCAGGGGGCCCTGGCTGCACTTACCTCCACCGTTCTTGTAGCAGAGATAGGGGAAGCGCCAGACGTTTCCCAGGCCAATGATCTCCCCAGCCACAGACAGCACATACTCCAGCTTGTTGTTCCACTGGCCACGCTCCAGGGTCTGGTCCTCCTCCTCTTCTTCCTCCTTCTCCTTCTCCATGCCAGGGTGTGTGGGCACCATTTCCCCATTGCTGACAGCACCGGGGACTCTGTAATCCATCCCACCTTCAAAAAGAGTTTCCTTCATTACATTCAGCACAAGCCTTGCAAAGAAGCAGAAATTTGGACCATGGGAGGCAAGAGAGAGGCAAGAACATGCACACACACCCCTCAAACTGTTCTCCTCTTTTGCCTCATACCAATTCCTGCTGGTTCTCAGAGTACACATGCATTTTCACCACTGAGTCCAAAACCAGTCCTTAAAAGCCACTATTAGTTACATTATTTTAAATTTCCTCATCTCAAACCACTCCTGTCTCTGGAAGCCCATCCTCTAATCCCAGTGTTACACAGAAGACCCATCAGGTCAGCCTGGAGCTCCCACTGTGTCAGGTGGGGGAACAGACTTGGGGCTGGAGGGGGATGACAGCAGGATCAAATACTTGACAAGGTATTTTATAAGGGTTTCTCCTATTTTCTGTTGCTGCCTACCAAGGCCTGGTTTTACAGACTATGCACTGGATGCGCAAAGCACACAGAAGTCCTAGACACAGGAATGGAACAAACTGAAACAACAGGAAAACAAGTTTATCCTTTCAATGGCATCAACTGCTGCTGACAACCTTCAAGGCTACGTGAAAAGGTGATTTTCAGAATGATGCTATCCTTGTAAGAGCAGGATAAAGTGTGAAGAAGTCATTGGCATCTGGGTTCTTCCTTTCTCAATGTCTGCCCCTTTCCCACAAAGCTCCCCCAGTACTGCTCTCAGATCCTATGGCACCATCTCCAAATAAACACATCTGTGCTGAGAGAAGATCAGCAGAGGGCAGGTGGGCACCACTTCACTGCCCCAGGTACCTCCAGGAGGTGGTGAACACCATTTGGAAGGGTCAGGGAGGGTTCAGCCTGCTCCTTCCAGGCAGGATGCCCCACTGGCTGCAAAGTTCTACTGCAGAAAGAGTGAGGATTGTGGTTCTGACCCATTCCCCGTGTCAAAGCTGGGACTGCTGGCCCCTCGTGCTGAGGAGGGCAGGGCAAGGAGGGCAGGGCAAGGAAGGCAAGGAGGGCAGGGCAAGGCAAGGAGGGCAGGGCAAGGAGGGCAGGGCAGGGCAAGGAGGGCAGGGCAAGGAGGGCAGGGCAAGGAGGGCAGGGCAAGGCAAGGAGGGCAGGGCAAGGCAAGGAGGGCAGGGCGAGGAGGGCAGGGCGAGGAGGGCAGGGCAAGGAGGGCAGGGCAAGGCAAGGAGGGCAGGGCAAGGCAAGGAGGGCAGGGCGAGGAGGGCAGGGCGAGGAGGGCAGGGCAAGGAGGGCAGGGCAAGGCAAGGAGGGCAGGGCAAGGCAAGGAGGGCAGGGCAAGGAGGGCAAGGCAAGGAGGGCAGGGCAAGGCAAGGAGGGCAGGGCGAGGAGGGCAAGGCAAGGAGGGCAGGGCAAGGCAAGGAGGGCAGTTTCCCCGCACAGAGCCAGCCCTGCAGCCCCAGCCTTGACATTCATCCCCGCCAGGAGAGCAGGGAAAGGCACTGGCAGCAAATGACACTCTCCTCTGTCCGGGGAGAACTAAAAAAAAGGTCAAATCAGCACTTTCAACCTCTCCCCTTCCCCCTAACACGGTCCCCCTATAAAACACTTGGGGACACTTGGGAAGAGGAGTAAGGAACACTGGCAAGGGTTTGACAGCAAGGCAGGGCTGGGAGGACCCCTCCCCGCTGGAGAATGATTAAACAGGCAGAAAAGGCTCGGTGACCTCTCTCTCCCCCGGGCAGGGTGAGGGGCACAGGGCACGGGCAGAGGGGACAGGGACAGGGGACAGGGGTGCTGTTACCTTGCGGGCGGCGCTGGCGGGGCGCGGGCGGCGGGAGCGGCGCGGGCAGGACAGAAAGGTGCCGGCTATTTAAAGTGTGCAAAGGAAAAAAAAAATCCAGCGGTGGTGTAATCCTAGACTTCGCCCAACCCACATTCCTTCCCCCACCCCCCAGGGCCGGACAAAACCCTACACATGACTGATTTCATGGCCAGAGCGAAGGGGCTCGTTCCCCCGCCGGGAGAAGGGCTCGGGTGGCTCGGTTCTCCATCGCCTCCTGTCCTGTCCTGTCCCGCCCCGGGACAAGGGACACCAGGGCTCACAGGTGTCCCCGCAGCCTGCCCCAGGGAGCTGGAGCCCCGCCGGGAGGAGGTAAGAGACAAAACCTGAATTTCCCGTGAATTCCCCCCGTGGCCGCTCCTTGGCGGGGTGGCGGGCACAGGGCAAGGTCCCATCACAGCCCGACCCGTAATTTCCAGGACTCTGGTGTGGCCAGGAGCTCAGGCAGGCGGCAAAGCTGGGAATCAACCCAGCCAAGAGCTCTGCTCCTTCTTCCTAAGGGCCCAAACGGCCCCATTCAGAAATCTGGCAGGTTGCAAACTCCCTTCCCTCATGAGCACAGAGGGATCTTTGGCGCTGGTGTTTCCCAGGAGCAGCTCTGCCCCATCCCGGGACTCCACCGGGGAGACTCTGCCCCATCCCGGGACTCCACCGGGGAGGCTCTGCCCCATCCCGGGACTCCACCGGGGAGGCTCTGCCCCATCCCGGGACTCCACCGGGGAGGCTGCAGTGGGAACAGACCAAGCAGTAGATGAAAAGTTTTACAGCAAGGAGACAAGGCAGCCCCAGCTGTGCACAGCCAGCACTGGGCTGCAAAATGAGCTGCTCTTACCCCAGAAGGAGGTTTTGGGATTACAGCAGGTAATGATGGCATTAACTCTGTGCTTAGAGGCCACAAAACAGAACAGGATAATATTATTATTCATGGTGGATATGCTACAGCTGGGATGGTCCAAGGATATACATGAGACAAGGTTTTAAAATATTTTTATTACATCTGTTGATAAATATCTGAGGCAAGAGAGAACGGGGGGGAAATAACATTTTTGGGGTCAGTGTCCTTGGATGAGGTGTGCAGAGTGGCTGCAGAGTACAGGATATCTGAGAAGGCAGAAGGAGAACAACAGGAAAGAACCAGCAAACACTTGGTGTCACCACATGGATCTGGTAAATCCACACAGCACCAGTCTTCCCACTGGAGAAACAGGGAAATGGAGCAGAGGCAGGAGGAGGTAAGGAATTAATTCAGCCAAGGAGTGATTAAACATGCAACAACAACTCACTTCAGGAACAGAAAATTTTCTTGGCTGAAAAGAGGTTGACAACAAAGGTCCAGGAAAAAGGAAGACAAAGATGAATATGTTATTCACTACATGTCACAGTATAACAACTAATGGCATTTGATGAAAAATGCAGATTTTTAAAAAAAATAAATACTTTTTCCTCCCATTGTGCATACTTAATTAAACATGGTACCTGTGGCCATTACCACAGAATATTATTTGGAAAGGGACCCACACAGAGCTGCTCCTCTTCCACAGCAGGTAAACAGTTATTGGGTGGTCCAAATTAGTGATTCCTGAAAACCAGGGAAGAGGGTTTTCTCCTCTAATTCCTCTTCCAGAAGAGAAATGATCCAACATGGTGAGAAACAGAGAACATCCCCCTTTGTGCAGAAACCACCTCACAGTGAATAGTGCAGCTTTAAACAGGGTTAGAACGCAGGGATTAGAAACATCAGTAAAGACAAATATCTTGCCTTGTGCAACAGATTGGTGTGAGGAGAGAGAGGAGATCGATTAGGGAAATATTTCTATAGATTCTCAAACTCCTGCATTCATCAGCCCCATGCATGAATATCCCTGGGTAAGCACAATTACTGCAGTGTGCAGATAGCAGCAATCTTATCAACAAGACGACAAGCTAATTGGCAGGAACTAATAGACTATGATAGGAAAATGTGCAGTCAATTACAGACTATTTGACTTCCACCCAGTGAGATAAGGACTGCGCTGAACACAACAATAACCCGAAAATGAAAACAAATGTTCAATGTAAACATAAGCAGCGAGGGGAAATGTTAAATCTACAAGTGCAAAAGCAAGCTGGAAAATCCTGA
Source organism: Zosterops lateralis (assembly GCF_965231275.1). NCBI lineage: Eukaryota > Metazoa > Chordata > Aves > Passeriformes > Zosteropidae > Zosterops > Zosterops lateralis. The sequence continues at coordinate 408,792 of NC_139765.1, forward strand.
GCAAAGCATGTTTAAAGTAAAACACCACTTTACACATATTCTGGAGTGAACTAAGAAAAAGTCCATATGGTTCTGGGAGATATTACTTGAAAGACTGATTTTTTTTTTTAATCTTTCTACAGAAAATAGAAAGTGAGAAGAACCAACAATACCACAAAGGACCAGTTAAGACTACAGAAAATAAAATATACTTTCAATACATAGTTTAGAAATGGTAGAAGGCAAAGAAATTGAGTGGGATTTTAATCGACCCATTAGAGGCAATGAAAAATCTGAAGGGAAAAATCCAAAGGATGAAAATCTCAATGTCTAAGATTTTGAGTTTAACTGTATCTAAGGCGAGGGGAATAAAAGAGACAGTCAGAAACAAGCTTTATCAAACAGGTTTGCAAAAACAAATAAGAGAAATGGAAAAATGCGAATCTTAAAAAAAAAAAAAAATTAAAAAGGAATAAACCTAAGTAATATGCATGCTGTGGTAATAGCAAAACAGCTTCATCCAGAGATCCACCAAAATAACAGCATTTAAAAAATATTTGGGTAGATACACACACATACATTTACATGTCTAAGGAGAACAGCAGTGAAGAGCTTGTAGCAGTGTGTGCCACCTGGGATGGTGCAGGCTGAACCCCCCAGCAGCTGCAGGGCACCTCCCAGTGCCACCAGGGCTGGCGAGTGGCAGCAGTGACACTGGCACCTGTCCCAGGAGCACCACTCTGGTGCCAGCCCCCAGCGTGGCCCAGGAGGTCACTGTGTGGGTGCCTCCCCGAGGAGGGAGTGCCCACAGGTCCTGCAGATCCAGGCAGGCTGCCAAGCACTGAGCAGCTGCACCAGCTCTGCAGCTGGGGCACAGCTGGCTTAGACATTCCTCCCCAACTCCCCTTCTGGAAAAGAGCAGCAGCTCTGGACCAGAGGGGGCACTGTCAGTGCCTCATGCCTCGGGGAGGAAAAGAGCTGGAAAATCCTAAAGGTTATTGATTCATGTTGCATGTTGTTCCTGTCTTTCTCTTTACCTTAGAACCTTTGCCAAGATTTCTGCCTTCAGCTTGATCCCAGCCCTCCACCAGCAGCTGTGGCTGTGCTACCAGGGAAAGGAAGCCCAAAGAAAAATATGGAACAAAAGCCTCTGGAGATAAAATGGTCCTTCGGCTTTGCCTGGGACAGATGAGCATAAGAAGTGGCCCTAGCCCACCCCAGGAGTGCTGATGCTTCATGCTCTGGGAGGAACCACAGAACCTCCTCCCAGGTCTGGTCTTGCTTCACATTTATGTCCTGCTGAGCAGGGAACAAGTGCTGGATTTCTCTCCTCCAAAGCACTGAGCCATCTTCCAGCTGCCTGGAGAGAGAGTTCAAACCTAAAAAGAGGAGGGTTTCAAAAGGCACCTTCATAGAGGAATGAGGAGGGGAAAAGAGGAGAGGGAAATGTTTATGGGGAGACAAACACAACCTCTCACTGCTGGGCAAGTAGCAGCTACTTTAAAATGAATTATGCCCCAAACCACCAAAGTCTTTCCAGGAGAGTGGCCCAGGCACAACTGCTGCTGCTGCTCAGTATTCCCAACAGGAAGAGCCATCAGCCATACCTGGCCTTTGCTGAGCACTGAGAGCAACTGTGCCCCCAGTGCCACCTCCCCCTCTGCTCCTCTGTCCCCCAGGACAAACTGGCTCCAGTGTGTGGAGGCAATGCAGTCCTGTGACTGAGCCACCTCCCAGCCTCCAGGAACACCTTCTGCTGGTGCATTATCTGGGAACCAAAGGCCAGAGCAAACACGATGCATTTCCTCCATCTGATAACCACCCTGCTACTGCCCTGATCAGCCTGAAAATGTTGTTCAGCTTAAAGCAACCATGGCTGTATGAGCAAAATTGTCACAAATATAACAGGAAGGGGATAAGTAGAGCCTGGAACATTACAGCACCTGGAGTCTGCTCAGCAGAGAAAGAAGCCAAATTAAGCACAAAGCATTGACTCCTGCTTGAGGCACTAAGCTCTGTCCCAGAAAGGCACATACTTTTTGAAACTACAGTAGCAGAAGCACAAAACCAGAGCCTGCAGTCCCTGCCTGGCAGAATATCCTGCTGCAGCCTTTCAAACAACCTCATTCAGAGACAGCCTCCCTAGTGAATAACTGCTTCCCAATAATGGATTGAAGAGGCAGAATCCTGAGGCTGGAAGAGCCCTGTCCTTGCTGGATGTCTGCAGAGCAGCAGAGGCCTCACTTCCATGGCCAGGTTTGTGTGTGACATCCTCTGTGTGGACACTGAGCTCGGCACACTGGAGACAAACAGGTGACATTTCTGCATGAGCCAGAGCTCAGGGACAGCTCAGAGTGTGGGCTGGGATGCTCAGAGTGCTGGAAAACCTGCTCCTGAGGATGTCACTGCTGTCCCCCCACACCTCTGCAGGCAGGAGCCACGGGCAGTGCTCACACAGTGCTCGGTGTGTAGGTGACTGTGCTGGTTTGTCCCTCTCCCTGACCATGGCAGAGCACAGGAGGAGAGCAGCTGACACCGAAAGAACAGTGTCCCTACACCTGCTTTGGCTGCAGCAGGAATTCCCAGCAGCAGCAGATTCCTGTCACCACTCCCTGGGCTGTGCCCAGTGCCAGCAGTTTCCCCCAGCCCAGGAGGAAAGCAGAAGGTTCTGCCTGGGTGTTGGGAGCACCAAAGCCCAGACTACAGCAGGAACACTCAGCATTGCAGGCACAGGTGCAGCAGGAGTGCAGGAGGCAGATCTGCACCTTACCTCTGCTTTGACTTCTCCTTAGTGCCCTGCCCCATTGAACACTGGCCCTTTGCACCCATGAGCAAGGAAAAGGGCCTTTTCAGCTCAGAATTCAAAAGTATCCTCATTTCTTTATGGGCAAAATGAAAGCACTGCAAGGTTATGCCCTTATAAGCACATAAATATAGATACCTACATATGTGTTTATAAAATAATAAAACACAATATGATCAGGAGCTGAGTAACACACAAAAACTCCTGAGCCTGAAAACTTCAATTTTATTTAGCATCTCCTTCTACTTTTCCCTCAATTCCATCAGGCACCACCAGTTCTCAGGCCCCTTTCCTATTCCCACTTTACCAGCCACCTGAACAAACCCTTGCAGAGTAACAGTGGGAATAAACCCTGAACACACATTAGGGAGAGGGCAGAAGTCACTGCTCTTCCAAAATCCAGTCATGGGCTTCCTGATGTGAAAGTTGGTAGTTGCATCAAGCAATTAAAACCCACCAGTTTGTTGTTGCAGCCAAGGAAACAACTGGAGGACATTTTCATACCAAAGGAAATCATCATTCCAGCAGTGGTGCTGAAGTGGCCCAGGAGTGAGAGGCACAGGATGAGCAGATTGCTGAGGTCAGGGGAAACTGAGGGACAGAAAGGGAGCTCTATATTGGGACCACAGGGGTCTTTCCTTATCCTCTGCACATCCTACTCCTTTGAGGTGAAGATACAAGTCTGAAAGCATCTGTCTGCAGAAAGAATGACATCAAAGCCATTGCCAGGGATTTGCATGTCCCTGCACCCTGCCTGCCTGCAACGGGGATGTTCTGGCAAGAAAAAAGGAAAAAACTTTTCTCAGTGGTTAGACAGGTACTCACTTAACTGAAACCTGACAGAAAACCCATAATCTGCTTTTAAACAAGCAAGATTTGAGCAGTGATCTCACAGCAACTGCTCATACCAACTTAAATACCCTAAAAAGTAAAGAAAAAACAAAAAGATACTTTTTAATTCAGGACTACTGGGCTGGTAACTACTCAGAACACAATGTTTCCATTCTGGGACTTTTTCATTCACAGCTACTGGGCTGGTAACTACTCACAACACAACATTTCCATTCAGGGATGAAGCCAATAATCTGTTGACACAGTGAGAGGTCTTCAGAAGTTTCTCAAAAAAGTAGTTTTCTATGCAAACGGGGACAAAGTGAAAACTTGGACATGCAAAAAATGGTCAAAAATAAATAAAACATGAGTTCAGTTTTTCCAGCTTCCAAAACCCAGAATTATGGCAGATTTTAAAAAAATCCTTGCACTGCCAGGAGATGTTCTCTCTCAAAAACATTGCAGGCAGCCCTGGTCTGAGCACAAGGAGGGAGTGAGAGCTCCTGGCCCCTGCCCAGCAGCAGCAGCTTCTCTCTTGTTTTGCTCCTCTGGGCACCAGCAGCCAAGGCAGGGCAGGGGGAAGCAGAGACACCTGTGCTGCTGCCAGGCTTCTCCTCCAACCTCCCTTGGCTGCCCTGCTGAGGTCCCTGCACTCACCCCCTGCACAGGCTCTCAGCCTGCTGGGGCTCAGACACAACATGAGCAAGACCTGGAGCCTCCACTCAGCTCCCCAGGCGGGTGGAATTCTGCCCGAAGCAAGAATCACAAGCCTTCATACCATGGCTCCATCCCCTGTCCACAAGTCATTCCTGTTCCTGTAGTCAGTTGCAACATATGGCACCGAGTCTCTTTCAGGCTTATTCATTTCTCCTCAAAGAAAAAAAAAAAAAAAAGTAATTTGTCAGTTTTGATAACTTAAGGCAATCTTATTTATGTCTTGATGAGTGCCAGAGATGAAAAAGTTAAGCTTCAGAATAGATGCAGCTGATGCCTGCAGAAAGCCAATAACCCTTCCAGCCAGGAGGAGGAGAGGCAGGGGAGCAGGGAAGGGGTGCCCAGGCACAGAGGGTGCAGTGGCACATGGATTGGGTCTGCTTGGGTTGACTCTCACACACTCAGAGGAGAAGGTGGCCTGAGAGCCCCTTGGGGAGAACGAAAACGTGGCTGCTGCTGCTCATCAGCTTCACTCTTTGCCATCTTTGACTCAAATTCCAAGCCACATCACCCTTTTGCCACCACGAATTCAGTGATGCTCAGGGGGCTGACTAGATCAAAGGTTACACAAAGAAATACACCCAAACACAAGGTATTTCCACCATGAACATTAACTGCTCCCCTCCATCCAGCCAGGCTCACAGCATCACTGCTCTTTTTGACAAGGACACTTCATTCCTGATCCCTGCAAGCTAATGCAGAGGGTCAGGCACTGCCTGCCAACCGTCTGACAAGTGCAGGGAATGTGGTTTCATTAAGTCTGTCACAGCTCAAATACAAAGCTTTCATGGTGATCAGGGAAAAAAAAAAAAAATGGTGATGTGTTCAGATTGATGGAATAATTGAAAACATAGAGCCAGTGGAACTTTTAATTTTGGTGTTCACCATAACTGGGATCTGGGGGAAAAAGGAAACTGGACTTTGATATTCTGATTTACCTTGAAAGCTTTGCAGAGTCTGACCATTCCAAGACTCTTTGTAGCAGAAGCCAGAGGAAACCAGTGCCATGGCAGATGTAAGGCCCAAAGGGAGAACCTGGGCTGTGTTCAAAGCTCACCAGTAGGATACAAACCTGGCAATGGGTCACACCTCCCCTTCTGGCAGCAGCACCACGCTCTCACTGGGGCTGGTCCCTCAGCATCAGGCAGGGTGCTGCCAATGATTTCACCTCTCCACCAGGTGTTCTCAGCAGCCAGTGTCTCCTCAGGAAGGTTTCTAGGCAAAGCTAAGGTATCTACCTCCTGCCTAAGAGACTACTGTGAAAGGAAACAATGGGATGTAGTGCTATCTATACACCGACAATCTCTAGACTAACTGAATTTCCAGTATGAAGTGAAAAGTTAAATCATTAGCTGACAGAAATAAACAGTGTGGTACTCATCCCACATCCCACTAAAGCCTGAGCTGTTTCTCAAATGCACAGCATGGACTTGTGTGGGCTCTGCTGCTCCTGTCCCAGCCCAGGGGAGCAGCAAACACCTTTCCCTGTGGAGCAGCAGCTGTGCCCAGTGCCTGGGGGTGAGCTGAGCACAGGCTGACCAACCTGCACCAGGATGCAGCCCTGGAAGGCCTATCACACACCTGTTTAAGGCAACACCAACTACCCTCCCAGACCTGTGTGCAGGGGTGGCTGCTCTCCTCAGATATAAACACCCACAGCAGCTCCTCTGGCCCTTGGCTTCAATGCCTTTTTGGGGGGTGTGGAGGCTGATACACAGACTACCAAAAACTGACCTCTGAAAACCCTCCAATTAGACAGAATGTCCCACCTCAGATCAGAACTATTCACTGCAGCACAGCTTCTGTTTCAAAGCCATTCTGAGCACAGCCCCTCACAAATACTTTTCAATAAATCTTTGCTCCTTTCATTTCCTTTACCTACAATTTAACACTGACTTGTGCTGTGCCATCCCATGACACAAAGCTCAGTGCTCTCCATGTCTTGCCGTGCAGTTTCCAGCTGCTGCACACATTTATCACCCTCCCAAAGCCAGCGTGCCTGGAATGCTGATAAGGGCTGGATTTATTGCACCTCCTGCTGCCTGGTGCTCCAAGCAGAGTTCCTGTTTGGTTCAGGCAGGCTGACCAAACACATTCTTAGTGACCACAGCTGGAGAGGATGTGAAGGAGTTCCCTGCTTTCCCTTGGCATCTAACTGGAGTAAGCCTCAAATCTTGCTTTTAGCAGACCACAGCACTCAACTTCTTACAGCAATTTTAACAGTTATTTCAGGAATTATATTAAGAAACTTCTTCTACCCCTAGGAAAAATAGGTAGACCATTTTCTTGATAGACTGTGATGAACCCTCTGTACATCACGCCCATTCAATGAAGAGGAGAAAGATGATGGAACCAATCCTCCTCAAACCAACACCCACACCCACATGAGGGATAATGTGACTGTTAACAGTCACCACTACAAGCTCAGCCCAATCTGGTTGCCTTCTGTGATGAACTCTATAGACAAGGGGAGAGCAGTGGGTGTTTACCCTGACTTACAGCAAAAACACACTTAGGGAGTGGATGGACAACCTACAATGGCAATGAAAAACGGGGTGGACTTCTGTGCTCAGGCTTCAGCAGTCAGCAACTTGAGATCTTGGGGATGGACAGCTGCAAGTGCAGCACCTCAGGTGTTCTGTCTTACCCACCTGGGTAGTGGCACAGAGCACACTCAGATGACATTAAACAAGGCTGGCAGAGGAACAGCAGAGCCTAAAGCACGGGAGAAGGGAACTCCCATTCACAGTTGGATCCTTCCTGGCTGAAGTAGTGGGCTGATGGAAAGTTTAAGTCCCATCTGAGAAACTATAAACCAGAAGATGTGGGGCGAAGAATGGAAAGGAGTCAGCAGGACTTGCAGGTATACAGGCCAGCCCTGCAGGAGGCTGCACAGCAAAAAGTATCAGCAGCAGGTTAAAGGAAGTTATTTCCCCCAGATATCCAACACTCCTAAGCTGTATCTGGAGTAACACACCCAGTGCTGCTGGGCTCCTCAGTACACTGACCAACCACCAAGACTGTCAGAAGGCTGCAGCTCATGCCATGGCTCCAGGGAGGCTGAGCTGGGTTTGTTCAGCATGGAAACCAAGGCTGCAGGACCTGCAGTCTCCACCTCCCTAATGGATTATTAGAGAAAATCAGAAAATTAGAGAAATGGAGCCAGACTCTGGCAACAGGCACACTACAGCAAGTGAATTTTGCACTGAAGATGCTACAAAACCAAATGGGAAATCAGAGAAGTCATCGAATGCTCCTCCCTGGAAATACTCAGACACAGCCCTGAAAAGTTTCACCTACTTTTAAAGTCAGCAGTGCTCTGGTCAGGAGGTTGACCCAGATGACCCCCCAACCTCAATTACTCTATAATTCTAAAAAGTGAAAAGATCAATGCATGTTTCACAGCGTGGCTGATACAACAGACAACTGCCTGTTACCCTATGCTGTGTGACTGTGTTCCAAGACCTTCAGATAATTCCCATAATATCAACAATATTAAGTCTTCATTACCAATGGTCCAGGCTGCACAAGCATTCAGCTACAGATGTGTCAAAAGCATAAATCCTAAAGGCAATGGTACTGAAGGTCAGCAGTGACATTTCTCTGTGTGCAAGCAAAGCTGCCAAATTCCAGACTCTGTTTTTCTACATGAAAAACCTGAAAACACATAGCTTGTACAAGCTATACTAGTCAAACCCTGGCCATTTTCAGCTCCTCACAACAGCTCAGGTAATTTCTTTGACCTTTTGTGTCAGACACATGAAAAGAAATAACATCAGCAGTGGCAAGCAGCCTTTGTAGACTACAGCATTAAGGCATATACCTCTCTAGTATTTTTTTGTGTGAGATCTTGTCCCCAGAGCATGAGAGAGTTTTCCCACAGCTGCAGCAGACCTGTAAGAACATTTTATCTTGGCTTTGACTGGCTTCTCTGCATATGCTTTTATAAAAATCCAAACTCCTAGGATCTAGAGACAATACCACAGCTGTAGCTTTGGGTTTTTTCAACCACTAACTACAGGTTTTTCCAAAAGTTAACATTTATTCATAAGTTCATACTATCAGCAATCCTTTGAAAGGAATTATGCTCTTAAAAAACAAGCTTAAAACAATAAGACATAAAGCTAATAATGGTCTTCAGTTCATGAACACCTTATCCAAAAGCAGACGAGACATCTGTGACCAGAAAAAAATGTGGCAACCCTCCTTCCAAGGGTGGAACAGAGGCTCTCCACGTGGCTACATGAAAAACAGCTACTAAAAACGTGACTTTTGCATATGACTCGCACATTTCTTTCTGTTGTTTGCTCTTTTCTGTGCTTGTTACAAGCAGAGTGCCCACGGCTGCGTTGTGGAGCTGTTTGTTTTATGCCAACACTCTCCAGCACACCTTCCACGCAGAGAAACAGGAACATGCAGTGCAGGTTTACTCAGAGGTCTCTTTTCCAGTTGATGGAAATCACACACAACGACTTCATCGCGACAGAGAATGCGGGAATGGTCACCAGGATGTGCTCCTGGCCAACAGGAGATGCTCACCATGGTTTACCTGTTGTGTCACAAATTCTAGGAGTCAGGAAAGAATACAGAACACTGGGATTCTTTAAGAAATCTTGTACTAGTCTACTTCTGGAACGATTAAACATCTGTGACAGATAGTTTATCCACTCCATATAGGGAAACATTTAAGTAGTACCATCAGTTAAAGCTTGAAGGAAAAGAAACAACTGTTTAAATCAGTTTACCAAAACTAAATGTACATTGGGAAGAAAAAAAAAAGAAAATCGGAGGCAAAAAGAGGATATGTCTATCTAAAGCATAGACTCATTTATAAATAAGTAAACAAATAATACTCTTAAATTTGCTAGGGTGCCCGTTCAGCCACATGCTTAACCACAGCTTGCTTTTGCTTTTAACACCACATTAAGTCTTTAAGGAGCAGGAATTAGAAGTCTGTGTCCAATTTGCACTCAAAGCTCCCAAGACTCTGGATCTTCTGCCCTCCATTTTATTTCTTTTGCACTTTTTCCTCTTCCCAGGTAGCAGGCACACATAGAAGAAAACAATAAAGTTCTGTCTACCTGAGCTGAGTCTTTTTTTTTTTTTTTTTTTTTTTTGGATGGATAATTCTGCCAGATAAATAAATTTCCAAATATTAGGGAACAAGAGAAGGGACACAGAACAGTCAAGACAGCACACTTTTGTTTTTGTCAATATTTCTTTAAATCCCAATCCAGCTCCTAGTAAGACTGGACACTACTTACAACACTCCTAGAACTGCAGAAGAATGGAAACACAATAGGGAGCGAGTGGAGAGGGGACAAGACAGCCCAGGGGCTGACTTCAGACATTCACATACACAAGGCCAGCATCCACTGGAGTCATTAAGGCCCAGATGCCCCACTAACAGGAACAAACCCAAACACAAAGGTAGCACATGAAATGTATTTACCTATTTAAACACAGGCAGCTGGTCAAGCTAGAATGGGGAAGGTAACTGCTAATTCCTTGTACTACAAGGAAGGAATGGAGTAAAAAAACCCAAGCCCACGGGCAGGTTTTCGCTTTGTGAACCTCTGTCTGTGCTGCTGGTTAACAGTGGTAAGTATAAAAAACTCAAAGAAAAATAATCTATTTATAGAACAAGTCAGTAGTCTGAGACATTTAGAAAAAAGTAAAAACAAGTCCTTCTTTAAAAATGGATTTACTAAAACAACTGTCACCCAGGATGACCCCAAGCCCTCTGGTCCTCTGGCAAAGCCAGGGGCAACTTCAAACAAGAACTGTTGCTGACTGTACACTGGGGTACACATCCAGCAAAGCCAGCAGGGAGGGGTTTGCACTGTGAACAGTATCTGCAGACTGTCTGCTGGTATCACAGGAGGCCATGCCCGTAGCCTGGTGATACTGGAAAGAGTTGTGAGTGAAACTTTTCACAGAAGCACATGTCAGTGTAACCTCTGAGGTAAGTGGGCTGTCTTCTTTCCTTCCCATCCCTGGGTACAGATCTCAAAGCTGTGCCCTGGGTGCTGTACCTCCTTGCCAGCTCCATCCTGCGCCACACGACTTTAATGTGCAGGAGTGCAGAACTCTAAGCAAAGCCTAGAACAGGAGAGAGCATCCCTGTGGAAAGGGAAGCACTCTGCTCTTCCCAAGTTCTGGTCTAGCTAAATATTATCAATGCTTTCTGGCCCTCCTCAGGACAGGAAGATCGGTTGTTTCCCACTGAGGAAAAAATTTTGCCTAGTGGAGTAGAGTTGGATTTCTTTTTTGGTAAACAGAACCTTTGCTGATTTCTGAGATTATGAGCTTCTCTGCCCTTTAGCTACAAAAGAGAAATTAAAATAAATTCATCCACTTGCTCCCACCCTTATAGTGTAGTGTTAGCTGCCTGGATACGGAGGCAATTCCATTCTCCTAAGACATTGCTCTACACACTGGGTTGGCATGGAGAGGCAAAAGATAACTCCCACAGTCACCTCCTTAGGGAAACCCGGCAGGTGTAAGAGCTCCAGCCTACGCCCACCAGCTCCAGGCCAGCTCCACTGCCAACACGTACTTCTAACACCCTGAAGGGTCTAATCTAACAGCCTCGAGTCTGCTCAGTCCTAGAGAGCCACAGCCACACTCCGAGATGGCAGCACTCATGTCAGAACACCGTGTGAGCTCCCCCGGGCGGTGTGTGCATAGATGAGCCGCTGTCACTGTGCCCTGGCACTCTCCTGTCCCAGGGAGCCGCTGGCAGGGACGGGCCAACCCCTGCACGTCTGTACATCCTTGCAAGAGAAGCTCAGGGCTACATCGGCTTCAAACCCTCTCCTGCTCGAGGGTTCCAGTGGTCCATGTCCCAACAAGCTCTGGGCACTGCTAACTCGTCTCCTTGAGGTCTTCCATTGGTAGTTTGTAGCTGAGCAGGAAGGGCGGAGGGGGGGCGTGGGCAGGGCTGCTGGGGCCCTGCAGGGGCTTCTTGGCACAGTTTATGCAGATGTAATCCTCGTTCTCAGCCATCTCTGGGGACACCCCCACACACACCTGATGGAACCACTCGTCGCAGCCCCCGTCGCACTGCACCCAGTCCACCTGCAACAGAGCACAGCAACACAGCCTGTTACACACAGGGACACACAGTCAGGGTCCTTAGAGGACAATACCTTCTGTTAGACCTACCAGGAATGTAAAAGCTCTGGGGCAAAATTAATGCTCCTATAGAGCTTGTTTAAACAAGCTACTTCAGTTTAGTAAAAACTCTTCCAACAAACCCTGCCCCTCTTGCACCCTCCTTACACTGCAACAACACAAAAACACTCTACTGCTCCTGAGGAAGATGACTCAGCTCTCCTCAGATGAAAGGAGGTGTGCTAAAACCCATTTAAAATGCTCAGGGATGGTTACTTCAGCATAGGTGAGAGTCTCCAAACACACCCTCTTAGACTGCATTATCAAACAGGGCTTTTCTAAGTCTAAGGGTCAGAACATTTAAGCTACAATACAAACTTTGAGCTGAACTTGCTGTAGAACAATTTGAGTTAGAATGTAGGAAGGAAAAAAATGAATTATTTGATTTCTCTAATTCCTTGAATAAAAGTACATGTTAATTGGAGTCAGGGGGCAGAAACTCAGATTTGCAGGGTAAGGAACACAGATTCTCCACTTTAATGGCATCCACTGGTACAGCTCTAAAACTGTGACTGCTGTAGTTCTGCTTTCCATTTACAGGGGAATGGAAAAGCCTATCAGAAAAACAACAATAGTGGCAACCTATATAAAATGAAGAAACATTATCATTATACAGATTTTACTTCAGTTTGTAGCCAACTACTGAACACATTTTCCAAAGTGATTATTAATGGACATCAACAGCTGCAGCTTCAGTCATTACATTCCTGCATCTGCCATTTTTTTGACAAGTATGGCATTCACCCGTTGAAAGTACAAAACTACAGAAATGTACAGAAAAAGCGTTTTGAAAAAATTATCATCAGTCTGTGTTAAAAGCTGACAATCATGACAGGCAGTACCACAGAGAGAGGCAGATCAAGTTTCTTTTGTAATAATCCAACCAGGTCTAAAATAATAGATTATTTATCTCCAGCAACCAAAATGAACTGCTGAAGTCTGTAGATCCCTCAGCCTGCAGCACCACTGTTAACAGAGTGTTTGCAAGAGATACAGAGAATCTACTTCATTTAGGAACATCACACATCCCACTCCTGCTCAGAAACACAGTAAGGACAGGAACATTTCTGAGTCAAAGAATTAGTCCTTTGAATCAGCCAGTGCATGTTGCACATAGTCAACAAAGAATTACACAGCTCGAAGAAGTTAAACTTCCCAAACAAAACAGATCACCTTTTCCCAGATTCTCATTTCCCATCTTCTGTTTTGAAGTACCTAAGAGAATAAGGAAGTTCTACAGTTTAATCTGCTAAATCCATGCACCCACCCAAGTACAGCTCAATCCTCTCTCATTTCTTACCACACCACTTTGGTTTCTCAAGCTGCTCAAGTTAAACTTTACCTGGCAGGGGGCTCTGACTGAGCACTGAACTGCCTGGGACAGAACTAAGGGGAAGAAACTCACTTTGTCCTTGCAGGGCCTTTGGCAGTTCTGAGCAGCACACACAGCATTCTCATCATCCGACTCCTCTGCTCCTGACCAGTCATACTTGGAAGGAATATCCAGAACCTTCTTCTCTCTTTTCTTCTCTGTGCTCTCCTTTGCCAGTTCCACCTTTGCCACAACTGCCTTCTCTCGCTTCTTCTTCCGCTCCTCTTCCTTGGCCAGTTTCTTTGCCAGCTTGTTCAGCTCCTTTGTCTTATCCATGGTGAGTTTTAGCTTCTTCTTCTTGGGTTTTTCCAGTTTTTTCAGCTCTTTAGATTTTTGCTTCATATCTCCAAAGAACTGCTCTGCTCTCTCCAGTTTTCGTTTCCGCTTCCTCTCGGAGGAGTCCCTCCCTCTCATTTTCAGTGGTTTTTCATCCATGCTGTCATCCTTCACAGAAAAAGATACATATTTTACTCAAATACAAATTTCCTGCAAACCTGAGGTCTGAGAAATGTACTTACCTCTACCTTTACCCTGATATGGCATGAAGAAATCTAATCAACAACAAACTGTTACAAATTCTGAACAAAAAAAGCACTTAACTTCATTTTCACCATACTATAAAAACTTCCGAAATGTTATCAACTGTGTCAAAGTAGAATCAGCCAAAAATACCCAGTGGAAAAAGTAAATTATCAGCAAGGGTAAGAAGGCAAAATAAGCAATAATTACAACTCCCTTCTCACATTGTTTTTTAATAGAATTTGAGAAGATTAATCATTTGTTAGATGCTCTTGCTTATTTTTCATCCGAGGTCAGTCTTGCCTGTAATTATTTTTGAGAGAAAGCAACTGCTGTTTTGGAGATTAAGGAAGAGTAATTGGTGAATTCTTAAAATGTATCATCAACTCAAGCAAGAAGAGAAAGCAACATCCGTTATTTGAATGGCTTCCAAACTGGCAGACAGTGTAAATATCCTGGCGTCACCATGAGCTCTGAAATAAGATTCAGATCACAACTGGGGCTTAAAACTGGCCAGGTCTGTCCCTGCAGGTAGAACTCACAGTGACGAGTCCCATTCACACCTGAAAGATTCACTTGTGTTGTCCTTTGTACAAACAGGACTGACTTGATTTCAGTCAATGCACCTATATGCTTTAACCTTAATTATTAATAGATTAGGAACATACTACAAGCCAGTAAAGAGTTTGTTTACTGTACATTACTTAATATAGCTACTCCACCCAAAACCAAATCCTCTCAAGATTGTATCACAGAAGTCTATTTATTTTGTATGTAAATAGACATAGAATATATTCGATTCAAAATGAGCAGTTCTGGTCAAGCAAGTATTCATAAAGGTTAACCAGAAAATGTAACGTACACACACTTTACACTCCTCACCCCACTCCCCTGGAAAAAAGCTCTGCTTATCTATTAATAAAACAGTCCGGCATATTATTTATAAATTGTTCTTTGCTGGCATTCAAACTGCTCTTCAATCAACTCCTTGCCAAACATATTACATTAGAAGAACATTAAGCTTGGGTAGTACTGAGAGTGAAAGGTGGTAAAGCAGCAGTCCTTGGGAAGCAGGAGCAGCTTTATACTCCACACCTCTAACTGATGCAGTTTGGCAACACTTTAACTCACCCACTGTGTATGGATGGCACTCAGAAAATGAGACAACAATTAATATGTTCACCTAACCTCACTGTTCACAGCATCCAATCTTCCATCTTGTACTACTGTACACCACCAAAAAGCCAAGAAACAACCATCATCTTATATTCTTCCTGTGCAGCTCAGTAACCCAACGAGCCATCATAAAATCCATAGGTACACATGGTCAAATTGACCCCTAATGCAGCTAACAGATGATAAAAAATGGGTTCCACTGAAGCTCTTCAACCCAGTAGCTGACCTTCCCTTCCAGCACACATCCCTTGCCCTCTGCATCGATGTAGGTAAGTGATTTTGACTAGACCTCAGAATCAGCAGATAAACCTGCCTGACCCACTGGCAGCTGGGCAAAGCAATCAGGACACCTTCACAGTATATCAATAAAAAAGTTGCTATGTCTATGTTATTTTGAGGAAGAAGAGGAACCTCACTGTCTGCCTTATCAAAACGTGTTCTCCCCAGTAACAAAGTTCAGCATCATACAAGTATCATGTTATATAAGCTAAGTGTAACATTTCATCTTCCTAAATGTTTCCTGTAACTGTTATGCAGATTGTTTTCAGGCATAATAAGAAGAGTGTTTCCTCCCTTAACCTGTTGTCTTCTAAACTAAGTTTGCACATGGACCTACTTGAGAAAACTGTTCTAAATATGGTTAACTGTGGACAGTGCTACAGCATGAGCAATCAAGAACTGAATTTCTGAATTTCACTTATTCTGTTGTTTTTTGTAATCTACTATCTCTCCAGGTGAAATCCAAACATGACAAGCAACTGAGAACTCAACTATTCAAGATCATCTTTATAAAAATCCATCAACAGAATGTGGTGGGTTTTTTGCTCCCCACCAGAACATTTCTTTGGGTTCCCTTACCTCCATGACATGAAGAAACCTGTCCTCAGAGGGAGGATGAGTGGCCTGCAAAATCCTCCAGATGTGCTGAGTTTCATCCAGAGACACCTCGAGCAGATCTCCCACCATCATCAGATCTTCCAGCTGAGCTTTAGCTCCAGGTGACAGCTCCAGCACGGGGGGCTCCAGACTGCGCGGCACCAGCGGGCTCTTGCGAGGCTGTTTCCTCGGAGTGCTGGAACCTTTCACACAGGAGACAAGACACACAATCCTTAAGGCTGGAAAACACCCCTAACGCTATCCAGCTGTGCCAAGCCCACCACTAAACCATGTCCCCAAGTGCCACACCCACCTGTCTTCTGAACACTTCAGGGACAGTGATTCCACCACTTTCCCCAGGCAGCCTGCTCCCATGCCTGACCACCCTTCCAGGGAAGAAATCTTCCCTAACATCCAATCTAAACCTCCCCAGGCAAAGCCACATAAAGATAAAAGGAAGAGATCAAAACCAAAAGAAATTATGTATTTTTACAACATTTTAAGGTGGGAAACAGTAACAACCAAAACACATTGGCCAGGTTTATATGTCAAATATCAGGAAACTAACTGCAGTGCAACTCTGCTATAAGTTCCTCCAGACAACATATCCTGGACAACAGAGCAGTTCCACTCCTCACTGACTCTCATCCTGGTTATCTACTGAATTTTATCTCAATGTATACAAAAGCAAGTACCTTGAGAGCAGCTTTTAGAAGCAGAGGAATAGGCATGTTCAGCACAGAAGGAGGGAGCAGTCCACATGTGTGTCACCACCTCCTCTGATTTAATGGGGATTTCCTCATCACAAAACAAATTGGGCTCCAAGCTGCTGGAAGATTTTACACTGGCATTGTCCTGAAAAAGACCCACAGAAAACATGCAATATCTGAATCCAGAAAACACCTGCTTCCAATAAATATTCTGAAAAAAATGGATTAATAAAAGGCAGGTGTTCTGTATTAATTCCATGCAAACAAACCACTCTGGATTACTCACCTTTATGTCATAGCCATATGTCTCCCTGATGTCTTCATCAGAGTCTGTCTCTTCATCATCATAATCCAAAGTCTGCCGTGGGGATGAGGACACACTCCCTATCACTCTGTTAAAGGCTGACTGCTGGAAACTTGTCAAGTGTCCCTAAAAAACAAGGGAATATGGAAGTGAAGCAATGAAATTTCCAGGAAAAATCTGTAAAAACCTAAAGACTTATTAACAAAGAAAACAGTGGCTCTTCTAGCCTGAGGATACCTGCCTGGACACCACAAAAGATTCCAGTTACAGCAAAGTGTGAAAAAAGACAGGGAAATATCCAAGTAAAATGTTTCATTAGATTCTGGTTACCTGTTTTTTAATAATAGTGACTAGAAAGATCTAGATACTGCTTTCCAGTGCTATAAATTATAGCTTCTTCACCACAGCATGACCTGACCTCACTCTCAAGGTGAAGTGGTCAGCTATGGAATTATCAGTGTTTGACTACATTCCTCAGTGAAATATACTAACATGACACCAAATGCCTGGGAATGACAATCCAAGAGAAATTATAAATACTGAGACCTTGGATTCTATCAAGAGGAAAATGGAATTTGGACACCAAAGCAGCAACTGTCTTACACATCTTGAGGCCTGTACCCAGCTGTTACAGCTGACCTGATGTTTCTTACACGCACCTTCAGCAGTTGCTATTGACAGGAGTACAGAGCAACAGGCCTTGAGCAGCAATGTACTCAACAGAAGCCAGCGAAAACCTGCAGAGCACTGAATTAAGTACGGAGTTTTATCATGCGAAGGGCCCAGCTTTTCACTGCCCTCCCCTTTCCCTCAGACTTCTCCAAGAAAAACAAGGCATTTTGACACATTCAATTAGGGCAAGCACAGGGCAAAGCAAACGATTCCCGTCCCTACCTGCAGGTCGGGGTTAGCCGCTGCCTTCTGCAGCTCTGCACTGATGATCTTCTCGGTCTTCTCACGCGCCGCCTGCTCCACCATGCGCTGGCTGAGCACGGAGAGCTTGGCCAGGGCGGAGGAGAGCTCGTCGGTGGCCAGGGCCTGGCGCGCGCGGTCCTGCCAGCTCATGGCGCGCTCCGTCAGGCACTGCAGGGCCTCGCCCTCGGGCAGCCGCACCGGCAGCTTCTGCAGCGACACCAGCAGCGACAGGATGGTCTCCAGGCGCGGCCGGCGGGAGCGCTGGCACAGGGGACACAGGAACTTCACCTCCTTGGCCTGCCAGCTGGAGCCCTTCTTCTGGGAGCTGCTCTTGGGCAGGGGCACGCAGCCGCTGTGGAACCAGTCCTTGCACAGCTCGCACTGCAGCATGAATCCGCTGGCCGTCTTGCGGCAGATGCAGAACTTCACCTCCTCGATCCGGTCCACCATGGTCATCTTGGCCAGGTTGGCTGCCCTGAGAGCGTGCATGGCTTCAATTTCCTTCTGCTCCCGCTCCTTGAACACAGCCACCTGCCCAGCAAGGACAAAAACATGCCATGACCTCCGCAGTTAAGAGAGATTTCATTTTATTAGCAACACAGGAAAAGGAAAGAAACAGCCAACTCAAACAGGTCAACACATCTAAACTAGCCCAAAATTTAGAAACTATGTGATCTAATTAAAACTTATACCTAAGATACCTCCTCCTCAGTTGCTCATCACTCCCTAGAGTCCTTCTGATAGAGATACTATGTAGACTTTAGATAACCTTCTCAACATCTACAAAGTTTCTGAAGTTCAAAATATAAGGCCACTAGAAGAACAGGTTTTGACTCCAGAGAAGATATCAGAATCTGTTCCGTTCATCTGTTTACCAAGACAATGGAGCTGAGCATTGTTTCAGAAGCATCTGAGTGACCACACCTCTTCTGAAGCAACTTGCACTTCCTTAATGTTTCCATTCAGGTAACTATAACCAAGCATACTACAGTAAAATACATTGTGCATAAGCTATATTAATGGTCCTGCATATTTTTGCTTTGTTCCCAAAGAAACGGCAGCCAGATGACAGCAAATTCTTCTGATAAGCAGCATGAATATCTCCCAAAAAGGAGGAACCAAACAGAACATTCCCTATAGCCCAGTATCCATGACCATTTGCAGGCTCATCACAAAACTGACCTAACCAAATATGTGCTGGTCCTGGTTAAGGCAGAGCAGCACTTCACTACTTCATGATTTCAAAAATTGTTAATATTAGATGAGCAGCCACAGATATTAACCCAAGAGCATTTAAGTCTTACACATACCCAGTGGTATTAAATACCAGCAGTTATACTCTGAACTGTGCTTCCCTCTACTTTCATTGCAATTCAAGTTGAACTACATTCTTGTGTCAAACACCATATTATGCGGTATGTTTTTCAATGAAATTCATTTATCAGTTCTTCCCTGGAATTTCTACAGATTAGATATAATTTCAGTCCACACATCAGGAGACACACCACCTTTCCTTGCTCCTTACCACAGCTGCAGCATCCCTGGCCTCCTCCAGCCCATCCTCCAGCTCACTGAGGGATTCCAAGTCCAGATCTTTCTCCTTTTCCTTCTCCATCAGCTCCTTGGCCCTCTTGCGCCGGTTCTTGCTGCTGCCGTAGACGCCGATATCGGTGCGCGGGCTCAGGACCTGCAGGGGAGGAAACTCACCCTGTCAGAGCCAAGGCACATCCCACCAGGAGTGACTGCAGTGTCACCAGGGAACAGGAGCTACCCAGCAATGTAACCCCTTTGGTACCTGCCAGCTAATGCTAGGAAAAGGAGAATAAACACAGGAGGATAGAGGTATCTCACAGTTATCCAACTGGAATGTAATCAGCAACCAGTAACATGGCGGGTCAAACTGAGCCACTGTGTTTGCTGATTAAATTATAGAATTTATTTAGATTACACTATCACACATACAGCTAACCAAAATACTACATGCAGTTAGGCATCCATAGTTCAACATTCATTTCAAGGGCCTTCATCAATCAAGTCTTAAAAATTATTTCATATTTACATCAGCAATTTGATTTCTGAAAAACCCCTAAAAGTATGCTATGATATGAGAGGCTGAAAAGCACTTTCAAGGACAAGAATAAAGCTTTAAGGCATCATGACTAGTTGGAATGCATACTTAATATAAAATCTAGCGAATTAAATTCAATATAGGAAAGCTCAAATTGCTTTTAGGAAAGCAATTTAGGAAAACACAAGACTAGAACACATTAAATAATGAGTAAGGCAGAAGAATATAGAGAAAAAGCTGTATCTAGAGTGTATCACAAAGTGAACAAAAATTAGCATGAAGAGGTTGCAATAGGGAAAATCCCACTGGAAAGTGCTGAACATCAGTACCCCCTTTGAGACTCAAGATGTAATTACTGCACTTCACACAGCACTAGGGAATCAGAGAGGGGGGATTATGTCTGGATTTGGAATCTCACTAAAAGTGAAGACAAACTGCAGAGAATTAACAATGTAAGAGAATGAAAAATAGAGCCCCTGAGAATGCAGTTGAACTGGAACTGTTTTCCTTAGAAAAGGGAAGCCTCTCAAGTAGATATGACAGATCTTCAAACACATGATTGATTTTTATTAAAACAAGGACAGTCACTACATCCACTGAAGTGAAATAAACAGTAGCTGACTAATTTTTCTTAAACAGTTTATAAAACATCTATTTTCTTAGCATTTAAATAGTGAAGCAAGTGAAACCATTTATCAATTTGAGACAGGTCTGTGTCCATTTCAGGTCTATATTTCTTCAATGACAAAAAAAAAGCTTTACTTTTCCTCTTCCTTCAAACTTCCTTCTCTCACTCTTAGAAGAGAAGATCTCTTACTTTGAAAGTAAGAGATGAGGTTGCCTATAAATAAAACAGGACTAACCAAACAGACTTTCTGCCTTTTTCATGCTGTTGACCTGAGAACAGAATTACATTCTATTCTGAAAGGTGACGGTGTAACTTAACCTGGTGTAACAGAACCAGACAGGTGAAGGCCACCAGGACCAATTTCTGCCGGGGCAGTGTGCCCTGTGGCAGGGCAGAGTGTGCTGCTCACCTGCAGCAGGCTGTAGCTGGAGTTCTTCTTGAGGAAGGTCCTCCCGGTGCGCTCCCTCCAGGCGCGGGCAGCGGCCACCTGGGACTCCAGCTGGGGCAGCGCCTCCAGGCGCACCGGGATGGGCCGGCCCTTGGCCGACAGGCTCTCCAGCTGCTCCAGGTACGCGTAGTTGCTCCCGTTCTGGGGGGGAAACAGATTTTTTTGAGCCGACAATTCCATCCTTGTATCAGCTGCCAGCCTAATTTCCAGCCGTACGCTATTTTGTTATTGTCTAAAATAGAGTTCCATAGGAAAGGAAAGGAGGGCAGTGTTTCAATCCACTGTTATTCTAAACAATTCTCTCATATAGCTTTTATTTTAACAGTCATTTTGACATGGCCAGCTGGCTTATGGAGTAGCACAACATTCCATTCCCAGTTATCTAAATGCTGTCTGTTTAACAGCAGGAGTTGCATAGGGGCTGATGTGAAATCAACTGGGATCCTCACTTGAACTCCCACCAAGTACCTGGTATAAGACAAGCAGTTCTAGTTTGGCAATCAGCACCCAGAAATATCACAGAACTCTGGATCAAGTTATGTGAGTAGACCAGTGAAAGGGGAGGTTACTGAATTCTGGCCACCAGTGCCATTAAATCTTACAATATCTTAAGGAGAAAACAAAAGACAAAACAAAAATTTCTACAGCCAGATCCAAAACTGGAAACCTGAGAGCATCCTCTGCTGCAGCTAAATATTTTCAGTGACAGCATGGTGAACAGTTCCAAAACCAAATACCGTATCATAATGAATTTGTTAGCTTTTACATCCACTCTGAAATGCATAAAAGGAAGGGAAACTGAATAGCCAGCAGGGAAACAAATGCACAAAAAGAAAATCAAGTACACAAGCTCTGGTGAGCACATTTGAGAGCCACAGCAAGGCTTCTCTTCAGGCCACCTTTGTGAGGAGAGGTGCTAGGAATAAAGGACACATCTAAATAAAAGAGTGCAAGCAGAAGACTCCAGTCCCTGCTGGAAGCCTACCTGGATGGCCTCCACCTTGGCTGTCCAGTCTCTGGCTCGCTGCAGGGCTTCCTTCAGTGCCAGCACATTGGGCAGGTAAGCAGGGATGTTCTTGGCTTCATTCACGATGCCCTCCAGAGCCATCATACTTTGGCGTGGTCTAGAGCAAGAAAAACCCAATTCCAGCCTTCTCTCATAATGCCAGTCATCTAAAGCCATAAATTTGACAGGCTGGTGAAGCAGCTTCATCACTACACTGCAGTGTAGGATACCAGGGTTCTATGCTTGGAGGGTGCTACAAATAACAGGAGGTGAGAAAGCTGATGGGCTTGGCACAATCAAGCTCAAAGGGGCACAGCATCACAACCCCAGAACACCAAGGAAGCTGTCTTGTGTTGATAGCATAGTCAGGGCTCTTTGCTGAGGGGAATCAATAGCAAATACAGCAGCAACACCCACAGCTTCAGCCTCCTGCCACTGTGCAACGTGATAGGGAATCAACACTTCTGCAATTCATCCATCTCACATCCAACTCTTGAAAAATCTAACTGCTGGGAGGTAAAAAAAAAGAAAAACCACCAACAAAATAAGAAAGGTAGCTACAGCTTCAAAGACCCAGCTTTTCACTGCACTTCTCAGAAGAGGATGAGAAACACACAAGTGTGTGACCTCTACGAACAGTTTGGAAAGGAACACTCACCTGGCCTGCAGGCAGACCTTGGCCTTCTCCTCCCACCTCTCTGAGACTGTGAGCAGCTCCTGCAGCTCAGCCATGGCTTTCTCTACAGCGTGATGTGGTGCCAAGCCCACACCAGAGTCAATCAGCTTCTTCATCACATCCAGGGTGACTCTTTGGGGATCCAAGAGGGTGGACCTCACCTCATCCAGCCACCGTGCCTGCTGCAGCTCTTGCTTCAACCTTGGCAGTTCAGGAAGTTCTACATAAAGGCCAGAGCCCATGTCTATCAACTCCTGCAGCTTGGAAGAGTCTGGGACCTCATCAATCATGGCTTCCTGAGCACGCTCGTGAAATTCTTCCACATCATCAAGCAGATTCTGAAGTAACACACAGCACAAATCAGTTAGGAAAATCCACCCACAGAATCCAAAAGAAAATCCAACTGAGGGATCAGTCAGCTGTGAGTTTGTATGTGATCATCACATCAGTCTAAGCCTCTATACACAATGCCAGCTAGCTGTCACAAGCCATCAAGTCTGACAGAAATTAAGTAACAGACCATCCCAACTTATTTGAAGGCCTAATGTTTGATATCCTAGGCACATTAGTTGCATCAAACTCTGCACCTAAAATAGTACAACTGCAAATGACAACAGCTCCCAACAAAACAGAATATTTAGTGCTGCCCAGTCAATGTTAGTTTTAAAATAGTGGGGAGAAAAGGGACTTCTGCAAACAGGTCATCATTTCAATAGTGCCAGGGGCATTACAGCAATGACAGCAACACACAGCAGAAAAAAACATACTGAGGAGAAATAACAAGCCAGAGATGTATGAGAACACAAATACCATGGATCATGAAAATAACAATGGTGAAGTTTAAAAGTAATATTCTCTAAAGCAGGACCACCACTTATAAGTATCAGGGCTTTATTGCACTAAAGAAAGAAATGAAAATGCAAAACCCTCTTATTAAAGAAGACAATTTCACAGAAATCCAACTGCACTGCTGCAGTTTTCCTCATCCTCATATTTCAGCACTGCAATGAAAAAAAATCAAAGAGAGCAAACAGACAGGAAAGAATCTCTGCAGGAGATTAATTCAAGGACATTCAACCAGCATACTCAATTGATTCACCCCCAAGTCTCTTACCAAAAGACAGTTATTTCTGACAGCAAGCCCTGCATTTCCTAACCCTTAGCTTACTGCCCTTTTTGCCTGATGCTGCTTTTCATGACTGTCTGGAAATCAGAAGGCATTTATAAGAAAGAACAAGATCTACATTATAAGGATTTTGGTTTAGGGAACATACTCAGAATGCTTCATAGTGGCAACAGTAAATTATTACAGTTTAATAATTATAATGCCTTTTGTGTTAAAAAATACTCATCACCCAACATGACAATTATTTTGCTATTCATTATGATGGATAATTGCATTCAAATGCCATGCTAAAAGCTAGTGAGTGCTTAGGCATAAATGATCATTATCTGACTTCATTCAGAAACTAAAAGACTACAGTTTGTAATCAGCAAAATGACAATATTTATTTATTGACTAGTGATTATGCTGAGGCTTCAAGAACATGCACATGCACAGGCAGAGTACTTGAACCAGAAGCAGATCCCTAATGCTGAAGGGTAGGGGAAGACAGACTAGCTGGGAGAAGATACCAGACAAAAACAACAAGCTTAAACTGTTAGGAGTTAATTCCGTGCCTGAAGCCCTCTCATCTATGAATTATATTTTAATTAGAAGCAGGTTTTAAATACATTAAAAACAAAAAAGTCCTTCTGAGAACAATCTTACGTGTCTACCTAACAGACGATGATCAAACTTCATTAATAAATATTAGTAAGTATTTTTAGTATTTTTCCACATATTTTTATGTGGAAAGAAGTGAAGTAAAACCATCCTATCATATGAGGATGAGAAAGCACTTTCCACTTTATGAGATGCTGGCAAACTGGTTAAAGAACACCTTTGAAGGACAAAGATCAGCATCAACAAGCCTGGCAAACCTGCACACTAGAGCCCTGTGGTTTTCTGAAGGAAACTGTTTTCAGCCAAAAAAGCCATTATTATGAAAACAGTAAGAAATTCCAATATAAAGTCTCTCTGATCAACACTGAACTATCATGGAAAAGTTTATATAAAATTCATGAAGGACATAAACACTAAAAAACACTTGTGGAAAAGAGGCTTTCTAAAAAAAAAAAAAAAACCTAACTTATTTTAAACTGTATGTTTGGCTATGCAGCAGCAGCTAACACCCATGGTAATGTTCAGGATTTTAGGCCCTCTATCTAGTACTATACAACACCCATGAAAGTGTACAAGCAGAGCATGCAGGTTGATAAGTGATTAACACACATCTCAGGAAGCATTTCTCTAGGCAAGAAATCTTTATTAAGGATGTTCCTTAAGCAGTTTTCTACAAGTTGGTTAGTAGGTGAAATACTGTTTAGTATTTCATCACCAGTGACAGAGAAACAAATTAAGACTGCTGCTGAAAACACTTGCTATGATGCAGAGTGCCAGAATGATAAATGGTAATAGCAGCCAGGGGAATCAGTATGATCTGCATCACTTATTAGTCTAGATTCATTCCCAGACAGGTGCAAAGATATATATGAAGGGCAGGAAATGCAGGCCATGCATACAGATTAAGAAGGCTCTAGCCTGGAAAGCAAGGCTGAGATGTATTTATGGAGTAACTGACAATGTGGCACTGCTTCCCTGCTGCCCTGAAAAGGCACAGGGTAGGATTTAGCCAAAACTTCACCTCTACAGAGAGCACTGATGATGGAATAAGACTAACTGGTTCAGAGATCTAGAACTGGACAGTGGACAGTGCTGGACAGTGACAGGGGAAGGGGATCTTTTATCTTTGTTTAAGCTGTACCACCACACCTGACAATGCCTGCTGTTGCACCAGGCACCTTGAAAAAGTGCACGCAAAGTTTTACATCAGAAGCTTTTCATCCTCTACACCAGGCAAAATTATCTGTTTAAAAAAACATACTACCACAACACCAGAACAAAGGAAAAGGCACAACATGATCAGAGGGGCAGATGCAATCTCACCTTGACTTGCCGGGCCTGGCTGATGACACAGGGCAAGCTGAAGAGCTGCTGCACAAACGCCTTCAGCTCCTCCATGGTCAGCTTGGTCCGTGTCCTGCCACTGTCTGGGCTCACCCTGCTGTACAAACAGGCATAATTAAATACCAGGTGAGAGGTAAGATGATGATCCTTGGATTTAGTCACAGTGACAGAAACCAGCTATCAAGATCACTGAGGAGCTACCAAAACCATTTCACCACCTAAGAACTCAAAAAGAAAGACACAACTTAAGCTGAACAAGAATCCCAAAATCCTGCAAACAAAATTTAACACAATCCCCCTAAGCCTCTTCAGGATCATTTACCCTGCCCTTCAGAGATACAACTGTCTAAGTGAATTTCAAAATGAGTTTGTTACAAATAGAAGAAGATAGCCCCATAAAGTCTGCTTTGGGCAGCTCAGGAAGTTGACTGACATGCAGTCTGCCATGCAGTGGGTCCTACAAGCAAAAAAAACAAACAGGAGAGCCTTCTTTATCCTCCAAATACAGAAAAAATGCTTCTTTACTGTGTAACATAACAGCTTTCCAGTTAGAATAGATTGCTACACTTGGATCTGTGGTACAACTAACATTTTAGTGCTCAAATTCAAGCAAATATGATATATGCATTATGTTCTGTGTAGCAAAGTTGGGCATTATAATTAACAAGGTATTTACTTTTTACTCTGTCAAAATGTCTTAAGTAATACACAAAAACCATACATGCAAGAAATACAACCAACTAAAAAACCAAACCTTATCAGAGGAACTGCAAGCTACATAAATTTACTGTACAACTGCTGCCACAAGAATTACAAAATATGGAGGCAGTCACTTCATTGAGCTATTTTCTATGGGACTTTTATTCAGAGCACAAAACATACGGGATAGAAGGAAGAACATGCTCCTGAAAGCTCATGAGAGCAGAACAAGGAACACATCCAGCAGACTGCAGAGGCAAAGCCTGCAGGAGACAGAGAAAGGCTGAGGCAGCCACAGGCGAGGCAGGCAACACAGAGAACCAAGGGAGTTACACTGCCCCAAGTCACTGAGGCGAGGCACTACTTGTCAGCCACATCACTGCCTCCCACAGGCCTTCCCAAAATGGAACAGACTGGCTCAAACTATGGACTGGTTTTGCTCTCTGCACTGCTGTGCTCCCCCAGATCCTTTTGTCACTAACACTCAAAGTCAAAGCTTACTCTCATTACATTTTTACCTCCAGCTGTCTTTCCCTACAACTCTCCCACACGTTCAGTGAAATACTTCATCAGCAATCACACACAGCTTCTCCAAAGGATTTCATATTTCAGTACATAATTCAGCTGAAAGCAGAATGTTTATCACACTGCAACTAAGTCACCTTTTGGCCCCTTGTGCCACAGTATCTGCCTCCACCCCTGCCCACCTCTCAGTGAGTCACAGCACTAAGGAAAGGAAACACAGAGAAGCTTGCACACAGTAAGGCCTCAGGCTCTTTAACTCTTCCATGTCTAACAAAGTAACAAAGAGGCAGATGGAAAGCATTGAAAAACTGCCTGTCCTACCTGTGTTTTTGCTTTTTGCTCAGAAGCAGCTGTGCTACTGAAGCACAGGTTTCTGCTTCTTTCACAGCATCTCGGAGCCTGCGGAAAAGATCATTCTCTGGGTATTTCCTGTCTTCAGCATCCTCCAACATCACTCTCAACTCAATCACATCTGTAATAAGAGCACATAAATAGTTTGTATGCAATTTAAAAAAAAAAAAAAGATTTTAGATTGCTTCAATGGCCTCCAATCAAGGTTCCAACAGGGATGTTCCATTTGAAATGCAAAATGCTAATCTGCATTACACTCTTGCATTATTTCTTTTTTTCAATACATAAAAGATGGTATTTCTCTCATTAAATGGCAGCACAGAACACATGCAGGAGTTTCAGGACATCCTATTACGAATGACAGAAGTCTGACCTTTCTTGTGGTTGAGGTTGGCAGACAGAGCCTCTGTAACTCTACTGACCCAAGTGTCGTAAGACTGCGCTCTCACTTTCACTCCATACAGCAAAGAAGGAAGATCTTCCAGTGGATAGCGGTACCTGAAGGAATGGAAAAAAAGACAGAAAAAGTATTAATGCCCATGTCAAAGTATTGGTAATGTTGAGTTTTTCCAGCATGGCCAGAAAAACAGTATGTGTACAATACTCGTTTGCTTAGGAACCAAGAAACAAACAGGATAAAAATACTCCTTAAATAGAAGAGGGAAAAAGTGTGACCAAATATATTTGGCCACTGGGCTACAGCAAACTATTAGATATTGAAGAAAAGTAGGGAGAAAAAATATCCTGTGTACCTTAGACACTTTTTCTGCATGGGGCAGGGACACAAATCAGAGGGGTGGTATAAGCACACCAGGCGCTCGGGGTTACAGGAACACGTCAGGGCTGACAAGAAGCACGTGGTTCTGCAAGCTGTACACTGACGTTCATCATCTGGAACCAGCTCAAACACCTCTTCTTCAGACATCAACACCCCCTGACAAAAAGAATTAGACACTTGCTCAGAAATTCTAATGCAAGCAGGGGAAGCGGGAAGCAAAAGTTTCTTTTGCAAGCAAAGGGTCGTCTCTTCTTCCTCACCATCTGCACAACAGACTCCCTCAGCCGTGTCTCCTCCTCTATCAGCAGAGTCATCTCCTTGCAGACCATGGCAGCCAGCCCCACGTCCAAGCACTCTGGATCTGCAGCCATCTTGAAGATCAGCTCCTCGTGGGAGAACACACAGTGACGGCCCAGCCTCCGGTAGTGACTCACGCACTGACGCCCGATGGGCAGCTGCAGAAAACACACCACCATCACCCAGGGAAAAACTCATCCCTTAGCTCCCATTTTCCTACCTTTGACAAAAACTGGGAAAACACTGAGACTAACAGCTGTATTTGATGGGACAGAGAGAATTATAACAACATTAAACCATGTTACAGATGAGGACAAACAGGGTCTCAAAGCTATGAAGGGGCATCTTCCATAATCTTACACAACTAACTTAAAGACAGGAGTTTAAGAGCTGTCCCAAGCTCTTTTTACTTCCAGTGGCAAGAAACTGGTGCCAAAGAGGAGTCATCTGGTCTACACTAAGGTGAATACATTCCCCTCTGGATATTACAATGCTTGGACAGGGACACTTAACATAAGATTCTTAGAGTGAACCAAAACTGGTATCACTCCTTTTATGCCTTTTAAAGCAAAAGGATGCTGAATGAATTTGCCACACATATTTCTGGTTGCATTTTACATAAGCAAAGGAAATTTCACATGGCTGGTGCAAGTTAAGCAGTTTTTCACAGAGGCTACACACATATTACATCATGAGCACTGGAGGAAAAAAAGGAGGCCTGACAAGCTGCAAGTCCTGCAGACAATTTTTCTGATAAATAAACAGTAGTCTTTGAAAAAGGGCTAAAATTTCCATTCATAGTTTAAAAAATGAAGCTAGAGATAAACTAGAGATGAGAGCTTAATTTCCAACTGTAAACCCTGGATAGTAACAGAACACTCCTTTGACAATTTCCTGAACAATCCACATGAGCTATGCACTGATGTGGCACAGACATTACAACAGCACTAATATGATTAAAAGGCACAAAGGAGGAACAAAGACTGTCATAAGCCTACCTCCAACATTCAAATGACAACAGTACTTCAAGACAGGAGACTTATAGCAAATTCAGAAAGTGGCATCACAGAATTACTAGCTAAAGATACCGTGAGATGTCACTTTTTGGTTAACCAACACTTAAAGAGGAAGAACATGTGCCCAAAGTTTCAGTTTGAAGTTGACTAAAATTACATGCTCCCCAAAATTAGTTTGTATAATAGAAACTTCCCTCAGTTTCTATAAACATAAAATACACTATTTAACTGAAAAGACTGTTCAGGTAGTTAAGTTACTAACACACCACTTGCAGAGGTCACATAGCAAATATATACAGAAGAACAGACCCAGTCAGCAGTGCAGAAGTTCACAGCTTCAGCAAAGTTATATCCCTGGTTAAATCCAGAGTGATAGGCACGAGGAAAGGTCACAACAAACTCGCCAGCACACTGATTGGTCCTGAAAACCTATAAAAGGGAGGATAAAGGAAATAAAAAACATGTAACATGCAACAGCTTAAGACACAAAAGTATAAGATATTTGAACACTACTTTTTGTACCCATGGATCACCACAGGCACAAGTGGTAAGGATTGTTTCTGCCTTCTTAACATGAATACTCAATTTACAGCCTTTTTCAAAAAGAGATGAGTATAGAAGCCAACAGTTGAAAACTGTTTTTATGAATCCCAAAAGGGATGTTTCTCTGTCATCATTTAATCCATTGTACCACAAAGTGCAAAAGCTTCTGGAAAGAAGTTTATGGCTTGCTTTGTTGGGGTATTTGCCAGGGAAGCAATTTATCCTAAGACAAAAGCAAATGATAGTCACTGCTGCTTAGAGGTCTGCAATCAATTATGTTTGGTCAGAAAAGTATTTTGTAATGCTGAGATTTATCCTGAATGTAAGACAAGTATTTTATGTCAAAAGCTTCTAAAGGCATTTCAGACAAACTTGCTGTTACACAAGGAAAAGGGTTTTCTTTTATTAAAAATTAAGTGTAATACACAGCATATGCTTGTTCTGGAAGGTATTTTATGTAGGAAGCTTGGCACACTCACTTCTGTTACGAGATAATTTAAATTTCCTGGTTAGTCTAGGGAAAAGTCTGGAAAACAGCTTTAAAAAATACCCTATAAGTAATGAATATGCAAATGCCCACCATAAAAATTTTCCAGAGTTATGCCAAACCCTTGTTATACAAATCTGGCAGAGAATGAAAAAAGAGAGCACATAGAAGTACTTATGTAAAAAATGCTGGTGTGCTACTCACTGGTACACCATGTTCCATCAGCACATTGGGGTTCATAATAGTGACCAGCTGATGCAGGAGATCAGGCTGGGATTCAAAGAGCTCAGGAGCCAATTCCTTCATCACATCTTCCAGCTGCTCTGCTGCATGAGAGGGCACACCATACCACGTCTTGGGCTCTCCCCTGCCAGGACACAAGCACAGGAATGAATGAACACAAGGGAGAGGGAACTGATGGTGCCACCCAGCTGTAAAGCACACCTCACACCAGCAGCACTGCCCTCATGAGCCACTTTACACCTGGATTAAAAAAGTGTCTTCAGTCAACAAGCATCTTCTTCAGGATGCACTATTCTAATCTGAAAAATCAGTTACACTCCAACACAATTCTCAACATACCTGGCAGTAGATTTGCCTTGACAAGCCTAGCATGGAAGATGATTGTCACTTACCATGTTCCAAAGGGGTAAAATGGGCAATTATTTTCCTTCAGGGAGAAGGAATTAGGTTTAATAAACCAGACATTGGCTGCCACAGCTACAGTCTAAGAAAGATCATGGTACTCCTCCAGTCAATTAGGCTTGGAGTAGTCATATTCCTAAAACCAACAGAACAGGATACCAGCAAGTGGAGTAAAATACACCCAGTCTCTCTAGTATTCATAACTAACCACTAAAAACCTGTGATCCACTGGACTATTAAGATGAAAAATGCCAAGTAACATGGATTAATTAAGTACAAGGGAACAGAAGGATTAATAGGACCAAAACTAAACAAATAATTCCTCAAGCACTATTCCGGTCCTTTCTTAATCAAAATGAACTGTCACAACCTAGCATCTCCAGTGCTGAGATTTATTTTTAAAATCCACTTTACTAAGTACAAGCAGGAGTGTGCTGGCACACTGGGATTTCATGTATTGTGGTTTCAATGCATTATGATGCATTGTGCTATGGATTATGATGCATTGTGCTAAGCATTATGATGCACTGTGCTAAGAATTATGATGCATTGTACTGTGGATTATGATGCATTGTACTGTGGATTATGATGCATTGTACTGTGGATTATGATGCATTGTACTGTGGATTATGATGCATTGTACTGTGGATTATGATGCATTGTACTGTGGATTATGATGTACTGTGCTATGCATTATGATGTACTGTGCTATAGATTATGATGCATTGTGTTAAGAATTATGATGCATTGTGCTATGCACTATGATGCATTGTACTATGGATTATGATGTACTGTACTGTGTGTTACCCAGGCTCCTGGCACACCTGATGGGGTTCCATGTACTGTACTATGTATTATGCATTATGATGTATTGTACTATGGATTATAATGAATTGTACTGTGTGTTACCCAGGCTCCTGGCACACCTGTACTGTACTATGTACTGTACTATGCGTTATGGATTATCATGTACTGCACTATGGATTACAATGTTCCCTATGCACTGTATGTTATGCTGTAATATGGATTACGATGCTCTCTATGCACTGTGTGTTATGCTGTACTGCACTATGGATTACAATGCTCTCTATGCACTGTGTGTCACCCTGTACTGCACTATGGGTTACAATGCACTGTGTGTTACCCTGTACTGCACTATGGGTTACAATGCACTGTGTGTTACCCTGTACTGCACTATGGGTTACAATGCACTGTGTGTTACCCTGTACTGCACTATGGGTTACAATGCACTGTGTGTTACCCTGTACTGCACTATGGATGACAATGCACTGTGTGTTACCCTGTACTGCATTATGGATGACAATGCACTGTGTGTCACCCTGTACTGCACTATGGATGACAATGCACTGTGTGTTACCCTGTACTGCACTATGGGTTACAATGCACTGTGTGTTACCCTGTACTGCACTATGGATGACAATGCACTGTGTGTTACCCTGTACTGCATTATGGATGACAATGCACTGTGTGTCACCCTGTACTGCACTATGGATGACAATGCACTGTGTGTTACCCTGTACTGCACTATGGGTTACAATGCACTGTGTGTTACCCTGTACTGCACTATGGATGACAATGCACTGTGTGTTACCCTGTACTGCATTATGGATGACAATGCACTGTGTGTCACCCTGTACTGCACTATGGGTTACAATGCACTGTGTGTTATGCTGTACTGCATTATGGGTTACAATGCACTGTGTGTCACCCTGTACTGCACTATGGGTTACAATGCACTGTGTGTTACCCTGTACTGCACTATGGGTTACAATGCACTGTGTGTCACCCTGTACTGCACTATGGGTTACAATGCACTGTGTGTCACCCTGTACTGCACTATGGGTTACAATGCACTGTGTGTCACCCTGTACTGCACTATGGGTTACAATGCACTGTGTGTCACCCTGTACTGCACTATGGATGACAATGCACTGTGTGTTATCCTGTACTGCACTATGGATGACAATGCTCTCCATGCACGGTGTGTGCTCCCCGCGCTCCCAGCAGTGCCGGCCGCCCCCTGCCGGCAGCCCGAGGCTCCCGCAGCGGCACAGGGCCCAGCCAAGAGCCCCGAGACACGGGAACAAACCCAGCGCCCTCCCCGAGCCCGCCCATCACACCCTCCTGCCTGCCAAACGCGCTTCAAAGATGCGCAGCGATGGCTGTAAGGCCATCAGCTCGTCTCTCCCAGATGTCCAGCAAACTTCCTAGCTTCCCACAGCTGCCCCTTCCACTCACTGTGACAGTGTCTGAACTAGGAAAACTGCACTGCCCACAGCTGGTCTGTCACAAGTCTTCTCACACCTTTCCTCATTCAAACACAAGAGCTGGACACCACCACGCTTCCAGGACTGTTCCAAAAGGCAGAATTACTTCCATATTTCTCTTTACAAGGAGTATTTCCGTATATACGTGGATCTGCTGCTGAACAGTGAGCTCTGATGCCTCTAGAGACAGCAGACTCCACTTTCAGCACACAGATATCCCAACTTTAAATCATAAAGCAGGGAACCAAGGAACTCTTAGCTCTAAACAAAAAAATTTCTTTAAAAATATAGGATCCTGTAAAAGCACAATTTTACGATCAAACTGGAATGCTGGCCACACAAGAATATTTCATCAGTTAATGAAAAGCACTAATTTGCTTGTCCTGAGTTTGCCTTAATTGAATGCTTTGCCTTGAACCCACTACAACGATTTAAAAAGCATCTGTATTCACTTTCCCTCAGCCACAGCTAAGAACACTGCACATTCAGCTTTCCATTTACAAGCATCCTCAGTGTGCAGAGGCACTCTGAAGCAGAACTACAAACTTGCTAAGGCAGATGCACACAGGGCAGCCCATACCAATGCAGGTAGTTGATGGAATAGCTCCAGTGGTCCTCAATATGCCAGCAAAAAGAGGAGAAGCACATCCCCACGTACAGCCAGGGCACCTTCATGCCAGAGATGTCTGCATTGATGTGAGCAAGGACTGACTGCTCCAGGATGGGCATGTTGTTCAGGTTCCAACCAGAGAGAGCATAATCCTGCCAGGAGAAAATTTGATCAAATCAGAAGAACGTAAGGACACCAAGTCCAGAAAAGGAAAATACAAAAGAAAACATCAGCCTATCCATTTCTATAGTAGTTAATGGAAAATTTCCTGCAACAATGAGACAAAGCCAGAAATAATTCCTTAAATATTGCAGTCATTAAATAATCACACTAAAGACTTTAACACCACTCCTAGTATTTCTGCATAGCCCATCTTCTTTCATTTCTTCCCCATCACAAGACTGCAGGTTTCATGCTTTTCTGGTGGAATAAAATACCAGCAACATCAGCAGAAGAACTGAAGACAGAAGTCTTCAGTAACACAGGACAACTTTAAATTGTAAACAATACAGTGAATCTCATGTTATTATTTCAGCTTTTTTAACACCCATTTTACCATGCTGCACTCAGTGTTGATCTACTGTGTAGACTACTTTAGAAAGCTTTCTCAAGGGAAGAAATTCCTACACACTCATTTTTGAGAGGACAGCATCACTTGTTTTTTTATAATTGAATGCTGTATCTACATCTTTTCATTCTTACAGTATGCACAGAGAAAAAAGCTAAATCCAATTAATTTGTTTCACCCATTAAGAACCTCCTATGGAGGACAGAATCATGTTTCTGTAGCTAACTCTACAATGAAAAAGTTCGGAACAATAAAAAATATTACTGAAGAGTCTCCTCATACTCTGACAAACTGCAACAACTTGCATATCTTTGCCTGCTAAATTAAGTGATAGAAAACAGGTGTGACTCAAATCATGAAGCAGACCTTGGTTATCAGCAACCAGACCTGTAAAAGAACCTCAAATATCAGAGTAATGCCCTGCTCAAAAGGAATGCTAAGCACATGCAAAGCCTGAAACAATTTCTTCATGAAAAAATCCACACTGATTTCTGACCTAAATTCTTAATGTGAAATGTTATGCAGAGCAAGAAATGGGGCCAGTTTGCATATTCCTCACCTCCTCCTCTGGCATCAGCTTTCGTCGGCCATCCTTCACTGGGAACCCACTCCCAAAGTCCTTGGAGGAGATATCGGCCCCGTACTCCACAATAACATCCTCCTCTATGCTGCTCACCAAGCGCCAGAATTCCTTCTCTACCAGCTCAGTGGGAACCATCTGAAAGCAGAAGAGGTGCTATGGCATGTGCAGATAACAACAATTATCATTCAAGCAATAAATCGTTATTAACTCCCCATGAATTTTCATACACCAAGGTCACTCCTCCTCTCCCCTCCATCTCTTCAGTTTGGTCTGTATTCCTCCATTGTGGCTGGAATATTTCAGAAACAGGACTCCACATCATGAGGGAAGGAATAAGCAGAAGAGATGGAATCACCTCAAGTCCAGCAAAACACAAGGAGAAGAGGAGACCACCAACAGAAATCAGGCAGCAAAGAGAGCAAACCAGCATGCAAATCCCAAACTATTTCAGGATTTCTAAACAGCAGTAAGGAAATTCAGATATAAAATTGTGTTGAGGAGTTTGATCTTCATATAACTCACCATTACTCTTACTTAAATGTATTTATTTGTGAAGCTTATTCTTAAAATAAGCTTTGTTCCACATCCCAAAGTTGCATCACAAATTGGAGTCCTTAAAAGGTAGAGGCTTTAGCAAGAATGCCCATAAATTACCAAAGAACCATGAGAAGAGGAAGACCACAGTGCTGCATGCAGTTCACAGGAAAGTGGAACTGTGCCAAAGCAAAAATGCTAGTTTGAAAAATGCTATGTTTTTGTTCTGCATCAAAAATGTTTGATGCAGAACAAAAAAAAAAAAAAAAAAAAAAAAAAAAAAAAAAAAAAAAGAAGTGATTATCAGACAGATTCAGTCTATTGATTTGTCTACAAGAAGATACTCTAAGAGGAAGGAAAACAAAGATTTATCCTCTGGACAAACTAAACCACAACAAAAGGCATAGGAAGGGCAGGAGAAGGGCCCCTATGCCAAACAAGAGCAAGATACTTAGTTCAGTTTATCAGAAAGGACAAGAACTTTAACTAGAGTATGCCCCATACAGTAAACTCTAACACACAGTAAAGCTGTCTGCCCATTGCATGGAAAAGGTGAAATAAAGTTGAAATGCCAGCAAGCTAAATAACTTGTTTATGTGTTTGAAGCTTATGGTGCCTCTTTAAACAAGGCTGAGATGTCTTAGCAGAAATCCAGGATCAGCTGAAGCCTCTTCTCTTTTTCCCTTACAAGGAATCCCAACAAAAGCAGAAACTCACATGGACCGGCATGTTGAAATAATCAGACTTGAAGTTATCAGCCATTTCCCCAAAGCTCTGGAGAGTATATTCCCTGACAGCTTGCTCAAATCCAAAGGCCTCTCGAGGTTTGTTGCATTCCTAGGAGACAGAACACAGAAATACTGTTCCCTGCAGCAGACTCTGACACAGTTACATTTTTAGCAAGAAGCCCTAGTGTCCATCTGAGGATGAGCTGCCAGTTTGTGAGGCTGTTCTAGCCGGGGCCGCCGTCCCACAACGGAAACAGCCCGGAATTAACGGCACGGGAGCTGATCTAACCCTGCACCCCCAGAGCTCACACTTCTGCTTTCCTGCCACAGGGCAAGACTCTGCACAAGGTGCTCAGGCTGCCACAGGACATTGCTGCACACACACTGGACTCGAGCACCTGCAGAGTAACTGCACAGGAACAACCCCCCCAAGTGTTTCGGTCTAATCAAGCCAGCAAATCACCAACAGATTTGACACTGTGAAAATATATAATGGGGAAGAGGAAAAAGGAAATTAAACAGAGCAACACAGCCAACAACAGACAGGGCCCATCTGACAGAAAATCTCCAAGTCTTTCACTGTTCTATCCCCATTCATCCTGAAAACACAGAAAACACTGGTGGACATTCCAGCTCCTCTCCCCACTCATTTCTAATGTGCCCTTCTCAGCTCCTTTGGAGCTGACACCATGTTTATATATATG
Organism: Zosterops lateralis; assembly: GCF_965231275.1. Classification (NCBI taxonomy): domain Eukaryota; kingdom Metazoa; phylum Chordata; class Aves; order Passeriformes; family Zosteropidae; genus Zosterops; species Zosterops lateralis. The sequence continues at coordinate 445,419 of NC_139765.1, forward strand.
AGATATATTGGAACACAAAGATGATGTAAAACTGATAGTCAGCTTTTCAGTAAAAGAAACAAGACTGGAAAGGAATTCATCAGTAGTTACTCCTTTTTTTCAAGAGGAAAACATGTATCAAAGTGGTTCTTAAATGGAGCCTGTGACAGAGAATCTACAACATCTGTGAACACTGTCAAACAATGTTGACCTAAATGCATATAAAAAGTCCTTACCCTACTCTTCCCTGCTTCTGTTCCAGTACCCTGCTGTAAAATTACATTAAGCATCTGTGCACAATTAACATCTAAAGTAAAAACTGAGGCAAAAAGTACTAGTGAATACTTCAAGCATCTTTCTGCTGTTACTTGCTTACTCTCCAGTACATATTATAGCCACGTGTTTCCTCCTTCTACCTCTTACTTTCAATGTATTTCCAAAATTTTTCAAGTATTTTCTGTATAATTTGCTAGTAAAAACTTAACTGGCACCTTATCTTTCCTGGGTTTGTCCCTGCCTGCATATTTTTCTTTGGTAACAATCTATCCCTGTTTTTCCTAGCAAAATGAAATTTCTTGAGTTTCCACATTCTTAAACTGTTACAGCCACTCCATTTACTACTACAGTCTCTAAATTAACTCCATATTAGATTGCTGCATTTGCCCACACTTCCTTATTGCTCTCTCTTAAGAGAAAATAAAGAAGTAGGTTAATCCACTCTCTGAGCAGGAGCCCAAAGGGAAAGTTTCTTCCCTTGCCTGTAGCAATGACTTTCCACCTCTCTTTAAGCAGCATTTGCCTGAGTTAATCTGACAACCTCATCTGTCAGTGAAGGGTTAGAGCAGTGAGCTGATGCAGCTCCTGTGGCTGCACAGCTCTGCAAACACCACCATAAAGGATCCAGCAGGAGCCAACACTGCAGCAGGCACGGGGAAAATGGGCACATAAACGTGTGCACAACTGTTCTTTGGAAACAACACAGCCTGAGGAGTGAAAGTCACCCTCAATCACACAGTTACAGCTTCTTCCTCTGAATCCTACAGCTACCAACTTTGTGAGCTTGCAAAATTGGTTTCCTTAAGACAAATACAAAGCCAATCAAGTGATGTTTGCTGTCTGTTGATCAATCATCTCTTGGAACTGGGTAGCTCTTCTTTTTCAAGCAATGAAATTCAACTAGCTTCCACTTTCAGAGCCTGAGCAGTTCCTTTTTTAGACTAAACCAAATCTAAAATAGCTACAGTAAAATTCTAAATTAGTTCTTTCACTTTCTGCTACAGGCCATTCTGAACAGCACTGTAATGTCTTTCCAATAACCAAAGCTCCCTGTTATGCCTAAATTTCACACTTTATTTACCTCATAGTTTACAAAATGTGTCATCATAATGTGGAAACATCCTTTATAACCCTAGTTCTCACACTTAATTTCCCACTACCAGATTATCAAATTGAGTTTCAGCTCTAAATACACCAAGAGCAAATGTTTAGCTGCCATATGTCATATAATAAAGGTTGTGCCCAAGTTCTAGAAGAATGTTTCTCTCTCCTTATGGCTCATCTACCAAAATTCAAGGCTCATCTTGACAATATTCCAAAACAAACTATGCATTCTACATGGATGGATTGCTGAACTGCTTTTCTTTGATGTTTGTACACACACAAAGCTTCAGCAGCTCCTGAACTGTACCTCAGCAACGCACTTGGGACACCTCCAGTCACCCTTGGGAACATCAGGAAGAGGAGGAATCAAGCAGAAAGTGTGATAGCTGTCATCACACCCATCACACAGCAGCAGTTTATCCTCGTTATTTCCTCTACCACAAAATAAGCAAACATAGAGATCAACCTGTGGGGGAAAAAAAAAGAAAAAAGTTACAAGAAGTTTCTCAACCAGAGCCTGCACTTCTTAAGCTAAGGAACAAAGGATGATACCCTGAAATGCAATATATGAGCATCAACAGTCTCCTCTAGTTTTTGAGAATGATAGCTCGTGTTTAATTCCCAAAGCAGCACTATGTGGGAGCAAGAGGACTTTGGCTGCTGCAAAATAATTATCCAGTTCACTTGGACTATCTTTTGCTATCTAACTCAAGTAGCATCTGATTTACGTTATTCTAAGGCAAAAGTGTAAGTTAGTTTTTAGAACTCCCTCTCTTCAGCCCTCTTATTGTGGAAAACAATTTAAACAAAATCTCTACTAAGACTGCATGGCTGAAAAAAATTCAAAAAGCTGTTTCAGAAAGATACACATCATCACTTGCAACAATACAGTGGTATTTTTGCAATGAAAAAGAGATAACAAAATCCACAAACCTACAAATTTCAACCTAAAAGTTCACAAGGAAGCAAAGGAAACTACATGTAAAGGTACCAAGTCCTTTCTCGATTTTCCCAAAGCAAAGGATAAAAACTCAGAATGGTAACAGAGAAGTATTAATCCCAATACAGTGGCAAACAGTTTTTGGAAGTTGTTCAAGATAGTCTCTCAACAAGAACAACACTGACTGGGAGACATTCTCTGGGGTCACACAGAAAATCATATTAAGAGATTTCAAGTTTTTTTTGCTCTTACTTCCTTTATTGTGCAAAGAACTTTAATAATAGAAACATTTAATGTAACACTGAAGAAGTGTAACAACCTAAGTGAAAAAAACCCAGGGTATTACTTTATCATCACTAAAAAATCACCTTACATATAAATTTTTACTAACAGCATGAACCTCATGAATGACACCTGCTCCAAATTCTGCCACTACTCCCACCAGCCCCTGCCAACTCAGGCTGTGCATATTTCCTTCACACAGCTCAAAATAACACCAGAAGAGGTGGGGCAGCGTTTGGTGGGGTCTGTTAATTTAATCAAGCTGTCACAAAAACATGTGCATTTCAGCTGATTAGGCTCAGGTGGATTAAATAGTTAATGACAAACCCATCTTGAGTTACAGCTGCCTAGTTAAGTATGCAACCTCCTAGCTATGCAATAATATACTTCTGAGGGACACTGCTCAGGTTTCTTGAGAAACTATTTTAAAAAATAATGTAGCTCCACTCAGAGACGTATCATTTTCCCCTTTAAAAAAAAAAAAATCCACGCACTCATCTTCATGGAATATCATGTCTGTCCAAAGCACCAAGCCAGCTGCTTTTGTTGCAAGATACACAGAAGGGAAGGTAACTCAGCAGGTACTTCCATGTTCTCTTCCCAAAAGTTAATGCATGAAAACAGCAATCCTAAATCCTCACTAGCTACCTCTCACTGGTAATACCTTCTTCTCTCTAAATTCCTATTAACATATGCAACCCCTGTGTTAGCATAAGTGATGATGTGGCAAATACAAAAACTGCACTGAAACAGATACTCACAACAAGCAGACCTGTGATTATGCAATACCCACAAAAACATCCTTTTAGCCATGTAACAAAACAGTGTAAGACTATGATGGCATATAACAACATGCCTCAAGAGGAGGAGATAAAAAGGTGCATTTTATAGAGGTGTATTTCATATTTTATAAAAAGTATTATATAGTAATTTGAATATTTTAAAACCATCATTAAATAGATGGTGCTTAAATATCCAAATTCTCCCACTTTTTCCCCCCATATAAAAATGTGGTTACTACAGTGTTTAGGTTGCCTTGTCCTTCCATGGCTGGTATTTAAGATAAGCTTTTGTAAGTGTTCTCAGGCTAAGAGAAAAAAAGGAACAGCTGAATTCCCAGTAAAGAATCTGATTCTTTAGACAATAAAAGCATGGATCTTCATTCATGCCTGGACACACACGGTAAGTTATGACACTTTAAAAGCAGGAAGTCACATTCTATGAAAGACATTAAAAACAACTGTACATTGCTTTTCCATGGACAAACATCAGAGAACTAAACTGACTTATTTTTAGAAATAAACTGGTTTATTTTTCCTATTTAAATTCAAAATAGAAAAGACACAAGATGTGAAAATGCTAAAAACAAACTCCTGAAGTGCTGGAGCACTCCAGAATGTCTTTTAAAGAGAAGAAGCAATAGTTGTTCTTCTGTATTTGCTCTACTAAGGGGAGCTCAAACAAAAGCTGAGCTAGTGAAGGCATTCAAGCATGTGGCAAGTATGATCAGCAAAAAGCTTCACATTGCAACAGCCCTCCTGTCCAAAAGATTCAAACAAAAGCCTAAAGCACAGATTGTTTTCCAAAATACTGCTCTTTCTTCCCATAACAGTATCATCTGCTGGGGCGTGCATTCATTCATCTGTTTGGAGGGGTGGGGGTTCTTGTAGGGGACAAAAGAAAAACCTTGGAAAAATCAACCAAGCCCTTTCTATCAGAAATCCCAGCAAAGGCAGCAAACTCACAAAGTTGACAGCCAGAGTTCCCTTGCGCTGCCTCATCTGCATTCCAAAGGCTTCTGATCTGGTTCCCTTGCGCCTTCGCGTCACCTCATCTGGAAGTCAAATGAAGTTAAATGCTATTAATATCACATCAAGATAGACTTAACTGGTAAAAACACCACAGATACCCAGCCTGGCACCCTGCCTTTCAGATCAGACACTGCTTAACAGGCCCAAGAAAGCAAAAATGTCATGTTATACCTGGCCAGTCTAAAATCAACAGCGATTAGGAAACACATCTTTGGCTTATCCTCACAGGTGATCCCCATGGCCTCATGAAGAACAGGGAATTAGACACCTCAGTTGTGCACTTGGCTGGCAGGATCAGCTTCAGCACTTCTAAATCATGCTTTCTCTTTCAGTCAGTTCATGGAACAGCTGCTTAATTGTTATTGTTACTATATAATACATAAAGAGCTGAAACTCTGCCAAGTTATATGAAGCACTCAGTAAATCTCTTGTGAATGAAACCCTAGAATATTTAGCTTTCTTTTTCCAGTTTTGATTTGCCTTCTTAATACTGTCTCTAGAGACATTCAGGAAGATTTAACAGTCTCACTGAAAGCAAAGCACTCACAGAAAGCAAAGAGCTCAAGATTTAATTACCCTCTTTATCCTTTGCTCCCAATGCCAGTCCCATCATCTTGGGTCCAGCTCCAAAGATCTGCAGCTTCTTTAGTTCAGTGTTTCTACTCATTTCTCCTGCCTCTGCCTAAAAACAAAAACAAGACCACATCAGCACAACCCACCAATATTTCCCCTCCAGGTTTCTTCACAATTTGTTTCTATTCCACTCTCCCAGAATGTGTGCTCATCAAAAGAAGCAGGCCTAAAAGATGCTTTTCTGTTCCTAAAGGCCATGAACATGCAAATGGAGTAAGAGACAGATTTTTTGTCCCAAATTTCCAAATTATTTCCCACCTAATATTCCAGATGAACTACAAGGCAGCACCCCTACACCAAATAAAAAAACCTAGGTTTGACATTTTGCAAAAACTAAGAATGCCAGAGCAAGTTTTTCCAGAATCCCTCTGATTCAGTCAAGTGCCTGGATTTTAATGCAGCTTCAACAGGATCTCCTTGAGTAGAAACATCCACACGACACTAATGAGGAGTTCCAACCAACTCCCTTAAGCTTGGCTGCCTCTGGGCTTATTTGTGCTGAAATGCTGTGAGCACACCTCAGATCACAGCTGCTCATGTTGCAAGCTCAAAATCAGAAGTAGAAAGACCCATTTGGTGATAAGCTCCGTGCCCCTGCCAGCGACATTTCCTGAAATGCTTTGCTCAAGTGAACTTCTTCCTGTTTCCCATTACTGACCTACCTCATTTTCTCACATCACTGCCACTAATGTAACAAGAAAAAGAAGAAAAAGAAGAAAAAATGCTGCTTTTATCTTTATTAGCAACATAATCACCTTGGCATTTTCCTTTATGCTGCCTCCTTATACTTTGAAAAATCTCCTGATGTGGTACAGAAGGCCACTACATTCTCACTGTTCAAAATCTTCCTCCTGAAATTCACTGATCTTAAAAGATCTCAGCAAGCCTACCAATTTTGAAGGTGAGCATGTAATTTTACAGAAGTAATTCTTCAGTTAACTTCCTGATGATACTTCATCTGTTATTTTCCAAAGTTATGGACTGATATCTCGTGCCAGTCCCTTGGGATGACAGGCCTTCCAAGTTTTTAATCAATTATTTAAAAAACCCAAAAATTTTTCCTCCAAAATAGTGTTTAACATAGGTTTTAAAACATTTGCAATAAACATTAAAAAAGATGATTTCTCTGCCTAAATCAGTTGTTTTTCTTGCTTCCAGAAGACCTTTGAAGATACAGTTTCCTATGCATTATTACCCTAGGGAATTTTTAGTAATATTTACAGTCCCTGTTCCCACTGAACTGGGTATGCATTATGCTAACAGGCATCTTTCCAACCTAATTACTGCTGATATTCTAATTTTGAACATTCACATGTTGCCATTAAATTATTTTCATTTTATATGTGACCAACTTTGTAAGTCCACTGTGCAACTGTGCTAATTTTTCCCCACCAATTCCTCCCTTTTTGGCTAACAAGCCATAAAGAGACACACCCAGAGACTTCCTAGTCCCTAATTTTCCTTTTGAAACTCATTAACAACTCAACCATTCTCTCAACTAATAGAACCTGACAGAATCAACCCACATATTTCAGCACAGACATCATTTCAACAACAATCTCCTCAATTTCTCCTGCTATTGTGGCCAAATACAGTTTTCTCATTAAGAGACAAAAACCAGCTTTATTATTGTATTTACTAAATCATTAACATGCAGCAATAAAGTTTTGCAGCTTAGTTTAAAAATAAATTACCTAAATATGTTTCCATAACTCCATTGCTCAGATTTACTAGGACACCACTAAACCTTAGTGGATGAAATCCATTCGTGCTCAAGTAAGAAGAGCTACAGAGTTTTGAAAAAGAGCATTTTGCATATTGGAAGATGAATGTTTTTTTAGAAATCAGGTTCCTATGTAACCTCATGAACACTGACAGGATATTGACACTTAAAGGTGTAAATACCAAAGGTATTCAGAAGCCCCACTGAGCATTTTTTCTGCTGTGTCCTTTAAGACAGTAAGAAAAGTCAAACTCAAAACTGTGAGTGCAGCAATGGTGCAACCCTTGCCATTCTCTCACTGATAACCACACAAAACTCCAGCTCACTTTTGTGTTACATTTTCTCTACCTAAGTGGAATGAACTTGATTAAACTGTGATTCTATTCTTATCTCCTGTTTGTCCTGAAGGATGGAGAGTTATTCTGCAATCATAAAGAAACTGAAAGCAGCTATACTACTTAGAATTGTTTTTAAGAAAATTCTCTGGACATTAAGTTAATATCCTTTGAGAAGATGGCACTTTTTGTTCCAGTACTGCAATTCTTTACCAGAAATCACCATGACATAACCTCATTAGACAAATCCCTTGTCAGCTAAAATACACCCTAACAGATCATCTATGAAGATACACTACCCTTTTCTGACAGAGTACTCTCAGGAATAAATTTAAGCTTTCCTTAAGGATAATTCTATTTTCCTAATCTGAATTAATTTACCTTTTATTGTAATTTTCTTTGCAAGCCTTTAGAAACTCAGCTGCCTTTCTCCAGCTTTTATTTGTGAAAGCTTTCTTCAGAGAAAATAAAGCATTAAGTTTATTTTCTAAACAGAATCTCTCACCATCTAATTATTCCCTTCCCAATCAGAGACAATGTTTTCAGCTGACATTTGATTATAGTATCCAAAGATTCTGAAGCCACTCTTCACAGAAAACACCCATTCCCCATCTTCTTCCATGTTTCACATTCTCCAAAAATCCTGAAATTTGCTTTTTCCAAGTCTCTCACCCCCTTCTACTGCTGAGGATGTTTCTCTAATTCAGTAATTTCTGATTACTGTATTTATACTTTCTCATCCATTGCCCATTCTAAGGTAAGTTATCTGCAGGAAGATGCAGAGGATCTTTGGAAAAGATCTACGGAGCTGCAGAGGCCTCCGGAATTCTCCATGCTCACTAGCCAGGCACTGGACTGCTGGCACAGGACACACAAATGATTCAGATGTTTCAGCTGGAGCACAATGACATTTATTTAGCAGGTTTTTACATTACTTGCATATTACCTGCTCTCTGAAGATTGTTTAGACAACCTCTGGTCCAATTCCAGGTATAGACTTCAGACAATCAACAGAGTCCTGGCTACAATAAAAGGTGCACTGAAATCTGGAACAATGTCTCCATGTTCTCAGATTTTTATTTACACTGCTACCACTTCTGGCTACTGAGGAAAAATATGTCTCTAAATGCTGCTCCAGGGATGACTTAAGATAGTTATACACAGCTTTCAACACAGACAAAACCTACCTCTCCTGTCTGTGCAAGCAGGATGAGTTTTTCCTGTATTCATGAACTCACTTCAACCATTTTAAAAACTGTAATGCTTAAAAGTTAACTTGGCTACATTCCTAATAAAAAGGCATTTAAATATATATATTTTTTGCAGATGATCTAAATAAAATGGTATTTTATTTCTGAATTGCAGGCCTTTTAAACAAAGTAAAAAACAGCTTTACAGTGCCAGGATCACTTAAGAATCATCTCTCCAACATGGAGAAATGACAAGTGCCATTATCCTACTGAAATCAGCAGGAAAAAAGATCCCACAAGATCTTAATAAAAAAGTGACACTTTTACACCATGTGCAAGGAAAAGGAGATACTGGCATTTTGCCATAAGACTCATTCAAATCCAAAGAAGAATTCCACACAGCAAATGCCTGCTGAAGTCCATGCAGCACTCTCAGGTTTTCTGCAGAGCTCACTACCAATACCTTGTCTGAGAGACCTGGGAAGATCCACAAGCCTGGCACTGTTTGTGTGATGATCCACTGCTATATGGTATGATAAATAACTTCAAGTCAGCTTTAGCAAGCTGAGAAAAGACACTAAAAAAGACAATTCAGTCTAAATCATCAGAGAAGAAGGTGAAAATTTATAGAGGATATTCAAATACCTCGGTGACAAAAAAGGTGCATTGTATAAAAAAAAAAATCAGTTAAAGAGCATTTGAAAAAACTTTGTGGTGCTGGGGCTGAGTCTAGAATGGAATGAGGCAAGTAGGAAGTTGGCTGCACATAAATCCAGCCCTCACCCACGCTCTGCTGATGAGGCAGCAGGGAGCCACCAGACTCCATGAGAAAAGCCTCAGGATGCTGCCTGCAAGGACTATCTCTGTCAAAAGGGGAAGGCCTGATTTAAATAGTGCAACAGAGCCATCAGGGCAATACCCCACAATTATTTCTAGTAAGACAGCATTTTAAATGGTGGTGATTCAGTCTTAATTCACATTTTCTCAGGGGTACCTCCCAGGATCTCATATCACCTACTCGAATACCAGAAATTCCTGTAACACCCGTAATTCAGAAGGAAGGAAACTGCTTTTCAGCAGAAAAACTGTACAACTCCTATACAGCTCCAGCCATCACTGATCATCTCCTCACACATCTGTTTCAGTTCTTCAAAAGAACTGCCTGCCCAGCTCGAGATAGTTACTCCCACTCCCAATTCCACAATTAACCATTACCTACATGTATTTGCATTTATGTCATTAAGAGGTATATTTTAAAAAGGTTTTAGAACTTTGCACAAGCAGAAGCTTTAACATCAACTCACAAACAGCATTCTGTCTTGTTTTCACAGATACATTCAGTACCAAAGTACTTAGGCCACTTATCAGAAAACAAAAAGCAACTTTTAGAAGCTTTGAGACAAACAGTGCCTCTGCTGTATCAAACCAGTCTCAGAGTAACAGACTTCTCTGGATTTTTGTTAAATAAAACTGCTTCCCAGTGGTGCTTCTGAGCAGGCTCCCACAGCCAAAGGCTGCTGCACTGGTGGGAGAAGTGAGTGCTCCCTTTCTGTAAGAGCTGATGGACAGCAATACCTGGGATTTGACACGCCTGGTTCTCTTCAGCATAACGTTCATCCTTGACGCCTGCTTTGGGGAAGCCTGGGCATCTGAGCTGAGGTCCTCAGCCTCCACTTTGTCCTTGAGATCCAAGTTGGGCTTTTGGATGCCCTGGAGGAGCAGAGCACAGGACACTGTGTTGGTCAGGCAGTGCTAATCATTCCACAGCCTGTGAATCATTCTGTTTGCTAAGGAACAGGACAAGTGAAGTCACACAGCATTACACACACCATTTGGAAAAGAGGCCAATTAATTCATTCATCCTTCAAACAAGAGAACTGAACCCCAGATACCACATTATCAAAAGAAAAATAAACATTTCCAATTAAGCATATCATCTTTTGCCTTATTTTCCTCCCCAACATGGTTGACTTCAGTCTATAAAGAAACACCAGAAAATAACTACACAAAGTCATGTTACACCTCCTAGCACTACTCTGTCACAGATAAGCACCAGGGTGGCTCCAGCCTTGTTGGCACAGCTGGAGCCTCTCAGAGCCCTGACCCCTTGTCCCAGTTTCCCAGGGAGTCACAGAGCACTGTGTGTGCCTTTGGGCACAGTGTGAAACGGGAGCTCACCATGAGGCTGACCCCGGACTGGAAGAGCTCGTAGGGATAGAGGATCCGCTCGTAGTGAGACTTGAGCAGGGACCCCGTGCCCTTCCCTGGCAGGTAGCCAAGGCGACTCGCCACTTTAGACCACTTCTTCTCTTTGGTCACCACTTCAAAGCCTCCTTTGTTGGCAACAATCTGAAATGCAGAAATAAAGAGTTAAGGGGTTCGAGCTGCTCTCACCAGCCTGCGTAAAGCAAGAATCAAATTAAACCAACCCAATGTTAAAAAGTTCCATGAAAAGCGACAGAATCCTGAAATCAGCTTTTGTTTCCTGAAGAACTAGTCCTTTAATAACAAAGCACTGGCTTATTCTTATTGTTTCACGTATTTAATGTAATTTTTCATTTACTAGCAAATGAAAATTGCACACTGTCCTGGACAAGAGGACTCCAACAGTTAAGGTTTATGATGTGCTGGAAAAAATGCAAAATCTACCATAAGAACAAATTGAAAAGTGAACTCTCACGAGACTTGTAGTCTGCTGTAAAACACAGGCCTGGCCAGCAATAAAGCCCATTCTAACAGATCCCAGGCAGAAGGGAGTGCTGGAGCTCAGAACACTCACAAAACACTGAAGGGAAGAGACTGCTATAAAAAGAGGGAAAAGTGAATTTACCTTCCAACTCAGTCCAGTTATTATATGTGACTTCATTGGTTTGAGACCAGTAATTCACATACAGAACTATCAGTGTATGTATCATCTACATGTACATAGAATTAAAACCAAGACCATTTGCCTGCAAGCAATGACCACAACAGCACATGAGTTGCTTCCTCCAACACACAGGCCACATTTCCACTGCCTCCATTCCTTTTACAGTCTCACTGCCAAGCAACTTAAAACACAAATGGATTACATTTCCATTTATATTATTGTAAGACTAACATCATTTTTACAGCAGTGTAGTTTTGCATTGCATTTCTTTACACACGAGAACTAAATTTCAAGCTTAATGTTTCACATTGTTAGAAACCCAAAGGCAAAAACATTTTGTTACTGGAGTGAAATTTATGGTTTATTTGTGGGGCTGAAGTAAACTGAAAAGTCCAACTGTGACAGTGACAAGTAAATTCATTAATTCTGGATAATCACACAGAGCTACACTTAAATAAAACAATAACATTATTGACCATTATTTTTCCTCATATTTACAGAAAAAGTTCTAGAAAAACATTTTAAAATGAAACCATTCCTAAAATTCAACTTATCTTTAAAATTTCCAGGAAAACTCATTTTCTAAAATTATCTGTGCCTGAACAACAGCTAAAGAAGCCAATAACCACCCAAATCAACTCAGAGCTGCCAATCTACAGCCAACTGAAATGTTCAGCTCATTACAGTGACCCAGACACTTTCCAGTACCCCTCTGATATCCTGCATATCCCAGTAAGCCACCACAGACATAAAAAGAAAAAAAATATTGAAAGACATTTTATCAGCTTTTCTCTGCATTTTATCAGCCCTTCCAGACTTCCCAAAATACTTGACTTTCTTTAAAACGAAAATATACTCAGGTCTTTACATTTTTACTTACCTAAGAGAAATAAATCTTGATGGGGAATGGAAAGTGATGCTCTAACCTAGAAGCACTAGAACTACCAGAACTTCGGTCTTTTCCCTGCAAGAAGAAATCTACCTATTTATATTTATTATCAGCTAAGTTTATAACGGTACACATATTCTGCCAGTGCAAAACCAAATTCCAACTTTGTGTGAAGTTTGGTGTGCTCACCAAATGTAGCTACAGAAATATTCATTTCTAGCCAGCCTTAGGCCAAAAATCTGTTTTGGAAATTAAAGTAAGTATTCTTGAAATTGACATTATAAATTTTCAAAGATACACCTTTAGAAAAACCTCTGCTGGAGGAGAGGAAGGAGAAATGGTACCAGTTCATTACTGAACTGTTGATCAGAGCTGAAGTGCACACAGGCACAGTGCTGCCTTCCCAAAGAACCCCTCAAGCTCCAGCAGCTCCACCACATGTGAAAAGGGAGAACTGAAAACCCTGCTGGCCAGCTGACACCAGGACATTCAAGCTACAGAAGGTAATTAATACCTGCTGTATGGAATCCAACCAATCCAACCAAAGGTAACTAATTTAATTACACTGGGACATGTTTGCCATAAACATTCAAATTAGAAATGTTTTTTCGCTGTTATTTTTCCCACTTATTTAATCTCTGGATTAATGGGATTAGTGCTGTCACACAAGCCCTTCCTGTCACTTGGCTCCTTGAGCTCAAATGAAAACTGAACTCTCTGTCTGCCAAAGGCCCACAAATACTTACCTTGCTCAGACCATAGAGATCCAGTATTTTTCTCTCAACCACAGGGATTTTCAAATTGGATCCTTGGAGTTCCCAAAATTTTGCTAACTGATCCAAGAAGTCCAGTTTCACTCTTGTCATTGCCTGGAATCAGTAAAGGTAGACAATCACATATGTTCAAAACCAAATGTGACAAAACCTTACAGTCCTGAGAGAAAACAAAATAAGTTTTTATGGCATTTCCATTTTCGACATGCAACTTGGCAGGGAAGGTATCTGTTTGTCACTTAAAAAATACCTAGAAATAGAAACCTTGTTAAAAAGAAAAGATCTTTAAAAAAAGAAAATTATATATGCTTTTTTCTCTGCATTTAAGACCCTATAAATTAAATTCCTATCAAATAATTTCTTGGTCTGAAAGCAAAATGCATGCCTATGAAATAATCAGCATTCCAGGCAGAAACACAAGAACAATTATTAAAATATACATTGGTGGGGAGGAGGGGAATTACAAACAGTTTTTATATATGCCTTAACCACACAAAGGGCCTCCTCCCTGGAGTATTTCTGGACTACTCAAATCACTTTCCATAAGGAGACCCATTTACAAGCCAAATGACATTTTGGTATGTGAACAAAGCAAGGCTTTGAGAAATGTTGTAAAGAAAAGGAAAAACCAGGACAGAATGGAGGTCATACTGCTTTTGAGACAGCTCACATAACTTTTTAAATCATAAAATTAACCAGCTATAATAAGCCTATGAAAAATCATTTTAAGGCTTAAAAGGCATTATCACAACAGTATGAGGTAACCAGAGGCATCAGAGCAGCACTAAATATTTTAAGAGGGAAAAAAAAATCATTGCCTGTGGAGCTCTGAAGGCCAGACACTGGCTGCTCTTACTACACACATGATATTTGGAATTCATTTTAGACACTTCCAGTTGAACGTGAAAAACTCCTGTGGTTATTCTGGGTAATAAAATAAAAACCAGATTTTTCTCAAAGCCAGGGAGAGTTACTTTATACAAACCCTGCCAAGTATAAACACTGATGTGGTCTATGGGCTCCTGAAGTGTCCCCCATCCAGAGACCTGCCAAGATGCAAATCTCAGGCAGGGAGACCTCGTGCTTTCAGTGCAAACACTAAATCACAGCAGCAGTGGAAAAGCTCACCTCCAGCTCATTCAGGCGCTGAATTCGGGGAGTGAAACGAAAACTTTGTACTTCACATGCAAATGGAGGCTGCCAGTCCTAAACAGAGACAGAAAGACATTTTATTGCTTCCAGAAACTTCTCTGAAACACACACACAACCAGGCACCCTAATAATGCCTGAGTAAACAAGCTCCCAAGAGTAAAAACCAGGCTCTCAGAACAGCTGGTGATATCATTCTCCAATTTTAAGACATTTTTTGTGCTTATACAACAATGTTCCTCCCACCATATTGTAGTTTGAAGAAAGATCCTCACAGACTCAAGAATGTCAAAGAAAATAAGGTTCAAAGCATCTCAGTAGAATTACCTCATGCTAAGCTTAAACAGGAGATACACTCTGTAGCTGAGCAGTTATTTATCAGTTATTTATTTATCCGTTATTTATCTACTTTTAAAAAAAGAATCCATACATCTTGCACTCTGAAAGATCCTCAGTATCAACAGCAACAAAGACTAAATCAGGCACATTATAACACATCTGACATTGTTCTGCTTGTCTGCAGTCATTTCAATAAAGACAGGACCACCAGCCAGAGCCCAATTCTTTAACAGGAATGGAGCCTTAAATAATGACTTTCTCAGCACTGCCAGGGGTTGGTTCCATCCCACCTCTCAAAACTGTGCTACGACACCAAAACAAGCGATTCAGCACTTTTACCAAAGCTCTGGTTCCAGCAGATTGGCCACCTGAGGAGGGACACACCACCACAGCTGGACAAACCACACAAAACGTTTGTTGTTTGCTCTGCTGCAGCACACAAAGGCCTGGAGCACAACCTTCAACATTTACAACTCCCAATAACGGAGAAGAGCAATAAATCACTCAGCTTAGCATGAAATGTTTAGCAATTACTGCGGGTTGCAAACCAACCCCAGGCGTGCATCCTGCAAAACCCTGCGAGGGAAACAGCTCAGCAGCCCCAGAGAAACATCCAACGGCCAGGAAAGCTCCAGTTATCCTCAACCAACAGGACCTGGATCTGTTCCTTGTGGCCTCCCAACCTGAGCCCTGCAGCTTATTTTAGCAAGGGCAGTCCCCTGGAGGTCAAGCTTTCACCGTGTCGTTAAACCGACCAAACACATTCCGGGAACCAGAACAGGTCAGGAGGGAAAGGAACCCGACCAGCGAGCCCCAGACCCACTTTCTTCTCAATCACACACTTTCTTTTCAGGTTTTCACCTCTCTCCGCTGCTTTCAAGTCTCTAATTAACAGCCGCGTTTGAAGTTTGTTTATATTTTAATACTTTAGCGATGTAAGTGCCTTTTGCCGAGCTGCCCGATGCCCTGCCAGGTCACCGCAAGGAACAGAGACTGAAAAGCCTCCTGAAAGGCCGTACACAAACATAAGGCCCGGACACCAACAGGTCGCCCGTCCGCCTCCTCTAAAAACCCTAAACCCGATGTTTATAAACAGTAATCCATTCTGAACAAACACCCTTCCTTCTCCCTCCTCCCCGCCCGCAGCAAACGCCCCATTTCACCTACAAACCCTCCACAGCTTTCACAAGCCGACCGCTGTTGTTTTGGAAGTAAAAACAGCGTGAACTGCCGGGCACGGCCAGGCACTGTTCGCCTCCCAGCTGCTCCAGAGCAGCCTCCAGACAGCCCCGCCAGGAGGTCAGAGACTGCACAGGTTCCCCGGGGCCTGGCACGGCCTGTGCAGAGCGACACACGGACCCCGAGCGGGCACGGAGCGTGTGGGGCACACGGGGGGGCTCTGGGGGGGCCCTGGGGCACACGGGCGGTACCTTGGGGGGCCGGATCTTGCAGATGCCGGTTTTCTCGGCCAGGCCGCGGATGCGGCCGATGAAGCCGAGCGGGTCGCTGAACTCCTCCCAGCTGGGCTCGAACACGGGGCACTCGGGCGGCGGCACGAACTCGGCCGCGTAGCGCGACCCGCCGCCCCCCGCCATGGCCGCGGGGGGAAGGGGGCGCCGCCGCCGCCGCCGGGAGCGCAGGGCGGAGAGGGGCGGCCGGGGGGCTCAGGGGCCGGGCCGGGGGCCGGGGCGCATCCCCCGGCGGCGCTGCCGGGCGGGGCGGGGCGGCGGGAGCTATACCGAGCGCCGCTGTGGCCGTCCCGGCGGGGCCGCTCCCCCCGCCCGAGCCCCGCTCCTCGCGTCCGGCCCGCCGGAAGTGACGGAAATCTCTGAGCCCTCCCCGGAAGTCCTCGTGCGTTGCCTTCCGATCCAAAAAGTAGTCCCGCCGCCACGCTTCTCCTGGCGAGACGGCTTCCGCCTCCGCCGCGCTCGGAAACGCCCCCGCGACAGATTCCAGCGCAAATCCGCCCGGATCGCCGCCCCGCAGGGCACTGCGCGGGGCAAGAAGGACCGGGGACCGGGGAGGGCGGGGCCGCCGCCACTTCCGCCGCGGAGGAATGTGCGACGAAATACAAGCCATTCACTTCCGGTTCTGCGGGGACGCGTCGCCCATTGTCTGTGCGTGACGTCAGGAGCGCCGCCAGAGGCCACGCCCCCATTGGGCCCCGCCTACTGACGGCCACGCCCCTCTGTAGGCCCCGCCCTCTCCCTCAGGCGCCGCCGGCGGTGACGGGACAATGGCGGGGAGGGGAGAGACGCGAGTTCGATACCGGCCCCGCCCGTGTGCCCCAGGGCCACCCCACAGCCACCCCAGGGCCACCCCAGGGCCACCCCAGCGCCGCCCCGTGTGCCCAGAGCCTTGTCCAAACGCTCCCGGAGCTCCGGCAGCTGTTCCAGTGCCCAGACACCCTCTGGGGGAACCTTTCCCCGATTCCCGACCTGAACCTACCCCGGGACATCCCCTCGGGTCTTTATCACCCAGAGATCTTTATCCTTCCACAGTAAAATGCATATCTTTTTGTTTACAACCAGAACTGTGCCTCCAGTGTTTGCCGAACTCCACGCTTTGCTTTATTCTTCTTGCTGATTATTCCAACCTCGGTCTGGTGTTTTCTGTTTCAGCCTCAGAAGAAGTGAATTTCCTCCTCCCGTTACCAGGAGGCTTTACCAGCTCTGCTGATCAAAACATTGATCTGCGTCACTTCCCGGCCGGATTAAAGAGGTGTCACCCACGTTTGGCATGTGGGAAACACGGCCCCAGTGCAAATCATGGCTAATTTTCACAGGAGTCACAGGTAAGACCAAACTGAGCTCTTAAGACATTGAGCAAATTGAGGTTATTGTCTCATTGCATTTCATAGGGGGTTTCTGACATAGATACTTAATAATTTTATGTGAGACTATGAATTCAGATGCTTCCTTACCAGTATGTAGAAATCATGTATTTACACAAGCTCCTCCCACTTTTTTTTTAAATTATTTGTGTCTCTCTTCTGATGAGCTGTACCAGATTCCTTTGAATAAATACATGTGTCTTATATTCCCAACAGCACAATCACCATGTACACAATTTCTAAGCTAAGCAATGATTTAGCCAGAAACACCAGAAGGAAAACGCTCAAAAGCTTTGTTTTGACATCCAGCCCTTTCCTGGTTTCCCTGTAAGCTCCTCAAGGTTTTATGTTAATTTGTTTAGGCTGGTGAAGGTCTCTGGAAGGCAATGCTGGGAACGTTGCAGGTTTTCTTAACAGCAAAAACCTAAATATCCCAGATAACCCAAGGGGGCATTTTTCTCATCATTTCAGCAAGAGATTCTTTTTGGAAGAGAATTTTAAGCTTTTTTCTATTACTTGCTCTGGTTTAGGGGCTGTTGGCCTTTAAAACACCTGTCCATGTGTACTCCATGTCAGTTTTTATTGGTTATCTAGGGATATTTTCTGAGAGAAGATTTCAGCCCCTCGTAGGATGTATGCAGCTGATTTTTGAGCAGCAGGGAAAGCACCCAGTCTAACCCCAGGGAATCTTAAACACCCTGAGCTGGAAGGGACCAACCAACAAGGGCCATCAGGGCCAACAGCAGCCTTTCTTCTGGGCTCTGCCAAGAGATACCGCCTGCCCTGCTCTGTTTTCTTTTTTGTGAGAAAGTTGATTTGAAAAAAAAAAATCAGAGAATCACAGAATGTTCTGAGTTGGGAGGGCCCCCAGGGATGAGGGAGCCCGGGACACCCCAGAGCCTTGTCCAAAGGCAGCTGGTGCTGTGCCCGCTGCCCTCGGGGGGAAACTGTTCCCTGATTCCCGACCTGAACCTGCCCTGGCACAGCCCCGGGACATCCCCTGGGGTCACAGGTCACCAGATCAGTGCCTGCTGCTCCACTTCCCCTCCCAAGGAAGCTGCAAATCGTGATGAGGAAGAACCACACAGTTTCCTCACTAAGCCTTTTTAATTCTTTGCCTTGTCATACAGAAACTCCATGTCTTTAAACAAAGTGTTAAAAAGAACCTTGGATTATTACTGAGCAAATTGGGGGTTTTTTGTGTCCAGCACACTTGATAAATTAGGAAATCGTTTGGTGAATAAATGGCAACATTACTACAATGTACTACTGGGAATACACGAGGGAAATGAGGAGGCTGAAAGGCATCGGGGTGACCTAAAGAACACATTCAATTCAGCCAGAATTGGAGCCAGTAACTTCTCGTTGCTGCTGCCGAATGGCAGGTCATTTCCGAAGAGAAAGGGGCGGTGTGTTTTGGATAGAATAACTTTGCCCTCACCAAGGCAGGGCCGATGGGCGCAGGCCGCGCGCACGCGCCGTGAGCCCTCCGTGCGCTCCGGGACCACAACTCCCAGAGGCCCCGGCGCGGAACCGCTGCCGCTCGTGTCGCCAGCGCTGATTGGCGCCGGCAGTCGACCCCCGTGCAAGCCCGTCAGTGATTGGAGGGGGCGGCGGGGGCGGGGCGTGGCGCCGTTTAACTGTCGGCGGGCGCGGCGCGGCGGTTGCCGGGCCGTTGGGGCTGTGAGGAGGAGGCGGCCACGGCGGGACCCCTGTCCCGGGACTCTATCCCCGGGCTTTTCCAGCGGGGCTCCCGCCGTAACGCCGCCGGGCACCCTCCCCCGCCCATGGAGAGCCCGCCGCTCCGCAGGGGCGCGATGAGCGCGGCGGAGCGCGCCGCCGAGACCCCGCGCAGCGCAAGGTACTGAGTGTGGGGGGCTCCTGCCGGGGGCCCCGGAGCCCTTTCCTCACTGCCCGGTGGGCTGGTTTGCCGCAGGGCACCCTGTGGGCTGCTCCTGTGTGCCTGCTGTGCGTCCTTGTTCTTCTGTCTTCCCGGTTCTGCTGCTCTTCAGCCGGAACGAGCTCACCCCACGCCTGGATTACCTCTTTCCTTCTGCTGTTATCTCTCTAATGGTGTTTTTTAAGGCGTTTCTGGTCCTGCAGCAACCTCCTGCGCGCAATACTTAGACCTTTGCGTATTTAATGCTTTCCTACAGTGCCCAGAGTTTTCATGGACCTGCCCTGGGGCTCCATAAAGGTCCCCATCGCCTCAGTGTCACATTGTCATCAAAACTCCTGATTCGCCAGGACCAGACTCTGAACTCTGTTTTCACTAAACACCTCTTTAGTCAAGAGGCTTCTTAGCTTCTGCTATCTGTAGTATCATGTACAAAAAAAAAAGAAAAGTTGTCATATCAAAATAAATAACGGGAAGAACACTTTCTGAGGTTTCTAACTGTGCATCTCTGTTTGCAAATTTGGTGCTTGTTTGAACAGATTAAATGTTTGAATGCACTCAATATTGTTTTGAGGAAAAATACAGTATATAATTATAAATATCCTTGATTTGATTTACATAACATTGACTTGCTTTCCATGTAGCACTTCAACATAAGATTCAAGAACTTGGAAGCTTCTATTGCAGTGTTGAGAGTGGACAAGCTACATGAATAAGGACATCAAGTACACCAGAAGGGAGAGCACATAGATTCCTAGACCTACACCTTAAATTATAATGCCTGGTGCATCAGCTGGCCTGAAGTGTCATCTTTCTTTGGTTGTCTGTCTTTAGAAAGTGTTTTTCTCTCTGGGTCAGTCAGGTAGTGACTGTCACAGATTGTTTTCCTGTTTATTTCACAGTGGCTGCTGCTTCTATTTGAACAGCAATGGACATTTTATCTCCTGAGTTCTGTCCTTCTATTCTTTTTCTCCTCTTTTCATGGTCATCTTCCCCAAATAATGCATGAGCCTTTGTTTCCATAACATCATTTTTTTTATTGTTTCCATTGGTTGGGCTCTCCTGCACAGTACAACACACCTGCAAGCTGCTCTTTATCAAAGTCCTTGGTTCTCCTAAACGCTGTCATCTCCTGTTAATACCCAGAGAATAGTTGAGCTAATCTGTATTTTAAACGGAACCTGTGTATAAATTGAAAATCTGTTTAGCTACTTTAGGAAGCGTTTTAACTTTCCCCCCGTGGCTGTTGCAGGTCAGCGGAGTCGTGGCCCCCGAGCCAGGAGGATTTCACCCCGCTGCCCTCGGTCAGCGAGCGCCTGGGCCGCCTGCCCCCCTCCCACGAGCTGCTCGAGTACTACCGCAGGAAGATCCTCGACTTCGACCAGGAGCACGAGGAGCTCATGAAGAGGCTGGAGAAGTACAAGCAAACCTACGATGAGCAGGTCAGCAAAAGGGTTTTTGAATAACAATGGGCTGTATTCACAAGATTAGGGGTTTTTACAGTTGAAAAGTCAGCGCAGAAATCTTGGGATTTACTGGTAATGTGGTAGAGCTAGGAAGGAATAAGTAGATTTTGAGGATTGGTTTTAAAATCTAGCTGTCTGTCCTTTGTCAAATCAAATGGAAACGTGCCTGTAGGATGTTCTTCTAAAATCATTATGGCTTGGCTATATCTTCACAGTGGCAATTTTCCTTCTTTTTTTTATATTAAGGACGGAGTTTAGATGCTCATGTCTGGTGTTGTCCAGCTTCTTTCCCTTGGTTCTTGTAGTGGAGGAGTGCTCATTTGTCCAAATTAAATAGGCTTTGACTTATGGATGTAATTCATAGTTACTGCAGTGGAGTTCATAAGCTGTTAAGCAGAAATCTAAAGATTTGCCATTTAAGAAGAAGTCTTACAGAATATCTGCATCATATGGGCTATAGCACATATCTGCCTAGCACTCATCTTTGTAATTGTGGTTCTTTGGGAATAAAATAATCACTTGTGAGGTGATTGAGGTGCCTCCTCAAGTACTGGTCATGCTTGAGGCAGCCTGAAAGTCCTTGAGGAAGTATGTACTGTACATCTTATTGTCACGTGGGGAAAAGAGGGGCAGGTTGCAAAATAATGCTGTTTTCATACAGCTTCCTATACTAGGTGGGAAAAATGAAACATAGTAACTAGCTGGAGTTCTTGCTGCTAAACGATACAGATATTTATTCTTCAGTGATTTATTTCAAAAATAAATGCTGTTAGAGAGGCTTTGCTTGGTTTTTGTTGCTGTCAGACTCCCCATAGCTGCTGTGACCAGCAGTGTGGAAGTGCAACCACTGGAGACACAAGCTGAGGCCTTATTTCACTGTTGTGTAGTGACAGTGGTTCTCAGGGCTCTGAAACATTTTAAAACAATTTTTCCAATGCTGCCCTCATCCGGTCAGATATTACAGGAGAATGAAATCATTCTCGGGCTGGCTGTTCCATGCCAGAGTCGGGGCACAAGCAGTCTGTGCTGTGGCTCATTCCTGTCCCCCCCTGTCCCCTCAGCACCAGCTGCACTGGGAGGTGCGGCACCTGGAGGAGGAGATTGCGGAGCTGCAGAGGGCGCTCAGCGACATGCAGGTGTTCCTCTTCCAGGAGAAGGAGCAGGTCCTGCGCCTCTACGCGGAGAACGACCGCCTCAAGCTCAGGTGGGCTCGGGGGCTTACTGCACACTGCCTGGGACACCCTGCCCCTGGAGGGGCACTGCAGTCTCTTGGGCTGCTAAATGTTTCCACACGTTATTCTGGTAGTACAAGGAAGGGCTTCAAATTGCTTTAAAAACAATAGACACTTACAATCTGAAAGAATTTCAGGTGGTTTGTAACTTAACGCAAATTCTTTTCACCATGTGCTCTTATATCAGCCTACATAGTATTGTCATACTTGAAAAGAGAAATGCTCTCCAATCCCAGCAAAATGAGTAGTGTTCTGGTATTGGCAATATCAGGAATGTCTTTGGGAGCTTGTTTTTAAAGCAATATTCTCAGGAACTGCAGCAGGTTGGAAAACTTGCAAGCATCAACAGGTGAAATAAAGGGACAGTGTGTCACAATGTTGTGATGCAATTAAAAAAAAAATCTGTTAACTAGTTCTTTTGTATTCCAGGGAATTGGAGGACAGAAAAAAGATGCAACAACTCCTGGCTATGCTGGGAGCAAATAAAGGAGAAGTTACATATTTTCATAAGGAGCCTCCACATAAGGCGAGTTCCATTTTTCCATAGATCTCCTCTTTGGATTGTGGCATGAGATTGTGTATCCCAGAGTCTGACCACAGACCAGATCTGCTCCACAAGTCAAGGGTTGCTAAATGAGCCCAAAGCAAGAGGGGTCCATAGCAACCATAGTAAACATTGGGTTTTAGTGTAAATGCTCAAAGGTGAGTAAGAATAAGCACACTGGAAGTAGGTCCTCTTGGCATCAGCCTCCTTCTTCCTTCAAAACACTCTTCTAGGTTGGCCTCTGAAATGTCAGATAGGAGTCTGGAGTCAACTGACAAATGGTTGTCAAGAACCATCAGTCAATGGTTGGCAAGAACACCACTAAAAGGAAAGAAAAAGTGCACAGTGTTTGAACTCAGCTATCTCAGAATGCCTGTCTCTTAGAGCTTTGGTAAAGAAGACACTGTCAAGGTTGCTGCAGCAGTTTTGTGGGCTGGAGACTGCTGAAGAACCATCCCCTCTAGACAACACTGTGTTGCATATTTCAGAAATTATATTGAAATGTTTAAATGGCAGTACATGTCATATGCAATGTAGTTGAACCTACTCAAAAAAGTCATGAGTGTTTTGGATATACAGAGACTGCGTTGGGAATATAGGATTTATTTTGGAATAAGGTACTGAAATATGCTGCATTGTTCATGGTTGCTCTGCACTGCTCAAGCTCTTCAAAAATCTTGCAGAAGCTTTAAAATTCCTGGTTTAGGATAACTCTAAAATTAGGCCTATTATGTAATATCAACCTAAAGATAAGCATTGGGGTTATAATCTGCTCTTTCATGGCCTCCTTTTTTTTAGGTGGGTTTAAGCTCAACAGTTGAGTTTCAGTACTTTTATCACTTAGCTTTTATCTCAGGCTTATTCAGTATCTTGAATGAATGTGCTGATAAATGAAACTTCATGTTTCTCTGTCTTGCTGAGACAAGGAGTATAAAAGAAGGAAATAACACCATCTTCACCTTCCTCTTCTCTCTGTCTCCAAAATGTTCTTTTTTCCTGGTGAGGGTGCTGATTTTCATCCTAATGAAGCCATCAAAGACAGAATTACTTTCCACTTTTTCTGGTGAAAAATATAGAGGCAGTAATGGCAAAAGTCAGCCATGATAAAGGAAAATTTTCTACACAGGCATTACCCTTGTGAATGTCTTCCTTGTCTTGTGGTAGGAGTAAGGTAATGCTGTTCTTTTGGATAGCTTGGTTTAACTTTTTAAGATTTTTCCTTGACCATTGTACCTTTGGGGAAGTAGATGCTCAGTGCAGATGTCTTGTTTCTGTAGGTTACTGTTCAGCAGAGACCAGCAGAGACCCAGAAGCAAGATGATGCTTCCAGCACAGGTACCACACCAAGCTGAGTACCAGCAGCTCAGCTCGTGCTTTTTGTGTGTGTCTGTCTCCTGAATGCCAAAATAACTCCTGTCTGTGAATGCTTTGGTGAATCTCCGCTAAGTTCCCTCAGTGTGTCCATACACATCCATGCTGTACCTTTGTCTTCCCTCCAGCATCCTGTAGAGCAGCCTGAGCTGGCTCTGGTGTCCTGCTGTGCCCAGCAGAGGAGGAGGAGGAGGCTGTGTCACCCTCCTGGGGCTGCTCTGGCCCTGTGAGCTTCTGCTTGCCCTCAGTGCAGACACTGGTGTGGGGACACTTGCCTGCATGCTGATTTCCTCTTTTGAAGTAATTGTCTCATCAAACTGACTGAAGTTAGCCTGCAGCTGAAAACTCATTCAGGCCTTGATGTTTGGGCAGCTGTGGCATCTGCCTATTCATAATTTAGTTTAAGAAAACATGTCAAGTTTTCTTTCTATATATGCCAACAAAATTAGGGTGCCTAAATACTGCAATACCATAGAGGGGATAAAGGTGTGTCATCATTCAGAGTTCTAGAATTCTTTCCTTTCAGCCTTGTGACTGTAGCAGAGGCAACCTGTTTGCTGTTCCTGTAGGCCCACCAGAACACAAATATGCCACGCTTGGAAAGGTACTGCAAGTACGTTGGAAAACTCTTTCCTACTTCTGTTAAATTTCTTCAGTAGGTACAGAGAAGGGCGCTTCAAAACCAACAGCAAAAGGAGAGAAACCAGAAACTTCTGAGAGATATCAAAAGGATGATGAAACACTTCTACTACAGGTAAAAACATTTGCTAACTGATGGGTGTAATTGCTGACTTGCAGAAGATTATTATTAACAAAATGCTGTCTGCTTAGGTAAGATGTAGATGTACCAGTTGTATAAATCCTTGTATCTTACTGTGGATTCACACTTAGTCAGTTTACTTAGATGTTTCTTTGCTGAGAATGTAAATTTAAGAACAGATTCTGGAAGCTTTATGTAAGCAGATGTTCCAGTAATGTCAACTGAGATATGTTGTCCTTAGCATAGAATGTGTAATTGATGTTCTCTCCCATAATTTGATAGCAGACAGGAATTTACATTAAACCCACTGAAGATGTGCAGGGTTGGGTGTTTTGTGGAAGTTTGACAAAAACAATGTGTTTGAGACAGTGTTAGGCAGCCCCCATAAGGTGCACTGATACAATGAAATGTTTCCTTTTCTAGACTTCCATAAAAATTTAGTTATAAGCACCTTGACAGAATGAAAGATAAAATGTGCAGGATTATGAACTGGGGAAGATGCCAGAAGCTGTATGTAAAGTTATCAGGAAGGATGAATCAGGAAAAGCAAATAATGGACAAACTTGTACAGCAAATATTCATGGTGGATTTTGGTTTTATTTTTAATATTATTTGTTCAAGCAAAGGTACAGAAGTGTCTCTGCATATTCCACAGGATTCGTTAGATGTGTGCAGTTAAATCTTAACCATATAAAAATCTTAACAATCTAATGTTGTTCCTTATGGTATTCCTCTCTTGCCTACATCATGATATTTTAAAAACATTTTAGTTGTTTGAAATACTTAGCGTTGAAACAAAACCGAAAGATTGAGAAATTAGCAGGTATTATCAGGTACAGTTTTTGATCTGAGTGCTGGAATTTAAGGGACTCGCAGGGCCAGGAGCAGAGGGGATGTGAGGCCTTGCTGTGTGATGTGTTTGTGCTGCAGGTGAAGGCGCTGCAGGCCCAGCTGGAGGAGCAGACACGGTTAACCAAGGAGCAGGTGGAGGCTCTCCTGGAGGACAGGAGGATTCAGATGGAGGAAGCCGAGGTCCGGCACCGCAGGGACCAGGACAAGATCAAAGCCATAACAGAAAAGTGAGTGTGGAGCATGACTGTGATGTAGCCAGGAGATGGGAGGAGAGAGAGCAACAGAAATATTATTTCAGCATTATTTCAGTGTGTTGCTTCCTGCAGCAGACAGAAAAGCAAATTATGCAGCCATCTGGTAGTGCGTGTGGAAGATGAGTGGAATAATCTGCTTATTAAAAATCCTCTCATTGGAGGAAGAGCACTTCTTTCATTAGATGAGAAGAGCTAAACTCACATTTAGACCACCTGTCTTCTCCTGTGCTTCTTTCAAGTTGCAGTGATGATTGATGCAATTAAGGTAGGCACTAGGAAAGAAGGTAACTCCTCTGGAATCCCTTTTTGCAGGCTCCATAAAACCCAAAATCTCTTATATGAGAGTACACGGGACTTTCTCCAGCTCAAGTTTGATGCCAGAGCCAATGAAAAAGCATGGATGGCAGAGAGGGATGGTCTGTTGAAGAAACTTAGCAAAGATCTGGATCATCTTGTTTTCAGCACAGACTCAGGAAAAATAAAGCACAGAGAGCTGAAGAAGATGCTTCAAGTAAATGATGGAGCTTCAAAACACCACAGCAGAGAAATAAAGGTAATTTTTGTCTTTGGTAAAGCTCTTCAATATTTTTTGACTAGAAAACTGCAAGCACCTTGGCTTTGGCACAATAGACAGTCACTAGCAGAAGTTGCAGAGTTGAACCGGATTGCCTTAAGTTACATTGTTGTTGGTACTAATCTAAATAAAAACACCTCTCCTGCTTAAAGATCAGCATAACTTTCAAAATTCAGATAAAATATATAGTTAGGATTTATGGTAGCATGTCACTGTCAGTTTGTTTCATGCCCAGAAGAAAATTCCTGATTCTGTAAGCCATGTGATAAATGGGGCAAACAGTTTTTAGCCTGCAGATTGCACATGGCTCTCTGTTCCTGTAAGTGCTCTGAGCTAATGGTCTTAGAATGCTGTGTCTGGATCTTCCTTGCTGCTTCAGGGGAGAATGAATCCTCAGTTGAAGTCTTCCAGCTCTTCTCTAGCAGACTGAATTTTTCTTCCTCTTCCACTGCACTTCCAGTGAGACATCAGGAGGTCAGAATAAGGAACTGGAAAGTAAACAGGCAATAGGGAATTGTTTCCATCTACCCCTGGATGCAGATGCCTCTGAAATGCAGTACTGGACAAGCAGCTGTGAAAGGGGAGTTACAGAACTGGTTGAATGTTATTTTTAATGATGAGCAGTCATACAAAACTGGTATCTTAATTCAAAGGTTTTGGTAATGGCATTGATGTTGGAGTATTGTCCTCACATACTTATGAGCTCTGGTTCCAGTTGTTAACTTTTATTTTCCTGTTGTATTGGTGGTGTTATCACACTTGCTGGTCCAGGGTAGGGAAGTTTTGTAAACAGAGTCTTGAATTAATTCTTTCTCTTCCTCCCATGTCCCAGTTACTGCAGGACAAGCTAATGCAGGAGAAACACCTGTCACACATGTACAGAGAGCAGTGTGTCTCCCTGGAAGGGGAGGTGGCTAGGATCTGTGAGGAGAGAGATGCTGGCAAAGAACTCTTTAAGGTAATTGGTCTGTAATCACCTGCTGGCTGTGTGATGCTCTTCCAGCATTTATTCTGTGTGGCATATTGAGTTTCCATCTCCCCAGGAGCGCTCGGAGAAGATGGGGAAGCGCCTGAAGCTGATGACCCAGAGGTGTGAAGCCCTGGAAAAACGCCGTAGTATGGAAGTGGAGGGCTTCAAGAATGACATTAAAAGGCTTCAGCAGAAAGTGAAAGATATAGAGAAGCACATTTATAAGGTGACAGCTGAGCTTTTCTGAGGCAGACTGTTTTGGGCTTATCCTATAGAGGTGCATTCTTAGTATTTAATGTAGTATTCCCCTAGGGTTAAGGAAATAATTCCTTTTCTAAATGCTCCTTTAAATATCAGTATCTGACAAAACTTGCCTCCTCTGTATTTTACGAAGCAAAAAAGATTTGTCTTTCTTGTTTATTCATTAGGCATCAAGCTTACTGTCCTAGCTATGTATTAGCTGTGTATGTTTGCTTTCCACTCTCAAAAGTCCTTATGTGACACCTGTAGCTTACTTAGCTGTCTCAAAATTGCAAGGCAGTAGTTTGATTCAGAAACTTATCCTGCAAAGAAAATGATTATTTTGTTTGTGAGAGCCATATCTGTTCCTGTAAGGGGTAGATCATTCTTAAGTATTGTGAATGTTCTGTTTGTTACTTTAGAATGTCATTTGTGACTTTCCAAAAATCACTGCAGTAGCAATGGCTGGAGGTTGAAGCTGTGTTCTCTGTAGTACCTTCCAGATGTGTAGATGAACATCAGAACAACTTAGAGGAAAAGGCACAGCCTTGATGTTGCTTGGAGTTTAGGATGAAACATTTATCTATAATATGCTTGAGAGGATGATCTTGGTGTAGCTTAGACTCTCCTGCAGGAGTCTGGCAGTGCTACTGATTCCTTCTTTTCCTGTACTAAGTTCAGAAAAAAAAAGTTCAGTTCATGCAGACTAATGCATTTATTTTGATTAAAGACTTCAATTTATATATATATATATTAATGGCCTGTGGATCTTTCAACTTTAAGGACTAACAGCAGTATATGGAAGGAAGGGAAAAGTGTGTATGATGCCTTTACTACAAACTTGTATGTTTTAAATCTGTGGGTGTGCTCTTCATTGTCTTCTCAATTTCTTGACACTGTTAACCACAAGAGGGCAGGGGAACAAAAGACTTGCAAGAAGTCTCCAGAGTGATCATTCAGTCCTTCTCATCACTTGAGGTCAAAATGACTAGAGATGACTAAATTTCCTGATTTGCATATTAAAACCTTTGACCAAGAACTACATGATGACACAATAAGAAACCATAATGGGTCAAGAGAACAGAGGTATTTTAGAGCAGCTTCCAGTGCTGTGCCCTTGCAAGTGGCTGGACTGGCATGCTGTCCAGCTGCAGGGTGAGAGGAAATGTCAGCCCTGGCCAGCCTGCCCTCAGGAATTGTGATTATCCAGCAGCCTTTGTTCAGCTCAGTACCCTGAGTCAAGGCACTGGACTTGAACTGCTCTTGAATCCTGGCAGTTCAGAGGGCAGCAGGTCAGCCACAGCAGTTAGAACACCTCTAGGTTTAATAGCAAAAGATAAAATGTCATCTTATCTCCTGAGGTGCTTAGAACTAGATAGGAGTTACTTGATAAATACTTTAACTTTGCCCCTTTTTGTGTGTCCCTAAATAATACAGGAACTAGAAAGGAGTCAACAGGCTATGAGTCAACATGGTTATATTCTATTAAGATTTCTTCCTTGCCAGTACTATAATACAACAACATAATGTTATGAAAGCCTTGTTCTTTATTTTTGCTTCTGCAGCACCTTTCTGTTGTTGTGAACTATCCTAGTGCTATTAACTTACAAATCCTCTTAGCTGGCTACAAAGGGTCTCCTTTAGAGTTCTCTCCCTCATATACTTACCATAATACTCCCTAAATTGTGTTCTGTACAGCTTTGTTTTTCTTAATCTGTTTTTCTTTTTGTTTTTAGGTGGCTTTGAATTTGGGACCAGACCAGGATTTTGTAGTTCTGCGTGAGGTCCGCCAAGGAAACAGACTAACGCGTAGAATTCAAGGAGAACTAAAAGACTTAAAAGCCAAAATCTACAGCTTAGAGGATGAACTACGGCACTGCTGAAGCTGAATTATTAGCTGGCATCCTAATTTTAGTAATAGGGCCCTGGTCATTCACAAGAACAGCTCCTGCTTGTTTGTTTCCCGGCATCCACTGAGAAAAGGTTGAGGAAACCTGCAGTTAATGTCATAAGTGCACATGAGCCATTCCTAATGTACCACATTACAATGCTGTTTGAGCTGAGAGATGGCACTGATAAAACTGACTTTAAAAGTACATGATGATGATACATCAGGAGTGTGTGTATGACTGTATCTTCATATCTGTGGTAGGGACCAGTGTATGCTGTCCTTTGTCTTTATTTGGAACATATTATAAATCACATACAGGGTTATAATGAAATTATCAATCATAGAAGGACCTCGTTGAAGATCTGAATTTTGGCTGACATTTTCCTGTGTGAGAAGCAGCTTTTAAAGTAGTTTATATGATTACTGTTTTGATGGACCTCGTGATGTTACTGGAAATTCTCACATAGAAAGTCAGTACTAAAATGTCTTAATTTGACTGCTGGACAGGATGACTATTTTAAAATGGCTCCCATTTGCTTGGGTTTAACCTAATTGAAACAAACCTAACTGATTTAATATGGTGGGAAAAGATAAGCCATTATAGAACTCTTCTGCTAGGATAAGCAACATTGACAGGAGTTCTGAATGCTTGGTGAGGAGGGAGGTACTACACAGTTGAATTTCATCTTCTCTCTGCTTCCTCACAGTGTTTTAAAACACAGAGGAAGCCCATAATGGGGATC
The DNA here is from genome assembly GCF_965231275.1 of Zosterops lateralis. Lineage (NCBI taxonomy): Eukaryota > Metazoa > Chordata > Aves > Passeriformes > Zosteropidae > Zosterops > Zosterops lateralis. The sequence continues at coordinate 475,338 of NC_139765.1, forward strand.
TATCTTCCTTAACCAACATATTTCAGCTGTCTTTGTAGCTCCAAACACAATCTTGGTTCTGTGCAGAGAAGTCACGGTCAGCTTTTGCTGCAGCAGTTGTTGCTGCTGCACTGTGACAGACTGGGGTGGAAGAGCAGGTGCCCACTTGCTACATGAGAGCTGTAACTGTAGCTGTGTAATGATTCTCCAGCTGTACGTGGTTGTCTTCATACCAGACATCACAATTGTAGATGAAATCATGGCAAGGGTTACACCATGGCTCCAGCCCAGTTTGTAATTGCAGGTATTTGTGCTTTTACTGCAGTGTCAGCAAGTCTTGTCCACCTTGCAGCCTGAGAGCAGCTCTGTAGTGGAGGAGGGATTTCAATGCCTCTGTTTCCTGCTTTACCTTTTTTTACCTTGTTTTGAAGTATACACCATACAGGCTACTAGCACTTCCTTTCACTCTGAGAAGAACTTAGTGTGTGAAAGGAGACAATTTGTTTTGGATGTGGAAGTGGCCATGCAGATCATCATTTGGTGTTTCATAGGTAGGTATGGAAAAGATGGATGTTTATGTGCTGTGAAGGTTTGGAAAAGGAATACTTGTTTTTAAAAGCAATGCAGGAGGGGAAATGCCCTTAAGACATCTGTACCCATCTGAGTTGTCTTAACCTTTTTGTGACAAGCTTGCTGTCCCTTGTGGCCCTTTTCTGGAGTTTTTATTCTGTATGTGTACTTGGGGGCAATTGATCAAGACTCCAGTGTGAGTGGCTGACTGTCCCTGGGTGCTCAACTCCACTACACCTTGCCAGGGGCTGTTTTAAAGGAAAAAAAATGCTGAACTGTTCAGAAAAACTGGTTCATGAACAACTTGGGTGCTGATGTGATGTGGACAGGTAAGGAAGGGTATTTAATGCTATCCATCATTAGTCTCACTCTCTCCTAGCTGGTTGCTGCTTTCTTAGAGAAATCAAGCTAATAAAAGTGAGTTCATATGTGAAATAACATAGTACTGGCTTGAAGATGGCAATCCTAGCACAGGGCCTAAAAGGCTCTTCTGAAAAGTGCTGCATGATGGAGCCTTAGCCACTCATTCAGCAGGATCCATCTACTTAAATTCAGCTGATGGGAACCTGGCAAAAAGGTCTCTTAAACCTATAGAATCCTGTTTATTTTCAACTCTTCCAAGCTAAAGAATTGCCTGTGAAATGACATTTTCCTCACTTGAAAACCATTAAGTGTGTCTGGGTAAAGACTTCAAGCTTTGACGTTCAGATTAAGACTGGGAGGAAGTATTGGGGGAAGGAGGATGTAAATGTTTAATTTCCTGTCTTCCTTACCAATATTCTTTAGACTTCAGAAAGACTGAACAGACTAAAATGACAACATTCCTAATACATCTGCTAGTGTATCAAAATCAAAGTGCAGTTTGAACACAGTTCTTTGTATGTCACTAGGCTATGAACACTTCCTATGTGAGGGGGTGGAGGGAAATTAGGGTATTGTTACCCTGCAAATCCATTTTATTTGGAAGCTTGAATATTTTTCCAAGTGCAGGAAGGGCAAAGTATTGTACATGCTCTTTCTGTGTGACATCATATGAACATGGGAAATGCTGCCAAACAAATGGGGACCTTCATGCCAAGAGCTGCTTTAAAGAGCCAAATGCTTCCTACCACTGACAACTATCCTTAAAAATGTCTACAAAGCATTAATGGCATTTTCAAAAGGCTTTCCTGGGAGAAGTTCCACTACCTTAATTACTCCATTTTTTTCCTACGATTTTTGGGTAGAAATCAAAAAATAGCATTTACTCCAAAGATCCATTAGGGTTTTTTTGCTAATTGAAGTTAGTAATGTGTGACATGTATCATTTCAATACAGCTAATAATGCCAGGCTATGAGTGTAGGAGCACAGAATCTGAAAGATTTGCAAAATGTCTGCTTCTAAGATTAGAGAGACTATACTAGAGGATTAAAGGTTAGAACTGGACAAATGTTCTTACTATGAGCCAAGATACTAAAATCTCTCTTGCATAACTAAGAGAAAAATGAGGAGCAGGGGAAACCTTGTTGTGTAGCTTCATTTAAGTAAGGAAGGAGTGCCTACTTTTCAGAAGGAATGTTGAAATATTGGTTAAGGCACAGAACCACAGATGATTCAGAGGAGGAGAAAAGGTTGTGCAAGAGCTCATTTTGTCTCGCATTAAGAAGACTGATTAATGTGTCTCTTGAAGAGAAAAAAAACCTACCAAAGGCCTCTCTATCTTAGCAGGGCAATGCTGAGCAGCAACAAGTAGCCTGAACCTGAAGTTAATTTAAAAGGGCATACATTTTTAACAGGGAGATGGTGCTTTTTTCCTCTTATTATAATAAACTATATGAGGAGGTAACAAGTTCTCCATCTCTATCTTTAAATCAAAAAATTATTTCACCTCTGGAGAAGGTAGCTTGTTTTAATAAGCTTGAGCCATTAGAGCTTAATGAATGATAATGACATGAGGTAACAGGAAATCATTTAGTGGTTCCTTCTGGCTTCAAACCTGTTGTGTATTTATATGCAGTATTATTTGTTGGAGTTTTTTTAGTTTCCATGCAGTTGCTTTAATTACAGGGACATGCTCTGTCAGCTAACCCTGCACAGCAGGGTTGCACAAAGGAAAACCAAACCAAAATCTTAAAAAATCCTTTGTGATCTTCCTCTATCACAATCTGCAGTAACTCCCCAGTGAGTTGATGCTGTGACTGCACTCAGGCAGATCAACAGTTCTCATGGGTGTTAAAATAAGTAAACAGTAATACAGTGTATGCTTATATGGCTATGTTTAAATTGCCTGTGTAAATAGGATTATCACTTCAGAAACACATTTTACCACTGTGGATGTGTGGATGGACTTTCCATCCACACAAGGCTGTGATGGGCAGCCTGATATTCTGGAATTGAAATGTTTCTATGTTGGCCAGGAATTCTTTCAGTTAGTATTTTTGAGTCTAGCTGGGAGCAACATGCCTGTGTACTTTGTTCTGGTAGATCTGTTCATACTCATGCAAAGTGATGTTGTTCAGACTTTTAATTAAAGCTCACAAACACATTTAATTTGATGTACTAGAATGTGTTTGTGCCTGCCCAGTCAAAATTCTAATAAAGGTGTCCTATTTGTCCCCATTTAAAGTGGTATCATAGGTAATTATTGTGGATATTTTAAGAATTTTCTTTCTAATTTTTCTGCAATATTTTGCTTTTCTATTTTCCGGTTGCTTTAAGTTGTAAGAAAATTTCCCCTTACTCTCTAAAAAATTTTCCTTAAATGTGCAAGTGTAGCTGTAGAAGTATACATATTGTTTTAGGCTGCAGACTGGGATTATGCACCAGAACATTCTAGGACACAGCGTAGACAGTGTGAGTGGTGGGAGCTGCAGTGGGTCCTTTTGACTCCTGTCTTCATAAGGCTTTAGACAAAAAGAGCAGAGTTTGGATTCTTAGGTTGCATCTAAAGTTAAGGACTTTCTGTCCAAACCAGGCCATCAGAGGTAACCAATATTTAACCCACTGGCAAGAAACATTTCTGCCATGACTGAAGTATTTGAGAAGAGTGTGGAGGACTTCTGGTATTTTCCCTTTAGCACCAAGTGAACTGTTGGAGAAAGGGCATCTTTGAATATGGGGTAGGGTGGCTGCCCTTCAAGTAAGCTCCAGAAATACAGCTTGAAAAACAGAGCCCTCAATAGGGTTGACTGTTCACTTACACTGACTATGTTGCATATTTTGAGAATTGCAATGCTGTTGGACTGGGGACAGATGTGTAAATACAGATTATTTGGGTTTATTCAGAAAACCTAGAAGGGATTTTAGCACAGAAGTGCTTCAATGTTAAAGCAAGACCATTATTAACTGCACAGGCATGAAGGGATTCAGGCTTGAAATGGGTTTGATTTTAATAAAAAGCTCAGGATTTACCCTGTCCAAGATGTGCCGAATGCTCCTGTATTGATTCGGAGATGAAATTGCTTTTCTTTGGCTGTAAACATTTACCTCAGAATGGTGTCACTTGTAAACCATCCAGCACAGTTTTTCCTCTTCAGTCCCAGCTCGGGTGGACAGATGTCTACAGAGAGTGAGTGCTGCTCATCTTTGTGTTCTGAAATGTCTCTGATACCTTGACTGTGATGCATTTTTAGGACTTCTTGAAAAGTAAGGATGATGAGCAGTCACTTAAAATATAAACCAAGTATTACTATGTTTAGGGCAGGGAAAGGAAGAAATTATGCAAGGCTAGATTGAAAATGTGGATTTCCCAAATTATCAAATACATATATTCATCTTTCATTATGGTAAATATCTAAAGCCTGCAAAGTCTCCTGAAAGTTCTCAGCTTAAAGTATAGAAAAACCTTTCTCAGGAAGTGCAAGTGTGTGCTCTAGATATTAAGAGATTGTTCTGATGTGCAAAGAGCAATTTAGGTCAACTCCTGGGGCAGGACCTGCAAGCAGGAGGTGTTCCTAGAGGCACTGGATGAAGCTCATGTGAAAATGTGTCCTCTTGCCAGCTGAAAAGGAAGGGAAACCATTTCTATGTGACTTTGTCTGGACAGTGAAGACTTGAGAGCTACAGAACAAGTTATGCAGTGAAAATACAGAATCAGGAATGAGGCTTTCCACGCAGACAGCCAAGCTGAGCTGTAGGGGAGCAATGGGATTGTGCTCCTGTCAGTCCAGTCCATGGCTGTGTGTGCAGCAAAGGAAGTCACAAACTCCAGCCCAGGCCACACCATACAAATGCTGGCAGTGTAATTGTACTGGTAAAATGTGACCATGTTATTAGCACAACCCACTGATCAGCACCACTTAACTGGGCAAGGAGCTCCTTCTGCTGATAGGTTTTTAATTGTGAGGCCACACTGATCTCCTTACAGTGATGATCAACTGCAGCATTGACAGGGATTTTTCTGGGATTGCTCCACCAGTAATGCTTTTTAGAGCCCAATCAAAACAGTGTCCTCAGAAACTGCCTATTCCTCTCAGAAACACTTCTGCCTTTGAGCCATTTCTATGAAGAATGTTGAGATGAAGTCATTGTTTGTGTTTCAGAGCATAGCTGAGGTCAGGAGGAGGAGTATGGAGCCACCAGGGTGCTGAAGTCTAGGGACAGTTGGGTGTCTTTGGCATGGAACTTATAATTAGTGCTGAATATTACACAAGACAGAAGGGAAGGAGCAAGTGGCAGATAATTGAACCTTTAGGGAGCCTACTGAGAAACAATGTTGGCATGGAGTTAAAAGGGATTTACAGAACAGAGAAACAGTTGTTGGATAACTAGAAGCAAAAACTTTAAAAGAAGAGGCAGAGATGCTCAGAGGTGGATCTAGAGAGGGGTGAGCCAGAGGAATGGTAGATGTGTGTTAAGTGCTGTATTGTATCAGAGGCTGCTTTTGCCATGAGGAAGCATAGCCAAAGTAGAAAACAAACAGCTCAAACAAAACAAAAAAATCCTCTAGTTGGCTCCTCTGGCAAAGAGTCAGTTTCTTTGAGGGGCAGGCTGAGAGAGACGTGTCCTGGAGGCAGCAGCAATGTCCAGTACTCAAGGATGGCCCATCATTCTTGGGCAGTGTCAGCTCCACACACCACGGGCCCTGTTCCTGCTCCTGTCCCTGCTGAGCTGCCCCACACCTGCTGCCACACTGCCCACACTGAGGGTGACAGAGGAGGAGCTCTGGGCACACACTCTGTGACTTGGGATCCCTGAGAATTTGAGACTGTGAGACTGCTAGTAGACTTGAGAAAAAAACAATTATGTGAGGTGGTTTTAAACATCACTGCCAGAATCCTATTCCTGGACATCTGTTCTTTCTGCAATGAATAAGTGGTCCAAAGTAAGTTATTTTAAGTACAGTGCAGAGCTATTCAAGTTTATGACTTCACTTTTTATTACACATTCAGATTAATTTTGTTCCTTAATACTGTTCTGTTGTAACTTTATTTTAACAGATAGTACCATGCCATAGTCATTTCCTTAAACTTTTTCTCCAGAGACAAGAGCTTTTCTGTATCACAGCACAGCTGTATCAGGAAAAAGTTTGTTTCTTTAGAAGTCCACAATGCTACTGTTAGCCTCTACTTTCACTTTTCCCTTCCTTCCATTTTAGTACAGTGTTCACTAAGAAAAATATGATTACTTATTTTAATATGCAACAAAGTGCAGTTGTTATACTTCGAGCATAATGTTGTTCCTTTAAGAAATGCAGACAACTTTCTGCTGAGAATACATCATTCAATTCTCATTCTTTCAATGGTAAACAAAGTTTAATTTAGATCTGTATTTATTACACACTTTTCTTAGTATTTTCTGCCTTTTATTGAACAAATATAAAAACTTGGCTTATTTCTCTCATGCTGGATAAACCACCAAAAAAACTCTAACAGTGTTGTGCCCTCCAGAGAGTCCTGCCTTGTAATGATTAAACTGCAGTTTCCCCTTTTTAGTTGTGTGGGTCCTGGTGGTGTCTGGCTATTGGCAGCTCTCTCTGTTTACACTGGAGGAATTCTCCCCCATTATTCACGCTCAGATGATGGATGTGGAGCTGCAGCCTCAGATGGGGTATGAAGGAGGAACACAAGCATTGCATCCTCCAAAGCTGCACACTGGGCCTTGTCCCAGAGAGGCTGAGGAAGTCCAAGGACAGTGTCATGTAAAAGGCTTTTGGCACTTCTTTAAAGCTAAAGAACAGTGAGTCTCCTTTTGTGCAGCCTCACACTGAAGAAGGCTGCCTCTTAATAGGGGTCTCAAAAAAAAAAAAAAAAAAAGTACCATCATTTCATTAATTTTAAAAACCAACTTCAGCCTGAGAGTTTCTGTTCCCACACCACACACGAGCTGTATCAGTGCAGGAGAGGAGCTGTGAAGGAAAAGAGTTTCCAGCAATGGCCCGACAGCCACATCACCCATTTTTGGGAAGGGGTAACTCTGGACTAGCTCCCCAGCTGGATACACGATGAACATCCCAGGTGTTCTCTCCCGTTTTCCTTCACCGAGGAGGACTCCAGTTTGCAGCCCCCAGGACAGGCTGGTGATGTGAACGAAACCAACAGCGCGGGAAGGACTCTGAGAAGTCACTCCAAGAGTGCGCTTGAGACAGAGAAAGAAGCAGCAATTTCCCCCGGGGACGGTCCTGGTCTGTGACATCTCTGCCATCTCTGCCATCCCCCTGCTGAGGGCTCTGAGGATGTAACACCGTGTCTGCTCAGCTGCTTCAGAAAACAGGTGTGGAGGCTCCCCCAGCCCCTTCCTCCTCCTCCTCCCCGAGCAACGGACTTCTAATTACACACACCTGTTGCGCCAGGTGAACGACACTTTAACACGGATTCAGCTGCGCGCGGATTTGAAATGCCCTCTGTCCTTCTCGGCAGAGGAGTCACCATCTCCCATCCCCGCACCGGGGGGATGCACGAGGGGATGCACCGAGGCTCCTGCAGGCGCAGAGAGCGGCTGGGAGAGGGCTTTGGACCCTCCTCCTCCTCCACCGAGGCGGTTTGTGTGCTGGGGGCAGGAGCGGAGCCCCGGGCTGGGCTGGGAGGTGGGTTTGGCTCTTTTTCCCCCTCCACCGAGGCGGTTTGTGTGCGGGGGGCAGGAGCGGTGGCCCGGCGGGGGCGGCACCGGGCGCACCTGGGCCCGCCCCGGCAGCGGCAGCGCGGGGGGAGCGGCGGGGCCGAGCGGCGGCGGCAGCAGCATGTCCCGGGGCGGCGGCGGCTGCAGAGTGTCCCGGGGCGGCAGTGGAGTGTCCCGGGGCGGCAGCAGCAGCAGCAGGTCCCGCGGCGGCGGCCCCGAGCCCTGAGCGGCGCCATGCGGGGCCGGCTGCTGGCGCGGCTCCGGCGGCGGAGGCAGCTGCGGCTGCTGCTGGCCCTGGGCGCGCTGGCCCTGGGGCTCTGGGCCGCCTACCTGGAGCTGGTGGCGATGGCCGGCGGTGGGGCTGCCCCGGAGCGCAGTGAGTGACCCCGGGAGGGGCCAGGACGGGAGGGGAGGGATGGAGCGGTCCCGGCAGTGCCCCATCCCCTGCCCCGCGGTGGGAGCGATGGGAGCGATGGGAGCGGGGCTTTGGGCACCGGGATTCCCTTTCCTCCCTCGGCCCGCGGCTCTACCCCCGCTCTACCCAACCCTGCCCACAGCCAGGGCTCTGGGATCCCTCCCTCCCGTTCCCGAACCCCGGGGATGCTCTGAGCGGGCTGGGATGCCGGGGCAGGCTGTGCAGAGCGTTGGGGAATGCCTGCCCTGCAGAGACCCGCTTTGTGCTCGCCCCAGGGCTCCAGCCGGGCTCGGGAACAGCCACTGAGCCGCGCTGCTGCTTCTGGACTGGAGGAAAAGTCTGATCTGCGCCCTGCGGCTTTGTGCGCGTCTCGTTTCTGAGTTACAGAAAAGTTTTAGCGGCTCACGGGTTTGTGAAAGGCTGCGATGGTGCTGGTGGTTTTTAAACAATGTCAGGACTTGGTGCTAACCCGGTTTAAAAATGTGCTTTCGGCTACATGTTGGTGGTTAACTATTTATAGTTTCCAGTATGTCGGTCCTTTCATTACAGGATAGAAACATCCTCATTTTTACTCCCACGAGTCAGGCTTGGTTTCAATCTTAAAGCTTTGGACTGTGGCTGTGCAAGGAGCGTAATGAGTGTCTGCTCCCACAAAGTCCATTACAGGACCTCAACTTTTACATTTCTTCTGTATTTAATGTGATATTCAGGCTAAAAACACATATTTTATTGTTCCAGCAGTGTAACACACCTGATTTCTTTGGCTAGGATAAATCCTCTAGTAATAATCCTCTTTTTGTACCTGGTGGAATGAGAAGGTGAATTGTCCTCCGAGTCCACTGTGCATTACATCCTTCATGCCATCTCACCGTGCCTTTCACTGAACATCACTTGGGCAGAGCCCTCCAAAAATGCTTGGAGAAGATTGTACAGCTGGGCAGAGGGCTTGTGTAAAAGCAAGGGAGGGGAAAGACCTGAGAAGTGTTTAAATTGTGGTTATGAGCAGAGGGGGGCTGAGCCAGGAGTTTGGGGTTGAACAGCTGATGGTCCTTTCAGCTGATGGCCAACAATGCAAAGGGAGAAGGAGGGAGCAGGAGAAATGGGCTGAGGGAGTGGAGACAGCATAAATGTGCAGGAGAAAACTTTTCTAGTGAATTGGATTCTTCCTCTTTGCTTTAAGACAGGGTTATTTTTGCATCTCTGTTTGTAAAAGTCATTCTGTTTTAAGGCTGAAACTGGAAACAGTGAGATGACTCCAGTTACTACCAACTAAAACAGAGTATGCACAAAATAATTGCATTATATTAAAGTTCAATTACATAGAATTCCAGGTTCTCCCAAATCCACCAGAGGCATTGCTGCTCACTGCAAGCAGAAGGTATTTAAATGCTTCTGGGAAGGATGGGAGGGTGAAATCCTCTGGCAGGCAGTTCCTCAGGGCTCAGCATCACAGAGGGCTGTGTCACCCTGGGCACTTGGTGTCATGTTTTCTTGGCCTTGTAGCCAGAATCCTGGAACCTGCTAACAGGAGGAAGGTTAATCTGTGACCTTCCCCACCCTTCCTCTTGCCCTACTACCTCTAAAAGCCTGTTTTGTTTTAAGAGAAATTTGAGCAGAAGATGAATAGTATTTGTTTTCTTTTGGCTGCTAAAACTAAGGAATATTTTTTTCCTCTGGGGACAGGGATGGCTGTGTTTGTGACTCCCTGTGGTGACATTTTCCAGGATCCCAGGAAGCTGCTGTGGGGGGAGTGACTCTGCAAGCAATTAATAGTTTTCTTCTTGTTCCTGCATTCTTTTCTGTTGCAGCTCCCAGGTGGGGGCCCTATTGCAAGTCACTCCTGGGACTGACCAAGAGCTGCCCCCTCAATGTAGCTGATGCAACACCTCCCAGTTATTAATGATAAAATAGAAAAGCTCTTTATTGGGCAGTTGTTCTAGGCACAAGGCTAGAAAGATGAAAAGCTGCTGGGCTTGAAAGATCTACAGGAGATCACTGTTTGCATCCCCTGTGCCTGTAATGGAGTTTCTTCTTGCCTCCCTAAAAGGCATTGTAGTCCAGCCTGTCTATGGAAAGCCAAGTATGTTTTTCTCTTTCCAGAGAAGTGATTCCTCCTCTTGCAAAGCTGAGAGGACTCAGAGAAAATACTACTTTTCCTCTCAGCCATGCAGGAGAAGGAGCACAGGCCCCTCTGATGGCCCCAACAATCCCTGCTCTCAAGTCAGTGTCTTAGAGCAAATCTCCAGGTGTGGTGGATCCTCCTGAGCTTTGTGCTCCTCTCCTCTTCCTACCCCCAGATCAGTGTGTGGTGGAGAGAGCAGATGCCCAGGGGTGGGTGTTTGAGTAAGTGATGCTTAAAATTTGGGGCCCTGACTGTCCTCCCTGAGATATTTGCAGCTCTGCTGTGCAACGAAGTCAAGCATATAAAATAGTTGGGATAAAAGTGAATGGGGAGTCCAGGAGAATAATCCTCAGTATCCACTGGCATTCCTGATGCTTCATCACCATGTGCTGGGAGAGGCTCTGGCATGAGGTAGACTTGGCTGTGATGTCCAAGTCAAAGGTCGAGGGATCAGCCTGAGGTGCAGAACTCGTGCCTGGTGTACACCATGCCTTGGGATTTCTGTGTGCCAGAGCTGATCTGGGAGGTTGGGATGGGCTGGACAGGCACAGAGGGCAATATGGACTCTTGTGAGTGATGGCTTTATTTGAAGGTGATGCTGAAATGAGCAGCTGGTCAAGGAAAAAAAACTTGTTCTTTTTTTCTTGAGATGTGAGTGTATTAAGGTGATATTCCTACGTGTTCCTCCCAGGGAGCCTTGTTGGCAGGACTCTTTGCTCAAGGGTAGCAGGGTGTTTCTGTTGTTGTGGGGGTTGCCTTTTTGTTCTCTCTCTCTTTTTGGTTTTTTTTTTTTTTTTTTTTTTTTTTTTTTTTTTTTTTTTTTTAATTGAGCATGTTTGGCTGGTTTTCTGCCCAATAGGTGTTTATAGGAATCTTAAACATGTTTACAGCTGAGTGAGGAGAAACAAACCGGCTGCTGTGAGCTGGAGATGGGCTCACTCTCCTCACACGAAATGTGGCCTGTTGTCATCCAAAACAAGTTGTAACAGGCAGGACACTGCCTCCCTGCCAGGAAAGCCAGGAGCTGGAGACAGTCTGTTTACTGCTGCTCTGACAGGCACTAACCTCTCTGGAGTGGGCTCTCCACGAGGAATGTTTTCCTCATCTTTACGAGCTGCTGCACAGCACACTTTGCTCCTGCTGGAGATGGGGAAACTTTATTATTTCAAGGGTGAATGAGGTGTTGGGGAGGGAGAAAACACAGAGGTCTGGAGAGCAAGTCCTGCATCCTGCCTTTATTGCTGTAATACAGTTCCTTGGCAGCAGGGATGGAAGGGACAGGGGCAGGGAGAGGTCTTTCCTCAGGGAAAACCCTCTTCCCAAAATGCTGCCACTTCCCAGGGCTGCTGCAGTGCTGTTTGGATGGAAAAGGTGGTGGGTCTGAGAGCTCCTCCTGCTCCCTCTGTTTCTCTTTTCTGTGCCCAGCAGTGCCTTGTTTTGCCCACCTGTGCAGGAGGGTTTGGCTGAGGGAGTGAGGCTGGTGCCAGTGGGCTGTGTTTGCAGGCAGGATGGGCAACAATTCCCCTTTACTCTGAAATCTTGTGTCAGTGTGGTAAAAACAGCCCCATCCCTGAAGAAACGTGGAGGTGAGGTCATTCCCAGCCATTGCTGTGCAGAATCTGGTTAATTCCAGATTATTATAACCATATTTCAGGAGCTTATAAACCATTTGCAGTGATTTCTTTTATTTCAGGTGTGTGTCACACTGAGCCAGGCACAAGGAGTTAGGGTTAGGTTCAGGTTTAGGTGAGAATCCTGGGGGGGTGCAGCTTGTAGGAAAAAGGAATTTGGGTCCCTTTTTTAACCTGCTCTTCCCAACTGCTCCAACCTACCCCTGTTCCTCCACATTTTATTGTTGTGAGTAAAGATCACTGGGAGTGTGTTATCTTCTTGTCTTGGATTGTGTTAGTGGTTTGTGTCTCACTGAGGTTTTCAGACTGCTGCTCTTCTAACTGAGGAGTGCACACTCCCACTCTCTGAAGTGGGAAATAGGAGGATTCAGAAGAACCTGTGGAAATGTGCAAATAAAGATGTCCTTATGGCAAGACTCCCAACTCTTTAGTGTCCCTCTGCTTTCCCTCCTTAGTGTGCCTGCACCCTGTGGGCTCTGGCCTCCAGGCACCCAGGCCACTGAAATGCAGGGCAAGGTGCCTGAGAACTGATGTCAGTGGGCAGGTGCCTGTGTGTGTGTGTGTGAGAAGAGTATCTGCCGGAAAGGTGAAATTGGACAGTTCATGTAATGTATCCACTTCCTCCTCTGCCTGGGTGCACCAGGAGGAGCACACCTACCCCTGCAGGTTCACTCCTGCTCAGGGGCTGCCTCCTGCAATCCCTCACAGGCAGGCTGAGCTGCCTGGGCACGCTGGTGTCCCTCTCCTGCAGAGCTGATTGCCCCCAGGTTCCTCAGTGCACCTGGAGAGAAACGGGGCCCTGGGGAGTCTGAGGTGTGCATTTCCTGCCTGTGCAAGCTGCTAACCCAGCATCCCCCTCAGAGCCCATCCTCACTGAGGGGAATACCACAGAGCTTGCAGGTGGTTTTTCTGTGCTTGGAGGGACTCTTGTGTCCTTTGCTCTGGGGGTCTGTGCCAGGCTGCATCATTCCCAAAGGACATTGTGGGGTCAGGGCTCAGGGGCACTGCCAGGGCTCACGGCAGCAGGATCCCCTGCAGCTTGCTTTGCTCACCTCATTTTTGTTCACTGGTGCAGCAATGGGGAAGGCCAGACCTCAGGCTGGCTGTGCCATGCCTGTCCTGGCCCAGTGCATCCCTGCACTGCTGCTGGGACAGGTGCTGCAGGTAGGTTCTGAATCTGGTGCTTTTCCACCACTTGACTTGAAGTCAGGTGGGTGTTTGCTTCCTTGGATCCCAGCCTGCAGTTTGTCTGGCCTCAGCAGATCCCCAAATAATTTGCCAAGATTACATGTTACCTTTATAAATAAGCTCTTGTGTCATCTCTTCATGTACTCATGTTAACTCTGACAGATTTATGTGGTGGTGTGCCAAAACAGCATGTATTCCTGCACACACCTTCCTGCAGTGAGCTGGGCTGGATTGGGATCACTGGGAGCTCAGAGGGGCCCTCCTGTGTGCCCCCCACACCCCACACAGGTTGGCAGAGCAATGGTTCTGTCCTCTGGAGATGTTTCTGTGTGCTGCAGGAACAGAGAGGCTCTGCCTTCTCTCACCTGCACCTTCAGGCAGTTGTGAGGGAGGAGGGACATCCTCTTCCATCTGTGGTTTGAAATTACTGACATCTGCAGGATGGACAAAGGCAGGATGCTCTCCTGAGGACAGAGCCTGCCTTGTGGGTTCTCCAGTTGGGAGTGGAGTAATGATGGGGTTCTTCCACAGTGCTTGCAGTGCTAGCCTCAGGAATTTATATATTTTGTTGAGTTTCCCCTATTTGCTCTTTCTCTGCACTGATGTTGCTTCTTACAGTCACTTCCCAATTCCATGGCTTTTTTTAGGCTTGCAGTAATAGCTGAGAAGGACTTTCCAGAAAAGGAAATAAGCTGGTTTATTTACATGTGGTGTGAGATTTCAGAAAGACCCGTGTGCCTTGGGTGGAAACAGTTGTGAATCTGGGCTTTGGATAGTCACCCTTTTCATGATGTTAGAAATTCACAGCCTGTGCGTGCCATGAGCTGAGCCAAAGTACACTGGGATCTTCACCAGGGCTGCTCTGTATTCCTGTTTTTATGAGAAGACCTTCCCATGCCAAAGTGCAAAGGCCTTGATGTTCCTGATCTGGAGAGAGTTCCTGATGCTCACTTAGATGGTCTGGGATTATGCTGCCATTAAGTTCTCCTAAGACATCAGAGGAAAATAATTCGTGTTGTCATAATAAGTAATTTAAATCAACTCCACAGAATAATAATATTCAGGTAGTCAGTCTTTAAGGTGTTGAATCATTCCAGACAATCCAAAGCTTGTTGGGTGGACTTGAGTCCCCTTGAAGCATCAGTGCCCCTCAAAAGATCACTGATTCTGATTTTATAATTTTCCAAGGCTTAGTTATTTCAGCATTCCCTGACTGTTTCCCATTTGAGTTCTCATGGGGTTTTTTGAGGGGAAAAGGGCTCAATGTGGTTTTTTTTCCCCCAACTTCTAAAAGAAGGGGATTAAGCTGTCACAGATTATTTTACAGTGCAGGTCTAATACCCTCACAAAATTGTCACATGTGGGGCCAGTTTTCCTTTTCCATGTCACTGTTTTCCATCAGACATAAATGGTAAGTCCCAGGCCTTTGCATCATCCATGACCTCAATGTTAATTTCTGACAGTTCAAATATTCTTGGGTTGTTTGTTGTTTTTACCAGTTAGAAATTGACAGCCAGTGCTGGTCAGTAATGTAAAAACTCTGAATACAGATCAGAGGCTTGGCTATAACAGGCGTGTGTCATCTTTTGCCTCTCTTTTCCTCATGCCTTCTGAACTGTGAGCATTGGGAACCAGTAGCCTTACATGGCAGTCTGTGTTTCACTGAAATATGTAAATTCAGACTCACTGAACAGTAGTTCATTGTCACTTACTGTTGTATTCCATTTACCAGTAAAAATATTTGATCTGTGTCATCACCTGTGATGGCCACAGAATTGCCTAATAGAGCTCTCTTGGAGTGAGGATAATCTGCATTAATGATATGTGTATTTTTTTTCCTGCCATTCTAAACAAATCTTTCTGCCTTCCTTAATGGGGCTACTTATTTATTTTGATGTTGTTAGGCTGGGCTTGGCCCATGGATTTGGAGTTGGCAACTCTGACAGCTTCCTCAGTGCTGCTGCTGAGTTCAGATCTCTTCTGGTAAATACTTCACTTCCTAAATTGGTTTTATTTATATTTCGTAATGCAATTTTCTGTAAAATTGCACTAGTCATGTCTGGGTGCTGTTAACCCCATCTGAGCTGCAGAGCAAAGTTTGTAATGGGCTGAGAATATCCTGCCCAGACCACCCTGTACTAACTGCTCCGTGTGCAGTAGCTGCCACAGCCCGTGTTTTGTTGTAACCTGGCCAGTTGGGAGTGTTTTGTTTGTTTTCCCTCAAAAATGCAAAATAAACAATCTGCCAAAACCGAGTTTTCCCATCGAACCTGACCTGAACTGTAATTTCCAGAGGCGTACCTTGGTAATAATTGTCTGCCTTACATAAGGAGTAAACAGCAATTGTAAAATGAGACTTCTCCCATGTCCTGAAAACATCAGTGCATGCCTGTACCAGAGTAAATTCTGTGTTCTGCCCCAAAGTCTGTCCTCTCATACCAATAGGAGGGAGGAGTTAGTTGCATCTACTTGGAAATTCAGAGTCACATCCAAGCCAAGGGGTTAAGAGTGAAGGCACTATTAAGTTCTTTCCCAGCTCGTGTGTTGCTTCTTCTTTTTCTTGTTAGAGGAACAACAACAACAAAAAAAGGCAGTGAGAAGGTTTGTTTCCAAATCTGGAGTAGAGCAAGGGTGAACTTGCAGAGGAAGGAAAGGCAGAGGCAGCTCCAGGCCTGTGAGCTCCCTGTGTGGGACTCGAGTGGTGCCAGCACAGTGGGCAGAGGGACCTCAGCCTTGTCCCCCTTGTCCCCTGCCCTCCCTCGGGGTGCCCAGGCTGTGCTGCTGAGCATTGCAGGAGCTGCATGGGGGTCACGGGGCCACACTGCCCTGGAGGCAGCAGGATGGTGTCACCCCCAGGGATGGGGCTCAGCCCTCCCAGCCTCTTCCTTCTCTCACAGCAGAGCATCCTTCATGCCGCAGGTGTCCCAAGTTCCTGAGCAGCCATGAGCCACCTCCAGCAGCCACCCTGGGTCCTGTAGGCACCTCAAGCCCCAGAAGTGGTTTGATATCAACCATCATTCTCCTCTCCTCTCATTCTCAAACCCTCTTTACGCAGGTGTTTAATTATTCAGGACCTCAGCAGTCGGGTCTGTGGGATGAGGAGCACAGCAGAGCTTGTTCCATCACCTTTTTTTTTGCCCCTGTTCCTTGGCTGCTCCATCCCTGTCACCAATTCCCAGGGCCATTCCTGATCCCGCTCTTTTTCAGGCGCTTCCTCAGCCAGGAAGGGCTCTGTAGGCTGCACGAGTTGAAGGACAGTGGCACTGCTCGGTGTTGTGCTATGTTGGGAGCTTATTTATGCTTGAAAAGATGTATTCTAATTCTGTCCCTGCTGTTTTGGTTAGTTCTCCTTCAGGGAATTGCACACACTCTGTGAGACCAGGGCTTGACAGAATTTAACCTTGGGTAATGGGTGTTTTCCTTTTCCATGGAATTTATGGCTGATGGTCTGTATTTACTTGCTCATGTTGCTCACCTGCTCCAGTCGTGGAGCTGAGATTGTCAGCATTGAGCCTGAATCGAATTTGCTTTTTCTGGCCGTGCCTTTCATCCATTGGCAGTTTCTGTGCTGCTGGCAGGGTGCTGCTCACCTGCAGCTAATAAACGCCTCCCTTGCCTGCCCCTGCCCCTCCTCTCCATCCCTGAGCTCTGCAGGAGTGCAGGTGTTGCTGGCACAGCTGTGCACCTGTGATTGCCCAGGACATTCCTCCCTCCCCTCAGGGCTTTTCCAGGCGCATCTCCCGGGCTGGCAGCTCTGGCTGCAGCGGGGCAGAGGGTCCCTGGTGTCTCTGCTGGGCCAGAGGAGGTGCTGTCCCTCTGCACCCCCTCCTCAGTCTGCCCGCTGTTATTCCAGTTTGCCTGCGCTGTCTGATCGCTGTCTGCATTCCACCGGCCCCAGCCATTTCCTTTGCTTTGCACATTGTAATTCCTCTGCCAATTAACTCTGGGTCTTCCGGTGCTCTTTTTTGAGTGCTTTTTCCCAAAACTCCGTGCTTCCCAAAAGGCATGACTATTTTTTGGGGTTTTTTGTTTGTTTAGTTGGTTGGTTTTTGTTTGGTTGGTTTTTTTTTTTTTCCTCCTGTTTTTGTTTATATTTTTATTCTTTGCAAATTTCGTTTTCACCTTTTTCTTATAACTCTTTCCTTGAGTTCCATACACAACTTGGGCAGATCAAGGGAGGGAAGGAAGCATTTTAGCCAGCTCCATCTGCAGGTCGTGCAGAAGTAGAGGAAGAAAGAAAAGTGGAAGGTGAAAGCAGCAGAAGAGGAAGCATTTGCAAGTACTGATGACAGAAATTATTTAACAAAAGTAAAGAGCGGCCAAAAATGGGAATATTGAGTGTCAGAGCGGAGTGAGCCACTAAAATATTGTAATGTGGAAGAGACTGAAAGCTAGATCAGCAGCAAATACTTGGGATTGCAGTGGAGCAGAGAGGCTGGAACAGAGATCAAAAAGAGAGATGTAGGAAGAGGAGGGCACAGAATAAACCGCTGGTTTAGGTTTAAAAGAGGTGGAGGAAAATACAGAGATAAAAGTTACAGAAACTTGTAGGGATCATAAGCAGCTCTACCAGGGTGGTTAAGAATGTATTTGGTGTTTGGTGCCTTGAACATCAGTGGCTTGGTGGCTTTTTGCTGTGGTTTGTGTCTGCTGAGACACCTGGCTGCCCTGGGCTCACACTGTGCTCAGTGTGCAGATGCTGCTCTTGGCTGGCACAGTGTGGTTACCTCTTTTGTCCTGGGTGCCAGACAAATGCTCAGCACTTTGCCAGTTTTTTTCTGCAGAAAAAGGATTTGCTAATGTAGTCAGGATTTTTTTGTGTATCCCTCCTTATTTACAAAGGCTGTAAAGTCCCTTTTCTCTAGGTACTGTGAAAATGAATAAAAGATGCTTGGTTTGCACACAGTCCTGTGGTTCATGGTCAGGTAGTGTTTAATCCAGAAACCCTAAATTTGCTGAGCTTTGTGCTACCTCTGCTCCTTTCACAGTCTTCAGTGCTCCCTCTCTGTCTTGCTGTGCCTTTTGGGGGTTTTCCCCTTACACAGAGGGAGAGATGTGTTGTTGGCTGGAACCAGTTCAAGTCTGCACCCTGACACAGGGGGAAATTCTCCCTGCTCCTCTCCCACCCCAGGCAGGGACTGCAGCCCTGCAGACTGGGCAGGGAGGGCATTCCATCCCTGGGTAACAATTCTGAGCAGGCAGCTGGAGAAGGGACCATTATGGGAAGAAGGCAGAGCAGGCTCTGCTATCAGCAGAGTTTGCAAAGTGATGCTTGTTCAGCACAGCACACTGACATCCACGGTGCTCCAGCTCCAGGACTGTCCCCAGGTGTAAAACTCAGGGGATGCTGTTGCATCTGGGCAGGATGAGAGCCCTGAGGGCTCTGCCTGGCTCCAGGGCAGATCCCCCAGGAGCTGCAGTTTGTCCTTGCTTCATCTCTCAGTGATGGGGAGGGATTTTCTCCAGCCCCCCACTGTGGTACCCCCTGCCCACCTCTCCTTATCCTGAGCTGGCAGAGTGTGCTCACCTCACAGCCCCTGAGCTCTGCTGCCTGCATGGACAGCCCCAGGGTAAAATTAGCAGGGAGCTCTTGTCTTGCCAAGTGCTGTGTGTGACCCAGGCAGGGACAGAGGAAAAGGCTCTTGGATTTTTGCACGCAGAGCACCCTGCTGCCTCCCAGGAGGTCCCTGCCAGGGCTGGGGGTGCTTGGGGACATGCTGGTATTGCCAGGACAGTCCTGGGACACGGTAGGAAATCCTGATTCTGGGAGCTCTGTTTTGTTCATGTTCTCCCTTTGAATATCACATAAACAGCCAGGGAGGCCAACTCCTGCTCCTGGACACTTCCAGAGCTTCAGGCGTGTCCTGGCTTGTGGAAAGGTTTTCTGGGCAGATGAGGGGTTTGGCTGCCCTAAGAAAATTAGTGTATTCACCACTGCCACCCTGCCAGAACAAGCTGCTGGAGATTCCACTGTCTCCAGTAGCTGCCCACCCTAAATGAGAGCTTGTGTGCTCTCTATTACAGGCTGGCCCGCAGGAGGGGCCGGGTGGTTACAGCACAGATTTGGGTGTTCAGGGGCGTAGGGCAGCCTTGTCCCTGCTGCTGCACAGCCACAGAACAAGCTGCTTCAGCCTCCTGTGCCTCAGTCAGGCTCTGTGTCAAAGGTGTCAGTGACAATTGTTCTTTATTCTTTTGAAATATTTAATGTCCATGCATGGAAAAGCATTCACTGGGCTCCAAATGTGTTCACTGCAAGGGAGGAACCTGTTGTTTCATTATTCTGCTGGTTTGGCTTCCCCAGGTGTGCTGCCACCTTGCCTCTGGTGAGCCAGCTCTGCTCTTGTGTGTAAAGCAGGAGCAGGAACTTCTCTGGGCCCCCAGAACACACATCTCACCTCTGACCTTTCCCATTCATTGCACTGAACTGCAGAGCCTGGGGCAAAAACAGGGTGGAAGAATTCAGCTGAGGTGAGGACTTGGTGTTTAAACCCCGTTCCCTTTTCCGAGGCCCTGGGGCAGAGCTGTCTGCAGCTTGTGCAAGGGCAGCACAATGGCCACTGTGACCATTGCAGGCAGAGTCACTGAGGGGTGTGCACATTATTGGTCTGACAGCTCTGGGGGAGGCAGTCTGAGGGACACCAGGGGTGTGCTGGAGCAAAGGGAGCACCCCTTGACAGCCTGACAGAGGTCAGAGTAAATGTTAACGTGGTTTGCATTGGGATTTGGGTTTTATCTGCAGTGCCTGGCAGGCATTACTTCCAGGGAAAGCTGGGCCAGCTGCAGGAAGAAGAAAAGAAAAGAGGAAGGCATGTTCACAGTCTGGCTGAGGGCTGTTCCTGACAAAAGTGATGTGAAATTCCCCTTTTCCTGCAAACAGCAGAGGAATGGGAGCAGCTGGGGTAGCTGCACTGGCTGTATCCTCTGCATTTGACCAGCCAGCTTGGGAAGTGTCCTGTCTGTACCTGGAGGTGTGTACAGAGGATGTGCCAGCCCTGTGCCAGCCCTCCATGGCTTTAGATGGACAGGGAAGAGCCAGAGCTGCAGGAGCTGCAGGGGATGTGGGACTGGCAGTTTCCCTCCTTGCTCCTGCCTCAGCTCCAGGCACAGGTGCCTCCCTCCTCTCTGGCTTCATGCTGCTGAAGGAAAGGAAATAAAACTGTCAAGTGGGTCTCTCTCTTCCCTTCCTTTTTCCCTGCCCGAGGTGGAGTGAGCCCTGTCTTGTGTGAAGGACATCAAGGTATTTTTAGCATGGGTGAAGAAAGGCAAAGTATAAAATCTATGGGCAAATGTGTCTCCTACAGCTGCAAGAGGACCTGCTGGGGGCTCCTGTTTTTGCCAGAAAGATCGATTTGCCTGAAAGCCAGCAAGGTGAAGGAAGCACCACTGTCTTTCACCACAGGCTGGGCGAGAAGGCGGCTGTGCATTGCTCTTCCCCCTCACAAAATTCTGGCAAGTCCTGGTGGAAGGGTTTTTTTCCTGCTGCTGCCACTCCCTGCTCCTGTAGCCCCTGGCCGTGTGTGCTGGCAGTGGGAGTGCAGGAGGGCTGGGGATGGAGCTTGAGGCATTTGTGTCACTTCAGGTCACAGCCCTGAGAGGATGGACTTCCCTTTTCCTAGATGAGTCCTGTTCTGTGATGGAAAAGTGGCTTTTTCCTGCACTTGCTGGTAACAATGAGAGGGACCTCCTTGCCCTCAGTGATCATCATTTACTGAGAAGTGCCTAAAGTGCTTCTTCCATGTTCCCTTCCCCTTGCTGAGCTCTGCTCTGATGCTGACTGCTGGCAAAAATACAGATTTCTCACCAGACATCCACTTGAAATGGGCTGCCTTGGCTGTCTGAGGCTGTCCAGGAGGAGCCTGTGTTCCAGCTGGGCTCCCCTGTCTGTGGGGAGGCTCTGAGCATCCCTGCCCTGCAGAGTTGCTGGGAAGATGCTCTGTGACATAAGTGCTTTAGACAGTGTGCAGGGGGCTCCCCCTCTGCCCTGGAGAAGGGATTGGGAAGGGCCTGGTGCTTCCATGGAGCTGGAACAGAGTGCATTGGCAGCACTTGGGCCAGGGAAGGAGGGCTGGAGTGTGACTTGGAGGGTGCCCCATGGCCCTGTGCCAAATTCAGCTCTGCACCCAGTTCATTTAATGAACTGCCTCCCCCCTGGAGAACTGGGCATTTACAATGTCTGCAAACATGCTTGTTCCAGGTTAAGAACTGTTGTTTCCCATCAGAGGAGTTCCTGTAGTTCCCTTTGAGTTGTTTCAGGTGGCCAGGGAATTTGATGCTGAGCTCCAAGTGCTGGGGAAATTTTACATGACCTTCACTGTCCAGGGTGGTCTGTGTGCAGCTGATCTGTAATGAACATCCAGTTGCAGCTCTCCCCTCTCCACTCTGACCCAGAGGAGGCCACAGTGTGGAGATGAGGTGAGCTTTTGGCAGCTAAGCAGTGTGCTGCTGCTCTTAAACAACATGCTGACAGTGCTTGGTGAATTGTTTTATGGACCAGAGGCTCATCTCCAGTGCCAGCTTTGCTACTCTGCATAAAAGCCTTGCAGGCTGCAGTGGTTTCCTTTGTGTGGAGCCAGGGTGTGGGAGGCTTCATTACACTCTGCCCTGATGTC
Source organism: Zosterops lateralis (assembly GCF_965231275.1). Classification (NCBI taxonomy): domain Eukaryota; kingdom Metazoa; phylum Chordata; class Aves; order Passeriformes; family Zosteropidae; genus Zosterops; species Zosterops lateralis. The sequence goes on from NC_139765.1 coordinate 496,888, forward strand.
TTTAGATTGCAGTTAATGTTAAGATGCAGCCTGGGATTCATGAGATCAGTCTTGGATGCAGTCTTACAACATGGTGAGTGGTACAGGCTGTCTCCTGCATTTGCTGTCCACCAGAGGAGCAAGTGCTTTCAGACACTTTCTCCCCAGTGTTGGTCCCTTGCTGCTGTGGGGTTTCTCTTGTTGCCCTCCCTGGTGGTAGCAGGGCTCCTGTCTGTGGGTGCTCAGGCAGTGAAGGCACCACAGGCACTTCAGGAACCAGCCCCTGCCTGCTCTGTGCTGCTGTCTCCAGTAAAACTGTCCCATTGTACATTTGTAGGCACATCACAGGTGTGTGCTGCAGTTCCTGTGCTGCAGTTCCTGCACCAGCTCCCTGCCCAGGGGAAGTCGGCAGCACCTGGATAACCCCACCTGTGCCTCAGTGATTGCAGCACTTGTTTTTTGCAGCACCTTTATGTTGTTGCACCAGTTTCCCCCTCCTCCCTCCCTCCTTCCACACCCAAAGCCCCGCGTCTCCCTGCTCCTCCCTGCAAAACATCTCTCCTCCTGCCAAGAGCATCCCTTCATCTCTGAGGCTGTCCACCCACCTCCAGTCCCAGCTCCTGTTCCTCCCTGTGCTCTCTGGGCGTGTGGATGTGCTCCCCACACGTTCACTCCTCTGCACACATACCTGTCCACCCCAGCGTGCAAGTACCTGCTTGCTGCTGACCTCGCCTACTTGCTGCTGTTTCACTGTGTTCCCCTGAATGTTTTCATGACTCTGACAGCCTTGCTGCCTCCTGCCAGACTGCTGGGACTGCACAGCTTGCAGCATGTTACAGTCCTTTTCCCTTCTGGGGTCCTTTAAAAGGGAGAACAACGTTGATGTATGCAAGAGGTCAGATCCTGGGATAAATAAGCCATGACATGGCCATTGCAAGTTTCCTTTCTAGGGTTGCAGGTGTGTGCATTTACATTTCAAATTCTTCCACTGTCCCACACCATCTCCTCACCTGTATGGAACAGAAGGGTTAGAATGTGCAGGGCTCACAGCTGGCAGTGGCACAGCTGGGAGCCCCTGGAGAGGAATCAAGGAGCAAACAAATAATGCAAATGTCATTGTGGGAGGCTACTATAGACCTCCCAGGCAGGACAATGACACCAACAAATTATTCTTTGGGGAGTTAAGGGAACACTTCCAAGTCAACTGCCCATGTCCTTGTGGGGACTTCAGCTTGCCAGGAGTTAACTGGAAGCATCACACAGGTGGTACAACCTGGGTACAACCAGAAGATCCAGAAAAACTGGATGGCAGCTTCATGGAACAGGTCCTAAGGGAGCTGACTCAGAAGGATGCCCTCCTTGATCTGCTGCTTGTCTACAGAGAGGGTCTCATTGCTGGAGTGGGGATTGGTGGCCATTTACTGGTCAGCCCTTGCAGGAGTGTAAAAGGTCAGAACTTCACTTCAGGGGCCAAACGCTGTTCTCAAAACTCTGCTGCTCGTGGGAGTGCCTCCAGATTTACCACAGCACTTCTGAGCCCAAAGACAGGCCATCAGGAGCTAATGAAAAGGAAGGATGAGTGAGATTTGAGATGGTCAGACCAGCACATCCTTCATCTGCATTGCTGGATCCCTTTGAGTTACTGAGACCTTTGAGTTACTGCAGTTGTTTGGAAGGGCTGCAATGAAACCAGACACCTGAAACTGAAAAAATACCGGGAAACCTCTTTCAGAAATGGTTGGGCAGGCACTGCTCAGGAGGAGAAGTGACCAGGAGTCACTCACTGGTCTGAATGGTAAAAACTTGGCTGTGCAACAAAGCTTGTGTGCCTGGCTTGCTGCAGCTCATCAGAACATAAATAGAGTGAGGCTGGGGCTGGACACGAGCCCAGGGCAGGCAGTGGTTGGGCTCCCACTGGGCTGCAGCCAACATGGGCCACAGCAGCTTTGTTTTAAAAATGGAAGAGAACATAAACAGGCAGGACTGAGCTCTGACACTGCCTTGAACCCAGATCCATCTCTGTCTGGAGCAGAGCAGCTGGCTCTGTGTGCTTCAGTGCTCAGGGATGTCGTGAGGTCTCAGAAGGACCAAGGGGCAGGAACAGCAGAGGTGGCTGAGGCAGGAGAGCTTTTCTTGTGACAGGATTTACTTGTGTAAAATACCCATGTCCTTATTGTTTTCCCCTGTGAGGAGAGACAATGCCAGTCCTACAGCAGAATTCAAAGTGGCTTTAGAGATGGAATCATTCTCTTGATTTCCCTCAGCACAATAGCATTTAATGGGAGCCACACCAGGAACCTGTAAAGCAGTGTTTGTAAAATAAGTCCATTGTGTATGTGCTGGGTAATCTCAGCATAGTTAATCCAGGGCTGCAGGAGCCAATGAAGCAAGTGGTGTGGCTGGTATATTTTTTTTTTTTTAAGGGTTGGATAATTTTATGACTGATAGCAACACTTGCAACTATGCATGGTAAGAGAAGAGTAATTACAGTTTGTGCTGCAGGGCATAAGCTGACTGTTTCTGTAGGTCATCAGGACTTTTTTTTTTTTTTTCTTCTCTGTAAGGTAATACAGCTAAAGGTACTTTTGAAGGTTGTTTTCTTCTGCCTTTTAAACATTAGATGTTGGCTGCTGGTCAAAGGTGGATTATCTGATGGGATGAACCAATGGCCTGATCTGCTAATTACTAAATTCCTACGTAAGGCTTTTATTTCCTGCACAGTGAGGTGCTGTGCGTGCACTGGGGCTTCTCAGAGAGACCCTTTTTTGTGAGATGGAGTTAAAGCACCAGCTCTGGTCCCTAATTGAAAGCAGCAGCATTCAGTGAGTTTGGACCCTGTCTGCCAGCTGAGTAGCCTAGGCAGGCCTCTGTGGTTTCTGTTCCATGCCCAGGAGCTGCATCTCTGCCAGAAGGGCTTAGATTAGAGTGAAGTGGCAGTAGATAATCTTCCGTATTTATTTCACTTTGTTTGTTTGCTTGTGTAACTTCCAGGAGCAGATCAAAATCTCCTGGCATGTATTTGATATTGTTTAGCAGTTGTATGGGCACTGCTTTTTCTTTTTTATTTTCCTCCTGGTCTGGCTAAGGCTGGCCTTTAGACAATCCAGGCCTGTTGTGAATGCTTGCAAGAAGTGAATTAAAAACTGGCCCTCTCTGAGTAAACCAAAATATGGTTTGAAAATATGTTGGGGTTGATTCTTCCAGGGTGGTTCAATCACTCAGAAAACTGGAAGAAGGCTAATTTAATTACTGGGAAGATGAGTGGTAAAAAGAATCCCTTTAATGTTGCTGGTTGTGGCAGCTTGGTTTTGCCCTGTTCCCTCCACTCCTGTAGCTGTGCAGCTCTGTACAAACTGTGCACACAAAGGAGCAGCTGGGCAGTTTTGACCATTGGGCAAATTCCCTGGTGGGTGATGATTTTTTTTTTTTTTTTAAGAGCAAAAAATAACCTGCCTTGGTTTTCTCGCTTGTGGTTTGCAGCACCATTGGTTAGAAAACATCGTTTTGATATAAAAGCAGAGTGAACTGGAGCAAGCTGCTGAAAAGAGAGAAAACACTGGATACTGGGATCCTGTCCTGCATTCCCTCTTTGACTGTAGTTGCATTTTGGCATCTCATGGGTCCTACTTAAAGTCTGCACATCGAGTTTCTGAGCAAATGTGCTCCCTGAGGCTCCTGCTTTGCCTGTGGTATTGAAGCAGTCAGGATTTCCCTTGGGGTTTATGATTTGTCTCAGGTTCACAGGTACCACAGCCTCCCCAAATCCTGCTCCCATCAATCTGTTAGAGGTCAGTGCTGCATTTGTCAGGCTGGGGAGGGGACAGGACTTGTTCTGCTGTGAGAAATGTGACCCTGCACTGAAGAACAGAGCACTGAGGGTTCCCTCAGGCCTTTGCAGCAGGTCAGGAGTCAGCAGGGCCATTTGTGTCCATCACACCCAGCCCCTGCTGGAGCTCTGGGACCTTGCTGTGATGGTTTCATTGGTGCTTTTCTCATGTCTGGGATGAGGAAGTCCTGGGTGGAAAGAATGGCTTATAATTTTTCTTCATATGACAGTTACTCTATTTTCTCTTCAGTCTTGCTTCTTTTCTCAGATTTACCCTGGGGTGAGGGGTGAGTCACAAAATCTGATGGGCTTCTGTGGGAAGAGCCTTGGGCAGCAGGCAGGGAAGGACCTGGGAGTGGCAGCTGATCCCTGGGAGCAGCCCATGAACACCAGATAAAGGTGATGCTGCTGGAGCCAGCCAGGGCTCTGCACCAGAGGTGCTGGCAGGACCTGGGGCAGCTGGGGAGGATGTTTGGGCTCAGACAAACCTGTCCTGAGTCAGTCCTGCAGTCCTGGGCTAAAGCAGCCCCAGATCTGATGCCTGTCCTTGCCCTGGGAGCAGGGGGATTGCTTACAGCAGAGCAGGGAAGATGAAAGGGACAGGAGGGACCAGCCATCATTAATTAATGCCCTTGGGTTGTGTTCCTGTCAGCGCTGGAGGGCTGGGGCAGGACTGCAGGCAGCTGATGAAAGAGGAGACAGAGCTCACCAGGAGACATGAGAGAGCTCTGAGGAGGAGTCTCAGGAGGGCTGCTGGGAGATGGGAAGGTCTCTGTGCTCCCCCAAAACAGGGAGAGGCTGTGAGAGTCTGAGAGGGCAAGGGAGTGCCCTGGAGGGAGAAAAGAAAATAAATAAAAAGCATGGAGAGGACAACTGAGAAGGGATGGAAGAAACTGGACAGTTTTGTTATTGCAGAGTTGGTAGACAAAACTATGGGGTTTTTTTCTCTGCTGTGATATTTCCTGTTTGCTAAAAATTTTAAATTAGTGTTATGGCCGAGGTGTGTTTCCTCTCTTTTGAGCTATTGTTGGGTGAGAGCTTGCCTGTCCAGAGCCCACTACACTACTAGCATAAGTGAGCTCAGGTTTTGTGGAAAACACCCACATGACTTCCTGGGGTTAGATATGGGGATTTAGAAATACCTGAAAATTTTCTATGGGGTCTGGTGGAAAATTTTGCATGCTCTGTTTTTTGTAACTCTTTACAGTCTGTAGCAGGGATAAAGTTGCTAATCGAACTCTTTTTTTAATTTGAGATAACCCAAAATAGTTAGAAAGGACATCTCTCCACAAGGGTTGCTCCCAGCAACTGAATGCTTTAGGGAGCAGATTTCAGCACAGTTCTGGGACGTGCTGTGTGTCTCTGGTTTTGTGACAGTCACGCTTTTGATCATAGGCAAAGATGAATAAAAAATGGTGCTCTGACATTTCCAAATTATGCAGTTACAAGCATTTGAAGTTAAACCCAGTGAGGCTTACTTTGCCAGCTTCTGAGATACAGAGAGCAGGTTTTTTTTAACTAGAAAGCAAGTTTTTTTTTCTTATTTCTAATGAGGATTAGAGTGCCCGGAGGCCTGATTTTTCCAATAGAAGTAGCAACATTTTTGTAGGAATCTGTGTGAGCCTGAGTGCTCATACCCTGTGAATCAGACTCTCCATCCTGCTATCTTTTGGTGGTTTAGAAAGTGAAATAATTGAGTCTCACAGTACTCACGTCTAGTTTATGTTACTCTCACCTCAAATGTTGACTGAAAAACAGTCAAGGAGAGCATGGTGCCATCCAAGATGTGCCAGAATTTACTCACTCAGTTATTTACTCTTCACCAGCTTTGTCCTGGTCCTTCATTGGTGCTGCTGTCAAGGTTATGAATTTTCAAACACCAGCACAGCTGCTTTGCTGGCAGGGTGACAGCCCCACCTTGGCACTGCTGTCTGAACCTGTGCTGGATGAGCACCTCATGTTGCAGCCAGTGCTGTGAGAGGGTGTGACAAAACTCACTCCAGCAGCCCAGACCCTTGCAAGCAGGTACACCCCAGTGTGTGATACCTGTGAGCAGGTGAACCCCAGTGTGTGATACCTGTGAGCAGGTGAACCCCAGTGTGTGATACCTGTGAGCAGGTGAACCCCAGTGTGTGATACCTGTTGTGCAAGTGTCACTCTTGCTGTTGGCTCAAGGGTGTGGGAGAGCCCCCTGGGCCACCCTGCACTCTTCATTTCATGCACTGCACCACCAGGTCTCTCCCCCTGGGCTTCACTCTTGCCAAGAGAGCCAGGGCAGCACAGGAATGAGCCTGCTGGAGGTGAGCAAGTTTGGGTTGCTGCCACTTTACCTGTTAGCATGTTCCATCAGGGCAGGACTTTTTTGGATGGGTGAGCTCCTGGACAATAGACTGCTGAAATTCCCATTGCATCATTTTGGCATCAGCTCTCCAAGCAGAAGAGCGTGTCTAACAGTGGCACTTTTGTGTGTTATGAAATATAATGGACAAAGCCCTAACATCCTGCAGCAAACAGGATTTACTTTCTGCTCCATGTTGTATGAATCCTGTGCAATTCTGATGTGGTAGCCTGGATATTATTCTGTGGTTGCTTTATTTGAATGAAAAAAAAATCTTATCTCATTAATATAGTAGGGATATGAATAATAAACTTAGGTTGCAAGATTTTATTCCTTCTGGCATTCAAACTCTTCTCTTTTGTCCCTCCATTCTCATTTTCCACAGAGATTTTTGATCACAGACTTGGAACTTGCTGTACAGAAGGTGCATTTCCAATGCAGAGATGGAGGGCAGAGTGAGAGAGGAAACCTCGCAGCATTTCTGCAGACTCTGAACTAGTTAATTGTGTTGCCACTTTAGGCTGGGCTCTAAACAGGCACATGTGTGGCTTGGCTCAGATCCCAGCACTTTCCCTTGGGACTTCTGCTTCCAAGGTACTTAATGACAGGTTTTTCAAAAGTAGTGAGGTTGTAAACTTTGGGGTTGGGAGTTATCAGTGTGTTTTGATGGCTGTCTGTTTTAAAACTGCTTCACAAATTATTTTTGTCTCGTGTGGTGAACAGGCTGGAGTTTACTTGGAACAAGGCAGGTTCCAGCCCAGGACTCGATGAGAGCAGACTTTGCCATGCTCAGGGACCTGCTCCAGAGAATCCCATGGGAGATGATCTTGGGGATGCTGGTGCAGGCCGCTTTAGGTGACTGATGCTGCTGTGAGCAGGGCTTCACACCAGATGTTTTCCAGAGGTGCTGTCCAACCTCAGCAGCTCTGTGCTTTGGTGTTAGCATGCATTAAAAATAGATTAAGAGAGTAATGGAGAATGAACTACCCTGGGCTATTTTTGGAGCCCAGGAAGTCCCAGACACACACATTCCTCATCTCCATCCCAGGAGACGCCACACTGGGAACTTTTCCTATAAAACAGCAGTAGCACATGAACTGCACTGTGATGTTTCACAGCACCAGGACTGATGCTCTCCCAGCAGAGCAGAACCTGGAGCTTTGTCAGTGGTTGGGGTCACAGGAACATAAGGACAAACAGCTTTTGGCACAATGCAGGTGGGAGGACAGCTGCTTTCTCTGGCCTGCAGTTTTGGCTGAGCGTGCTAGAATTTGGGGTATTTTGATAAATGTGGTTTGTAAGGCAGTACACACTTAGCGTTGTGGAAAAGGACTGAAATTGAACAGAACCAGTGGAGCTTGGTAGGAATCACACCAGGAACCTGTGGAAAAGATCAGTAAAACTTAGTAAAGAGACTGAGAAGAGTATTTGGATGCAATCTCAGGTCAGCATGTAGATAACCAATGTCAGATGGCATTTTCAGTGGCTATTTATTCTGGAGGCAGGACAGGAATTACTGTGTGAGTTTCCTGTACTGAATTACACAAGATTGGACAGTTGTTAGGGTTTTGTTTGTCCCAGAGTTCACTAGCTGGACGGGTGCTGGGCAGTAGGAAACCCTTTTCCTTGGCTTATGGAAATTTCCAGCGCGTTGGAAAGAAAATTACAATTTTGCAATCGGTCCTTGCAAGCCACCTTAAGCAGTTGGGAGGGCAATTTTAATGCTCTGGTAGAAAGCTCCAGCACAGTTAAATATTCCACTGAAACAGGATAGCTCTGTGAGGCAGGCTGGCCCAGCTCCAAGGCAGCTAACCCGGCTGTCTCCTGCTGGGTGAAGGATCACCTCCTGGAAGCTCTCAGGAATCCTGCTGGGGGCAGAGCAGCAGCGTGTGCCTGGCTCCTGCAGCCTGGCCTCTGCAAAGTTCAGCCCTGAATGGCTCTAAGTTTGTTCTGTCTGGGGCAGAACTCAAACCAGAAATGTCCCACTAAATAATTTTTCAGCTCCCTGGAAGTTCTGAAATGGTTCCCCCAATTTTATGAAATTTAGGGCAATGTGATAAAACACAAGCCATATCCCACAGGTTTTGTTAATACAGAAGGTAGCACAGAAATCAGTTAAATTTATAATACAGCTTAAAGGTCATTCACAAAGTGCAGTGATGGCACAATTTAGCCATGGTATTTCCACTGTTAATGAATTTTAATTTGTGTTTCCAACTCCCAGCTATAATGCTGCTACTACTGCTACTACTACTAATATATAAAAATTATATAATATAAAATATATTATACAAAATATACATATATAAAATACATTTATTTTGTCCAAGTGTAGATCTTTTCTGAAGACCAAGTTGAAAGATAAAAAAATCCCCAACAATCTACAACAACTCAAACTCCCTGTATAGGGAGACAATGACAGGAGATATGGTATATAAGGGATTTTTTTTTCCCTAATAACATGGATCTCTTTCAACTTGGTCTTCAGAAAGGAACTACACTTGGAATCAGCTAAAAATGAGAGATGCAGTTTAACAATCTCTGGCATTTCAGATAAGACAGATCTTCAGCAGCAGAAACACCCTTTTTAAGTGAGGGATGTGCCTGTGGATCAGCTAAGAGCAGAACAGCTGCTTTGTTTCTTCCCTTTCTGCACCAAGTGTGTGCATTATTACTGCATGTGCTTTGCTGAAGCAAACTGGATCTTCTCTATCAGCCATTAAAAACTCCTTTAAACCACTTGACTCATAAACCTGCCTGGGTCTCAGCTGAGCTGTTACACAGGGCTCTTATTTGTACTTCCTATAATTGTGTGTCTGCACGTCTGCAAATGTGCTCACGGTGAGCAACGACAGCAGCACACTGGAGCCTTTGGGGGAAAGTTCAGGGATGGTGTTCCAGGGATGGTGTTCAGGGATGGTGTTCCAAGGGTGGTGTTCCAGTTTAGCAGGCTGAAGATATTCACCAAACCCAGTAAATCTTCTCTCAAAGAGGGATTTAGGCATGAGTGTTCTAGCAGGCTGGGTAGCAGTAAATACAAGCTCTTTCTTTTTACCTCTGTGGAGGTACAGGTTGAACATCAGGGAAAGGTTTTTCCCCCAGAGGTTGTTCAGGCACTGGAGCAGCTCCCCAGGACAGTGGGCACAGCTCCAAGCCTGACAGAGCTCAAGGAGCGTTTGGACAAGGCTCTCTGGGATTGTTGGGATTGTCCTGTGCATGATTCTTATGGGACCCTTCCAACTCAGAGTATTCTGTGGTTCTATGGGACAAAAAGTAATTTCTGTGAACTCCTGTTCCCACTCTCTTAATTACTTTTGTCAAGTGTTGCACAGGCTGTTTGAGATCCAAAGCAGGACATTGACCTGGGAGTTAGTTCAGACAGAGGAGAAACAGTATTTCAGAAGTTCATATTTTGGAATTATGTCACTGGGTAAGAGCTCCATGAAGAGAGTTTACACAACCCTGCTTTTTCCTCATAGCAACCCATGTTGTGTAAATAGAGCTGTCCCAGGAGTGAGTGTGTGTGCTGTGCAGCCTGTCCTATGGCACAGCCTGCCTTTGCTGGGAGTCAGGGGGGCTGGAGGGAGCACTGGCAGCCTGTTGTGTCCATGTGAGCTTGGGGCCTGTGTTGTGGAATAGCTCGAGCATGTTTTTGCCCCCTTACTACTCTGAAGCTCCATATTTTAAGCCACAGGTATATAGGATTTTCCATTTCTTACCAAAACGTTGGCCTGTCTCTGCATGTTTGTCTGCCCTGACTAGCAGTTGGTATTTGGTGATGATTCAGAGGAAATCAGTGTTACAAATCTGAGCTTTGCTGAGCAGAGGTGCTGGTGTCAGGTTGCATGCACAGTTCCCCTGCAGACAGATGGAGGCTGGCATTTAGCCTTGGAGCTTTGAGCAGAGATTTGGTGGAGTCAGCATCTGAGGAGGAATTTCAGACATTCTTGAAGAATATCCTGATATTCCAGTTGCCTTTTGCTGCCATTTTAATCGATGTTTGATCATGTTTACAGCAGCCTTCCAGTACCTGAAGGTGGCCCACAGGAAAGCTGGAAAGGAGCTTTGGATGAGAGCATGTGGTGATGGGGCGAGAGGGAAAAGCTTTAACCTGAGAGAGGGCAGGTTTAGATTAGATATAGGAAGAAATTCTTTACTGTGAGGGTGGTAAGGCCCTGGCACAGGGTGCCCAGAGAAGTTGTGCATGTCCCATCCCTGGAAGTGTCCAAGGCCAGTGGATGGGGCCTTTGAGCAGCCTGGGACAGTGGGACATGTCCCTGCCCACAGCAGAGGGGTTGGAACCTTAAGGTCCCTTTCAGCACAAATCATGCAATGACACCCAAGTCTGAACCAGAAGTTGTAGTTTTGGATTTTGAATCAAAATTGTGGAAGTAAAGTTGTACACAGAGTTTGCATCCAGGTTCCTGTAATACTTGGGAGTAGTCTTGGAGCCTCATGCAAACCCCAGTAACATTATTAGAAGGGCTTCACCTGACTCCAAATGCAGTCATCAGGTTGTTTGCAGTGTGCCATACCTGGGGAGCAGCACCAGGGCAGTACCTCAATCACTGCACTGGCAGCTCCCCTCTGTTCCTTTGGAAGACTTGTCCTGTTCCTGTGGATTTGATATTTATCAGTCTGCCTGCTTCTGTTCCTCCTCAGCAGAGCTGGTGGAGAGCTTTTGTCTTGTCCCACAGCAGGAGGTGCCTTCAGGGCTTTGTTTGGTGTCAGAGCAGGGTGTCCCATGCAGAGCCAGGGGCAGAACAGTCCTCCTGCTATCCCCAAGAACACAGGCAATTTAAGGTAATTTAAACAAATCAGAAGAGATTTGTGGGGTGGCCTGCAGGAGAGTTGGTGTAGCTCCCTTCCTTGCCCTGAGGTCAGGCCAACCCTACCTGCACCATTTCTGGCAGACACTTGTCCAGCCCCTTCTTTATTTTCCTCTGCCCGTAATCATGTCCAGAGTCTGCCTGCAGTCACCACTGAAACTGAAAGTGTAGGGCAGTAATTTCACTGCGATGCTCACAGAGACCATGGACACAACCCATTTCAGCAGGAGTGAGTTACTGCTTTGGAGGTGAATTCAGGGGAATAATATGGTTACAGCAGCTTTGAGCAAAATGGGAAATAGAAATGGCAAGGAGAGATGGAAGTGAAGTGTGGGCGGTTTTCTCATGGGAGCAGTGAATGGCCTTTTCTGCAGCACAGAGTTCCACAGAACTTGACTGAAAATCAAGCTGCAAGAAGGTATTTTGAGAATGCTGAATCTCCATGGAAGTGGCCAGGTATTGAGTGTTCAGGAAAATCCTCACCCAAGATAAAAAATAAGGCACTGGCTATGTTTGGTAAAGAAATAACAAATGTTGACTTGGAGGTCTGTTGCTCAGTTGATGTTCAGCTTCACATCCTAGACAGCTCCTGTATTTAAAAAAAAAAAGTCTTGGAAAGCTCTTTGGGCAGTCTGTTGCTGCAGTGTTTGGATCAGTGAGAAAAATGCACTTACCAAAGCTTTCTGAAAGCTTTGTGGATGACCCTGTTGGGCACTGTCCTGTTGCAGAAAGAAAAACAGATGGCAAAGGCTGCTGAGCATAAAATTGCCATTTTCTTTCTTGAGTTTTGTAGGTGCCTCCTCATGCTCAGGGGAGAGAAGCTGCCTACATGTGTTACTTCTTATCAATTGCATTTATTCAGCTGCCATGGACATCAAAGCAGCAGGTCTGTTGGTGGCAGAAAGCATTTAGAAATGTGGATGTGTTTGCAGACTCAGTGCTCACTGCTGCTCATGGTGATGCAGTAGGGATGAACCAGAGCAGGCAGAGCCAGGCAGGTCTGGTCCAGGTGCTGTGCCTGTGAGGTGTGGCACTGGTGCTGATAAATTCAGGCCAAATTCAGGCCTTTGGTGCCTCCCCAGTGCCTCCAAATCACGGGGAGACTGCCAGGAATTCCACCTGCAGTGATCAGAAACAGGCACAACATCTGCTTTTCACACCAGTCACCTTGAGGTTTAGGCAGGAATTTTTAAAGTTGTTACCATTATTTGTATTAAAACCAAAGTGAGGCAGAGGGCAGAGTGTGAGTCACTGAGGATGTGGTCACTGGGAAGGAATTGGTAGAAACTCATGCAAATATTCCAGGATTAAAGGTATTTTTGAAACAGAAATAATGCCTAATGTTACAGTTCACCATCAAAGTAGCAAATTACTTTAACCTTAGAAGCAGAAGTCAAAACCAAACCCTTCCCTCGTGTACAAAACACCTGACTCTCTGTTCCTCCCACAACCTGCTGCTTTTCCCAAGTGCTCTGAGTACTGAAGTCTGAGCAAGGCAAACCTGAGACCAGTAAATGTTTTGATGCAAATCTGATATTTTGAAGACAATGACTGGCCAAAGGCTGGCTTGGTGTGATTCCATGATGAGAACTACTCAAATACCTTTATTCTTGGTATGACTGGGATCAGCCCTCTTTGACTGGCTGCAGCTGTTTTGGGAACTCTCCAGCTGTGCATGAAGACTGTAAAAGCAAAGAGGCTGCTTTTGATGGCAATACTGTACAGAGAGGCAGACACAGAGGCAGCCTGTGTGCAGCACAGTGTCCTGGGGACAGGCACACCATAATTGCAGCACAATTGCCACGTTCTGTAAATTAAAGAGTGGAACTTGCCAGCAGCTGAGGATTTTAACTGCACAGCTATCCTGGCCATAATGTTGATAATATATTTTACGATTTAAAAGCTTCTATATGTGTTTTATGTGGTTTAAGATGGCCCATGGAATGCCTCAAGAGGGCAACAGACCAGCCAGCATTTCTGCCTGCTCTGCTGCAGGAGTTAGCAGTGCCAAAACCATGGGCTTTGGTCTTGTGCTGCTGAAAGCTGCAGTAGGTGCTCTTCTGCTCAGCCTGCATTTGAGCCAAGGTTTCCTCCTTCCACTGAAAAACAGAGTGCTCTGCTCTTCCCCCTTCCTCAATCAAATCCTTCAGGATGGAGGGGAGGGGAGGGGAGAGGCACCTCAGCTGCTGCCTGCTCACCCTTCCAGGCTCACATGGACTCCTGAACCTGCTGTGCCTTCAGCCTGGCAAGTGCAGACAAGCAGGAGTTTACACCAGCTTTGCTCTAGCACACTCTAGGTTGAAACAGAGGCATTTCTGGAGCTGACACAGGAGCTCAGCTCTGTAATTCTGAAGGGCAGTGCAGCTACATCATGGTCTTTCTCACTCATATCCAGCACTGCATCTCCATATATGCATATCCTGACTGAGCTTCTAGGCAATATTTACTAGAAAACTGTGTGGCATGGGTGGTTTTAATGATTTAACTATGGTAATGGAACATTTTAGTGACAGAAGCAAGATTTGAATTATATTTTCTGTGAAACCAGTTAGGGCCCCAGCCATTGTTTATCAGTTCCTCCCTTGCTGCATTAATTACATTTCCTATACCTGGAGGGGAACAGCAGCAAGGTATTATTTGTGGTTGAGGCTGCATTAGTGCCCTGGGTAGTTAATGTCTGCTGAGTCTCCTCTCCTTCCCAAGTGCAGTACTCTGCCTTTTCCTCTGTCATACTTCAAGTACTTTTAATGCTCTGTGGCTTATTGTCAGGGTGCAAAGCCATTCACACAGCAGTGAGTCAGAGTCGTACCTGGAGGAAGAATGGAGTAATTTATTTCTGCACACAGGGTTCCTAACTTGAGCTTTGTCCCTGGAGGAGGTCAGCAACCTTATTTGTGAGTTGTGCACTAACCAGAAATGGGAAGGTTTGCAGGGCTCCCTCTGTAACACTGGGTTTCGTGCTCCTTGAATCCTTTTCACTGCAGGAGTGATGTTCCAATCTTGACCTAAGGACAAGAAGCTCACTCTTTTCTGTCTATCCTTTTAATTGACCTAAATAAGTCAACAAAGAGACTCCCTTGGCCTGGCCCTGCCCTTGGATGGGGTTTTTTTGGTATTTCCTCTGACCCCATCTGTGATGCATGACTTGACCTAACTCACTCCTATGTCCAGAAACTGTTGGCTGTCTCTTTTCACTGTATCCTTCACCCACATCTCTGTGGGTAGAAGGTCAGGTTACACCTCCTCCTCATGATTTCTGCTCTCAGTGTTGTGGGGCTGTGATGGTGTGTGTGATAGGAAGGAGATGGGTGTTCTTGCTCTGCAGAGTGGCCCCAGCAGCAGGGTTTGCTCTGGTCAGGGGGTGTGAAATGCAGGTCAGACTCTAAACACCTCCTCAGGTTCAGTTTCAAGCAACCTTCAGCAGCATCTTTTGGACCAATGTGTTTGCAAGGCTGCTGGTGGTAATGTCTGGGGTGTGGGGTATTGCACCTGCACACCTGTTCAGCAGGAGCACTGGGAAAGACCCAGGTGGTGCTGAGGTCCTGTGGAATAACAGTAAGTTGAAAATATTCAACCAGGATAAGAGGAGAAATAAGACCATCCAGGGGAGGGTTAAACCCACAGTGAGGGGTCTGTGGATGCTGGGGGTAATGAGGAACAACACCCTGCTTCATTCCTGCTGGTTTCTCTCTTGCCCTGTCATTGCAACAAAAGGAAGAGGAGAAGGGTCTCAGATAAGAAGGAAAATGCTTTTGTGCAGAACAGCCTGTGGACCTGCTCCTTCCTGAGGCTGCTGAGTGCAATCATGGAGCAGGGTTACAAAAGGGCTGGCTAGCATCTGGGTGTTAATAGCATTTGCAGCTTTGTAAGCAGCACTAACAACAGCACAGTAATCAAACCTTGCCTGTCAGAGGGGAAGTTGATCACCTGAGTGTGTCTGGGATTTCCCCTTGCACATTGCCAGGTATCTTCACAGGCTGATTGAAATGTCAGTGCAGTCTGGGGCTGGGGGCATGGCAGGGGCTGGATCTGATCTCTCTGCACACACACAGCAGCTCTGGTCACACTCCTGCCCCAGGGCTGAGAGCTCCCTGGGTACTGCTGCCTCTTATCTCTGCCTGAGGCTTTCTGCTTTTTTAGGTTTATTTTTTCCTCTTGAACCTGGCTTCAAGTGCAGTGCTCTGGCAGAGTCACAACTGCTGGGTGAGATCTCTTCATCTCCACTTGCAGCTTCCTTGGCTGACCTTTAACCCAGAGCAGTAAAAGCATGGCTGAGAGGAGGCTTGGTGCTCCTGCCTGACCAGACCCCGGGCTAGAACAATCTCCATCTCATTTTCTCCTGGTACAGCTTTTCTGCCTCTTAATGGTTGATTCACTGAGCTGTGGCCAGCTGGCTCCAGACTGGCTGCCTCTTGCTGGGGCTCTGCTGTGGGATGCAGCATCTGTTCCAGCCTCCTCTTCAGCTTCTTTGCCTTTTCTTTGTGTTCACCTCCTCTTATTTCCAGTAGGAAGCTCAGGTCCTGAGGGCTTCCCGTTGTGAATCCAGGGGAGCAGCTGAGGGTGAGCCCTGCTGGGCATTGGGATCCTCAGCAGGCATCTGCCAGCCAGCCTGGTGGGAACAGGGACAAAAAAGGACCACTTTTCCCTGAAGAAGAACCACTGTCATGTTTTTGGGTGATCCCTGTGAGACTTGGACCATTGGGGTGCAAAAGTAGAAAGAAAGATGGAGCTGTACTTGTAGGGAGGAGGTTGGATGATGCCAGGGAGGGGAGAGTATGGGACAGCAAACCTGGCTGCTGCTTCTGGCAAGCTGTCCCTGCATCACTGCTGCCTTCCTTGGAGGTGTTTGGGGTGAAAAAACAGCCTTGGAGAACAACTGGTGTGCTTTGGGAAGTGATGGGAATGCTTTAGGAGGTGAAGCCCAGAAAAGAGTCTGGGACAGGCTCTTCCCAAGCCTTTGCTTTCTCCCCTCATGGTTCCTCTGCCTTTTCACATCTCAGCCAGAACTGGGTTTGTAGAGGGACAGGAGCAAACCCATCAAGGCTGATAGTTCTGGCACTCCTTCCCAGCAGCACTGAAGTGTTTGCTGAGATATTTTAGCTCTTGACTCCTGCTTTTTTCCAGGCGTAGGCTTGTTGACTTCCAGCAGCCATCAGGGCAGTGCTGGAGCCAGGGAGCTGAGGGGGAGCTTGAGGACAGGCTGAGCCTGTGCTGGATCCTCTCCCCCAGGTGCTGCTGAGACAGGGCAGAGGAGGTGGCCCCAGGGCTCCTCTCCAGCTGTCACACAGCACTGGGGACCTGGCTTGAACCCTGTCCTGTGTGCTGTGGAGAGCACCTTGGGGAGCAGCTGGCCTGGGGAGGTGTCCTGGCTGCAGGGAGGGAGCTGCAGGAGATCTGCCTTTTCTGTGGCTTCCTCCCCTTAGTGAGGAAAGCTTGGGCAAAACCAGGCCCTTCTCCAAGGGTGTCCCGTGGAGACCCCCAGGGAAAAGCCAATCTTTTCAGAAGGAACTGAAGTGCCAAAACTTTCTCTAAGGGGTCTGTTGATCCTATTATATTCTGAAAATCATTTCCTACCACGCTGGAGAATTGGCTTGCCAAAGCACAAATTACCCAGCGAGGAAATCACTGCCTCCAGATTAATTTTGTAGCTCCTTTGTCTGTCCTGTGCTTGGCTGATGTGTTAGGTAAATATTTGTACAGCACAGAGAATTGCCTCCCTTTCTTCTCTTTTCCAAGGGTCAGAGAAATGTCAGCCATTGGCACTTGTGTGCAGGCAGGCTGTGTGCCAGCCCTGGAGCAGCCAGGGAGGCTGGCTCTGGTGGCCAGCAGCCCTTCCCAGAGCAGCCTGCTGAGGCTTTGTCCTGAGCTTATTCCACAGGGCACTGCAGTGCTGAGTGTAGTGATGGAGCCAAATCACCTCTCCCCTCTGCACAAGAGAAAAAACCTGCCTCTCCTGGGTGAATCTCCAGGGGTCAACTGACTTTTGTTGCCTTTTTTTTTTTCCTGATTTACTCTCCAGCCAGCTGGGCTTCAATGATCCTTGTGGTCCCTTGCAGCTCAGGATATTCTGTGTTTCTGTGGGTGTATTCTCTGCAAAAAAAGCCTGCTGTTCTCCCCACTATTATAAGGAGCCCTCTAAGCAGCAAGTGCTGAATTTCACATGAACTAAAAGTCTGTTCCAGCCCCATTCCTACTGGGGTTGTGTGTCCAGTTGCAGGACACTCACAAACAGTGGTTTCTGCCTCATTGCTCTGAACAAGAGGGAAACTCACCAGTTACACATAAAATGATATAAAGACAAAGGAGTTTCTCCTTTTTTCCCAAGCCAGTCAGTCCCTGAAGCACAAGTTGTGCTTTGCTGCATTAATCAGTAGGTTACTCACCTGGTGACTGAAAAATCTTCTGGAGAAGATAAATACTGACCTTGGTATTTTTAGTAAAAAATTTAAATGCATATCTTCAGATCAGAATCTGGGGGTGAAAAGATCTTGATCTGGAATTTGTGACTGTTCAGCATCTAACAGGGCCTGAATGAAACCCACACATGCAAGGCAGCACCCACAGCAGGAAAGCAGGACACCCTGGTTGGCTCTGAGCCTTGTCTCTCACTCGAATCTCTGACTGCTTTCATGTTTTTCACATTTTCTGCACTTCCTTTCTGTTTTGTTTCTCTTTCTTTTTGTTAATTGCCCCCTTTGATCAGCACACCATGAGAGGCAGCTTTCTGCCCACCTCTGGCAGAGCCTGTGGGACCCAGATTCAGGAGAGAGCAGAGACAGAGTTTATCAACCCTGTATTGTATTTTTACTTACAATAACTGGCTGAGAGCTGAGTGCAGCCAGGGAGGGAAAATGCCAAGGGCTGTTTGTGAATTCTGGTTCCTGGGGTGGTTTAGGGTTGTCTTGGCCTCTGTGTAGCCCAGAGATGTTTGGGGGGTGACCTAAGCCATGTGGCTTGTCCCTACAAAGGCTGGGATGGAGCATCTCCTGCCTGGGGCACAGAGAGTTTCCTGTGCTGCTGAGGGGCTGGGCAGGGTGCAGGTGGGTGTGCTGGCCATGGAACAACAGATGTTTCCCCAGCACTGGGCTGCTCTTCCCCCCCAGAGCACCTTCCTGCCACTCCTGGCTGTAGGAATGGTGCAGAAGGCTCAGACCATTCACCTGAGCACTCAGAGCTGTTGGGATGGTTCCCTGTGTATACCAAGGCACTTCTTTGGGCTCCCTAGAGCTCTGGGGATGATTTCCAGTTTTAAAGGCAATGGAGAGGGGTCCTGTGTGCTCTCCCTGGTGTGTGGGTGTTGAGCAGCTGGGAGAAGCCATGGCTGGCGCAGGTTTGGGCACTTGCCCCCAGGCTGGAGCTGCTGTGCAGGGTGGGCACAGCCCTGAGCTGCTGCCAGGCTGGATCCTTGCTGCCCCAGTGCCACAATGTTCATCAGCTCTGAGAAGCACCTCGTGTGCAGGGAGCCCTGAGCTGTGCTCACCAGCACTCCCATCAGTGACAGGGCAGCAGGCTGGGGGAGCTGCAGGGCTGGGCTGCATCTGCTTGGCTCTGCTTAAACACAGGAGGTCACTGCAGGTTTGGCAGGAAAACAGAACTGATCCTGATTTTGGGTTGAGCAGAATTGGAGAGGGAGGGAGTTTCAAATGAAGTTGCTTTGAGCCTGGAAGGTGACTCCACTTGGATACCAGAGTGCTTGGCTGCATCACTGCCAATATTTCAGGTGTTGCAGATGAATGTCCATAATTCTCGTCAAGAAAAGAAAGCTGAAGCTTTTATTGTGAAAATGGGTGCATATAAGAATAATATGCTTTTGATGTTTAAATTAATTGATAATCTAGTTATTGTCTTATTTTCCTTTGGCACTGCTAATTGATAAAAAATAGATATTCTTTAGTTTAACTGCTGGGGTTATCTGAGCAATCTGAAAAAAAGTTCCCAGTAATGTGATGATTAATGAAATATATTAGAACTATGATGTTTAGATCATAGTTCTAGTTTTATGTTAGAACTTAGAAATTAAATATTTAATATAAGTATTACATTAATAAGAAGGAGGGAAGAACTTTTAAGGAAGATAAAGGCAATTTTTCTGTCTGTGCCAGTCTGCCAGCTCCAAGCAGCATAAACAATTCCTGGTCTCTGCTGGACCATTCCAGACTGTGAGAGGCCTCTCAGCCTTGTAAAGATCAGTTTATTCTGGTGACTGCTACACTTGCTTTTTTTTTCACCCTGTTCCCTGACACCTTTCTGTTTCCTCTGTGCAGGATATGAGAGCTGGAGGGAGCTTGCTAAGGTTCTGTCAGAGCCCAGTGTCCCAGGTGGAGACACAAACCCTCAGCTGGACCATCCACACCAGGTGAGACACCCTTCCTTTGTGCTGCTGTCCCCAGGACAGGGAGCTCCCACAGGGCACAGTCTGAGTGACTCACAGCAGTGTCTACCTACAATGGCTCCACTGGAGGCAATTGGGTTATTTCAGATGCACCAATTGAGTTATTTCAGCTGTACCAATTGAGTTATTTCAGATGTACCAATTGAGTTATTTCAGATGTACCAATTGAGTTATTTCAGATGTACCAATTGAGTTATTTCAAATGTACCAAGCTGCAGCAGTGGGATGGAGCTGGCTGGGCCTGTGGCACAGGAAGACAAGACAGAAGCTGAAGTGAAAGGTCAGGAGAGAGTTCGTTGCTCTCCAGTGAAGCACATCTCAGTACTGGAGGCCGTGCTGGAAAAACTCTTGCTTGGACATTTTTGAAACACAAATGGGGAAAAAAACCCCAGAGAATGACCTAAGTTTTAAGTCTGTGCTAACAAGCAGTTAGAAAATACTGGTATCCTTTTCCCTCAGCAGCTCAGCATGGAAATGTGCTGTCAAAAAATCCAGGGAGCATTTTCACCCTGTTATGTCCATGGTATCTGGCCTGTCCTTCAGAAAGGGAGCATGAAAACTTGTTTTATTTTATTACATGTTCTTGTGAAAAGGTTTGAACCCTCTTGTAGAGCTCGTATAGAACCACCTTGTACATGTCAGTGCCGTGCCATTGATCAGATTATTTTGACTTTTCTCTACTTGTGTTTCAGATGCAAGAGCTGCAAACAGGTGGGAGGAATAAATCCAGTCACACAGCTGTGGGCAGCCCTGTCCCATGGATGCCAGAGGTGGGTGCCTTCCTCCATCATTTCCTGTGAGGGGGTTATGGCTGGAGACCTGTGCAGCAAAAATGAAAGGCAGGGATGGATGCCTGGAAATTAATTCACTTTACTAGAAGTCCACTCCCTATCACCTTTTCCTTGCTTAATGACACTTACAGAGCTGAGTAATCATCCAGAAAGACTGGAGTGTCCAGATTCCAGATAATTTGGTGTCTCCATGAGTGCTCAAGGCTCCAGCACCCACCCACAATTGCAGGCAGCCCACTGCCTTCCCAAAAGTGAAGTTTGTTCAGGGCTGGGCTGTGTAGGGCCACTCACTCAACAAGCAAATACATGCCTGTGGCACACAGAAGGCTCACACTGCTCTTGCTCTGCCTTTTGCCATCCAACCCCTGCCTGTTGCATGGAGATTTCTCCACTTCAGTGGCACTTCCATCCACAGAGACCCTCTCTGGTGACCCTTGCAGGCTGGGGCAAACACTCCCTTTGTTTCCTTCATGCCTCAATTGTTCTTTCCTCCCCTGTTCCCTTATCTCATCATTCCTCTCCAGATAAGGAGGCAAGGCAGCCTGCTTCTAATGAGAGGGACACCAGCCAGGGGGCATTTAGTGAATGGAGCCAGCTCCCTAAATTCCTCAAGGTGATTAGAGACCTGCACGAATTCAGGAGCCTCTGTGAGTCCCCCGGGGAGGGAGCAGGCTGCTGGCCCTGCACTCAAGTCTCCAGATCTCACTGGGGATGGAGGGACAGTGTGTCCATGCAGCCACAGCCAGGATGTGTGTCCATCCACCCAAAGCACCTGGATGTGTGTCCATCCACCCAAAGCACCTGGATGTGTGTCCATCCACCCAAAGCACCTGGATGTGTGTCCATCCACCCAAAGCACCTGGATGTGTGTCCGTCCACCCAAAGCACCTGGATGTGGGCAGTGGCCAGCTGTGGTGTGCACTGAGCCTTTAGGGGTTACAGGTGCATGCTCTAGCATGGACATTTTTCTCTTTGGCTGTATAAGGCAAACTTTCCTGCCCTTGCTGCAGCCCTGTGTGTACCAGAGGGTCAGCAGGGTCCCCCTGAGTGCCAACACAGGCCAGTGGTTCACCAGCACCAGCTGCAGGAGGTGGAGAGGGATCCATGGACACAGAGCTGCTTGCTGTCCTCCTCACCACCCACTGGAATTTCTCCCAGCCTGGGGATTAAGTTTTTCTGTGACTCTGCCCAAATTAATTACCCAGGGTCTGTAATCCCATTGTGCCCTTCCCACAGCATCTCTAATGACTTAATTGCAGCCTGATTTCTGAGGCAAGGGACACCAGGTAGCCTCACACAGGTCAGGGAGCTGGGCTTTGTTTGAGCAGAGAGGCATATTCCTGACAAACATAAATAATTCACAGGGTTTCGGGGTGAGCTGGCAGCCAGCATTGACGAAAAAGGACAGGTCTCAATTTCCCTCTCTCAGTTTCAGGATATGAGATAGGCAGCTTAAGTCTTCAGCCCTGCATAATGTGGTAGGAAAGTGTGCTCACTGGAAATCCCAGAGTGAAGTTTTGCTCTGGCATCTGGGGGAAAGGAGGGGTCACCCTCACTCCTGGTTCCTCAAGTTGCCTGTGCAGGTGATGGTTTTTATCCTTACTGTCCCTTCCAGGCACCAGAGCAAAGTCCTGCAGCTCCCAGCATCATCACCCACTGCCTGCTCAGCCTGGAGACTTGTGGGGGTTTGTTTCATCCATTCAGAAGCGTGCCTGGCCATGGTCAGGGCACACCTGTGCTGTGGGTGTCAGTGTCACCATTGGGCAGTGCTGTAGGTGTGGGGAGGACTCTGAGAGGTGACTGGTTGGCCAGACTGTTCATTCACCTCTGCAAAAGCACCTGAGGAGGAGAAAGGTCTGGGCAGTGTTGGGGTGTATTTAGAACATCCTTCCCTCCCTCATGTCTGCACAGCCTGAGGACTTCTCTCTGCAGGGAGGGGTGAGGGAGGTGCAGGAGCACAGCCCCTTGCAGGCAGCTCCTGTGCAGTTCCACAGGTGCTGCACAAAAGGGATTGTGCTGGAGTGTTGTCCTGCTGCCAAACCTGCCTGAAGGGGAAACATCATCTCCTGAGAAGACTGAAAGACAAAGCTGCTGCTGCTCCCTGTGTCTCTGCTGATGTCCCTGCCCTGTCTGCTCGTGCCCACCCAGGCAGGGCTGTGTTGCTGACCTGTCTGGGTGGATTCCCACAAGTGCCCAGCACAGCAGGACGTGCAGCCCAGCCCAGCTGCTGGCTGCTGAATGTCACCCAGGCAGGCAGGAGGAGGGGCTGCAGCCACTCTGAGGAGACAGAAGGGCCTTACAAGCTCAGGAGTTTCTAGCTGGCAGCACAATGTTGCCTTTCTTCCGTGGCTCAGGCCCTCTCTGTGCCCTGTTTATCATTCCCTGGGCTGAGTGCAGCTCGCAGCTGATTTGCCTCTGTGATGCCAAAGCTGCCTGGGATTAAATTAGGAAAGCCTTCTCTTCTCCATCCTGCTCCAGTTACAGGGCAGGAGGTCGTGTCTCTGCTGCTGCAATCCTCTCAGCTTTGCTGCTTGCCCAGTTCTTCCTTCCCTGGCCTCCTTGCTCAGCAGGAGTCCCTGGGTGTTTGGTGCCACCTTCCAGATAGTTTTGACAAGATCAGGTTTGGGCTGGAAGAGCTCTGGGTTGTGTGTGCTCCTGATCCTCCTCTATGGTCAGTTCTTGTAGCAGGGCTGACAATCTAACATTTCTCACTAGAAGGAGATGGAAAAAGCAAAGTCTATTACTGCTGTGCTGCAGGGCACACTCACACCGTGCTGGCAGTGCCCTTGTGTGTGACCTGTGCCTGTTCTATTTCAGCAGGGTGATAAGCAGCTGGAAAGAGGTGTTGGGCCAGGGAGGAACCTCAGGGGCAGGAGAAGCCCTCTAAATGGGAAGGTCACATAAAACCAGCTCCCATTGAAGGCTCAGACTCCTGGCCTCTATTCCTGCTTCTGGCCAGATCAGTCTATACAGAATTTTCAAAGCAGATGTTTTTAAGGGGAGAAGGGGAACTTGTTGTTTGCTAGATCCCAAATTTCCAGCCCTTTACAGAACAGGGCCAGGTATTCAGGCTGGGAAGTCAAACACAGTAACCATGTTTTAGAATCACATTCTAAAAATCATGTTTTAGAAAATCCACTGACATTTCTGCGTGCATGAATTGAGAATGGGGGTGATGTTGCTCTGTAACTGCAATCTGCAAAAGCCCCAAGCAGGAGATTCATACAGCATGTTGCATGAGAGGAGACTCATATAGCAAACAGGAATTTCTCAGCTGCCTGTCATGGGCAGCTCTGAATTGGGTTGGAGGGGCTGAGGTGATAGAGTTTCAAAACAGCTGCTACACTGATGACTCGTGGGGGCCTAAAATTAAAGCCTAGCTCAGTTTTCAGTCCCAAAGCAGCACTTTGAGCAGCCAGCACTTATCTGTCAATAATGTTCTTTTTTTTCCCTTTAAGAGGAAGCAGAAACTAAGTTAAGCTGCTGTAACTCAGGAGAAAATCTTTTGTTTTAAAAAGATTTTAAAATCACATGCAAGGAACACTTATTTACCATTTAATTATTTCTAGTAGCTGTGACTGCAAGAAAGCAAAGTGATCTCATTAACTCCTGCCAGAATCTCCTCTCTGGAGGCTTTGTAAAGACTTTGGAGGCAGGAGTGCTGGGCTAGAAATCCCAGGAATTACCTCTTTCAGTATTGAAGGTGCACCTAGTACAGTGGTGCCTGCCTTATTCTGTATTAGGCTGCCCTCTCCCTAATACTGCCAAACTGCAGTCAAGTGTTGTATGGCAATGGGACTGGTCCAAGTTTTACTCTGCAAGCATTTGAGCAAGTCCAGCCAGTCCTTTGGGATTTGCCTCAGGAATATCTGGGTTTGCATTTGGGCAGCCCCTTGTCAAAGCCAGCCCAGCTTCACTGCAGTCCTGAGCCTTGAGATCATCCCCTGGGTCTGCATTGGCAGGAGTGGACTGCAGTGCCAGCCTGTCCACAGTGTGGCAGTGTTGTGCTACTTTTCACAGGGCTCTGAGCCTGCTCTCTGCAGTTGTGCAGGCAGTTCTCAAAAAAAAAAAAAAAAAAAAAAAAAAAAAAAAAAAAAAAATCAAACCAGCATCACTTGTGGATAGCAGCAAACTTGCACAGGACTCAGCTTCTGGCAGTGATTCTCTGTGGGAGCCCAGCCTGTTCTGCTCACTTCATGTTCCACAAGAAACAGCAGTTGTCATTATTTGATTTGGCTGAGAAAAGCAGTGTAAGACCCTTGGGTGTGAACCTGGATTTGGCCAAGGGGCACGGGACTGCACAGCAATTAAATTCCAATTCAGTGTTTGTCACGCTTGCAGTGATTTATTTGTATCACAAGTTCCTGCAGAGTCCCAGGTTTCTTTTGGCTGCATCCATCACCCTGAGCCCTCTGCCTGTCTCTATTCTGATTCTGTGCTCTGAGCAAGTACATCCACTTTGTCTTGCTGCTTTTCCTTTTGTCTGGTGGGCAGAATTCAGGCTGAGGGATGCCAGCAGAGGAGGGAAGAGGAGGGAGATGTTAGTGGGGGCATGATGGGCTTGCAGACATCCATCAAGCCCTGGCAGTGGGGACACCAGAGAGGAGGGCTGGCAGGACACCACTCCAGAGCAGCAGTCAGTGGCTGTGATTGTGCTTTGCCTGGCACACAGAAATGGTTCTCACGTGCACGACTAAAGTCCACAGCTCGCAAGGAGCTTTACTGGTGCACAGCCAAATCTGCTTCACAGCCTTCCTTCAAGGCACAGTTTATTTCCAAACACACCCCCAGCCCACCATCCTGGGGACAATAACTCACTGAAGAAGTTTCTCTGGCAGCAGTGCACGGAGAGGCTGGACCCTCCTGCACTGAGCTGCTCCAGGCCTGCTGGAGTCTCCCCAGTGAAAAGTAGGAATTTGCTGCCATCTGTAGACATTTGGGTGCTGTTCAGGCTGTTTCCCCAGCCCTTATATAGGCAAGGCAGCCACAGCAAAACCTCCCCGGTCCCAAGGCAACCTATTCCTTTCTTCAGCCTTTTGCCATCTAAGGTAGCTTGTTCTGTCTCCAGCTTATTTATTCTCCACTGTTGGGTGCCTGTGCTGCGAGGAGGGATTCAGCAGCAGCTCCTCTGGGGGCAGGCAGAAAGCTTGGACCTTTCTGGGGGGCAGGCAGTGATTCCTTTCTGACAAGAATAAAGTCTGTCCTTTGGAGAGCGTGTTGCTGAAGTGCAAGAGGGGCCAGCAAGCTTTTCCCAGCCCAGCTGTGCTCCAGGTCTCAGCTGGGCGCTGACAGCCTCTCCTGCCAGGGCTGGGGACCTGCACTCACACTGCACAGCCTCCTGTGCTGTCTGGCTGGACTCCCACTTCCCTCAGTGTGTCTGTGTCTCTGCAGACACACAGAGGCCACTGACCTGCCTGTGCTGCTGCTCCCTGCCCTGCCCTGCCCTGCCCTGCCCTGCCAGGCCTCCATCAGCTTCACCTCCAAGACCTGCCTTGAGGAGTGATCTGCCATCTCCCCTCCCTAGGGCATCCCCTCTTCCTCAGGTCAGGAAAACAGCTCTGAGATAGTGAGAGAGCCCAAAACATCTTCTTGAGGAATGTAAGATGTGACATCATGGGGAGCTGTTGCCAGCCTGTAGCGTGTTCCACACCATGGCCTCACCACAGCCCTCTGCTCAAACCCCTCCCTGATGGAGCAGAGCCCAGCCATGGAACTGAGATGTCCCCAGCATGAGCACAGGTCCCTGGTGCCATTCCATCCTGTCTGCCAACCCCACACCCTCAGCAGATGAGCAGCAGTGCTCTGGACCCACGTCTCCTGCAGACCAGTCCATCAGGGCAGAGGAATCCTCCTCACTCTCCCAAGTCTCCAAGAGCAGGGCCATGGCCAGGGCTGTCAGAGCAGGGACACAGGCATGGCTGCAGCACTTCATGGTGCCCGACTTCTACCTTCTAGTTCCAGGGCCAAGCCAACCTGCACGTGTTTGAGGACTGGTGTGGCAGCTCCATCGAGCAGCTCAGGAGAAACCTCCACTTCCCCCTCTTCCCTCATGTGAGTAGGACCATCCATCCACTGTCCTGTCCCAGCCCAGCTCCCAGGGGATCACCCTTGCTCCCTTCATGTCGTGTCCCTGCCTCCCTCTGTTTGCTCCTTGTTAAAATCCACCACTCCCCTCTCAAGCGCCCTGTCTGTGCTCCTGCTGAGGGAGCAGGAAACTTTCACAAGGGTTCAAGGGTGGCAGCTCTTGTGCTGCACAGGGGAGGGTCATTTCACACGTGCTGCCTGCCAGGGCTCACACACGGGCTGAAGGAGCCCTGTATTGGTGCTCTCCTTCCAGGTGGCTGGGAAATGCCATGTTCTGTCCCCACCATCCCCCATGCAGCTTTGCCCTGCTCAGCAGCACCTGCTCCACCCCATTCCTTACTTGGTTTGCTCTTTCCCTCTGCCTCCATCACATCCCATACCCCATCCTCCTCTCAAAGAAAACCCTCTGCCCGCCTGTCCCAAGGGTTTTGATTCTCCCCTTGTTCCTGTCACATCTAAAATTGCTATTCTGAATTTTTTTCTTCTTCCACCTCAGACAAGAACTACTCTGAAGAAGTTGGCCGTGTCCCCAAAATGGACCAACTATGGTCTGCGGATATTTGGTTACCTGCACCCTTTCACTGATGGTGAGGGTTCTGAGTGCCTTCACTGGTGCCTCCTGTCACCTCCCCTCCAGGTGCCCCCACCCTTGGGTGCAAGCCCAAAGCAGGTCCCTCTCGTGGGTGGTGTGCGTGCCTGGAAACACATTTGCCCTGCAGGGGGGAAAGGGAAAGCACAGGGGGAGCAGATGGGAAGTGCTGGATAAATAACTGTGCTGTTGTCAGTGCTCAGCCCCACGGCGTGCGTGAGGGCACGAACAGTCCCTGAGCTTTGCCTCCCTCCCTTCACGGCCAGGGCTGCCCATGACATCAGTGATGTCCCTTCTGTCCCTGGGTGCACCAATGCCGTGTGACAGCAGAGGACATCTGTGTCCCCCAGCTGCATGCCTGTGCCCTGGGCAGCCTGCTGGCACTCACCCTGTGTCACAGCCTGCAGCTGCCACCCCCTGACCCAGACAGAGTGAGCCTCAACACCTCTGTCCCCCTCTGGGGTCCACGTGCACATTCCTCCATCCAAACACAGCATCTCACACAAAATCCTGCTCTGGAAGCAGCAGGGGTGTCAGGGGAGGCTTTGCACAGACTTCTCAGCTTTCCAGGTTAGATGTCAGGGGAGGCCAGTACAGGAGGGACAGTGAACCTGTGACTTCTCTAAAGTTTGTTTTCAGTCACAGCAGAGTTAAGAGAGAGCAGAGAGTTCAGAGGTGGGAAGGTGATGATATCAAAAGGGAAGGGTGGTCTCACCAGGAAGAAGCACAAAGGCAGCATTTCAGAGGAGCAGGATCTGTTTGTGCACAAGCCCTTCTCACTCCCTCCATCTCTCCACAGGGCAGTTTCAGTTTGCCATCGCTGCTGATGACAATGCCGAGTTCTGGCTGAGCACAGATGAGAAGCCCTCTGGTGTCCAGCTGCTGGCCAGTGTAGGCAAGGTACAGTACAGCTTCTCCCATCCAGGCTTTCCTGTTCCTATGGGAACTGAGACCCTCCTGGCTTGCTGCTGCCCTGGACTAGCCAGGTTTCTCTCCTTGCCCAGCTCCAGACAATGTGATGCCAGATGGGGTATGACATGTGATACTTAAGCCAGTTACCTCTTGGCAGTCCCTTGTTCACAGTTAAGGGACTTAAATCTGTCCACAGGTGATGGGTTTCACAGATGATTTACCAGGAGGAACTGGGAGGAAGAGGGAGTTCAATTTTCTGGTTTTGTCATTGTCAGTGCAATGACAAGGGAAGAAACTCATCTTAACTAGAGCCATCCTCTGTCTCTTCACAGACAGGGAAGGAGTGGACTGCACCAGGAGAGTTTGGGAAATTTCACAGCCAGAAGTCAAACATAGTGAGGTGAGTGGGCAAAGTCCCTCAGTCCCAGCCACCTCTGCACATGACCAGGAAATCACAAGGACAAGGGAAAAGCACTCAGGCTTGTCCTGAAGAGTTTAGCAATGCAGAGAAAGGGATTACTCTGGGGTATTGCCAAAGTTTTGCTGATTTACTGAGGTGATGCAACACTGAATTTTTCTTGCCTGGAGCAATCAGCCCCCAGCACATCCAGGCTCCCCTGTATGAATTATATCCCAAGCTTCCTGCCCTGGAACTGGCCAGGTTTCCCAGGGACCAAAACCCAGCAGGCAACACTGAGAGGGAGTTATTGGAAATTAACTGAGGAGGGTCTGGAGTGCTCCAGGTGCACAAGTGAAGCCACCTATCTCACTGTCAGGATCTGGACTTTCTTGGCAGGGCTAACCCTGCCTACCCTGAGAATTAGGTTGTTTCGTGGGTGTGGTTGCTCTCCACTCATTGTCTGCTGACAAGCTAAGAAATGTTCCCTAATGCTGCTGGTGACAGACACCTTGTTCTCCGCAGGTTGTCAGCAGCAGGCAGGTACTACTTTGAGGTGCTGCACAAGCAGGATGACACAGGAACAGACCATGTGGAAGTAGCAGTGAGTCTGTGGGAATGGTGGTCCCGTATATGTGTCCCCAGACAGCTCAGGAATGATGTTTGTAACCATTTTCCTCCTTTCCCTGGCCTCAGCTCCTCAGTGCATGAGGTGCAGCTAATCCCTTCCAGAGCCCTTCCCTACCTCTGTGTGGGATAGCCCTGGCCATGTGTCAGGACCCCTTCCTCTGCTTACCTGGGATAGATCTGCCTTCTCTGGGCTCTGCTGCAGCTTTTTGGCCTTTCCTGGACTGGATGTGTCCTGGGGGATCTCAGCTCATTCCCAGACTTTCCTGCTGGGTAAATTCAGCCCTAGTAGGAGTAGTGTGTTCCTTTTATTCAGGCTTGGTTAACTCCATAGGTTCTTCATTTCAATGTGTTTCTCTGTTCCAGTGGAGGCTGAATGACCCAGAAGCCAAGTTCAAAGTCATTGACTCCCAACATCTCTCCCTTTTTGCCAGTAAGTATCTTCATCACAAGTTTTCCCTCGCCACCTCCCCATTCTTCCTAAATGTATTGGCATCCAGTGTTTCACCATGAATCATTGTCTAGCCAGGCAAATACCAGGCAGACACATCATTGGGACAGAAAGGTGGGGACACTTCTGGAGAAAGACTTCTGGACAAGGCTGTGACTCATTGTTAAACACAGGAGAAGTGCAAGCAAGATTAGGACATTATTCCAGGGAGGTCTAGAGGTAGTGAGGAAGGGCAGAGAGGGGAGGATGCAAAGGTGAGAAATGTTGTAGATTGACTGACACAGGATGGAGTTTGCCTGCTGAGAGCCAGGGGGAACGTGAGTCCCAAGGCCTGGGAGCTGTGGGGGTGTGCTGGGCACAGCCAGGGACAAGGGGCTGCTGGAGCACTTGAGGGGATTTCACTGACTCTGGTCCTGAACACAGCAGGACACACTGGCAGTGCTGGGAGTGCTGCTTTCCTCTGTACCAGCCTCCAGTCTCTTCCAGTTGGTGCTGGATTGCTGCAAACACATCAGTCCAGTCCCTCCTGTTTTGTAAACCCTTCTTAGCACATCAAGTGATGGTGTTAGCAGTTAAGAAGCTCCTTAGTCCTGTTTACCCTTGGCCAGCTTTGTTAGCATCAGTTTCCTCTGCCAGCATTCCCCCTTTCCATATCTACTGCTGTTCCCTTCCAGCATTTCTGGCCTTTTATCCATACCAGCCCTTTTGTGCATGGAAGATTCCCTGGTGTAGTCAAGACATCTGTTTGCTGTGTCTGGGATCACAACCTGCTGCTGTATTTTCTGAATCCTCCCATCTGGCTTGGACTGGCCTTTCCATTCCATCTTCATCCTTTTACCTTCTGCACTTTTCTTCTTACTAATTACCTGTAGAATAGAAGAGTGACATTCCAGAAGATCCTTTCGTGATTAGCTGTAGTCTGATTTTTATCTGTTGCCTTCTGCCCACAGTTTTTCCCTATAGTTTTTCATATTAGCCTTTGGCTGTATCACATAACATCCCATTCTTTCTGGGGCCCAGGTAGTTCAGTACCCAAAAGTTGCACACCAGTGCCCTTGGCAGGATATTGCTTTTCCCTCATGGATATTTATTCAATTCCCCTCATTTTAGAGTAAGATCCATGGAGACACAAACTCCTGTGGCAGCAGCACCCAAGGAAAAATGTAACCAATACCCAGTCTTGAGTTTGAGCTTCCTGTTGTTCTTGGCTTACTGTGGGGCTTCATTCCCTTTCTGGGGTGACATCCTCCTCAGCCACTGAAGGTCCTTCCCCAAGGTCCTCATCCTTTTCCAGCACAGGGAAAAGCTTTGCTCCTCGGGTTTCTCTTCCCATTTATCTCTCTTTATCTCCTTTGAAAAGAAACTTATTACTAACAATACAGAGGTGTGCAGTAGTTCCTGCCAGCACGGGTTCTGTTCAGCACACACTGCTGGTGTATCCAAGGCAGGAGGTCATTTTCCTCCTCTGCTCATCCCTGTGTGTGTGTGTGATTTCAGTGAAAGCCTCACAGCTTCTGTATCTCCATCTGCCCGGGTCAGAGCCTTTCCTTTGCCTGTGCCAGAGGCACCATTAGTGCCATTTGGAAAGGGCTGGCACTGCAGAGAGGTGCTTTTGGGGACCAGCAATAAGTGATGCCATGTCTCTGGCTGTGCTCTCCCTGGTTTGCAGACGAGACGCTGCTGAGGATGGATGAGGTGGGGCACATCCCGCAGACACTGGCCAGCGGCAGGGCCCGGGCTGGCGGCAGGACACACCCGGCTGACATGCTGAAACCTGACCCCCGGGACACTCTCTATGAAGGTAACACCTACCTGAGCAGGTAACTGCAGCTGGGGAGGATTGTCCTACACTGCAGTTATCCCCACCATGCTTTTTCATCCCTGAGAATAAAGAGAGAGGGGCAGCTACAGCATCAGTCACTGCAGGAGATAAAGCACAGACTAAAGCCAGCTCCTCATTCTTGGTGTCCAGCCCAGACAGCATCCCCAAGTATATTTTTGTGTAAGCATCTTAAAGGGATGTCAAGAGTTGAGCTGTGCAGGAAGGTTTGTTTAATCCGTGTGTCACTATTTCCCGTGGCTGAATAGACCCAGAGGCAGGTGGGGTGGTGTGTGGGTTACAGCAGGGCTGTCCCTCAGCCTGGCTGTGTGTCCCCTGCAGTGCCGCTGCTGAGCCGGTCCCGCCTGCGCCAGGCACTGCCCGAGTGCCCCTACAGACCCAGCTACCTGGTGGATGGATTTCCCCTGCAGCGCTACCAGGGACTCCAGTTCGTGAGTGGGGGTCCTCTCTGGGGCTTGTCCAGGGGTACAGGGCAGGGGGAAGAGATCCTGCTGGCCAAGGGGGCTGAGCTTGCCTTGGCAGGCTGAGGGTTTCATTCTCTGGGGGAGGGACTGTTGTATGTGTGGGTTACTAAAGCCACAGACATCTCTTCTGGAGGGCTCGGCCACCTCTCCCCCAGTTAGTTCTCACTGTGTTGTAGGCCTTCAGCTCACAGTGAGAGAGGTGGACAGATGCTGAGGGTAAAAGGCACATGTACCCTGGCCTGCTTCCTTCTGTCTTCCATTCTCACAGCCTGCTGCTGCAGAGGCACAGAGTGAGCAGCTCCTGCTCCCTGTGAAAAGGGCTGGTTACCCTGCAGCTGTGTCTGGGTCACCTTGGACCGATTTCTGGCATTTATGAGGGTTTCACTTTGTCTTTCTCCCCTTCTCCACAGGTTCATTTATCCTTTGTTTACCCAAATGACTACAGCCGCCTGAGCCACATGGAGAAAGACAACAAATGCTTCTACCAGGAAAACCCTTATTATTTGGAAAGGTGGCATGCTGTAAATTTGGCTTTACTAGCAGGGTGGGGAGGAGCTTGAAGGCTGGAATTGGTGTGGAATTTCATGCTCACTTCTGTAGGGCTTGCTTAATTCTTAAAGATCCCCTAAGTCTTGCAAAACATGAAAGCATTTATAGTTTCTTTTGATTACTTAAGTGAAAATATGTTTAGGTCTCAAGGGCAAACTACCAGCGCTTTTCTTGCAGTGTTAACCCAGTAGCTGAGTCAGAGCATGTTTGTTCCCTTACATCAGGGAGTGTGTTCCCAGCAAGCTTGGCCTGCCAGTGGCTGGAACCTCCTGATAGCTGTCACTGTGAAAGCAAGCAATGCTCACCACCAGGCCTTTCTCTGGGGGAAGAAATGCATGTCACTCATCCTCACTGGTGCCCAGATCCCAGTGGTGGCCCCAGAAGAAAGATGCTACTTCCATGCTCCCTACTGCAACAGTCAGACACCCTGTGCAAGGACTCCCAGGCATTCAGGAGGCCTTTTCTGCAGGATAAGGAGAGTCATTTTCCCAGTAAGATAGCTGATTATGGCCTCCCTGTGCTCAGGATCTTCTTCCTTCTTCTAGGAAAGGGCAAAGTAACTTTTATCAAATTTGTGTTTTACTCTTTTCTCTGCAGATTTGGATTTTACAAGTACATGAAAATGGATCGGCCAGAGAAGAGCCTGGACTCTGGAGAAAACACAGAGCAGCCAGGTGATGTCAGAGCCCAGAGGATCCTTTTATCTGTCACTGTTGTGTGTGGCCTTGCAGCACCAGCTGAAAGAAGCTGTTGGCTTTCCATACCAAGGAAATCTCAGCCTTTCCCTGCCAGATTGCTGTGTCTGGGAGGAGACTTCTGCTGCCACTTTTACTCCCCTTAAAGTTGGGAGCTCACCAAACAGTGGGCTGCAGTGGACAGCATGACAACTCTCAGGCCCACAGCTTAGCTGAGGTGTAGTTTTATCAAAAACATGGCCAGGAGTGGCACAGCCAGAGGTGTGGCAGCCTGTGGTCACCCCTGCCCTGCAGGGCTGTGGGCAGAGCCACGTCCAAGGGCAAAGCCAGACCTCTGCACAGCTTTTGGCAGTGGTGGTGCTGAGGAGGCTGGTGCCAGCAAGAGCACGGGAGAGCATCCCTGTCCCTCTGAGCAGGAGAGACAGCAGAGAGGAGGGAAGTGGCTGCTCCCTCCCTAGGGATGCCTGGCAGGGCAGGGAGGGCAGCGGGAGGTGTGCCAGAGGTGTGACTTGGATTCGTCCTGCAGGCTCCCAGGAGGGGAACCCGGAGGAGCTGCAGTACGAGGAGCAGGACGTGGAGAGCACCAGGGTCCCCGGGCAGGCTGGCACAGGGAGGGCAGGGCAGGCTCCCAGCAGCGTGTGGGGCAGTGACAACGTTCACCTCGAGGACTATTCCCTGCGGGAGCGCCGCCGCCTCCTCTCCGTGCTGGGGGACAGCGCAGGAGAGGAGATGTGGAGCAGGAGGAAAAAAAGGGCTGGTGTCAAATCAGCCCTGCTGGCCTACAGCAACCAAAGCCTCAGCCTGACTGGCCTAGAGGGACACCCAGTAACGACGAGACCCCGGTTGAAAGCTGGAGTCAAAGACAATTCCAGGAGCCCCCCGCAGCACGCCAGGGCCAGCCAGGGGAGAGTGCCTGTCAGAGGGGCACACCCTCCTCCCAGGGCTGTGTCTCAAAGGCAGCAGTCTCTTGGCCACCCCAGGGACTCTGGGGTCACCATTCCCAAGGGGCTGGGAGCTGGAGGAGGCCTGGGCAGCAGGAGGGACTGGCTGCAGGCAGCAGGCACCGTGCCAGCTGGGAAGGAGAGCCCAGTGTCTGGGCAGGCTGGGCACCGCACAGTGAGCACTGCCAGCCCCAGCCAGGGGCAGCCCCGCAGTGCTGAGCAGCAGGACACCAAAAACGGGCACCAAGTGGGCAGAGGAGAGGCACAGGGGACGTCTCCTGTGAAGGGAAAGTCTGCAGGAACAGCAGAAGAGGAAGAGGCGGATGGGGAGCCGGAGGAGGAAGATGAGGAGGACTTTGATTACGTACCAGTGTTTGACCAGGCTGTCAACTGGGAGCAGACCTTCAGCATGAACAACCTGGACTTCCACATGCTGCGCACAGACTGGATTGACCTGAAATGCAACACCTCGGGAAATCTGCTGCTGAGAGAAAGTGAGGCCCTGGAAGTTACACGTGTCTTCCTGAGGAAGCTCAACCAGAGGACTAAAGGGTAAGGCACGGTGAGAAAAGCAAGGGGCACTGTCCCAGAGCTGGTTTACCATGCTGCACAGGGAATACTGTTATGTGAGTAACTGGTGAGAACCAGAGATGTGGCAAATACGATTTCAGGCAAGGAGTCTGTGTAAAACACTGAACTTTAGGCACACTTCTTTTGCCTGAGAAATGGTACTGGCTTTTGCTCGTACTCTTTTGTTACATGGTCTTGGTTCCTTTTCTTCTCAAGACTTACCATCCCTTCTGGCAAACAGACACACTTCCTCTAGCCTCCATAAGCTAAACAATCTAACTCCAGACCCTTCTGCTGAGCTGGCCTTCATTTTTATAATTATTTCACCAGTCTGTTTCCATGCAGGTTTCAGTTGGTGTTAATCTTCCTGTATGTAAGTGACCAGCATCCTGGATATTTTATGGAATGAGTGCTATTAGCTTCTAATCCCTGCTGGAAGCTGGCCTAATGCTTTGTATTAAGATCACATTTGCTTTTTCAGGGTCACATCAGTCACAGCCAGGTGTAACTGATCAGTACACACAAGATTTTCTCAGCATTTTTAACTCACTAGCATCTATTTTACACATGAAAACTTAGATAGAAAACTTTTTCTATAGATAGAAACTCTCATTATGATCTGAAAGGGCATGACCTGGCATTTCATCCAGTTTTGGCCATTCTGAATCTCCAGCTCCTGCCAGTTTTTACTGTACCATTGCTCAGTGCTACTCCATATCCTTGTTTGATAAGCTGTCAGTTTCAGTAGCCCAAACACACTCCTTGTGCCAAGATCCTTGTAGGTGGTGTTGAACACACTTGTTATTACCAGCCTGACACAATCATTCAGACACATTTGTTATTTTCCGTGTCACCTTTATTTCATCTCTCTTGCCAAATATTTTCCCTTGGCCGGAGTCCCGGGTCTAATCCCACATGCTTGTGGATTTAGGAGGAACAGGTGCTAGACATTCCCATGGGAGCTGTGGAGCAGTGCAGGAGGAGGCTGGGTTTGTGTCGGTGGGGCGGGATGAGGGAGAGCCGGGGCCGGGGTTGTGCCCACAGTGCTGTGTCCATGGGGCCGTGTCCATGGGGCCATGTCCATGGGGCCGTGTCCATGGGGCTGTGCCAACAGTGCCATGCCCAGGGCTGTGTCCACAGTGCTGTGCCCACAGTGCTGTGTCCATGGGGCTGTGTCCATGGGGCTGTGCCCACAGTGCTGTGTCCATGGGGCCATGTCCATGGGGCCGTGTCCATGGGGCTGTGCCAACAGTGCCATGCCCAGGGCTGTGTCCACAGTGCTGTGCCCACAGTGCTGTGTCCATGGGGCTGTGTCCATGGGGCTGTGCCCACAGTGCTGTGTCCATGGGGCCATGTCCATGGGGCCGTGTCCATGGGGCTGTGCCAACAGTGCCATGCCCAGGGCCGTGTCCACAGTGCTGTGCCCAAAGTGCTGTGTCCATGGGGCCGTGTCCATGGGGCTGTGCCCACAGTGCTGTGCCCACAGTGCCGTGTCCATGGGGCCGTGCCCACAGTGCTGTGCCCACAGTGCTGTGTCCATGGGGCTGTGCCCACAGTGCCGTGCCCACAGTGCCATGCCCACATCTCCGTGTCCCTGCAGGCGGTTCCAGCTGCAGCGCATCCTGAACGTGGAGAAGCGGCAGGACCGTGTCCGGGGCAGCCGGTACCTGCTGGAGCTGGAGCTGCTGGAGCTGCTGGGGCCGGCCCAGCGCCGCCTGCGCCTCTCCGAGTTCGTGTTCGCCCCGGGCTGGCCCGGCAGCGCCCGCCACGACGACGAGAGGAGGATGAGGAGCCTGGCCTGGGGACAACGCCGGCACCTGATGGCCGTGGACAGCGAGCCCGAGCTGTGCTGGCCCCAGGGCTTCTCCTGGAACCACCGAGCCGTGGTGCACTTCGTGGTGCCGGGTGAGTGAGGGGCCTACCTCCAGAGGGGTTCCCTGGGACGGTCCTGTTCTATGGGGCTGAGCCAGTCCTACCCGGGTCACTTCCAGTTTCTGTTCTCTCCAAGTGAAATACCCTCAGAAATGTGGTAGGGCCCAAGCAGCCATGGCTTGTAAACTCAGAGAAAAACCCATGACACGGGGTGGGAAAGAACCCACACAGATTCCTTGGCTCTGTGGGCCAGGTTTTCAGCCTGGGCCTATTTCATCATCCTTAAAGGGTTATTGGGGTTTAACAGGAGGCAAGAAGCCTTGCCTATTGAGAAAAAACACCATTGAAACCAGTTTGCTTTGGCTCTCCCTCTATTGCAACACAACCAGTGAAAAACCAGGCCCGTTGGGTGCTGCAGTTCATCTCTGACATGGAAGAGCTGTTCCGGGTCACCAAGGATCCCTACTTCAGCATCATCATCACAGACTACAGCAGTGAAGACATGGATGTGGAGAAGGCTCTGAAGAGGTCTGCCCTGCACAGGTGAGAGTTCTGCTTGCTCACAAAAAGCCACTCACACACGTATCCCTGCAAATAGCACATCTGGCAGTCTCTGTGTGTTGGCCAGGCACAGCCTGCTGCAGCTGGAACACCACAGACACCATCATCCAGACCTTCCACATACACATCCATGTGTTTTTGTTGTGATGTGGACACACACACATGTGTGGAAAAGTGTAAGGCAATACCTAGTGTAGTCTTCCAGCTAAATTTATTGAATTTGTTTCTTTTTTCAAGGTTTCAAAAGAGAAAAGAGAAAGCAAGTCTCCCAGTGATGGGGCAGGGGGAGAAGAGAAAAGACAAGGAAGTTGTGAGAAGGGGGACAGAAAGCTTGCTGGAACCTCCCTGCTCTGATCTGACACAGCTTTGGCTGGTCATTTCCATTACCAGGGTTTTCCAGGCCTAGTCCTAGGACAGAGCTGGGCTAGAGCTCAGAAGAGTTTTGCCAGGCTCTGTTCAGGGGCACACAGGGAGCAGGAGCAGTGCTGGGTCTGTGCACTCCCCCAGAAAAGGTTTCCTCTGCTCCAGAGGGTGCACGGGGAGGGCAGCTGCACAGCCCAGTGCTGGTGTGGCACTGCCTGTGGTGTCTCCTGTGCCACTGACATTCCCTTTCCCCTGTGACCCCCAGCTATCAGTACCTGAAGCTGACAGGGAATTTTGAGCGTTCTGCTGGGCTGCAGGCGGGGATTGACCTCATAACGGTGAGTCTGGGGGCCTTGGGTGGGCTGAGGGGTGTGTACTGTGTGTCTGGTGCTGCCACTGCCTTTGGGACTGAACACACTGGATTTCAGGGAAGGGAATAGCCTAGCAGACCAGTTCAATGTCCTTCCAGAATAAGGGTCTCTTTATTCTGAGGATCTTGTGTCTGTCTGATTCTTGGTCCACCTGCTGGGACTGTCAGACAGGAGGGAAACCAGCAGTAGCAGCTTTGTGATCCTGGCTCTGCCAGGTCAAGTCATGGTGTTTCACACTCACCATTGAACAGCCACTCAGTGGATGCTTTGCCAGCCCTGGGGATCTCAGTTTCTGATGCAGTAATGAGCTTTTGACTCACATATCTCTGTCTTCCTGCCCCTCAAGAAAGATTTACTGAAAGTCAACCTATTTTTCTCCCCAACCGGTGCTGTTGGTTGCAGGACCCGCACAGCATTGTCTTCCTGTGTGACCTCCACATCCACTTCCCAGCTGGAGTCATAGATTCCATCAGGAAGCACTGCGTGGAAGGCAAGATGGCCTTTGCCCCCATGGTCATGAGGCTGCACTGTGGGATGTCCCCACAGTGGCCTGATGGTAAGAGGGCTCAGACTCTGGGGAATGGGGAAAGAAGGAAGTGCCTTCCTCCTCTGGCACTGTCAAGGTCTGGAGCTTGAGGTACTTCCAGGTCCCCAGGATGAGTGTGTGTTAGACATGGGATGGGGTTGAACAGCATCAGGTACATGGAATTTGAGATCCAAAAGCTACCAGAGCCCTTAATCTGATGTTTCTCCTGGTTGTCTCCTGGGGCTCTTTATGGATTTAAGGACCTTGGAAAAAAATCCTTTATTTCTGTCTGTCTGTCCATCTCTTTCTCTTCTTAGCAGGCACAGCGTGTCCTGAGGGGAGCTGGTACACCAGGGGGTAAAGGAAACCAAGCCAAGCTGGAGGGAGAAAGGGATAGGATTTCTTTTAGACAGAGGGGCCATCCTGAGCCGTCCAGGCACAGGGACAGCCCTGGGAAAGCTGGGACAGTCCAGGAATGGTGTTGCCAAGCAGGAGATGTGAGAGGCTCTGCTAACAAGTTAATGGGACAGACCATGGTGTCTGTCCACAAGCCTTTCTCATTCCCAGAGCTGGCTGGCATGGCTGGCTCTGCCTTGGTGCTCAGTTTACTCCCTGCTGACAACATTTGCTGAAAGCACCTTGTGCCTCACTCCAGCAGCTCTGCTGTATCCGCCAGTGGTTCAAAACCCCAACAAAGCTGTGCCTCTTCTGTGCTCTCCTCAGGCTACTGGGAGGTGAATGGGTTTGGTCTCCTGGGCATATACAAGTCTGACCTGGACAAAATTGGAGGCATGAACACAAAAGAGTTTCGGGACCGCTGGGGAGGAGAGGACTGGGAACTCCTGGACAGGTAGGAATCCACTGTCATTGTTCAAGTGCTCAAGAGAGGAAGCCCATCAGATCCTGGAGAGCCATGGGAGGGCAGATCTAAGGAGACTGAGATGACTACTGCCACCATAACCTTGGCCACTGAGGGAAAGTCTGAGCATATCCTGACGCCAAACCTAGTATGTGAGGAGACACAAAGCACTCAACTGCAGCCACTAGTAAGAGAAGAGGTGTTTTCTGCTGCCTTCCAGCCACAATGCTGGTTGGTCTCATGCAGATCAGGCACTGGTGGTTGTGAAGACTTTGTCCTCCTCAAGCACTGCAGAACACGGTCTTGGTCCCTCACATTTCCCATATGACATTTAGCAATTGAATTGCCTTGAAGACCAGCTGGTGGAGAGGCATTTAAAGATTATGAGTTAAATTTTCTGAGGATTTTGTGATGAGGGATCTCTGCTGCACAAATCCTGGGCCTCTGGGTTTGGAGGTGTAGGGTTTGGCCCCTGTCCTGTCTTTTCTGTCAGCTGACTGCAATCCAGTGCTGCCAGATGTCTTTCCTCCTGTCCTGGATAGGAGGCATGTTCCTCCTGGGCAGTCCTGCTCTCCAGGATGTACAAACACTCAGAAAGGGTCATTAGATTCCTCCTTATGGATACAGGACACCCCTGAGCTATCCTGGACCATCCAATTTGCTTCCAGTCTCTTGTCAACAGCGCAGCTTAAAAAAGAGTTTTCCTGGGGCTGAGTCCTCAGTGTCTTTGGGATGAAATCTTGCCTAAGTCTACTCCTCTCTCTGCCAGGATCTTACAGGCTGGGCTGGAAGTGGAGCGTCTGGCCCTGAGGAACTTTTTCCACTGGTTTCACTCGAAGCGGGGCATGTGGAACCGGCGCCAGCTGAGGACAGGGTAGCCTCCAGCCCCAGAGCCACCATCTCATCCAGATGTGCACTTTACCAGGGCACACAGCCCAGTGCCCCAACCCTTCATCTGCCTCCAGAGCCCTCTGATGGCACCTGGCACAGCCCAGGAAGGGGCCAGCGGGGCGGGAGCTTCTCTGGCAGCCGCTGCATCCAGCACACGGATCCCTGGGGCTGGGAGGAGTGTGGGGAGTGTGACAAGGGAGGGACTTGGGTTCCCTGCCATGCAGTCTGGTGGAAGGTACACTGGGAGAGGTGCTGTGTTTCCTGTTGAGTCCTGCACCGAACAAACACAAATCCCAGCTAAGCCCAGAATGGTTAATTCGTAGCAACGCAGCTTCTCTTTCAAAACTTGAATGGAAAAAAAAAGGAAAAGAACTCACAACCGTCCCCATTTCCCCTCCTTGGCCATCTCTCCAGTACCTGTGATTTTGGACAGGGGACCAAAGTTCTCTGATCAGTCTTGCACCCACATGCCCATGTGCTGACTTAAGGAAATCTGGGTGCAGAGGAGCTGACAGGCACTTTAGGCTGCTGGTGCTTAGATGTTTCTCTGTGCTTTTCACTCTGGTCATTATGAAAAACTGTGCTCGTGTTCAGCAAATCATGGGCTGTGGATGGAGTTGCAAATACATTTCCCCTACAAGAGCCACAATTTGCCGTGGCTGGGTGAGCTGGCAAGGGTGATGTGACAATTCCACCTAAATTATTGACCCACTGCCTGAGGGTGGTGGAGGGGCTCTACAGAGAAGCTGTCAGGGCATCTCAGGAGGAACTTTGCAGCCTTATCTGACAGACGTGTGTTTGTCCTAACAATATCAGGGAAACCCTAGCAGGGAGGAAGTGGCAATATTTTGTTAGTTGAAATATTGTGATTTGTCAGAAGAGGAGACAGAGTCTCCTGCTCTCAAGATC
Source organism: Zosterops lateralis (assembly GCF_965231275.1). Taxonomy (NCBI): domain Eukaryota; kingdom Metazoa; phylum Chordata; class Aves; order Passeriformes; family Zosteropidae; genus Zosterops; species Zosterops lateralis. Next base: position 537,514 of record NC_139765.1, read on the forward strand.
CTGTACATTTATGCAGCATCTAAAAGTTAATTTAATAACTTATGGTCTCCCAGTTGTGTCTCGTCCTAGTTTGACTCTTTTGTAGAGAGCAGGTTTCTGTTTGAGGAGCCAGCACAGCTGTTGGTGCTTCATTCCTGGAGCAGCCCTGGGAGCTCTGGCCTGGTACAGAGGAGGTGGCCTCAGGTCTTGGCACATGCACTGGGTGTAACCGGCAGTGAGGACAGAAGAGTGAACAAAGGGATGGGCAAACCCATGCTGTCATTGATGCAAGAACTGTGGGGAGAGCACACAGCTGGCCTGGTGCTACAGGGGAGTCTCATCCCATAAAACTCCTGTTAGTGTAACGCAAGAGGTTTTTCACCCTGTAACCATTTTAGAAGACTATACAAACCCAGAAATTCCAAGTCACTCAGTGCTTTCCACTGGAGCTTCAGTGTCCCTGTACCATGCTGAGAAGGTGGTCTCAAGCTCGAGGGGAGAGTGTGACACAGGATGCTGCTCATGGTGCCCAGTTCTGAGGGGAATTGCTGGGAAGGAGAAATGGATGTATGCAGAACACAGGCAAAACTGACTGGTACTAGATTTTTATACTCTTTTCTGATGGAGTAGATGCCAATTGAGAATAGGCATTCATTTATTACTGGGTCTGTGAGCCTTGACAAGTCCATCAGGTTCCACTATTGCAGTAGAAAACTGAACATGCAAGTTCTGGCTCGTGAGATAGAAATCATGTCAGATCATCTGTTTGCATCACTCTGGGTTTTTCTGTGAGTGATGGATTTAGAAAAGGTCAACCAGATACCAGAAAGTTCTGCTCTGCAGTGGGCAGCTGTGGTGAGAAGTGGACAGGAGTGAGGGCTGTGTCTCTGAATCCGTGGAGCCTTTGCCAGAGTGGAGGCACTGAATATCCCAGAAGGAGCAGCTTTAGCCAGCTGCCCAAGCCAGAGTAGTCTTCCTATTGAGGGAAAATGCCCATGCAGATACTAAGAGATTAAATCATGGCAGTTGGGGTGAGAGGGAAGAGCCAGACAACAGTCAACACTTCTTTTTATTTTTTTTTTTTAAGTATTACAGGAGTTTAGGAGATCAGAGCTCTGTGATGCAATGCTGCAATAAGCTCTGTTTCTGCCTGGAATGTGCAGTGTCAGTCATGCTCTGGGTGCAAGTCAGAGCCTGTGTTTCCCTCAGACACAGCACAACTGCAGCAGTGTGCAGGTGAGGTGCTCTCCAGGCTGCAGGAGTGTGCCTGCACGGCCTGTCCAGGCTGGCTGTGGCACACAATGCCTCTGGAATGGGGAGAGGCTGGCAGGAGGGACAGGAGCAGCTGTCTGGGCCCCAGCTGGGAGCAGCGTGGTGCCTGCTCTGCACATGGAGAGCTGCTGCCTTCTGTGGCAGCACACGAGTCAGGCACGGGGAGGAGGAGTTACTTGTACAGATGTGCATCCACATCTGGCTGTGGATGTGGTCTGCAGCACCCACAGTTGGCAGCTGGCATCCATCTGCAGACACTGGCAAGAATTGGGTGCATTCAGAAGGTAACTCATTTGGTATAAATGACAGGAGTCTTCCCCACCACAGAGGACAGCCAGCCTTTAAAGACTAGACTGGACAGCAGGGCAGCACTGCCAGCAGAATTTGAGGGGTTTGCCCCCATTTTTCAGCTGTGACTGTACCCTCCCTTCACACCTTGTAACCCAGGCCAGTGGTGAGCAGAACTACCTCATGAGGACTCCTTGGTGGAGATGTGAGGCGTTACTGGTTTGCAGTGCAGTTCTCTGATGGCCACTGTCCCCAGTGTCAGAGCTGCCATCTCCACTGTTCCTCCCTTTCAGGGGGAATTCTCGGTTGGTGTCCAGGCACTGCAGTAGTAAACGTGATTAGTGCTAATTGGCACTAGCTGGCACTAATTGGCACCAGCTCTGTGGAGGAGCTTGGAGAGCCCATGGGGACACAAACTCTCCCAGCCCACGTGCTCAGAGGCCTCACTGCAGGCTGCAGGGGGACAAGGGGCTCCACACTCCCCAGTTTCCTGGCTAGCAGCAAACCTTGCAGGAGCGGTGCTGGGCTTTGCTCTGAGGCTGCTGCCCCTCTTCCAAAGTGAGCTGCAGCTTTCCCCCCAGACAGAGTCACAGAGAGGGGGAGAGCAGGAAGCACAGCTGGAGAAGAGCCCCCAGCCATGCACTGAGAGAACATGGCCAGGAAGCTGACTCCCCTCCACAGCTGGTCACATTTCTGTCACCAGGATCTGTTTAGGAAGCTGTGTTGGAGTTTGTGTCCTTCATGTGCATCCTGGCTGTGTCCTGCCTGGACAGCTGGAGGAAGTCACTTGCACAGGATTTTCCTTGCACCAGGCCAGGAGCAAGGTGCTGCAGCAGCTGTTTGGGTGGGGAGATGATGGACAGTCCTGCAGAAGGGACCCTCTCCAGGGCAGGGTGTGACCAGGCTGGGGAGCCCAGGCCACAAAGTGTGAGGTGGAGGGCAAGGGGCTCTGCCTACAAATGTGACTGTGTCTTCAGGACTGGAGTGTGGGGCTCGGGCTTGCTTTGCACGTCAGCAAGGGAATGAAGAAGGGCTGGCATTTAATCTGAGCAAAGTGTATTGTGTGAAAATTATTATTTGTTTCATCATTGTCTTAATGTTTGCCCGGTATGAACATCTCTCCTCATGTCCTACAAATGTCTGAAGTTGATTGTCTTTTAGATACAGATGCCTTGTGTTGAAAATCTGAGTTTGTACCTTTGAGTTACCTGCCTTAAAATGGCTCTGTGCCTTCAAGACGACTCCTGAGCCACCTCTCTGTTGGAGCTGGGGGATAAACAGATTCTCCTTTGTGTTTTATAAATACATTGTCTTCCTACAAGAGCTCTCTTCTGTCTGTGTGTTAACTCGCACCCACATCCCTGTGCAGCAGGGATTAGAGCCCAGGTGTGCTCTGTCCTCATTAGCTGGAAGCACCAGAGAGAGGGATGACTCTGCCTTGGCCAGCAGTGAGCCCTGCTTCAGCCCCCTCTGCATCTCTGGGAAGTGGGATGGCAACACTTTCCTGCTGTCTACATGGGTTTTGTCTCATGGTGGAGGCAGTGGTCAAATACACATTTCAACAAAGCATGAGTGAGGTGTGATGAGAGGCTGTGGAAAACACAGTGGTGCTGCTGGCAAGGAGAGGACAGATCCTGGAGAAAACCACAGGTGGGAGCCTAGACCTGAGCCCAGGGCTTGGCACAGCCCACACTAATGGGAGTTCAGCTCTTTCACAGCTGCTGCTTATTTGGGTTCAATTTTGGCCCATTTACACTTCAACTGTGCCTTCTTTGAGAATCAAAAGCTTGGCAGCAGTGGGAGTCACACACAAAGGGGAAAAGGCAGCCAAGGTTGCTAATGAGTGTGATTGCACTATAACAAGAAATGATTAATATTAGAGGAGATGGAGGGAAAGTGTTCCAGTGTGCTGCCAGTCTTTGCCTGCCTGGGGTGAGGGGCAGGAAGGCCCCTCTGCTCCTGCAGGCCCCACATGCTGCCATACCCCATCCAGGAGCTCTCTGGAACAATGATGGAGTTAAGATCTGGTAAGGAAATTCCCCTCATTGCTTCTTTCCCTGCTGAACCTTTCCTATTTTTCCCTCTCTTCACAATTCAGCCATCAATGCTGATTGCTTTGCCTCTTGCTCCATGAAGCAGTGAGTCCCAGGGTTTGGGGTCTGCGTGCAGAAATGGAATTTTTTACCTTGCCATGAACCCAGCCAGCAGCAGTGCCTGACAGCCCTTGGCTTGTGGTTCTGCTGTGCCTACAACTCTCTCTGCTGCCTCTGGAGCGAAGCCTTTTTCTGGAGGGGGTGGATAACAGCCTTGCCAGAAACATCCCCCCCTCTTTGCTGCCAGGCAGAGCAAAGGCTGAGGACCAAGTTCAGCAGCAAACTCGGAGTCACCCCAGACCAGAGTGGAGAACAAGTCTCTGCCTGCTTCACCTAACAGAGCTCAGACTGTGCTCAGCTTTGCCACCTCAGGTGCTGGTAAATACAGAACGGGTATTTTCCACCCTCCCCTTTTTATGCAACTTTGCTTCAGCTCAGAGAAGCCACTGTTGGTTTCAGGTGCTAAACTGCTGCTGGCCCTGGCCTCAGCCACCACCTTCGTGGGCAGGATCAGTCACAGCCTCTCAGGAAAAGCACCACGAGTGGCTGACACAAATTCGGGTTTGTAAAGTCAAGTTCAGAATACAAATGAAACCTGTCTGCATCTAAGTGTCAGACACTCCCAATAGCTCCAGAAGACTGGTGTGAGGATGTTTTCATGGCATTTCCCTCTCAGGGGTGGGAAGGATATATAAAATGACATGTCCATATTAAACTCTGATTCTGCAGTACAGTGGAGAAATCATTTAATAATCAAAAGAGCATGTAATTATTTAAATAGGCTTACATAAGGCTATTAAAATACCATTTTTTAGCATGACTATAGAGTTAAAAAATTTAGGATCAAAAATTTTTACTCTTTAATAAAAATCTTGAAGCTCATTAATTCAAAGGATATTTTTTAAGGAAACAAATTGTTCTAATACAAGAGAATTACCAGAGCTGTCATTATAAACTAAATACATTTTAAAACATTTACATTAGTGATAAGAATAAATCATAATGGTGATTTTTTATAAGGTAACAAGCTATTCAGCTGTAATTTTTCATTGTGGCAATAAGGCTAGGCTGTGTCCTTATGTATAATGTTTCTTCATTTTCTACTAAATATTGTCAGGCTGTTCTGACATCATTCCTGATAGGTCCCTGATGCTGACATCAGACCACAATAACTATTTTCTGTCCTTGTTAATATTCCAGTGCTGGAAGTATCTGATTGTTTTCTTAACTATGTCACATTTCATCTTAAACAACTAGGAAGACATTTGAACTGGTTCTAGCTATCTTCATGTGCACATAACCATTCTATCCTAGGAAAAGCTGTTTTTCACTTTGAGAAATCCAACCCAGCATTTGGGAGGTAAACTATTAGGTAGAATTGCTTTAAGGACATCAACTTATGTTTGAGACAAAGAAAAAACCAAACCTGGACTTATTTATTTAGCCTACAAAGTAAATCATTCAGTCCTCTCTACCAAATGAGCCAATATTGAATATGTGAAGCAGGCAGCTAAAATAAGAGACTTGCAGAACTGCACTTTTAAAATATATACCTGCTGCTGTTGCTGCAGTTTTCTCTTGCAAAGTTTGCTCTGGCTTGGAAAGGCAATGTTCCCACCCCTCAGCTGCAAAAGCTTTACAGTGAGGGGCTGGTGGCACACACAGAGATTGGAAGTTTAACCCGAATTTCTGGACTCATCGAGGGTCTCCTGCTGAGGTCAGTGGAGATGTGGAGGAGAGCTGCACTGCTCAGACCCTGCAGGGGGACAAGAAATGCCGGTAAGGTCACCTCAGCTGTGTGCATGGCCAGGGAGGAGCAGTCCCAGCCACTGCTGGACACCACAGCTGCCCCTGCACCTCTGGGTGCTGCTCTTCAGCCCTTGCCCCTCTCTGCATCCCAAACCTGCAATGTTTTATAGAAGCTTTTGGCCTTTGCATCCTCCCTCACCACAGCATGTCTGCTGAGCTTTCTTGTCTGTTTCCCTGGTACATTGCATTTAAACTGTGTTTGCATTTTGCAGGTCATGTAAGCAAGAAATGTGAATTTTGCTTCTTGAGCTGAAGTGCTTTTGATTTAAGAACACATCATTCCCCCGCTGATGTGGCATGGGAACACAACCATTTGGATGGACTCTGATTTACAGGGCTTCCTTGAAAAGGAGCATTAGGTGCTTAAAACAGTCCCTGCCAAACCACAGTGGCTGTTGTAAAGAGCTCTTCCCCCCTGCCCTGCCCAGCACCTTCCTTTCCCTCTGCTCAGATAGTGCTGCTGTCTTGGGGTTCCTCCCAGAACACACCCAGTTTTCTTCCCCAGCTTCAGCTCCCATCCACAACTGCTGTTCATATCTAGCATGAGCTCTGCAGCCTTCCAAAAACCACTTGGTGCCAATAAATCCCAGGTGTTTGGTGTTCTTGCTTTAGAGACCAAGTGAGGAGAACTCCTCCTCTGAGGGAATTTGTTCAATGGCTGCAGGTTTTTGTGGGACAGCAATGAGCCTGTGGAAAGGCTTTGTTAATTTGTGCAGCTTTACCTTCTCCACCTTGCAGTGATGTTTTCTGGGAATGAGAGCCCTCCCAGGGGCTGGCAGTGATGGGAACTCACCCTTTCTTACCTGAGTCCACTGCCCCACAAATTAATAAGGTCCAAAATTCCTGGTAGGGTAGAGGCCAGTCTTCTGCACCCCAAAGGCCGTGATGAAGATGTTGAGGATGACTGTGACGAAGATGAGAGCTGTGGCAGCGTTGTTGAGTATGTTCAGGCGGGGTTGCTTTGCAATGTCATTCAGGTTCAAACGAGCTGTACAACACAATGCAAAACGTGAAGGGGGTTTGCAGACTGGCTCCAAGTGCCCCAGCTCCTGGAGGCCTCCCCTGCCTGGGAAATGTTCATGGTGCCCCTCAGTGCTGGGGTCACAAAGCAGAGGGAGCAGCCACAGGAATGCTACAGGAGCCACAGCTTGCTCTGGGATGACACAGAAGGATGGAGCAGAGAAAAACTCATCTTGTTTTGTTTTTTTGGCAAAGTTCTTTGTTTTGCCATGGAGGTGCCATGGCCCTGCTATGGGTCAGCCCTAAAGAGGCAAGTTACTGCTGCTCACCAGGCAGACACATGCCATGGTCCCCCCAACACTGCATGGCCATGGGACATGGTGAGGGCAGCTGTGGGACATGGGAGACAAAGACAGCAATGCTCTGGTTGCTCTGGGAGGTCAGTCATCAGTCCCTTCCTGACACCCAGATGTGACCTGTGTGGTGCACCACTCTCAGCCCTGGAACAGGAATGGGTCAGTCCTGGCTGATGGACACTGATCCCTTCAGACACAGCAATACTCTGGTGACCAGGAATGCCTGGCCATGCAAACACCAGCCATGGTGTGGTCCCTTGTCCCCTTTCTCCCCCCAGCTGGCTCCAGCCATCTCAGCTGCCACCAGGAAAAGTTGTGGTGTGTGTGACAGGGGAAGGAAAACGTCACAGATTTCCCAAAGCCTCCAGTCCTCTGTCCCCCATAAAAACCCCTGTAGGATACTCAGGGAAATGCAGCATTTTGCAGGGTTTTAGTACTGGGAATCTGTTGGGGACTGAAATACAGCAACTCCAGCGTGAGATGGAGCACTGGGCAAGCACCAGCAGACCAATGCTGGTGTTAATGTACTGCCTGTAGGCCACAAGGAAAACTGTGGGACTGGTTAAATGTGAGATTAATATAGGGAATACATCTGCCTAAATTGTTCTGTTAGGTCCCAAATGAAGTAAGATATAAAATACAGCTGAAATGTAGTGTCTGCAAGAGCTGCATGAAGGAGCACACAACAGCAGGGGCAGCAAGGGGCCCAGCTTGGCTAAATCCCCACTCTCACTGGGATGGGGCTCAGCAGTGGGAAAGTGAAGGAGGAGTTGTGTCCAGAGATGTGCAAATGGAAAACAAGCCACCCACCATTCTGAGTGACACTGACCCCCCCCTACCACCCACCCCAGCCCTGGATGGAGCCAGAGGGGCCTTGTCTGGAGGAAGAGGCTCCCCCCTTTCCCCCCAGGCCAGCCCTGCCAGGGTGCACGGCCACCACCTTACCAGTGATGATGAGGAGGATCCCAATGAGCACCTGGAAGAAGAGGGAGATGCTGATGAGCACGACGAGGGCGGCATAGTACTGGAAGGAGGTTCCCTGCTCCAGCACAGCCTTGAGCTGGGTGACGTTGGCCATGAAGAGGGCCACGTCCAGCATGCTCTCGGCCACGCTCTTCTTGGTGGCGTAGTGGTTGATGTTCATGGGCCCGTTGACCCGCAGGTGAGGAGCCACACCCTGGGGAGACAGGAGGAACCACAGGCACTGCTGAGCCAGCACACACATCTGAGTCCAGTGGGATGCTGACTTCTCCCTGGTGTTTATCTAGAAACTTGGGAAAGGGCCAGAATTCGACGTTTTAAACATGTTGAGAGTACCCAGTTCCCCCTCGCAGTTGCCTCATGGTATTAATAGGCACAAGATACTTGCTGTAATGAAGAGCACAGCAAGGTTAAAAAAATAATGGGTATTTTTGTGGAAAACAAGCTTGTCCAGAGTTACAATGATGTAGATTATCCGAAAGCCAGGGATTTTGCAAGGAATATTAAATTCTCTTCCTTCAGGACACAGACAAAACTCAAATGCACGAGAGATTAGAGATAGATCCTCTCTTTGGGTTGGGTGTTGTGTTTAATATCATTATCAATGATCTGGATGAGAGGATGGAGTGCACCCTCAGGCAGGCAAACACCAGGCTGGGTGGGAGTGCTGACCTGCTGGGGGGCTCTGGGCTCTGCAGAGGGATCTGCAGAGGCTGAACAAGATGAAGAGCTGGGTCCTGCACCTGGGTCACAACAGCTCCATAAAGCACTACACACTTGGGGAAGAGAGGCTGGAAGGCTGCCTGGCAGAAAAGGACCTGGAGATGCTGGGCATGAACCAGCTGTGCCCAGGTAGCCAAGAAGGCAAAGGCTCCTGGCCTGGACCAGGAATGGTGTGGCCAGCAGGAGCAGGGCAGGGATTGTCCCCCTGGACTGGGCACTGGTGAGGCTGCACCTCAAATCCTGGGCTCAGTTCTAGTCCCTTCACACTCCAAAAAGGACATTGAGGTGCTGGAGCAAGTCCAGAGCAGGGCAATGGAGCTGGTGAGGGGTGTGCAGGGTAAGGCCTGTGAGGAACAGCTGGGGGTGCTCAGCCTGGAGAAGGGGAGGCTCAGGACTAGCTGAGAGGAGGCTGTAGCCAGGTGGGGGCCAGTCTCTTCTCCCAAGTAAGAAGCAAGAGTAACAAGATGAACTGGCCTCAGGCTGCACCAGGGGAAGGTTTAGGATGGATATTAGGAAAAATCTCTCTTCAACAAAAGGATTGTCAGACACTGGAAAAGGCTGCCCAGGGAAATGAGTGAGTCACTACCCCTGGAGGAATTCAAAAGACAAGCCGATGTGGCACTTAGAGACATGGATTAGTGGTGGCCTCAGCAGTATTAGATTAGTGACTGGACTTGGTGATCTTAAAGGTCTTTTCCAACATAAACCATTCTATAGTTCTGTGACTGGCAGTGGCTGGGCTTTATACCTTCCCTGGACAATTTTTGCTGCCTTCTGTCTTACACAAGGTGCTAAAGCAGATGAAATAGTCATGGGTTTGTTTTTGGAACCAGGGACAGCGTTTCATCAAAACATCAGGCACTGAAATGCAACAGGACAAGGGGTGGGATCGGTCACACCTAAACTTAATTAATCATTCAGGCAAGTTTTTTTGGCAGTGGAAAGAAACAGCTGTTTACAAAAGCCAGATCAGCTGGTTGTCCTTAACCTAGTTGCAAGGTGTAGGTAATTTGGCTGCTTTTAACCATCCATTGTTATGTGAGTTCACCTGTTGCTCTCTTGACCCAAGTGATTAAAAAAACAATAACAGCCAAAAAAAAGTGGATTATAATTTTCCATTCACCCAGAGGATCACAAGCTGGTAATAAACCACCAGCAAAGACAACAGTTACAAGAGATTTAGATGTATCTGCAATAAACTGTGCTCTTCTTTCTCAAAAAGAAAGAAAAACACCATTTCCATGTAGCAGAGAGGCTTCAGCTGTGAGTGATGAGACTCCTGTCAGCTGCAGTAAGGTGAGCAGTCTTGCCTGATGGTTACCCCTTAAAACCAGGGTAAGGGCCAGCCTGAGCCTCTCTTTTGCTCAGGAAAGGAGGAGAGGCTTCTTTTTGTGCCCACTGGACATGCCTACGTTCAATGGTGAGTTCTGTTTTGCTCCTTTTGTACCAGATAAAACAGGAAATGTAATCTTTTCTCCCTGCTCTAGGCAGGTCACTAGGGAAGGGGCATGGCTTGTGTTATGCTGTGACCTTGTGTCTCTCTGAGCTGCCCTGGGCAGGAGTGGCTCTCTTTGATTTGGGAGAGCATGAACAGAGCCAGTGATCCTGGGACAGGAGTGTGTGTAGGCTGTGTCTGGAATTGGGGCTGGAATTTGGAAAGGGGTTGTGGCCCCAGTCTGCTGCTCACCCTGCTGTGCCAAAGTGAGCAGGAAAGGCTGTGTCTGTTGTGAACTATTGGTAAACTCTGGTTTCTAACAAGGGGCTTGCTTGGGGTAGGAAAGGGCTTTTGGTATGGTTGGGTTTTTTTTGTCTGTTTGTTTTGTTTTTAATATGATAGCTCAAAGCATTTAGTTCTGACAGTTTCTGACAGTGGCATTGCTGTGGTTACATGGCTCCTTTGCAAAGCCTGCATTTTTTGCTGTGGAATGTAAAAGATACTGAAAGGAGGTAAAAGTAGAAGCCTAAAGAAGTGGTAAAAACTCCAGGGCTGTGTGTAGGTGTTTGGGACTGAAACATTACAGTGTGGTGTCAGGGGCAGAATTGAGGCATCTTGAGGAAAGGAGGCCAGCAAAAGGTCTTGTTCTGTGGAAGGGCTTTAAAAACCTCTATTGAGGGGCTGCTCCCCCTTAAATGGCTTAAAACATCTGACCCTGTTGAAACAGAGATGAACCAATGCCAAATGGTGCAGGGGTGGTGATTTGATCCCTTTCATCTGCTGTTTTCCTTACTCCTGAAGAACCAGCCCTCCTCCTTGCAGCATGACAAGGCTGGGCATTGATGGTTTGTCTCTGTGCCATGATGAGTTCAGGGTGTGAGAACAAGGGCACTGTACACACAGGGCAGAGCTGCTGTTAAATGAGTGACTGGTACCAGAGGCTGGGACATCTGCTCCTGGCTGCCTACGTGGAGGAAAAAAACCAGCAAGTCGGGAGCTCTTGTTGAATGAAAACACATCCTTGTTTTGAGCTGCCCTCGTGTTCCTCTACCTGGAGTGTGAAATGGGGCAGAGCTGCAACATCCTGAGCTCTGTGTCCCAGGTGATCAGGCAGTGAAAACAGACAGCTGTGACGTGGGCTTCCCTCACAAGGATGAATGTGATGGCATGTTCCTCTTGGGGACATTAAAACACAGGCAGGTGGTGCTCTCCTGTGTGGAGTAACTGGAACAGGAAAACCTTCACAATGGAAAAGGTGTGACTCCAGATTCAGAATTCTGTCAGTCCAGGCAGATCGAGAAGGATCCCCAAAAGGATAATTTGGACATTAAACTTGAACCTGGGCAGCTTAAGATTTGTGATGGGCAGCCCCAAACCCCCACCTGGCTCCAGCCCCCTCTCAGGCTGTTGTGGAGAGGGATAAGGTCCCTCCTGAGCCTCCTCCTCTCCAGGCTGAACAGCCCCAGCTCCCTCAGCCACTCCTCATCAGCTCTGTGCTCTAGTCCCTTCACCAGTGTCATGGCCCTTCTCCTGACACACTCCAGCACATGGCACACGACTCTTGTGATGGCAGGAAAAGTTACAGAGATCCAGTTTTTTAATGGATCTAGCCCTCAGTGTTCTGTCTAGCCCAGCAGCTAACAATGGAAGCCTGATGTCTCAAATAAGGAGAGGCTTAAACAAACCAGGACTCTTCAGGGACTTGGATTAATGCTGGAGGATGGATTTGCTTGGGATGCCTGTGCCATAACTGCCACCAGTGAACCACAGTGTGTGGGGTGTGAATGCATGGCTGTGATGATGGTTTTGAGCTCCCAGAAAGTTTTCCAAAGCAGTCCTGTAAACTCCTGCAGCTCAGGAGCTGATTCACAGGCAACTTGTGTTTCCCTGTAGGGGGATTGCCCAGACAGCTGTGGGAGGTTATGTGGTATCACTGAGGGGATTAAATGGTTCCCTTTTGGCACACAGAGCCCAAAGTGGAGTCCCAGGAGACACCTGAAGGCTCACCAAAGTCATTTATGCCATCAGGCTGGAGCTGGTGACTTTCTGGTCCCTTTGACCCCAGGCAAATCCCTTTCCCTTTTCTCTTGTGTAAACGTGGCACAGCAATACAGATCCCTTTGGGGTCTGAGTGAGGCACCCATCTGTGTTTTCTAAGTCAGAGGATTAATTCTTATTCAAAAGGGTGCACACACAGAGAGATATTTAACTCCCACTTCTATTTTTGTTTTAAATTTTTGTTGTAATTCTTATGGAAAGAAGGATCAATATCACTACAGAAAAATATGGATTTTTTTTTTTTTTTCACATTTCTTTTTCATCTTGTTCTCTGGTTTTGCTGCAAGGACCTCTCAGGTCCCCAGGCCTGTGAAACCAGGCTCTGGTACCAGAGGGTATTCTGAGCTCCACAGCTCACTGAAACTACCAGAAAAGTTTCCACTAAAATTAGTTTTCAAGAGAAATTCTTTGGAGTTTTCATGCATTTATTTTTTACAATAAATAGCTACTCTCTTCTGTAAACTTTTGGGGGAACTTATTCTAAATATTTCTTTTGAAGCTGGCAGATTTTGGGTCAAGAGGAGCACAAACCTTTCCTAAATTTTCTTGGACAGTTTCTACAAAACCTGCAGTTTACTTGTCACATTTTCCAGATTGGGGGAAAGAATTAGAGAGCAGATCTGATTGCAAATCTCTGTGCAGTTTGTGGAGTCTGTGACCCTGTCCCCAGGGCAGAGCAGCCTGAAAGAGGCAGTGGGACAGCACGAGGCTCCCAAGAATGAGAATGACAATCTTTATGGGAGCAGGAGCTGTATCACTGGCCATTCCTGCCAAGGGAAATGCCAAAGAAAACAGACACAAATGCAGGCCAGGGCTCAGAGGGGTGAGTGCAGGGACAGCCCCATGGGGATCCAGCCCTGAGCACCACACACATCAGGCACAGGGAAACCCAGGGGTGTTCCCCCAGCTTTGGCCAGTCAGCAGCTCCAGAAATCCTCTGTAAGCCTTGGCTGGGAGAGGTGAAAGCACACTGTGACAGTCAGCATCATCCTGCAGGGCAGGAGGGGAGCACAGCCCCTCTGTGAGCACAAAGCTGAGGGGTTAACGCCTGGCCCTCAGTCAGTGCTGCTGCTCCTAAGGGCACAGTTCTCAGCCACTCTCCTTCTCCAGGGGAGCTCACACCTGCAGCTCCTGACCGCCTCACCTGGGATCAAGGGAATAAATTTTAACCTTTTTGGTCTCCCTGCCCAGGCACAGAGAGCAGTGATGACAGACCCCTGCTCACCCAATGGGCTGGGATTCCCTTGCAGAGGTTTGAGTGTCAGCTCATGGGTGAGGAAGCACCATGGTCTCCCAGGTCTGTGCACAGCAAGAGAAGGGGCACCCCAGGAGCTCTTGGGCCATTAGTAACTACATTGTGAACTTGATGAGGCAAAGGCTGCTCTGCTCCAGTTTGGCACAACAGCAACTATCCTGGCTGCTTTCCATAAACAGAAGTGATGGTAAACCTCATCATGGATACTGCAGGTGGGAGGAAAAGGGAGTGTTCAGGTCCAGTTCCCCCTCCTCAGCCTCTGTGGAGGCTCTTGGCTACTCTAGTTGTGCTTAGGGTTTTTTCCTTTTAATAAAGCCATCTGTTCTGCTCACCAGGGGTCCTGTTCAGAGCCAAGTGTTGTGCTGCCTTCAGTTCATATTGTATAAATCCCAGAAAATAAATCAGATGAGCTTTCCTAGTACCTCTCCCCATGTATCAAACTGGTTCTGATGGAGATCTGTCTCTGAGGTGTCCTCACACTTCTGTGACAGGTCCCTGCTGAGTTTAACAGAGAGCCCAATGACACTGTTTGGATGGAAGTTCTCCTCCCAAAAAGTGACTTCCAGCAGCTGGGGGCCAGTGTCTCTTCAGAAGTGGAAGCCCAGGCAAGTGGCAGGCAGAGATTCCATGGATTTGACAAGCACTGTTTGTGTTCTGTGTCTACCAAACTTGGTCTTTCCATTTGCTGTCTCTGCCCCCTGTTTGATCTCACACCTGCTGGGCAGAGATGTCACATGGGGCACATTTAGGAGCCTCCTCCCTGAGCCCAGGGGTGCCCAAGGAGGGCAGCTCTGTCACTGGGGGGTGAGGGAGCCTCTGGAGCTCTCCTGCCCCATGCACCTCGTCTCTGGCTTGCTGTCCCCTTGTTCCCCTCTCTCCTCTCCCCCCTGGCACTGGGGGCTGCTGTCTGGCAAGTTGCTCGAATCTGTTCACTCTGACGCCACTCAAGGCTTCCTGTGCTACAGGGCACCATAAATTATGTATCACTCAAATAACTGTCTCACCACATCTATATTAAACTCCCTCGTTAAGTGTATTTATGATAGTGAATTGAAGGGATCCAGGAACTGACTGGCAGGCTGCAGGGCTGAGCTGGAATACAAGATCATTTTTCCTTCCCAGGTGGCTGGGATGAGGACACGGTGGGAAGGGTGGTGGCAGTGCTGGAGGAGCCCCATCCATAGACCAGGAGCAGTTTGTGGGTTTGGGGCTCAAGAGCTGCTTGGCACCACCAGTGACAATGTGCTGATCCATGATCTCTGGCTGCTGAACAGAAGCAATCGGGTGTGGATGTGGAGGGGGAGCAGCTCTTTGAATATATGGAATTGGGAGTGCATTCAAAAGGATTAGTGGGAACAATTATTTCCAAAGTCAGGGTATAGAAGCTGCAGCCTATTCAAGTCACTGGTGTTTTATCCTAGTGTTTGGGGAGAGGGAAAAAAAAAAAAAAAGTGGGCAGGGGAAGACTAAAAACAGCTTTAGAAGAAAAAATTCAAAGTAGGTTAGCAGAGAAAATGAGTTTATAAAAAATGGAAGAGCAGCCGGGAGGCACAACAGTAACTACTGCATTGTGCTTACAAAGCTAAACATGTTAAGATGAATAAATCCCCAAGCTGGATGGCTTATGGCCCAAAATATTAAGAAAAGCTGGGTCTGATCGCAGCCTACTGCCAGATCCAAAGAGCAAATGTGTTCATATAAATAATTTTAATACAAAACATTCACAAAGCAAGGTCCTAAAACTGAACTCCTTCCAAGTCCAAGCATGTTTGTATCCAGTGCTGAGGGGTCAGGTTGATTTCTCAAACTGAGAGAACATGGGAACAGCTGTACTGGATCAGACCAGAGGTCCAGTTCCCCTCTGACTGTGGGTTGTAGCAGATGTTTGAGGAGGGGAAAAGAAAAATCTCAGAATGGGACAAGCATATAGCACTGCTCCCTTGTGACCTGTAACTCTGTATTTAGAGCTGCTCCAGCCCTGGCCTGATGTTGCTTTTCATGTGAGGCAGTCCGAGAGTTAATTTGCCATTTGCCATGTGGCTCAGGGCAGCCCAGTTGCTCTCCCTGGATTTTAGTTTTCCCTGTCTGTGAATTAACACGAATCCTCATGTGGGTGATGTGTAGGGGGAGAGAGAGAGATGGGTAAGAGCTCCTGTAGAAGTGCAATATGTTCCTCTGTTCTGAACATAATCCACCTGGACTGAATTCATCCTGCAGGGAAGCCCCTGCAGCTGATGAAATCAGGTAGATGATTTTCTCATTCCCTGGGTGGTTTAGCTCTTGCAGCATTTCCCTCACTCCGAGGCACTGGGGCTCAGGTTCATCTGCACATCCTGAGCTCCACATGCCCCTGGCCACCCTTTGAGTGCTCTCCACAGAAAGGAAGCTGTGTGAATCCAGGAGGGAAAAACATGAAGGAGGGTTTTGACAGAGCTGATGGCACTGCACCCTTGAGCAGTGGGACTGGTCTCTCACAGGCCATGGACACCTCCCACAGAGGTGCCTCATCCCCTTCTAAGGCATTCCCAGAAGGTGACTGAGAAGAGAGAGCTCATCTTTGCAAGGCAGCTCTTGAACCTGTAGCTCTGAAAGGATCTGCCAGTCTGCTGGGAAACCTGTACAGGCTCAGGGTTACACAGCAATGAAATCACTCTGAAATGCCTTAGAGGCCTCGAGGTGTTCCCCTCTAAGCAGCTGAGGTTGGGCTGTTGTCCCTCTGAGCCCATAAGCAGGTGAAGTGCTGAGTGCAATGGCTCTTTGCTCCTCTCACCTCTCAGCAGGAATTGCCACTGCAGTTCAGGTCAAGGAGTTACCACGGTTGCAGAGGTAGGGGATATAACCCACAAGGAGGGGATGCTTCTATTTTCAGAATCAAGTGGCACCCAGACACCTCATCACATCATGTGTGTCCTGTAATGGCAGGCACAGACTTGCTTAGGGCACACAGGCAACAGAAGTAACCCAGGATGTGATCCAGTTTTCTGACAGATGCTGCACTGCCTCCCTTCCCTCAGACTGCAGCTTCCTGAGCCCTGGCTCACTGCTGGAACCAAACATCCCCCACTCTGCCTATTCCCTTCCAATTTTCCTCTTTCATTGGTACTTTCAGTGTCTTTTGTCTGGGGGGGACACAGACACTGTTCAGGGGATGATCCTGCAGAGGAAATGTTCAGATTTCTCTGCAGTCTTGCTGCTCTTAACTGGAGTTACGTGACTCTGAACCAACAGGAAAATCCAGGTGGGGTTTTGTGCCAGATGGGGTTTTGTGCCAGAACCTGTATTTTTGGCCATATGAGACAGAAACCTGAAGCAGACAAAACCTTGAGATGGAATTACCTCACATCAAAAGGCACACACAAAAAAGGAAAAAGGCTTTTAGTTTGTAAAACTGATCTGAGAATAGACTATTAAGCTTAAAAAAAAAGTCAGATGGAGGGGGGGAATTATTTAATTAGATAAATATGAGGCATATTAACTGTTAACTGGGCCACCAAGGGAGCCCTTCTTATGTTCAGAGCAAAGGAAAGATGCAAGACAACGTGCACTCAGACTCCTGGATGCGGAGGGAAAATCTGAAATTAGCAGATCCAGTGCTGTGTTGCTTTGTAAGAGTTTCATAATTTGAAAGCTGGGCCAAGGCCCTGCCTTAGGATACAGTACAGTAAAGCTCATGGGGGAGGTTTAAGGTGGTTATAGAATGATGGAATGGAAGGTTTGCCTTGGTAATTAAAAAATATTAAGTTTGGCTTCCCATTGTCTTCCTGGAGCTCTTTCAAGGGTGGGGTCATTCTGTTGTTTGGGTTTATAGCTTGCTGTATTGACAGAAGGATTCATAGGATGAGATTGTTTTTGCTTTTCCTTCCCATCCTCCAGTGCAGCTTGATGGAGCTGTAAGAGTGAGGCATGCTAAGTTCAGGGCAGTGATTTAATGGGTTATAAAAATGGCCATTGGTAGATCAGTACTTCAAACATAAATTGTGAATTACTGCTGGGCAGAGATCAGAAGTGAAACAGCTGGTGGGCAGTAATATCTCCCACTTTGGAAAAATGGTGCTGGGACTTCCCTGTCCGACCTCCACGGAGTTCAATGGAAGTTAAACAATTAAAACATTTATCTTTGTCCATCTCAGCCCAAGTTCACAATGTTAAATTAAATTATACTCCAAAAGTGTGGCCCTGAAAGCATCACCATTAGGATACTTTGTTATCCTGGGCCTCTGCTAATATATTAAGGATTTTTTCCCAGTGGATTATGGATTTGGATAGAACTATGACTAAAAAGGGTTATATTCCTTCTAGACAGGCATTCTAGGTTAAGAGGTATTGCAGAAGTGCATTGAATAATTTGGAAAATTCTCTGAGCAGCTGCACAGCAGGGCTTGGAGTCTAAGGGCAAAAAGTTCAGAAATCACCATTCTTTGGTCTTCAAAGATGGTAATGTAACTTATTTAAGATAGTGCTGGAAGTATCCATGCAGTAAAAGAAATCCAGCAACTGTAGAGCTCACTCTCTCTCATTTTTCTTCCATTAATTCTGTATTACATTTTACTTCTGTTTTAATTTTATGCTTTTGTGTTGCATTTTAAATAGCGCACAAGACCCTGGACTAAGTTGTGACTGGCAGGTAACAGTGAATAATGTTTACAACAAAGCTGGGGAGGGGAGCTGTAAAAAGAGCTACCTCAGAAGTTT
Organism: Zosterops lateralis; assembly: GCF_965231275.1. Classification (NCBI taxonomy): domain Eukaryota; kingdom Metazoa; phylum Chordata; class Aves; order Passeriformes; family Zosteropidae; genus Zosterops; species Zosterops lateralis. The sequence goes on from NC_139765.1 coordinate 555,415, forward strand.
GTCATGCATGTAAAACTGGCCCTTATTAAATGTGTGATATCTTTTAATGATTGTTGTAACCCTAGATTATGTTCTTCTGAATACTGGATACAAACCATGTGCCACACAGTCTTCCCATAAAATTTCTCCTCAGTTAAAACTGTCTCTCCTGCTTTAACACTACATGTCCTGAATGTCAATTTTAGCCCCCTGAAGTCTTCAATTTTTCTTCCCTGCACTGCTGGAAGGTCACTGCAGTAGGGCTTGGAGAGGTTTTATGTTTTGGGCTCAGATTCTCACACAGCTGATGCTGTAGCTGTTCAGTTTTATGGAAAAGGAATATTAAAGATCGGATTAGAGAGTGGTTTTGAAATGTAATTGGCCTTAACCTAAATTCTTGTTGATAGCACATGGAATGCAAGCACGCATAAACTTCATTCTCCTGTTTCAGTTTTCAAAGCAATGATTTAGAGCAGTTGTGCTGTGAGAGAAATGTTCCTGTTTAGCCTTAAATGGTGAAGGTCTGCTTGTCCCAGGTCTGGCAGGAAAAGGACCCTACAGCATCACTTTGTACCCCAGGTCACAGACAGAAAGGCTTAGGGTACCACATCTCAAGGTTAGACAGTTTAGGTGAGCCAGGAAATGGGTTTGGTGCTTCCAGAAGGGTGGAGGGCTGTGTAGGTTTTGAATAGAAATGAGTAAGGGAGCATTCATGGGTTAGCAGGAAAGCTCCTGTGGCTGGGGCTGTGCCTGTGAGCAGCTCTGCAAAGGGCAGAGGTGTGGGGAGGAAGATGGGGTGACTGGTTCCTGGCTCCTGCCAGTGCAGCCAGGCTGTCCTGGGTGGGTTTGTCCCTGAGCACTGCAGCAGGACATCAGACCTTGCTGCTGTTACCCCCTTCAAAATCACCAGTGGTCTCTCCTAAACATTAGGAGATGCTAAATGTTGATCCCTTTAATGAGCCTAACAGGGCTGGAACCTCTGGAATAACCAGAGACAACTCCTCAGCCACAATCCCTTGCTCAGGCAGCTGTTCCAGGCATCAGTGCAGGGAAATACTGCTCTCTGAAAAATTACACTGTCTGAGGCCTTACTAGTCACTTGGAAGGTGGTGGATGAAATGAACTCCAAGCTTCATTATGCTGACATTTGTAAAGTGTCACAGGAAGTGCTTTGCATGGGGGAAGGCAAAGCAACATTTAAGCAAAGGGCTGTGGAATGGCCTTTGCCTGCAGTTCCTCTGGGGCAGGGACCTGTTTGATGTGCTCCTGGCCCCATGGGCAGCTGAGCTCCTGCTAAAGCTGTGGGGGAGGAAGAGCCACTGGAGCTGGAAGTGAGTGGGCAGCCCTGGGGTGTGGCTGTCTGTCCAAGGGTGCAGATTAGTAACTCCTATTGGCTTTGGATTTGGCACGCTTGCAGCCTTTGTGTGGATTCGAGGCAATCTTCTCTAGTGTAATTAATTAAGATTAATTTAATTAGACTGTAAAAATAAATTAAGAGAATCAGAGCCCAGTTCAGCTGAAGCTGTGCTTGCTTTGACAACCAAAACAATACCTTTGAATCAGTTTCCTTGAGTTAATCTCAAGCAAGGACTTTCCCTATTCAGTATCCTTGCTGACAGCAGAATTGTCTTCAGGAGGAAGAATGTTACATCATCACATTGGAGGGGGAAAAAAATCCCCCAAAAACCAGAACCACATGCACACACACCCTGAGATAAGATAAATCTGGAACTACCCTTGGTTATTGGACACACCTGGTGGCTGTGAGATGAGTTAGTGATGGCTGAGATTATAGCAGCAACTGCGGATGCCCAAATAGAATGAAATTATCACTGCTGACAAGGCAGGAGAGTCAGGTGGACTTCCAGATCTGTCACAGTGGTCACATCACTCAGATGTGTCACATCTTAATGTGGAAAGTGAGATGAAACATTCAAAGCGTGGCCAGGAAGGAATTCAGGAGTGGTCATTGTCTCTGCTGTGCTGTCAGCTCTGCTCCAGCTGCTGATTTGGCACCTGCACTTCTGAATTTGTGTTCTCTTATCACTGACACACGGGAGGGTTTGGCAGGTGATTCATGCACCCTGATTCACAATCCATCCTGGGTGAAGTTTGCAGGAAAAGTTGTTATCTTTGGTGTCATGTACACGTGAAAAAAACCACAATGATCGGATTCTTTCCTAGCAGAAGTTTTCCTCACTGTGGCCTACAGACTTCTGCCTGGGAAATCGGAATGGAGATTTTGTTCTGGCAATTTGTGCACCATCCTATCACTTCTCTCCATGTGGTTTATTCAGGTTATGGAGTAACTAAAAAATAATTTAGTGACCTCTTGCTCTGTACTGCTTCCAGCAGAAGTTGGTATAGCAAGACATCAGTTATAATAAGTACCTAAAAAACCACATGAAGTGATTTTTTTTTTTTTTTTTTTTTTTTTTTTTTTTTGGAAGTGTATCCAGGGCAGAAAATCCCAGCAGCTTCTCCCCTTTCAAACAGTTTCTTTGATGAAAGAACCATGCAGTGCCAGAACAGTTGATGGCTTTGAAATGCCAGCAAGAGCTGTGCTGGAGCATCATCCTCTGTACTTAGACACCTGAGTAGGAGCCACAGGCCTCTCTGAAGAGACAGGAAGGCCCATGTGTCAAAAGCTCTATTTCTGGGGCTGACATCCTTCGTGCCAGGAGGCTGTCACAGAATTGGCACCACTGTCCTGCTCTGACCCTTGGGCTGCTGCAGGATTAATCCATGGAGGCTCAGGGCCCAGCCAGACTCCACGGGCATTAATGGAACTTGTAATTGATTTTGTGGTGGAGTAAAAAGATGCATCCCACAGCCTTGTGAGTAGGAAAGCTCTGTGCCCTTAACAAGGAAGGAATCTGATGCCTGTAGTCCTGGAGCAGCTCGGGATCAGCAGCCACTTTCCCAAGGCCAGCTTCCAGTGCCATTGTGATGTTTACCCTCCCAGTACAAACAAAAAAGAGGTGTATTTATTGACGGGGTAAACAGGCCCACTTGTCTGCCCAGAAACCAGTTTGGTTAGTCAGCTGGGTGTTGACAGGAGAGGGAAGGAAATCATTATGAGAGACTGCGTAGTAGGCACGATAATGAGCCATGTGGTTGGTACCAAACAATAGAGGCTTGTGTGGAGCCCAGGGAATGCAGAGATAATTTTACCTCTCCAAACAGGAGGGCATCAAGCTGTGCTTCTCTGCCTGGGAAGTAGGTCAAGAGGAAGTGCACTTTCAATTCATATTCATCTCATAATTATTTCACGTACTCAAGAAGAGTATTTCTGTCAAGGGGAGGCTGCCTCTGTGGCCAGTCGCATGGAAGAGCAGTCCTCCCCTCAGAGCAGCAGCATGCATATTTGAAGCTTTCAGCAGGAGCATCCATCAGCACTGCCTTCTACATGAGCTCTCCCTGCACTTGTGCTGACCTTGCCAAGGCTCAGGGTCACTGCAGGCACCCCCAGCCCTGGATCCAGAGTGCCTGAGCCCAGCACCACTTCACACCTGCCACTGGGACTGGTGGAGATGTGATTCATTCCTGCTGCTAAAGCAAACAGGCACCCCTGGAGGTCATCAGGCCCCACCTTCTGCTCAAAACTCGGCCAGGCGTGGAGATACCTGGAGTTCCTCAGGGTCATATCACTGAGGTGTTAAATGGGTGGAGACTCCAAAACCTCTCTGAGCAACCCACTGCAAGGTGTGACCACCATCAGAGAGAGTTACCTTTTCTTAGAGATCTCAGAGGGGTGTTTTAGAGATGGATGTCAAAGGTTAAATAAGGATAAATTTATGTTAGACTGGCTAGAAAACAAGGGTTCTACAGTCAGCCACAGGACCTGCTCTGGTTTCTGGTTTATAAGGACCGATACCTGTACCTTGCATAGATATATCTACATCTCTTTATCTCTAGATTTATGTTTCTGAAGTAGAAGACAGTCTTTCCCAGAAAAAAAGTCAAATAGTTATGTTCAAAGTAAATTTCCCCATAATTTGAAGGAATGTGTAAAGGAACAGAGTAGAAAAAAAAAAAAAAAAAAACACCAAAAAAAAAACCCCAAACAGCTGAGCTTAGAGAATTATGACAATGTGACGCTCTAATTTAGCATTCACCTGTAGAGAAGTCTAAACATGAGACTAAATACAGCCACTCCAATTTGACAAATCTTCTGTTGTTTGCTCAAAAACAATAGACATAGGATGGAAGATGCTGCTGTTAAAAAGACTTTTCTTATAAGCTGCAGTGTATAATCTCCACATATGCCAGTTACTAAGGTTTCCTTGAAAAATTGACCTAATTCTTTAAAAAGAATTGCCAATAGCACAGAAAACCAAATCTGCTGCACCAAACTGTGTATGTTCCAGATCTCTTTCTGTAGTAAAATATTTAGTAGCTAGTTCTATTCTCTGCCCCAGTTAAACCTTTTTTTTTTTTTTTTTCATGAAACTTTCTTGGTTTCACCATAACTGAGAAATAGTTGCAGTGTCATTTCATCCTCATGTTTCCAGATAACTAAATTGAATTCCAGTGAGGGTAGGACTATGTGGGTGTTATTTTAGTCTGGAAAGAGATTTAAAACTTTAAAATGAGCTAAGGAGGGAGGCTGAGGTTGATGGAAAACAATCAACTTTTTTTATTCCTGCACTGGAGTTACTTCTCCTGTTGCATTATACATGAAAACCTCAGCCCTTGCATCAGTTCTACAGCCTGAAGTAACAGCAGCACGCCTGGGATGGGGAAGTCTTTCCCTGAGGTTGACAGCTGTCATTTTCCTCCTGACAGATCCATGTTTACTGCAGACCCCAAACCCCTGATCCTTCTGCTGTGTTTCTAGTTTTTCCTGGCTACTAGCCATTTTTACCTGGTTTGTGCACTGGTTTATTTCCCCACATTAAAATCAAGTCAATAGCTATAATGTTGGAGCAAAGTTTCTAGAATGTTTACTAGGAAGACAATTATCCCAATTCTCTTCTTTTCTTCCTCTTCCCTCATGCTATTGCAGACAATTTCATTTAAGGAGGAAAAAAATGGGGAAAAAAAAATCCCCACCACCCAGAAAACAAAACCAGAAAAGACCTTTAGGAGTTCTCCTTAAGCAAAGCTGGATGTTTCCTTTGTTGTGTGTTATCCTACCACCACCCAAAAATCTACCAAGGAACCAAGAAGTAGCTTTATATTCCTACCACATTTTTGCTTAATCAGTGCTCGGTTGTAATCAAGACTAATTTCACAATCATTAGCACTTTCAGTTCTGCTAAACTCCTGCATCATCACTTACACTTGTCCTTTGCTTCCTTATAGTTGTCAAACCCAGCATGTAACAGGAAGGAGGAACATCAATGAGGCAACTCCATTCCTCTGTTCTCAGTTTTTTTGGGGACACTGCTCATTTTCCATCTCTCACCAAGGTACTCCTAAAAACCAGGGGAGCTAATGCCGTGCCTTAGTGTTTTCCCTCAGGACTCCCCAGTGCAGCACAGCTGGACTAACAGCACATTTAATTATCACTGCTGTTAATAAAGCACAAGCTTCTGGAAAGTTTAATAGGAATAAGCAAGTACTTGTTATTTTAGTGCTTATTTAAACTTCTAGACTTTTTAATCTCATTTTCCTAGTAGCCTCTCTTTTCTTTGGTAATAATGCCTAAAACATATTTCCAATAATTTTCAATCTGAGTAGATCTGGTTAATTCCTAGAAAAGAGACTGCCTGTGCAAGCTTAGTAATTCCTGGTAATGACTCTAATTAGACTAAATGAGAAAAGGACCCGCACCTTAGTCCAGCATATTCTGAAAAGACATTGAAAATAATCTCATTTTTCTTGTTAGGATGTTAAATGAAGAACTTTCCATCTTCTACTTGTCTAAGGGAAGACACAAGATTTACTTTCTAGTCAGTTTTCTACCTCTTTGTCCAGTCTTGTGTGTGATGCTCCCCATGGCCTGTTTCACAAAGCAACCCAGAAAATTATGAAGGGACGTGTTTGGGAAGAGAAGCTTGCACAGACATTGTGAGATCTAGACAGGAAAATGTGAATGAAAACTGGAAATTATTCTAGGAAACTTTACTAGATGACTAAAAACCACAATTTCATAATCGGGAGCAAGGACATCTTTGTTCAGCATCACCTCCTTATGAAGTGAGGAAGTAAAGGCAGCTATTAACAATATATCAGATAAATGGGGAAGAGGAGAAGAAAGAGGAAGGAGGCAGCAATTATGTAAATTAGAGCCCGTGGAAATATAAAGAAGGGAAAGACTTGAAAGGGAGGAAAAGAAAGCTCTACCTTGCAGCCTAAGGACAGTAAGGCATTTTTAAGGGTAACAGCGATAAAATAATTTCTAGCAATAGTAGGGCTAACTTGCTTAGCAGAAGATGGTGAAAGTCTTAATGATTCAGGAACAGCAGAAATACTCAGTAGTTCTCTTCTGTGTTTAAAGAGAATTAGGATGATGTAATTGAGCATCATAGGAATGCAGAAATACTTTCCAGCCCTCACAAACAGCCATGAAAGATGAAAACCAGCAGCCATAAAGAATAAAAAAATAAAGCCCAGCATGCCTAAACAGCACCAGAGAAGCAAAAGAGTTGTGTGAGGTGCACAGCTTTCTCTTGCTATCTTTTAATAAGTCTTTGAGCAATTAGCAAAACTTTAGAGTCCAGAGGAGAGTTACCACAGAGAGAGGCAAAAAGAGGTGACCTCAGTAACCCTGGCTCAGCTCTGATAGCAGAGGGCAAATGAGGAGAAAGTTTGAGATGGGATTCACCCAGCAGAGCAGGAAAGGGAATAGATAATACTGTGCCCAGTTTAAAGTGAGGTTTGGCTTTTGGGGCATTATTTTTTTGTTTCAGAAAATATTTGAACATATTGATTGTGTTAAATGATACCCTGTGAGATTTATTGCCCTTTGCAGCCCTTACTGAGCCCCAGGGATGTGCTCTGCTGGCCAGGATTAGCTGGTGCTATAGCTGGCTCTGGCACAGATGTTGAGTGCAGGAGCTGGAACCATCCAGGCTGGGATGGACGTGTTGACTGCTGCTGAGGCACTTCAGTATTTTTATCTGTGTCAGTTGTGAGCCCAAAGCTGGCTTGAAATCAGTGTTACAGAGGAGCCTTGCAGGACTGGAGAATAGAATATGTGAGAGGCAGCCTGTGACAGAGGGCACAAGGGCCATGAGGCTGCAAATGTGGCTAAGGGGCAGGTGAAACTAATGCTATTTAACAAAAATCTGTTCATGTGTGTTCGTGGAGATAGGGAAGGCAGGAGGGGATCATTTATCTCTGTGTGTCACAGAGTGAAACCAGCCTCAGCTGAGGCAGTATGAACAAGTAACTTGATTCTAATCAACGTGGCCATATGCCAGGAAACTTTGCCAGGCCAGTTTGCATTGATATGGCATGAAATAATGAGGGTTACTCTAACTATTTTCCATATCTAGGCTTTCTAATGATTTCTAGGTACAATACTAGTGAAATACAGCTCATGAGCATTAAGGACCATCCAACTGGAAGGCAGTTTCAGAAATGGATTTAAGGGTCCTAATGGAAAAAGCACTGAACATGAGCTTGCTGTGGGACATGGCAGTTCTATAGTGATGACAGGAGCAGATCTGTGTTTGTAAGATTAATTGTTTAATATCACAATACGTGAGAAACTTTCTCATAGCTGAGAAACCTGTAAAATCTGGAGAATGCACAGAAGAAAAAGTCATATAAATTATGAAAATGCCATAAAATGCCTTGCAGTGAGAAACTGAAAGAGATGTAGCTGTCCTGCTTAAAAGAAATATTAATTCAGATTTAATTAGTATAAGGTACTAAACCAACTTTTTAATATTGCTGGAGAATGCATTCAAACCCCCCTCTAACAAGGAAGCTGAATTGAGGTTAAGTTTAAATTGAAAATGAAGACAGGGAGATAACTTGCCAAGAGAGAGGGTAAATTCTCCATCTCTTGAAATCTTTAAATCAAGATGTGACACCTTCATATGCTCCAGTCAAATCCCAGTTACTGGATTTGGTAGAGAAGCAGCCAAGTGGTGCAGCATCAGCCTTCCTCAGAAGGCAACACTGAATAATTCAGTGATCCCCAAGGACTCCTGAGTATCTGTTTCTCCTGCTAAACTTTTGAAATGTATTGCTGTACAGCAGTAAACTTGAGTCAGCTTTGCTGCTGATATAGCAGCAATTCTACTCATCTCTTTCACTACAGATCAAGTTAGACTTAGTCAATTCTTCAGTTAAATCAAGTAACTGTTTGTTACTTGATTTCAAGTAACAGACAGATCTGTAGGATCAGGATACTGATGCCAGAAAGTGTGAATTTAAGAGATACCAAAATCAAGGGTGTTTATAAGGGCCTTGCCATGTGATGATGACAAAGTGCATTTCTCTTAATACTGGATTTTTTTTTTTAGAGAAGCTGTATTTTCCCTGCAGTGATTTCTCTGCTTTTGCATAGCTTCCTGCCAAAGAACATTCTAAAATCTCTGCCATATATCTGTATCTTTTATTGGTTTCCTCTCCATAAATAATCTAGCATGGCTTTAAAAGGCAATAAATTGTAGAGTTAAATAGACAGCAAAGGCTGTACATCATTCAGATCTGGTTGTGTCCTGACATCAAAGGTTTCTTTAGTTGAATGGATTCACCTAGCTGCAGTGAAATCCCAAAGATGTAAATGGTGGGGGAGCAGGATTATACAACACTTCACTGGGTTTATGTCCCTTGAGGAGGCTGTGGAGCTGTTCTCATACTGCTGCAGTTGCTTGATGAGCTGGGTGGGTGTTGAACCACCTGAAGGATCTGCTGGTTTGCCTTTTCCTGTCATGGTTACTTCAACAGCACACACCTGCCTGCTGTGCTGCAGCCCAGCCTGCCCTGCCAAGCTGGGAGGGCAAACACCTACAGAGAGCTGCATGGCTGGAGAAACACAAAAACACAGCAGCAGGGGCATGGTCACCATCTGAGCCAGATCCTGAACTTTAGAACCCTCTGCTGCACCTTCTGCACTGCAGCCAGGTGAGCTGTGCTCCCATCTCCTGTGAGAGCCCACCTGGGCCATCCAGCTCCAGGAAAGGTGCTGACCTGTCGGAGCAAGTCCAGAGGAGGCCACTGAGTTGCTTCAGGGCTGGAGCTCCTCTGCTATGCAAACAGGTGAGAGAGTTGGGGTTGTTCAGCCTGGAGAAGAGTCTGGGTAAGCCTTGGGGCACTTTCCTGCACCTAAAAAGGGGCCTGTGAGAGAGTGGGAGAAGGACATTTTCCAAGGAGATGCAGGGATAGGACAAGGGAGAAGGGCCTCAGGCTGAAGGAGGGCAGGTTTACAGATATTAGGGAGAAATGCTTTATTTTAGGGGTGGTGAGGATCTGGAACAGGTTGCCCAGAGGGTTTCCAGACTCCCCATCCCTGGAAATGTTCAAGGCCAGGCTGGATATGACCTGGTCTAGTGGAATAAATCCCTGCCCGTGGCAGGAGGATTCCAACTCTACCCATTCTATCATTCTTTGCAGAGGTAAATCTCTTGAGAACAGGTTAGAAAGGGGTGATCATTAGTGTGTGCTGGAACAAGGTGGGCAGTAGCTGGCTTTAGCTGGTAAATACCCAACCCTTGCTGGTGTTTACCTGTAACAACTTCAGTTACCTGCTCTATCACTGAATTTCTTGTAGTGTAGTTAAAATTATTTTGTTCATCTGGAAATAACCTGCATCTCAACCAACAGTCACATATAATCAATAATTACATAGTAAATAACTGTGTTTGGATCTTTGTCTGTTTCTCAAGATGAAGAAAGGGAAATGTTTTAAGCAGAAAATCTCAGTCCTCCACACAACAGCCTCATAAAGTCTGAACTGCTCTATTTTATTAATCAGTGTATTATAGGCACAAAGTGTTTGTTCAAGATATCTTTCTAGAGAGTTTGGAATTTGCTCTGTGTTTACTAAGACCACACACTCAGTGGTTCCTGCAGTACTAGAATTGCAGAATGCAGGGAGGATGGAGACTGCTGTGATAGGCAATGCCTTGACATGGAGCCTTAACCAGAGAATGTCCAAAGCTGATCCCGAGTCCCTGCAGCCCGAGGTGAGCAGCCAAGCTTTTCAGCAGAAAGCTGTAACTGATCCAGGCCTTGTGTGGCTCAGAGCCAGAGGAGAGAGGGGAACATGCACTCATTTCTTGGTTACACTCACTTTACTTGGTTCTGATCTGGAAGGATAACGCTAAATGCTTCAAAATTTTTTTTGGTAAAGAAAAGTGAAAGGGGAAAAATATCCTATTTTGTGTTAAGAGAAAATGTTTCAACTACTAAAAAAATATTTTAAATGTTTTGTAACATAAAATACCAGGTCAATCAAATAGAAAATAAAGAGCTATTGCAAAGGGAAGAGATTAAATGTTTCATTCTGAAACATTTAGATGGAAAACTTTCACAAATTTTGGTATTCTCAACACAAAAAGATTTCAAAAAGATTCATTAAAACATTTTCCAGTGGAAAACTATTCCATATCAGAATTTTATTCTGACTAAAACTTATAGCTGAGCTGTTATATTGCTGGAAGTAGATGTTAACAACACTTGTTCAATATTTCATCAGCAGCTCTTTCAGGACTCTGAGCTGCCTGAGGGGAAAAAAAATACAAACCCAAAAAACCTCCGAATTTCCTGTGAAATGTTCATATGTCACAGTTGTCAAATTGGCAACAGCAACACCAGCAGGTATTTGGAAAGATGGACTTTTTTTTGTTTAAAGAGAATTCTTCATTCCAAAAAAGACTATAAAATCATTCCAGACTACAGGGGAAGGAGTAACTTCCCTTAGGACCTGCTTTGTAATGAACCCAGATTGTCCACATGTGTAGCCCCACCTGATAATATTCACATTCAATGGTTTACAGATTGTGATAATAATAATAAAAAAAAGAAAATTGAGACTGTTTGAATAGCAGCTGCTCAGGAGAATATTCATTAATTTAGATCACAACTCAACAATGTGGTTCAGAAAACTTAGTCCAATAGTTGGAAGCACACTGAAAATGGTTTAAATTTTTCCTTGTTTTTTTATCTTGGCAAATATATCCATAGAAAAAAGACTGCTGGATGATTGCATAGAGACATTGAATGCATGCCACTGGTGAATAATAGCATATATAGTGGACACTGATTCCAAAAGAAATTTTAGTGTGTTGAGCTATCAAATTATATTTTGGCAAAAACTTGGTGGTTAGCATTATATTTTGTGGTCAAATGATGTCAGCCTCTGTGGACCAGCTGAGTCTACAGAATGAAGAATTAAGGGCTTGCTATCAAAACTACCCTGTCCCTGTGGATGGTCAGGTCACTGGAATGTTAGCAAATCACTGCAGTGGATCTCAGCTTTTCCAGATACAGTCAGGGTAAGAGATGGCCACTGCTGCAAACAGAGCATGAGCACTTTTCAAAATGCATTTAGTCCCTTGGAGTGCACCTAGAAATGGAGGGGGAAATGGAGGAAGCACTTCTTACCTCAGCTATATATTTGACAGTTAAATGAACAAGCTTTCTGGGCAGCTTGCAAGTTTGCACTAGCAGGAATATATTCTTGAACTGACTGAGAAAGTACTGCCTTGTGGAAATGACATCTCCATATGAAAGAAATTATTGCTGCTACCTGGAAAAATGCACAGAAAGGACCATCCTGGAAATCCTTTTCCTTTGGGAATCCAGGCTCCCATAGACAGACAGACCACAATGATATCTAATGGTAGTGTCCAGTACAAATGGTTTTCATTCTGTTCATTTCTTTCCATGCCAAAGACCCCCCCCAAACCATTTCTGCTACTGTGGCAGGAGGATATGCAACATGCACCCCCTCCAGGTGTGTCTGAAAGCTGCTGAGTAAAGCAGATGCTGCTCCACCACCGTTTCCCCCCAGGACCCCACATACCACAATCATCTTTAGAACGGGTTTGCAGTCAGTGTCCTGCTGTGTCTTGACTCTGAGCACCCAGGAGAGTAGATCATTCCACTGGGAATGTTTACTGTGTCTTGAGGATGCCCCAGCTGAAATGGTCTAACTATCTACTTCCAGCATCCCTTCATCAAAGTCAATGAGAAAAAGCTCACGTGGCTCCCTGTGGAACCCCTCATGATGGGGACATGCTGAATGTGCCTTATTTGCCTAATGGCTGCCTGCAGGCCTGCCCCTGCTCCCTGTGCCCATGCTTCATCCTGCCACTGCCTCCAGGCTGATCATCCATCTCATCCTCTCCTCTTACTCACATCTCTGCGTGTTTGCCATGTTGCCATGTGTTCTTGGGACCTGTGGTTTGGTACAGCAGATAAACTTGTGTGCTGCTGCTTTTTATTATTATTATTATAAAGAAATTCTGCAGGTGCAAAGAGATTAGCAAGTCTTGGTGGCATAAAGGAGTGAACAAAGAGAGAGCTTTGGGGGGGGGGGCGGGGGAAGCTATTGATGCAACAGAATCAAACTTGGCATCAAATTTCATAATTCAAAACTGCTATTAAATCAGGCTCAAAGGAATCAGGAAGATAATAAATCCCTACAGAGTACTGAAGTCAAAGTTAATCACATATTTCTTAATAACAAGTTATTGGAAGAAATGTTGCCATAACCAGGCTGAGATGAGTTATCACCCCTGCCATTCAGCAGCACTATCCAACTCCTCTTGGAAAGGCCCAGACTAATATCCAGCAGATGTGGGAAACTGACCTTGTAAATCATCTCCTTCCTGCCATAAGAATAGCCTCACTGGTACTGATAACAACGTGGCACTCACTGAAATCTGCTTTAGAATTAGAAAGGGAAGGTGGGGGTGTTCTTCCTACCCTAAGTGAGATGGAAAAACCATTTTCCTTTCATTTCCACTCAATAAATAGTGTGACTCGGGGTGGTTGGGAACACCCACACGAGCTGAAAAGCTGGACACCTGTTAGGAGCTCGAGTGAAAGAGCAAGAAAGGCTCTGTAAGTGTCAGCTTCATCTGTCTCTGGGGTACTTCTTGCTTTGTCTCATATAAAAGTCGTAGGAGGGAATTGATAATTCAAGCTCAAGCCCCCTCAGTGCCAACAAATAGAGTTCAAAATATGAATCTGCTTTGTACCCTGAGGAGAAATGTCCCTTTCTTATAGACTGGAGGTTGAAGAGTTCCAGATGTCCTCCAGGTTATAAGCAGAGGTACTGAATGTAAATCTTGCCTTTCTTTTCGACCCCTGTGGGTTTGACTGGAGGTGCAAGTGTCCTTGCTGTTTTACACTTCAGATAGTTAGCAATGCTTCTCACACCGAGAAGAGTTTTAAATCAGCAATTTAAAAACCTGAAAGAAGAAAGGCTAATACCCATGTTATTCTTAATTAGTAAGCCAGAGCAATTGTGTATAACTAAATCAGAGCCTGGAGTGTGAATTTTGCAGGAGTTAAGAAGTGATGATTAATCCCTAAATGAGGATCCCTGTCCTGTTCTTTGAAATCAGGGATTGTTCTCCCTCTTAAGAGAGGAAGAATCTTCGTTAAATTACGTTTGCCAAATCCTCCTGGCAGAGATTCTGGCTGGTAAAGACAAAAACTGTTGTGCTATTAATGCATCAAAATTAATTATGCCAGTATAACTGGTTATCTTTGGCACAAGTTCAGAGCTTGAGGGACCAGACATGGCGCTGCCCTCTTTGTTACCATGGTAGACAATTATGAAAGGAGTACAGATCTGGACTTGCATAACTCAAAGCAGTTCTGACCAGATTGTAAATTTCCAGCTGAAGAGTAAAAGAAATATTCCATTCTCAAAAGCTGTTGTTTAGGACCCAGAAGGAATCTGACCCACTTGCAGGGGAAAAAAATTACGGTTGAAAGGGATATGATCAATGTTGTACTACAAAGGAATTTTCACAAACCACCCTGAAAAATTCACTTGATGTGTACTTACTGTGGTACAAGGTGGTAAAATAGCCCAGGTATGGCACAAGATTGATATTTTTAGCTTGAACTTCTCTGGCCATATCTTCTATATTTGGGGCTGAATATTCAAGCAAAATAGTGAGCTGCTTCTGTTAGAGTGCAGTAAACTCAGCATGAATAGGATGGGGTGGTCTGGGTAAGATGGGATTTGTTGCTTTAGACAGCTGCTTTTCTTGAAATTGAACCTTGGTCAAACTGTGATCACTTACAGGTACAGCAAGACAAAGAAATAACATCAGGGATGTGGCAATATTTTTTCTACTTGACATGAGTGAAAAGCACTTCTTTTGATAATCCCATGGGTGCAAGGCTGCAGAAACTTCATCAGGAAGTGACAGGCAACAGTGAGACTTTAATACATAAAGAATATCAGCAAAATCCTCAGTCGGGTTTTGTGTCTCCTGATTGCAAAGGGACTTCTCCAAACTGCTCTGCAGAGCTGCCTGCAGCCAGGAGTTGCAGCACATGTGAGCAGTGTGCCAGGCAGCGTGCTCCTTGCGTGTGCCAGATGTAAGCAAGCAGTGATTTATGTGTGCAAATGCCTCTAGGAATACGTGCACATGAGCTCAGGGGGAATTTAGCACGAGAGCTTTGGAAAACTTGAATTCTGAGTTGCTTCCCACGTTGTTTGTTCTTTCGCATTAGAACAGGCTCTGCTTCTGAAAAGATACAGAGTTGGAACTTCACAAGAAGTCGAGGGGATAAAAGTTTTAGCTCAGTAACAAATAGAGGTGAATGCTAGTGAGTCATCTAAGTTTTGAGGGCAGATAGCTGGACAAGAAAATCTTTTAGCACCACAAAAATCTCTCTAATGTCTGACCATAACTATAGGGCTGCTCAACAGCAGAATCTGGGAAGATGGGAGCAGTTCACTTTCTCAGAATTTAACTTCCAAATACAGCTGCTGTATTTGTAAACTTTTAAAGTGCGTCTAACAGCAGCAGTTGCACATCTGTCACCTTTGTACAGAAACTGAGTGCCAAAAGAAACAAGTGCATGTGCATTTGTAGGGAAGAAAAAACACTCCAGTAATGCTGGTATTGAAGGTCCTTAAAGGATTCTGACCAGGTGCCCTCCAGGTCTAGGACAAACAAAACCGGACAGAGAAAATGGACTTGAACGCTGCAGTGACTCATGATGCTTGGTGAGCTTCTCTGTATTTTAGCTTCGTGATAAATGCTGTTTCAAGCCACAGGGAAGCCATGTGGGTATATCTGATAGTGAGTAAAGCATTACACAGCTCCTAGAGGCTGTGATGCCTTGGTATGTTCAACCCATAAAAGCTATTCCAGTTGTGTGTCATCAATTCTAATTGCCCCTCTTCATTCTTTTGTGGTATTGTATAATACAGCTTATTCCCTCTTCTGCATTTGCAGCTGAATACAACTTCTGAATTACACCAATTATTCTGCTAATCCACTTCCTGACTCGGCCAAATTATCTCGGAAAGTAACTATGGTCAACAATAAGAAAAAGTGAAACTAGCAGTCACAGAATATCTTCTGTTCAACTCCAAGGGTTACAGCTTGTACCTTTGGTGATCTAAGAGTCCAGAGCAAAAGCTCCTGCCATGAGTCTTGAGCTTACTTGCACTTTTGCTTTCCTAAGACACTGTCCTGAGCCAATCCAACTCAGTAACCTAAGGTAAATTAAAATAAATAAATAAAATAATAATTTAAAAAAAAGTTTTAAAGAGACAGTTTTCTCCAGCTTTAATGAGCTGAACTGTCTGTGAGAAGGGTTTGGCAAATTCCAGCACAAGGGCAAGGTGGGATGTGTATAGGAGCAGGAGATAAGGAGGGAGCAAAGGGTCAGAGGCTGAAGTGGAGCAGGGCTTCCCCCTTTGGGAGCAGCAGGCTATTAGATCACTCTGATATCTAATCTTTCTGCTTGTTAGTCACTGCTCAGGCTGGGGGTGTCTTGACAAAACCTTCGTTGCTTATGACACAGAGGAAACATGACGTGTGTCTCATAATTTCCTTCATGTAAGCAGTGAGTAGGAATTCCAGGGTCTCTGTACTCCAGGCACTGACAATGACTACTCAACAGCTTTTGCTGTCTGAGGAGAGTGCTGTGCTGGAAAGTAAGAGTGATACTGACTCTGAAAGTGGCTATGAAGAGCAAGATGTGATCCTCACATGAAATATGAACTGAGAGACCCTGAGGAAAGGAACTACTTATTGCAATAAATGTTGTCCCCTTAAGGTCACTTAGGTACAGCCTGGGCAGCAACATTTGATGATATGTTCATGCCAAAAAGTCCTATGCAATCCAGTTCAGCCATAAAAACTGTTAGTGGTGCAGTAGAAGCTGTATTTCACTGCAGGTTTTGTCACTGTGACACCACAAGCAACATCTTCACAGTATGGCATATGAAATATAGGCTGAGATTCATATATAGCACAGAGTGATGCAGAATTTCAGGTTTTGTGAAAGGTAGGCACACTGTTGAATGGCTCCCCTGCAGAGACAGGCTCACAGTGCAAGTCTGCATCCAAAACTTCCAGCAGTTCACATACAGCTTACACCAGTCTCTCACTTCTGGTCCATAATTTTTCATACACTTAATTATGGTTATATACATACTTAAAGTCCAGACTAGTCCCAGAAAACATACAAGAGCATGCCAAGAAGGAATTGAAGCAGAGTACATAGAATTTCACCTCAGACTGAAGTAGCTGTGAATGAACTCACCAAGTGCTCTGTGTATTTGCACAATGTAATCATTGGTTACTTGATTTGTGTACAGGTGCTCAGATTGTGTATGTGGAATGTCAGGAGTTGATTTACTGAAAACGTTAAAAAATACATTAGAATGCCCATTTAAGTTCACCATAAAGAATGCTCCCAAGCTTGCCTGTACATGTTAACTCTTTTCTGTGTACCCCCCAAAGTCTGAACACATCAACCTATTTTCTACATCACCAAATCAGTGGCAATATCTGTGGAGCATCAGGTTTATTCACCTCTCCTCAAGAAGCCCATTCATCATCTGCAGTGAGCCTTAGATAAAAGACTCTTCATCTGTGTAAAATATTATTATTATTGTTGTTGTTGTTGGGCTAGTGTTTTCAGAGGGTTTTATTGGAACCTGATGTCCTGCCAAAAGTAACACCCTGGGAATCTTTCAACAACTGTTCCTGGGTGTTCTGTAGATTACTGCTGTTTTCTCATACACTGTCCCTGGGAATTACATTCTCAGATTAGAAAAACGTCTGTCCTCTTCCCTCTGTGAAAAGAACTGCTGTTCTGGCTCTGTGTTAAAGGATTAGGATAGTGCTTTTTCCTGGTGACTTATTATTCAGGTTGTGTTTTGTTTTCTCATTAACCCGTTTGCGAAACAGGTTCAAAATATAAAATAAGATTGATGTGTGAATGATCTTGTAGCATTATGCAAACACTTTGCATAGCTGAGAACGGCCAGCTAAAGGAGGACTGGTGGAAAATTGGACCCAGACATTCAGTCAGCAACTTTCAACCCTGCAGAGACAAAGAACCTTTAAGAGCTAACTTCATAATGAGGAGCTATAGTACAGCATGGCAGAAATTAAAGGGAGGCCCAAATCCCCTTAGTGACAATTGTGTTTTTCTCCTGAGTTGACGTTGCTTTGAGGGACCTTTGGAAAGGGGTGTAGCAAATGAGGCCTTCCTAGGAGACTCTACTGGGGAAGCAAATACCTCGGAGCCAGAATAGGAATGGGTGGAGATTAAAGCAGAATAACCATTCCTCTGACAACTGAATGCCCAGATTCTGCAAACACAGTCTTGTTCTGAAGAAAGCGTTCACATTCAGACACTGAACATGTTAAGATTTTGGAGTGGGAAAACAAAACTTTGCAGGAACTGAAGTTTTGTATGATTCCTTTCACGATGTACCTCATATTTATCCTGTAACTTCTCCCTTCAAGATGGCCAAGGGACAGAAGTGGTGCAGAACAAATGCCCTGGATTTCAAGTGGGGTTCACTCAGTAAGCATTGTGTACCAAAACTGGATTCTTGTAAGGGGATAGCCAAAAAGCTGTGTTCAAATGAAATCCTAAATGTTTGATGAGAGATGAAAGAGGTAGGAAGAAGATAAGTCCTGGACCGTGTAGGACAGACTGGGCTCTGGATGAATGTGTTTGAAGGGCAGTTGTGGTGGTCTTTATTTGCCATGGGCTTAGACAAATGGCTCATATCAGGTCCCAGTTTTAGTTATGAAACATTTACAATACCTAGCATGAAATTATTGAGTTCTTTATCCCTACAGTTTATTCACTCCTGATCACACCCTTCCCTTCTGGGTTTCTGCCTTCCCCAGCTCAGCTTTTACTGTCAATATCTGATACTCTGCTTGGTGCTGCTGCTAACATGACCAGAGAAAGTGGGCAAAAGAAATTTTTTGCACTTATTAATATGATTACCATGGCCAGTGACTTTTAATATATATTTATCCCTACCTGACAGGGAGATAAATATTCAGTGAAATAGTTGTAATTGTTCCATCCAGATTTTGACCCTGGCACCAAACAGTTTTGTTTTCTTGGGCCTTTTGGAGATCTTTCACCTTGCAATCCATCCTCTGCCCTCCCTCCATCACCTCAACACCTCAGCTCCTGCAGCACTGGAGTACAGAATGTGAATTTCCCTCTGCTCACAGGTATCAACATGTTAGCATTGACTGTGTACAAAACACGTGTGCCTTGGGCAAAAGGCAGACTGAGTGCTGCTCTCTAACAGGTGCAATATTCCCACAATTTGGGGACCACGATAGATGGTTCCCAAAGGATCATCTACAGCCCAAGAGGAGTCGCAGAGTCCTACCTGCCCTTTATAATGCACCAAAAGGAGAAAAGGGCCTTTAAAGCCCACAGATCTTTCCATACAAAGATTGTGATCAGTAAATCACAGCCCTCTCTTAGCCTGTGTACTTGGCTGGTCCTGACACAAACTTCCCACAAGCGTGGCTCTCATTTCTGCTGAATCAGCCTTCCAATTAAACCCACTGAGCAGATGATAACAAGAGAGAAGTACTTTGTCAGTGTGCAGGGTACAAATGTATCATGTGTATGGAATTGTATCATCTGTATGGAATTGTCTGATCCAGCTGGAGGAGTCTCCTGGCCAGATACTGTCCCTCATTTCTCAGAGGTCAAGAGTAGGACTAGAGACTGTTTTCTGATGCAGGGATAGCCACTGGGAACAGCACCCAGCAGCCATATCTGCATCTCTGGATACCCACAAAATACTCCATAAACAGAGTTATCAATCCAGGGACGTGCATCTTCAAAGTGCAGGGCTTGTGGTAAAGCTCAGGGCTACTTGCTCTTGCATAACTCCTTTGAGGTTTGGTTGGCTGAACTTTACTTTTCATAAGTCATTTGATAATATGTAAAACAAAAAAATGGGAGGAACGTAAAAATGGTATTAGGAAAACCAATAACAGACTGACCGGGCTCCTAGCTGAGAAACAAGTTCTCATCAGATAGGAAAACACAGTGAGGGGAACAAAGGAAGAAAAAAATTGCTTTTGGATCAGAATAAAGAGGAATGTGTTGTCATAATTTCAGCCACAGAGTGATGTATCTTTTTATTTTTTAGCCATTCTGCTGTTGGTGACAACAGGGACACCTTTCCCTGCATCTGGCCAAGTGTGTGAGTCAGCTGCTCCCCCAGGAGAGATAATGTCCCTGTTTGTGCAGTGTGTGAGTGAGGCAAGAGGAAACACTCTGGGATGGTCCTGCTCCACCCTGGCCCTAAACACCTGAGTTCAGCACCACACTGGCCCATGGCCGAGCCCCTTCCCAGGAGGGACCTGCAAGGGAACTACCCCTTTGCCACAGCCCAGAAAACTGAACACCCTAAGAGTGACCCTGTTGGGTAACTCAGGGTGGTGGCTGAAGGCAGTGCAGAGGGGTTTGGAGATCAATCAGAGGGCTCCCCAACGCCACACAGATAACCAAAAGCCAATCTAATTAATAGCCATTGAGACCTGTTGCCATCTGTTCTTGAGTTGCTTGTCTGAGCCTGGTCTTGAGTTCAAATCACTACACAAGGATACAGATCTACAGTGTGCCTGTTATCTCCTTTTTTTAATGGTCTCAGCAGAATAACTGGGCATTAGATCAGCTCAGGGACAAAACACCCTCTTGCTATAGATGGTAGCTCAGACTAGGAGGAAGTGGGGTGCTCCATCCTCTCTGGTTTCTGGGGACACAGACCTCTGGGACTCTGTTCTCTGTATCTGTTCCCCCCATTTGGCTTACTAGCATTCAGAGTCTGTGATTTCATGGAACACACCCCACTGGAGCTCTCTTCTGGGGCTGTGCTCCTCTTTTTTTCCCCTTCTCCTTCATGATACTTACTTAGTGAGGTTTTGGTGTATTTGTTTTGGTGTGAGTTTTTTCTTCTTTTTATTTTTTTTTTCTACTTCTGGGGTACTGAGGTTATTCCTTCTTCTGAACACGTTAGCTTTTTTTATTTTGGTAGGCTCATGTCTCTTTCACTCGATATCTGTGTCGCTGCACCTGGATGTGAGTAGTTTTTTCCCTCAAACTCCATTGAACCCTGGCTCCTCATAAGAGAAGTAGGTGTAAGAGGGGCTTTTATTGTACCAGTGGACTTTGCCCATCCCTCTCTGGGTCTGAACAGGCCAGCATTATTTCACAAGTGCTAAATCCACTCACAATGGTTTTAAATGGTTGAGCTGCTGAGCCAGCTGAACAGCAAACACCAGAGGGGAAACCACATTTCGTGAGCGCTTCAGATTCCTTCAGACTGTACGTGGAGCCATTAAGAGCAAAGTAAAAGCCCTTTGACACAACTCCCTTCGGCAACTTTTTCACAACCACATGCCAGAAATGAGGGATGGCTAAGGAATTGGTCCAGAGTCAGCTCCCAAGAATCCAGCACGTGAGGATGGAGTTCAAATCTGTTTTGGTTAAAAGAAAACAGCAGCACAGTATTTTTTCTCATAGCCTATAAACTTTGCTGGACAGTGTGGATTGCCAGTCATGGTATCACCATGGACAAAAGATGAGAAAAACCCCAAGTGCCAACGTTTTGTAGTTTTTATCTGTTAACTGTTTGCCTTATTTTTTACAAATAAGCGAAGAAGAACCCAGATTGTATATCCGTTGTCTTCTGATGATCATAGAATAATTAGATCTTCAGCTAACATAACCAGCTAAGAAATACTCAAGAATTTAAGCCAGTATCCCATTACAGTAAGGTAGATGAAGGCCTGTGTAAAGGAGCTGCTATTTCTGTCTCTGTCCAGACATATTCCTTAAACAAGTTCTTCCACAATGATCTGGGTTAACTTAGACACTCAGTAATGGAGGTTTCCTTGCCCAGACAGTTTTGATAGAGTGATTACTTTGAGCATTGCATTGAGGCAGCAACAGTAATTGATGGTGGTCATGGGGAAGGATGAACCTCCCTGTTCCAGCCTCAGTCAGCAAAAATTGTGTGGCCACAGCCTGAAATCACACAGGGACATGCAGCAACATTTCATCTTGAATCAGCCAGAAGGAGGTGCAAAGTTCAAGTTGAAAAGTTGCATCAAGAACCTGTATGGTCATTCTGAGTCAGAATTTCTGTTTAACATATTTCAGCTTGTTTCACTTTGGGTTTGGGGTTTCGTCCTACACCAGTGTGGTTGAGTGACTCTAGTTCGAGCAAGAAAGAGGTGCAAATACAGCTGTGTGCCTGAACTTCTGAAAGTGTGTCAAAATTTATTTCCAATGGATGTTGAAGTTAACATTCAGCAGGGGAAGGAATTATGTGTGCTCTCTTATCAACAGCTTCAGTTAATGCTCCCCTTTACACTGTATGAAGTAGCAGAGTGGTCTCTGGTGACTAAAAATCTTCAACAATTCCTTCAAGGATTGATGGAGATTAAGAATTTAACCAGTGAGATCAAAGATGAAACCAAAGAATTCTGCTGCTCCATGGTAATTCAGCCATCCAGAGATGCTCAGTCTTTCCTTCCTTCTCTTGTCACCTTCTACTGCTGTGCCCTTGGGTACATCAATGGTCATTTAACCATCCCTGCCTTGACTTATTATCTGTAAAATAGGCAGGAAAACACCTCTTGCTCCATGTGGAGATTGTGAAATTAAATTCATTGATATTCATGGCTCCACGTGGAGAACTAGGGACAGAAGAACTTGGTTCTCACAAAAGTCCTGGGAGAGTATTTCTGTGCTGGTATTTTCTGCACAAATACTCCTTACAGAAGAATTGTTGGCCACCCTTTGGCTCTTGTTAGGTTGGTAGGAGCAGTTATTTTTTTCTCACATAATCAAGGTCTGTGGTGAATTTGGGCCTTCTTTTAAATCTTATAGAATATTATTGTTATGTAACTGCAAAAGAGAAAACTCCTGGAAATATGCATAAATATTAGGGAAAAATAAAGAAAAAACCCAAGAGAGCGTGAAGAAGCCACAAACCAGAACATTATCTCATTTTCTTGTTTCCATTTCTCTAAACTTGCCAACAGGATTCCCCCAGAATTTCCAGCGCTCACTGAACCTTGACCCAAGCAGCTTCATGAGAAATTTCTTCCCCAGGGGTTATTTTGGATAGAAAGTTCTAAGATCCTGTGTATAATGGTTTATACAGCTTTAATTACAGAGTCACATATCTGATTCATGTAACTTGACAAGGAATTATAGCTTGGCTACTTCAAAGGAGTGTGTCAAGGTGTATGGTAACTGCTGATGTGGATCTTGCAGCCTCTGCACTTGGGCCCTTCCATCATTCTGGTGTCCAATTCAGATGTTTCTGTTATATGTTTACATACCTGAGGCAGTCTAGATTACAGTAGTAGAGCTCATTTCTTGTATTGCCTTTCCTCAGAGACAGTTTTATAAACACTTGGCTCGCAAGCCAGGCATAGGGAAATGGCAGTGAAAATGCCCATTCACCCTTTTGTACTTGGAGAAGCTTGCACTTCTGTGTGTGGTTACTGTGTGCCTGAAGCACTGCCCATTTTTGCTTCTCAGAAGAGAAACACAGCAAACAATACAGATTTTACAGGAAGGGCTGAGAAACAGTGACTTAGACTGGAGGCTTCCATTTCAATGGCAAGTGAGAGGAGATGCTGTAGCCGTGAGTGAGCTGGGGGCAAAGAGAGAGGGGCAGGTGCAGGGATCAGCTCTCAGGCACAGGAATGAAGGAGAGAATGGCAGCTATTCCACAAAACATAGAAAAGCTCAACTTAGGTGTGTTTTAACAGGTATTTCATGTTGCAGAGGATGCCCAGTCACACAGACCTCTCAGTGCTTTACTGATGGCCAGGCAGGAGAGCTGTGTTGCCAGCACCACGAGTAACCATAACTCTTATGGTCACTCACTAAAACCATGACTCCCCATGCACTTAAAGCTGCAGGTGTGAGTGTAGGTGGATGTATCTGTGTGTGGATGTGTGAAAGGGCTGCACAGCGAGAGACGGCGGTGCCCTGAGGGGCGCCCCTGAGGGCTCAGGGCTATAACCAGCGGTGCCCTGAGGGCTGAGGGCGGCACGGCTGTAACCGGCGGTGCCCTGAGGGGCAGCCCCTGAGGGTTGAGGGGGGCGAGGCTGTAACCAGCGGTGCCCTGAGGGACGGCCCATGAGGGGTCAGGGCTGAGGGCTGAGGGCTCAGGGCTGTACCGGCGGTGCGCTGAGGGCTCAGAGCGGAGGGGGGCATGGCTGTAGCCAGCGGTGCCCTGAGGGGCGGCCCCTGAGGGCTGTAACCGGCGGTGCCCTGAGGGCTGTGGGGGGCGAGGCTGTAACCGGCAGTGTCCTGAGGGGCGACCCTGAGGGCTGAAGGGGGGCTCAGGGCTGTTAACCGGCGGTGCCCTGAGGGCTGAGGGAGGCGAGGCTGTAACCGGCAGTGTCCTGAGGGGCGGCCCCTGAGGGGTCAGGGCTCAGGGCTGAGGGAGGCATGGTTGTAACCGGCAGTGTCCTGAGGGGCGACCCTGAGGGCTGAGGGGGGCTCAGGGCTATAACCGGCAGTGCCCTGAGGGCTGAGGGGGGCGAGACTGTAACTGGCGGTGCCCTGAGGGTTGAGGGGGGCTCAGGGCTGAGGGAGGCATGGTTGTAACCGGCGGTGCCCTGAGGGCTCAGGGAGGCACGGTTGTAAGGTGAAGTGTGAAGGTCCACATCAACCACCGGTGTAGGGATGCTCCAAGGGTATATTTAACTCCACTCATTTTTCTCCCCAGGTACCTTAAACCCCAGAGTCCAGTTCCTCAAGATGAAAAATGCAGTGTTTGGGAAGGGCCTCAAGCAAACATTCACCCCAAATGGGAAAGCTGGTCCAGGTAGAGAGGGCAGGAGGAATGTAAAGGGAAGAGGGGAAATGTCACATCTGACAATAGAGCCAAGAACAAATTAGTACTGATTGCAAGAAGTAGTCTTCTTCTCAGCGTGTTGTGACCATATTTGTCTGTGCTCTAGTGGGAGTTGCTGGTTTCTGGGACCAGCACAGGTAATGCTGTATACACTTTGAGGTCCTGGCAGCTGGGGAGGAAAAGCAGAGGGTCACTCTTGCTCTAAAGTGTAATAACCTATTTCACACCTGTCTTTTGACCAGCTAGGGCCCAGTGAATCTGCCCAAGCCCTGTAAAAGGTCTACTCTCAAGGAACAGCCTAAAATCTTGCAGTCAGTGTGACATCCACTAGTGAGAGCAATCATTGTTACTGTTAGAGCCTTCCCTGCTTCTCCCACTGCCTACAGCCCAACCTGAACCATCAGATCACTGATCTGAACTGAGGGGTGGCTGCCACTGAAAGGAGGGATTCTGTTTTGAGTACATCCTCTCATGGCCACACAGTCCCAGTCATGGACAGGTGTGTGATCCTCCCAGGACAGCAAACCAGAACGTTAAGCCTGCTAAAAAGTGGTTAGTTTTCTTGGAATTTATCTCTCTGAAACAGCTTGGCCAGAGTCAAATGAATGGCATAGGTGATGGAGTGTAACACTGGGGGTGGGATCCTGTTTGAAAGGCTGGAGTAACTGAGTCAGTTTAGTTAAAACACAGTAAGATAAGCTCCTCGGATGCTTGATGACTGCATTTTGATTTCTTTTTGAAAGGCTCTTTCTCAATGCAGACTTTCACTATCCAGGCCCAAATAAAGAGCTAATCAGATAATGCTAGAGAAGTCCACTGGGGCAGGCCAGGCCATTGCTTGGGTGGCAATACAAGATGCCACCATTCCAGGAAATGTCTGGAGGAGAGGAGAGGTCCTGGAGCACTAGAGAGAACAAACTGGCTGCTGCTGGAGAAGCAGGAGAATACATGCCCAAACCAGGAACTTGTAAGCACATCACAGCCTTGAGGCACAAGGTAAAGCCACAAAATACCAAAAAACTGAAAGTCTAGCACAGCTGTGCACACTCTCTGCATGCCCTTATCAGATTTAGACTGAAAGTGGGATGTGAGAGATGGGATTTACTGTGGTAAGGGGGACTTTCCAGTTGTTTCATGGGCATTTCAGAGAAGTCCACACTGCTAGACCTGCAGCCAGCTCTATTTATTTGCCTTTCTAAAGTCTGCCTGCTGTAGATCTGGTCCAAAACTGAGCAGTGGAAGTAAACTATGCAATTACTTGAAATCTTTTTTTCCTTGCAAGTTACTTGTAAACCTGTCTTTATTTCCACAGATGTATTTTCCATTCAAGGTATTCATGAAGCAACTCCTGCCAAAAAATTTCAGCGTAAGGTCTGTTTTCCAGAATGATTATTTTAGCTGTTTACTCTTTTTACTTTTGAAGTATGAATGATTCCCTAAATGGTGAGGTATTAGTTCTGCTTCTCATCCCAGAGGATTGTAATTTTTTTTTTATCCAAAGAGTAAGAAACTATAAAAAGAAAGACACAACATACAATATATGGCCTCTTTTGCAGTATGAACACGGATGACATTTCATCCAGCACACATCCCTTAAACACCCCTTTGTACAGAACATAACACGCCTGCAAGAAAACATTAAAATATAAATCTAATAAAACTATGTAGCTATTTAGTATCAGCCCCAGTCTTTGCTCTGCAATATCCATTTGGGGCTGTACCAGACCTAGCTGTGGCAATATGCTCCCTCCTCCCTTCTCCCCCCTGCAGATTTCTATGGAAGGGTTGGAGGTGAGAGTCTGGGGTGACAATAGCATAAAAAAGTACAGACAAAACAGCCAGAGTGTTTCTATCAAAGCCATACTTCTAATTTATAAACCTGTGTTTCCTGAAGTAAAAGGAAATGGGTGATGGGATCTCGTTGGACTGTTCTGTTTCTATCCCAAATGTATTTTTCAGATCCCAGCTATCTCAGGATGTACTCTGCTATACCTCACCAGGATACTGCTCTCTGCCTGCTTTCTTGTTAATGGCAGGTGTTTAATAGAGGAAGGTGAAAGTTTCACTTGGAAGCCACAAATAGAGACATCTGGGGAGAAAAATGCATCATTCAGATTAAATAGTGTCAAAGTTTTATCTTTTAATAGGTAAATTAATATTTTTAATCAAAATACTTTCATTCCAGTTTTATTTATTTTCTTAGCACTTGACTGGCTGGCATAAATCAGGTTAGACTGCACAGTCTTGTGCCTTTTTGCTATTTCAGCACCATTTCCTTTTTGTTTCCCTCTCTGCACCGTTTGAGGTTTTGTTGGTCTTCCTAGAAGTCAGAATGGGAAAACAGATTCCTTAGAAACACACAGAACAGGAGAATTTTTGTAAGGGACAAAGTGCATTAGTGGGAGATACTTCTTGCTGTTAAAAAACAGCCCTAGGTGCCACTTAGGGAGAGCTGGTGTCTAACTTCTCTAATGCAAGCTACCAGTGGTAGTCTGGTCAGCAGTTGTGCCATGGCCTGTAGGGAACTGAAAAGCACATTTATTTTTATCCTGCTATTGGCTTATGGAATTTGAAGGTACCTTTTTTAGCTTGCATAACTGTAAATATTGTTACTGGACCTCCCGACCTCTTTTCAATGTTTGCTCGCCCCAATATTTGACCTTCTAACCTGCCCCAGGAGATGGCAAATTCCACGGGCTGATGACATGCTGCATGAGGAGTCCTGTTACAGACACTTTCAATTTTGCTGAGTGAGCTCCTGTTCATGCTTCAGAATAAGCAAAAAACATTGGGGACTGATCAGTTCTCCTCAGAGCCTTCTTAAATCTTGATTGCCTTTTCCTGCTGTCTCCTACATGAGGACAAAGGTCCATTGTTTTAATTTCAGTTACCTGCCTAGCCTGTCCATGTAAATGTTGTATGAGAAATGCTAGGAGGTACTATGCAACTGTTTCAGACACAGGGCCCCGGGTCTATAAATTAAAATTCCTATTTCTGAGTGGTATCATAGTTAACTTCCGTGGCTGTTCTGCTGCTCCATCCAGGAGCTCTTTGGGGAGGAGTGAGTCACGCGTTACAGCGTGCAGAGCGCGTTCCCCGAGGTCTTTTGTAAACCCACAGCTGGAAACTTCCAGGGAGATACCTGCTCTGCATTCGCTGCTCAGAGCAGGGACTCAAAGGAGGCTTTTAAATGTACTTTCCACTGAAAAACGCCTTTTTTTTCTCTCTCTGCCACTGACCACTCCTCCCATTACCTCACACTTGTCAAGTCACATCATTTACAGGACCCTCTGCTTGTCTCAGCTATTATCCTGAATTCTGATTCAGGATTCTGCCAACTACACCAATTTGTCATGAACAAGTGATTTTGGATTTAGATAATTTCAGGAATCAAAGATATTTGTGAAAGTGATTTTAATATGATGTTGTAAAAATGTGAGTTAAAATATTTGATGTCAGGCTTCACTCTGTTATTACACAGCACATTAATTTGAACAATGATTTGAAACTACCAAGGCTCAAGTAAAAGTTACCATCAAAAAAGTTACCATCAAAAACCATCAGAGTTACCAAGATAAAATCGAAGTTGCCAGGGCACAAATCAAAGTTACCATACTACAGGGTTATGTGCAGTATTAATCACTTACCAAAGATCTGCTGCTGGTAAAAGGTCTCTGCTTTGAGAAGCACCCTTAAGGGTTGTCACAGTGCAAGGGGAAATCACTGCCGTGCAGTCAGGCTGCTCAGCCAGGAGAGCCCAAAGGAGGCTCGCTCAGGCCTTTATTTATAGAATAAAGTGGTTGGCTTGCAGTCAAATTACATGTGATAGTAAAGGTATGCATGAGACTCCTTGTACCCACAAGTTTCTTTGTTCCTTGATAAATGAGTCTTGGAAAAGACACTCGCTATTCATGTGTTAATCGCATGATTGGTGTTCCAAGCTCATGCCTCTGTGCTCACCGGGTCAACTCTGCTCCTTTGTGGGTTTTCAGGAAGAAAGCAGATTGAAACCAGAGGAGTTCTTGGTCCATTTGCAGCTTATGCTTTTACATCCTTTGGCGTCTGAACTAAACTACATTCGTTTGGTTGAGGGGTTTTATCCATTACAGCAGTGGGTAACCCTCCCTCTCCTACGACAGTGTATTTCCTGATCATAAGCAGGCCAGAGTCTGTGTGCATTCACCTGTGTTCTGTGCTGCCTGCTGGCTTCCCCTGAGGTGTCACAAAGGGAATCTCAGCAGCACAGTTATTCTTGGAGCCATCTCTGTAGTGGTGCACACTCTACATCTTCCTGCTCTAGAAACAGATAGGATGTTCTTCTCAGTCCTGCAACTCAAGGAACCTTTGCCCTTCTGGGCTTACTTTATTTGAGTATTGTAAAGGCCAAAGACACTGGTAATCATTTCTGACTCTTAACCTCAAGATGGGTTGAAAGAGAAAACTCTAAACCCCAGATTTTTCAGTAGTTTATTAGATATTTTTATCAATGAAGCTGATTTTTTTAATCTATTACACCTGGACTTAAAATTCATGATAGACCTGAAACTTTCCATTGAGTGGAGTGATTTAATATACAGGGAGTTAGTTTGACTTTTTATTTAGCATAATTTTCTTGTCCTCTCTTAACCATCAGTTCCTGGCTTAATAATGTCTGTGTTTTCCCCCTTAGCGTCTAGTTCTAGGAAAGACTAATGTTTATCTCTCCCAGTCTTAGTAAAGTTCATTTTCACTAACTGTCATAATTACCTGTGCATCTTCCTCACTAATTGTGTCTCTTACTGAGCACAGTTACTCCCAGGTCTTCAAAAGCTGCTCTGCACCTTGTATCTCACTGGAGATACATTCTGCAGGTTTGGGGAGTCTCAGTTCTTCTTTCTAGTTAAGGAACATTGTCCTGATTATTTCCAAAGGCACAAATCTTACCATTTTAGTTTCTTTGACATGAGCCAAAGAAACAAGAATTGTGACCCCAGACAGACTTCCCCACTGCCAAGTCTAAGGATGATTAAGACCATTTCAGACAGAAAAATCAGCTGCAAAATTTGGACCTCGATGCCACCTACTCAGGGCTGGAAGCTGTGCCCTAGGCAATGTTTCATAATCTTCCCTTCTCCACAGGTTTTTTGAAGTGCAGATCTGGACTTGAACTTCTGAGTTTTGATGGGTGTTTGTGATCTGGGCTTTTGATTCCATTTCATCTCTAAGAGCGTCTTTTCTCCAAACCCTTGGGTAGTTGCCCTTTCCAAGAACGCACGCTGCGCACGAGAAACACCCTTCTTAAAAAACACAAACACTCCGAATAGCAACACAGAGAACTGAAAGAGCTTCACCAAGAAGTTTTGTTTCTCTATAAACCCTACATAGGAAACCTTGGCCTCTTCACTCCTCAGTATTTGCTGTATTTATTTCTTTTTCTCCTCTCCAGATTGAGAGTATTTTCTGCCAGACAGAGAAAGGCTTTGTGAGATGAGGGGCAGATCAGACTGATGCAGCTTGTAGAGTGTGTGCTGCCTCCTCCTGAGGGCTGAAGGCTAATCTCTTCCTCTGCTGCCCCTCCTTCCCCAAAAAGCATCTCTTTTTAGTAATATCCCTCTTCTTACCCTTATTTTTTTGGAAAAAAGCTCGTAACTACTCTTGGCAGAACATAGCAGACATCCTGCCGCTGGTTTCTCTTCAAAGGAGAGCAGAGGGAAAACGCAGAAGTGAGTTTTCAAAGGAAATTGGCTGTCAAAGCTGAGGAGCAAATGATAGAAGCGGTGCACATTCCCCCCAAAGTGGGGCTCTTCCCTCCCGCTTCCCCCTGCCATGGGCATTTCCCCAGCACGGACTCACGTGGGGGTTGGTGCTGTCCCTTCCCGAGGCCATCCTTGTGCCGGCACCTCTGTCCCGGCGCGGGCGGAGCGGAGCGGAGCGCGCTGTGAGCCGGGGCTGTGAGCGCTGGGCCGGGACAGCCGCTGGAACGGCCCCGCTGGAACAGACCCGCTATTCATGTGTGCCGCCCGCCCGCCTTGGCATCGGCTGGGGGCGAGACAGGGGCGCCTGCCCATTCTTCATTGTGCGCTCAGCCCTGGAACAAGTGTCCCTGTGAGCCTTTCCATGACACCCGTGTCCATGGCGTGTCTGTGCCACCCCTGCCAGCCCAGC
Organism: Zosterops lateralis; assembly: GCF_965231275.1. Lineage (NCBI taxonomy): Eukaryota > Metazoa > Chordata > Aves > Passeriformes > Zosteropidae > Zosterops > Zosterops lateralis. The sequence goes on from NC_139765.1 coordinate 585,815, forward strand.
TGAGCCCCATGAGCTCACTCGGGCAGGGATGCGCTGATGAGGCCCGTGTACCAAGAGGTTCCTGGCATGGGCTGTGCAGCCACAGCAGCCAGCCCGATCTTCCCTCCTTCCCCAGCACACAGCAGATGTACAGATGAAAAACAAAGGGTACAAATAAAGGAACGAGGTCCACAAAGTTGTGCCTGCTAGCTGCTACTGCTGCAAAGATAGTGTTACATCTCAGAGAAAATGGCACTTCACTCTTTTTACAGTCCCTTCTCCTCGTTTTTCTCCCCAGCCAAAACGCCCTTCCTTTCCCCTCCCCAACACTTTTTTTTAGTTGAATTTGATATGTCTGGTCTCAGCTGAAAGGAAAGCTTGCTTTTCGCTGAAGTTAAAAACAACTCTGAATGACACTGGAATGGAAATGTGTGCAGCTGGAATCAAGTCACAGTGTAGAAAAACATGTTATTATTATTAGGTGGGTTCCTCAGGCAGAAATATCAGCAATAATTCTCCAGATTTTAAAGAAAGTGCTACTTTGTGCTACTTGCAAATCAGGTGGGCGTGTCTGGCTTTTGAAGGAGAATTTCTGTAGTTACAGTAGCATAGAAAATTTATGGTAAGGAATATATTCTGTTTAAACAGTTCAGCCAAATGCGTGTTCTAATACTCCAGCCTGCCTGAAAGTGCTGACAAGTCTGTCAGTAGATGATCCTGTTGCATTGATGCTTCCCAGCAAAAGGCCTCATTTTGCAGTGAAAATACTAGTGCTTAGTACTGCAAGTTCACTTCAAAGTGCTGATGAATTTAACCTCTCTGCATTCCTCTTCAATAGCTTTTTTTTTTTTTTTCTTTAGCATAGGGATGTCTGAGCTGAAGCAGTGTTTAGGGCCTGGGCTACTGTTACACGTGGAAACAGGGCTAGGATGCAGCTCCTTTCCTCCTTAGGATGTGGCCTGAAGCTGAAAGCCCATCATGAACCATGAGGCTGATTCTACAATCAAAAGCCACCACCAAGGTTCCTAGTTTTGAATGAAAATTGAGGTCCTTCCTTCTTATCACTGAAATGATTGTTGGAATTCTGCAGGGAAGTGGAGGTGAGGGGAAAGAGGCAATTTATTGCTGCTCTCCAGCACCTGTTGGCTTTTGCCTTGTTTTTCCCCATAGTATAAAGAGCATTTAACCCCAAATACAGCCCTCTGCTGCTATTGTTGACTTGCTGGCCTGATGGGAGCCTGTATGTTAACTAAAATTCTCTGTGAGTGTACTATTGCACAGATGCTAATATAGATCATTACCTGCCTTCATTTACTTTTCTTTACTGTAGTCTATAAAAAGATGTTATGGTTGATCAAGTTATAAATATATGTTGCTTATTAATATATAATTTACCCTGGGTGGGTGCCAACAGTGTTTATTAAGGCATCCCTGGGAGTTAAAAGGGCTTCATCTTGTATAGGACCTTTGTAAACAGGCTTCCAGCAAACAGCCCATGAAAGCTGGCCAAAGTTTTTTGAGTTCCTATATGTGACATAAGCATAAAACCAACTACAAAATATTTTCTAGCGGTCAGATAGGAATGAAGTATCTATGATTTCATTTAGTAGATAAATATTACCAGTGCACAAATTTCAGGCAGGACTGCATGATAAATAACAATGTGTCACTTTAAAACTATTTTTTCTGAATATATCCGAATGTCATGCTAGGAGCTTTTTATTTTAACACACTCTCCAGAGAGGTATTGCAGAGAGTGGTAATCTTGTACTCTGCCCTCAGAGTAACTACAGAAATCAGTCAAAACTTATGGCAACCCCTGTGTCCCTGTAAGTCCTTCAATCAAACCAGGTCCTCACTGCTCTCTCCCAGGACACCATGGGAGAGGCTTTCTGCACACTGTGTTAGTGCTAATGGCTGCTCCAGCCTCCCTGCAAGTGTCAGCAACCAAACATATGAAAATGAGAAAACTCCAGAGAATAAAATTGCTCCTGGATGTGGGGAGACAGACAGAGATGGTGCTGAGGACAATCTTGCCCTCAATCTCTTGCAGCTGTTAATTATCCCAGAGTGGGAACAGCCATGCCCCCACAGCTCTGGGTGTGATAAAGGTGACTGAGCTGGCAGGGAGGTGTATGAGGGACACACAGGGTGAGGTGGCCCTGCTGGGGACAGGAAGGAGCCACCTGGAACTGCAGAAGGAGGAGAGAAAGAGCCAGAGCTGTGTGGAGCTGCCCATGGGAGGCCACAGAGAAAAGGTATGAGAGACTTGTAGATAACAAGGTGCTGGTGCTTGAAGCCTCCTGAGGTTTTATTGGAGCACTCTGAGTGTCGTGGCCGTCTCAAAACCACACTTGGAAATGGTTTGTCTATGTCATTAATAGCAAAGCTCAGAGCCAAAAAATGTGAGAAGAGAGGGGAGTGGGTTTATTTTAAAGTGGGTTATAATAGCTGCCCAAGAAAGGAGTGCCTCAATGAACACTATTATTTAGATATACTTGTTTCTAAATGTGATTACAAAGAACCACATTTTCCAAAATATCTTTTCAGTAACTGTTAATTATGATGCAAGAATGCACCACTGTAATGGTCCAAAGGCTCAGGCACAGCAAATGCAGTCCAGCTTCTAGAAGGGATTGTGTGACATGAGTAGTAGCACTCAGTACTTTTAGACTGAGCAGCCCCTGAACTCCCTTCCTCTGCATCCCATAAGTGGGACACCTTGGAAAGCTGGCTGTTCTAATGGCTGTTGATTGATTGGAGAAGCTTTCTGGTACAGCGTGCTGGAGACGGATGGGGGAAGAGCAGCGTTCCTTGAGAGGAGGGTGGGGAGTACCTGGGGCATGACGGAAAACAAGGCTGTGATTTTCCTGGTGAGAGCAGAGGGAGGCTCTGCCATCAGCCCCGTTCCCTCGGGAGCACCACGCATGGCAGAGTTGCTTATTCCCACCCCCAGCCTCTTCCCTCCCTTATGCCAGCCCAAGTGCTTGTGCAGCCACCCAAGAAACCAGACAGAACTTCTTCCAGCTGGAAGGAAAAATAAAGTTGCAGGCTATTTTTTTGGCTGGGATCAGCTCCCTGACCTGGTTCGGCACATAAATGCGCAAACACTTCCACTGGCAGCAGGGAGGGCGTCCGGTGGGAAATGGAAAAAGCAGCTGGGAGTGGAGGAGGGTGGGGAAGGCTGGATGTGTAACTGCAGGGCTGGGACTGGCCTCTGGCAGGCAAGAGGAGCTGGATGGGCTTCAGCTCCATCCAGGAGAGACAGCTGGCAGCAGAAAGCAGCCATGCTCATGATGGCTGAGCTCTTTGCAGAAACTGCCCTCCCCTCCACCCTCAGATTTGTTGCAGGGCTTCAGAGACTATCCAAGATGGCAACAGTTTCAGTAGGACAACTGCACTTCTACCAGGGTGACTTCTTAACTCTTCCAAGGTCCTCCTCTTGTATTACAGCAGTGGGTTGGGTTTGGTTTTGAGACACTCTTTCTCCACCCTGTAATTTTGGGCGACCTCTGCTCTATCTCAGGAGACAAGAGCACTGCTGATCCACTGTGGGTGCATTCACCTGACTTCCTGGGAAGATAAGAATACAGCCTGACCTGTTTAGCCTTACAGAATGAAAACCAAGAGGGATCCTTGATGCCAGCTACTGAACTGGAAAACTCTGGAGGGATGGAAATGCAGCAATAGCACAGGAACTAATTAATAAACTGGCCAAGAAAAAATGCTGGGTTAGAAAGTAGAGGAAGGTTCTTGGCTGCCTAAGTGCTGATGTTCTGAAGAAGCCAGCCAGTGGGAGTAGCAAGGACAAGCAAGTGAACCAGACTGGGGATGGAGTTTATGAGTTTGCCACAAGGATTAGGTGCTCTGGCTGCCTGTGACAGCCAGGGGCTGCCCTGCTAACCCTTCTTGTCCCAAGTCCTATTTTCTGTGTTTCACTGGTGGAAGAGCAAAGCTCAGCAAAACTGTAGTGTGTGCTACTGCAGAAATGGAGAGTAGTGACTAGGTAGGCAAAGGCCCATTTTCTGTGGTTTCTTTAGGAAATTTAGTCCTTTCAATTATTGGTAGGATCAGAGCTCGTGGTTGGCCAGACTAGCTTCACCTGCAGTAGGAGAGAGCTGCAGAGAGCAGCCTTGTGTTTAGAAGAGGGATAATCTCAAGTGTTATATATATTTTATATAAAGTTGGCTTTTCGCAAGATATGTGTTATAGTAAATAATGTTGTGGTAAGGATATAGAATATATAGAATGTAAGTTTTTAATTCTGCTTTTAGAAAAGTAGGTATAGTGGTAATAGCTGATGCAATATGCTTAAACTGTCTGTTTGGTTGAGATAACATTCAGCAAAAATGTAAAGAGGACCCTTCTATTGATGCACTACCTATCAACATCTACCACCTGAAGAAAGCACGGACCAAGGCCCAAACTGGACGCGATAAAAAGGACACAGCCACGAAACACGCATGCTCTAAAAAGGCGGACCCAAGGAGGGGCCATGTAAAACAGTTCCTAAAATATGGAAACTAGTTTATGAAATTTTATGAATATTCATATATTGATGTAACAGAAAGAGTATTTAACGAGCGACTCTGAAAAGGCAAAATGTGGACTTGGCTGAATGCCAAGTCACCCGGCCGGCCGTAACTGGCTTTTTTCTTATCTCCTAATTGTCTTAATTATTTTATTAAATATATTTCTTAAAATTTACTAAAAGGTGAACCTCGTTTTTCACAATTTGGGGGCTCTTGCCGGGATATACCTCGACCCTGAAACCCCAGGAATTCCAGAGCGAGGGAGGCGCCCCGCCTGGGTTTTTGGCGGCCCAAAACTTTGTTTTTCCTAGTGAGAATTGGGGATTGCAGGTAAACATCCGAAGAGACAAGCAAGGAGAAAGAAAAAGGCAAGTAAGGAAAAGGGAAAAGGCTCCCTAAAACTGCAGTATTTTTTTGCTCCGTAAAAACCTCGTGCACGAAGAACCTGAAAAAGAAAACGACTGTAAGTAACTTTCAGGGGAGCGGGTTAAAGGGGGTCTGCGTAGTGTGTGAATGAGACACTGGCTGGCTACTCCAGACTGGTGAAGCGAGTGGGAGCTTCTGAGGCTGCGTTTCCATTATCTCGCAAGAGAAATGGCCAGTAAGGAAGCGAAGTGAAAGAAAAAAAAGTGTGAAAGTGACCCCCGGGTGTTTTGGACGGGATCCCAGAGGAAAAAGGGGGTTGTAAAAAACCCCGGGTGGCTGGGACGGTCCGGGGAGGGTTTAGACCCTTCAGGGAGGGAGCCGATAGTTTTCCTATACAGTCCACTGGGAAAACGGGATATATATATATGCATATATAAAATAATAATAATAATAATAAAAGAAATAAAAATTGTGTAAGTGGGGTGAGGGAATGTATGTGTAATATAGAATGCTGAAGTAAAAAAAGGGAATTTTTGTGTTGAAAAAAACTGTGCATGCAACACATGGTACTGTACTACTAAGATAAAGAGTAAAGAGTTTCTGTGCCTCGGGGAGGAGGAAGGGAAAAAGGTGGTGTTCAGGCTGTTAGATAAAGAAAAGAGAGACCGAACAATAACTAGACAAAATCCTAAAAATGGGACAGAAACTTAGTAAGAATTGGAGTTTTGGAAAAAAGGAAAAAAAAGAGTTGCCAGCAGAAATACCCCAAGATAGCCCTTTAGGAGTTATGCTAGCAAATTGGGATCTGGATCCTAGTACAAAGAAAAAAGACAAAGTAAAAATGATTCAATACTGTATGATTGAATGGACAAAAAGAGAAATAAGATCTGACCATATTTATTGGCCCAGATATGGTTCTTTTGAAGGATGGATTTGTCAGGCTTTAAATATGTTTATAAATTCAAAAGAACCGCTTAATCCAGAAGAAAAAAAATATGCTGCCTGCTAGAAAGGAGACATGGACCCTATGGGGATAAGGATTTTTAAATTATCCGAAACCCCAAAGACAGAGAAAGAAGGGAAAAAAAGAGAAAAGGGCCTAGATGTATTAAAATTTTTGCCCCCACTAGCTCTGCCAGATGCCCCACAAGCCCCTATTGCCGCGCCGCTTTCTCCCCCAGCCCTGCTGCCCCCCCCAGCCAACCCCGTTTCCCTGCCGGCCGCCCCCCCGTATTCGGGCCCCCCGCCCGCCTTGGCCCCTGTCCCAGCGGCTGCCCCCCCGTACGCTGTTCCCGCACCGCTGGATGCCCAGCCGTCCACGGCACCTGTGTTTGCTCCGGGCCAGCCCTCATGGCCGGGGGTCGCTCCAATAGACATGTCGGGACATGTCCCAGCTTCGGTTCCGGCGGCATAGGCTGCAGCAGCTCTGCCAGAAACCCCGCCTGCCCCAGCCACGGGCACTTCAGCCACCCTTCTCCCGCCCAAGGCTGCTCCGCCTGTCCCGGCCCCAGCGGCTTTGCCCCCGAGAACTCCAGCGGTGCCGAGCGTAGACCACGTGCAAAAGATCCATGCCCCGATTTGGTTTCCGCCGGAAAACCCTGCCCTGTCGGCGGTTCCGGCAGTAGCCCCCGCTAACCCCCTCCCCTCCCGGGAGGACCCAGCCTCGGGGCGGACCCCTGTCCCCACTCCTCCCTCTCTGCCCGGCGCAGCCGCCCCTGCCTGTGCCACCGTCCCCATAGGAACGACACCTGCTACCGGCCAAGGGATTTCTCCTTTTAAAGGAGAAACACCACACCAACATAAGGATAAAAAACAGGAAAACTGGGATAGAGAGATTAATTTATTCCCATTACGAGAAGTCCCCATAGGAGGCGGGAGTACAGAATTTGTAAATGACCCTTTGACTTCTTCAGAAGTCAGGAGTTTTAAAAAGGAAATTAAAAGCTTATTGGAAGATCCTGTAGGTGTTTCAGAACAATTAGACCTCTTCTTAAGGCCAAATTTTTTTACTTGGGCAGAGTTACAATCAATTATGAAGATTATTTTTTCCCAAGAAGAAAGACAGATGATTAGAGCTGCTGGCATAAGGATTTGGGAAAGGGAAAACCCGCAGGGAGAACCAGGAGACCAAAAAATGCCAATAGAAACCCCAAATTGGAATCATAATGATGAGGCGGGACGGAGATCTATGAATGATTATCGTAACTTGATAATCAAAGGAATAAAAGAGGCTGTACCACGAAGGCAGAATGCCAAGAAAGCCTTTGAAGGACAGCAGAGAAAAGAGGAAACACCGACTGATTGGCTTGAGAGACTCAAAAAAAATATGAAACAATATTCTGGAATAGATCCTGAAACACCTGCTGGACAGGCTTTATTGAGAGTTAATTTTGTTACTCATGCCTGGCCAGATATTAGAAGAAAGCTGAAAAAAATGGAAGATTGGCATGAAAAATCATTAAATGATTTATTAAGGGAGGCCCAAAAGGTTTATGTTAAAAGAGATGAAGAAAAAGCCAAAGCAGAAGCTAAGATCATGGTAGCCATGATGCGAGAAAATAATCTCCAAAAAAGAACAAAGCCCCCAAGTACCACTCCTAGGTATTCAGGTAGTAAAGACAAGAAAAAGGGAAAAAACAGAGTCCATATACAAACAAAATCTCAAGAGCACTCTACGAATGTCTGTTTCTTTTGTGGGAAGAAGGGACATTACAAACGTGAGTGTCCCCATCGAAAAAAAGATCTGAAAATTTTCAGAGAGATAAACCAAGAAGAGGAATAGGGGAGTCATAGGCTCTATTTTTTAGGGGACAAATACCATCAAGAGCCTTTGATAACTTTAAAAGTGGGTCCCCAAGAGGAGGAAATAAAATTTGTTGTAGATACAGGTGCCGAGAGAACATGCTTACTAAATGTTCCCACAAGTTATAGTGTAAGTAAAGACACTGTAAAGGTGTCAGGGGCAAAAGGAGAAAGTTTTACAGTTCCTGTTATTAAAGATGTGGTGATAGAAGGTGAAACTAGAATTTGGATAGGAGATGTCTTATTAGTCCCTGGGGCAGGTAGCAATTTATTAGGGAGAGATTTACAAGTAGAATTGGGAATAGGGGTCATACCACAAGAAGGGAAAATGACAGCTAAAATTTTAAAACTTGACCAAAAGGATGAAGATAAAATTAACAAAGAAGTCTGGGCTGGAAAAGGAAATAGGGGAGGATTGAACATAGACCCCATAAGGGTCACAATTGAAAGAGAAGAAAGTCCTATACGTGTACGTCAGTACCCGATATCCTTGGAAGGGCGAGAAGGCTTGAAGCCGGTAATAGAAGGACTAATAAAGGATGGGACATTAGAACCTTGTATGTCTCCTCATAATACCCCTATTCTACCAGTAAAGAAACCTGATGGGAATTATAGATTAGTACAAGACTTACGGGAGGTTAACAAAAGAACCCAGACCCGTTATCCCCTGGTACCCAATCCTTATACTCTTCTAAGTAAGGTCCCACCCCAGCATCAGTGGTTTAGTGTAGTGGATCTAAAAGATGCTTTTTGGGCGTGTCCACTAGCAGAGGGAAGCCGAAATATCTTTGCCTTTGAATGGGAAGATCCACATACTGGAAAGAAGCAGCAATTAAGATGGACTAGATTGCCACAAGGTTTTTCTGAGTCTCCCAACTTATTCGGACAGGCTTTAGAAACAATATTACAAACTTTCCCTACTCCTCCTGGAATTCAAATTATACAATATGTAGATGATCTCTTATTATCAGAAGAAGTTAAAGCTGAAGTTAGGGAAGCTACCATAAAACTTTTGAATTTTCTTGGGGAAAAAGGATTAAGAGTATCAAAAGGGAAACTGCAATTTGTAGAATCTGAAGTGAAATATCTTAGACACTTAATAAGCAAAAGTAGCCGAAAATTAAACCCTAACAGGATTGCAAGAATTTTATCCCTCCCTCCGCCTTCTTCAAAGAAGGAAATAAGAAAACTACTTGAATTATTGGGATATTGCAAATTATGGATTGAAGGATATACACAAGCAGTAAAATTTTTATATGGAAAACTGACAGAGGGAGATAATATAAAGTGGACCAAAGAAGATGATGATAAATTAGAAAAATTAAAGTTGAAACTAGCCTCAGTGCCAGCCTTGAGCTTACCCTCATTAGAAAAACCTTTTCATTTGTATGTAAATGTAGAAAGTGGAGTAGCCCATGGAGTCCTAGTTCAAGAGTGAGGAGGAGTGAAAAGACCAATAGCTTATCTATCAAAGATGTTGGACCCAGTGAGCCACGACTGGCCGGTGTGTATTCAAGCTATAGCAGCTACTGCAATCCTAGTAGAAGAGAGCCGTAAGCTTACTTTTGGAAGTAAACTAGTTGTGTGTACACCTCATGCGATTCGAAGTATATTAAACCAGAAGGCAGAAAAATGGTTAACAGACTCTAGGATGTTGAAATATGAAGCAATCCTGATAGATAGTGATGATCTGATATTAGAAGTAAACAAGAGTTTAAATCCAGCACAATTTTTATATGAAGAACCAAAAAGTGACTTAACACATAATTGTTTAGAAATTATCCAGTACCAAACTAAGGTACGGAAAGATCTCGAAGAGCAAGCCCTTTTAGAAGAGGAAATAATACATGTGGATGGTTCTTCCAAGTGTATACAAAGGAAAAGAATGTCAGAGTATGCTGTAGTGAATGGGAAAAATATGCAAACCATTGAAAAAGGAAAGTTACCTTCAAACTGGTCAGCCCAAGCTTGTGAATTATACGCTCTAAAAAGAGCACTAGAATATTTGGCACATAAAAAAGGAACTATATATACTGATTCAAAATATGCCTTTGGAGTAGTACACACTTTTGGAAAAATTTGGGAAGAAAGGGGATTACTCAATTCAAAAGGAAGAGGGTTGATACATGAGAGCCTTATTTTAGAAGTCCTAAAAGCACTAAAATTGCCTGAAGAAATAGCTGTGGTACACATCAAAGGGCATCAAAAGGGAATGACCCCAGAAATAAGGGGAAATAATCTGGCAGATCAAAAAGCAAAAGATGCAGCAGAGAATGGGACCAAAAAGGTTAAACTAATTCTGACTTCAAATGAGGAGGAGTTGGAAACTCCAAAATTCAGTAAAGCAGAAGAAGAAGAATTAAGAAAAATAGGGGGGAAGTCAAATGAATCAGGGAGATGGAAACTTCCTGATGGGAGGCAGTTACTTAATAAGCCACTCACTAAGAAAATATTAGAAAACATGCATCAAAAAACACACTGGGGTACTCAAGCTTTGTGTGATCACTTTCTAAGGAATTATGAGTGTATTGGGATTTTTGGATTGGCAAAACAAGTAACTGAAAGATGTATAATTTGCCAGAAGGTAAATAAAAAGGTAATGAGAAAAACAACACTAGGAGGTCGAAAGTTAGCTCTCCGACCATTTCAAAATATTCAAGTGGATTTTACTGAACTTCCTCAGATACAAAGATGGAAGTTTTTATTAGTAATAACAGACCACCTGACTCATTGGGTAGAGGCTATTCCCACGGTCAAAGCCACCGCCAATGTAGTATGTAAAACCCTTTTGGAACAAATTATTCCCAGGTATGGAATGGTTAATAGGATAGACTCAGACAGAAGAACACATTTCACATCAAAAGTCTTACAGCAAATAGTTCAAACCTTGGAAATAAAATGGGAATTACACACCCCATAGCATCCACAAAGTTCAGGTAGGGTAGAGAGGATGAACCAAACTCTAAAGAGAACCTTAACAAAATTAGTAATTGAAACCCAAATGTCATAGGTAAAATGCCTACCTTTGGCTTTACTGAGAATTCGCACACAACCCAAGTCAGACTTGGGAGTGTCACCTTATGAAATGATGTTTGGATTACCCTTTCTGACCACCAAACATAAAACAGCCACATATGATATAGGAGAAATGAGTGTTAAGCAATATGTAAATACAATTGCAAAAACCCTTGAAGATCTGCGATTGAAAGGGATACTCCCTCAAACTGCACCTTTAGACTTTAAAATCCATAATATTCATCCAGAGAAGTGGGTACTAGTTAAAACTTAGAAAGAACAATCTTTAACTCCACAATGGGAAGGTCCTTTTCAAGTACTACTGACAACTGAGGCTGCGGTCCGGACCAGAAAACGAGAGTAGATCCACGCCAGCAGGATCAAAGGACCCGTAAAAGAACCGAAGGAATGGACTATAACATCTAAACCGGGTGATACTAAACTGACTCTTAAAAGAGGACTGAGTAATAATGAACTGGGGAGAACCTAAATAACCCAAGAAATATATAAGAATCATACCTAATTGGGAAATAAGGGCAAACTTATATCAGTAGTTTCAAGCCCTGCCTGGAAGAACTCCAAAATATCTCCATTATTCTCCCCATAGGGAAACACTTCCACGTCAAACAGAAAGATTAGGACTGTTTTTGGTCAGAAGATTCTCATATTCTCTCCTTAAGACTTATACACAAAAAAAGAGGAGTTAATACTCTCATCAGAACAAAAGTTCTATAACCTGCCGAATTCATCCCAATACTGAACATGCTAGCTGAGTTAAAAATAAAATTTGGTATTGTAAATTCATAAAATAACACACCTATTGTATAAAGTGTTAAAAGACAAATTTATTCCCCATCCTGGTTAAACCACTAAGAGCTAAAATAGTAACTTTACTTTGTGTATGAGAATTACTAGCGACTGCTAAGTGGGAAAATACCTGAGGAACAGTAGGTCAAAGACAATTTGCCCGGAAATTGGCAAAAAGGAAGTGACAAAGAAATAGAGGGCAAGACTGGGTTGGCCGCTGTACTTGCCACCAAAAAGATCATCTACTCCTACTGTGGGTTGCAACCCCATAGGCATAGAGGGTGGAGGTATAAGCCATACCAAACCTCTGTCATTCCTTCTTCTGTCACTCATTCTTTGTCTTTTCCCTTATGGGATATCGGCAAAGCCATGCCACAGATGCTATCAAAGGTTATACATAGAAAAACACCGAAGTTCCTTCCTTATTACACATTCCCATATCAACAGTCACTGCTATAACCCATCCAAATTAGATAGTTGTACTCATAATGGGAAAAAATATTAAATTGTGGAAAACTTGAGAACAAGTGGTGACAGGTTGGGAAATAAATGTCCAAAAGGAGAAAGATGGATTTGTTTTACATATGCTGTTGGGAGTAAGGTCCAAAATTTAGTAAAAGAACAACTAGTAAACAAAAAGACAAAGCCAGCACAGCAATCAAAATCGGTACAAATCTCACTCCAGAATTTGTATACAAAACTGGACCAGCAATTAGAAAAAGAAATGGATATCTTAAGACAAAGGAAAAATCTGTTTGTGGAACTAAAAGAAAGAATAAGCAAAGAACTTAACATAACCAACTGCTAAGTCTGTGGAGGAGCTTTGATGTCAGAGGAATGGCCATAGAAAGGCAGTAGCTTAGGCCCAGTTGAACTCCTTAAGTGGAACCAGACAAATACAAAAGGGGAAAACCGACCAGAAGGGTGGATTCTAAGCTCAACAGTAATAGGTGAAAAATGTCTCTGGCGCGATGGGAAAAATTTTCTTAATGAAGTGGGAAACACTCCCTGTAAAAGATATAAGGTAAGCAATGGAACTTTTACTTGGTGGATACCAGAGAAACCAACTAAGTATTGGACTAAAAAGAAAACAAAGGGGGAAAATTGTAAATATAATAAAGTAAATGAACTTTTTCAATGTAATGACACAAGAAAAAATCCCTATTTTGGGATCCCAAAAGTATCCAAATTTTGGGAGAATATAAATCAACAGAAAAAAGATTATTGGAAGGCACCAGATGGCTTATTTTGGATATGTGGAAAGAGAGCATACCCAAGACTCCCCTCTAGGTGGAAAGGGAGCTGCACTTTGGGAATTATACAACCAAAATTCTTTCTTTTACCAGAACCAAAGGGAAATCAATTAGGGATACCAGTTTATGAGGACTTAAAAAGAAATAAAAGGGATGTAATTGAAAGATTCCAAAAATGGGGGGATGATGAATGGCCCCCTAAACGCATATTGGAAACATATGGGCCAGCCACCTGGGCACAAGATAGGAGTTGGGGATATCGAACCCCAATTTACATGCTAAACCGCATCATAAGACTCCAAGCTGTTGTAGAAATAATAACAAATAAAACCGGGCAAGCATTGGAATTAATATCAAGTCAACAACGCCAAACAAGGGCCGCAGTATATCAAAATAAGCTAGCTTTAGATTATTTACTAGCTGAAGAAGAAGGTGTTTGTGAAAAATTTAATACATCAGATTGTTGTTTGAAAATAGATGACAACGGAGATGCTGTTCTAGATATAGTCAATGATATCAGAAAAGTAGCTCATGTGCCAGTCCAAAAGTGGGAATCAATGCTAAAAAGCAGCTGGTAGGATAATTTACTAAGAATAGAGTGGTGGAAAAAACTAGGATTTTTTCTCTTATGTGCTACTGCTAGCCTGATATTCCTTCCTTGTTTAATTCCCTGTTTTATTCGGCTGATTACAAATGTAGTTCAAGGCATGCAAGTGGTAACAGTACCTACAGACTCAAAATTGACCACATCCAAAACAGCTCAAAAGATTATGGTGTTAAAGAAGCAAAATGATGTAATAAACCCCTTTGAAGAAGCAAAATTGATCTATGAAAAAAATGAACAAATAATGGAAGCTAAAAAACAAGAAATATGGCTCAAGCCAAATGAATTATAAAGAGAAAAGGGGAGGAATTGTTATATATATTTTATATAAAGTTGGCTTTTCGCAAGATATGTGTTATAGTAAATAATGTTGTGGTAAGGATATAGAATATATAGAATGTAAGTTTTTAATTCTGCTTTTAGAAAAGTAGGTATAGTAGTAATAGCTGATGCAATATGCTTAAACTGTCTGTTTGGTTGAGATAACATTCAGCAAAAATGTAAAGAGGACCCTTCTATTGATGCACTACCTATCAACATCTACCACCTGAAGAAAGCACGGACCAAGGCCCAAACTGGACGCGATAAAAAGGACACAGCCACGAAACACGCATGCTCTAAAAAGGCGGACCCAAGGAGAGGCCATGTAAAACAGTTCCTAAAATATGGAAACTAGTTTATGAAATTTTATGAATATTCATATATTGATGTAACAGAAAGAGTATTTAACGAGCGACTCTGAAAAGGCAAAATGTGGACTTGGCTGAATGCCAAGTCACCCGGCCGGCCGTAACTAGCTTTTTTCTTATCTCCTAATTGTCTTAATTATTTTATTAAATATATTTCTTAAAATTTACTAAAAGGTGAACCTCGTTTTTCACACAAGGAAGGCTCTGGAAGGAACACACTTGTGCAAGCAGTACTTCTAGAATTCTCCCAGGGGGTGATAAATGAACATCTCCAGTGAATGGTTAGATTTAATGAAAGCAAGGCTAGAAAGGGTATTAAAGAGTCACCCATTCCTTTTCCAAGAGCACAGCAGGTGAGGGATACCTGCCCCATTAACACAGATGTTGATCCAGCCTGCTTTGAAAGTGCTCCAGATGTGTTGATTTCCAAGGTGACCTATCCCAGTGCTTCAACAACCCCATTCTAACAGCTACAAGTGCTTTTGCTGATACTTAATAAAAAAAAAGTCCCTGCTGCAATTTTAGCCTGTTATTCTTATCCTCTCCACGTGGGAGAGAAGAGATTATTTCCTTCCTCTTTGCTACAGTTGTTTACATTTTTGAGGACTGTTATCATGTCTCTGTTCAGTCTTCTCCGTATTTAAGAAAACAAAAATTCTTTTGCCATCTCCTCATAGGTTATATTTCATAGGTCTCTGAGTGCTGTTGTTGCTATCTGAACTCTTTCCTGTTAAATTATCATAGAGTTTGGGGCTGTTGGGAGTCTGCATTAACACAGGTGAAAATGCTCATAGGAGTGCAAGTGGGAGAAATAATAGAGGAGTAATCTTCTGTGTATTTGGATTGATAATGGGAGTCCAGGACAGAGACTGTAATTTTTGGGGTCTGACTGGGTAGTAGTTTTCTGTTTGTCCTTGAGAAAAAAATCACTATTTTCCTCCAGAAGGCCAGGACAGATTCTAGACAGGAAAAATTCTTTTAACACTCCTTAAC
This sequence comes from Zosterops lateralis, assembly GCF_965231275.1. NCBI lineage: Eukaryota > Metazoa > Chordata > Aves > Passeriformes > Zosteropidae > Zosterops > Zosterops lateralis. The sequence goes on from NC_139765.1 coordinate 600,855, forward strand.
TTCTTAAAATGTTGTGGTAAACCACAGTGAGAGTGAGAATAAAGGTGGATCAGGTTGTAAGGAGTCCAAGGTCACCTCCTGAAGCTCACATAACTAACTATTGATGATTCCCAGAAATCCTAGCACCCCAGCCTTGCTTTGTCTGACAAAAGAAGGATTCGTCCCATTTGGAGAACAGTTTCTTAAGCCTCAGTGTTCTTTCCTGGTTGCTAAACTATTAGATTTTTCCTCCCTTAGTCAAAAATTTACACTTGAAATGTAGGTTAAGAATATTAATTAACCCTGGCAGAAGATATCACTCCAGAAACAGGGAGTTGAGTTTGACTACAGCCTGACTGGCAGTTTCTTGAGCTCTTGGAGAGCTTGAGTGGACAAATAACTCCCATGTCAACCCTTATCTTCAACACGGGAAGGTGTGAGAGGTTAGAAAAGGGTTATGTGCATTCCAGCACACACCCCCTCTCTTCAGCAGCTCAGCCACAGCCTACAGAAATTACAGGTTGCTTCATGCTCTCTTTTTGTCTCCTTAGCTTGAGACAGACTGATACTTGAAACTTTTTCGACACCAGTGGCTCAGGAGGCACACTGTGCCCCCCTGCACACAACCTCCCATTTCATCACTGTTAACATTGATGATCTTTTTAGTGAGCCATACTGCAGGTTTCATTCTGAGCTCTCAGTGATAACCAAAACATTTTCCATTTTACTTCTAAACCTCAAACTTGCTGACACCTAAACTTCCCTGGGGGTATTTCTACTGACCTCACTGCTTACGGCCTTGGTCTGTATCTGAGTTTGGCCTCAGCAGTGTTTCCCAGCCTTGCTGTGCCTGGCGGCTCTGAAAGCCATTTCCCAGGGTAAATCTTGGAAAACTCATCTAATTAAGAGTCCCTCTTACAAGCTCCTTTCACTTTTCTTCTGAAAGTCTCTGAATCTGGGCAAAATAAGACTCTTCCTCTCTTCCCCCTTTTTGCTTGAACAAAGTCTTCCCTGCCCCTGGCAGCAGATCTTCCCTGAGCACCTTTCACAGGCTGTGAGCAAACGCTGCTGCTCCCTGTGTGGCATTTCACCTGGGTGACATTTAAGCCAGCACCTAGAATTTGAAGCTGGAACACAACTGAGGGTGTTCACACAGACTAATTCCTAATATTCAGATCACTCTGATGTGCTTCAGCTGGGGGTGGAAACATTTTGAAAGCAGGGAGGGAATAAATCCTCTACAGTGAATAACTCCCAGATTCCTTCTCTTGCACCGTCCCTCCTTCCAGTGTTCACCCCCATCTCTCCACTCACAGGCAGAGACCTGACCCGGCAGTAAGCCCAGGGGTAAATCTGGAAATGGTGCGTTAATGGTATTCCCTCCTGCCACCTTTGTTTATTCCCATCCTGGTGCCACACATGAAATATAAAAGAAATCCTCAGCCTTGCTTACTCTCTCCCTTCCCCCATCTCCGCCCTCCTGACAAAGTTTCCAAATAAACCTTGAAAGCCACTATCAGTTGTAAAGCGTCTAATCAATGAAAGACACCGGAGTCAGTAATTTGAAACCCTTTGCCTCAAGATCTCCGAGTTTCTTGCTGAACTTCAGTCTGTAAGGTCAGGCATTCTCGCTGCTGTTTGGCTCGATGTTCATTGAATGCAAAGTCAAACAAGGGGCAGCCCTGAGTAGGTTATTCCTCTGTTTACAAAGCAAGCAGCTTACTGACTCCTGGCAAAGCAGAGTTTAAAAGGGCATCCTCACCTAAAGGGACACGGAGGAAAATAGGGCGAGATTCTGTACAGCATCACTCCCTGTGGAGCTGCTGCCTTGTCCCCGCAGTATTGATGAGCTGCAGACAACCGAAGCAGCAGCCACTGCAAGGCACTGGAAACGTCCTTTGCAAAGAAGTGTTTTAAAAGAAAAGCATGTAGGATAAATAAAGCCAGTGCCTCCTACAAAGCCCCTTTAAATCCACAAAAAGTCCCCTTGACTACAGCTAGCTTTGCAGCAGCCCTGAAGGGAGACGGGGAGATTCCATCAGGATTTGGAAGAGGAGGGAAGTTATTTCACAAGGTAAAATACGAGAACACTGGGATGAAATAAAGCCAGCAGCACCTGACAATTACAAACATAAAATTTACTAATGTTTTGGCATCATGTCTCCAGGAGAGAGGAAGAGCCATGTTTTTACAATGGTTGTAATTTGATGTGGTTTAGCTCTGAGAAGTGTACAGCAACCAGGCAAAATAATTGGTGGAAGGTGGGATTAGGAAATTCAATGCACTTATTGGATTTGTGTCTTGAATGTACTTTTGGGTTTTTCCTGCGGGGTTCCAAGGGCAAACAGAATTTTTCAGGCTCAAAGGTGGTATCTGTACAGACATTTATGCACACATTTTTCCTCCCTGCTAGAATCTCCCTGCAGCAAATGGGGACTGAGAGTGTTTAGAGTCCGGTGTCTTCAAACAATTTTGTCAACAAGCAGCTGGGATTTGTTTACATTTTAAAGTCAGCCTGTTTAGTTAAATTGCCAAGTGTTACAAGTGTTGTGGTTATGGCAATGCCTCAGGTCAGGATCAGAAATACAAAGTGCAATAATGTATATTATTCAGTAGGTTATGTTACTGAGGACAACCCACCCTGCAGTCAGTGGAAAGACTTTTTCTGTCTTTTAAGGGCTTAAGAGCAAACACATATTGATCCAGTAACTATGTGCAAAATATATATTTATTTGTGGTCAAACTCCATTTTTTGTGCTGCAAATTGCAAATCAAATACTTGTGCTTAATCTGGTTGGACGGGTATTTTACATTACTTGGTGCAGATGCAGGAGCAACTAAAGCCTTTCTGCTGTGCTTTGTCACTTCCTCAGCATTTGAGATATTTGTGAGAAGCTCTTTTAAAGACATTTTGCAGCAAATTTTCCCAGTGGAATGGAAGAATTTCAGGCCTGACAGTGAAAATCACTGGTCTGTACAGTTTTGATCCTGAATCAGACACAAGTATTTCACTGGGGTGGTTCCAAAGGCTTTGCTGGAATCCCTCTGATTTACACCCATATGAGATCAGCATTAGGCCCCAGTGTTTTCATTTTTCATTTGTTATTCTTGGCCCTAGTGTCCTTTTACCACTGTTGAATACAATGTTCCTAAAACACCAGATGTGCTTGTGAGATGAGGGAATGTGGCAAAAAAGTAGATTGCAGCGATTCACTAAACAAAACATGATCTTCTTTTGCTCTGTAGCCTGAATTCTGGGCTTTTACACCAGTATAACTGCATTTATTTCTACAGGACTGTTTCTGATTACCATTGGGAAATGAAGTTGTAAATCCTTCCTGCCCTAAGTACTTAACAGGATCATTGCATTATGCTCAGTATTAGCTTATACAATGACTGATGCTTAGTATTATTTTGTAAAAATTCTGGATTTCCAATCACTCTTATAATATTCCAATCACTATATTGCTGACTGGTTTCAAAGTATTATGGGCTTTAGTGCTCTTTCACTTCTTGCTTAGTGCTCATGTTAGGTGCTTGGAGATCTTAAGTAATATACAATTACACACAGTTCAGTTACCAGTTATCACATAGTTTATGCCAGTGAAAACTGGTGGGAGATCCAAATCTGGCCCAGCATCCAGACTCCTTTGATGTGGTAGGAAGAACAGGTTCAAATCTGCAGCGTGCTGGCCACTCCAATCTTAGACAGCAGAGCATTAACCAAAGTGCTGAGCTTTAGCTGCATGAGTAATGTGACCCAGCAACCCATCTGCTCCTCAGCCTGTACAGCCCAGCCCTGGGAGCACAGGGAACCTGGGAGTTCCTGGATCACTTTGTGCTTCAATATGAGACTTGGCTGCTACAGCCAGCTACTCACTAAGTCTTCTCTTTCAAAGGTCTGAGGCATCCTCACTGATTGTGGAAGTTACAGAGAATTGTTTTCTCATGCAGGCAGCAACAGTAAATTTCATACTTTAGAGTAATGCTTTGTTGTCAGTTAGACTGCAGTATGTTTGGAGCAGGGCATTTGATGTCAGAAATTCACCTCAAATTAATGGTGGTGCAAAAGATGCCAGCATCTTCTCCAGGGAGTCTCCTGCTGCTGCACCACTACATCACACTGAAATCTAGCAATGGGAGCAAGAGCAAACCTTTCCCTGTGTGTGCAGGAATAAAAGTATTGGTGTGTCTAAGTGTGTCCATTCCAGCTGGGCCTTGGGCTGCCAAGACAGGAGAGAGGAGGGAAAGGGGCTGTGCTTGATACCTTGATTGCCAGGGATCCATAACTGACTCATCCTCTGGCAGAAAGCAGAGCCCTTGTGGCAGACACCAACTGGTGGGATTACATCTCTACAGTCATCCATTATGTCTGTTTCTCTGGGCATGAGTTCTTCTTACAAGGTACTCAAAATGCAGGCAGGGTCAGCCCTTTTTCTCCTAAAAAATATTAGAAAATAGTGTTGGCAGCATCTCTCCCTGAGCCAATCTCCAACATGTTCTTTAGCAGGCAATGTTTTATATGGTGCTGCTTTAAGCTCAGAAGTAAAATCAAGGATTTAACTGATTGCGTCAGTTAAAATTCTGCTTCACTTTCTTTGTGAATTTCTTTGTTTCTCTCTGTCCAAAACTCCCTCGTAGTTTTATTAAGAACAAGATATCCAGTACTTTATGCTGAGATCCCTTGTGTAATACTTGCTCTCTGCCTAAAACACTGTGTCTCATCCCAGGGGTGGCTGAATTGCAATGATGAGCAAAGTGCTCTCTGTCTACAGTAAATAATCAGGTGGTGAACAGCATTAGGTGCTTGGAGATCTTTGCCCAGAGGACACAGCATCGAGTCAGTCCTTGGCAGGAGCACTGGGGGCTCTGGATGATGGGTAAAGTGAGGAGCCCAGGTATGTTGACAATCTAACAACATAAGCTGAAGATTTACAGTGACCTACTCTTTCTCCTCATATTCAATTTTGCAGGGTCACAAAAAAAAAAAAAATTACATTACTACATACCCTTGCATAAGTTAAAGATGTCAAAGACATTAAAAAAATCATCTCTGTGGACTTGAAAGTCCTTCCTGTTTTCACTCTTACCCCAGTGCATTTCACCTGGGGTCTGAGGGGTTTGTTCAAGGAATAAGACACTACATGGCACCTATGTTCATCTTTAAAAAATCCTACTACCGTGATGGTTCTGTGACACAGATTTTTTTTGGCAGATGACCAAATACCTCTCCTCCAGAAGTGCTCAGGGCTTGATCAAAACACACTGAAAGTAATGGAAAAAATTTCTGTCAGGTAGCCCCAGAACTTTGCTTGTGCAGTTTCAGATGTCTGCTCTCTATGCTGTAAATCCTCCACTCCAGCAGGTTAATTATGTATCAGTATTCAGTATTCCTTTATGAAGTGATTGGGGTGCTCCTCAAAGTAGTAAGCAAAGGAAAAATAAATGTTATTTATTTTTCAGTCCACCATCCCATGCTTAGTTCAGAGGGAATTTCATGTCTGGAGAAGTGTCAGGTTGATGGCCCAGGCGCAGGCAGCTCTCCTTTCATCTACAAACACTTACTCCAGCAGCAGAACAAAAGCCTTCTCCACGCTGATCCCTGACAGCACATCTTCAAACTGCACAGACTTCAAATGGCAGCCCCTTTAAGTCCTTGATCTGTCTGGCAGCCTCGGTAACAAAGGGGCAAATCTGTGATAGGGCTTTTTATGGCACACATCTCTAGCAGAAACTCAATTGGGAGTCTCAAATTGTCTCAGAGATCAGTGCTGCCTAATATTATTATGCACTGCTGTTCTAAAAATAGTTCTGATTAGATTATGATAGATAAAACCCCACAGAAATGGCTTAGAATGCTAACAGTTTATTTTGGAATAAACAGAATTTTTTCCTAGTGAAATCTATCATTATGCTAGAAAAAAAATATCCTCCCACAGGAATCTTTTTTTATGTGCCCATTAACTAATATGAAGAGTGGTTTGGTTTGTTATAACTTTTACCAAAAAAAAGCACCACCCATGCAGTGGAAGCCAAGAATTATGATAACAAAAGCATTTCTTACAAACTTCTCCAGTCTTGTGTAAATGCTGACCAGGATACTCAGTTTTACCAGGCATCTGTGGCTGCCCATCATGTAGGAGTCACCAGCTTACCTTGACCTAAGGCAAAAGAGAATCACAGTCTTTCCCAATATATAATCCATAGCAAGTTGAAAGCATTCTGGGGATTGTGGGTTAGCATGAAGATGCAACCATCTTTCTTCTGGATGCCTGAAACAGGATTCCAAAATCAACAATTTATAAATAACTAACTTCATCCTGACTCACTCGGGTTTTCTTCTTCTTCTCATTATAGTAGAATTACTGTTTGAAGAGTAGTTCTTCTTCTACTTCTAAACTGGTACAGAAAGGAAATTTTCCTGTCAGACAGCACCTGACATGTGAATGAAAACAGCATCCTTGGAAACTGGTATTTTATCCAGGTCACCTGCAGACAGAGGCTCTGAGCCTTCTCTGCCTGTTCCCTGCTTTGGAGCATCACCAGCAGATGTTTTCCCTCAGCACCCGGGGCTGCTGGCAGTGAGCATCCCGCAGTCAGGAAGGTGAAAATGGGGCGAAGAAAGCAGCACCAGCAGCTTGGATGGAAAGATGCTGATAGAAGGAAGTTCCTGTTCTTTACCATCACAGGACAGTCTTGCCTCCTGCCAGCTTATGATAATGAACACCACGGCACTCACCTGAGAGCATCTCAGTCTCAGACTTTTCCCCCATAATGAACCAAAGGCGAGGAACAATTCAACCCACCAAACAGGAGAAATCCCTGTCGTGCCTGTGCCCAGACAGACAGAGCCTGTTGTGTCCCCTGGGAACGGGCTGCCTTTGTGCCGGACCGTCTGTGTCCATCCCCCGCATCTCCTCTCCGCGATTTGCATCTCTCATCTGGGCCCCGTGCCCTTGGGCAAATTCCCAACACCTGTGCACTTGTCATTACGGGGCTGGAGCAGCTGCCGTGCCAGCTCCTGCGAGGGCCAGCACGGCCTGCTCCAGCAGCGGGCAGGGACAAAGGACAGCGTGTCCTTCCTTCTGCCGGCCCCGCCCGAAGCTGCACCTTCCAGCGGCCCCGGGCAGGGCAGGGCAGGGTGGGGACCCGGTACCCGGACAGGGACCGGCACAGGGAGCATCTCTCTTGTAAGAGCAGCTGTCACAATTAGTTTTGCTCTTGAAGCAACGGGAACAAAAAGAGAAATTCTACTCACATCACAAAGATTTTATTTTCGGAGTTTTTGGGTTTTTTTTGTCCGTGCCTTCCTGTGTCTGTCTGAGGTGCTCCTGTGTTCTTGCAAAACAGAGATCCAAAGGATAATAAAAACAACCAGAAAACTGAACCATAGAAATGTAAGGAAGCAATACAGAGCACAACGGAAAAAACAAATTGTGTTTCACACTCACAAATTCCCTCTCGGACTAACAGCTAGCCAGGAGTACTTTCAAGGAATAGGCAGAAAGAAATTAAATTAATTGCCATGACCCACAAGTACACATCATGTTGTAATTTATAGGTGACTAAAAACTGGCAAACAGCACAAGGACAGCCTAATTTTCCAAGGAAACTATATAGTAGTCAGGCCTTTGATTTTGAAAATGCTTTTTATGAGTTCTCTGCCCGGTGAGCTGCATGGATTTACTTCAGAGGGTTACTGAAAGCCTGAAAGCCTTTGAGCTTTGGACTGTCTGTACCAGAGTTCTGAAAACTTCTGATTGTTTCGAAGATCCATTTTGTTTGAAGTGTTTTGTGTGTTTTAACTGGTGCATACCTCTATATAATTTCTACTCTTTCCTCAGTTCTTCAGTACAATTTAGGAGCAACTCACAGAAGTCAGTGGTGCTTGTTGTAAAACCTGCCTCACTGAAACACTGCTTTTTTAAAAAAAGTTGTTTTTCCAGCAGCATCGGTATTTCCTCCTCCTCCCCAAACCACCTCACCTTTTTCCAGTCATCTATTCTTTCGACTATTATTTTAAGTACACCAGTAACAATATTGATGTAAGTTCAGTCCAGAGCGCTTAAAATAATAGCAAACCGCAGGCGAACCCTTTGGCTTCTTCTTTGTGCTCGGCGTGGAACTGTTAGCACAAAAGCTGATAGCTGATAATGAGCAACCCCACGGAGAAGGATGCTGGAACACTGAGCTGTTTTTGCGGGCTGATCCAAAGTATAAGGAAGTTAATGGATGGCTTTATACTTGGGGCTCCAAGATGATGGGCTGGTATCAGGTTTTAAGAGGATGGATAATAGGATAATTGTTCTGAACAGATAACTGCAATTTGCAGCTGGATGGATATAATGGGGCATTCATTCTAGAATGTTTTTACATGCCATAAAGCAATTTTTTTTTTTACTTTTTATAAAGCTATTTAGCAAGGAATTTAATACAAGAGAAAATTAATAATTTTGAAAGAGCTGAATTTCTTAACAGGGATGTCCTACCTGCACACCTGACAGCGAATCCATCACTGATTGAAAGAGCAGTTATACTCCAAATGGTTTCAGGTGGAGCACCGTGTGCTGCCTGTGTTACCTGCAGAATTATCTACAAAGACAAATACAAATATAACCAGAATGAGGAACGACCCCTATTTTAATAAGAAGTATCTATGGCCATTGTATTTGTAAAATATAGAATAACTGAAAATGAAGGTAATTTGATAACCTGATGGCAATAAGAGGCTCAGGTATTTAAGCCATTTCTGAAGCCAAAATGGCAAGGCTGAGCCCTGGCACTGCTGCAGCCTGTGCTCCCCTGCAGGCAGCCAAGAGGGGATCTCCAGCTGCAAGCCCAAGAGTCCAAGATAACAATCGCTTGGGAAGGTTTGTGCCAAGAAGTGTGGCTCCATTACTGCTCTCCCACTAATGCAAAGGATAATAGAATCACAAAGACAAGCTCTGGAAGGGGCCTCAGTAAGTCCTTTAATTGGTTTCCTGCCCGAAGGCAGAATGAGCTGTACTTATGCTATTTCTGGTAAATGGGAGTCTAACCTGTTCTCAAAGGTCTCCTCGGATGGAGGCTCAGAGCAGAGGACAGCTGGTGATGACACCCAAGGTGGGAAGGCAGGATGGAAAGGCAGGCAGAGGTGGAGAACCAGTTAACCAGGAGGAACTGGGTGCAAGAGCAAGAGAATGTGATAAAAAGAAGCAAAAAAGGGGGAAAATCTCAGCCATAGCATCTATAGGAAAAATCTAAAGAATGTGGAGCATAGGACACACAAGCCAGAGCAAGGCTGTTTGTCAGGAATTGAGGAAACCTGGAGTTCATACAAGAGGAAGCTAGGTAAGAGGAGGGCTTGTACAGCAGGAAAAGTGGAATCCTCACACATTTTATTATTTGATTTTTTAAATAACATTATTCTTCTTGTTACTTAGCCAACGATCCTGTGAACAGTCGTGCAATTGTTACCTTGAATTCTCTGCAGATACCCAGAGCACACCTGATGAATTGCTGTGATCTAGAGGTTGCTGTATCTGCCATATCCGTGAATAAGGGTCTCATTGTCAGCACTGAAGTGTTTCCATATAAAGGTGAGAGCACATCATAGTCAAGTGTGAAAGCCTGGCTAGAGACAAAGTTCTTTCCTGAACATCTAATGCTGCTGCTTGGAAGCTGCTGGACCATTAGGGAGAACTTCTTTCTAAGATAAAATATTTGATATATACATTTTTTAAAAGGAATTTGCATCTGAAAACAGTAGAGCAGAACCGGAAGAGGAGAGGAATGCAGAGCAAGGAGGAGGAAATGAAGGCTGAGCACTTCACTTGGTATAAATGAGCTTGCTGTCTGTGCTGGATGATCTGACCTTCCCCATTCCCAAGCTTCAGAGGGGCATCCTCAGGACCTGGTTTAGGTGCTGAATACCTCTCCAGCTTTGTTGTGGTTCAGCCAGTTGGGCTTATCACACCCAGGAGGGGAGAACAGGTAATTCTAGAGCAGAGGTTAAACAGGGGGTCCCATCAGGCTGTGGGGAGGATCCCTTTTGGCCTTTAAGGCCAAGTGTCCCACAGGTGTCCACAGGCAGTGGGTGACCCCGTTCTCAGCCCATACCTGACATGGAAATTTCCTCAGAAGAGCAAGTGCCACATCAGACACTTGCATCCCACCTAAGCAGTGCATAGGTGGCTCTGGAGAGCCATATGGCCTTGCTTAGAACAGGAGGCAGATGGAATTGGGCAGAGATTAAGCCTCCATAAAAAGAATTGAAGTTACAGCACACAGTATGTGGCTATTCATTATCACCAGACATATTGTCTTGACACTGATTGCATACAGGGGTGAAAATCTTTACAAGGTAGGAGAAATTGCACAGGTTTTACTTAGCAATATGCTTTTCAAACACACGTCAGCAGAAAGAGAGAAGCTACATTTTAGAGAAACCTTCTCTAAATCCCTTGCCCTAAAGGGACTGCAGCATTAACTGTGCAGAACTGTGATGCATTAGAGCTGCCCCAGGTGACAGAGTATGGCAGAAGCCTGATAATAATGCTTAAGGAACAGTACCATACTACATCATCAGCTCTAGGCCAAATCCCAGATTCCTTCATGGTGCAGTGGAGCCTGGGATGACACTGAGGAGCCCTGAGTAAGAAAGGAGGCTCTGGAATCTCTGTGCAGGGCTGGCTGTCCCACATGTGAGGGGCTCCCTGCACCAGAGCTGTGCTCTGCACAGACAGGATAATACTGGTGCCTTTGTGCAGGTAGGTTATGCTATGGAAAGGCAACCTCTGGCTCAGGTGTCAGGTGCTGAATACATTATATGAGTGCAGCAGAATTACATGATTGCTCAGGAGAATATCTCTGAAATCATAAAAAGCTTCAGCAATGAGGCAGGAACTCTAACAACTCTGAGGAAAATATTGCTTTCCTGCCTCTTCTCTGTGCAACACTGAAATGTCACAGCATGTTGGCCAGCAGGCAGCTACACCACAGCAGTTCAAGACCTTCTGTCCCTGTCTTTCCTAGAAAGTTTTAAATTAGCCAGCTGAAGACCATAATGCTGGCTTTTCCTAGTGTGAAAACAGAGCAAGTGCTCATTCTGGCCACCACAAACAAGGGGGTACCTGTTTGCAGAGAGCCAGGGCAAACCTGCAGTCCCTGCTGCTGAAACCCTGCCTGGATTCCACCCACACGACTTCGCTCGTGAGACAACTAATGGCTGCATGTATTGCTCTGAGGCCAAGTTTGAGGCAAGAGATTCCTTCTGTGTCTCCAGTGTTATTTTGGTATATTTTATTTGGCCCAGAATTTGGGAAAACAAAAGGGAGGTTTTCCGTAGGGAGTGGAATGAGGAGGCAGGAAGGGCTACCATATTTCTCCAGACGGAAACTCCTACAGTGTTAGAGTCCAGCACTGCTGCAAGTGTCAACAGATCAAATGTGATACAGGAGGCCCTCTGCCAACTCCTTGCTACTGCAGCAGCAAACTGGGAAGAAAGCAGGGACTATAATGCAGTACCACTGAGCGAGGTTCAGTCTGTGCTGCACAGGATGGAGCAGGAAGGAATCAGTGAGCACCTGGTCCTCTCTGTGCAGTGTGACATTGCCTTGGCCAGCAGGACAGGGCTGTTCAGGCCATCTGCTGAGTCAGGCAGGAGCTTCTGTGATAGGATCTTCATGGGTGCAGTTCTGGTCCCAGTTGCTGCCTCCCGAGAAAGACCCCAAAAATGAAGGTGCCTCCAGAGCACCGCACCACAAACTGTGCCCCTCGGTGCCAGTGGGTGTGATTCAGGCCAATAGCTGCTGAGGGCAACAGATTGAGCAGTAATTAGCTGCTGTTAGTCATCCTCTTCCCAAGTACGAGTGGGACAGCATTTGATTATTTCAACACAGTTGGATGTGGGAGGGAAGGTAGGCCTGGAAACATTTTCCTGACAGCATACTTCTCAGCTCTTTTAAAACACCTCTCATGTTGACACTCAGCACAGCGTTTCAAATAAAATGCTATTTCCTCTTGTAGAGCAGCAAGGAAAAAATGCTGTCACAGGTTTTATAACAAACATTAGGTAAGCAGCAATCATCCCCATTGTGCAATCTGGGATTCAGGTAGGAAAACAATCCATAGATGGCTAAGAGAGAAGTGCTGTGTGTCTCAATAACCTGAATGAGGAGTGAACTCCTCGAGGACCGCAGAGAAGGGACAGGGTTGAATGGGTTAGTGGGACAGTTTCACACAGCTAGGTGTGAAGAGCAGAAAGGCGTAGTTTTGAGACTGGAAGCTGAAAACTGTCTGAAGGAGATGTGAGTTATTTGTGTTCAGCTAAGTTCTTGTTTCTTTCTCATGACGCCACCAAAATGTGCTGTGGTCTGCCTACGGCAATTGCCTGTCCTTCTGGCAGGTCTGATCCAGTGTGTGTGTCACTGCTGATGCCTGTTTGTACTATAAAAAACCCAAAAACCTTATGAATGGGCTTCTAACCTTTTGGGGTTTTTTTCCTACCTGCTGCCTCAGTGGTTCATTTTTCCTCCTGAATTCACAACTCCCCAGAATTCTGAGAGCTGCCTTTCTCCTGCTTTGCTCTTGGGCAGACATATCAGAATTTCCTACTCAAATGTACCTCTCTCTAAAGGGCTTTGTGCTGGTCTTCTCCAAATCCTGCATGTACAGAACTCCTTTTGGAGGGAAGCATTTGGTGATCCTGAGCAAGTACAAGGTTCTCAAAACCCCCTGAGTAAATCTTTGAGTGGTAACAGAAGATTTGACAGGGAAAGCTCCCATATACAATTTTTGGCTTACTTTGGGAAGGATTAATGGGATTCAAACAAAAAGTAGTTAGGATTGTGTTAGGATTCCACCATTCCTAATATCATGTGTCCAGACTAAGAGTGTTCCCTGCACAAGTAGAGTCTATATTGTGTACTACAGGTAAATAAATACAGATAAATGCTGTCTGTCTGTTTATGATCTGCTTTTTTAAAGGCAAGAATATTTCTTTCTTACCAAGCAAACTTGAAAGAAAAAGGAATCAAGACAGCAAGCCTAACACACACTCTAAAACTGCTTAGTCCAACATTTAGAGCACATTGTTGTCAGCTTGCATTTTTAAAAACTCTGAACCAGCCAGCTGAGTTAGCTGAGCTGCTAATGAGCAGGTCAGAAACCACACCACAGTGGTGGTTACTATTCTCCCCTGCACTGAGATCTCAGCAGCATTGATAAAATGATATGAACAGCTTAATATCCTGGCGTGGTGTACAGGTGCTACCAGTTCTACAGGCACTGGAGAGGGTGGATGTCTTGGCTTTGAAACAGGAGGGGTGGATGACCAAGAAAATGTCTATATTCAGGGTGGGTATTTTTTCTCAACCAAGTGTTTCCAATGATGCGTTTTACTGACAATGATGAAGTCATTAGTCTTAAAATCAGGGTGATGAGTTCTGTTTACAGCAGTAATTTTCATAAGTAAGTTTCATGTTCTAATGCATCTCTCATTTTGCATGTTTTAACAGAGTAGATTTTGAATGCTCTTCAGGGATTGTCACTGAAACAATATCAAGTAATACAGTATCAGCTTTGTCTTGTTGGGACATTATTCCACATTCAAATATATTCAGACTTGTTCATTTTTCCATTCAACAATTCACCCAAGTAGTTCTAATGTTACTTTCCTGTGTTACATTAACCTTCTCTGGGGTTTAATGCTTTAAATATTTATAGACTGTTGTAATGCCCAAATAATCACATTTCTAGTCCTCAGTACCTCCTGTATGGTAATAACACCTACATTTTAACAGAAATTAGGCCTTTTAAATTAATGTAGTTAAATTAACAGAAATTAGTCCCTTAAGGAGGTAAATCACTGCATAGTGATTGGTCTTCTTTTGGTTGGGTTTTGTTGGTTTTAATTGAGTGTCAATACATGATCAGTCACACGGGATGTTACATGTCTGGTAGAGGGAGGGGATACAAAAGATTCAGATCCAAGGAACAATCATAATTTTTCTGATGTGTCTGACAACATAATGATGTTTGAATTCTGGACAAAGAAACAAACATACGCTACAATTTTTTTTACAGTTAGGAAGAAAGCTCGTGCAGATGTTGAGCACAGAATTTACACAAACTCAGGCATTTGTGTGATTTGTGCCTCATGCTATCTTGGGCTGCTGCCAAAAGTGTAAGCTGCTCAGCGACTGCTTGTTTCCCCTGAGATTGAATATTCTCTGTAATGCAAGATGTTTTTAAAAAGTCATTTGCTCACTGTGATATTAGAAGTCCTAATGAGTGGATCTATATTTCCTTCTGAGTTTTCTGCTGGAAAATCCTGGCAAACCTTGTAATGAATGTTGTGTAATCTTTATCACTTGTTTGTGGATCTAATTTTAGGTACTGGTGTTTGAATTGGGGGATTTTTACTATTTTAAGAGAGACTAGAATTATTTGCCCTTCTATGACCAGATTGTTTTGAAGCTGAAGCGATGTACCTGTAAATGAAGTAATCACCAAGAGCCTGATCCTCCAGACACTTGCTGCTGTGTGCAGTGTAAATGTCAATGGACTGTTCATAGGCCTGAGTGCTGTTTCCCAGCTGTAGTGTTTGCAGGTTTGGGTCCTGACAATGCAGTTTGTGTGCCTGTCTCCAGCACAGTGGGAAGGAGAAGGTGCTGGGAGCAAACAGCTCATGGGTCAGGTTCCAGACACCCAGGGAAACTGAGCATCCCAAAGTGGATGGAGTGAACTACAGGGCATTACTCTGACTCATCCAAAAGCTTTAATAATTTCTCCTTTATACTGGTAGAGCTGTAGAATATCTGCCTCCCTTATCTTGGTGTAGCTGCAAGTTTTGCAGCCATGACTGTATCCAAACATACCTGAGGCTTTGTCCTACCTGCCTGGGGCACTCGAGGAGTTGTCTGAGCAGGAAGGCATTGGCCCTGCTGTACTTCATGTCTGGTTTTCCTGTGACATAAAACACACATTCATGTGTCCCCAGAAGGCAATGCCTCTGCTTTCCAGCTATCAGGGGCAGTTAATAGTTTGTGGACCAGAAGGGGAAGCTGCTTTCAGAAAATGAGAATATGAAACAGAAACATTTTAGAAGACTGATGTTTCAGGATTGAAACAGCAGGACCATCATATTGGTATCAGAGGCAGATAAAGTGAGCAAGCTCAGAGAAAGACATTAAAATAGAGGTGTCTCAAATATGTACACACACACATATATATATATGTAATTTAAATACTTTTGAAAACATTTTGTTATATCTTAAAGGCAGCTGAACTATTGATTTCCATTCTGCTGTATTTGTGGCTACTTGATGAGTCCTTATGTATCTCAGTTGGGAGAGGCTGATGCTTTGGGATGG
This sequence comes from Zosterops lateralis, assembly GCF_965231275.1. Lineage (NCBI taxonomy): Eukaryota > Metazoa > Chordata > Aves > Passeriformes > Zosteropidae > Zosterops > Zosterops lateralis. The sequence continues at coordinate 616,187 of NC_139765.1, forward strand.
AGTCAGTCATTAACTGTTTGTGACATTAACTGTTTGTAACTCTTTGCACATGGTTGGCCACGTTTAGTTGTACTGAAGGCATGAAAAGGAAAGAAAGAACTTTCCCAGTTATCAAATACACTCAGATCACTCTCCCTTCTCACCTGAAACCTGAGGACACTCATCAACCACCCAAGGTCTCTGAGAAACATGAAGGAGATTCCTTGGAGTGTTTCACTCAAGATCAAGCACAGCAGAAGATCTAGTGCTATCTGCAAAGGCAGCTCCAGCTCCTTGATTCTCTTCCCAGTCTTGGACACAGATCTGAGCAACATGAGAGCTGCTGTGACCTGTGTCATCTGGCAGTGGCCCTCAAGAGCTTGTTTACCCTGGAGAGTTTTTCATCGGGTTATAATTACACCACTGAAACTCCCTGAGAGGGAGAACTCTGCAGGTGGGGAGCAGGGCTCATTCAGGTACAGACCTTTGTCAGTTTTATACCAGTGTGCTTATGGTGTCAGTAAAGCCTTCAATCCAGCAGGCCATGCCTCAGCTGTGGGGTGGCAGCATGCGTTGAGTTCCAGCTCTGTGCCTCTGCTCCGGGCCCTGGCAGGCTGCAAGAGGAGCCAGCTGCCCAGGGCTGGGAGTGAACAGCTCTGGAACGTGCACAGCTTGCCAGTCACTCCTCACACTGACTATTTGGCGAGGAGAGAAGTGGTCTGAGGAGGTCACTACAGGTTTTTATTGCCCCCTTCAGCCAAATGATCCCGTGTGCCTTTTCCCCTTCAGGAGTCCTGCCTTGTCAGGGGCTCTGTTCTGTAAGGTGTTGAGCCCCACTGTGAGGGTGAGGGTCTCTCTCCCCAGTGTCAATGGCCATGGAGAACACTCTTCATCCTTTGGGAATGTCCAAATTGTTTCAGAAGTGGGAAGCACCTTCCAGTACTGGATCTGGCAGAAATGGCACCAGAGCAGACAAATGTTTTGCATTTGGACCAGACTGTGCTTTTGAAGGACATGAGGAAGTTCATTATGCTGGGTATGAGCCTGCTCCTGCTTTGACTGAAGTGAGTAGTATTTTATTTTTGTGCTTTGATGTAGAGAGGAGCAGGACTGGACCTGCTGTGAGAGTGATTGATTTTCATCAGGTTGTGAGTGGTGAGCAGAAAGCAGGGCAGGGTGAGTGCTGCACAGCATCAGTCAGTTGCAAACCCAGCATCACCATCTTCTTCACACTTCCCTCCACCCACCTGCATCAAACAGCTCCTCTTCATTAAAGCTGTGCCCCTGCCTCTGTGCTTGCTTTAGAAGTGTTATGACACTGCTGTGAAGCACAGAATTCCCTAAAGCCTCAGAGAGAAAAGATAAATGAGGCATCCTGAGCAATTGACTAAAGACACAAAAAAGGGAAGAACACGATGCTGATTTCAGCAAATATCTCTGCTTCCACAACACTTACTCACTGTTTGACTACTCCATAAACTCGTTATATAAGGAAACATCTCAAGAATAGCCATGAAGATGATGAAGAAAGAATGAGCCATGTTTTTCCTCTGCTCCCAGTAGGACCAATGTTGAATTTGGCCACAGCACCTACCACTATGGCTTGATACAGTTTGAAATATAGATGAGCATGAACAATAACTGAATCTCATCTCTGATAAAATTCAGCATTTGAGTTATTTTAAATGTTCTTCTATCATGTTCTTGTTGTTCAAATTGATCTGGATGGATTATGCCTGGAGAATGTACATAGATAAATATGCTAATAATAAATACATTGATTGATTAGCTACAATCAGGGAAATTAGCTACAAACAGGGAGCCAGCAGCACAGCCTACAATGAACCCTAGAGGTTACTAATATAGTGGAGTTGTGTTTTGTTCCTTCAAAAACCAGGTAAGAAAACAGTGATACATCCCTCTGCTGTCTCTCTCACTGGTTTATTTTCACACACTTGGAATCCAATTGTTAATGTAGCTCAAGGGAATAGTGAAAAAAAGGAAAGAAAAGGGTTGTGCTTTCTATTCTAGCAGCTAGGATGGGGGTGGATGGGTGGGTGAAGGGGAAACGTGTGTTTCAATCTGATGAAGAAGCACATGCTCTGCTCCAGTTTGATGGTGCAGGGTTGGTGACATTTTCTCAAGCAATAAATGCCACATAATTCATCATTCCTGGATTTAGCCCTTCTTATGCAGTCTGGCTGCCTCTTTCAGTAGTGCTTCAGCTACAGCTCAGACTTTGCTCAGGTGCTTAGGCTGCATGTGGACCTTTCTTCCTGCAGAACCTGCAGAATCTGTAAGCCAGGACAGCATAAGGAGGATGTTTGGTTTGAAGCCCTGTAAGACTTGCAGTTATTTCTCTGTCCCATTCCCATGGCTCCTGCTCAGGGAGGGAACACCCAGGTGCAGAGTTTGGGCAGGACTCACCATCCAATGCCACCCACTACTGATCCTGAAGCCTTAAACTGCCTACAGCTCCTAGAGATGGTTACAGTGATTTCATAACCAACCCAACTTCCAGAGCTACTTGTGAGTACAAAACCTCACTTAAAAAAAAAAAAAAAAAAAGAAACGAAAGCTCTTAGATTAAGTTTCCAATTAAGTTTGACTTGCTAGGGGAAAAAAACAAAGCGAAAGAGAATATCTGGCAAGTTAAACGCTCTCATTTCTCAAGCATGAGGTCTTGAAATATTTTATTTCACTTACTTTCAGCTTTAAGGAACAAGAGTGAACACTGTGGCAGAGGCCTACATTTAAGGAATGCCAAGGAAAAAGAAGAAACTTGTATTGTCACTGTTGTAACATGGCACCGTAGCTGCAATCTGGTAATGGGCAATAAAACTGAGATGAGTTTGCTTTGAAGAGCACTTAGGTTATGGAATAAAATCACATGCATCCAAATGATGGCATAGGCTCCTGGATTGCATAATGTATTGCATAAGAGCAAATAGAGAATAGCTGCTTCCCATTAGGCCTTTGTCACATGGACAGGTCATGGATGCCAACAGGGGGTGAAATTCCACCCGAGAAAACAAAACTGGAAAAAACCTTTTGATTCAGTCAACTTCCAAAATCACACTTCATTCAAAGTAATTTTTTAAACTCTTATTGTTCCAGCCAAGATGATTGCAGCTATAAAAGGCTTGACAGAAGGATATTTTTGTGATGTCAAGTGTAAGCCCTTTGGATTCAATCAAAAGATCGTTTAAGTCTCTTTGCCTGTAATTTCTCAAGTGTAGTCAGGCTCTTTCCTTCTGTGGATTTTTCTTACAGCAAAAGGCAAAAGAAGTATTTTTAATTGGTTGAGGAGCTCTGGCACTGAAACTATTTTAATTAATTGTTTCTAAACATAGAATACATATAGAATTTACTTCAGGCTTATTAAATCTTGCTGCAATACTGAAATTTTCCATTTAGCCTAAACAGAGTTTTACAGATTAAAAGAAATAAAACTGAAGGGAAAGCAAGCCCACACTCTTTATTACATTCATCTTTTTTTAGAATGACAAAATTAAATCAACACCCACATAAAATATAATTGCCAATATCATACCACTTCTTTTTTCAGAGCCAAAGAAGACAAAAATCCATCATTCCCACCTCCAGGTCAGCTGCTCAGCTCTTTTTTCCTGCCAGGATGATTGCTCTGCCTACCTCTGCCCAGAAGAGGAGCCAGTGAGGGGAGCCGGGTGTGAGGGACCCGACTGAGGACCAGCGTCCCTGGATTTCCACAGTGCTCAGGAATGTGCTGGATCAGGCACCGGGGAGGTGTCTTTGTACATAATTACCTCAATTTTTTAGTGGAAGACCGCCTCGGGCCCCCTGTGGCTATGCTGCAGTCTCTTCTGCAAAGCTTTCGCTTAATTAACTGAGGGAAAACATATTTAAGAGGAATGGGTGAAAGGCACTTGGGTGAGAAGGGGCTCTGAGGAGGGTCTCTGTGAGCCTCGTGGGTGCCTTTGGGGTGGGGGTTCCCAGTGCAGCCCATCCACCCCGTGTGGGAATGTGGGGATGTGCTGGGCACACACCTGGCACTGCCTGCCAACCCTCCTGCTGGTGCCAGGGGAATTCACCCACCAGCTCTGGGCCACAGCACACACAGGGATTTATGGATACATGGCTTTAGGTACACGGTGATGGAGTTACAGCAGTGTGGGATGGATTTACACAGCATGGGATGGAGCAAGGCTTGCTGTCCACCTCTGCTTGCTGTCCATTTGTGCAGCTCCCACCCAAGGGGTGCTAAAGGTGCAGTGGGCAGTGCAGGAAGGCACATCATCTGTGCTTTGGTGCAGATCCAGCACTGCTGGGAATGGCTCTGCACCGCCAGCTCCTGCTGGAGCTCCTGCTACTGTGTCTTTATTGCTCTTAACAGTATAAAGGCAGCAGGGATACACCTGCTGCTGCTACAAAGGAATTGTCTCTGCTGCCCAGACACGCACAGAGAGCTGCAGTCACCCAGCCCTGCTCGGGATCTGAGGAGCTGCTGCTGGTCGTGGCAGTGGGAAGGGATGAGCAGATTGAATTAGGAGTTAATCAGTTTCGATCCAGCCACTCTGCTGCTAATCAAATCCCCCTGGTCAGCTCAGCCCTAGTTCAGAGCGTGCCTGCTCTCGGTGCCAGGGCAGTTTGAGTGGCACCCTGACAAACACACAAACCAAATCCACTAAGCCAGGCAGAAATCTTCACTGTAGAGCTGTAAAACTAAACACTTCTTGTCCTCTTTGAGAAGACCGTACCATTATTTTGATTGTTGTTACAAAGGCTAAGAAGTAGGACAGAAGGATGTGTGGAAAACAGCAGTATGCTGATTACTGTGACAAGTTTTATTGGTGAGTAACACAAACACCTGAGAATTGCCCAGGTTGATGATTTGTGGCTGGCAGCTGTGGAGCTCTGAAAAGGCCACTCCTGCTTTTTGCAGAAGGAGTCAAGGCCTCACATCAGCAAGACACAACTTCCTCTAAACTGCTGGTTTAAAAGTAACTTCAAAAAGTATTTAAAACAACAGTGTGTTTGCTGGGAACATGTTACTTACTCAGGGAATTTTCTTAATTTTCTTTTTCTTCCTCAGTGTAATTTTTGCTTTGTAGCTGCCTGAAAGTCATGGCCCAAAATCCTGTACTCCTTCTTCAGTACATTCCAGCTGACTTCAAAAGGCTGCTGCCGTAAGAAGGAAAGTGCTTGGTTTTGGTTTATTGATACAAAAGAGGAACACGATATAAATAATTTAGATGACTCGTCTTTGCCAAGGCCTCGTTAACCTGGAAGTTCCCAATTCATGTCAGAGTTCACGTGGGCTCAGCTGCAGCAGCCACAGGCAGGGCTGGAGTGGCCACAAGATAACACTTGTGTTAAGGGCAGAGCCTGCAAATTCTCTTTCTTTGGAATAATGACATTTACAGAGCAGTTAATTGCATTTCAGGTCGCTTGGCCACTTAGGGCCTCTTCAGATGGCCTAAATGGAGGAAAACCCCAGCACTCGGCTACAGGAGTCATTGTTGCTCGTGATTTTAAAGAATTTTAGAGGCTGTTTGAAAACACGACCTGATTGCTGTCCCCAGCATCCTCACAAGGGGAAGTGGAGCAGCCGGCACTGATCTGTTCTATCTGTGACCTGTGACCCCAGGGGATGTCCCGGGCTGTGCCAGGGCAGGGTCAGGCCGGGAATCAGGGAAAGGTTTCCCCAGAGGGCAGCGGGCACAGCCCCAGCTGCCGGAGCTCCGGGAGGTTTGGACAAGGCTCGGGGGTGTCCCGGGCCGGGCCGGGAGCTGCACTCGGCGGTGCCCGGGGCCCTTCCAACTCGAGATATTCTGTGAAATATATTGATCTGCTTGTAGACACACATATAACACTATTTACATAAATACACGCATTCCAACCATTTACCGTGGGGGTGTAACACAGGACTTGAAGAAACGAGCAGCGCAAGAAGACGCGGTGCCTTTTGACCCGCCGGGCGGGTGGAGGAAGGTGAGACCGCGCAGGACGAGGTTCCCCCGAGCACAGGGGTCCCCCGACCCTGGGAGCACCCCGGGATCCTCCTTCGTTCATCGTCCATCCCTCCCCTCCATCCCGGGGACCCCCCGGGCGGCTCCCGGGGCGCGGCTGGGCCGCCGGGAACTACAGCTCCCGTGGTGCCCCGCGCGGCGGGCGCGGCCACCTCCCCGGGCGGCGGGGGGAGGGGACGGCGCGCGGCCGGGGCTCGGGCGGGGCGTGGCCGGCGGCGCGGTCCCTCCTCCCCCCAGGACCGTGTGTCGGTTCGGGCTCCCGCCGTCGCCATTTAGCGCCGAGGCGTCGCCGGGCGGCCGCGCTGGGTCCTGCCCGCCGGGCGCCACCCGCTCTCGGCTCGGCGGCGGCCCCGCTCAGCGCAGCCCCGGGCAGCGGCGGCCGCGGGCAGCAGGAGCAGCAGCAGGAGGAGAAGAAGAAGAAGAGGGAGGAGGAGGAGGGTTTCCGGCTCGGCGCGAGGCGGCCGCGGCTGTTGGAGGGAGCGCGGCCGGGCCGCGCGGGCGGTGGCTGCGCCTGCCGGGCGGTGGAGAGGCCGCGGCCGCCATGGGCGCCCCGGTGAGGCGGGGCTGAGCCCCGGGACCCCCTCCCTGCCCCGGGCCTGCCGGGCCTCCGCCGCTCGGGGCGAGTGACTGAGCGCGGCCGCTCTTGGGCGTGCGGGCCTGCGCCCCGCTCCCTGCCCGCCTCCCGGCCCCTTCCCTTCCCCTCCCCGGCCCCGCTCGCTCTCACCGCCGGCGGGGCTCCGGCCTCTCCCCCGCTCGGGGCCTCCCTTCCCCGGAGCTCGGGCTTTCCTTTCCCTTCCCTCCCCGGCCGCCCCGTGTCCGCCCCCGGAGCTCCATGTCGGCCCCGCTGCCCGGCTCCCCGCCGCAGGATGGATGCAGACGCTGACCGGGGAGCCACCCCGCCGGCCCAGCCTCCCAGCTCCGCCGCCAGGAGCCCCCGGGACCCTCCTGTGTCGCGGCCGCAACGGCAGCGGCGGCCGGGCGCGCTCCCCGCTCAGTGACCGGCCCCTGCCTCCTCCCCGGGGCACCATGTCGGGGGACGGCAGCGGCCCCCCGAGCCCGCGCTTCCTGCTGCCGCCGCCGCCGCCGCCCAAGAACGGCTCCAGCTCGGACAGCTCCGTCGGGGACAAGCTGGGCGCCGCCGAGCACGGGCCGGCCGGCGCGGCGGGCGGCGGGCCGGGGAACGGAGGCCGCAGCGAGGAGTACCGGCGCCGCCGCCACACCATGGACAAGGACAGCCGGGGGGCGGCGGCCACCGAGCACCGCTTCTTCCGCCGGAGCGTCATCTGCGACTCCAACGCCACGGCCTTGGAGCTGCCCAGCCTGCAGCCCGCCGCGCCCCCGGGGCCCGTGTCGGGCGGCAGCGCCGCTCCCGCGGTGTTCCCGGCCGAGGCCGCGGGCCGGACCGCCTATCCCCCCGCGGGCACCGAGCCCGACGCGCCCGCGGCCGAGCCCGAGCCCGCCCCGCTGCCGCTGCAGGGCCGCGACACAGGAGAGCCCCCCGCGGGCAAGGACGCCGCCCCGGCGCTGCACAAGGAGGCCCGCGAGGAGGAGGAGGGCGAGGAGGCCGCCGCGCTGCCCCCCAGCAGCGCTGCCGGGGGGCTGTCCGCCGCCAGCCGCGAGTTCGAGGAGCGCCGGGCGCAGCAGGAGGACAGCGAGGAGCTGGAGACCAAGGCCGTGGGCATCTCCCCCGACGGCCGCTTCCTCAAGTTTGACATCGAGATCGGGAGAGGCTCCTTCAAGACGGTGTATAAAGGGCTGGATACTGACACCACCGTGGAGGTTGCCTGGTGCGAGCTGCAGGTAAAATAAATAAGAAATAGGGATTATCGCGGCACGGTCACTCTCCCAGGTGCTGGTCATTGTGCTCGAAGGGGATAAAACCCATCAGCTGAGCTCTGCTCGATTAGGAAAGAGCTACAGACCTTACCTGAGGCTCCTTTGGAAGGAAAGTGCATCCCTTCCGTAGTGTCAGTTTGCTTTTTAATTATTTTAAATACTCTGCTCTCTGAAGAGTCTTTTGGCTTTATCATCACACAGCGTGCTACAGTTGTGTTTCCTGTAGTGTCTTGTGTTTTCTGCCTCCAAAAGGCGGCCTGGAGGATTGTAACATCACTTGTGTGCAGCTTCAGGGAGGCCCAGGGAAGATGTGTGAGTGAATGTCGACTTGAGCTACTCTGAATGTTTCAATATTTGTTTAGCTGTTTTTGTTAAGAAAAAACGCGAAAGCATTAATTTCACAGATGTTTCCTAGGTAGTGGCAGTGTTTTCCTGTGGGATAGATAACTCTGGAATATTCACAAGTCATGCAGGGTATCACACCATTCAGTTCTGCAAAGCTCTATTCTCATTCCAACTTGCAGGGCTCATACTTGTTAACAGGGATGAGGAAAGAAAGAGATGATCTTCTCTCTGGAGCTTTAGAAAACGCCCTGAAGTTGAGCCTTCCGAGATGAGTGGTGGATTAAACGGGACTAACATGCTGCTCTTTTATCGAGTCTCTGAGCAGAGTCAGAGTTCTGCAGGAGCCCAGTCCGGGGTGGCAGGAACAGCCCCGGTCCTGCGAGTCAGAGCTTGTGGAGCACACGGGTTGCTGTGCAACAACCTGGAGAGAGGTGGGAAGAGCTTGGAGTACCAGGAACAAATACCCGGTGTGCTGCTTTGTTTCCAGAGCCTCGGAGTTGAGTGAGAAGGTTTAGTGTTGGGTTTTGGTGCAGTTCATAGAAGGGCTCGTGTGGCACGTTTTTATTATTGGTTGTGTTCCCATCCAATTTGGGGCAGACAAAAGAGCCTTGGGTGAAAATCCCAAAACTCTTTGTAGGGTTGTTAAGCAGTCAGTGGCTCACACATGATTGATTGCAGTGGCTGCACCAGAACTTTCTCACAAGCACTTGTATATCTGTTCCAGTCAAGCTGAGGGAATTTATTAAAAGATTTCTTAATTTGTATTCATATTTGCTCTTGGATGGTTGCTCAAGCATTCCACCAGTATCTCAGTTCATTATGTTGTTGCCATTATTCTGTGCTTACCAACTGTGGAGGAAAGCTTCCAGTTTTCTTTGTGACCCTTCAGCATGCCCTGCTCCTCCAAGTTAGCTACATACTTGCTGTGGTGGTCCTGTTTCAGCATTGATTTTAAATTAAAAGTGAAATGATCAAGTGTTGGCCTCTGCTGAAGCTTTGCTTATGCAGTTTGAACAGTGAGGAGATTAATAACCCATCAAAATTATATGGCTTTTATTTGAAATTTTAATATTTTCAATTTTCGAGTTGTGTGACTTTAATCTCTGTCTATTTTAATCTTCACACTTGCTGATCAGAAACTCACATCAGCTTGGCCTCAGTTGCTTTTCACTAGTGCTGCCTGTTGAAGTGTCTTCATCATCATTGTACCATGTGGACAGACTGGAGAAGCATCACCTTTGAAGGAATTTGATAGAGAATTTGATGGTGACTCATTTTTAGAGGGCATGTTGCTGGGCCTTCAATAGATTGGTGAATTTAATGAGTAGTATCAAAATTGACAAGTTGCAAAAAGCATGAATGGGAAATATTTGCAAGGGGAAATACTGGATGTGTTGCTCAGAGGGGGAGCTGCATTGCAGGAGTGCCTTGATTCCAAAGGCAGCATTGTTCCTCTCAGGAGACAGTGCAAAGTGACAGGTTTAAAATAGGAATGTACAGTTTATAGCTGTTAAAGTCTTTGCTGAAGGAGCTAGACTCTGCAGCTAGTACAATATTTTAAGATTAAGTCCTGTTTTATTGTCTGTGGCTAGAAAGAAAAGGAGGAACTTGGTATTTGTAGGGATGGTGGTTATATCCTCTTATATAGGAAAACGTAATTGCTGACGGGTTGACATTTGTTATGCATCATTTGTGTCAAAATGAAACCTGCATTCACAGAGATGGACTGAAACTTAGATGTTATTGGTTTTCCAGGATGCCACGGTTTGAGGATTGGTGAACCTTTAAAGCCTAATTATTTTATTAGGGAAATGTGATTGATTTTTTCCATGCTGTGTTACAGTAACCATCACTAACTGATGGCTGCTTGAATTATCTTGAAATGATGTTCCTCAGCAATAATAGTTTTTCTCTGTATTCCTGCTAGCAGGTGTAGGCACCTGAGGTGTCCCACCTGCCCAGAGTCTTCTGAACAACTCTACTGAAGGTTTTGTGCTGGTGTCTGGCAGAATGACTTTTTAATTCTGAATACTGCAACTATGCTTCATTTTTTGTATGTGCTTTGTAGCTATGAAGATCAAAACCTGAGATTATGACTATGCTTCCTTTCAGAGGAAGTTTAGATGCTGCTTATGAAATGCAGCTTGTGTTCCCAAGGTAGTGAAACTGTGGAGGATATTGCTCATGTCCTCAAGGCTTTTGAATTGCCTTGTAATTGAATTGCCCCTTCTGCTTGATAAATTGATCTGTGGAGGAAGTGGAAGGGGAATAGCTGCAATTCACTGGGTGACCTGCTGGTGTTCTTGGTATCTCCAGCAAGCCAAAGTCCTGGCCAACACTCTTTGTTTTTTCTGGATCTGTGGAAGATGAGTTAATTTTGTTGACTGTAACAAAAACCCAAGACAGGTGTGGCTGATGGACTATCCTAGTTTACCCTGTGGCCTGTCCATGTGAAGCAAGTTGTAAATGAACCTGCTTTAAAAGATTGTGTGCAGGTGTTTAAATGTGAAATACCTGCCCTGCTGTGAGTGTAGTGGAGCTGTGAGGAGCTCAGCAGCCCCTGCTTCATGCCAGTGCTCACTTCAGCTGCTGCAAGGAACTTGTCAGTGTAGTGCTGGCCTTCAAATGCTTTTATTCCCCTTGTATGTGTTCATCTCAGCTCTAGTTATTCTGAGTCAAGTGTGCCTCCTACTGTTGTCATTAGCACATCTCATAAATTGACTAAAATACTCGTTAGGGTTACTAATTAAAGGGTTTTTAAGTAGGTAGATGTTGACAAAAGTGGTCTTTGTAAATTATGTTTGAGCAGTGAGTTTGTCACCTCTGTGCAGTTCAGGTAACGTTGTGGCTAAAATGTGATGCCTTCCCCGATGCTTTAGGTGTGCAAAGTAATGCCAGAAGTAGCAAGTCATAGAGTTGGCTGCAAAAGCCAAATCTTAGTGCTGTTGTGTCATCCCTCTGAGTCCCTGTGAGTGGCTTTAAATCAAGATTGTCATTTAACTGCTGGTTTACAGAACTGTGCAGATTGGTGCATTCCCTTGCTGGACTGCAAAATCTTCTATCTAGAATTCTTGCTCTGGGTTATTCAAATTAATAGTTTTTCAAATAGGAATGTGCTTACTGGTGTGGAGGTGAATTTGGCTCCTTTGAACTCTTTGTCAGGCAGCCCAAGACTGAGCTCTCATTTGGGCAGTGTGCTCTGTAAAGGAAGCAGGATTTATAAACTGTTACCAGGAAGGTGTTTGCAGGGTTGGAACCACGATCCTGGTGACTGGTGTGTCTGGTGAGCTGTGTCCTGCTGTCCTGTGCTCTGACAGGGCTCCTGGGCACTCACACACAGCTCTGTGTCCTGTCCCTGTGCCCTGACAGGGCTCCTGGGCACTCACACACAGCTCTGTGTCCTGCTGTCCTGTGCTCTGACAGGGCTCCTGGGCACTCACACACAGCTCTGTGTCCTGTCCCTGTGCTCTGACAGGGCTCCTGGGCACTCACACACAGCTCTGTGTCCTGTCCCTGTGCTCTGACAGGGCTCCTGGGCACTCACACACAGCTCTGTGTCCTGCTGTCCTGTGCTCTGACAGGGCTCCTGGGCACTCACACACAGCTCTGTGTCCTGTCCCTGTGCTCTGACAGGGCTCCTGGGCACTCACACACAGCTCTGTGTCCTGTCCCTGTGCCCTGACAGGGCTCCTGGGCACTCACACACAGCTCTGTGTCCTGCTGTCCTGTGCTCTGACAGGGCTCCTGGGCACTCACACACAGCTCTGTGTCCTGTCCCTGTGCTCTGACAGGGCTCCTGGGCACTCACACACAGCTCTGTGTCCTGTCCCTGTGCTCTGACAGGGCTCCTGGGCACTCACACACAGCTCTGTGTCCTGTCCCTGTGCTCTGACAGGGCTCCTGGGCACTCACACACAGCTCTGTGTCCTGCTGTCCTGTGCTCTGACAGGGCTCCTGGGCACTCACACACAGCTCTGTGTCCTGTCCCTGTGCTCTGACAGGGCTCCTGGGCACTCACACACAGCTCTGTGTCCTGCTGTCCTGTGCTCTGACAGGGCTCCTGGGCACTCACACACAGCTCTGTGTCCTGTCCCTGTGCTCTGACAGGGCTCCTGGGCACTCACACACAGCTCTGTGTCCTGTCCCTGTGCTCTGACAGGGCTCCTGGGCACTCACACACAGCTCTGTGTCCTGTCCCTGTGCTCTGACAGGGCTCCTGGGCACTCACACACAGCTCTGTGTCCTGCTGTCCTGTGCTCTGACAGGGCTCCTGGGCACTCACACACAGCTCTGTGTCCTGTCCCTGTGCCCTGACAGGGCTCCTGGGCACTCACACACAGCTCTGTGTCCTGTCCCTGTGCCCTGACAGGGCTCCTGGGCACTCACACACAGCTCTGTGTCCTGTCCCTGTGCTCTGACAGGGCTCCTGGGCACTCACACACAGCTCTGTGTCCTGTCCCTGTGCTCTGACAGGGCTCCTGGGCACTCACACACAGCTCTGTGTCCTGTCCCTGTGCTCTGACAGGGCTCCTGGGCACTCACACACAGCTCTGTGTCCTGTCCCTGTGCTCTGACAGGGCTCCTGGGCACTCACACACAGCTCTGTGTCCTGTCCCTGTGCTCTGACAGGGCTCCTGGGCACTCACACACAGCTCTGTGTCCTGCTGTCCTGTGCTCTGACAGGGCTCCTGGGCACTCACACACAGCTCTGTGTCCTGCTGTCCCTGTGCTCTGACAGGGCTCCTGGGCACTCACACACAGCTCTGTGTCCTGTCCCTGTGCTCTGACAGGGCTCCTGGGCACTCACACACAGCTCTGTGTCCTGCTGTCCTGTGCTCTGACAGGGCTCCTGGGCACTCACACACAGCTCTGTGTCCTGTCCCTGTGCTCTGACAGGGCTCCTGGGCACTCACACACAGCTCTGTGTCCTGCTGTCCCTGTGCTCTGACAGGGCTCCTGGGCACTCACACACAGCTCTGTGTCCTGTCCCTGTGCTCTGACAGGGCTCCTGGGCACTCACACACAGCTCTGTGTCCTGTCCCTGTGCCCTGACAGGGCTCCTGGGCACTCACACACAGCTCTGTGTCCTGTCCCTGTGCTCTGACAGGGCTCCTGGGCACTCACACACAGCTCTGTGTCCTGCTGTCCTGTGCTCTGACAGGGCTCCTGGGCACTCACACACAGCTCTGTGTCCTGTCCCTGTGCTCTGACAGGGCTCCTGGGCACTCACACACAGCTCTGTGTCCTGTCCCTGTGCCCTGACAGGGCTCCTGGGCACTCACACACAGCTCTGTGTCCTGTCCCTGTGCTCTGACAGGGCTCCTGGGCACTCACACACAGAGTTCACAGTGCACCTTCTCACTGATACATTGCTTTTTATTGCTCTGGCCTCAGTGTGGTGTCAGGTTATTCTGACTAACATGTGAGAGGCTGAAGGATTAAAAAGGAACTGGATGCTCTTCTTAAGCAACAGAGTCCCCATGAGCTGGCAGGTGAAAGTGGTCCATGAAGTTTGTTGTAGTCATTACTGTTTTGAGGGAAAGCTGCCTGTGAATTTGGTTCCCTTCAGCTGTAAATCATCTGAGTAATAAATTGGTGTAGGTTACACGTGTGCGGTTCTCCAGCAGATGTCTAACTGCACACCAATGTGGTGTACAAACACTCCAGCTTGCAAATGGATTTTTCTTACATAGGAAATGGCAGTGAAAAACCAGCTGGGAACAAGCACAGTGCCAGAACTGGATGTGAACCATGAGATTCTGTAGTGCACTCTGGTAAAAATGATAATGCAACTGACACTTTGTAGCAGGAAACAGCAAGGTACTAAATAATATTTCCATCTGTCAGAATTTTTCTGAGTCTAACAATGTTAACTTATAACTCAGAGTGCAGGAAGTAGCTTGGATGTGATGCATAGCTTCACTTTCAGTGACACTTCAGATTTAATGATGCTTATCTTTATCTCTTAGTCTTTAAGCTATATTTAATGGTGATTTTTAGGTCAGCAGACAACAATGGAATGCAGTTCCTGTACTCTGGAGTATAGAGTCCACTGCAGACTTACCATGATCAATATCAGCTTGCTGAAGTCAATGTATAATACTTAAAATTCTCTATTCTTTCTGGACGGGCAGAGCTGAGAATGTTTCAGAAGTTGCACATTCAAGTCTGACAACCAAAAAAGGTCTTTTACCACATAACTGTGGCATCCTGTAGTCTTTTTTTTTTTTTTTTTTTTTTCTTTTTTAAAAGCTGTTTGCATATTGCTCACTAGGAGTCCTGAGTGCAAAGATGCTGGCTCTGATGCACAGTCGTGTAGCTACATTAAAGCAAAATGGAAAACCAGATCTAGACCTTTCTGCAGGGAGAGGAAGCTGAGGAGTGTGGCCCTGGGATTCATCTGTCAAGCACTGTTGGAAAACTGTTACATTCTGTTAGTTCTGGAGAAATAGTCAATATCCCGAAACAAATGTGCAGTCTTTGAAAGCTCTGACTGTGGTTTCATTCTGATTATTTAAAAATACATTTTCTGGAGCTTTTACTGGGAGATGAAGTCCAAGTCCAATGCAGTGTGCTGGCTCCCGTGCCTGCCCTGTACCCCACATCAGTGTTTATAAATAATGCTTTACCAGTTTGTGTGGCTCCTGTTTGTGACTGCTTCTGGGCCAGCTGGGGCATTGTCACAAATGTAGATTAATCAAGGTATGTGACAATCTGTCAACACCATGCTGTCCTTATTATCTCTTTTGATTTCAGCTCTGTAAATTGGAAAATACTGAAAGTACAATCCCTAAAGCTCTAAGTGTACAGTGGGCTGATGGCACTTTCAGGATGCTGGATTTCCAAGTGTGTATATGCAGGGACCTTGAAATTCTGTGCAGTAAAGTCTAAAATTTTGCTGGTTTTCTGTGTCACAGGGCAGAACAAATTACTGGTACTCACTGGCTTGGTATCTCTGATGTGAAAGGTGCTCCTTTAGCTAAAGATGAAAACCCAGCCATATTCTGGAGTGTTTGTGCTGTAATTGATACAATTGACAACGTGATAAATGACATGGGAAAGGAGCCAGACTAATTACCTGCAGAAGTATAAACAGTGGTCAGGCTCCCTCCGACTGGACAAAGGTGACCCTGAAAGAGAGAAGGGAGCTTTTGAAGTACATTCTGGAGCTGCAGCTGTTAGGAGACCTCTCCTTAGGAAAATAATCTCACCTCAAAGGGATATCACTTTTGGAGATGGCTGCGGTTCAATTTGTGACTGGCTGCTTGTGAGGCAAGGAATATAATCGGATAAGTACATTCTGAAAATGCAGCGTTTGTTACAGAAATAAACAGGCTCCTATTGTCAGTTCGCGTGGGTTTGAGAGGTGCAGAATTAAATCTCTTAAATGAGATTGGTTTGGGGCTGTTGTGGTTTAAAACACTTAGCTTCATAACAAAACTTCTGAGGGCTGGGGAAAAGTACCAGGTCTGTAATCTTTCTTTGTAAGGGAAAAAACCCCACCTGATAAAAGCTCCCTGGAGACATCCTGTACAGAGTCCTTTGAGAGCTGTCGAGCAGAGTAATAAATAAAACAAGCAGTAATAGATCTGTGGTAGTCTCCATGGAGGCAGTGCATGGTACAGTGCAGTTCTCAATCCCTTTTGGTTGGCAACATCCCTCTGGGCCACATGTTCTTTTTCCTATTTTGTCTTTGTGGGTTTTGTTCCTTGCAGCAGCTCGTGTAACATCCCAGCTCTGGCTGACAGCAGGTTCTCTGTGCTGCAGGTGACAAAGCTGGTGCTGAGCAGTGGCAGTCTCGGTGCTTCCTGTCATGCATTTCCTGTAAAGATTACCAGCCTTTTTTTGAGATTACTAATTGGGTCTCTCAAATCATGGTTGAGTTGAAATAAAAGTTGAGTGTCTTCCTGTTCGGTTTGCCACTCTACTTAATGGATGCAACGTTTGAGTTATAAGAAAGATAATAAATCTCATGTAAATTTGCAGTGCTCCTGCAGCTGGGCATGGGACTTTCTCTTGGCTTAGCATGTGTTCATGGGGTTTGTTGTTGATGGTGTTTATTTTTAATAACAGATTGTAGGAAGTTGCTGGTTTTGACTCTTAAAACTTCAGATGATGATACTGTGGTTTTAACTAGATCATGATGTGTGTACACCACACTTGGAAAAATGCTCTTCCAGTACACTTGGAACAGTTTGTATTCAAATAGAAGGATTTGTCATGCTGAAAATTGATTTCTTGGAGTAGTTGAAGGCTTTTATCTAACATGAACCATCTGCATATCTTTTAAAATCTGTTATTTTAATTCTTGTCCAAATGAACAGGACTCAGTTTTTATACTGACTTCATAAGTATTTTTGTGGAAGCTGTTTGCATTCCCTGGGACTGTCTTATAGGTCAGTTTGAGGATCATTTAGGGTGTGTATTGAACCTTGAACAGTGTTAGGATGTTTTTGGTCAAGATATTACAGATATCCTTCTTTCTCCTCTATTTCCAGTTTCCTCAGTGTATTTCCAGATTGTCATCCCAACACTCCTCAGTGTGTGGTTTTGGCTGCCCTCATTCCCTGTGGGAGAGCTGGGGGAAGTGGAGAGGGGATGAGGGTTGAGTCTGTGCCTCACTTGAGGTCGTGTTTGAGAGAGGGAACTTGTCTTGTCTTGTGGGCACAGCCTGCAGGACACCCCTGACTCCACCTGGTGTTAATCCTGTTTTGTGCCACACTGGCCTCTTACCCAAAAGGAGATCCAAGCAGCAAGTTCATCACAGGTGTCGACAAATCTTTTTTCCCTAAAAAGTCAGAATAAAGTAATGGGTGGAATCCAGTGACCAAAATTCAGATTCAGTTCCTGAGTATAATTCTGGACTTCATCCCACTTGTCATTTTCCCCTGGTGGTGGCTGGAACATTGCACATATCCAGATTATTCTGAAGTGCTTCAGGATTTGCCTGGGGAATTCCAGGCAGCACTGTTGCTTTGCCTGGCTCACAAGTAATTTGACGTGCTCTCAGGTGGTGTTTTGGCAAAGGAAATGGCAGCCTGATAAAAATTGGACTGGTGGTGTTATGTTGTTATATCACAGCCTTCCACAAGCTGTGTATTAATATGTATCTAAAGCAGTTAGCAGTTTTTACAAGGCTAGCTCATTCTAAATCACACAGAGACAAACTGCTGCCTTGGAATTTGTCATTTTAGAACTAGGCAGAATCTTTGGGAATGCTGCCTGTATACTGAGACTCTAGAAATCCTTTAGAAAGGATGTTGTATATTGATGGCCCTGTAACTAAAATATCTAAGAGCTTTCAGAGTGATGTGTCAATAACACCGGAATAAATGTGTTTAAATGTAGGTGGTGCCATTTTTTTTCATGATCTATGTCCCCAGAACGTGGTTCTGAATTCACCTGGTTCACCTCTTGGGAATCTATGGGCAGCAGTTCTTTGGGGTCTCTGTTCTCAGGACAAGGATCGTGGTGATGCATTTCAAGTCTTCTAATTTTGCAAGTGGTTATCAGGACTCCTCAGATGTTACCAGTAGGATTAAAACAAAGAGGAAGTTTTGGAGACTCCCATAGCACCCAATCACAGGTTGTGCTTGCAGCCATAGCCCAGAGAGGTTCTGATCCTGCCTTTGTTGGACAAGCACTCCCTGCAGAACCTTTCCATAGGTCCTGTTGGGCTGCTCTGGTCCTGCTGGAGGAAGGTGGCAGGCAGGGTGGGAAATAAGCTTTGCAGACCTCTCAGGTGAGGTGGGAGTGATATTGTTTCCATTTAGCTGTTCTGGGTCACCCCTTTCATCTGCCGGTTTGAGCCATTTCTAGTTTCAGCAGTTTCATTGCATCAGCAGTTGAAGATTGTGTGTTCTGATAGCAGGTCTGGGGCTGGTGGCAGAAAGGTCAAGATGGAAAAACCCAATTATGCAATTGTGAGTTCAATGCCAGCGTTTAGTAGTATTTGAAAAGAGTAGGAATACCAATCTCTTTGTGTGGAACTGGGGCAAATCTGAACCAGCTTTGCTGAGCTCAGTGGAAGAGAGTCCAAAGCTGATACCACCAGCCATGTGCATTTTGTCTGGTTTGGGCCACTTCAGTACTCTCATGAGAGGTTAAAAGTGCCCAGCTGATGGGGTGACCCAGCTTTCCCTGGACATTTCCTCTCCCAGGCTCACCTGGGACTTGCTTCTCCTCTGCTGATTGTTGGTGCCAAGTTTGTGACCCCACTCCGAATGTATTTTGGCTGCTTCCATCCTGGGGTAGACTAATGACATGCAAACAATAACCCCCCAATATTGCTATTAAAAGCTTCAGCAATCCAGGCTGATTATCTTAAGGATCTGCAAATCTATGTGAGCTTATGTAATATGCATCTGTTAATGGCAATTTCTGAACCGTTAGCAGGTTTTGCTTAAATGTTGCAAAATGTTACCAAGTCTGTTTTCAAATCTGCCTCTTTTAAATGAGACTTCCATTCTAACAAATATTTTCCAACATAAAACTATTTTTGGTCTGTCTTTATCTTTATTCAGCTGGTTATGGTACTCTTTCACTTGGGAAATGTAGGTTATCTGTCCATGTAAAAATGCAAGATGCTGAGTTAACGTGCTTTGTTATAGCTTATTTGAACTCAGTCTGAGTCCTCCTTAAATTAAAAATGTCTTTATGAGGCTAAACTTGAGTTAGAGAGTTCTTGAAGCAGTCCATTCAGATAAATATCTTACTGCGAGAAATACTGTCTGAGAAGTGATTGATTTTTATTTTTTTTTTTTTTTATATTGTCCCCTCGGGATGTAGACCAGTAGAGATTGACAGTATGAGAATGGCCTTTGAGGACAAACTTTTTATTTGCATTTATCAAAATTTGGGGCTTAGTCAGTTGTTTGGTTTGCCAGGAAGAGCGTGCTGAAAAGGGAGAAACAACAGAAGCGTCTGATACAAAAATAAGACTTGAAGTTTAGTTTTAGAATTATTTTTTTATCTTCCTGTGGCTTTCTCTACTTCCTTTATGTGTGCAGCTTGAGCTTCTTTCTGCAGACCCAAAAGCAGAAATGTATTTTAGGTTATTTGTGCCAGGAGGGGTGGTAGTGAGTTACACAGGGTGCTTGAATTTGAAATGTTTTGCCTCTTGATGGCAACTGTGAGCCAGTTAAGGTGATGGCATGATTTCTTCTGCTGATCTCTCTATACAAGCCTGAACATATCTGGGAGGTTCAGGAAAGACAAAAAACTGAAGAGCCTCAAGGTTGCTGCTGAAGACTTAAATGCTGTAGCAGCCCAGTGCATTTTGTGTGTTCATAGCTGAAAATCTGTCACAAATTGTCTTAAATACCCAGGTTTCCTTCCAGCATTTCAGTGCAAGTGAATGTGACCGTGTATGATAAGGAAAAATAGACAGGTGCCTTGACTTTTATCTTGGGACTGTGGTTCAGAGAAAGTGGTGTTCTTCCTCCCATCCAGTCTGGAATCTTATCTCTGAAAGTTGGGCGAATCACAGAAAGCCTAGCAGAACTGAGGTTTGGTTTATTGGTGTTGGAGAGTCTGAAATCTGGTTTTATTGTTGACTTAAGTGGGTTTTTTCCCAACAAACTTGGAGAGTTAAGAAGCATTTATAAGACAAAGGTGAAGAGCAGCTCAAGAAACTCCTTGTTTCTTAGGCTGTACATGACATTTCAAAGTTTTAGGACCAGGCAAGTTCAAAACTGTGGATTGATTCTGAAAGTTCCTTTTGCTATGAGTGGCTCGTTCATGAAAGAATCATTTTAATATTTGTTCTGAAGTTTGTGGATTTCTTGCTTTTTGCCAAAATGCTTCCCTTTATAGTCTTAGATTAGTAGCCTCTTCTTGAGTAAGATACCTACTGTGGATATGCATCAGTTTTGTTTTCTTTACAGATGAAATATTGGTGTAACTTTCATGAACAGATAAAATCATTCTATGGATGCATTCAGGCTTTGAGCTGCATAAGCCCAGCAGCCTCTAAGGCTGAGTATTTTGTTGCTGTTTGTTGTGGGTTTTTTAGTATTTTGTAATAGATTGTGAATGTGCACATTTCGTCTTTGAAAAACTTTGTGACCATAATTGAAGTGTTTGAAAGAATTCTTTTGGACCTGGAGAGGCTTGTGTCCCAGAGCAGCATCTGTGGCCCAGTTAGTGGGCAGATGACTGAGTGCTCCAGAAGGGTTTCTGGGTCACTTTTCTGAGATATGGAGTTGAATTGGTCTGAAGTGTGGAGTGGAACAAGAGTGAGAAAAACTTTATAGTCTTGCTGCTCCAAATGTAGAGATTTTGTGAAAATTCCCAAGCTATAAATGGTTTCTCCTTGATAAACCTGTGCTGTAAAATTCCATTATTTGTTGTCTCTGGGAGAAGGCGTCCTTAGATTCTAAACTGTATGAGTGACAGGGTTGTGAATTGGAAATAGGTGATAAACTGGTTTGGAATACGGGAAAACCAACACTGGTGCACAGAGTGATGATGTCAAATGGTGAAGCAAAGGAATGGGTCAGTTTTGTGAAGAAAGCTTAAGTAGCTTTAGATTAGGTTGGGCTGCCCAAAGGAAGTACAGCCAGGATCAGCTGTGCTAAAGTAGCTGCCTGTGCTTCCAGCATCAGCACAATAATTCCCAAAATTCCTTAGTGGAAGGCTCTGTTATTTACTATTCCTGCAGATTGCTGGTCTGTGTTCAGAATTGTCCAGCTGAAGGTTTGCTTTGCTGCAGTTCTGCAGTGCTTTGGCCTCTGTCAGAAAACACTTGTGACTTCTGATGTGGCAGCTCATAAATAATACCGAATTTCTGAAGTCTGCCTGTGATGTGTGATCGTGCTCTTGTAGCGTGTCCAAAACTCGGCATTGCTCAACTTTCTGGTCTCGATAACTTTTTGCAACAAACCACATGGTTTGGGTAACTGTAAAATTCGAAGGAGCGCAAGTAGGTTAAATAAAGAGCTGATAACTACCAGGTAATGACGCAACTGATAAGCGTTAACTAAGGCGCTGTGGATGGCTGCAGTTACAAGGCAGCAGGCTGTGAATGTAGCCATGTTTTAAGTATAATTTGTCACTTAAGAGGGGTATGAAATCTGAGGAAGTTGGCATTGGAATGTAGAATGGAAAGAATGAGTTGGTTGATGATGTAGAGAACTATTTTCCACTTTCCCTTTGACTTCTGTCCTTATCTTCTCTGGCAATAATATTCAGGGAAACGGTATCTTTTGTTTCTCTTGTTCCTGTGTGGGAATGGCAATTGTTCTTGCTTCTTACCTGTTCAGGAAATATCCTCATTCCTCCCCCTCCAACAAAACAGTGTATCAGTCATTGCCAATGTCATTTTCTGCTTTATTTTCTAACCTTGGCCTTCCTGAATACTCCTGTGGTCCCAGTGTAAGCCATCTGGCAAAACAAGGATTTTATTTTCTCCCCTGCCTCCTCTTGCACTCTGGAATGAAGCAGATTTTGTTATCTCTGTTCAGCTGCACTATGTAAGAGAAGAGTGAGCATGTTTAAAACCTGCACCTAAGCTTTGACTCCTGGAACTGCCTCATCCAAACTTAGATTTTCCAGCTGGTAAGTCAATCTTATCCATGGAAATGTGCTTACTGTTCTCTTGGGAATTTGCTTTATATTCTTGCCTTCTCCCTTCCCCCTTCTCAAGCCAAATTTCTTTCCAGGAAGGGAAAAAAATCCATGGACTAGATTGAGCTTCAGCTGAATAGGGTGTCCCATTTCAGATATACTTTCTGCAGCTACTCAAATGACCAAAACATAAGTGACAGCTGAGTTGTCTGTTTGTCATGGGTCAAGGGCAGCCCAGCTCAGCAGTTTCCCTTTCCTCTTCCCTGAGGTTTGTTTGGAAGCAGTAGTGATTTGCCATTTTATATAGTCATCCTCTTGTCATAAAGACCAGATGGAAATACATCGGTTGGTTCATGTATAAATATTCAGTCCAACAGCTGTGAGTTTATCAGGAGTCACTGGGATCACAAGTTGGTGAGCAAATAGTTTGTTTAGAGGGCCATGAGCACTACTCTGACTTGAAATAAAACTGTCCCATGAAAGTGTTAGAAATAGTCCAAGACCCAATTAAAGAAGAAAGAAGGAAGGTGAGACATTTAAATGAAAAATCCATATTTTTTCAGATGAAGTTACAATTTTTTTCTAGAGTATTCCAGAAGTCTTTCTAGGCTGCTGAAAATGTTTCATCCAGTGATCCTGCATTCTACTGACACTGTTTCTGAAGTGGCTAAAGGATTGCTCTGAATTCTGAATCTCCTTTCCTTTGGTGGTTTTACTGGGTAAGAACATTTATCCAGAGTATCCCCCCGGTCGTTTGACCAGTTGATAATCCTCAGTCCGTGTTTCAATACGGATTTCTGGCCAAAAAGACCTGAGGTACCTGGGTGATTCTGGCTAGCAATGAATCGAGTGTAAGGAAAGTTGTAATAAATCTGCTTGACACAGATTATTAAGGGGCTTACCTTGATTTTGCGGGTTGCAGAGGGTTTTTTGTGCAAATAAGGCTTTTTGTTCCCATAATATCGAGAAGGGGAGGGGTGGGGAGACCTGCCAGTGGCCATTGGCTCTTTGGTTACAAAATGTCTGTGCTGCATGGGCTGCTGAGCATAATGGGAAACAAAGTGCCATAAAAAAAATGGTGAGTGCTAAGTCCATGACTGAAAAAACACTTTAATGGGAGAATGGCCATGGTCATTAGCTGAAAATAGCTTCACTGCAGAAAACTATTGTAAAGCAAGATTGTAGTTCTTGACTAATGGAGACTGCAGTGCATAGGACTGAAACGGAATTAGAAAGGAAGCAAAAATTTGCAGTAACTACAGACTGTTAAAAACCATAAACAAACGGAGAAATTGACCAGGATTTAGTGAAACCACCTGTTTCTCAAACCTTGGGAGGAATTGTGCCTGTTGCTCTGAAAAGCCTTGTTCAAAGGAGTAGCTAAGATTTCATGTCTATCCTTTCAGACAACAGAACAATAAATGCTATTGGCCACGCTGTTAGCTCCTAGTCTCTGCAGGCCTTCAAGAAATAACCCCTTGAAACAGCCCACCAAAGCAAATGAAAACCCCAAAACATTGCCTGGTGGAGTTGTGCACAGATGTCACTTTCCCTTCCCTGTGCCTTGTGTTTCAGCAGTGGTTTCCAGCCTGAATTCACTAATGCAGAGCCTCTGCCATGCAGCCACTCTGAAACAAGTGACTGCAGCTCTGCAGGTTTGGGGAGTGCAGTGGGAGTTAGGGGGGCTGAACCTGTGCTGGAGTCTTTAATGAGATTTTGTGGCCTTTGAGGTGTGTGCCTTCTTGAGTGGACAACTCCTCTTGTGTTTGAGTCCATGCAGTTGGCCTGGGTGCTGGGAATGGAGAGTGTGCTTCCCTCTGACATACTGGTGGTGTTTGTGGAGATACACTTCTTGAAAACTGTGGACCTTTGCTTCAAAATCATGAGGGACTTCAGTTTTCCCTGTTCTCTGACTTTGTATTGAATAACTTGTCTGGGATAGTTCATATTCTGATAAACGTTGGTGTTTTCTCAGCTGTATCTTGGCCTGTGATCTCTTTGCTGTGGTGACACAAGCTGGGCAGTCTTTCATCTGGACCCTCATGCGAGTGGTCGTTTTGTAGTTCTGTGTCAGGTGTACAGTTTGAGAATCTGGGATTCATCAGCGTGTGCTCAAAGGCAGCAAGTCCAGCAGCTGGCCTGGCTGTGTTCTGTGGGGTTTGAACAGTGTTGCACACATTGGGACAGCAAAATATCTCGAGCCTTGAATGATGACTTGTGTCAAGCAGAGATCAAGGGTCGTGGTGCTGTGCACTTTGGCACATCCTGGGACACGTTCATCAAAGATAAGAGGGGTTGGCTGTCTTATTGGGGAAGCAGAGCTGAATTAATTTCCCTTTTTATCAGTTTAGTGTCACTTTATTGTAGGCATCTGTGGCTGTTGCCTTTAGATTTTCAGTTCCTCCTGAATGGTGATAGTACAGAGGTTGTTCGTGCCCAGCCACGTGCCCCACGTTAGCCCCGGTATCCAATGGGAACGTGACTGGTGCTGGGATAACCTGGGGACTCCACATAGTCACACTTTGTGCTGGGTGCTGGGTTTGTTTGGGGTTTTTTTTTAATCCTTTTCCTACTGAAATCCTTGTCACTATTTTTGTTTTCTTCTGTGTTCCTAGCAATTTCTGCTTTTTTTCTGAGGAAAAAAAAGTTGGATTGGATGAGGAATTTTGGTTTATCTGCTTTGTAACTGTTTCTAATTCAGTGTCTGACTGACACTAATGATATTGTGTAAGTTAAGTCTAGGGAACCAGCTGATTACTCCATGACAAGTATGCCAGTTTCCCTGGAAAAGGGATGCAGAATAGACTTCAGGACAGAAGAAGGTTTCCCAGTAGACTGGAGAGGGACTGCAGCCACTTTCCTTAGTTATTACTGATTTGAGACATTTGGCTGTTGTGCCTTACAGGCTGTGGACATCAAGTGTGGTTTTCCCTGATCCTGAGGGTCCAGGAGATTCTGTGTGTTGTCAAGTCTCCTGCCTTGCTGTTTCCTCTTGTCTTCTAAGCAGTGGATCACATCTGGGTCCAGTTTGGCTGTTGCAGCCGTGGAGCTTTGGATAGAAAACACCTTTTGGGGTTTCTAAAGGGTAGTTCAAAGCACAGAGCTTGACACGCTGTGTTTGGAGTGTTGGCCTTTAGAAAAGGCAAACTGAGTGCACCAGTAGTTTTGTTTTCACTCAGAAAAGGATCTGCAAGTGAAGCAATAGTTGCTGTTAAGTCTTTTCAGTAACTCGATTCTGAAAGCTTTAGAGGGGTGTGCTCATGCTGAGTGACTGGAAATCCAAGCTCTGGATGCAGTGGGATGGAGCTGCCTCAGGGAGGTTGTTCTGGGGACTTCCTTGGGTGAAGTGATATCAGGAGACACCCTGCTACTTTTGCAGCCTCTCTGTGTGTTGCTGTCAAAAATCCTGCTACAACAATTTAATATTTGAATGTTCAGTCTGAGACTTGGTGATGGTGCTTAAAACGTTGGTTAAAATTATTGATAAGCTCCATGTGACTGAATTTCTTTGCATTACCACCCATCAGTTGGCATAAAGTTGACACTTTACCTCTGAAAGCATGAAAATGAGCATATTTGTCCTTCATGTTCATCCTGCAGTTTAGCTGTAATAAGGTCTGGAATTTTACAGGCTGTCTTTGGATGAAGTGTGCTGGTAGTGCTCTATATTTACATAGTGGTCATCTGCTTTTAAATTCTTGATTAGCACACATGGCACTAATACATTAGGCAGCAGCACTTCAGGCTGAGGCCTGTCACAAGAGGCTGTTCTCAGCTGCCCAGCTGGTGTGTCCCTCAATACCTGGGCTCTGAATTTTCCAGCCAAGTGTCTGTCTTGAGCTTAATTGTTTAAGAAGCTTCAGCCAAGCTGTTACAGGTGCTTTAGAGAAAAATGCTTGTTTTATTGCATCCACTGGCACCTCAACCTTTTACACTTGGGAGCTGTGGAGCAGAGACCTATTGGGACAGGTGTGCTGTCTCTATGCTGAGGAAGTATTTCCAAGTAGAGTTCTCAGATCAAAAAGCTTTACAAGAAGTGACATTTTCTAGATTAGACTTACTTGGAAACCACCTTTTTTTAAACTCTGGAGACCTGATCTGTGTTGTAGCCTGTGAATAATGTGTTGTCAGCATCTCTGTGATGCCATATGATGTAGTTTGTTGAACTTACTCAATGTGTGCTGGCTTTGTTTTACAAATAAATAATTACCTTTTGTACAGCATGTGCCAGTCAAACCCTCAGGATGGAAAATGCAAAGCTGTACAGTGTAATTCAGTTCACTTGTTTGTGTTGCAACTGTTTAAGCTAGGAAATGTTAATATCCTCAGAAATGGCTTGCTTCATCATGTTGTAAGGTTCTCTGGAGAGATAGGGATTGAAGTTTTCAGGCAGAAGGTCTTTTGTGGAACAGCAGCCTCTTTATGTGTTCAAGCAGCAGCCTTTGCAGCTGTTAATCTCAGCAGTCAGAGATGGAGAAGCAGCTTTGCTACCGATATGTTGTAATTTGTCTGAAGGAGGCATCTGTGAAAATACACTTTAGCTCTAGTAAATTCAGACCTTGAAAGATGAATTTTGCATTATTTTAAAAGCAAATGGCCTAGTCAAAATGTTTGCTTTCCCATGAGTTTTGAGGGGAGAATGGTATAGAAAGAATGGAATATATAACTTTGATTTTTACCAGATTTGGTCAAAGTCCTTTGTTTAAATCCTTTTTTATCCTTTTTTGTCTAATGTCTTCTAAAATGGAGAAGTTTGTATATTTATAGTTTGTTCTTTTAAATACATTTCGGATTTTTCACGTCAAACTGGATTCTTGATGTTCAGGGTTTAAGTAAAACAGCTTCCAGCAAACAGTGTTGTTACACAGATGGCTGAGTTAGAGAAATGTTTGTGGTGTGTTATTTTTTTTTTTTTTTTTTTTTTTTTTTTTTTTTTTTTTATGGTAGAAGTCTTGATTGTACAGAAGGAGGGGAATATAAAAGTCCAAAGAAATGTATATAAATTAAACAACTGCAAAAAAATCTATTAACAATCTGAACACAGCTATAGCCAGAGTATTGCTTGACTGCTTTTAGTTTTGTCTTGGTGTTTAATGTCTACAGCATTGGATGGGAATTCCTTTTTAATTAGCTCAGAGCCTGGTCTGTGCTATGTCTAATGTTGTTTGCCTTTCCTGGGAAGTGAAAACTCAGAGTCGTGTTCTGGAGGGAAGGAGTGGCAGAGGCTCATAATAGGAAAAGCATTTATCCCAGGGATTGCTTGAATATTGTTATCTTCACTTTGAAAAATGAAATTCTGAAAAAGAGATTCTACAATCTCTTCTGTGGGTTTAAGATTTCACTGTGTTCTTACAATACCATCCCACTCCAGTGCCTGCCTTGGAAAAGCATCCTGTTTCCACAGGGCTGATCACTGCCAGTGGATCTCTTGTGAAATCCTTATTTAGGCACAAACATGCTGAACTCGTTGAGATAAGAGGAGTTCATAGTGGCATAAATTTCAGTTTGCACCTCCCATCCTCACATGTGTGACTAATTGTGAGATGATGGATCATTTGCCCTGAGTCAGCGGTTCAGTGTGGGGAACGTGCTCCAGCCATCTCACTTTGGTCTGTACTGAGCTTTAATTTGCTCTGCAGGCAGAGCCAAACCAGAGTATGGACCGGGTCTCTCTGAGAGTGTGCTCTGAAATAGGAAATGACAGGAGAGGTCTGTGAGCTCCAGTGTGTGTTGGAAGCACAGGAGAGATGAAAATAGCATCAAACCCTGCCAGCCTCTGCAGCCAGAGTGCTCAGGGCAGGAGCGGGCCAGGGGGGAACTGCAGCTCTTTGTTTGCAGAGCAGTCTGGATTTTATTACTTGCAGAGTGAATTCACAAGGGGGAATGTCTGCTGCTGATGGACAGATATGTTGCAACTCATTCTGAAGATGCCTGTAAATTTTTCATCCTGTGAAGAGCTTTGAAGATAGGGCTGTAACTCTGGGGCTGTGATTCATCCATCCAGCCCCTGCCTATTGGCTGCTCTCTTGGTTTTGTCCCTCTTACACAATTCTAGGCTGTTAAATATCGAAGCTGGTGCTATTGGTTATAAGTTTTAACACTCACTGCTCTGTACTGTAACATCTACTGGAGCCTCTTCCCAATAATTCTGAGATGCTGCAGCAGTAGGTGCTTACACCTGGCCCTCATTTTTAGTAAACAATTAGAGAACAAGGATTAAAGTTCTTATTTTCCCTCTGTTTCCTTGGAAATAATTCCATTTCAGAGGCCCAAACCAAGAAACAAATATAAACAAAACCCCCTGTGGTAATAGCAATAAAATTATCTTTAAAATGTTCTTAAATTTTGAGGATTTAAAAACTACTTAAGGACACTTCCACATTTTGATCCCCTACAAAAAGAATTGTCTTAGAATTGAGCTCTCAAGGGATTTTCGCACAGCTGTCCCTGCAGAGTTCTGAGATCTGTGTTTGGATCGTAGCCCTTCTGTGGAAAAATTATTTTATGTTGTAGTCACAGAGTCTTCAGGAGGGAACAATTACAAAGCTACCTGATAGTCTTTAAAAAGAATTGGTGAAGTTTTCATCAGTATCTCTAATAATAAACATTCAAGCATTAGAATTTTTATTGGAAAGTTTGTTTTGGCACTAAGATTGTTTTTGAGTTAATTGAAGAAAATATTAGAGTAGTAACAGAACTGCAAAAGAATTAGTTCTCAGGTGCTTCCAGACTGCTGCTGATGTGGACTTGCCCTGTCTCTGTTCACATCCCATTGGCTGGAGTTGGACAGGAGGCTCTTACTGTGAAAATCAGAGATCTGTGTCCTGTCTCTGCCTGTGCAAAAGGGGCTTGTGTGCCCTTCCTTATCTCAAGACTGGGGAAAGATAATTCTTTACTGACTCTTCCTGGCAAGAACAAGTCTGTGTACTCGTTAAAGTACTGTTTAGTGGATTTCAGGCTAAAACCAGATCCAGGTGTCTGTTACCTTTATGACACTGTCTTTACCTTGATTGAAATGGTTTTACTGGGGTGTTCTTCGGGGTTGTGTGGCAGGACAAGGAATTTAAATTAAACAGAAATACAAAATATCTCAAATCCACTTACCCACTGTTACCCCACAGAAATGTGGTTGTTGCCAGTGAATCAGGGGATGCAGCAGCAGAGCAGCTTTTGTGACCAGCTGCTTTCCTTTGCATTCCAGCTGCTTGTGTGTGAACACAGAGTGTGTGTCACACAGAGACATTTTGCTAAAAACGTTTTCAGTTACCTTTTTGGCTAAGGGAACTGGTTCAATGTTAAACACGATCACTAGTTAATGGTTTTGTATATGATGCACAGAATATCAGAGATTTCACTGTATGGATGCGTTATTTGAATATTTTAAATTATTTTTTGGTTGTTTTTTTTTTTTTTTTTTGCTAAAGCGCTTCAGTTCACAACTAAACTGAGTTTTGAGCTGTGTGTAGAATTCTTCAGTGGGACAAAGCAGGAGGTAAACTGAACACAAAGAAATCTGTTTACAGGTTGTGATGACCCATTTAGGGCAGGCCCCTTGGACCATGACATGTGCAGGCATTACAGTTTGTCTTCAAGAAATTCCTTGCAGTGTTCCTGTTCAAACAATTGAAATGAAGTGGCACCAGACCAAGGACAGACAGTATGTGACTAAAGCACAGTGTAATGAGAAACAGACTTTTTGGATAAGCTGTAGCAGTTTGAATAGCTGATTCATAGATAACGTGTTGAGTATCTGAGGCCTTCTAGGTCATGGCTGGTCTTCTGGCAGTGTGGGATATTCCCAGTTGTATTCTTTGGAAAAAAACCTTGGATTAATGCAGGACAGCCCTGCCAGGGGGAATACTGTGTATGTAGTTCCCAAGTTCCAAGGGGAAAAAAGTCTGAGCTGTTCATCTTAGGCTTCCTCTGGTGCTTTTTCCTAGCTTTTTGTCTCCCTTTGGAGATGACTCTCTTGATATTTCATCTCACCTGTCAGACAGCACTGAATTTTAGTTGTCAATGGCTTTTCTTGCAGGTCAGTCCAACACTTGAAGGGTTTGTGTGGATTTGGTTTTTTCCCCCTTTCGTCCTCTGTAAAAATAGCACACTCTGTTCAAGTTGTGCATGTTGTTATTTTGATTTAGAATGCAGCAAAACCCTGGTGTTTTTGTGTATTGTATCCTGTGTTGCATTAGATAATAGGAGCTGAGTTGTCCCTTCACCTGCATTTTAATTACACCTTGTTTTCTCTTATATTTTAATATATTTTAAAATTGTTGGGAATTGAATTGCAAAGCCAGTTAAGCTTCTGGATGCAGAATATGCTTCATCATGGCACTTCTCTTAGTTGTTCATCCTACCACTTACCCACTGTTAAAAATATGAGTATTTTCTCTCCCCTGACTCAAGTATGCTCTAATTCCTTGCTCTATGGAAGATTACATGCATATTTTTAAATTTACCTATTAGTAAATTGAAATATTAGTGGTTTATTTGGTACTGTCTGAAATATTTGTGACTTTGTGGGCGACTTTTTGGATGCAGATCGTGTCTGGTGTTAGCCAAGAAGGATGTACACAGTGTGCTGGTGGAATAAGTGTCTCTGATGTATATGGGATGTTGTGAAAGTCCATAGTAAACATGCAAGTGATGCAAGAAACTGGTTTCATAAGTCACCCTGCTGGGTAAGCATGGAAGAATTATTAATGCTTCCTTTTACGAGAGCCCTGAGGTGAAGGTGTGCATTCTGTAGATCACAGGAAACTTACACCAGTTGTGCTTAAAATATTTTGAAGCTGCTTCTCCAGTGTGTTTTAGGACTTTGATGTTTGTGAAATTCTGGTACTAATACTGGTATTTATGGAGAGTATTTCTGATTCCTCGTCTAGAATACAAATTTTGGTCACCCCTTCAAACTCGTTGTTTCTGGATCTCTTTAGTCTTTCCCTGCAGGAGATCCCTTTTTGATTTGTCTCGTGAGAACATGCAGAACACCTGGCAATTATTTGTGTTTTTTCATGGATCCCTGAAGGATCTGAGTGAGAGATGTGTCTCTGAAGGAGAGATGTCTGCCATGGAGTTCTCTAGTGACTGTTGTAAGGATTTTCCCTCTGGCTGCCAGTACTTGGCCTACACTTCATATGTCATCCTGTCATAACTGATAGTAATCCACAGTTTTGTAAATTAAATGAAGTGCTTTTTTGGGCTGTGTTTGCAGGCAAAGGAGGGAGGCTGGCCAGAGTAACTCCTGCAGGGTAACCAGGCTGCACACAGTGTTTTATACCAGTGTTGAAGGCAGTGTGTCCTGTGGCTGATGTGAGTTTGTTTTACAGCTGGAGGAGCTTCAGGGGCAGGGAGGGCTGATCTGGTACTTGTCTCCAGGCTTTGTGCTGAGGTTTTTGCAGGGGAGCTGCTCAGAGGCACAAGAACATTCCTGGTGAATCCTTGTGGTCACCCTGAAACTCCTGTGTGCTTTCCAGCACCTTTCCAGCAGGCTCAGGAGTGGCTACAGCTGCCTTCTCCTGTTTGCCATTAGCTTTGTGAAGAATGAGATGAGAAATTGTAATGTGGGTTCGATTTTTCTAAATTGTTTTGCCTTTATCAGAATCAGTTCAGGGTTTGCCCTCATGTTCTAGACATGCAGCTACTCATGGAAGGACTCTGAGCCACGCAGAAATACATGAAACAAAAAGCTGCAATTGCATTTGTAATGCATTGAATTAATCAATCTGTGAGGTCACAGGATGGATTGTGGAAAAGGCTTTTTTTCCTGAGGTATTGTCACCCGTGAGTGGAGAACTGGGTTTTCATAGTAAAATAAAACGGAGGTGATTGGATGTACCTTCCCTCTCAGTGACAAAACCATCAGTTCAGTGCAGAATGAGAACTGAGGGGCACTTCAGAACTTTTAATGAGGCATCTGAGCCAAGTGACAAGATGGTCCAGCTGGTTAATAGCTCATCAAGGATTCAGTTCAGCCAACACTTCAATTCTCTAATAAGCTGTATGTAATAAACATAAGCCTTATTGAAAACTGCTGTCAGAAAGCAAACTTATCCATTTATCTTCCATGGATCAAATAACAATTTAAAAGGGAAAATAAATAGATGAGCTCTCTGTTCTTTTACTAATTATTTTTGTGTAGCTGAGCATTTTGATTACTGTCCCTTAATGTTCCACCTCTCAGGATGGATAAATTGAATAAAACTTAGACATCTCTCTCTTTTTTTTTTTTTTTTTTTTTTTTTTTTTTTTTTTTTTTTTTCTCTATGACTTCTACGTAAGGAAACACAGATGCTGCCTAGAGCAACCCTAGAATAGAAATGACTGAAGCCTAAACAGTTGCTTGCCATTCTTAGTCCAGATTCCTGAGGACCTGGAAGATTCCAGAGGAGGTCATGTCTAAGCTTTAGGTTTCATATCTACTGTTTAAAATTTTTTCTTGCTGGTTTTGTGGGGAGCAAAGGAAGATATGTAATTGATTTGGTAGAGTATGGTATTTAATGTACTCTGATTAGATGATGTACAGCTCAGTCATTGTTTTCTTTGGCATTTGGCTCAGGTTTGAGTTCAGCCTGTTTGCTTTGCCTGTGGATGTTGCTGCTGATGTGAGAGGCTGGGGAGAGGGGTAGTGCAGATGTGTGTTAATGTGTGTATTCACACATAACACAGCTCTGGAAGGCAGGCATCCAGCAGAGACTTGCTTTGTACAGATTATCAGTGCTTCTTAAAATTACAGTGGTAACTTAAAAATCTGCAGTGGCTGAATTTTTGGGAGCTGTGTGCTCACACCTCTGCCCATGGCCATGAGCCTTGTATGTAACATCACAATTGGTATCCAAGGGCAATATCCAACAGTGTGGTCACCTTTGGCATTGCTGGAAATAAAAATTCCCACACTGCTACTGTAACAGAAGATTAACTTTGTTATTGGGAAGGGTCCTTTGGGGACTCTGGTGACCTTATATAAAGAAGAAACATTCTCCTCTGCTGTTACAGTGTTTTCCTGCCGTTGTGTCGGTGATGGAGATTGTGTTTGCAATGGTGCCAGGGCTTGGTGCAAGCAGGCAGAGTCAGTTTGATACCAGGAGACTCTCCCTGAGGGATGTCTCTCAGGCGTGGGTTAAAAGTCCATGACATTGCTGCCACCAGGTGTCTTTGCTGCTGCTACTGCTGCTCTTGGCACAGGGGCTGCTGCCGATGGAGCAGCAGGAAAGTGAGACATCAGAGGAACAGGATTCTTGGTGGGGCTCTGCCCCCTGCGCTGTGGTGGTGAGTCACAGCCTCACCAAAACAGAGACAATGACAGGATAAAATGGGGAGCGGTGCTGGAATCTTTTGGTCACATACGTGGGCTGTAGTTTGCAGATATTTCCCCTTCCCTCTTTGTGCTGAGACAAAGATGAATTTCTTATTTGCTCGAGCTTACTCAAGTACCAAGTTCTTTCAGGATGTGTATAATTGACTTACTCAGACTAAATGGGGACTGATGAAGACTTCTGTCCTCCTTTTGTTTGATCACTTACAGTTTCATTTCCCTCCTTTCCTTCCTCCCACAATCAGTTATCTGTCAGCTTATGTATCATTTGTTTCTTGATTTTTAACATTTGAACAGCATAAGTTGTGTACATTTGCTGTATCGTTTAACTGCAACAATTCCAAGAGAAAGGACAAGAAGCACTTGTATTTTTGAGTTTTTGACAAATTAACTTCATCTTCTAGTGAGTTTTCGATTTAGTTACTAATGTAGTGAATTGAAATGCCAGAAATTAAAACACAGAAGAAGATTATTAAATCAATTATTAAATCAAAATTTAATAATCGAAGATTATTAAATCAATTACCCATTTTCCTTTGCCCTCCACATAACCAGTGGTGAAAAGTTTTGAAGGTAGGTGCTTTTCACCAGAAAACTGACAAGTACTGGGAATAATCCCTCAGTGTTTCACTTAGCTTGACTACCTGTGTACTTTCCTGAAAGTTAAAGCATTTTTAATATCTTGTGTAAGAGGAAGCCTACAGCAAATATTTGCCCTCCATCAGGAACCTTAAAACATGTAAGCTGTTTTAAGCCTGTTCTTTTCTGTTGTGTTAGATACGTATTTTATGCTTATGTTGTCTCTCTTAAGGTTATTTGCATGCTCCATGAAGATTGTCTGTAGCTTATATAAAATTGATTCTTCTTGTGGGGACTTGCCAAGGAGCGAGGTGAAATCATTCTTTCAATAGGCATTCACTTGGCCTTGCACTGCATTTTGCTGCCTGTGAGAAGCTTTGTTGTCTGTCTTTAAATTAAGGTGAGCAGGAAAGTGACTGGAGGGTTCTGGGCTCTCACCAAGAGGAGAACACTGCAGTGCTGGAGAATGAAGAGCAGCAGGGCTGGCGGAGGGTCCAGCCTTGTGAGGAGTGCCTGGGGGAGCTGGAGTTTTCTGGCCTGGAGATGTACTTTTGTAACAGCAGCTGTTCAGCTCTATTTAATCACTTTTTTTGTGTTCAGTCGTTTGTAGAAAGTAGTGATGGAAGGATCTGTGCAGATCTTTGATCAGTTTTTTTGTCTGTTGCTGTGCAGGGATGCATTTTGAACAGCCTCTTTCCCTTCCCTTTTATCTCTCCACCTCTCTGTGTGTCTCTCTTTAATGCTGGAAAGTATTAAGTGGTGTATGTGTTGACACAGAAAAGTAGATGCAGTGCTTGCACACCGAGACTTCCATTTCTAGGCACCAACTGTGTAATGCTGGATGATTTTTAAGCTCAGTGGACTCTTTGTTGATATTTTGTTAATCTAGCTCAATGGTTACTGTGCTCTTTTTTCCTGTGAACTGCTGGATTTTTTCAGGATGAGAGCACTGCAGCCCACAAAGCCTCAGTTCCATTAACGTTGCCGAATATCAGAGCACAGCCTTGCTGGCTTCTCCTCTGATGACCCCTCATTAACCTTGCTTAAAGGCTCGCAAAGCCTTTCTCATGTGCTGCAGAAATGCACACAGAAGAACATTTGTCTGTTCTCTATGCTACTTCTGCCTCCAAATAATAGCCTGGGAGCTGCAGTGTCTTCACTCGCATTTTCAGACATTTGAATGCCTGATAAACTGCTGCTCAGTGTAACCTCAGCACAGATAGATAATTTGCCTTGGTTGTGATTCAGACTATCTATAATTCAACAGCACTTTGAAGTCTCTCATGGCTGTGCATTTACAGATCACATCACTTGAAGACACTTCATTGCTGCTAATTTTTCTAGTGCATGTCTGGATGAAAACTACATACTATAGCTGTGGTCTGTTAACCCTCCCTGCAGACAACCAACCCTCTAACTGCACTAGAGCTGGGTGTCATTTCTGGATCCCGTGGTATGGTAAAAGCTGGTAAAACCTGTCTGTAGGACATGAAGTGTCCAGTCTTTCTCTGTTTCCCCTTTATTGCTTATTTTCCTAATGTTGTGGAAGGTGGAAGAGTTCTAAATTGAGTAGCAGCTCATCCAATGAGTTGTTTTCTTTTCTAAAAAACACAAAACCCAAACAGTTTAAAGTTGACCTATATTGCTTATGAGTCTACTTCTTTGTAGATGGAGATCAGGGGAAGTTTTCTGAGTCTGGTTTGTTCTCATTGAACACCACAGAGCTCAGGGGAGCTCTGGACAGATAGAAATTGCTCAGTAGGCTCAGTGACTGTGTGAGTCTCCCTGTTGAAATTTAAGATAAATTTAGGTGGCAGAAATGTGTTTTCTTTCCTCACTGAGGATGCTGAGTAGATAGCGAGGCTTGGCTGAAGCAAATCAGCAGAGGAATACAGGCATTCTTTGCTGATGAGCTTTGTTTTTTGTGGCTTGGTACAATAGCTAATCTTGGGGGGAAGGGAGCTGTTTTGGTTTGGGGTTTGTTTTTCATTTATATAAGGCATGTAGGTACAGGGGTAGAAAGAGGGCAGTAACAGTGCTGTGTATTTCATGCTGCTGTACATTAAGGAAATTAGTGGAAAAGTAAACCTGTACCTGGTTTGTCATGAATGCCCAAGATCCCTGTTTTACACTGAGGAACATAAACACCTCTGATAACTCCTTCCTGAGCAAAACAAATCCGATGGGAAGGGCCTGGACAAATGGAAACAGCCAAGAGAAAGCCGATTGAATGAGCTGAACAATCGTTTCATTTGCTGCCTGTCTCCTTTCAGGCCCCTGGCACTGCAGAGCCACGAGTTGTGCTGGGAAGCCTTTGCTGTTTGTCCTGGCTTGTCAAAACCATTTCATGTAGGTGGAAAGGAATGAATGAAATGAGCGGAGCAGGCTTGGTGCATCTGTGCTGGTTTGTTCAGAGGGCAGCCCAGGGATGGGGATGTGACACACAGCTCCTCCAGGGGAGCTATCAGTTTAGGAACAACAATGCTGTCCATTTTAGAAGGGACTTCAATCCATTTTAAGAAGCAGGCTCTCCTATAGTTTGACAGCTTTGTATATTTTTAAAAATATTTGGGCTATATCTGCTCAGCATGTGCCAGCTGAGCTGCTACAAGAATGTGATTTGCTGACTTCCAGATTTAGGGCTTTGTCTTGTCTGCCTGAGGTTGCTTATGGTAAAAGAAGATCAGGAAAGGAGAGAGTATGTCCATTTTTAAATTTTATTAGTGGGAATGCCAAAATGATTTGGTCTTTGAAGGACAGGATATCAAGCTGTGTATTATTAACTGTTCTTAAAGTTATTTAAGTTTCCTAGGCTTATGGAAAACTACTTGTGAGTCTTTCTATTTTGTTTAATTTCTGGCTGTTTGATTTAAAAATAAAATTTAAAAAATCAACAAAAACATTAAAATCGTCTAACTAATCTTGTATTTCCAGTGAAACTGGAATGTTAATCTGTGAAACCTATATTTCTGCTTTCAGATAAAAACAGCAAATACCTGTGGAAATAATCCATCTGTGTGCCTATTTAGACCGTTGTCACTTTTGCCCATACTGAGAGCTCAAAGGATGCCAAGACACATTTGGGAAGGGCTCTGTTCCACTCTGTCTCTGTGCAGCCTGGGAGATCTTGCTGTCTAATATTTTTAATTACTCACCCTTTGAAAGTGGACGTGTCATTTTAAATTGTGTGTTGCCCTGCAGGCCAACCGTTTGCAAGCTGCATTAGAATGTAATTCCTACAGTCATTGTGTGTACAGACTTTGTGGGTATAATTGTACAGGAGATTCAGCCTTTTCCTCAATGTTTGGGCTGTGGGTTCTTTTAAAGTCTATTGACAGTTCTGTAACCAGGCATTGGTGCTCCTTTAGGAGGAGAATATGAAACCTGTCAGGGATGAGGGTGTGGGCTGTGTGTCCAGGGAAATGAGGGTAGTAAAGGGTAGTATGCACTGCTGGCCTGAGGAAACAAGTGGCCTCTCTGTCTTTTTCTTCCAGCTCTGTTTAATGTTCCCTTTGCTGCTGCAGTTATGTACTGAAGGGTGCAGGGTTTCCTTGGTTGCAAAAACACTGCTGTGTTCCTGGGTGAAGGTTTTTGGCCTGTGCTTTGTCCAGGCTTGTCCCAGATCACTGGGGCACTGTGACTTTGAAAGCAGAGTTGTTTTACCCAGTCTATTGCAGTGTCTTGGTGGGTTTTAATGCCGGCTCTGGAGGGTTGGGTGTCTGTGCTGAACCTCACAGCTGTGTTTGCAGGAACAGGGATGTGACCAGACAGGGAAATGAGTCCAAATGTGGGGGTCTCTTAGGGGTCTGCTCATTGTAAGGGTGAGGAGCACTTGGTGGTTTCTATTTGGGGATGGCAGTACAGGGGCAGGGAAAACTGAATAAAGCCCCTAAGGGAGATTGGGTTGTGGATTAAAATGAAAATAAAATTAAATATTGGGTTATGTGAATTAAAAAGAGAGTGAAATGAAATACGCTCGACTTGATGTTAAGTGTAGGTCTAAAACTGGTTAACAGTGTTTGTGGTAGATAGCTTGTTAGTGTGTACACAATAAAGGAAATGTAATCCAAATGTGTATCTAAAATCTTGGCTTTGGACGAAAGTGAATGCAGGTGTTCATATGGGCTATTTACAAGTGATAGAAAAGTAATTATTGCAGCCTTTTTTTGTAAATGACCGTATATAGTAGCTGAATTTACAGCTAAATACGGCGGTTTTAAAAGTGGATGATATGGATCAAGTGCAGAGGGTGAGAATGGTGCTTTATTTTCCTGTGAGAAAGATGACATTTGATTGTGGTGTTGGAAGCACTGTTGTGTAGAAGTGTGTGTATGGTGAGCTGAACCTCACTGCTTTTCTGTCTCACAGCAGTTGGAAGCAGTTGACACCAAGGTTTGGAACAGAACTTGTGCTGCCTTGCTCATTATAATGAAAGGGAAACTATTAGATGAGTAAGAGACAGCTGAAATGAGAGTACTAATTGCATATTAAAACCCCTGCAACACCTAAGCAGACATGAATGCAGAGTTGTTGGTAGAGTGTTTCTGCAAATGTTACATCAAAACTTGTGCAGGTATGCTTATGAAAGAATGGGCAGAGGTGCTAATGCTGATTTCTGCAGAGCGGAGTGGTTGTAGGATTGAATGGGTTTTGATGTCTGTAGATTAAATTAGTCATACATGAGGATTTTGCATTTTCCTAAGAATTGTAAAGATGAGTGACGTTCATAGACACCAGTAGGAAACTGATCCCTGAGGTGATTGCAAACCTGTTTTCAGACTTTTAGCCAGGGAAATTGTATACTTCTGAAAATTGGAGCTTCAGCTGAAAAAGAAGTTTGTCCATGCCTGAAGATACTCTGTGAACTTTTTAGAAAAAGTTGATGATCTTAGTGAATGTAGGATGGTTTAGGTATTACATGGCTGAATTGTATTGAGAAAACACATGACCTGTAAACAAAGGAAGAGGAATTGCTCTCTGGAGGACAGTGGGAGTGTAAGTAAATCCTTCCTTTTCACTGCCTCCTTTTAATGGAAAAGACAATGTGAGAGCAAGTGACTTAAAATTATTACTCAGATCTGACAGATACGTCTTTGGTTATTGCTAAATACCTGTGAGAAACAATGCTTCTGAAATTCTTGGCTATAAGTATATCCTGAAATATCTGATTTTTTTTTTTTTTTTTTTTTGATGCAAACTGCACATGGACCCAGTTTGTGTCAGTGAGTGTGGTGTGAGCAGTGCACCGTTCATGTGTTGGTAAACTGAGAGCCCTCCCTGGCACAGGGAGATGTCTCCTCTTTGGGATGGGCTGCTCCCAGCCTTGGTGATTGTTGGTAGGTGACACAGCTGTGTTGTCCAGGAATGCTGTTTTCTGTTCTGTCTCTGGCCAGAAGAGGTTTCTGTCTCCCCTGGGAGTTGTGTTTTTGGTTTTGTTGACATGAGATTTCAGGAAACTTGCTCAATCTGCTTTTAATCAAAGAAAACCTAATTCATTCACTTGATGGTCTGCAGCTCCAGGAACACAGTGTATGTTAACAGAGGTTTGATCTATGGGTGGCTAATCCCATCTGTTCCCAGGGCTCTGGACACACATCTAGGAATAATGACAGGTTGTTGTTATGTACAGCATGAGAGGGAGGTGCTGTAAATGGTCTGATTTCATTCTCAAACACTGAAGTTCAAGACATTATGTCCCATTTATTAAGAGTAAAGCAGGAGGGAGCAGAAAGAGGAGTTAATCTACAGACTTGCAGTTCTTAACCCTGACAGCAATAGAATTATAAAGAACAATGTATTATAAAAAGACTGTAATAAAATGTGTTCAAGACAGAATGTTTAAAGGTAATTGCAAACCAAATGGCATTTAAGACATTTGATTCTTGTGTGTGCCTGGCTGTTTTCAAATTGCTGCCTCTCAGTAAGAAAATAAAGCAAAACTTTCTGATGCATTTTTTTTCTTTTTAATTAGGATCGGAAGCTGTCCAAGTCAGAGCGACAAAGATTTAAAGAGGAAGCTGGGATGCTGAAAGGGCTTCAGCATCCCAACATTGTCAGGTTCTATGATTCCTGGGAGTCTACAGTCAAAGGAAAAAAGTGTATTGTTCTTGTGACAGAGCTCATGACGTCTGGAACATTAAAAACGTAAGTAAATGAAGGCAAGTCACGGCATTTCAGTTTGGTTAGCACAACACCAGAGCACTAGAAATAGATGATATTTAGAGTAGATGAGAGCAGAGCCCTTTTGCTGAGGGATAACCTCCTGTAGGAACATTCTTGTTTAAGAGGAGCATTACTAGCATTGCAGGTATGGTAGAAAGGATTTTAAGTTGCAAGCTTGTCACTTCTTAATTGTGATGGCCCAGTAAGCACATGCACAACACTTTTGGGTTTTAAGAGCTCAGGAATGCAATACTCAGTTTTCACTTCTCAGAATTTCATTTTTTTTTCCTCCATCTTCTTTCCATTTAGGATGAGCTAGTTGATAAAGTTAATAGCTCAAATTAATTCACCTCTTTTTGGGAGGTTTTGGGTGTTACAATACAAATAACATGTCAAAAGAAAAGAAAATTCAACTTGCTGAAGTTCCAGATAAAAATCCTGCAACTTGGACTTGTCAGGCAGCCGAGTGCCCCCGGGGGCTGTGCTGGAGGCCGAGTTAAATCAGAGCTGGAGCTGCTGCGAGGGCCTCTAGTGGTGTGTGGGGCTGCCGGGGGCTGGGATAACATCACTGTCCCTGGGCTGGGATAACAGGGCTCTGCTGCTCCCTGGGAGCTTCACCCAGCCCAGCCACCATCCTGCCACCATCCCTGGGCTGGGATAACAGGGCTCTGCTCCTCCCTGGGAGCTTCACCCAGCCCAGCCACCATCCTGCCACCATCCCTGTGCTGGGAATAACACTGCCAGCTCTGCTCCTCTCTGGGGGTGTGTCCTGAGCTCCAGCCACCATCCATCCCTGTGCTGGGGAAACTCTGCCAGCTCTGCAATAATGGGGCTCTGCTCCTCCTTGGGAGCGTGTCCTGAGCACCAGCCACCATCCATCCCTGTAATGGGAATAACAGAGCTCTGCTCCTCTCTGGGAGCATGTCCTGAGCTCCAGCCCCTATCCCTGTGCTGGGAATAATGGGGCTCTGCTCCTCTCTGGGAGTGTGTCCTGAGCTCCAGCCACTATCCCTGTGCTGGGGAAACTCTGCCAGCTCTGCAATAATGGGGCTCTGCATCCCTCACTTTGTTCAGTGCCTGTTTCACTCTTGGAGAGGCATTCACACCCTCCATGTGGAAGCAGGCTGAGGGAGCTGGAAACAGCCCTCTCTGTGCCTTCTCTTTGGTTGGAACAGCCTGTGAATGTCTTGTGGTTTTTTACTGTGCTTATTGACAGCTACAAATGGACATTCTTAAAGGAGGAAAATGGCTCTTTGGGAGTCTGGGCTGCAGTTACAGGGAAGTGTTTGTCTCTTGAAGTAGGACAGGATGGCAAAGGATACGACAATATTCTTTAGCTGTATGTTCAGTGGAGACATTTCTCAGGTTGTTTAAAGTATTTCAGATAAAATAATAGATCTGCTGCCTCATGTGCTGTTTTCAGCAAGTAATAAGTGAATGGTTTTGCAGCTCTGTACAAGATGCCTTTAAATAAAGTTACCTAATTTTCTGCTAAATGTGTAGTGCCAAATTTTTTTCTGCCTTTTTTACTTCTTTATCCCTTTTACAGCTTTTAATATTTGGATTGGCTTATGTGGTGTCATAAGCAAGATAATGAAGTAATAATAGACAATTATAAAGTAGGGTGTTAGTAGGAAGAAATACCCCAGATTTTCTGTCTGTGGGATTATTTTGTACCTTGAAATAAGGAAGTCTTTTTATTTAATCCAGAAAAAAGTAATAGGCTCTTTAATTGAAGATCTTTTAAACTGTAGAGTTCTGGCAAGGGTTTTCCCCACTCTTACATAGCTGGTGTTTTAATTGAGATTAAGTTTATTCTAGTCCATTCTATTCACTTGAGACTTGACAGGTAAACTGTAGGGGAGATTTCTGGTGTGCCTTAATTAAGTATTTCCTCTGTGTGTGGC
Organism: Zosterops lateralis; assembly: GCF_965231275.1. Lineage (NCBI taxonomy): Eukaryota > Metazoa > Chordata > Aves > Passeriformes > Zosteropidae > Zosterops > Zosterops lateralis. The sequence continues at coordinate 657,886 of NC_139765.1, forward strand.
ATATTACAATGTACACTTATATTTGGATATGTGTGACTATTACTTCCATATCTTTTTTTCAGTATGTTTACCTTACCTCCATTTGATAGCAGTGATACCTGTCTTGTCTTGGTACTTGGGACATAGACATCCTTGTCACTGGGTGTAAAAAAGTGAACAGAATACAAGTGTGATGATATCTTAAAGGAAATTCTCTCTTTTTTTAAGTGAGGATTCCTATAGCTCCTTGAGCTCTGTGTAATTGTAATTACAGAAGCTTAGACTGGAACCCTCCTGAGGTCTCTTCAAGCCCAAGTTATTCTATGATAGTAGGAAAAGTGAAAACATAGTTTATTTTTGTTGCCTATATGTGCTTCCATTTTAAATTGTTTTCTGCATTAGGTGACGTGTGAGTTAATTCAGGACAGTGTTACAGAACAACAGCCACACTGCACGGTGCTGGTGATGGCTGGATCCAGGTTCCTCAGCAGTGAGAGGCTGGCAGGGGACTCACATATTTGTAACCAAGAATGTCATTAGGGATCCCAGATGCTGAACTGAAGTGCCCCTGCCATGTGATCTTTGGACCAGGCTCAAGAGAGATGAATAAGGGTTGTGTCAATAGCCAGAATTCAAGTGGGAGCTGATGCGGTTCAGAACCTCCTTCAGTTTGCCTCTTTCCTCGGCTTGGCTTTTTCCCTGCCTTTCTTTACATTCTGAGACCTGATTTCCTCTGGAACTGTCTCAATTGCTTTTACAGATTTGTTTTCACAGCAAGATCGTTGCTTATTTTGAACTGGAGAAATTAAAGTAAAAGGGATGAACACACTGAATTTCTGTGTTGGAGTTGATTGAAGTGATTTCATCAGGACTGTATCTCCTGACTAAGGGGACCTGCAGGAGAGACTGACCACTACCACAGAATAATTGAACACAAGTTGCTTTTAGTTTAAGGTTGTAGTTGCTGGACTCCGTGCTGGTCACAGAATTCACTAGCAGTCTTGCTGTAGTGTGGAACTGGCCTTTATCTGAGACTCTGGCTGGGTAACATTGCCCAAACAAGAATGAAGTCCTTGCTCTGCAGAGCAGGCCAGGTCCTTTCTCTGCAGGTATCCCAGCCCCTACTTTTTCAGAAGGAACAAAACAGCTCTTCACTTTAATTGTGTTACCCAAAGAGGTTGAGAGAAAACCCTTCTGGGAGGCACCTGAAAACTGTCAGAGGTTATTCACCTTGTGGCATCTCTAATCTGCTGAAGTTAAGGAGTGGAATAAGATCTTACTCTTAGGTCATGCACACTGAAAAAATATTTTTGGTATGGAATTTGACTCTTGTGTCACAGGGTTTCAAGGAGTGGCAAAGACAGAACAGTTAAGGTTGGGTCACATTTTAGCTGCAAAGGGATGCAGAGTTATGTATGAACTCTTCCACCTCAGTTATTTGTCAGAGCCTTTTCAAAGATTTCTCTGCCCTGTCTGTATCTGTCCATAGTTTTGAAGTAATGAGTTGGTTTCAGGTGATCAAACCCTGTCCTGCACCAGGGAGGGGATCTCTAAGCATTTCTAATTTACTTGATAACTCTGCAGGTAAATTTGAAGCAGATTTAAAATGTAATATGGAAACCTTGAACAGAGTGCTTGGACTACTCTTGTAAATGAGGGAATAATGATTTCAGAGCTCTTGCAGTTTTCCACAGCTCTGTGCTTTCTTGTTATTAACATTTTGGATCTAGTGACCCACCTCCCCACCCAGTTATAATTAATCAAGGTAGAGGTTGTAAGTGCTTAAGAGTTAAATAGATAAAGAACTGTAATTGATGAGCCTTGAATTATTGGTCATTAAAGCAGTGCCTTGAAATTTAGCATTCCAACTGTCTAATTACTGTAGAATGATTTTGTATGCAGAGGAGTTACCAGCTATGTGCACCAAGCTTTCACATTTTGTTTCATCATTATAGTCCACTGGCTAGAAGAAAGGGGATAGGTTTTGTTAAAGGGAATTATCTTTAGCTCCTCTGAAGTCCTGAAACACCCAGGTAGATTTTAAAATAGAAGTTTAAATTTATACATGTCTTTAATGACTATTTCTTTACTTCCCAACACCAAAAGGTATAGTTTAATCTACTGTTTGTAAGTAGGATCTGGTTAACCTATTGTTACCTTTTTCCTTAGGTATTTGAAAAGATTTAAAGTGATGAAAATTAAAGTTCTGCGGAGCTGGTGCCGTCAGATCCTGAAAGGTTTACAGTTTCTGCACACACGCACTCCTCCCATCATTCACAGAGACTTGAAATGTGACAACATCTTCATCACTGGCCCCACTGGATCAGTCAAGATTGGAGACCTGGGTCTGGCAACCCTGAAACGAGCCTCTTTTGCCAAAAGTGTGATAGGTAAGCCTCTCCTGTTCTGGAGGCTGCTGAGCCAGTCTGCCTCCTTGCAGACTTGAGTGTTTAAGAACTGTCCTAAAAAACTTACAAAGGTACATGGCCAGAGCCTGAAAATATGTGGGCTTTGTCTCCTGGTTGCTGAGGTCCTTCTGTGTTCTTAATGCAAAGACATGTTGGAATTTTGGATGTGCTTTTGATATTTCTATATTAACATTAGCTATGTCAGAATATAGAGTTCTTGTCCTGCCCAACGATCTACTGCAACATTGTTGATAAAACCACTCTTCACTACATATAAATCTTACCTTTGATGTGGAGCTGCTTCAGGAAATGTACAAATGCATTTTGGTGACCAAATAACATTTTGATATTTAGTGTAGCATTAGTTCATACAGCCAAATTTTTTTTTATTGTCACCAGGGATTAATATTGAATCTCTTGCAGCTGGTGAGTGATCAGAAACTGAGCTATACCAAAGAAAGTCAATATTATATATATCTATTTAAGCAATAACACAGACTGTGGTATAATACCTTTCTCAGGGACCCTGTAGAATGTGGATTTGTGTGAGTTAGGAGGGTGCATTGGGAAATACTGCTTTATTCTGGCTCTGTCCCTCTGTATCCATTCATAACCTTCCTCAGAAATTGGTTTGGTGCAACTAGTGTAATCTTCCTTGTGAATTTTTGAAAGAATTGGTTTTATCAGCTTTGTTTTTATAGTTGGGTGGATAGACTGCAGGGAATGAAGTTTCTTTTGCTCTCAGTATTTAGAGCTTGCTAAAATTCAGCATTACTCAACAGTCCTGTGCCAGATTCCTAGCTGGGATCATTGGTGTATACCTGTAAATTTTCTTGCAAGCTGTCGCTGAAATATTTCCTGCTTCATAACCAGGTCAAAGTATTAATAGGGAAGAAAAGAATGGTGTTAAAAAACATAATTTCTTAAACGTATTTGTCATATCTTCAAATTTATCACTGGAAAATTACCATCTGTTACACAGTTATCTGTTAATGATTAGCCTTTGGATAAATGACTGCAATTAAATTCTTTTTGGTTTAGCGTGGTGAAAACAAGCAATGGGCTGTAGAATGATCTGTAAATTGTCTGGAATCTGGTGTCTGCAGGAAATAATTCTGTGCTTAAATTTACAAAAAGCAAACTCACATCTCTGGCTTAAAATAAATCTGATCATACAATGCAGTCCCTTTGTTTGCAGAGGGATCTGTGATGCTTCACTGGGCAATCATTTTCTGCACACTATTTAAATGGGACTTGTTGAATCTCACGCTCTATGCCTGTAACTCAATCTCTCTGTATTTCTGAGTATTTTTGACTGTAGGATGTCCCTCACTAATGCCTGTATCTGCAGTAGGCCTATAAATATACTGCAGGTGGGAAGGTAAGTATGTGAAGAAAAGGGCTCTGGTGAGTGGCCTTTGCAGAAAATTACCTTTTATCCTCTTTTCACGGAGATTTATATTTGTGACAACAGAGCTTTTCATTGCAAGGCCTTCCCCAAACCATTCTACTTGAGCAAGTAGATGGAGAGCACCAGTCAGAGACTAGCTGTGGGCTCTTACCAGTACTACTTCTTTTGCAGCAGAGGGCAGTCAGGTAACCTCTGAAACAAGGTTTAATGTGCCTCTTTTCTTACAGGGGGAAAAGGTAAGTGCCTTAACTCTCCTTAGTATTTGGTTTGCAGCCTATGGCTAGTCTGCAGTTCCTCCCTCTTCTCATCCCCTCCCCTCCCGTTTGGTTTCAGGCTAATCCAGTCTGTTCTGATATTTGTACCAACTAACATACCCAAACCAGGGATGGCATCAGATCTCACAGGCCACTGTTATCCCATAAAGGCCTTGCAATGGAAGGCTCACAAAGTGCATTGGTGCAACAGAGTCACTAAGGGTCTCCTCCCTCTTCTTTTTGCCTCCACTTTCTCTTGTCTCACAGGTCTGCCCAGCCGCTTGTCCCTGCGGTGAGTAACGCCAGCAGCCTCTGCTCCTTTGAGACATTTAGAGTCTGAATCGTTCTTTTAATTTAAGGTACCCCAGAGTTCATGGCCCCCGAGATGTATGAGGAGAAATATGATGAGTCCGTTGATGTGTATGCTTTTGGGATGTGTATGCTAGAGATGGCCACGTCTGAGTACCCTTATTCCGAGTGCCAAAATGCCGCGCAGATCTACCGCCGAGTGACCAGTGTAAGTCCTGCCCTCTGCCCAGCCCAGGAGTGCAGCTGGCAGCACCTCTGTGTGTGTGTGGGGGGAGAAACAGCTCAAAGGAGCTGATTTTGGGATGAGGGCAAAGTTACGGGCTGGTTGAATTCAGGGAACATCTGTCAGAAGCTTGTAAAAGATGTGAATGGAAATAAAATTTTGCATGTGTTCATACTGTTCTTTCAGTATATAAGTAGGCATTATATGAGGTTTAAAAAGATGTGAAGAGAGCAGCCCCCCCAAACCACAGAACATAATGCACTAGAATAATACCAGATTATTTTCTAAGCCACTTGGGGGATGGTGGAAGTAGTTCTGTCTTGAAGAGGAGCTGGTAACCTTGTTCCCTGCAATAAAGCTGGATAACAGATTGGAGCACTGGCTTAGTGCCTGCCAGTTACCTAGAGTGATTTTAATAGTTTATTGAATTCTGAGTGGCCCTTAGCTCCTGTGTTTTGGGGCACTTGTTATAATGCTGAAGTGGAAACACTTGATAAAATAGCAGGAAGCTTTTCCAGCCTGGTAAGTACTGGGCAAGTGCAGTGGTGGGGGCATTGTGGGGAAAACAAACACGCCTGAGAAACCAATTGAGAGATCAGAGCTGCCCCATCTGACCAGACAGGGGAACATGCAGACCCTGAGTGTAGGAGGCAGGACTGCAGTGCTGAAATGTGCACTCTGGGGTGGTTAGATTTAATCTGTGATATCTGAGATGTTGTGAAGACTCTACCAGTGCAGTGGAACAAATACGTTCCACCTTGTGACCTAAGCATTCAGACAGGAGAGTGAGGTGGCTGCTTGGGGAAATGGAAACTTGCATTGGATTTCTCAGAATACCTGTGCACATGTGCAAAGGAGGAAAAAAAATACCAGACTTACCTCTTTGTCCATAGGCAAATTAATTTCTGTTAGGTTTTTTGTGCATATTATCTCAGAGAAGTTGCAGATTTAATAAACAGCTTGCCTAGCTTTGGAAAAATAGAATACACTCTTATTCCTGATGCCTCACGCTGCAAAAGACAGATATAACTTGACTTAGAGCTGGAGAAGAGTCTTCATGTCAGAAGCTATAAATTCTGAAAAGAGGCTTAGTGAAATCAGACTATCCCTTTTTTTCAGGGAAATATTGGAGGGGCACAGAAGAAGGAAAAAAGAAGGCATAAGTGGTCACTTCGGTTTTTTGCACAGCTGTTAGAATAAGTTTTTATATATGTATATATAAATGCAGAGTTGTTGCTCTTTGGGGTTTTTTTTAATTTTTTTTTTTTTTTTTTTTTTTTTTTTTTTTTTTTTTTTTTTGTGGGTTTTTTTTGTTGGTTGGTTATTTGTAGTTTTTTTGCATGTTGGCAGACTTACCTGTAATTTTTTAAGTAGAGTTTAAGAACTAGGCTAAAGTCTAGTCCTTACTCTGTGTGCAGCATAACCTGACCTGGGATCAATGAAAGAAAGCCGTGTATCTTACTGGAACAGGAACAGTGTCAGTGGTACCTTTACTGTGCTCATGGGTGTGTCTTGGACAGAGCCAGAGCAGCCACATTTGGGTTGTTACATTCCCTGATGTAACTGCCCTGCCTGTTCCTTAGGCAGTGCCAGTTAGTGACAGTCAGCTCTGGAGACAATGCAGGCCTGGAAATCCCCAGGTCTCACAGAGCTGTCTTTTCCCTGGGCTTTGAAGTACATAACTGGGAAGTTTTGCAGGGACCTGTAGCAGAACAAGTCACCAGAGTTCCACTTACCTCTTGTTTCTTGGTGCTCCTTTCTCCCCATTGCTCTTGGCTGATGGTGGAAATTCCAGGTGGATGAGAAACACTGGCAGTGTTTTGGTCTGTCCAACACCACCTTCTCTTCTGCTCTGCTGAAGGTTCTCAATCACATTTATTGGTTGATTTTTTTTCCCAACTATTTAACTCACTGCTCGAGGGCTCTTGAGATACACTTTGATATGAAATCCAGCAAATCTTGTTTTCTTTCAGAAGGAGCAAAGGACAGAAAGGTAAAGAAAGTGAAATGTACATTTGTGTGCTTGGAAAGGCTTGTGTGCTTTGGTATATTTGAGGTTGTTTATTTCAGTGTAGTTGCAAAGCAGTTTGTTCAAAACAAAACCAACCAGAAACAAAATGTGAAGAATTTTCAAGGAAGGCTTTCAGTGAAGGGAAGGCAACATAATCTGGAAATAAAGCACAATCCTGTCTTAATTACTAATGGGGATTTGGTGCTCTGTAATGTGGAAAGAGACTCATGTTATGAAAGTGAAATAAAATACTCCTGGCATTCTTTTACCAGTCTATGAAAGCTCTGTAAGCCAATGTGAAAAAGAGCCAGGTAGTTCTAGATTTAGAAGATTATTTAGAAATTTTAGAAGTTTAGACCATGTGTGCAGTTGTGAGTGAGGGGTGAACCATTTGCGAAATGCAATATTTGAAAGGACAGTGTGTGAACTCTCAGTAACAGAGTGGAGGCAGAAAACTCCCTCCTGCAGAGGTGACTGCAGCACTACTTACCAGCACACCTCCTTCTGATGGATGTGGGAAGGTGGGTGTGTCTGTGGAAGGTGTTTGGCATCTCCATTTCAGCCCCTTCATTGCTGCTTCCCTGGACATGTTTAAGGATGTTTTGAGGTAGCAGCTACAGTCCTGCTGGGCCTTAAGTGGAAAGGATTATTTTATCTAGATGGATACAGAGAGCAGAATGAAGGACAATAGGAAAGGTCTGCTGTGAAAGTCAGGAAAGGTTGTACCATGTTGGAGCTTAAAACCCACTGAAGCCCCAAAGGCAATAAAATCAAAATGTGCAGCCACTCACTGCAGACCATCTGTATTTAAATGAATTAATTTCCCTCCCCTTCTTTGCAGGAACTATTAGGCTTAGTAAAAAGCAGAGTTGCTCATTATCCTAAATCCTTGCTATTGCTTAGGACAGAATCCTGTAAAAGGTGTCCTAATGCCCAGTGTGTTCTCTCAGAACCTCCTGGTAATTCCAGCTTACATTCCCTCCTCATTCTGGCTGTGCATTGGTCTCCTTTGTAGGGGACCTTCAGCTGTGCTGTATTTTGACCTGACACCTTTTGTGATAAGGATGTCTGCAGCTGATGCCCAGATACTGCAGCTCTGCACTATTGCTCACACTGCTGGTCCTGTTCTGCTTCTTTGGCTCAGGGTTTTCCTCATGGTTGGAAGCAGTTTTTTGTTAAATAATACACCTTGGCAAGCACAGATCTAGAACTGGGATCTAAAGGCTGAAGTTCCTTTCACAGATGAGACATTTTTTGGCCAAGGCAGTAATTGTTGCTTCACATCTTGGACAACAGCATTGCTGCATGAGGCTGCTGTTCCTGAGGGGCTTGTTTATACTTGTCTGCATTGTCTCACTGAGGAGTCCCTGTGTTTCCTTAAAACACTCCTAGGATAAAGTTTCTGAATTTTCTCTGGCCCAAGAAACAAAAGTGCAATTAAATTGTTATTTAGAAGAGTTCTCGTAACAGAGTAATCTGGGTATATACCTGGCTTAACAAACACAACTGGGCAGAATTTGTAGGGCTCAAGGTGTTAAGCTGAACTCTGTTTTACCATTGTGATAAGGAAAGCAGCAGTTTGACACACAATATTGACCTGTGTTGGTGTTTGCACCCTTCAGCATCCTCAGCCTAGACCCTTTCACCAGCAGTTTCTTTAGCAAGGAGAGAGATCTGCATGGCTGGTCACTCAACATAAAGGAACCTGCCCATGCTCTTTGTTTTCATTAAATCATAGTATTGCAATTTTGTCTCAAAACCCTGTTTTCTCTATTGGAGCCCTCCTCTGCTGTTCTTTGGAAATGGTTCCAAATAAACTGTAGTTAGTGCTCAAAAAGAAATTGCAGCTCTTTGGATTTTAACCTTCCTGTGTGATGGGGAAATCCCTGAGGTGTGAGCACTGTCTCCTCAGCTGGGACTGAGTGTGTCCAGTGAGCACCTACTGATGCTACTTGGCTTCAGAAAAGAAATAATCTCAGCCTGCAATGAGTGGATAACAAGCTGCACTATTGTTGAAGTACCTTTTCCTGCTCCTTTGGTTTATTTTTTCTCCTCTGCCCTCTTGTGCAAGCACAGCTATCTGTGTGGTATACTACTAGATTAGGGAATGAATCCCCATTGTTTTTTGGTTTTTTGGGGTTTTTTTACAATTCTGCTCTGTATCCAAGTACTGCGGAGAATTGCAATGCAAAATGAAATCAAGATACATAATTCTGTTACGTACTTGCTTGCATAAAAAAATAACAACAACAACAAAAAAGAGTATAAGATCTTGGTGAAATTCAGGAGGGTTTCCCTGTCTGACTTTGTTCTGCTCAGGAGACTGGCATGTTTTCCTTGACCTGTTCCATGCATATTGCTATTTGTCACAGGAGATATTTAAAATTGGCTACACGTGCATTTAAATGGAAAAAGAGATATTTATAGAACAGACATCTAAAGTATGATTTCTTAATTTAGTCTGTTTGGGAATCAATGCAGTGAGGACATAACTAACTGCAGTAACTTCAGCTGCTTTGCTGCACCGTGGAAACCCAAGCTGTTTTCTCAGAATCTGGATCTCAAATACTTGGATGTCCCAAGGATTAAATTTCCTAGGTGATTGACTGGTCCCAGGACTAGTAAAAAGACAAAATTTTTGTTATGCAGATTTTTCTCCTTGCATCTCTGCCACTAACATAAAAATCCAAATATGATCATTGCAAAAGAGTTAATAAAACCATCCTCAGTTTCAAATGTACTAATCATTTGAGTCTGAGCAGAAAAGTCCCCTTTTTCTCTCTCCCCCTCCCATCATGCAAACTTACCTTTTAAGTTTCCTGATGCACTTGTGCTCTGTACTTGATTTTCTCCACGCTTCCTTTGACAAAGTGAAGTTTTGTATTTGTCTTTTCTTTCACCAAAATCCAGTCCAGTCTCTTCTCTCTAAGCAAATCTCTGTTGTCTGAGCTGGCCTTAAGATGAGAAGGGGAGAAAAAAGGCATTTTGCATTTTGACTTTAAAAAAAAGGTTGTCCTATGCTAAAATGTTCCACAGCAGGCAGAACATTTTTCTTCTGTGCTCTCCAGAGCTTAAAAAAGGGCCTGAGGGAACAAGGCACATAATGAGTAACCTGGCCAGGCAGTGTCTAACTGGTTTAAAACTCCTTCATCTCCCTGACTGGAGGGAACTGGAACTCACTGGTTATGGTGAAGGTCATTCAAACAGGGCAGTTACAAAGTGCTGTAGTTTGGGCAGTGGAGATAAAATGAGTCTTTTCTTTAGTGTCTCAAAAGTCAGGCATCATAACTGTCTAGAGCAGACATCTGTGTCTGCTTCATTTTCCCTGGAGATTCAGTGAGCAAAGTATCCCAGCTCTTATTTTCTTCTTCCTGAGGGGTCTTAAGTAGCAAATAAAAAATGTTAAACCTTTAGACATATGATTAATTTTACTTGGCAATGCTTAGTGAGTGATGATTAATTTCCTCTTCTACTTCCTGGAAGCAATATCTAACATTTTTTAGGCATGAATAAAACTGTTTTCTTTGCCTTGAATGGCTTGGTTTCTTGACCTGGTTTAAATAGATAAACAGATATCTTTCCTATCAGCCTTTCTGGTGGAAAAAGCATTGGGAAAAAAAAAATCAGTGGAAAAGTAGGGGAGGAGTCCCTCCAACAGAGAGGGTGATCTTCTGTCAAAGCTGGTAGTGAAAGGCCACAAACCTTCAACCAGGCACAGGAAACATTTAATTGTTAGAAAAGGTAAACTCTTGTATTCCTTCAAAGAAGAGACTTCTGGCAGTAAAGTGTGAAATGTAAACAAGAATTGCACATCGTGTGTGATTCCCTTGCCTCACACCGACTGAACTAAAGAAGGTTTAAACTTGTAGCACTTGTCTCTTGTAGCCTCTTGTTCAGCTCAGTCTGTGCTGTAAGAGCTTTGAGAGTGCAGAATCTTCCTGGGGGGGGATTCAGGCACTGACTCACCAATTCAGAAATACATAGCCTTGAAAATGGAAGGTGGGAATTCAAGGATTTGGAGCATTAATATCTTAAGCAGCCTTGGATGTTACTTTAGGAGTTCTCTTTAACAAGGTATAATGATCCAAGTAAGGAAAAGCAGTGCTCAGCTTGAGTCCGTAGGTCAGGCAGCAGAATTGGTGAAGGACTGGAGCATTTCTCTTACCAGGACAGGCTGGGGGAGCTGAGCCTGTTGAGCCTTGAGAAGAGACAAAGGAGAGGAGGGGACATCACCAGTGTCAGTGTCTGCAGGGAGGCCAGAGCATGCAGCCAGGTCTGGGGGGGCCAGGCAGTGGCACAGGAGGACAGACACTGGTGCAGCTCCAGCTGAACAGGAGGAAGAATTCCTTTCCTGTGCAGTGATCATGCCCTGAACAGATTGTGCAGAGGCTGTGGAGTCTCCCTCCCTGGGGATATTCAGACCCCTCTGGGGGTAATGCTGGGCCAGGTGCTCTGGCGTGACCTCTGTCCTCCCTTCCAGCCTCCCCCAGGCTGGGATGGTTTGCACAGCTAAGGGTACCTGAGTTTGGAGAGAAAAGGCCTATTCTGCTGAATTATTTCCTAAAAGTAGCTCACTGTTCAGCATCAAAAGCTTTAAGATTACAGCTAAATTTTTTTTTTGTCAACATTGATGTGAAACAAGCTTGATTTGAAGTAAAGGGAGTTGTTTCTTTCTTTGCTCAGTGATGAGCCTGGATTGTGTCTTTTGGCAGTTTTGAACAGGATATGATTTTAAGATGATCAGGAATTAAAAGGAGTGGAGGATTGTGAGCATTGGTTGAGTTGCATAAAATCAAGTGTAATTTAAGTTCTGAAATGTAGTAGTAATGTGGAGTTTCTAAATGTATTTTTAGAAACCTAAGTAAGTTCACAGAATATGGGCTGAACAATGTATCTTTAAAAATTTGACAAGTTTTAAAAGTCTCTTTTAAGGATCAAGTCTCTTAAAACTATGGTGCTTCCATTTAATACTCAGTCCTGTAGTGACATCCATTTAGTTCTTATATTAACTGAGGTTAATTTAACAAGAGATGGGAAGGTGCTCTTAGGGTGATAAGTGTTTTTAAAGTGCCTGGCTCTGCAGTGGGATGAGAAAACCATTTTATAATTGTGTGTTTGGTGGGTCACTGAAGCATTCCTGTGGGGAGACTGATGCATCAATGTCATTTTTCACAGAGGGCCACTAGTTAAAAATACTGACCCTGAGAATGCATAGCTACTATTTCTTGTCCTGCCAGCTGGGCTGCTATAGTTGAAAGGGTAGGAATGGGATAACTCCAGGAAAGTCTTCACTCCTATTAGAATAAGTCTGAAAATAAAAGGCGTGGTGACTTTTGGTGCATTGTTGGAATTGTGCACTATCTTTGGTGTTTGCAACATTACCTTGGGCCTTTTAAGTAGACAATCCTTTCTAAAGGCTACTTCTGCTACCAGCTGGGTTTTGGGGCCCATGTTACAACATTTCTTTAAATTCAGTTCCAAGTCCAGTGGAACTAATCCATGGCTTTTGAGTTGCTGTACATGAACTTAAAAATGAGTGCAGGGCGATGATTTTCTACCAGAGTGGGAGCAGATTAAAGCAGACACTGCAACTAATACAATTTTATTTTTCAAAAATATGTTTTCCATACTGAAAATAGAAGACAGACACTTCTAGTATTGTGTCACTGTGGCATTTCTAATTTTGTATAACTGAAATGTGTGTCTAGGCATGTCTGGTTTGGGGTTTTTTTTTTTTTTTTTGAAAGCCATTTTCAAGCTGAAGTCCCAGTAAAGCAAAGGTTCATTGAGCTGGCTCAAGGTGTTCCGATTACAGAGGCACCATCCCTGCTGCTGAGGGTGGGGTTAAACAACTGGGCATGATACATGCAACTGATCTCACCTTTATGCTTCTGTACAGGTGTTAATGCCTGATCTACTTGTCCACTCAGAGTTCATTGTTTCAGAAGAGCCTCTGTCCTCATACTGAGTGTTTCTAAACAAGGCCCTTTTCACTGTCCCATGCACCAATATCCTCATTGTGCACTAAGAAACTCTGTCCTGCTTAAAAAACTTCCTCTTCTGGAGCTTGATTAATTTCTTCTATAGGTTGGAATTGCTGCAATTACAGTAGCTCTTGTGATTAATAATTATTTTTTTAAACTGAAACAATGTTCTTAGCTTCAGATTCTTTCAGATTTTTTTATTACTGCCTCAAAATTTCTTTGAGGTTAGGTGTAAATTGAAGAGGAAGAGTGTCTAAATTGTGATGAGTGAGCATTGAGGCTGAAGCCAGCAGGCTGTATAAATTCTATGGCATTGTCATGGTCTTCACACTGTGGTTCTGAACTCAGGGCACACACTCTCACCTGTTGATTTGGAAAAAGTTAAGGATCATGAGACTTCAATAACTTCCACACCTGCTCTGCAGAGAGTCAAGGCCAGTTAGTTCAGGTGTTCCAGTGCAGGGAGCTCTCAGGTAGCTGAGGTGGGAAAGTTTGATGTGGATGTTGGTAGATTTAAATTCCAAAGGCGTTGGGTTCCAAAAGTGCAGAAGGGAGGACAGTGAGCCTGGCCCAGCCTGAGCAGAGCCTCACCAGCTGCCTGTGGCTCACTGAGGCTTTCAGCTGCTTCCCCTGCTTGTATTGCAGTAATGCTGTTTACTCTGCTGGGACACTGATCTGCTACAGGGCTTATTCTGCAGGATTTACCAATTTCATTCTTGGCAGAATTATCAATTGTCCAGAATGAATTGCTGTGAAAATACTGACATCAGTGAAGCTGCATTTTACTTCTGTTTAATATATTGCATTTTTGTTTTTTTAAAAGAAACTACTCTAGTTTGCTCTTTAACCAGAACAAGAAAATCAATCCTCTGTAGGCAAACCATGTGTCTCTTGAATTGAGTAATCTTAAGCTGAAGTCTTTCTTTTCATAGTGTGTATTCAGTTCAGCTGGGGTGAGAAGTACCAAATGGTTTCAGGTGTATCCTGTGTGAAATAATGAGAGAACTGAATCTGAAAGGTTGTTCCTAGAACAGGTAGCAAGATTAAGTTGAAGGATTAGAGGTGGTGCAGTGGTTAAACATGCAGGTTTTGAGGACTGGGTAAGTAACTGATTGCAGGTAGTGAAGTTTAGGAGATCACGGGGTAAACCAATTTAAATGCTATATATGCCATTGCCTGGGGGCTTCTTTGGGACTGGGGGAAAGGGGTTGGATCTTTTTTTCCACTGCAATCATACTCTCTCTGAATTCCTGAATTAATGGTTTGTGGCAGCCTGGGACTGGCTCAAACTAGAATGGTAACAACTTAGCAGAAAGGAAATATAGACATTTGATTACTTTGTTTGTGTGATTTGACTTTGCTGCTGGTGCTATTAGCTCCTGTACTGCACTGTTAGAACATTTTGTTTGAGAAGATTAATCAGTTACTGTAGAATTCTTTTCAGGCTCTTAGAGTTACAGCATCTCTGAAAAGAGCCAAGCAAGAGTTGTGGTTAGCCTGGGACAGGTAGAAAAGCTGAATGTGCTTTGCAGGTCATGCCATGTACCCCAGAAGAGCAGAACCTTCATTAAGTGTGCAGAATGTTGCTTTTGCAACACTGATGGTGTATACTGTGAAAACACTGCTGGTGTAATTGTGGTATACTTGAGGAACTCAGTTTGTTATTTAGGGGTGAAAAGTGATCTGGATAATTCTAAATTGGATTTTATCACAGTTACATCACCACTAGTTTGTCAAAATTAGTTTGCTAACTTCATCTTTAAAACAATGTATGTCCTCCCTCTTAGCATTGCTCCTTTTGTCCTTAAAATAAAAAACCCAAACCCTGAAGCTATGGCCAGCTCATTTGATTAATTAAGGGGTTTTACAATGATTGCTTGGAACTAGAACAAAAAGGCTGCTTCAGGTTGAGGTCTGAAGTCTGTTGAGAGGTACTAGAAGATCTAACTCTGGTTTGTTTATGTAGGTATGGTGTAAACCAAGCAACAGTGCAGCTTTGTAACATTGTCACCTTTCAATCTCTGTGCCCTTACATTAAGGGAAAAGGAAATTAGATGGTGTTGCCACTGGTAGCAAAATGCATTATGTGTCTGAGTGCTGTTAGCAGAGTGGCAGTCAGCTGTGTGTACTCTGGAGCTCCATGGGAAGGAGGGCAGGAAGGGCAGCTGCTTCCAATTCCCCTGCACTGCACCCTGCCCCAGCTCCTCCATTCCCTGCACAGCACCCTGCCCCAGCTGCCCTGCTCACAGAGCTGCTCTCCTGCAGGAATCCTGGGTGGAGAGTGGGCAGAGCAGCCCCGTGGGAGGGCGGGGACAGGGGCAGTAAAGGATCCCTGTTGCTGTCACTTCCTCCTCTGGCAGCTGCCTGGGCATGCAGAAAGGGACACCTCACCTCCTGCTCGTATTGATTCTCTCTGTTCAGTGTTAGAGTGGCACAGGCAGGTACTGAGCTCAGCCCTCTGCGGCCTCATGGACTGGACTTGGAAAGCACCAAGAGGTGTCCCAGGGGAACGATGCTGCCCTGTCACCTCGACGTCTGCTTTCCCTCTGCTGTGCGCTAAGTGCACGGCCCCGTGCAGCCCCGTGGGAAAATAGCACCGTGTCAGTCCTGTGCTCTGGGTGCCTCTTTTCCTCATGGAGTTCACTAAGAGGGACATCTGTCCCATTTTTGTAATTGTTAATTCCCACTGTTGCTGCTCTCACAAGGATTGTGCTAAAGAGGTGAGTAAGAATTTAGAATTTCAGCTCTGTCGAGTGCCTGTAGCCACAGGAAAGTATTTTGGAGATGAATTAGAGTTCTCTGCAAATCTTTTGAACTGCTTTGCATTTGCATAGCTTGGTTCTTTAGCTTTTAAATTTGGCTTTTTCTCCTGTAGTTTTTAAAAATGTAAATTAAAATCCTGACCATCAAGGCTGGAGCATTAGTTGATTATGTTATTTTCCACTTATGGTTTTGTTCCAAATCTAAGTATTTTTTCTTAAATTCAGAATATCTGAGGGTATGTTACATTTCATCTGCCTTCATTTGGATTTGTTACAGAAGTTATACAGTATTGATTGTACCTTCTCTAATGAAGTAAATTATGTTTTCAGTATCTTTTGCATTACCACAAGATGTTAAACTACTGACTCAGTAATCTGGTCATTTAACTAATGCAAAATATTATGTGTTTCTAGGCAAAAATTGTAAAGAGGAGTTGTGGATAGCTTAAAGTTTCCTGGAAATTTAGTTTTTTTAAGAATACCTAACTTGCCTTTAGTTGATCAAAGAACTGTGTATGTTGAATTTTAGAACGTGTTTTTTCACCTGGTTAAAACCTGATAAAATCATAAACTTTATCACATCTAAGATAACTGAAATATGAAATCTTTCTTACACTTAACATGCAAACTGTGAGTTTTTAGTTTTGTGTCTGTGGCTCCCTACATAAACAATCATATTTCAGAGGTATTCTCAAAATCTAAGTGTTCAGTGATTTTTATTTGAAGTTGGTGCTTCTTTCAAAATAAGCTGTTGTGCCCTGCCTGTCCCTCTGTGAGTGTGAGAGCCTGAGCAGCAGTGCAGGGAGCTTCAGCTCGCTGGGGGCTGCTGCAGCCTTTTCTGCTTGGATTTGTTTCAAGTCTCATACATGCTGTGATTTGGTTCATTATGCAGCTGTAGAAATGTGTTTGCTGGCAAAAGAAAGGAAATTACACGGCTGTGGGAATGGGAAGGGGAGAAAAGGAGGCTGCTGCTTTCAGCAGCACTGCCAGTTTGTGTGATTTTAGAACAGGAGCTTGAGAAAATGTTGATTTTCATGTGTGCCTGTTATACCTGTCTGTGGTTTTTTCCCATTTGTGAGAGTTCTTCCTGCTGTTTCTTTAGCAAACTGAGGAATAATGCTGGTGGGATTTGGCTTTAGTTCTTCATGGGAAACAGGACTAGTAGCTTAGGATTTGAGTTGTCCTGTGGCCCTTCCAAGGAGTTTGGGGTGCAGGAGTGGCACATAGAAATGTGACCACTCCAAGTGTGGTAAAACCAGGAGACACTGGCTGGCTTCACCTTTCCTCGAGTGCCTTTGGCTGCAGAGCCTGCTGGAGTCTCTCTATGCTTGGCTGCCCAGCCTGTGCACTCTGGAGAACAATGTCAAGGTGATGTGAACTCCAGGGCCTCCCCTGGGTTCCTGTGATGGCACATGGAGGTGTGGAGGCAGCTCTGGGCAGAAAAGATTTCACTGATTTATTGGTTTTTTTAATCATTTCTAGTACCCCCATCTTATTGTATAGAATAGGTCAACACTTCCATGAGTGCTTGCAGGAGGGAACCAAAGGGTTTGGGAAGCTGATGCACTTCAGTGTGTGGGGAGTGCTTGTCCAGAGCTGGAGAGGAGCTTTGGGCAGCCCTTCTCATGGACTGTGGGGCCAAGTGAGAAACAGGGAGCTGCCTGAACAGGGAATCCCATGCTGCTTTTAGGCCCTAGTGTGATGTTCTTCAGGTGTTCTGGGAGCAGAACATGGACACTCTGCTGGAGGAGGCTGCCAGGAGCTTCACTTTTTAACTGAACTCTTGGTTTGGGGTTCATAAAATGGGGTATTGTAAAATTGTCCTCATGGAAGGGCCTGAATTTTGGACAAGTGTTTAATTTCTTTCAGCTGTGGGAAAGGCAGGGTAGCAGACTGAATTACTGATTTTAAAATCTATCCTTAGCTTTTAACTTTTCAGGTTCTGTGCAAGAGCAGAGCATGTGGCGCAATAATTAACAAGAAAATCATATCCTGGCTTCGTTATGCTGATATTTTTCTGTACCAGTTGTCTTCCTCATGTTAGCTTTTAATTTTCTGAAATGAGATTGTCACAGATCTGACATCATCCTTCTGCTGCCTCAGTGTAAATGAATGTCAGTGCAGGCTGCTATGTCTGGGGCTGGAGCTGTTTAGGAGACCTACATGTGTTAAACTTGGGCAAATTTAGATGGGAATATCTGCAATAAGGAGCTGAATAGTTATTGCATAGGTTAAATATGTTATACAGGGAATCATTTAATTATATATAGAAATATCTGTATTCCATATATAAACCTGCACTTCTGGGGCCATTTTAATTGTCATAATGAAAGGTGGGTGCCTTTGACAAGTCAACTAAATGAGCAGAGTTTTATAAATCCCTTTAGAGTGGAGAGCTCTGTGTCCTGCTTGAAGCTGGAGCTTTATGATGAGGTCTGGTTACAGTCTGAAACTCACCCATCCAAACTTGGGCCTGATGTTTTATCACCTGGGGCATTGATTTTCTTAAGGCTTAATAGTCAGCAAAGCTTCTAAAAGCATTCAGCTGATATTCACTGGCTCTGTGCTTCAGTGCTAATTCCAGTCACAGTGGAGTCTGCACTTCTGTGGATTTCAGTTGCTAGAGTTTCACAAGGGCAAATTACAGACCAAAGGAATAGATAGTCTTCCTGTTATAAGGGCAGACTGGTTTTTATCTGGTAAATTGTTTCCTTTCTGTGGTGTGGGGGTTTGTGCTGGCTTTTTTTTTTTTTTTTTTTTTTTAAGAACTCCAAGAACAGGGTCAGTAGTTGCAAAGACTCAAACTTTTCTGTTTCAAGGCTTGTTTCCTGCTCACAAGAGGGCAATGGGGAAGGATCCTGTCCTGATGTCACCAGTACTTTGTAGGATACTGAGAGAAGTATTTTCTGTTTAGGACACAAATCACAATTCTTGTACTGCTGCCTCATTTATTTCTGTACTACAGAGCTGTGGTTTTCCCTGTGTTTAGTTGTCATTCAGCAGAGACACAGGGTCAGATGTATCAGGTGTATAATTTCAGGGCTGTTCAGCTTGAAAACACCATCTCTGTTCAAACATTTGAACAGCCTGTCTCCATCCTCTCTCATTCTGCTGTCTTAAATAGACTTTGAAACTAAAGGCTGAATCAAGTAGAATTGGGTGCCAGATTTTGTTGTTGTGGACAATTGGCCCCAAAATGCCATTTTTGGCTGTGATTAAGTGATGAAGCTTGGCTCTCTGCCTGAAATGTTTTTCAGAATTCCCAGATGGTCACATCTCGTGGCATGTTTGTTTTACTGCTTTGGGTGGTTGATCTTATTTAGATTTTGTTTTGCTTTCCTCCTGTATCTTTAGTGTGTATTGGAAAAAGGGTTGCTGTGTATTGTGGAAGGGTTTTTGT
This sequence comes from Zosterops lateralis, assembly GCF_965231275.1. Taxonomy (NCBI): domain Eukaryota; kingdom Metazoa; phylum Chordata; class Aves; order Passeriformes; family Zosteropidae; genus Zosterops; species Zosterops lateralis. The sequence goes on from NC_139765.1 coordinate 676,627, forward strand.
ACAGGCCTGGATTGCTGAGCTCATTTCTCTGAACTCGCAGCAGCAGTGAGCAGGAGTGTGGTTTGGGCAGAGGAGGCCTTTGGAGGAGAGCTGAGACACCAGAAGGTTTTTGGTTTTTTTTTTTAACACTGGAAAAGTTATTAATGATCCAGTCAGATCATCCTGGGCTAAGGTTTTTCCTGTAAAAAAAATTACTTCATATAATGGCAAGTTGGGGACATTCTGGTTATAAAATCCTGTTAACTTAATCTGTGGTTTCCTGCATTAGTGTAACAGAGGAACCATTTCCTTCCATTCTCAGTCCAGTCTGTTCCCTCAAACCAGCACAACTTCCATGGAAACTAAACAGTTCTGCTCTCATAACCTGAGCACCAAGTGCCAATGGTTCTGTGACAGAAATGGAGCTGTAAATGGGAAGGGGGACGTGTGGAACACTTGCAAAAGTCACAAACAAACCAGCAGTTTGTAGTTCTGGGGTCAGACTTTGTCTTAATTTGCACTGGTTATTCAGGTCAGTTATCCAGAGAGTTAGAACAGGTGGTTTGTCAGCACAATCAAAACTTGAATCAAGTTTTGGACCAAGTTTCTCAGTTGTTGTTTGTGTGTTTCAGGGTGTCAAGCCAGCCAGCTTTGATAAAGTAGCAATCCCTGAAGTGAAGGAGATTATTGAGGGATGCATTCGGCAAAACAAAGGAGAAAGGTAAGTTCTCGCTTTGCAGATAAAGGTGATAACTGCTGCCTGAGTCCTTTGATACCAAATCCAGTTGGTTCCTGGGCTCTTCTTTGCTCTGGTGAAAGTTGGGAAGCCAGTATTACTTCTGCAGCTTCTGTTCTTGGGTAGAGTCTTACTCAGTAATTGTCATAGAGAATTAACAGTCTCAGGAAAAGTGCAAATGCCACAGGAACAATCCATGACAGTTTATTCAGAAATTCTATTGTTTTTATTAAAACTTTGACCTAGTCAGAAAATTAATCCTTCCAGGTTTCTGGGTGTTTGGATTGATTGGTTGGTTGTTCTATAATCCATTGGGATTTTTTGTCCCTTTGATTCTGTTGGTATGCTTGATCATTTTGAGAACTCTTTAAGTTTTAAATTCCTGCTGCTCATTTTTATTTACATTTTTTGCAAGATGGCTTCTACTTCAAGTGGTTAACTTACAGCATTACAGGAAATCTGAGTGCTCTGATGGTTTATTTGTGGGATTTGTTTTGTTTTCTGCTTTTACATGGTTGTTGCTTACTGAATTCTGATTTCAGACTTTTATGTACCCTCTAGCTGCCCACTGTTCTGTTCAGAACTAGTTTTGTTCATGGCTGTTTATTCCTCCTCTTTTACTAACTCTTGAAGTTTTACATCTGATGGTGCTGCTGTGTATTTTTAGTTTCAGTTCTTTTTCTTGCTTTTAGACAATTTAGTATTTTTTTTCTCATTTGAAGTTAATTTTGTTGCTGCACATCACTTATTTCTTGCCATTTACTTTAGGCTGTTAACTACTATTGTTAATGATGTGCTTGTAAATCTCTTTTGTACCTTCAGGACAAAGATTCTAATTACCCAACAGAGAATGCACATGAGGGTTCAAAACAGCATAAAACTCAGAGAATAAATCAGGGCAGCATCTGGCAAGGTTATTCCTTCCTATTTTATGAAATCCTGATAACTGAATGTGCTTTCTACATTCCTTCCCAATATCTAGATATGCTATCAAGGACCTTTTGAATCATGCTTTCTTCCAAGAAGAGACTGGAGTACGGGTAGAACTTGCAGAGGAAGATGACGGAGAAAAAATTGCCATTAAACTCTGGCTGCGGATTGAAGACATCAAAAAGCTCAAGGGCAAATACAAAGATAATGAGGCAATAGAGTTTTCATTTGATTTGGAAAGAGATGTCCCAGAGGATGTGGCACAGGAAATGGTAAGTGCTGGTGCTCTGACACAGCTCTGGAGGCAGAGCTGTGACAGTGAAATGTGCTCTGTCAGCCTCTGCTTTTGCTGGAAATAAAGGGGTTCACGAGGGTGTAGATGAGAAGTTAGTGCCAGAAAGAGGCAGCTGTGTGGTAGCACTTGGACAGGGCTGTGTGTGGCAGTGTGAATTCTGTGAATGTGTCCTCCCTCAGGTGGAGTCTGGCTATGTCTGTGAAGGGGATCACAAGACAATGGCGAAGGCTATCAAGGACAGGGTCTCTTTGATTAAGCGCAAGCGAGAGCAGCGCCAGTCGGTGCAAGAAGAACAGGAGATCATACTTCAGGAAGAAGGTAGTCAGAAGCAGCAGCTGGAGCAACAGCAGCCATCAAGTACTTCCCATGCAGGGTCAAAGCATCCCCAGTCTGTCACTGGGACTACTGCTGTCCCCACTGCTTCAGCATCGGTTTCTACACAAGTGGAGCCCGAGGAGCCGGAGGCTGATCAACACCAACAGCTGCAGTTCCAGCAACCCAGTATTTCTGTGCTTTGTAAGTGCCTCAGCTGGTCCCTCTAGGAGCCCCTGCACTTACACAGGTCCTCCTGTAGTCTGACACTGTGGGTGGGTGTAGCAGTGAAGACCTTAAAGTGATGCTGTCTGCCATTGCTGCTGCTGAAGAACACCAGGCCCCTAGAGAGCACAGCAACATAAGATACATCAGATATAAGAATGCAACATAAGGTGCATTCCTGTGGCTTAGCTGAGCCAGGGCTTGGCACAGCTCACAGCCCAGTGTCTTAGCACAAAATGGGTTCTCTTTGTCTCAGGGCAGTACACTGGATGAGCTGGGGCACCCAGAGCTCATGCCCTTGGTTTTGCTGCCCTCCTGCAGGCACAGTGTGTTCTGGCCCTGCAGGAGGCTCTGAGCTCCTGCACCAGTGCAGATCAGGCTGTTAAAACCATTTATTTCAATCCTTGTTAATTTGCATTTAAAGTGGAAATGAGATTAATCTACAGGTAGTTCAGCTTATAATTTCCTTTTTGAAAAGTCTTATTTTGTTTTACATATTGTACATGAAAAGATGAATTAATAATCCTGTCTTTTCCTCTTCTGCTGTGCAAGCATTTGAGTCATGATGGAATATGATAACTTTCATATTAGGATGATGAAGTTAAAAAGCAAATTACTGTCTGCTCATAGCTAACAGGGATTTTAAATTGACTATTATGCCTAGTTCACTACTGTGCCTACACAGTGCATCTGCCAGCCAGCACAACACACCTGTTCTAAATGTCTGTGTAAAATTAAACAAAAATAATGATTAAGAACCTTTGAAAGATCATTCATAACAATATGGAATTTAAGTTTCTATTTCTAGTCTAGCCTTTTGTAGGAAATACGGTTTATTCTTAAATAACTTCCCAAAGAATTCCTGAAATGAGTCATTTTGTCAGGTTTTTTTGGGAGAAGGCATAATGGAGAGAAAAAAGATTTTAAAATCAGCCTGAATAGTACAAGAGTTAAAATGCTGATAAAGGTCCACACGACATGACACAAAAATCAATTGTACATTACAGGATCTTTGAAGTTTTGACTCCAGAGCACGGTTGTTGCAATTCAGCTCTTTATCCTTTCCTTTGGCAGCTGATGGAACCGTGGACAGCGGTCAGGGCTCGTCGGTGTACACGGAGTCGGTGGGCAGCCAGCAGGCCGTGTCCTACGGCTCCCAGCACGAGCAGGCAGCGCCCAGCCCCGCCGTGCAGGGCTACCCGGGCCAGCCCCAGCAGCACGGGGGATACCAGACACCCGCAGCGGTAAGGATCCTCCCTGCACGGCCAGTGCATGGCATTGCCTGCCCCTGGGTCTGCTCAGAGGGGACACCAGCCTGCCAGGCTGTCTTCCATAAAGCTTTTGTTCTTATAGGATACAAATTCTGCGTGGGAGGAGTTCAGGGGCTTTTTTTTATTTTAGACGGGGAGGGAAAAGTGTAACACCATCTTTGTCTTTAAAGCTTTTGTTTAATCTTGCTGCATTAAGCAGAATGATGGGTTGGTTGTTTTTTGCGAGTGGAAGTAGCATCCTCAGAACAAGAGTATCTCATGAAAATAAGCATTTAGTCTTGCTTGGGAAGGTGGTGTATGTGTGGGTGTATGAAGTGACTAGAGATCAAGGTGCTGGTTTAGTTTGAAGAAGGGATTAGAATAATTGAAGCCACTGTATGAAATTGCTGTGTGTGTTCTGTGAGGTTTTGATTACAGATTGTGCAGGTAAGACCTTTTTAACTGTTACAGAATGTTGCATGTGAGAACTCCAGACTGAAAAGACCCCACATCCTTGTTCCCAGTTTTATTTCTAGCTTGTGTTGATTTGCTCATCATGCGTATTCCTTTTCCCTGGAAAGTCTGCACTGGGCACAAATACTTTTCCTACTATGTTCATTTGTGTTGCCCTTTTATTTTGGTATGTTTTTTCCTTGGTATGTTTTTAGATCTGAGTAAGAGAGTATGCAGAAATCTATTCCAACTGGAGTAGAACTTCTGCTACTTTTATATTGTCTTCAGTGGTTCCCTTGTCACTTGTTTTTTTACACAAATAATCCAAGACTGAGGCAGACATGATGGTACAATGCAATAATACCATAAAGGAGATGTGACACTTAGGATTGAGGGTCCTCACTCCTGGTAGCTGTGGCTGTAGGCTTTATCACAGAATCACTGGTGTCACCAAGAGTTTGGCCAACAGGCTGTCATCACCCACAATCAGAGCATCTCCATCTCTTTCAAAGCCCCTTCACCTGAGGTGCGTGGTCCTGTTAGTCCTTGATGATGAGTTCTTAATCCCTCTAATCCAGCTGCTCTTCTGGGTGAGCCCTATTTTGGTGTGTGGGCACATACTGGAGCAGAAGCCATGTCACTCTCCTGGGAGGGCTGGCTTCCAGCTGTGAAAGAGCAGAATGTTTTGGGAGCAGGAGGGAGAAGAGGGATGTGATAAAGGTACAGCTAAGCTGCTTACCTTGCTGCAAACACATGCTCATGCTGCCTGATGACAACAGTGGGGCCTGACACACTGCAGGGACTGCTCACCCTCTGTTGGGAAGGGGCTGACAGGTGGAAATCATATTGACAGCTGGAGAAATGGCCTTAAAAAGAGTCACAGAATGCAATTTGATCAGGACAAGAACAAGGTTGGTGCTTAAACTGGAATAAACAGCTACACAAAGTACATAATGAGTAACCACTGGCTAGGCAGCCATTTTGCAAAATAAATTAAGAAAAAGTCAGGGATTATATTGGACCACAAGCTGGACATGGTCAAAAACATCATGCTGTCATAAAAAAGGCAAACATCCCATTATATGAAATAGTAGTTCTGCTCTTGGCTGTTGGTAAGTCTATCCTGGACACCTTGGTTGGGTGATTTGGAGGGCGGTTTGGGAGAAAATCCAGAGGAGAGTGTTAAAAAAAACCCAGGACAAATACAAAAAATGTGGTTTATGTGGGAAGACTGAAATAATTGAGTCTATAAAAGATAAGCTTGAGGAGAGAGAAAGCTGTTACAGGCTGCTATGAAATAAGAGGAGGCTAATCAGATCACAACGTTGTTGTTAGAATAAGGAATGATAAGCCTAAATTGCAGCATGGAATTGTTTAGGAAGGGGTTTTTTCAATACTCTACAAAGATAAGTATTGTAGCCTCCATCAGTGGAGATATTTCTTAACTATTTAGATAAATTAGAGTCAGGAATGATGTATTACTGCTCCTGCTTTGGAATAGGTGAAGATGTATCACCTACTATATAATGGTAGTTAACCATTTGAGTTCTTTCCTACCTCTCTCCCAAATTTTTCATCAGTCTAGCAAGATTTCTCACGAGAGAAATCTTGAAAGTCAGATCTCCACTGAATATCTTACTGTTTTGTCTCTGGAGGTCTGTATTTGATTTTAATTAGTTTAAGATACTGTGGATTATCTTCATAAGAAGTGTATACTGCCTCTTTAAAAACATCACATTTCCATTTACTTAAAAACCCACAGCAAAACACAATACGACACAAAATAAATAAAAAAGGCAATAACAAAACCCCCCAAATAATAAAAAAATGCAAATCCCACCTCAAAACTTTAATCCATTTCTTCTGATTTGATTTTGACCTGTTGCCTCCTGGATTGTGGCAAGATTACAAAATCTGGATGCTTTTATTGGCCCAGCATCTCCCAGATGCTGGTCTAAGACTAATTTTAAAGAATTTTCCACAGGTTAAACTGAGTTTTTTCCACCACTCATGTTGTAGAGGGTGTAAGGTTTAAATTTTGATGTAATGTTTCAGTTAATAAAGATCCAGCTGCATCCATTTAGTTCCCATCACTCAGCAGAGGAACTGGGTGATACCTGTAAACACGCATTCACCCTAAAAATGAATGAATGTTTGAAAGCTCATTAGTATCTAAGTTTTGATTTGTCAGGCTATGAGCTACTTTGAGTACACACACTGTGGGCTGTCTGTGGCCCCAGAGACAACATTCTCTGTGTGATTTGCCTTGCACATGTTGCTCATGAGGGTCCCAGGGAGCTTTCCACACTGCCCAGTCGCCTAAGGCAGGCTGGGGTCCTCAGAGGTGCACACAGCCTGTTCCCAATGTGTCCTGGCATCCATTCAGCATCTTCATATCTTGTGGTACCACATTTTAGTCAATACTGGGCCTTCCATTGTGTGTCTTCATTTCTTTTCTACCTCATTATAGTTTTTGCTGGTTTTGTTATTACTTTTTTCCTTTTCTTTTTGACGTGTTCAATTCTTAACTTTTGTTTTCCTCCTTTAGCCTCAACGTGGTCGTAGCATGTCAGTTTGTGTCCCCCACCTTCCTGCTCTTCCCTGTATGTCCTGCATCCCTCTCAGTGCTCCTTGCACCCCACCACCAGCGCTGTCTGCACCTCTTTCTCCTTTCTGCCTTCGGACTGTCCCTGAAGAAACCTTTGCAGAAAAGCTTTCTAAAGCCCTGGAAAGTGTCCTGCCCATGCACTCTGCCTCTCCACGCAAGCATCGACGCTCCAGCCTGCCCTCCCTCTCTGTCAGTCCTGTATGTGTTACCATTTGCCTCCTGGCACAGTAAGATAAGTTATCATTAAATACATCCTGGCCTCTGGGCATTTTTAAAGGGAGAAAAATGGAAGAAGAGTCAATTCCTTAGACTGTGCTGCTGGAATGTTGATTTTGTTATTTTTATTTATTTCTATGAAGCAGTACTTGTAAACATTATCAAACAGTGGCTGACTGCTTGTTTCTTGTCTTTTAGGATAGTATAAATTTAAATTATCCAAGTAAAGGGAACAGTAGTTCTTATTACCCAAAGTCAGACGACTTTTGAGTAAACGCTGAATGTTAATTATGCCCTGCACAAAACAATCAGCTTTTAAAGCCTCATTGCTGTGGCTGCTTATTCTTAAAGCTTTGGCTAGCTGATATTTAGAATATGAATACTTCTGAGGCTTTTTCTGTAAATTCTTATCAGAAATGCCGCTTCAACTGCTTCTTAATGGAAAAAAGTAGTTTCATGTTTCTTAGAAAGACAGATGCAAAGATAAGGTGTAATAGAGGAGGTAGTTGCTTTTCATTTTGAGCTTCAGTTTACACAAAATAAGTTTTGAGAAGCATTTTTGTGTAAATGAAGTAAGTGGAACCAGGTTTAGAACATAGGAAAGGTACTTCATTTGTAGGACCTTCTCATTAGCACTGGTCAATATGGAAATTTGCTGCTGCTTTTCTGGACAAAAAGAGTCTGGGGAGAAAGTAAACAATGTGGAAACAGCAACTTGAAAAAGTCATAAATGCCATTTATCTTGGACAGTATATTTACTACTGGCTCCTGCAAGTTATTTTCCATTAGGGAAGAGAATACATTGTCCCTGGGCAACACTGCAGGCAGAGATGAAACGATGCAAAATTACTGAATTGTTTGGTGTTCTTACATAGAACTCTCTTTAGTGAAATATTCTCTCCAACTCTTAGATAAGATGGAACCTCCTCTGAAGTAATACCTCAGATGGAGAGGAACTGCCTAAGGACTCTGCTGTTATTAAACCTGTGAAGTTTTGTTGTCCAGGCAGGAGTTAAGCTTGTTTTAATGAGTGCTAATTTTCTATATGAAAGAGTCTGATCATAAGTGATTAAATGGTCGATTTTGTCTTACAAAATATTTCCTTTTAGCTTTTTGGATAGCGTACAGGACACTAGCAGTGTGGGTTTTGTATTGGAAAATACTAACATCTAATGTCATCTTCTAAGTACACATTAGAGGCTCTGCATTGTTGCTGCTCTCAAGTTCTGAATTTCATATTCCACATATGGCAGTGACCTCAGGGGTTGGATTGGATTTCAAGCACTGATCACAATGGCCAGGCTGTGACAATAAGTCTCATTCCATTGTCAGTAGCTAAATTGGTTTCTTTTTGTGAACTCTTGGAATTGAACTGGAAAAGCAGCTCTAACACCAGCAAATGTTCCCAATTGTAGCTATGCCTGCCACGGATGTATTTAATGGATATTTACAACTCACCTAGATTTCCTAAGTACTGTATGTTTTTGACCATGAATTGAGTATGAATTCTATAAAGTTACTTCACAGAACTGCCTAGTGAACTGTGCATGTTGATGTGCTTTCACTTTTAATGTATGAATTACCTGTCTTGTTCATGTCAATACAGCCTCAGCATCCTCGTGGGGGAACACCACCGTTCCCAGACTCTCAGATATTTTTCCCAACCGTTCATGAACGGCCGGTGTCTTTCTCACCACCACCTGTCTGCCCGCCGAAGGTGGCAGTCGCTCAGCGGCGCAAGAGCACTTCATTTTTGGAAGCCCAAACTTGCCACTTCCAGCCCTTGCTGAAGACTGGCCAGAGTTTAGTTCCGCCCGGTGGTAGTCCCACCAATTGGACTCCAGAGGCGTTTGTTATGCTGGGCACAGCAGCTCAGAGAGTGGCTGGGGAGCCTCTGCATGTGCAAGTTAATCCCGTGTTTGAGCAAGCTCCTGTGCACGGTGACTATAGATCTGGACCAACACCTCCAGAGGATGCTCACTACAGGATGCATCCCGAAGCCGTGTATTTGGTGGGCGTGCACTATCCATCACAGGTATCGGAGCAGTATGAGCAAGTAGCTTTTAACTCTCACGCGGCCGAGCAGCACTTGAAGCAGGTCTCTGAGTCAAACCATGGGCAAGGTGGTCCTCCACAAAGCTCAGTGTTCGACTTTCACTCGGGGCAGACATACCTGGCAAGACCCGTTCAGAACCTGAGGCTGGATGCCGGCCTGGGGCCCCTGTCTCCGCTGTGCAGTGTGTCGGCTCCCCTGAGCTCTGCGGAGCCGGCTCAGATGACGTTCCACCAGGTATTTGTCCCGCGCTCGGCGCCGGCCGTGCTGTCCCAGGGCGCCGAGGGCAGAGCCGGCCGCGTGTTTGAGTTCCATGTGCACCCCGCGGGCTGTGCCGCAGAGGGGCCGCCCCCGCGGGCACACAGGAGTCGCCGGGGCTCCCTGGAGAGCGGCCAGGACGAGCCCAGCCAGGGCACCGCGGGGCCTGCCCGCCTGCAGCCCGTCACTGAGGAGCACTGGCCCTGTCTGGCTCCCAGAGCGGGCTCTGCCAGGCCCAGCTGGCCAGAAGGAAGCCCAGAGTACTCGAGTGATTCCTCACAGCTGACTTCCTCTGACGCTGGTGATTTCCAGTCTCCTCCCCCTACAGGGGGATCATCTTCTGCTTTTGGTTCAGACTTCTCATTGCCCATTGTTCAGCTGCCTCAGAAGGTGTTGCAAGAGTCGCAGCTCTTCATCTGCTTCCCCCAGGGAGCCTCAACTCAGCAGGCCTTGTCCACCTCGCTTCCATCAGGACCACCTGCATCCTATGCTCAGGTCACAGGAGCAAACCCTTCCGCAATTCCGCTGCTTTTTATGAGTCGTATAAAAGGGAAACCTGGCTTTGAGACCTGCTCCATGTGGTTCTAAGAGTTAGCACTCATGGGGGTGTCTTTCCACCAAAAGTCTTTAACTGGACTGGGTTGCTATGAAGTAATGAGGCATTAGCAACCCTTTGGTCTGTGTTCAGATTTGGCTGAAATATTGGTAGGGCTTTTGTGTTAAAAGTCAAAAATGGTCAGTGTTCCTCCTGGGACTAGCTGCTCTTTTGCTGAGAGTGCTGGAGTACCAAATCGGCTTTTAAACAGTGAAATGTATCTTCTCCATAGTTAGGATCAGCAGTGGTGGTACAACTTGCTTTGTGTTTCTGTTGCTGCTCTTTAGCCATTTTAATGTGTTATTTGAGGTTGAAGTTTCATACAAATGTTTGTTAGACAACAAGGTTATTTTGGTGACTGTCCAAAATGCAAGAGCTTTTTCTAGACTTGGGGAAAGAAAGTGAGAAGAGAGGAATGGAAGGAGCTGTGTTATGTATGTGTACATGGATTTGGAAATGTGTTTGTTGAAGAAGTCTTTGATGAAGCTAAACAGGCCGAGTAGTTAATTAATGGCACAAACAACTCTTGCTAGTTGGTATTGCCACCTTATGGTGTGGTGCCTTATGTGGTGTCCTTTCAAACAGCAAAATTGGAGGCCTGAAGCTTAGTTTGGAGATGTGTGTTCTATCAGCACTTGTGGTATTTGCAATGGTCACTTCTCTGTGCACTGTGAGGTGTGTGTCTATATATACATTGTGTCTGCACTCCTAGTCTGAAGTCTCATAACTTTCTGTGAAAAGAGAGGATTTACTTTAAGTAGACTTCTCTCTTACCTCTTGCCCTTGGAATTAGGGGCTTTGACATTTTAGTTACTGGAGTATTAGCAACTTTAGGATTTATGTGAAGGAGAATCATTTTGCTCTCTGTGATAAGATCAAGAATTAAGTATTTAAGGCTTTCTGTAAGGGATATTAAAGGTGTTTTAGTAAAGCTGGAACAGCTTTCATTACTAGTCTAATGGATAGCAATTGCTGTGCTGTAGAATTTGTAGAATGAATCTCCTACTCAAGAACTTTGAAAACCACATGGAGATTTTTTTTCTCTATAAACCTTTGTTAAACTCAGGAGGTGAATTCTGATGGATATAAAATACATCTGGAAAACAAAAAAAGAGGTCACTTTTCTGGCAGAATATAAATTCTGGGATCTTTTCCCTAATACATGAGAGGATGAGAATTTGAAACCCAAACTGAGTTGATGTGAACACATGTTCCAGCAGTGGGGTGTAGCACATGTTTAGATCTTAACCAGCAAGGGCCTGAAGCTTCTAAAACAGCAAAGAAAAAAATGGTTCTCTTCATTGGCAGTCTGCTTTCCCCAAAGCTTCCATAAGTAGAAAAGTATGTAATTTTAACAGACTTGTTCCTAATGCGCTTCTGCAAGCTGCATGATGACAGCATTAAGGAATTTTCATAGATATTTCTGATATGATGCATATGCACCAGATATGCTTCTTGCAAAGGCAGCTCACCCAAGTGGTGCATGCTCAGGGAAATCATCTGGAGGTCTTTGTCTAGTTCTCTCCCAGGAGCTGATAAAGAAATACAATTGGCGCAAAAACAGTAATGCAGATCCTGAGATCTGATTAAAAAAAAAATTCAGCCACAAAAATAATAATAAAAGTCCATTCCATTTTCCACTGCATCTTCCACGTTCATTTGTATGCCGCTCATCCATTTTTTTCGTTGCTTACTCGAAAATTCTGTCTTAGCTAGAATGTGAACCCTCATATTCCTCCATATCTGACTCTTGGTAGCCTTTGGATGGTGGTGACTCTGGGAATGATGATTAGCCTGTGTTTTGACGTGCCTCTCAAAGGAAACTCATGACATTTATGTGTACTGGGTACTTTGTAATTGGTCTAGAGTTCTGTATATCTTCGTGCTCGTTTCTTTTATGGATAGTTTTATTTCCATGTAGCCTCCTTTTATTGCCCCACCTGGCTGTGTTTAGAACACATGTAAAGGTAAAGCTTAATGCATCTATTTCCAGTTACCCTACCAAGGCATCCTGCTCTTAAAGCATCACCAGTGGAAGAAGAAGCTGGTAGGCTGCTCTGTCTTGTGTTGAGGGGCATGTGGGTTGCAGAGTCTTTCTGTATTTGTTATTTTTGGAAGACTTAGAATGACGTCCAGAACTCCTCCAGATCACTCTGCTTTGTTCTGGTTGTCGTAATGGGATTTGGCCAGAAGTACAGGCTAGAAACCTATTCCAGCCAGATCATTCCAGGCAGAATTGTTTCTAACTGCCTGCAGCAGAAACCATAGAGGTTTTCTCAGCTAATTCCCTTTTTTTTCCCTCCAGACACAGGTTCAAGGCCAGCCAGCCTCAAGCAATGCATCGGTGCCATCCCAGCCTACTCAACACACTCAGCAGGTAAGATCACAGTTCCTAAACTCGGGACTAAAGTACTCAGAGTGTAGAATTGTGATGACTCTTTGAAGAGCAGTTGACTCCCTCTGTCACCATTTGACCCATAGTTTTGCAGCAAAGGAATCCTCTGGCTCTCCCCCAGTCTAACATGCTGTGAGATACACATTAACTTTCGGAGATGTATTTTACAAATCATGTTAATGCTTGTTTCCCCATTCCTGTCTTCCCAACACCCACCTGAGCTTGCAGTGGTGCTCCTGTCCAAGGGGAGACATGGCAGGATTTGCAGATTAGACTGTCCAGACAGGCAGACTTTGTTCTCATGATTTCTTCTACCTGGAAATCTGATCTGCAGCATTCTCTTCTCTTAACTGCCTTGTCTTGCTTTATAGAATCTTCATTCTTGGTTTCACAGAAAGAATTCTCTTGCAAGATTTGGTGTCAATACTTAAATTGTATCATTAATGCTAATAAGTAATTGCTAAAGCTTGACTGACTTGGCATATTCTGAGGAAGCCCTGTTATCACTTAGGAGAGAGTGAAAAGCAGAAATTTAGTGGGATATGCTTTAAGAAACTTGTGGGGTAATACAGCTTCTTCATCTTTTTCCTGCCACAGAGTGCACAGCAGCCAGCCTCTTCCCAACAGCCTGGACAGTACCAGCTGCAGCAGCCCTCAGTCTCTGCCAGCACCACTCCTGCACAAACTGTCTCTCAAACTCAAACTTCACAGGTCATGCCAATGCCTCAGGCAGCAGCTGGGACTCAGGTAAACAAAATTCTTTCTAGCAGAAGATTTTTTTTTTTCTTTTTCTTCACAGCTGGTACATTCAATATGCTGCTGCTTTCACTTTTGTCATCCTTCCTAATGGTTTCAAAACATTCATCCAAACAAGAGTATTCTTATTGTACTATAACTGTCAATTTTGTTGGAAAATGTCTTAGAAACCCTTTTGCATGTGGCAGTCGTGAGTAATTTGAGGGAAGGAGAGCACTTCCATGCACAAAGATCTTTAAATGGCAAAAATATCAGGAGGCATATTGATGAATGGTGTATTGTGAATGGATTTACAGGAACTTATCATTTCTCTGTTTCCCATCCACTGTTTATCTTCTGCACCATCACATGTGTAAAACGTACTCACTTATTTAGGTAGTGAACTATAGGACTCCTTTCTTCATTCTGTCATCTTTCTTACTCAGCTCTTCTTTTTTACTTCCTGATCAAAAAGCTTCTGTTACTGAATATTGCTTTGTTTTGGCTCATATCTCTGTGAGCCGCAGTTTTGTTTTTAAAATTATTGTTTTGTTGCTTGTTCATCTAAACTGCCTTTCCAGTTGCATCATTTGCTGGCTTTAATTGACATATTCCCTGCCATTCTCAGCGCTGGCACAGTGGATTTTGATTCTCCTTTGCTTTAGTCCCCATGCTCAAAGCTGACAGATTTGTTGTAAGATTTGCCTTTCTTTGCTGTAAGAAGGCAGGCCTGGGTCAGGGGACAGAGTTGAGGGGAATTTGATTCTGTTTATGCACAAATCAGTGCTTCAGGGTATTCCAATGTTGCTCTTTCACCCTCTGTGGGTGTCTGTTTCAAGAGCCTGTTGAGTTCTTGAAGGGAAGTGTTGCAAAGTGAGGGCTGTTTGGAGCAGCCAGCTTCCCAGCCACTCTGCCAACTGTGCTCCCAGCCACTCTAACAGAGTGCCGTAACTGGAATAATGCTTTCTTTGACTAATGTGTAAAACTCTGCTTTCCGCAACCCTGCTTTAAAAACCATATCTATCTCTATTTTCTTTACCTCCCCAGCTTCCTGTTTCCCAAGCAGTGCCGATCATCCAAGGCGAGCCTCAATTACCTGTTGCAGCATCTTCTCTCCCTCAGCCTTCAGTTGCCCCGTCAGTGCCCCTTGGCTCTCACTTTGTGCCCATGGGCCAGGCCTTGCCAGCCCCCGTGGCTCCCCAGTTCCCGGTGTCCCAGTTGCCTGTAGCAGCCCCTGTGACAGTGGCTCAGGCAGGTTTCCAGTCTCTGCCCATTTCCATGGCAGCTGCCATCAGTCAGCCCCTGCTCCCGCTGGCCACGTCTGCAGCGGCAGCTGCTGTTCCCGTAGGAGCCAGCGGTGTCCCTGGCCAGCTGCCCACACTGCTGCAGCCTGGGGCTCAGCTGCCCAGCCAGGTGCTCCTGCAGCCTCCTGTCCAGGCCGTGGGACTGCCAGTCAGCATTGGACAAGCTGCTGAAGCTTCACTTCCTGCTGGAGATGCTCTTTACCAGGTATTGTTGCAAGCCAGCAGACCTCTTCTCCACGTTTCTGCCCGTTCCTCTGAGGTCAGGTCTGAGCCGTGTGCCCTGGCCAGCTCACTCCTCACATGAGAGCCATTGAGCCACTAGGAGAGATTCTGTTGTGTGGTGAAGAACCATTTGAAGGAGGAGAGAAGAAAAAAAAGGTCCTTGGACAACCATATGTTTTGAATTTTTCATATTTGGCACTGGAATTTGTCTAAAATGACAGAATCATAGTGCAGGGCTTTGTTCAACCACTGTGTGAGAGAAGACAGCTACATATTCATGAGATCTGTCAGCTTGGGGAAAAAGAAAATAAGAAATTGTAACTTTAAAAATAGGAGATGTGTGTTGGAAAGAAAATCAATGGCAGCATGTTCAACAATGTCAATATTTCATTCCAAGTGTGGGAAGGGGTGGGGCAGGGAGTTCACAGGAGTCAGTCAGGCAGCGTGGATCCTGGATGTGACGTAAGTACCTGGTGCTGCTGTGAACTGCTGGACTGGTGGGCACAGGCTGCTTCAGCCACTTTGTGTGATCACTCACTGTAAAAGTGGCAACCTGAATAATCGTAGGAGTGTTCCTTGTTTCTGGGTCAGCTCATTACGAGAGGACAGGAAGAGCAAAAGAGTGGTTTTGCTATTTAATCTCAAGAATCGGCAGCAGTTGTATAACATCCAAGCTGTAGCTGTTCAGCCTGAAAATTCTTCAAGCTCATTTCTAATCTTAGGCTTTAAAATCTTAAGCTCTGTAGGCAGCTGTGAGAGTTGGGAGATGAAGGTTGTTTTGCCTAAGACTGGGGACTGTGAGTGGGACCTTGCTTGTTTGGGTGTGGTGACTTGCATGCTGCCTGCATGAGCAGTTTGCTCCACTTCTTTGGGAAGATTTTGGGAGTGCTTGAACAAGTCCAGAAGGTCAGGACGTGCCCCTGGAACTGCTATTTTTTTATTAGTGTCCTGTTTTCTAATGAGCTGAGCCACTGACTGACTTGAGTCCCTCATTTCTGTTGCAGGGTTTCCCATCTCGGTACCCGGCGGACTCGAGCGCTGCCCCTTCCTCAGCTGTGGCCTCTGCCAGCATTCCTTCTGCTGTGCTGTCCCCTCCCCTGCCCACGGATGCCATGGCCCAGTCAGGCTACCTTGCTCCTGTTGTGCAGCCATATGGGGAACAGAATGTTCTAGTTTCCATGGGCAGCCTGGGAGGACAGGTGCAGGTGCCCCAGCCTCCTGTGAGTTTAGCACAACAGGCCTCATCTGCCCCCTCGCAGCAGGCAGTGGTGGAGGTAAATATATGGAATATAATGTAACGATAGATTTTGGATGTTAGACTCGTGCAACAGTGTATGTTCGTGGGGAACTAATCCCTTCTGTGCTGGTCTTCGGTTGGAAGTTAATATTTTAAATTACCTTTTTCTTACAGCAGAATGTCATGCCAATGTGGGGACCTTGTTGCCACTGGTTGTTCTGTTGGGAAGTGAGTGTGCATCCTGCAGGCAAAAAGCAGTAAAACACTTCACTTCTTGCTAGTACTGTAGAAGATTTTTGCCATATCAAAGACAAGCTGCAGTCAATAGCCTTTGAGAATCTGTCATTATGCCTATTCCCTGCAGTGTGGTTCTTGCAGGGAGAATTGGAATTGTCTCTGTTCTGCATTGGCTTTGCCTTCTGCACATTCTGTTAGTAAGACTGACTGCATGGCCAGCTGTAGTGACATGTGGCAGTAGAAGGGACGTGTGGCTGGTTTCCTCTCCTCACCTCTCCTCAGATGATGTTTTGCTTCACTGCAGTTTGCTCTAGAGGATCTTGTAAACTAAAGCTGTCCTAGATGTCAGCTGTTTAAACTTCTATAAAGGCAGAGCTTTCAGCTTTACAACTGGTGTGGGAGGAAACACTCAAGACTATTGGGTTGCTTGAAGAGGAGCTGTGCTCTTTGGGGGGTTCTTGATTGTAGGTTTCTATCCATAGGGTACTCAGGGAGTCTCCCAGACTGCTTCTTCAGAGACTCTTCCAGCGACACAGCCTGCTCAGTCTACCCCCTTGGCTTCTTCTATGGATAGGTGAGCATTGCTGCTTTTCACCACACTGAGTTTCATGTCATGTGTTAGATTACACTTCCATGGATAATCTTTAGATATATTTTTCACCAGGGATATTTTTTTGTTCACTGGGAGTGCTCTTGAGGATGTGAATAACTAAAGTTCCTAGAGAAAAAGCAGGGTCATGAAGGATGGAGTAGGTTGTGATTTATTGAGGGAATAAGTATGGTCGTGTATGATTAACTTTTTTGTCATGTCAAATGGATCAGAAGTGACAGGTTTTTCATCCTTTGGGCACTTAAGTAGAGTTCAAACTCCAAACAGCTTGAAAACATTAGATAGATTTGTACAACTCAGCTTGCAAGAAGTGTAGCAAAATAATTACAGCCAGAATTTCTATTTAAGCAACACAAAATGTTGACAGGGCTCTTTCCCTGTACTCAGTGATGAACACACATCTGCACTTCCCAGAGCAGAACATCATGGGGTAGGTTAAGCAGTATTGTTGCAGTTACGGAGTGCATGGATCCTGACAGGAAGTTGCGTTTTGTTCCTAGTGCCCATTCTGATGTGGCCTCAGGACTGAGTGATGGCAACGAGAATGTCCCCACCTCCAGTGGGAGGCACGAGGGGAGGACCACCAAGCGCCACATGCGCCGGTCCGTCCGCAGCCGCTCCCGCCACGAGAAGACTTCCCGGCCCAAACTGAGGATTCTAAATGTGAGTATTGCTTGTCTTAGGGACAGTTCAGTAGTGTTGGTGTGGTTTTGAGCCTCTACAAGCATCCCAAGTATCATCTATTTAGAGCTTTTTGGAGCATTAGATATGGAACCAAAAAATGGTTCCACAGACTGTTACAGAATATTCAGTGTATCCTCAGACAGAAATCCTGCTCTGCATGGCACCATCTATTAGACTGGAAAGATAAAACATATTTGTATTATACCAGTACTGTTAGTTTGTCTCAGTGAACCTTAAAACCTCAGCTAACTTAGATTCTTGTGCCTTTGGTTTGAAGTGTTCTTTTCTTTGCTTTAGGTTTCAAATAAAGGTGATCGGGTAGTGGAATGCCAGCTAGAGACACACAATCGGAAAATGGTTACTTTCAAATTTGATTTGGATGGTGATAACCCCGAGGAAATAGCTACAATTATGGTAAGATATATTTTAGACATAAAGAATTCACTCAGTTGTAATTTTTGTTTATGGTTTAGAATTGGTCTCCCATGTAGCAGGGTGTGTGTTCACCTCATTGATACACAGCCACAACTAGAAACTTGAGTGGTTTAGCAGTCTGATTATTAATTGATGTTACACACACAAATCACATGAAAATTTTTGTCAGTTTTAATCTTAGAATTGAGGGTTTTATCAAGTAAAAAAACTGCTTCTGTTTTTTTGGTTGGTTGGGGTTTTTTTCAATCTGACATTTTCAAAACTGCAAGCAGCCTCTGGAAGTGCCTGGTTAAAAACATTCTGCTTGCTTTTCTAAGAGCAGGCATTGCTACATCTTATTCTTTAAATGCTTCACAATTGTTGTCAATTAAAATGGGAAGAGTCTGCCTTTAAAGTAAGAAAGGGGAATTGCATTTTGGTTTTTGAACACAGGGACTAATGCTGTTTTTGGCTTTTATCAAAAGAAAATGTTCTCCATTCAATGTAGGATGAGCAGGCACAGGAAAGAATTTGTCCTGTAGAGATGCATTTAAATGAGAGTGTTGAGTAGCATAGAATAGAATCCCCATTTCTTTTTAAAATTTAAAACTCTTCTTTTTGGTCTGGTGCAGTCTAAATGAGCCTGAAATGGTTTTAGTGTTACCGAAGAGGGGGAGGATGACAAAACAATACAAAAACATCTTTTGCCAGTTTCTTGGGTAACTGCAGTGTTTATCTTTGGCTTGGAGAGGTGGCAGAGTCTGAGCTGGTGTTTGCTGGATTTGTACTTGTCAAAAGGAGCCAAACCCCAGTGATAGGGGAGAAAATCTTTGCCACTAATGGCTTTCTGAGGAAGGGGAAGGAGATGGTTCTTGCCTAAGTACGTGTATTAGCACAGTCAGTAAGATTAGATTGTATGCCAGGTAATATGGACAGTACTCAGGTGTCTTTCTTCACCTTGAACCTAAACTGATCCTATGGAGAAATAAGAGTATGTTTGATTCATGAAAACTAAACAAGCAAAACCCAAACTAAGACACAAACATGTCCAAGCAACAAAACCCACAAATATTTGAAGATGAGTAGAAGCAAAATAAGTAACTTTGCATCCAAAATGCAGTCACATAGTTAAAAGTGTGCAACCTAATTCAAACACCTGAATCTGGAACATTGTGCTCATGGGTTCCTTGTTGATTATTGAGCAAACTTTGGATTGCAAGGCTTCCTTGTTTCCTTTTAATCGTGATACTGGTAGGCCTACCCCTTATAGGTGCCTGTTGGTCCTAAACTGAAAGTACTGAAGATTTCTTTAACTAGTATTCTGCATTGCAAAGGCTGATACAAGCACATCACACCTGACTTTCCTTTTCTTGAACCGGCATCCCAGGAATGTGATATAAAAGCAGTGTCTCAAGCTTTACCTCCAAGGCATTTTTTCTTTTCCAGCAGAGACTCTGTGACTTTGTTTCATAGACCGTCTCTGCAAATTTTGCCCTGGAGACAGGATACTCTCATGGCTTAGACCAAATCAAAAATCTCTTTCTAACTACCAAGTATACTTGTTTAAACTGGTTTTGTCCAATATAAGCAAGAGAAGTCTTCCTCTCCCTGTATTTGGATTATAATTCATACTGGCCTTTATGTACCACAGCCAGACTTTAAATCAGTGATGTGCAACCCACACAGAGGAGAAGTTGTATAGGGCATGGAAAGAGAGAAGCACAGAAGACATCTTGCAATACAGAATTTTCAATTTCTTTAATATTATCGTTCTCTTCAAATGTGTCTCTTAATGCACATTGCATCCATTAGACAGGAGGAATTTCAGTAAGATAAGGCTGCTTATTTTACATTTTCCTGTGCTAAGCAAAGATTGAGGTGACACTTTGATGGAGAAGTGAGACTGAATGTTGTTCCACAGCAAAGATTAAACCAGAGCACACACTTCTGTGCTGGAGATAATTTGAGAAACAATAGTTTTTCTCTAAGGTGTCACCACATTGATCTTGTTGAGAAGAACAGCAAAGGAAGACAAACATCAGCACCAAGAGTAAAGTGTAGTTATTCAGTGCATTGTTTTGACATTGTTTGTGGAAAATGAACGTTGCTTTGTCCTTTTACAGGTGCAGAACGAGTTTATTTTAGCGACAGAGCGAGACTCCTTTGTAGAGCAGGTACGAGAGATCATTGAGAAGGCAGATGAGATGCTCAGTGAGGACGCCAGTGTGGAGCCAGAGGGGGACCAGGGCCTGGAGAGGGCCAAGGATGACGGCTTCTTCCCGGGCTCACAGGTACGTGCAGGACACGCTGCTCAGCTCTTGGTCTGCTCCATTTTGGGTGGTGTGGTCTTCTGAGTACAGATAGCTAGAAATAGAAACTTCCTCTCACGAGAGATACCAAAGATCAATCATTAAAAAAGAACGGAAAGCTTCATATCAGAGTGAGTGCCTAAAATTAAGTTAGAAAGCTAAATGACAGACCTCTTACTTTTTGATGTGTTTGAAGACTTCTGAAGCTGCTGAATCTCCTAACAGTCCACTAAACAGACAGTCTTAAATGCTGATGCTTCTTGGATTTGAGATTATTGTGAGGTAGGACAGTAAAACTCCAACCCTGTGCTGCTCACTGAACACTGAGAGCCTGTCTCAGGCCTCCACCCAGTGAAGTACTAAGAGATTGGATAGCTTGGTTAGGAAACACAGGTTTTGAAACTGTTTGCTGGGTGCTGACATTTCCTGAATCTCTGCCTTAATTACACCCAGAATTGGTTTGGAGCATCCATTTAGCTGTAGGATGGTTAGGGAGATCAGTTGGATTTCCAAAAGAATTTTTAGATCAATTTTTTCCATTGACAGTCACTAAGCTGAGAATCTCTAAAAACACTGTAGCTGACATTTATCTGGGCAGAATTCCTCTAGTTTGGTGATGGTGCTTGGGTCCCAGGTACTGCTTCCCTTAAATGCCCACATTTCAGTAAGCTAGCATTTTAGGAACTATCTTGTGGGTTTCTGTTTCAGAATAGAAGTTTAAATTTTATCTTACTTTACAGAAATTAGAGTTCAAACAGCCAGATCCTACATCTTCCATGCCACAAAGAATAGGTAAGTCTTTTGTGATTTTTTTTCAACAGTTACCTTTTTCTGTTTCAGCGGATGGGTGCAGCCAAGTTTTTATTTTGTATGATGGAGTGCACATTCCATATTGCAGGCTGTGCATTTGGTTAGAAGCCTGTGTCACTAAAGCTTCCCCCTCTCTCTGTCTAGGGGTTCCCTCTAGCTCCTTTACCCAGGTTGTTCACTCTGCGGGAAGACGGTTCATTGTCAGCCCGGTCCCCGAGAGCCGCCTGAAGGAACAGGGCTTCTTCACCTCTGCTCTGGTCGGGGGAAACGAGCCTTCTGACATGGGTGAGCTGGCCAGACCCTTAAAGCTGTGCCTAGGGCATGTTCATCAAAACTGTGCAGTTAGTTAACTATTCCTGCAGACCTCTCAAAGTATGTGGGCAGCCAGGGAACTGTCTGTGCTGGTGAGAGGGGACCATAATTTGGGTCATAGCATGCAGGATTCTTGAAGGAAAACTGCTGATGAGCTGTCTGCAACGCTCTGAAACCTTAATTCTGTATTTTAACATAAGCTTGGATTTGTGTGTCGTTTTGGTGTGGGTTGTTTGGTTTGCTGGGGTTTTTTCAATGCTAAGAAGTAAATATGGTCTTAGTCTAGCCATTGACAATAATATGGTAATGAACTTTTTCAGGTGGGCTGATGATTTTCTTTTCTTCCAGTTGCAGCATCTCCTGTACATGGTCCTGGAATGAATCTCTCCCACTCAGCATCATCACTGAGCTTGCAGCAAGCTTTCTCTGAGATGGGGCATGCTCAGATGACAGAAGGACCTAGCACAGCTCCTCCAGTGTTCAATCAGACAATACCACCATTTCCCCCTGCACTTTCCACCATGGCAGGCAGTGGTGCCACTCCTGCATCTGTGGCTACTTCCTCAGTATCTGTTTCCTCCAGCACTGGAGTTTCTCTCCCAGGATCTGTTACTTTGCCTTCAGAAAATGCAGCTGTTGGAGTTGCACCAAGCACGAGTGTGCCAAGCTCTGTTTCTCCACCTCCAGCCTCCCAGTCTGGGCAGCAATCCACCGGTGTGGCTTCCAGCGTGAGCTCCCCTGCTTCTTTCTCCTTACCTGCCACGTCCCAGCCTGCCCAGGCAGTGACTGCAGACATTGCCCCCAGCAGCAGCACACCATCATCCTCAGCACTGCCATCTGCCCAGGCTCCTGGTGTCACTGCTCTGGGTGCTGCTGCCCCAGCTGTGACCTCTCAGTCTGCTCCTCAGATTGTGAGCAGTATGGCAGCACCACAGACGTCTGTCTCCCTGTCTCTGGCCCAGAACGTGCCCGTGCAGCTTCCCCAGCTCAGCAGCAGTGGCTCTGTGTCCAGTCTGGCAGAAACAACAGTCGTGAGTGCTCCACAGTCACTGCCTGAGGGTGGGCACTCTCTGGATAAATCACACCTCTGCAGTGCAGCTGGCTTATCTCTTCCCATCTCTGCACCTTTGTCATCCTCGGTAGCATCGAGCATTTGTGGTTCAGTGTCTCAGCCAGTGATCCACCCCCTCCTCGTTCCATCAGGAATCACATCAACACCTGTCCTACCCCCGATTTCAGGTGCAACACCCATGTTGCCCCAGGTTCCCTTACCTGGTGTCCTGCCACAACCAGTCATTAACCTGCCTGCAGTGCAGCAGACTCTGATCCACAGCCAGCCCCAGCCGGCCCCGTTGCCCAACCAGCCTCACGTGCACTGTCTGGAGGCCGATGCAGACGCTCAGTCTAAAGCCCCAGGGATTGATGACATCAAGACCCTGGAGGAGAAGCTGCGGTCCCTGTTCAGCGAGCACGGCAACGTGGGCACGGCGCACCCCTCGGTGTCCCTGGAGACCTCCCTGCTCATGGAGACCACCGTGGTTCCCGGCATCCCAACCACTGCTGTTGCCCCCAGCAAGCCCCTGACGTCCATCAGCACGTCCATACCTCCCAGCAGTTTGCCTCTGGGGCCCACTGGCCTGCCGGTGCTGACTCCAGTGGCCACTCCTGGGCAGGTGCTGACCCCTGTGAGCTTCATCTCAGCCTCCAGCAGCGTGGCCACGGCAGCGGGGAAGGCAGGGAGCTCTCCCTCCAAGCCCCCCCTCAGCAGGGTCCCGGTAAGGACACACTGCTGGCCGTGCTCAGCTCTTGCTTCCTGGGCACTTTCTGGAAAGAAAAACAGTTATTCAGGAAGAAGTTGCTTCATTTCATGCAGTATTGAGAAGTTTACGCTCTGGTTGTTAGGTGTCCCAAGAGGTGTTTTATTTTGTCCCTAATGAGGAAAAAAAAGTCCAGTTCTGTTTTATGCTTCTGAGAGATGTCTCTCATATCACTGTTAGTTTTTTCTTCTTAAACTACAGAGAGTGAAGCAACTGTGGTTTGCTTTTGGTGTTTGTTTGGGGTTTTTTCTTGATACTGATTTTTTTTCCAATAGAATTTGGATGTCTTGCTTTAAATAGCTCTTTATCTTTTACATGACCATGAGTCTGAGGTAGTTGGTTGTGTATTTCACAAAGTGGTGGATTTGACATGGCCTAGTTTTGTTTCCTGTCATGAGCCTGTTCCTTGCAGTCAAAGGTGATCCTGACTGAAAGGGTTGGTATTTTTTAAAGCTTTCTGCTACTCATTTGATACCTGGATACTGTTTTCCTTTCAAATGCTTGATTTATGAGAGCAGGATTTTGAGAAATTTAAGATACCTGACAACAATTTTTTTTTCTTTACTGACTCATACTCTACAAACAAAACATTCTTTCACAAAGAAATAATGACTCACAGTAACAACTTGAGGGGTGTTGTGGATGTTTTTACCTGCTCACCAACGAGATGTATCAATATGTGAAATTTTCTTTTAAATGTCTGCCTGTGTGGGAACACAGCACATTTCAGTATTTTAAATTATTTTGGTAGTCCTTTCCTTAAATGGAAAGGTAGCCCTTAAATGGAAATAAATTGAAGAAATTTTCAGGTATTTAACAAAGCAAAAACTTTAATACTCACTTCTTTTTGTTTCTGTGATTTTTTTTTTTTTTGTACTCACCAACACTTAGTGTTGGTTGTCTTTAGCCAGCCTTGCCATGAGCCAGTTTCAGGCCATTCAGACTGAGCCAATGCTCCCAGAATCTGCATTCATTAGTCTTTCCCATGTACTCTTTGTAGTCAAAGACAGTACAAAATCTCTGCTATGCAAGAGTGGGAATATGTGCCAAAAAAGTTGATAAGAAAATCTAGATGCAAAGACATCCGTTAATATTTCAATCAAATTGAACATTAGGAAAGAAATATTAGAAAAAAAAGAGAACTGGTATTCTTTCAGGAGCAGCTGGAGCAGTTAGAAAATTGCTAATTACAAAGACTTGGGTTTTAATGTAATCAGTGTTACAGGGTTTTGATTGTCAGGTGTAGAAATCCTCCCTCCTCTCTGAAGTTTTCATTTATAAATCAGTTTGGTTTTTTCAAAGCTTAATTTTAGTTTCCCTTGGTGTTGTTGCTGAGCATTAAGGAGCTTGTTGCTTTTGTCTTCTGGGGTTTGCTGGTCTCTGTCTGTGTATTTATTTTGTTGATGGCCAGACAGTTAAATGTGTTCCAGCTTGTCTTACAAATGCATTTAAAGTATGTTTTACCTCTTACTTATAAACTAAATGGTGAAGTTACCACAGCTGTAACTCACAGGTGTGTGTGTGTGTGTGTGCTCACACTGCAGCTGTAACTGCTGTAACTCACAGCTTGTGTGTGTGTGTGTGTGTGTGTGTGTGTGTGTGTGCTCACCCTCCATGGGCACTGGAAAGCCTAAAGGTGAGAGCTGAGAATAAGAATTGCAAATTGTGTCATGGGTTTCTTTATTCCTAGACCTTCCCACTCCCTAACCATGGGAATGACTAACTGGAATGTGCTGTCTGACCTGGTGAGGAGGCTTTGGTGCCTCCTCCTAACCTCTCCAGTCTCTCTAACCTGCCCCCATAACCTGGATGACTTCCCCCTGCCCAGTTGCATGGCCTAATCACCTTCTGTGGGTCATCAACACCCTTCAGGCTCTAAAAGAAGTGATGGGTCAAAAGACTGGTGTGAGAGCTCCACAAAACTGTTTCTCAACCAGTGGCACTGACAGTTCCTGTTCTCAGGTCCTGTTGCTTGGAGCAATTTGCTGGAAGTAGGTTCCAATGGACAGTTAGCACAGATGTGTTACAAGGAGACTCAGTGCCTTCTTGCACCATTTTAGAAATTAAGCTTCTTGGAAGAATTATTTTAGAATTACATTATTTCCAGACTTGAAAATAATATCCCCAAGATCCTTTTTTCCTGGATACTACAGCTTGGTGAAATTGGAAATTGTGGCTGCTCAAGGATAATCTGGATTATAAAACAAAAACAAAGCAAACTTCCCCCAGCTTGGTTGCAAAAGTCCCTAAAGAGTCTGTGCTCACTGTCCAGGCAGGAATTCCCTATCAAACCCCAAGTTCAGGGCTGTGCAGGATGCCATGAGTGGGTGTAGCTGTGTGTCTGTCCCTGCTGTGGTTCATGTCTGACGGCGGCGGTTTCCTCTCCGTTATCCGTAGGTGCTCCCCGTAGGGTCTGACCTCCCGGCTGGCACTCCATCCACTGAGCAGCTCCCACCTCTCCCTGGACCTTCACTAACTCAGGTGCTACACAACTGGGCAGTGAGCTGCCTCTTCTCCCTTCAGAGAGCATGTTTCAATTAAACTCTCCATTGCATGTTATTAATGTTCTTGGTTTTCTTCTCTTTTGACTGAGTAACCCCTTTTGTGTAACTGGAGGACCCTCAGTGCCTTCAGCACTGGCTGTGGGTGACCTGCTCTGGTGGAAGGTGTCCCTGCCCTTGGCAGGACATTGGACTTGGATGATCTTTAAAGTCCCTTCCAACCCAGACCATTCTGTGGTTCTGTGCAGCTTGCCCTTTGGGGTGCTGTACTTCCTAATCAGGCCCAGGGGTTTTAGTGTGTTAATCTGAACCTGAAATATTTTAAAAAATATATAATGCAGCAGAGTGTGTGCATAAAACCTGAACCTGTTTTCTTCTTGAAAAGAGTATAGAAACATAATAATACGAAAAACTATATATTGCCATGAAATGTTTATGAAAATGTAAAATTGCCTTTGTGACTGCCTCATGAGGTTTTGGGGATTGCTTGTTTCTTTTGATGATTGCCTTTTTGTTTGGTTGGTTGTTGGGGTTTTTTTTTGTTAGTTTGTTTGTTTGTTTTATGTTTTTGTTTTGCTGTGGGTTTTGTTTCTTTTTTTGTTTATTTTCTGATCATTACTACATTCAGATTTCATTAGGCTTTAAGATGTGCAAAAGGTATTTGAAGTTCCTTATCCTAAACATGTCTTGAAACACAGCAGTGGCTTCCCCTGCTCAGCTCCTGTCCTTGTATACAACAGTTAGCTGGGACATTTTGTGTTTAAATGGTGGTGCCAGGCAGTGGGAAAAGAGGCAGTGGGCAGGAACTGATGCGCAGCAGCTCCAGCTGAACAGGAGGAAGAAAGAAGTGCTTTGCACAGCTAAGGCAGATGACATCTGGAGTTGGAAGGAAAAGATTTATTCAACTGAAATATTTTCTAAGAGTAGCTCATTTTTACATCTTGATCTTCGAGCCATAAGCCATATCCCTGCCCTGTGAGTAGCAAGGAAATGGATATCATCTTTATACTGAGCAAGAAAAACCCACTTGTTTTTTCCCCTGACTTCAGAGGCAGAAGCTGGTTTATCTCTTTTAGTCAGTTCTTTCTGAGGCATGGTTTTACTGAAGAGAAGACAACAACAAATAGGTGATCATTCTTCCCTGCCTTCTTCCTGTGGTCAGGTATCAGATGGATCAGGAGACAGTTGGTTAAAATCAGTCATACAGAGTTCATAGTCCATCTGCATTGCTGGAAACTCAGTATATTAGTAGTATTTTCCCCTAAGCTCAAGAGCACTTGTAGCTACTTGTATGACTCAAGCCATGGTACCACTGCAAAAGGCTGTTTCCTGTTTGTCAGAGGTATTTCTGGCAGGATTTGTGGCATGGAGGAGTCACAAATATAGATCCCTTGCTTCTTGTCCTTTGCAAACAACTTACTGAGCTTCACTTCTCATTTGAACTCAGAAGGATTGTCTGGGAGTGAGACAAAATTGGAGGAGACCAAGTGGATCAAATCTAATTGACTGTTCAGAGCATTTGCTGCTATCACATAATTCTATCTGGAAAATTACTGGCTTGTCTTGAAAGTAGCTAGGCTTCCCTTCTGTCTGCTGCTGTCACTGGTGGTGATTACACAACTTTCCCCTTTCCTTGGGAGCAGACTCGTCATTTGCAGACAGCACACGTCATCTCTGGACCAGTTTTGAACACCCTGTTCCATACTCTTAAATACCTGGTCTATTCATTCCTTAATTGCTTTTTTAAAGTAAATTTACATTAATCTCTGAAGCTTCATTTTGGTCACCTTGTTCTGTAAGGAAGCCTTTATTTCCTGATCATTCTGATAACTCTTTGTTTACTTGAAGAAAAGATCTTCTTGTCAGCATAAGTGATGAGAATTATTTAGTATTTCAGGTGACATGTCCCCTTATTTTACAGTGTTGGATTAAATTACCTCACTTGTCTCGAAGCAGTTGGATTTCTGATGGAGTCATAGCAGTCTGCATCTTCTGTTTTTTTTTGTAAAATGGAATTGATCCAGACTTTATTGTTCCCAGGGTTTTTGGTTTTGCTTTGAAATCCACAAGTCAAAGTCAGGAAGAATGTTATCCTGGCAACCTGTTGAAAGCATCTTCATGCTACTGTGTACCTCTTAACTTCCAGTGGGAAGAAGTATTTTTGTGTTGTCATCATCTCCCCTTCAGTTTTAAAAACAGATAGAGCCTTTTCTTTTATGTCAAAGACTTGGGAAGATTAATAATGCTAAAGTTTGGATGAAAATTTCTGTTCTGTAGGGTCAGAATTGAATCTTAGTAGTATCTGACAATACCTTCTTCTTTCAGTGTATCTTATGGGCATGGCCCTAATTTAATCATTTTGAGACTTTTTTTATCTTCAGGATATTTTTAGGTTAAATATTCTTCTATTTTTCTCCCCAATCCAACTGGCCAAGCTTGAAAACCATCTTGTGTTCTAACTGAAACAGTTGAAATCTAAGTAATAATCATTCTTGACAGATTCTGCCCCTCTCCATCCTCTTCAAGTCAATCCATCTAAAGCCTGTCTGAGGGGACTTGTGGGTTGGGGATTTTTTTGTTGGCTGATTGGTTTTGAGTGCTGTTGTGGATTTTTTTTTTTAAATTAAATTTTCCTCTTTTGTTGTTTATAAACAAATACATTGCATGAGTTACTTCCAATCTTAATGTGCTCTATACATGTTAAATCTAAATGTGTAGGAAGGACGTTTGATAGAAATATGGAAGCTGTACTGAGTGCTTCAAATTTTAGCATTAAATGTGTTAAATTAAATGTTTCTCAATAATGTTTTTATTTTTCCTGAGCTGGGACATCATTTGACTCTTCTCTTTCTCAGTCCCAACAGCCCCTGGAGGATCTGGATGCTCAGCTGAGAAGAACCCTTAGTCCAGAGACTGTCCCAGTGACATCTGCTCCTGCCTGTGTATGTTTGCAATGTTGGCAGTTTAATAGTCTTGAAAAAAAACTCAGTGTTTTGTCCAAGTCGTGCTCTGAGGTCACTGCCTTTAATATCACTACACCAGCATTTAGACATTCAAAAATAAAAATTCAGAGTCATCTTCCAGTTTGTGGGACTGAGTCAACCAAAATCGGGGAAGGCTGTATATTGCAATAGATTATGTCATTTCCTGAGGCTGTTTTTTGGTATTAGTTGTAATTTCAGCTTTTCTGGTGGTGTCACCAAACTAGAAATGGAGGTGACTGTGGAATAAGGGGAAAGGGCACTAAAAAAGAAATATGTGTCAGTCTGAATTTGGGAAGGATGTTTCAGGTGTGAATCTGCAATTTTAGAATTGCAGATCTTTAGATACTGAATGAAGACAATGACTGACAATCCAAGTGACACTGATGGACAATCCAAGGGGCTGTTTGTGCATTATTTCTGCACAGGCCAAGGATTATCTGCTCACAGCCTCAGGGTTACAGGGCCTGGAAAATCTCTTGTCTTGCCTTTGACTTTTCATGGCTCATACTTTGTCCCCAGTGGAAGCAAAAAAAGCCATGTAATATGATGTAATATGCAGCATGTTGGATTTGTTGGCATTCAGTGAAACTGCTACTGATTTTAATTTCTTTTGTTTTCCTCCTTGCCCCTGCAGTCTGTGCCCTCTGTAGCATCAACAGCAGTTACTGGGCCGGTGTCCACAGCAGCTCAGTGCCTGAAGGATGGTAAGAGACCATGATTTCTGTAGGTGATTGCTCAGCATGGAGATAGAAACCAAAATTGAACAGAGTAACCACTGGGAAGGTTATAGCCTTTTCTAGGAAGTCATGGAATGGCAGCTCCTTCAGGGGATCTTACTAGTTTTTAGTAACCAGACTGAAATGTTCCCCTGTAGGACATGAGGAGTGGGAATGATACACACATGGATATTGTAGGGACTCATTTAGGGTTTAAAGCTGTCCAAAATCCTAAATTATGACTCACAAAGAGTCTTCACTGTGCTGCTAAGGTACAGCATCAGCACTTGAAGGAACTGTTCTCTGTCATGGGTCATGTTCCTGGCAGCAGCAGCAGGACTCGTTTTGTGTCATTACACTGTGTTCCACATGTAGGACACCTCTCCCCTACCTAAGAGTGTTTCCTTTCTGTTTGGACAGAGAAACCAAGATTAAACTACTAAAAATTTCAGAAAGGTATTAAGAAACCCAGAGTTTGTTCTGTCTGCTTTAGAATAACTGGATGATCACCAGTTAAAGTCTGGATGTTCAGACTTTCAAATCTGTATGAATTGAGTTGCTGGGGGGGAGTCCAAACAATCTGAGATTTTCCTGTCAGTATTCATCTGTTTTCATTTTTGCAACATTCTGTTTTTAAAAGAAGTTATTAATACAGTGCTGATATTTTTTCTTGAGCTTCTAGTAAACATTATTTAACATGGATGTCCCTCTGGGGTTGAATAACAAACCTTCAGAAGCCAATAAAATTGTGAGGGGAAAATAAATGAAATAACCTTATTTTGGGACTTTGGTAAACTATAATGTAGAATTCTTTAGTCTGCTATAGAATGAGTTGGGTTTAATCTTTTAAATTTAGAAGGTAAAGGTAAACAAACTGGGAAGTTGCTTCATTAACAGAGCAAACTGTCCAGTAGAACTGATTTAAAAATAGAATGTTATTTCTTAGCTTTGTAACTTATACTGCCAGTGCACAGAGCAACAGAGTTAGGAGCTGACACCTAAGAGTCCAGTTTGGAAAACTTCAGATAGACTGCTTTGAGTAAATGTAGTTTAAAGCATTTTCTCAGCTTGCCTTTTCTCTGTGAAAAAATTGTCCCCAGTGTTTGTGAAATTTAGGTAATCACTCTGGGTATTGAATCAAAATAAGCTTTTTCTTTCATAAATTTCAGTTCTATTTTTTATTATTTGTCTCTTTCACATCCCTGTTTGAAATCAGTGTGCTTTTTTTACTGTTGCCCAAAAGTGTACTTTTGGCAACTCAATTATGAAGGGAAGCTTTGTAGAAAAACGCTTCCACTTAACATTAATAATTAACACTTTAATATTAATATAATTCTGCAAGTCCAGAAGCCTCTTTGGAGGTAACAGTTGAATTTGAAGTAGATAAATGTTTGGAGTTGAGCTGATGAGTTGCTGATTGCTGTGTTGGTGTTTTGTTTTCAGTGCTGGCAGCAGGGGACAGCGAGGGCAGCACGGCGACCGGAGCCAACGTGCTCAAGATGGGACGTTTCCAGGTAGGAGATCTCACCTCACGTGGCTCCTGGCCAGATCCTTGGGCTGTTCCTGCTCCCTGTGCCTCCTGCAGGACTTTGCTGTCCCTGCAGAGCTTGTGAAAACTGGGCTGCGGGTGCTGTTTGCATTCAGGGCAGGGATTGCAGTTGTGGACACAGGGTTTCATCCTGACCCTGGGCTGCTCTTTCACTGACAGTGCTGGCATGTTCACTGTGTTGTGTCCTGTTTCTGAGGCTGCTGTTTCTTGGAGTTAATCCTCCAGATGACACACAAGTGCTGCTCTGTGTGGCACTGTTCTGCCTGGAGGGAAGCAGTAGCTTGCTTTGTGGTATACCTAGGAAATGAGTTATTTTCCCCTCTCAAATGCATCTTACCATTAAGGGAAATTAAAGCATCACATTAAGGAGAAACTAAGGAAGTGTGCATGATTGTATTTCTATTCTAGGTATCTGTGGCAGTGGATGATGTGCTCAAAGAGGGTGACAAACCTGAGGCTAAGCCAGTGCAATTTGAAACCACGTCCAGTGATTCCTCCAGCCTTAGTGGCAGCAGCCCAGAGAGCACGCTGGTGAAGCAGGCTGAGAGCCACAGGAGTGGGGCTGTGCCTGCCCCCTCCCTGGATGTGGTGGATGGCATTGCTGAGGCAGCTCCTGCCCTGGGAGATGCTGCTCAGGCCACCAAGGTGGGGCGTTTCCAGGTGACCACCACCACGGACCAGGTGGGGCGTTTCTCCGTGTCCAAGGCTCGGGATGAGCTCAGCTGTGCCCAGAAGGAGCCAATGACTCTGCCCCTCTCCGTGGGCTTGGAACAAGTTGCTTCTTCAGCTGCAGCTCCCAAGAAGGAGTTGGAGTCGAGGCAGTCCCCACACATGAATGGTCCATCCTCTGATCTGGAGGCTGCCTTTCTCAGTGGCATGGCCAAGGATCTGGATGATGGCTCAGGGAGCCCAGACTCTGTCCAGCACCTGGGATCGAAGATCAGCCTCCCTGTTCAGAGCCTCAGCAACTCCTTCAACTCTTCCTACATGAGCAGTGACA
Organism: Zosterops lateralis; assembly: GCF_965231275.1. NCBI lineage: Eukaryota > Metazoa > Chordata > Aves > Passeriformes > Zosteropidae > Zosterops > Zosterops lateralis. The sequence goes on from NC_139765.1 coordinate 708,373, forward strand.
ATGAGTCGGACATTGAAGATGAAGACTTGAAGCAGGAACTCCGTCGGTTACGGGAGAAGTAAGGCTCTGCTTTGTGCTTGTGTGTGGAGTAGATGGAACAGGATTAATCTGAATTTCACCTGTACTCTTTGCTAAGAGTCAGGAGCCACTGTCAGCATTTATGTGGGAAGTCAGGTCCTTCAGAGGGAGAGCAGTGTACAGTTGTAACAAAAGAGGAATATCTGTGTTTGCTGGGATGGACTTTCTACCCTGTAACCCTGTATGCAGATTGCCAGCTGCACTATGGACAGCTCTGTACATCTAAGGAAGATTTGGCATATCACTGGAGTTAGTGGGGAAAAATAGAGTCTTGTTTGAAAATGGCACACAAGTCTCTGCATTTCTGATATGCATTTTTGGCATTTCTAATGGTTCTTTTTCTGGAGAGACCTTGGTGGCTCAGAAAAAGGATTAAGAAGTGAAGCAATGTCACCTACTAATTTATTTATACTGAAAGTTGAGCCTTATTTTTTAGGATAGCCAGCAGTTTCAAATCCTGTGTATGTAACTGCTGTGAAACAAATTGTAAGGCAATACCAGTGTAGAAGTCTCCAAGGCCATATGTCTGAGAAAAATGAGTAATCTAGCTATTCCTGTAGCATTTGAATGCTTTTTTTGTACTCCTGTTTATTCTGGTTTTGTGATTGCAACGTTGGGAACTTAGTTTTGGAATTCTAGGCAGGGCTAGAGCACACTGGAAAAGGGCAAGTGTTCTGCCATGTGTGTTCAGTGGTTATTTGTGGAAAAGATTTATTTCCTGCTTTCTTAAATGTGTGAGAGTTTGACCAAAGAGGCAGCTCAGGCTTGACTGGAGGGGAGGAATTGTTTGCACATACAGAATTCTTGTAAATCCCACTGTTTTGTAACTTGTCAGGCACCTTAAAGAGATCCAGGAGCTGCAGAGCCGGCAGAAGCAGGAGATTGAGTCCCTGTACATGAAACTGGGCAAGGCCCCCCCTGCAGTAATTATTCCCCCAGCTGCTCCCCTGTCGGGGAGGAGGAGACGACCCACGAAAGGAAAAAGCAGCAAGTCCAGCCGGAGCAGCTCCCAAGGACATAAGAGCCCTCAGCTCTCAGGTAAGGCTTCCTTCAACATTCTTAGCAGATAAAATACACCAGGAACCATCTCTCATTCTTGGATCTGTCTGTCTCTCTGTCTTTTCTTGTGTCTCTGTCTTTTCTTTTGAGGAGTGTGTGTGTACCGGTTCCTCCCTGGATTTCTTTTATCATTTTTGAAATTACTTTTGCTGTTTGGTAGTCTTGCTTGGGACTTTTTCACTCCACTGAAAGGTACTGTGACATTGTTCTGTAAGAGCAGTTTTAAAGTTGTGATTTTATTTGTGTTTGTCTTTTTTAGATATTAGTCATTGGGGCTCTGACTAGGAAGAAAAGTGTAAATTTACAGTATGGCAGAAAACTTTTTTAAAAAAAGATGAACTGTGCTTGTTCCCTCCTGAGACTGATTTTGCAGAAAGGGTCTGGTCTCTTTAGTCATCTCTTGAGGTTTTTTTTCTAATTTAGTACCACTTAAGCATGATATTATTAGTGTCCTTACACTGCAGAAACTTACAGTTGATGAATGTTAAAATAGTGTCTTTTTTAATGGAATTGAGATTTGTTATACTTATAAATTGAAAATCAGTTTCAATTGTCAAGGCTTCCTTTCTTACTGAGACCATTTTTCTAATTAACAGAGCTCAGGAACTAGTTCTGTTTACCGATTGAGTGATGTGGGTGACAGATACTCTCTGGGTAATTGGAGCTGTTTCTCTAATCCTGTAGCAGGAACAAACAGCATTGGAGGGCCAGCAGTGCCAGCAGAAATACTTGTTACTGCTCCTTGTGTGTTCACTTCCTCACTTCCATGTCATGCTGGGATTTCTGTATCCAGTCACCCTGGCTGCTCATTTCTATATTGCTGTGTGATAGAGGAGCTCTGTGAGCACATAAACCAGTGCAGAGCTGCCTTAAAACTGAGGAATATTTCTGGTCTCACTGCTTTCTCAGAAACTGGAGTAGTTCTCTCCTCTGCCTCTCCTTCTCTTGCCTGGATTGTCACGCCTGATCAGGTTCAACCAAAACTTTCTGCCTTCCTTTTTCCTGCAGGCAACCTGTCAGCTCAGAGTGCACCATCGGTGTTGCCCCCTCAGCAGAGCCTTCATCCCCCTGGCAGTGTGCCAGAGACAGGGCAGAACCATCTGTTACAGCCCCTGAAACCTTCACCTTCCAGTGAGAACCTCTACTCTGCCTTCACCAGTGACGGTGCCCTGTCGGTGCCCAGCCTGTCGGCGCCGGGCCAAGGTAAGGCTCGGGGGCACTCAGTGTCGTTACCTGGGGGTGAGTGAGTGACTTCATGGTCCTGGGTTTTTAATGCCTGCTCCACAGCAGCTTTGGGCTGAGAAGGATGTTGTTTGCAACTGGATTTGTAGCTTCTCACTCAGGGGAAGTGTGAGGGGGCTGAAGGTCTGAAACCCCCAAGGACAGCACAAGAGAGAGCAGTGGGGTGGTGGCACCAAAGTGCTGCTGACCTGGAAAGGTGTTGGCTCAGAGGAAAAGAGACAGATGAGGTTGGAGGGTTGGAAATCAGAAGTGAGGCTGAGGAAGGGGCAGAGCATGTTTGATGTTACCAGATAACTGAAATGGTTGGAAGTTTTTCCAAAGACTTGAAGTCTTAGTCCTATTAGACTTCCTAGCTGATTTGGCTGTTTCTGTCAATGGAGTTTTTAATAGTAAAAGGTAAAAAATAGCTCATGTTCTTTAATTGTGAGTTATCCTGGAAGGAAGAGTCAGTGTAGGAGGATGAAATGGTGGGAGTGGTAAATTGTTCATGTAGTCAGGTTTCTCAGGTTGTGGGTTGCTTGTTATTAGTATGTTATCAAATAGTTTCTCAGCACAGCTCTGATTTATTCAGTAAGGAAGACTTTTTTTTGCTTGTTATTAAAGGGATGGTTGCTTTACTTACCTGAATTTAGCTGTTCTAGGTTTTTTCCCCCTTGCACATTTTTTTGAAAAGCTTTGCCATAGACAGTTTGAATACATTAATTCTAATGTGAGGTTTTGCTGAAACTGGAGAAGTACATACAGAAAATGGAAACAGACTTTAAGGAAGAATTTTCTGCAGAGGTTTATTTTTTAAGGAACTGTTTGAGGCCTTTTGGAGCTACTTGAATCATCTCCCTGCATGCAGAGTTGTGCAGTACCATTTAAAAATTGGTACTTTTGCCAGGATTTGGCTTTCCTGTAGACTGCAGCTTTATGGTTGGGCTGTGTCCAGGAGAGGAGCAGTGCAAAGCTGGCCTCATGTCTGGAGGTGCTGGAGGGAGGCTCTTCACTCCGTAGATTGTCTCTGTACTCCTTGGTCTGCACTTTGAGACTTATTCTTGTGTGTCGTGATTGCATTTCACCCTTCCAACTTCAAGTTGCTAACATCCTGTAGTGGTGTTGTGTCTCTTCTCCTCTCCTCTCTCTGTTCTCCCCGTTCTTGTTTTCTCACAGGCTGTGCGAAGTTTAACTGTGCGTCTGAGAGAGTCACCTTCAAGCCTGGGGGCAGGAGGACCCGATTTCTGAGTACGCCCTGCTTGGCTCTTTGTGTGTAACACCTTTACTCCTTCCTTGTCTGCTTTTTGTTTTGTCTTTTTGGTTTTGGTTTCTGCTGCTCGGATCTGTTTCATGCAGCCCATCCTCACCTGCCACCTCGTACCCCCTCCCATCCCATGGCTCAGCTCAGCTGCTCTTAGCACACCTTTGGAAGTTTGGGTTCTCGTCTTGGGTGTTCTCTGCTGTTAAACTCGCTGTAATGAGCACTCATGTCCCCTAAACCTTCAGAGGAGCTTTCAGGAGAGCTCAGTGAAAAGGCACAAACTGGGGAGACTCAGCAAGGCCCATCAGTGACTTTGCTTCAGCATATGTTAGACAACGTGAGGCTTGTGGGGGGAATGTTCCCAGTAGGGGAGTGAGGAAGGTTTGTCCTGCGGGTTCTCCCTTGGCTGGACCCTGCAGTGAGCTTGCAGCAAGGCTGGATGTGTCCCCGTGCTCTGAGCACCAGTGACACTGCAGAGCTTTGATGCCACCTGTAGGCAGCTCACAGTGATGACTTGTGTTCATTAACAGAGGGTTGGCTAAAGATACAAGTGTAAAAGGGTTTGAAAGAATTAGAGGATGGTTCCAGGCAAACTCAGAAGAACCTTACCTACTAATGGGCTCAGGTTTAGAAGTTTTTTCCTGTGAATTGAAGATCTATTAAATGTAAAACAAATAAAGGTGGGTAAATAGACATTCTCAACATCCTGTCAGCCCTCACAAGCCAGCTTGCAGCTCTTTTCACACCCCTCTCATTTGTACTCACATTAGGCCAGACTTACAAGAGAGCCTCAAACTTCTGATGTGGCTGAAATAACAAAATGCTTGAGCCAAGGCTGCTGCTGTGATGCTTTTCATTGGGAGTGCTGCAGTGTGTCCCAGGCTGGACCCTCTCAGTGTGTGACCTTTGTTCCCCCCCTCTGGAATGAGTGGCTGTGAGCAGTTTGGGGTGCTCAGGAGCCCTCCTGTGCCCCGTGCAGTGACACACATCTGTGTGTGTGTGTGGCTGTGCTGGGCAGGCTCAGCTGAGCCCAGCTGTGAGTGGGGCTGGCCTGGCCTTCTGCAGAGACAGCTGCAATGCTCCCAGCCCCATCCTCTGAGAGAGGGAGGGGAATTCTTCCTGGCTGTTCAGTTCTGCACTAACTCTACCCCTGGATTTGGGATCTAAGCACTAAAAGGATTTAATTTTTCAAATTTAGCAGCTTTAAATGCTTTTGCTGTGTATATTAACGTGCAGATGTGCACTGACATCTGTGCTCTGAAGATTTAATGTTCCTTTCCTGGAAGAAGTTAAATTCTTACCAAAGCTAACTTAAAATTGTTAATCTGGCCTGTCTTTTTTTGGGGGAAGGGAATATGAAGAACAGCCAGTCTGTCTCTAGAATTGACACTGAACTGACTATATGACAGTATCATTTACTCCCCAAGCCTTGGCTTGCTGTAACTTGGCCACCCTCTGGCTGTCAGAGTACTTTGGCATGTGTATCTCTTGCTTTTGGGACTGATGCTAAAAGGGAAACAGATCCCCTTTGAAAAGGTTGTTGTAGCTGTCCTGTAAAGCAGGTAATAGTTGGCATGGCTGAGCTTGGCTGGCACTTGGCTGCTGCTTCCTGGAGCCCTGTCCTTGGAGTGCTGCTGTGGAGAGGGACAGCTGGAGAGGAGCCTGGCTTGGAAACAGTGCAGTGATTGATGCTTTAACTGTGCAGCTGGAGAAACAGAGTGCTACAGCTTGGCAGGGAATGTCTGAACTGTTCACACATCTGAGAAAAGAGGGTGACAACCTAAAAGCACTTGACCTATCAAATAAATTGGTTGATGGTTGTAAAACGCTTCCTACATCCTGGCAAAAATGGAAGATGTACTTGCCTTTCCTTTTGTGATAAGAGCCACAGTTGTGACTGTGTGATAATAGTTGTGGCCTCAGTGTCTCCTGACATCCTTCACAATGGTTTGGGAATGATGAAGAATAAATGCAGGAGGCTGGGGCTCTTCTCTTTATGATTAAACTGTCAGACAAGTCTTTGAGTTTGTCTCAAATGTCCCAGTAGTGACTGTTAAAGCCCTGCTGTGCTGTGTCCTCTGTTTCTCACCAAGCTTTTTGTAATGTTTCCTGGTACTAAACATTTCTCACTGTTTCTCTTATCTTTAACAAATTACTCTCTCTTTGTGCTTCAGGGAAGATGGTGAAAAAAGTCTGTCCTTGCAACCAGCTCTGTAGTAATTATCTTATTTCTGTTATCTCCAATTCCTGACTGTAAATCTATTCATCAGCTTTTCCTGGTCACTGAAGCCTTACGTCCCTGACTCTGTCTCCAGCACAGCATCTGTCTGTCTGTGTTATGCCCTCTGATGTGTGCTCTGTCCTCAGTTTATTGACCAGTCTGGTGCTGCTCCTGCAGCCAGGTGGAGGCAGGCAGAGCCTCCCCTGAGCTCTGCTCTGGCTAACAGAGTGCCAGCAGGGTCAGTTGCTCACTGTAACGTGCTGGAGTTGTACCCAGAGCAGCTGCTTGGTTTGGTGTTTGGTGGGGCTTGTCACCTCAGTGATGGATCCAAATGCAACATTTTAAAAGCCTGAGGGTTTAGATCAGAGATCTCCAGTGTGTCTCCCAAAGCAAGAGATGTTCAGAAAAGCCTGTGTGTGCACATGTCATTTACTGTGGTTTCTGGGGGGAAAAGCCCAAGGGCAGAATGAGGCATCACAGGGAGTGGGCAGGAGAGAGAGAGGCTGGTGGGTGTCAGAGCAGAACTGGGGACGGCTGCTGTGACCGAGCAGGAATGTGGGGGGTGTTTCCATGGAATGCTACAAGTTGAAGCACTTGCTTCTCAGCCTCTTCTGGATGGCAGTTTGTGCAGGCAGTGAGTGTGTCAGAGTTAAGTGGGGAATTCCTGAGAAGTCAGTTTGAAGTGGCCATTACTGGGAGCTCAGCTCTGATGCTGGAGGCTGGTGTGTGTTACCTGAGGTGGGAGCTCCCTGACAAAGTCACTTTGGGAGACAAAGCTCTGCACCCTTTGTCGCCCTGTGCAATCTAGCTCTCTGAAAACTCTTAAACTTCCATCAGTGATCTTTCTTCAGCTGGATGTGCTGTAGTACATGCCTTGGTTAACTGTCCCCCTGCCCTGGCCTGAGGAGGCTCTCCAGTGCAGGTCCAGGATCCAGAGTACTTAGAGATCAAAGAGGAAATGTGAAATAGCACAAGTGGATGCTGGCCATCCTGGAGAGGATGAGAGCAAGTGTGTCAATGCCTGCATGAACCCTCATGGTGAAATGTGATTATTACTGGTTTGGGCAGTGTTCCCCCTCCCACAAGTACCTCTTCCTTGCTTTTGCCTCATTTGTATTTAACTTCACCTTTCACACCATTGCTGTTACTAAATGATTGTTTCCAGAGCTCTTTCCACACGATGCATGCTGTAGGTCCTTGTTCCTCCCCAGCAGACTTTCCTTGCCCCACACAGTGTGTTCCTGCTCCTCTCCACCAGAGCTCAGCCCCACTCCCTGCTCAGGGAACCTTCCTCTTGCCCCTGTGTTCTGGCATGTTCTCCCCACTAACAGCTCTGTGGGCCCAGCCCAGGAGCCACTTCCCTGCCTGAGCTGGAACTGGTGGGATGGATCCGTGTCCTCCCCTCCTCAGCACTCCCAGAGGCAGTAACACTTTGTTTATTTGTCCTGCATAGTAAGTATGTCACCTTCCTAATCCACTCCTCAGAAATAAACATTCCTGCAGGGCTTTGGAACCAGCTCTTCGGTGCAGTGGTGGCAGGGACTGTGGCTGAGGGCCAGGGGAACTGGGACAGATGAGGGAACTGCCAGGCAGGAGCCACTCTGTCACTGGCCTTTGCAATAGGGACTGATGTTTGTTGCTGGCATTTCTGTGAGCCACCTCTGAATGGCCTCCCTCCAGAAATGCCTGCCACAAACTCAGGTTTCCGTGGGTTTCCCAGGTGCAGTCTCCTGAGGGAGCAGTAGGAATAGTTGAGGAACTTTAGGACTAGGTGAGGATGAGTGTTTGCAGGCAGTGCTGCCTTTAGCCCTGCTGGTGCTGGTTTTGTTGGGGCTGCCCTGGTGGTTGACTGGCACTTCCATGTCTGTAAGTGAGGATACTTTGCAATACTGCTGGGGATTCAGGATCCTAGGTAATTCACCATTTCTTTGCTTCCTGTTATGAGGTCTGCCTTTAAAAAACCTAGAGAGAAGTGCAGTTGCTTTTTATAAATATGAGGGGCATTGGAAAGCTGTCCAAACAAAAATTCTAGGTTGGTTTTCTCCCCAACAGGATAACGTGCAGAACTGAAACCTGGCATTTATGTGAAGGGGTTTTGTGTTCTTGCAGTGAAAAGAGAAACCTGCCAGAGCTTGTCTGAGGAATATCCTCGCCTCTGCCTTCTTTAAGCTGTATTAGTTGTTTGCATCTCAAATGCTTATTCTTCTGACTTAGGAAATCTGAACATAATGGCAAAAAAAAAGCTTTTAGAGGCAAAAAGCAAAATTTAATGCAGTGCAGACTTCCCCTGCTGATCCTGGCTCTTTGGTGGATGAAGACAGTCCCATCTGGTTGTCCTCAAGAACATGAGTATGGCAACTATTGGAAACAACAGTTGCTGTTTCTGACTGGGGCTTTTTCTTTTTTTGTAAACTGGGTGACTTTTTCTCTTCATTTCACGAAGTGGAGATAATTTGCTACAGAGCAGCTGGGGATGCTGATTTTACTGCTCCTTACTCAGCACCCAGCATGGTCCTCCAGGGTGGAACTGACCTGTGCAGTAGTGGCTGCTGCTGCTGATAAAGTGTAGGATGAGAGCGACGTGCAGTGCTGAAACCTGATGTCCTTTTTCTTCTACAAACCCCTGTAGGCTGCTCCCACTCCTCCCTTAGGGTGACCACTTGCAGCACTTCCTGCAAAGTAAACCTCTCTGTGAAACACTCTGAGAAAAAGCCCGTAGGAGCCCTTGCAGTTCCCACTTGAGTGTGTCCTGGAAGCGAAACTCAGAATTAATCTGCATGGCGTTTTTAACTCCTGGTGTGCCATTCCCAGCGCTGTGTGATGCTCGAGGGGCAGCGGTGACCCCGCAGTGACGGGTGTGTTTGTGCTCACAGGGACCAGCAGCACCAACACGGTGGGGGCTGCAGTGAGCAGCCAGGCCCCGCCCAGCCAGCCCCCGGCCATGGCCCCCAGCCGCAAGGGCACCTTCACCGACGACCTGCACAAGCTGGTGGACAACTGGGCCCGCGATGCCATGAACCTCTCGGGGAAGAAGGTCGGCAAGGGCCACAGCAGCTACGAGGTGAGGAGCTCTGGGTGTCCTTCCAGCACAGCTCTAGAAGGGGCAGCAGCTCTGGAGCACTGTGCCTGGCTCTTTACCTGCAGGATGTGCTGCCTGCTCGGGAATGGAGGGGGAAACCAAAGGGAGGGCTATGACATGTCCTTGTAAATACCACTGGGATTGTGGACTGGCGGTTCTTTAGGCACACTCGTGTAACTTGTCTCGGTGGTTGGATTACCTTGCAGGGCCCTGGAATGGCAAGGAAATTCTCGGCACCAGGTCAGCTCTGTATCTCTATGACATCCTCCCTGGGTGCTACGCCCATCCCTGCAGCATCAGCTACCTCTTTAGGTCCCTTCAGCAAGGCCATGTGCCCCCCGCAGCAGTACGGTTACCCCGCAGCCTCCTTCCCCCCGCCCTGGAGCGGGCCAGGGGGGCCAGCACAGCCACAGCTCGGCCAGTTCCAGCCCGTGGGGGCCACGTCTTTGCAAAGCTTCAACATCAGCAATTTGCAAAAGTCTGTCAGCAACCCTCCAGGCTCCAACCTGCGGACCACTTAGCCGTGCCAGGACCCCGCTGGCCGCGCCTCGGGACAGGACACGGGGAGGGAGAGGGGCCCTGTATCACTACTAGTGCTGCAATGAACTGCTGGCTTGCCAGACTGGGAATGAATTCTCTTTTCCACCATTGCTGTCGACTCTCTGTAGCGGGAGTTTCCCCACACACTCGGAAGGGGGAGGAGGATGATGAGCATCCTTGTGATGGGACAGTTTCCCACGAGGGGCTGCTCTCGTGTGAGGAGGAGCCACGGGGCCAGTCCATACAGTCTGGCTGTACAGTGGTTGTGGTTGGAGGCTGAATCCACACGTGTGGAGGTGGGAGAGCTGAGCCCTGGCGTCAGGCTTTAGCACTCTTGTACCTCTCCTGAAGAACCAAGATGAGCAAAGAGCTGTCCTAATCCCCCTCCTCTCCCTGTCCCCAGCCAATTGTATCTGGCTCTGACACGATGGGGCACACGGACGGACTTGTGGTGCAGCCCGTGCTTGATAGGTCATTACTGCTTAAAGTAAGATATTAACAGCTTTGACTGCAGCATTAGAGCAATTTAAATTGTTAAAAAAAAAATTTAAAAGTTCCCTGCGGACATGTACTTACCATCAGTTTTGATGTGGAAACACTGTGATATATAAATGTTGTTGGACAACAGTAGTTTAAAAATGAGTGGAATATAGAGGGTTAAAAAAGTTAAAAAGAAAAAATGGGGAAAAAAGCTAGCTATATCCTTATACTTATTGGAGACACTTTAACTTTTTCCTTTGTATTTTCATTGTATTAGATAAATAAATGTGAATGTAAAATTGTATAAATTAATGTACTTGAATACTTGTCTGTTCTCCCAGTATGCTTGCTGGATATTTTAGTGCCTTGGACTTCTCTTGCTTCTGCAGTTTAGCGTCGTCTTCCCAGCAGAGCCCAGGTGGGCAGGGGGCAAGTTGAGGGCAGGATGTTTGTGCCCGTGGCCTGGGGCACCCCGGGCTCCTGCTCGGGGCAGGGGAGGCCCCCAGGCCAGGGGTCAGGGCAGGGCTGTGTGTGGGGAAACTTGCCCGGGGGGCAGAGCTGAAGGTGTGGGGTGACAGGGGCCAGGTGGGCTGGGACAGGAGAGGTGCAGGTGAGGCTACAACCAGACGTGACCAGTTTTGGCTGGAGCAGGAGGGGCTGGGCCAGCACAGAGAGCACGGGCAGAAGGGGTGTCTCGGGGAAAGGCCCAGCTGGGGGTGCAGCTGGACTCCACCTGCAGAGTGGTGCAGATGTTTGGTCAGGATGTGGCTGAGGGAGAGGGGCCATTGCTCGTTGGCAATGTGGGCTTGTCTGCTGGGATTGCTTTTCTTACCTTTGTTTTGGTCAAACTCATTGAAGCCAGGAGCAGACTCCTGGTGCGGCGTCCATTGCCGGCAATGGATGTGAACAGCCGGCACGAGGTTCCTCTGTCTTACCTGGGGGTTTCCCTTTGGTTCACCCTTAGCTCATTTACAGCTGGTACCAGGACTGTCACTGTCTGTCCCTTGTCACTCTGAGCACCTGTACTGTTTCTTCTGCTTTGCTCATTCTCCCTTTTCCTAGTCAAGAAATACTGGTTTCCTCTTTCCCAGTCCAACCAACACCAGCCAGTATTTGTGTTGTGCTGCAGAGCTGAGAGGGGTGAGCAGCTCCCTCTGCCCTGGAGGCTGGTGCATCACAGGGCTGTCCTTGGCCGTGCTTGTTGTCAGTGCTGTTCCTGCTGGGGCTGGACAGGGAGTTGTGTGTCTGCAGGTGCTCTCACTGTCTCCTTTTCACACAGAAATGGGCGAGATGTTTTCTGTCCTGTCCCTTTGTTTTGCAGCAGTTGTGGCAGCAGGGCAGGCCCGGGCTGGACAGGAGCAGCTCTGGGCCCAGGCTGGGGCACTTCTGTGGGGCAGGACAGGGACTCAGGAGGCTCCAGGGGGACTCAGGAGACTCAGGAGGCTCCAGGGGCAGCAGGAGAGCAGCCCGGGCCCGGGGAAAGCAGCTCTGTCCGGAGGATGCTGGTGCAGGGGAGCTCTGAGCACACCCAGGGAAGGGAAAGGGGAGTGGACAGGGCTGAGGCAGTACCGAGACAAGGCAACAGTCGTGGCAGAGGAACTGGGCAGCTGGATGCAGCACATGGTTATTTAAATTTGATCCAATAAGTTTGAAGTCGTTTTTTCACTTAATGTTATGCAAGAACTGGTTTTATTTACCATTGATTTTTTTTTTCTCCCTCCCTCTCCTCCTGTGGATGAATAACTGAAGTCTAGAGGAATAAACTAATGCTACTGAACTGTTAAATTATTTTGTTTAATATTACACTTTGAGTATCTTTTTCCACATAAAATCTGTTTCTGAATTACAAGCGTTTTCTTTACATTATTTAACAATGTACACTGTAAAAAAATAAAAATAAAAAAAAATAAAATTAATTGAAACTTTGGGCTTCCCTGGCCGTGGTTAGTTGTGTTTTGCACTGACCCCTTCTCGTGGAGCTGGAGCCAGCACAGGAGACTCCTCAGCCACCCCAAACCAGGAATTCAGTGTGGGATTGGGAGTGGAACAGTCACGAGTGAACAATTTCCCAGTGTCACTCCCAGCCCCAGACTTGCAGGAATTTGGTATTTCCAAACACTAATTGCTGCTGCTGCATTTCTTTCCATTTTAAGAACAGCTTCTGCTGTGAGTCATGAGCTGCCCAAGGCTGGAAAGGGAAAAAAGCTGCCACTGTAAGTTTTGGTACCCTTTTCACAGGACCAGTCCCAGGGGCTCCTGCAGTGACTCTGCTGGAGGAGGAGCTCTGTCTGCTCTGCTCCCACAGCCAGAAAATTTCTGTTTCAATTCAATTTTTGAATTTTTTTCGTTGTAGAAGTTTGGAGCAGCTTTGAGCTCAGGGCTGGGAAGGTCTGAACACTCCCCTCCCACCAGCCAGGACATGACTCAGGCATGGGCAGGGACTCAAACATGAGATCCTCTCTAACGTTTCCTCCTAAAATAGATCAGTCAGAACTGGCTGAAAAAGTTCCAAACAATATATTCCAAACGTTTGTGTATCTGTAACAGTAAAATGAAACAAAACACTGAACAGCTGACAGGTAAAAGCTGTAATAACTCAGACTGAGTAACACAAACCTGGTGTAAACCAATTTTGACAGTGAAGAAGCTCATCAAGATGAACTCCACAGAACTCTGCCCTAAAAGGACTTTTTATTAATAAAATGGAGCTCAATTATTACCTCGGTAAAACAGGAGCTGCCCTTGAGAAAACTCAAAGTTAATCCTTGTTAACACTGAACACAACTGTGATCTAAATAAAACTGGAATAAAACATTGTTTAAACTTAATAACACTGAAACTTAGCAGAGATGAAATTTAAAGTTCACTTAATACAACTTAGCCTTGCTCAACCTTAACAGAAAATAACAGAGCATTGTGTTATTGGACCTTAACTAAACATATCTGCAAATTAGTGCCTTGGAAAATGAAAGATATGACAAGATGTAGCTTATTCTACTGTTATTAGCACAAAAAGGAGATGAAAAAGTGAACAAGCTGTAAGGGAAATAAAGTGAACAATCTGTAAGAGAAATGACAGAAGGATGGGCCACTGGAGGGATAAAAGTCTCAACAAGAACGTTAAACTTTAATGAGAAAAACTCACGGCACCTGCAAATTTCACGGGAACAAAGTAACACTTTAATTTAGAGTGCAGGGTTACTGGAAAATAAAATAACGTGTAATTTGTCAGAATGCCGAACAGCTGAGTCCAATCTCGCAATTGTATTTTGCTTAATTTCACCTGGCAAGTTTGTTAACGTTCTTGTTAAAGGAACCAGACTGAAACCTTTGCCAGGTACTAAAGCACTTCATTTACTGTTTTCTATCTCTTCAGGCACCGTGAAACTGTAAAGATTAGAACGAAATTAACTTTAAAAAACCCACATCAACACCTTCCCAAGGCATTCAAACACAAGGCCTAAAGATGGAGTAAACAAAGGTGGGCCGGGCTGGGCTGGGCTGCCCGCGGGGAAAAAGGAGAGGGAGGAGAAAGAGAAAAGGAAAAGAGAAAGAGAAAAAGAAAGGGAAAAACAATCCCCGCCGAGCTGTACTCACATTCCTGGAGATCCTGAGCTCTGCAGGGCCCGGGCACAGCCCCCAACACCCGCCGAGGGGAAAAGCGACACAAAACCCCTCTAAAGGCCGCATGGAGCAAAACGGGGAAAAATACCCAAAGCAAATAGAGAAAAGGCGATAAAGGCACAAAGTGCTGGTGTCTGCGGGCCCCGCACAGACCGTGAGGAGCTTTCTGGAGATAAAACTCACCCCGCGGAGCCACCGCCGCTTCCCTGCGCACTCTGTGTCCCGCCGGAACTCCTTACCCCGGGCGCACCGTGTCCCGCCGGAACTCCTTACCCCGGGCGCACCGTGTCCCGCCGGAACTCCTTACCCCGGGCACACTGTGTCCCACCGGAACTCCTTACCCCGGGCACTCTGTGTCCCGCCGGAACTCCTTACCCCGGGCGCACCGTGTCCCGCCGGAACTCCTTACCCCGGGCGCACCGTGTCCCGCCGGAACTCCTTACCCCGGGCACACCGTGTCCCGCCGGAACTCCTTACCCCGGGCACACCGTGTCCCGCCGGAACTCCTTACCCCGGGCACACCGTGTCCCGCCGGAACTCCTTACCCCGGGCGCACCGTGTCCCGCCGGAACTCCTTACCCCGGGCGCACCGTGTACCGCCGGAACGCTTTTCCCGCTGCACACACACACACAGTTCCGGTTCCGGGCCTGTGCTGGGCCCCGCGCGGCTCAGGCTGAAAACAAAGCGGGTTTAATGTTATTTAATTGTCTTTTCAACACGGAAACGGAATGAAAAGGCCCCTTCGGCATCGGCCGGCGGCAGCGGGAGCGCAAACGGCCACAGACACCGAGACAGTGAGGGAGGGGCCTCGGGGGCCGCGGGGGCGGGGTCCCCTCACAGCTGGCGGCGGTTAATCAAATTAAATTAAATCAAATTACAATCCCCGAGCGCCCCAAGTGCCCGAAGCCGGCCCGGCTGTGCACAGACGGGACACTTTGTACATTTGCGCTCACACTGTTTTCTACAGCACAGAGACAAACCCCGCGGTTCCCCTCGATCCTGTTTTATCCCGATTGTGCCATAGAAGCCTCCACACGCCCCTTGGGGCCTTTTCCTCTGCCCAAACCCGTATAAAATCTGACATTTCCCCAACTTTACTCCTATTTTAAACTCTCTGCGCGTTACCCCGCGCAGTATAAGCGTAGTTACGCGAATATTACGGTCCGCAGCGCGTAACTTCCGCGGCGCGTAATTTCCAGTGCGTAGTTCTTGCTCTCAAAATACGTGATTTTACTCCGCGGAGTATCCGCGTAATTACGCGGGAGTTACGCAGCACGGCGCGTAACTTCCGCGGCGCGTAGTTCTCGGTTTTAAACTCGTGATTTTACTACGCGCAGTATTTGCGTAATTACGCGGGTGTTACCCAGCACGGCGCGTAACTTCCGCGGCGCGTAATTTGAGCGGCGCGTAGTTTTCGCGGCGCGTCGTTCTCGGTTTTAAAATCGTGATTTTACTACGCGAAGTATCCACGTAATTACGCGGGAGTTACGCAGCACGGCGCGTAACTTCCGCGGCGCGTAATTTCAGCGGTGCGTATTTTCCAATGCGTAGTTCTTGCTCTCAAAATACGTGATTTTACTACGCGGAGTATCCGCGTAATTACGCGAGAGTTACGCAGCACGGCGCGTAACTTCCGCGGCGCGTAGTTCTCGGTTTTAAACTCGTGATTTTACTACGCGCAGTATTTGCGTAATTACGCGGGTGTTACCCAGCACGGCGCGTAACTTCCGCGGCGCGCATTTTCAGCGGCGCGTATTTTCCAGTGCGTAGTTCTTGTTCTCAAAATACGTGATTTTACTACGCGGGGTATCCGCGTAATTACGCGGCTGTGACGCTCCGCGGCGCGTAAACTCAGAATTTTTTTAGGGATTTTTCTTCTTTTTAACTCAAAAAACTGATTTACTCCGCGTTCTATGCGCGTAGTTCCGCGGGAGTGACGCTCCGCGGCGCGGGTGACGCTCAGCGTTTATTTCAGGGCTCTGCGGCCGCTGTGCCTGCCCCGGGTCTCTCTCGGGGCTGTTCCCAGCCCATTCCCTCCATCTCCGCTCCATTTCCCGGCCCCGGGCTCTCCCCGCGGGGTTCGGGCTCGTTTCTCTCCATCCCCGGTCCGTTCGCTCAGCGCGGGGCTCGTTTTCCCTCGCCTTTGGTCGCTCCCTGCCCCGGCGGTGCCTTCCCGGGAGCTCTGCTCCTTCCTGTGCTTCTTTCCGTGTTTATTTCTCTGTTTCTCTGCTGCTCTCTGTGTCCGTTCCTGTGTGTTCTCTCCCCGCCGTGTCCCGCTCGGCCGGCCGGTTCCTGTCTTAGTGCATTTTGCTGGGCGGCTGCAGGGCGGAGCCTCCCGCTGCTCCGTGTGCTCGCTGCCGGCAGGAGGAGGAGCATTCCCGGGAACAGGAGGAGCATTCCCGGCAGGAGGGGCGGTGCTCCACTCCCCATTCCCGGCAGGAGCAGCGGCGCTGGAAAGCGGTAATGGCGCATCCGGCCACTGCTGCTCACAGACCTTTCCTTTGCCGCTGGTTGGAAGGGCCCGGCAGCCACCGCCTCCCCGTTGGCTCCGCAGCCCCGCCGGGTTCCCGTGGCCCGGCCCACAGCAGGAGGCGGGGCAGGGCTGCCCCTGGAGGAGACACCGCCCCTTTGGGAGGTGGTGCCGCTTTAGGAGGTCCTGCCCCTTCAGGAGGCGGTGCCTGCTCAGAGCCGCTCAGCAGAGACTGAGGTGCCGTGGCCGGCAGGCCAGGGAGGGAGACAGCCCCCTCCCAGCGGGGTTTGGGGTTTAAAATCGCCTTTATTTCTGTATTGAAAGGGCTTGAAAGCTTCTTTAAAACCAGCAGTGCAGCAAAGGCTGGGAGCACGGAGTGTGATCCTGCCCCAGGCACAGCACCGACAGCAGGGACGGCTCAGGAATGGGAATAGCTGGGAACAGCACCAGGAACAGGCTGGGGAACAGCTGGGAATGGGAACAGCACCAGGAACAGGCTGGGGAACAGCTGGGAATGGGAACAGCACCAGGAACAGGCTGGGGAAGAGGGACTCAGCACCTCAGAGCTGCTGGTGTCACCCCAGCCAGATGTGCAGCCACAGCTGGGGCCTGGCACAGCTCCCCCTGGACTGCAGGTGTCTGTCTCTGTGCTGGAGTGCAGCACTGAGGGACAGAGCAGCTGTAAATGCATCTCATCTTTAACCATCCATTCTGTTCCTGCTTCAGGCAATTGACAGGTAGTATCCACCTGGAGCATGGCCATGAGCCTCGTGCCACAGAAACACAAAGAATGGCCCAGTTCTAGAAAAAGGCATCTGAAATAGATAATAACCTAAGGGTACATGGAGTTTGTATGTATGAAACTCTTCTCTGTTGGTTCCCCATGCTGTACAGCAGAGTCCATGTGACAATTTGGAAAGCCAGCTGCAGCCTTGTGCTGTAATTCATGACAGAGGCACAAATCCCACCTCATGTAGGTTCCAGCTTCCTTTTCTTCAAGCTCTGACTTCTTCTGAGGGGGCTGCACCCTGCCACACAGGGAGAAAGTGAGAAATAAACATTTTCTTTCTGCCTCTAAATGTGTTCCTCAATTCTGTTTCTAACCCTTCCTTGACAGGAAACAAGATGGAGAGAAGCAGTTTCCCAAGACCACCATCCCAGCCTCCACAGCCAGGTCCAAGAGAAAGGAAAGGAATGTCTGTCCCAGTGTAGGTCCCCATGTCCCAGGAGCCCCAGGGATGTGGCAGCAGTACCTGGGGGGTGCTGGTGGGCACAGCTGGTGCTGGGGGCTGCAGCAGGGCCCTGCAGCTGTGCCAGCCTGGCAGCAGCCCTGTGCTGGGGGCCCCTGTGGGGTGTCCTGCTGCGGGTGCTCCTGTGCTGGTGCCCGCGGGGTGTCCCCTGCTGGGCGGCTCCCGAGGGCTCTGAGGGTTTGCCACCCGTTACCTTTAGCTCTGTGCCCTCCAAGGAAATGTCCCAAAGCTCAGGATCATCTGGAAGGAATGAGAAGGGGATCCATGACACAGGACTGTACTGCAGGAGTGGCAGCAGCTCCAGGAGCAGCACATTCTTTTCCTACCAGCAGTGACCACTGTAACATTTAAACTAAAGCATCTCTTATGTCAGTGTGCAGCAGGGTCCTGCCCTTTGTGCTGTGGACTTTAGCAATGTGTGACCCAAATATCCATGTTTATATTGAGAAAAAACACACCCAAATCCCCCCCAGGTTCTGTGCTGTGCAGTATCACTCAGCAAAAGGGTTTATCAGTTTATATTTAAACAGGTGTAATAACTACTGAAGAGCCTAAGTGAAACCCCACAGTGAGGGACTCATCTCCCTGCCACTCAAGCAAAGTTTGTATTATTAAGGTCAGAATCACACTCACAGTTCTGTTATTCCAGTTCTTCAGAGCCTTTACCCTTACACTGTATCCTGAATTAACCTGCTTTAAATGCCAATGATTTAACACTTTATTGCTCATCACTCTTTGGCTGACCTGCAAAGAACTCCTCTTCTATGGCCAGCTCCTGCTGCACTTCTGCTGGAGTGCTGTGCTTCACAGGAGGATCAGATGTTGCTGCAGAGAGGCAACACAAGGAGAGATTAATGCCAGAAATACAGAGAGACACCCTTTGGCTCCTTCCTAGCAGAGCACAAGGCTGGAACGACAGGCAGCACTGCCAGCACTACCCTCTGCTGTCCTACAGCTGGTTAAGGCTTGGAAGCAGAATGTGGGAAATAACACTCCATACCTGATGAGCACCTGTGCTACTTTAAAGTGTGTTTTAGCCTGTCCATCTCCGTGTTCCTGCTCCCACATGGCCCCAAGGCTTCCCCTGAGCCATGGGCAAGGTATCAGTAGCACAGGCAACATCCATTGGCCAAGTGCTGCAGCCTCAGATTGGATACAGCAGGTTTAGGGTGGCTGGAAAGTTACACATTTAATGATGCAGGTTTAGAGCTGACATTCCTGACTCTCGGAACACAGAGAGGGAATATATGATAATGCTCCTGCCTTTGGCCTCCAAGGCTGAGGTTGTGTTGATGGCACAGCAGATGAAGCTGGCCAGGCTCCTGTACTGTGGGTCACCTGTGCCTGCCAGCAGTTCCCATGGAAAATGCCAGTTTTGAGCAGCCCTTCTCACCCTGTTTGCTGCTGGGAGTCACTCCTGGGAGCTGCTGCTTCTTCTCCATCTGCTCCCGGAACTGCTGCTGCAGCCGCTTCTGCCGCAGTTTCCTCTGGTACGTGGCATCGCCCTCCACGGCCGGGGACTCTGTGCTCCTGCCCTCCCACAAACACAGTGAAACAGCACCTCAGCAATTGCATTTGGGGAAGGAAAATTCATTAAAAAATAACAGTAAAGAAAATCCACTCAACTAGTCCTTTATAGGGCCTTTGGAACTGAGCTGTCTACCCACAAGGCCCAGTAACTTCCAATACAGCTTAAAAAATAAATCTGTAACAGCAGTCTCACCTGGGAGTGCTGGGCTGTTTCTGATCTGCTGTCACTACAGCAGCCTCTGTCTGGCCAGGCTTACAGCCAGCTGTCACCTCACAGTGCTGTCTCCCTGCTGGGTTCTGCCTCTCCACATAGCTGCTGTATCTGGCTTTCTCTATTTCAGGCTCATAGTCCTGTATTTTAGCTTTCACCAAGTTTAACTCAGGGGGTACCTGCTAAAGGAGAAAAAAAAGAAAAGGTTCAGAAATTTCCATCAAGGTAGTGAAATAAGCACAGGTTAAAAACCTATTTTGTTTGCTCTAAGCCAGACAGTAAGTCAGAAACCCAAACTGCTCTTTCAGCACCCAGTAATTCAGTCAGTTAATCATTGAATTGCTGTGACTTTGTGTGGGTTTAATTGTTCGGTGCTGCAGGCAGATGGTGAGGTCTCCCCACACTGCTCTGCAAACGAGAACAGGTGTTGGTGATCGATGCAGGATTTTACAGCTGCTCACAGCCCCACAAGGCTGTTGCTGAGTGAGTTTGTTTTACCAGTCCATCTTCCTGCCTGTGCTAAAGGGCAAGGCCAGCCTTCACTGACTTCTGAGGAAGGTACACCACTCCTGTTCATTAAAGATGGGATGTTGTGGTTCTGTCACCTCCATTTCGTGGCAATGCCTCTAATAGACGATGACCCTGGCAAACCAGAGACCTGGGCCATCTTTACCTGGTGAGGTGTCACTGTGGATCTGCTCTACAGTGTTTGACAGGACTGCCATGCAGCTCTGGGCCTCTAGCAGAGTTTGGCAAGTCCTACAGTGATTGCAGGCAGCTTTGCTATGGAAGTCCATGGATCAGCAGCTGCAGAGGGCTTTCCTTTTCGCTCCTTCCACAAGGCAGCTCACTGCCCCAGGTGGTGCACAGCAGGAGCTGGCAGGATCCATGGTGGTCCCACTGTGCCTTGTGTGTGTGAGGTGTTTGTTCTGAAGGCTGTGGGTGTGAGGAACCCCAGGAGGCAGCAGTGTAAGCCCTGTGAGGGCACCAAGGGCAGGGGCTGTGCAGCCCTGCCCTCCCAGCCCTGTACTGCACCTGCCGGGGGAGTTTGCTGACGGCCCGCAGGTACTCCTTGTCCAGGATGCAGTTCCCAAGAGCGTTGCCAAAGCACCTGAGGGACAAGAGGGATCACTGTCACTGAAACCCTTCATCCCACACACCTTCTGAAATGTACAGCTGCTCATCTTCACTTACTTGAGTGCTCTCTTCAGTCCATCTGTCACTGCCTCCTTCCTTGCCTTTTCTAAGGATAAGGCTTTAGACTTGAGGCCTTCACTGACTCCATACCCCACATCTTCATGGTATGACCCGTCCTGCAGTACAATTTCAAACAAAAGGGGATTTTATACATGCAGTGTATTTTATCCGTGCAGGTGGTGTGCTTTCCCAAGCCTGGCTCCTTGCTTTGGCTGTTTGTGCCACAGCAAGGTCAATGCTGAGGACACCAGCAGGTTCCCAATGCAGAGCAGTACCCGAGGACTGTGCTCTGACCCGTGCAAGGACTTCCCCTCACACCTTCAGGCAATGGCTCAGCCACAGTCAGAGCCAGCAAAAAAACCCACTCACCTTAAGCTGAACTCTCACAAAAGCACAGACACCCACGTAGAACCTGCCATCGTTGAGGTCAACAAAGTCTGGAAGGAGATATTTAAAGTGTTAATACAGAAAAGAAATCGTTGTCTCTGAAAGTAGTTTCTTTGCTATGATCTAGTAGAAGTGTGAAGTTTGCAAATAATTTGCACAAAGTTTTATTGTGGAAAGAATGCCTGAATTTCTAAGGAATGACTAGTTATGGCATTGTCTGAAAAAGGTAGAAGTTTGAAGGATGTCAGTCCTTTCTTGACTGAAAAGGAGGAAAGAAAACCACGGTGCAGAATAGATGGAAAGCAATGAAGTAAGTTGTTCTATTTCTAGAATCTGAGTTAAGAAAAGATTTCTGAAGGTGGGGGAGAAGGTAATTTAAGCTGCTGCTTTGACCTACTTCAACAACCAGTCTTCAGCATAAGCATAAGCACAGCAGACCTGCAAACAAGGACAACACTCCTCTGGCAGGTTCTATTTCAGCTATCAACAGGGAAGAGGCTGAAGCTTTAAATCACCTGAACACCATGTTATAGTTGAAAAATTTTCCCAAAGTTTTCTGTTGTAAAAAGCTCAGTACTGGGTATTAGCTAGAAGAGAAATCTGCAGCAAAAGGTGGGTCCCTAAAGATTAGGGGAATATTAACTGAGAATATGAACTGGTTAGAGTCTAAAAATTACAGGTGAGTATGAAAGTTGGCTCAGGACTGCGTGTTAAGTAGTTTAATTGTAATTACTCTTGACTGGGTGTACCCATAGAGATCAGAGACTTGATTAGACTAGCTCAAGAATAATCATAAACACACTCAGAATAATGACTATGACAGACCTAAAATGAAAACAGTGAAACGAGGGAGCAAAGACTTCTTTGTCCCCCCAAGAGATCCTTACCAACATTCTGCTGAGTGACTGAATGAGCCCAGCCATTGAAGCCAAACATTTCATTGGCCAGACTGATGACCTTGTGACCCTCAATGTAACACACCTGAAAAGAAGAGCACATACACATAAATACATATATATAAATATATAGCATTGTACATACACCTCTGCACATTGTATTTTTTAAACAGAGATTACGCATACCATCTTACACTGAGGAAACCCAGCCAAGTTCAAGGTTCAGATAATGTGAATAAAAGGCTGATGGTGCAGCTTCAGGTGCACCCTGTTCCAGCAATGTAGTGGGGATTAATATAATAACAAATATGACTTAACAGAAGACAGAGTGGGCACTAAAGATGGTAAATGCAGCCACTGTTATATAATGTTTCATGAGGAAAAATAGGGAAAACATGTCAGTGCTGCACAAGTAGATAAATATTCCTTTGTAAAGGATGGAGCACTGAAAAATGATGTTTCTTTTTAAGTGTAAAAGGAAAATCTGTAGCTCAATAAAAGCCAGAACTTATGCCTTGCTCATTGCATTCATATCTGCATATTAAACTACTAGAGGGAAATTCACTTCAAAGAAGGAATGTTGTAAGAATTGAACTCCCTAGTTTTCCTGGGGAAAAGGGAGTTGAAGCATCATGTTTGTTCCTACCTTCTGTCCTCCTCCTGCCTGCCGGCTGCTGATGTAATCGGGGCCCAGGCGCTGGCGCAGGGCGTGCTGGATGGCGCGGTGCTCGCCCGCCGAGTACTGGTACTGGGGAGACACACAGCTCAGTCCTGCCTCAGCTTCTCCTACAGCCTGCTCCATCCCTCTGCTTCCTCACAGAGCTCAGTCCTGCCTCAGCTTCTCCTACAGCCTGCTCCATCCCTCTGCTTCCTCACACAGCTCAGTCCTGCCTCAGCTTCTCCTACAGCCTGCTCCATCCCTCTGCTTCCTCACAGAGCTCAGTCCTGCCTCAGCCTCCCCTCACAGCCCTGCTCCATCCCTCTGCTTCCTCACACAGCTCAGTCCTGCCTCAGCTTCTCCTACAGCCTGCTCCATCCCTCTGCTTCCTCACACAGCTCAGTCCTGCCTCTGCCTCCCCTCACAGCCCTGCTCCATCTCTCTCCTTCCAACAGCTGCAGCATCCGTTTTTTGGAACTGGGATGTAGCAGGCAAGGAAACACCTCAGTGCATTAGACTGTTCTTTTTTCCTCTTACTCTTGATGGATACAGGCATTAACCACTGAGCTGCAGCAATTGTTTTTCATTAATAATCCTAGCCACAAACACACAAGTAAATTTTCTATTTTACTGCTCCAGACCAAAACACAGTATCTCTGTGACCAACAAGAAAAGTGTATGTAAAGACTCCAACAAAACTGAAGATTATTTGTACTCCAGTGCCACATGTCACCAGATCAGGGGGGGACAGCAGCTCAGGAAAGCAGAATAGGGATTTCTAGAGTTATCCAACATCACTGGTATCATTGGAGAACACCAGCATCATGAGAAGCCTGAAGTGTTTTAAGTTTAGGTTTGTCTTAGTAGAAATCCAATTTACAAAATGTAGTGAAGCCTAAGTGTATGTTTAAGGATTTAAGAACTAAAAAGCTCCTGTTGTTGTGGCTTGAAGTGGTGAAACAGAGGTTTCATCACTTAAATCATAAATATTGTGTGTGCATGTACTGGCTGCCTTAAGAACTCAGCAGAACACAGAATCTTCTAGTGTGTTTGTGCCATATAAATTCCAATTCCTGCCAAACCACTCTGATTTGTATTTAGTGCTAGTTAAACTTAAGAGTAAAGCTTTTATCTTTTTCTGGCTGGAGAATGCAAGCCTGTCACCAAAAAGCAAAAGGAAAAAGGGAGAATGCACAAGCCTGTGGCACATTCAGGAACTGTGTAGAAATGCTTTTCATGGAGAAGAGAATTCACCAGCAAAAGCTCTGTTCAGTCCAGATACAGTTTTCTTTTTTCAAATTATGTTACAACTTTTCAAAATGATTTTTTAATAGCTGAAAGCAGTTGGCTTTTCTGAACCTGTACCCAGAATGTGTGAAAGCATGACTCAGGACATCTGGGAATAAGAGAGAATAAAATGAGACCCACTTTTAAGGTTTAAAAGATTAACAAACCTTTTAGAGAAGAATCCAGAGCAATTTATTATAATTTGAGGCATGCCCAGACTACTGCAGAGAAAAGAAGTGAAGTACAGGAGGGTGTAGCAGGATTCCAGCCCTGCTGTAGCCCAGTTGGAAAGGAACAAAGATGCAGAGCAGATTTCCAGGAGTGTGAGGCTGCATTTCCCTGTGGGGCAGAAGGAACTGACCTGTCCAAAGGAAGCCACAGAGTCCCCAGTGTTGGAGCTGCTGCTGCTGTAGCTCTCAGTGTCCTTGCCCTGGCTCTCAGGCATGCCTGGAGATCACAGAGAATGTAGTGACTGAACAGAACAGGACTGACACTCCACATCAACACAGGGTGAAAAGCTTATTAAAAATATCTCACTGGTAAAAAATTATACATGTGGTTTTTTTTTCCTTTCAGGTAAATGTGAAGGGACTGCACCATGCCAGGGAAGGAAAAAGAAAATAATTCTCTCTTTCAGATTCCTCAGCACTGTCTTCCTGGACCAACTTCAATATCCATCAATCCTTTGATAAAAAGTTGGGACAACTTTCTAAAACTTTACTCAGCTCTACCCTGACGTGTCAGTTTTATTTCAGATTGCTGTTTTGACTGTAATCAGCCTGCCTGGGTGCTTTATGGTGCCACATGAACTGTGCAGAGCTGAGAACCACAGAACCTGCCAGAACTGTAAGAAGTGGTACCGATAATTCAGTAGATGGCACCCTTTTCCAAGGCAGTGTCCAACACTTCCCAGCACTGCACAGCCACTCTCCCTGCTCTGGAGCAGTGTTCCTGGGGAGATTGTGGACCCAGATTGTGCAGCACCACCAAATAACCCACAGAGATAATGTTTTATTTTATTTGTACCGATGCTGAGCACAACTGACAGCCCAGAACTCAAACTTTTATAAGGAATACAAATACATGACAAAGTCAGACATACAAGAGAGCTGGAGATGTCAAAACAGTTTGAGAAACCTAAAATCCTGAGCAGACAGCATGATTTGCCAGTCAGTCAGCACCTGGCTGTACTCTGCCTTGCTAATGCATTCCAGGTGTGACACTTCTTAAACCAAGTTGTTTTTCCAGTCTCTAAACAAGAAATCCAAAGTTTACTGAGGACTTGGCAAACGATTTTCAGAAAAAGCATACTGGTTGTTTCCTTGGCAAGTGTGAGCACTGGCAATTATGCCAAGTGTAGCTAAAATTCTCCTTAATTTTGGTTGGCTAGGATTATTCCTCTTCGGTCCCAAACTTGTGTAATTGTACAGTTTTCATACACTTGAATGCATTTCAATCAGAAGTTAGCAGCAGTTTGTAAATACATTTGGCTTTGGAAAAGAGCAAAGAGAAAGCAACATAAGCAGGAGAAACACTTGTGATTTAGGCAGGCTATTTCCTCTGCTCAGCAAAGAGTTCATTGCACGGGGAGGGAGACAATTATAGAGACATAAATAGTGTGTGTGGCCGAGGGAACTGAAATTTGAACAATGCTGTTGCCTCCACTCACACCCCCAAGCTGCCTCAATCAGATCTTAATCACTGGGAGCCCTGGGAAGGAACAATGACTGAAATGTCATTGCCTACAAACACCATGGCCAATTTATGCAAAGTAGGTGGGTGGCATTTTGATGCAAAATCGCTTAATACTGGTTTTAGTTAAAGTCCTTCAGGCTTTTCTATGGTGTGCACCATTATCAGTCTAAATTTAGCTGTCAGTGGTTTGTATTCAAATGATGTGTGGATCCAGTTTGAGAGATCCAGGATTGCCAGTTCAGTGCCAGGCTTTACCTGCAGGAGCAGTTTCCCTGTGAGCCTGGTCTAAACCAAACCCTCCTCGGAGCAGTGTGGGGGTTCTGCAGCACAACAACTGTCTGAGCATTTCAGAGCGACACAACTGCCACACCAGAAATTATTGGAGCAGGAGCTGGGAAGAGTGGAAGTTTAAAGGAATCTAGGATTTATGATTTCTGTGGCAATGGGACCATTATTTATTATTTCCAGGGAGTTCTGTTGAGTTTGGCTGGTAATGTTCTCAGGAAGTTTTCTTGTCACTGAGAAAGAGTGACACAAGGCTAAAGGTGCTGCACTGTGCTCCAAAACATTGCCTGGTGTTGTAGTGGGTAGTGTGTCTCTGCATGCAATTGGCTATTCTAGTTGTTAATTAAAAAAACAACAACAAAACACTAATTGCACTTCACTATTTGTGCTAAACTAACACACCTGGACACACTAGAACAGGTAAAGAAACTTAACAGCTTTTACTGCTACCATATTTTGATCTTTCAAAGTTTGAACACATTAGGTACATAATCAGAAAAAAAACCAATCTCTGTTTTAGGAAATTAGATATAAAATATTCATTTTCAACAGCACTCTACAAGTAGGCATTTATTTGCATGGTGGTGAAATTGAGCACTGGTGAGAAAAATGTGTGTGTACACAAATTCCACACAAAATGTGTGCAGGAAATAAACCAACTTTCCAGAAGAGATAGTCCTGAATTTAACAACACAGAGTGTGAACATCCACAGGGCTTTTCATTCACCCTCACCCTCTCTTCCCTCACAGAGAGGCTTTGGTGTGCTGAGTGAAAACCCTCAGCATTCCTCCAATAAATGCAATTCCACTGAGCCCAGCAAGAGCAAACACTCACACAGGCAGCAGCAAGTGGTTTAGGCAGCACTACAGATAGTGCCACACACTTCACCCAAGGTTTGTTTTACTCTAAGAAAACATCCCAAAAACTTTACAAGTTTTGTATTTCTGTGGAGTTCTCTTCCCTCTGGGAACCCCAAAACTATTTTATAAGTTGATTTACCTGTTGTGCACAGGTAAAAACAGAGCTGAGGTGCCTCTTTCAAATGTAATGGGGCAGATAATTCCTAATGAGACAGGCCTGTGCTGCTCCACAGTTAAAAGGAGTGGAAAAGAGATGATGCATTGCCTGTGAAACAGCTGCACACAGCAGAACTCCCCAGTTTGGATTTCTGGTCTCACCAGGCAAAGAGCCTTGAGAAAAGCCAGGTGATGCTCTGTCAGCTTCAACAGAAGGGAAAGATACTCACTGATGGGTTCAGCATGGAAATGCAGGGCAGCTCAGGGGACAGCTGGCCTCTGGTGCTGGCAGGGCCCTGTTCATGCCCCTCACTCACTCAGGACACATTGTGGAGAGCAGGAGAAGACAAGGTGTAACAGCATGTCTGAGCTCCCTGCAGTGGGGTAAAGGGATTTGCTTTCAGGGCATAGAGCAGCACTGACAATTCCTGCTCAGTGACAGTGTCAGGGGGACACCTCCATGCAGCCCCATTATCCCACTGGAATCTGCCTCCAAAAACACAGCTGAACTCTGATTTATCAGGCACTGCTGGCTTTACTCTTGGCATGGCCAGGATCATCATCCTCCCTGCACTGAACAGAAAACACTAATTCTGGTTCCACCTTTTTAACATTGCAATGAACACAGGGCGAAGCTCCTTCTTTCCTTACCTTTACTCAGTTCTGGAAAGAGCAACAGTGCATTTGTGTTTCTATTTGAGGATTTTTGGATACACCAAACATCTGAAACAAAGCCCACCTGGCCAAGTCCTGCTCACAGCTGACACAAGTTTCATCAGTTCAAAATGCACCAACAGCATCCCAGGAAACAGGCCGATCCAAACAATTCTAGATTTGAAATACATTTGCTTTCCAAGAATATAAATCTGTTTAATTTCTCACATCACTTAAATTCCTTTGCATTAACTCACAACCTGTACAAAAATATTTCATTAAAGGGATTGACTGGACAAATAATCTTTTTGATATTATTAATATATATATATTTATAACAATAAACAGTGCCCAAGGGGTAGAACTGAAAGAAAAGAGAAACAACTGTGAGTTTTTTTCCAGGAATGAAACAGTGACACCTCACAGCCACAAACCCAAAAGTGAACAATCTGCTCTTCCAGGAGTGTCACATCCATGCAGAACAAAAGAGTAAAATAAAAGAGCTCCTTCTGGAGCCCAGACCAGGCAGGAACATTACTCAAACACCATAAATTATTTACGTGGGCGCTTCTTTCTAAAAGCCTGTCAGGCTGATTTATCACCACACCAATAAATGATCTCTTTTTTAGGGGGATACCTCAGGCTTTGGCAGAAGGGCTTAGATACTTTAGCATGCACTAATGTGCACTGTATGATTCTATAGAAATTAATTTAAAACGGATCCTCTGCTTCTGCCAGTGAAAGGGAAATTCAGGTTATTGAGACCTCAGTGGGCATCAGCCTGCCATAGGTCTGAATTATAATATAAATATAATTATAATATAATTATAATAGATTGTAAGGTAATTATAATATAATGTAATTATATTATAATTACATTATATTATATATATTATTAATTAAAATGCAATTATATAATACATTATATAATTATAATATATTATAATATAATGTAATAATATAATGTAAATATAATATAATATGCATAATAATATATTAATATACAAAATATACAATATAGGTAATATATAAAACGATGAAATAATATAACAGAACTATAATATAAGCCATATTAATTCCAATAAGACGCTAATTTAAACAGCGATAATTTACACGTCAGTAAGTGTCATTCCTTGTGTAGCCTGACAGACCGAACCCATTTGCCACAACCTCTCACTTTAGCGTCCCTTGGGTGCTGTAAAGAGCCAAGAGTGCTGCTGTTGGCTCCTTACACCCTGAAATGATGGCAAATCCGACCTGGAAGGATTCCCGATGGCGTCAATTACTGTCTGCCCTCAGGGAACACCGGGCCCGGCGGGCGGGGCCGCTCAGCAGCCGGCCCAGGTGAGGCCCCGCATCTGTGCCCGTTCTGTGCCCGGTCCCCAGCCCCCGCCGGACCCTGCCCGCCGTTTCTCAGCCCTGCCCACGGTACCTGAGCGGTGCCCGCCGTCCCTCAGCCGTGCCCGCCTCAGCCCCGGCGCGACCCGTTCGCAGTTCCCGCCCGGAGCGGCCGCTACGGCGCCGGAGAGCGGCCAAACTTCCTCGGGGCCGCGCGCGGGCGGTGACGCGCTCGGGGGGGCGTGGCCTGGCGGCGGCGGCCGGGGAGGCGTGGCCTGCGCGTGTCTGGCGGCGGGGGAGAAGCGGCGGGAGCGGGGCCGGGGCCGGGAGGAGCCCGAGCCGGGAGAACCGGAGCCCAGCACGGCACAGCCCGGTACAGCACAGCACAGCACAGCACAGCACAGCCCGGCACACCGAGCCCTCCCCGCGGGCTGACAGGCAGGTGAGGGGTTAAGGCGCCCCGCCGTCCGCTGGGGGGAGCGCGGGGCGGGGCGGGGCCTGCGGGCGGGAGGGCGCCGGTAGCTGCGGGAGCCGCCGCCGCGCTGGGCTGGGGCTGCCGGGCTGGGCAGGGCAGGGCCGGGCCGGGACCGGAGCGGCGGGGCCCTGTGCAGGTGGGTGAGGACCGGCGGGAGGGCCCAGGGAAAGGGGTGGCCGGGAGGGTCGAGGCCTCTCCCCGCCGGGCCCCTCCGCTGTCACCGCCCGGGGCAGGGCAGGGCGGGGCGGCCCGGCCACATCGCCCCCAGGCCCGCGTCCTGCCGGGCCCTGCACGGGCAGTCGGTCATCCCTGCTCTGCCCATTCCCCTGCCCTCCGCCCCTCCTCACCCCGCCCGTCCTTGGGAAACACACGCTTTTGTTGTCTCCGCCGCCCCATCGAGGTAACGGGCAGCGCTGTCCTGCTGCACACACCTTGTGCTGGGTTTTTTTTTGTCTGTTTTCCCTCTCTCTGAGCGCTGCCCGGTCAGTTTCTTGTATTTTACTGCATCTACACGGTGCTTTGTTTCTGTGCGTGCTGCCATCCTGAATTGCTGCCCTCCCACATCTGTCTCTTTCCTGGGGTGAGCTCTGCAGGTTGGGGAGGAGGCACAATATTTATTTAACCTGGAATGATGCTCTGGAAGTTTCGTGTCAATGTTCGCTGTGAAATGGTTTAAAGGGAAGCCCCGGTGGAAATGGAAGGGATTGGGTGATGCAAATATATAGAGAAACACCTATGGAGGTGCTGCTGGTGGTGGGAAGCACTATAGAAGCCGAGAGAATGAGATCTAATGGGTAAAACCAGATTATTCTGGAGAACAATGTGCATTTTAGGTTTTGGTGGCCACGCTCGGGTGTATGGGGTGGTTGTAGCTGGATAATGTGTTACCTCGGGTCCAACAGGCTGGAAACGCAGAAACTTGGCTGGTTTGGCTGTGATTGTCAAACAATGGGCAGGGACCTCCAGCAGCTGCCTGCCATCCCTCCTCTGCCCCCGGGGATTGTGTGTCTGAGGCTGGAGGTGGCTGCACACACACCTCTCTCCTCCTCCTGGGTGCACACACCTCCTCCTGAGCTCCTGACACCTCACTGGAGTTTATTTTTGGAAGCTGCAGCAGCCCAGATGTGCGTGTGCCCCAATTCAGGAACACTTGTGAGTCAGCATCCTCAAAGCCAATTCCAAATAGGATGAGAAGAGATAAATCACCACCTTGCCCGTGCTGCTGTGACTGGAGTTGGTAGTAAAATAGGGGATTTTTTTTTTTCAGCAGTGATTATTTAGTTCTGGGAGCACAGTTCAGAACTTTAGCACAGAGCAGCAGTTCCCAGAATAGTCAAGTCTATGTCTGCTATATCATCCAGAAATTTGGATTGTCTGAATCCATCGAGCTGCAGCTAGAAAAAGGTTGGGAGCTGCTGAATGAAATATGAATTTATCATCATCTTCGATATAGTTTGAACTTCTTCCACCACTTCTGGGAAACCAGTTTAACTGTAATTAAATCACTGCTGGGATGTTAGCAGAAGCCTAAACTGAGGAAAACCTGCTCTCTGGGCTATATTAAAGCATCATGTTTTTCATAATTTCTAGGCTTCTTTTTGATCCTATCATGAGCTTTTTTGGGATTCCGTTCACATAACTTTTCATCTGTAATATGTGCCTAATGGCCTGATGAGCAGAAAAGGCAGGTTTGGTATTTATGTGGCCTGTTCCCTTTTACTGAATTGCAAATCTTGGTGATGAGAGAACCCCTGGCTGGTTTTTTCGGGGGGCTTTGGTATTTAGTGGGTTCTTAGCTTTTTTTTTTTTCTTTCCTTCCTTTGAACCTGCCACTTTCTCAGTTCCTGGCAGCAGTTGTGTGCTGGTGTATGAACAGGAATATTTCACCATGCTGTCGTGACTAGTGTGTGAGTTCTTGCTGCTGTTCCTTAATTTGTGAGCAGGATATTCTCCCATTGTTATCTCCCATCCACTCACCTCTCCCTCTTTTCAAGCCTATTCCCCTGAAAATCTCTTTTGGGTGGCAGTTTTGTTACAGCTCTTACCTGGCTAAGAGAATTGGAGTGTCTGGCTAATTTTAGCTGAGCGTGATGTCAGAAGTGTAACTGTGGAGGGATGCATGTGGGTTTTTAAATAATAGAACTAAAGTCAGTGTGGGTTCCTGACCCTTGCTGGGCACCCTGCTGCAGGAGGGTCCTGTCCATGGCTGCCTCTTGGGGCCAGGAGTTTAACTCTGGGCTGCAGTGGAGCAGGAGATCCTGGAAAATCCAGTGCTGGTTGAGCACTGGTTATGTTTCCCAGCTCATGGGTTATGTCAATGTCCTTAGCCCAGTGTTGTTGTCAGAGGGAGGTGATGATGGAATTTCTGGAGCCTGCTTTGCCTTGCCCTGTGATGTTGCCCACGGTGACTTCAGGCTGCTTGGAAGCCTAATTTCACTGGTGCTTCTGAAATACCTGCAGTGCTTTTACCATTTTGTTTCTGCTCTTAGGAGGTGGGTCCTTGGTTCTGTGCCACCTGTGGGAAAGAGAGAAACAGCCATGGATGTAAACACATAGTATTTACTGACTTTGCACTCTAAAATGAGCCTATAAACTCTTTAGCCATACAGTGACAGAAAATTAACAGGTCTTCAATCTTCTAGACAATTAGCAGAGTCAGAGTTAATTTAATCAGCTTATCCCTAGGAAGTGATGTGTGATATAAGTGATATGCTGACATTCTGATACCTGTTGTGAGATGGTTACAACTCTCAGAGTGCACCAATAAAACCTCAGGAGGCTTCAAGCACCAGCACCTTGTTATCTACAAGTCTCTCATACCTTTTCTCTGTGGCCTCCCATGGGCAGCTCCACACAGCTCTGGCTCTTTCTCTCCTCCTTCTGCAGTTCCAGGTGGCTCCTTCCTGTCCCCAGCAGGGCCACCTCACCCTGTGTGTCCCTCATACACCTCCCTGCCAGCTCAGTCACCTTTATCACACCCAGAGCTGTGGGGGCATGGCTGTTCCCACTCTGGGATAATTAACAGCTGCAAGAGATCGAGGGCAAGATTGTCCTCAGCACCATCTCTGTCTGTCTCCCCACAAACACCTGTTGCTTGTTGGGTTTGGCCGTTAAAAAGGGCACAGGATGATTTTTTTTTTCTCTTCACACCTGCTTTAAATTTAGAGACATAATTACCTCCTAGTCGTTGCACAAAAGAAATCCTGGTGCACCTGGCCAGACTCCCTACATGTGTGTAAATAAAGGTTTAGCTGACATATGTGTACTTATAATAATAATAATCCTTTTTTTTGGTGATCTTTTTTTTTGGGAAAGGAGATAGGAACGAAACTATGATGGTGACAGCAGACCTTTTCTGCTGCTATCAAAACTTAAGAGTGTTAAAAGAAACAAAACTTGCTGCCAGTTAAAAGTGCTTTTGCAAAGAAAGTGCTATAGAGCAGGACAGAACATTTGCTGTGTCGTGTCTTCCTTGTTGGGGAGATCCCATGGAAGAGATTGTGTATTTGTGGGAAAGAAATGAACTAGGAAACTGATGGGTGAATATTTCTGGCTCTCGCAGAAGTGCGGGTGGTGTTTGCTGGATGAGATACCTTGTAGGAATAGGAGACAGAGGTGTCTAAAAAGGACAGGGAATCCTGATGTTTCCATGTTCTGTGGTGACCTGAAGTGTCTGGGTGGCATTTCTGCTAACCTTTCAGATGTAAAAAGTACGTAACTTTCTGTTTAGAAATGTCACTTTCTGTTTAGAAACAAAATACTCCCTTGACAAATGAATGCTGTTTTTTTTCCCCAAAACTGTTAGGGCCAGGGTTGATGACCTGCCTTTTACAAAACAGTTTTTTTAATATATTGGGGGTTTCTGAGATGCTTTTCTGGGGAGATTTCTCTGTGTGTGGGGGGGGAGAATGTATCAGTTCCCATTTTGTGTTTGCTGAGCCAGAACAAAGGCTCTGTTACAGTCACACTCAGTGAACCTGGCAGATGTGCAACTAGGTGAACTTCATTTAAAAAATACAAACCAAACATCATCACCACCACCATCCCCCCAGCTTTTAAAAAGGATTGGATGTAAACAGATGGCAGTGCTTCAGCATTTATTCCTGTGCTCTTTAGGAATGAGACTCAATCCTAATATGAACTGTTACTTTTTTGTCTGATTTCTGTCTTAATTTCATTCATCCTCTTTGCTTCCTTGCTGTCAAAGCCACAAGGACATTTTGATAAAGAACTCTGAATTCCATGGGCTCAATGCCTTGTGTCCAGTGCAATGTGCAAAATAAACCTTTTTCTGTCCCTTTTGTGTGTAATAGTAATTAATTTAAGGTGAAAAATAATGAGGCTTCTTACCTTCCAAAGCTAAAATCTACAAAACAGCCCTGAGACAGAGGCTTCACACTTTCTGTGTAAAGTAACATAGCAGCCATAGGTTTTGTAACTGGGATATGGAGTAGGAAACAACAGGAATTCATTTTTTCTCTTGGTTAGCACACCTCTGAGTTGTTGTGAATCATGTCACTTCTCTCATTATCCCCACTATGTGGATTCCTGGCAGGGTTTTATTGGAATGGAAGCTTTTCTTTTATTGGAATTCCACCCTTCCTACCTGCCCTCTACTCTGCAGTCTCTGTCCTACCGTGTAATCCAGACATTCTTACTTGCCATTAACTCTTGGGCTTCGAATTATGTAAATGGGAACAATTGCTACCTCTGTTAATGAAGTCTAATGTGTCTGCTGCAGGCCTTTATCAGATTAAGATGCCTCTTGTGAAGGCTGACTTGGGTTTTTATTATGAATCTGCCATTCAAAGCCTTCCTTGTGCAGACAGGAGTCAGTGTGACAGGGATGTTCTGTCTCCTGGGAGTTGGATCTGTGCTTTCCAGTCTGCTGAGAGGCTCTGCAGGGTCCCTGGGCTGTGGGATGCTCTTGCCTGCCTGCTCTGTGATCCCACTGCCCCACTCCTGACTGTCACACAGTGATGATATTAAGGAATTGTCTCCATAGATGTTGCAGCTTGTCAGCTGGTGTCAGTCCTGAAATTGCAGCAAAGAAATTCCCAGGACTTGCTGCAGGAGTTACTCTGAAATTCTTTGTGTTCTAAACAATATAGGCTGGATTTCCCCTGTGTCTCTGCAGCATGTTTGTGTCTATTTAGTTGTTTGCTTACCTACAAGTGGCTGATGTGCTATTGCTGTTTGTCTTGGGGTGGTGGGAGACATGAAAGGCATTATTCATTTATGTGACACAGACATCTTCCAGAGGGGAACAGAACTTTGCTTTTAATGAAGGTTCTGTTTCCTGTCAGTGCAGCCAGGAACACCTGCCCCCTGAGCCATTGGTTCACCAAAAATAATGGGTGCAGGGCTGAGTGTGGCAGCACTGCCACACACATCTCACTTTACTGGGTTCTTTATAGTGAATGTTGATGTTCAGGTCATCCCTCCAGAATTTCTCACATTTCTACTATGCCCCCATAAAGCTTTTATTGAGGACCACCAGATCTTCTGACCAGGCTGGTGTTCCTGTCCCTGTCCTCTCTCAGGCCATAATTGCCTTAGAAGGAAATCTCCCTGGAGGGCTGATGGCTTTTTGCTCCTGTTTCAGCATGCCAGCCCCTGATCCTGCTGTGGCTTCTCCATTGCTTCTCACTGCCTAGGACCAGGTTGTGGTAATGAAACAGGTGGATTTTAGTTGCTCCAGGTTGCACTCAGTGCATTTAAATGTCTGCTGCCAGATTATAAACATTTTCCACAATTAATGGTGTCTGTCTCTGTTTGTGGACAGTCACCTGGGAGCTGAGAAGACATTTTTCTCAACTGGCACTTGAAGCAGGATGTGCTGTTACCTATTTTAAAATTTTTATACAGAAGATGTGTTCATAACTATCCTTTTCCAAACCTTTTTCTGCAGTATGGTGTAAATCATGCCTGTTCTTTTTCTGATAGTCCTCCTTACAAGTTTTTCCATAATCACTACATGGCATTTTCTACTTAATGCTAAAGCAGGTCAGGTCTTTGTGCCTGCAAAGGTGCTATCCCAATTTAAATATCTATAAATATACATATCAAGTTTTTACTTGGGCTGATGTGATTTTTTTATTATTATTTTTTAATTTGGCTTGTATATAGGATGCTCTTTGAAGTTTTTGTTCTCTTAATGAGCAGCAAAGAGGAGAATTCCGTTTCATAACTGTAAAGTTCTGCAAGCCATCTTAAAGAAAAATGGTTTAGAACTGGCTTTGGCTCCCTTGTTTTTTTTGTAATCCTGGGTGAGGGTTCCTGTATTGGCAGGAAAAAGCAAAGGTTTCTGAAATCCACAGGAGAATTTGCCAAGGGAAGATGGTTAGTACATTCAGTACAGTCACAGTTGGACATTGTTCCTTATGGTTACCACCATCTTGTAGGGTTAAGGGATGATTTATTTGTGACTAAATTTAGTCTCAGTAGAAGAGGAAAATAGTAACAGTGCTGCTTGTTGGCCTCATGGAAGATAAGAGACTGTACTTGTGAGATTCCCAGGAAAATGCCACTGTGGCTCAGCAGATTGAAGAAGTAACTTTTCTGGTCATGATGTTATCTGAAAGAAATCTTCCATGTACTTTTCCTTGGACTCTGGGAGGGAAACTGGAATTCTTTCTTCTTCCTGATTAATTGGTATTGCAAAAAAGAAAATATTTTTTTTGGTCACTTCCCTCACTTTGCTGTTTTCATGGTGAAAGATTTTTTTTCTTAGTATGAATTGTATTGATATCTGCTTCTGCAGCAGTGATATTGTCAGTGGTAAATGCTACAAGGAAAATAAAAGAGTTAAGGTGTATCTTGTAAATTTTTTTCATCTTAATCTGTAGGAAATCTGTGTCAGTGGAAATACTGAAACTGGCTGCGAGTGTGGAAGAA
The DNA here is from genome assembly GCF_965231275.1 of Zosterops lateralis. Taxonomy (NCBI): domain Eukaryota; kingdom Metazoa; phylum Chordata; class Aves; order Passeriformes; family Zosteropidae; genus Zosterops; species Zosterops lateralis. The sequence goes on from NC_139765.1 coordinate 744,184, forward strand.
TGTATTTAGTTAATAGTTGGAATAGTCACAATTTGAAAGTCTAACAATGGTGTGGCGAAAGTGGTCATTTCAATAAAAACACTGGAGGGTTTGCTTATTTCCAGAGACAACTTTTTGTGTTAATCTGCTTTTGTGTGCAGAGTGAGTGCAGTGCAATGCATGGCAGAGTCCTTCCCCTGAGTTTGAGCTGTGCCCGCTCTGAGAATCTTCCCCACAACCTTGATCAACAGCTAATTCTAGCTCTTGCCTTTCATGGCTGGAGTTATTGGATGTTCCTGGAGTGGCAGAGGGGATGGTGGAGCAGAGCTGGGAGCTGAGTGAGCACAGGGCTGAGGTGCTGAGACCTGCCCTGCCTGCCCAGGGCACCTGGGGCTGGGTCCTGCAGTGTGGTCCCAGCTCCAGCTCCAGCCTGGGAGCTGCTCTTCTCTCAAGGACAGCAGCGACTTCCACTCAGTGAGAAGTATTGAGGGTTTAACAAAGTGTTTCCTAATGCAAGGACAAGGCAGTTCTCCATGGCAGATGTTCCATGTTGAGGGTGAGGAACTCTTTAGGAATTATCTAAGACCTTTTGAGCTCCTCTGGTGTGTTGTTAAGGACTTCACCAGGTGATGCTTCTGTGTGCAGCAGTGATGCGTTTACAGCAGCTTTTCAACTTAGTGGTTTTGGGGTGAAGTCCTTTAAATGAAACACACATAATTCTAATCTTTTGGTTCAAAGCTGTTAATGAGTGTTTGCCCTGATGTACCGCAGTGAGTTTTTAGCAAGTGAATTAAGTGCTGTGATTTGGATTAATTTTCAAGAGAACCCTAATGAACGCAGGCTCTCGGTGGAATGTACTTTATGCAGCGTCTAAGGAATCGTATCTGACTTGTTTTGAGTGCTCAAGTGGTGTCACAGCAGCATTTTTAACATTTTGATATCTCAGACAGTGAGGCTGGTCTGGAATAGCCTTTCTGTTTGGAAGAAATGTTTTTTTTCCAGATCTGGGGCACAGTGTCTTGCTTATTGAAGCAACTCCAGTGGAACACTGTAGACTTTGTTGCACAGTTTATATTTCTGTGCTGTTTTGCATGAGGATATGTAGTTGAAATAGAAGAAATGTAACTTGTATTAAAAGAATACATCTGTAGGTGTTGCTTTGGCAGATAATTTCAGTTAATGCTGGTGCCTGTTTTTCCTTGGCCAGTTTTTCTTCACATATGTGCTCTGCAATGTTCTGTAGCAATATTGGTGCTGGCTTTTCTTGTCATTTATAAAAACCAGAGTGAACATCTTGAGAACATCTTGAGAACTGCTCACAAAGCAGCGTCAATTTCCATAAGCTTTGTAAAATTCTTCATGCCATTGTATCTCCTATGAAATTGTGTGAAACTGATGAAGTGTTGGCTTGCCCTGACCTTGTTTTCCATTCAAAGTTTAAGGTTAAACTAAACATTTTGAAACTATTTCTTGTTGTATCTTTTCCTGTACTGACTCATTCTGAAAAAAAAAAAAAAAAAAAAAAAAAAAAAAAAAAAAAAAAAGCTCTGTCTTTCCTCCCTGGATTTCACACTTTTCTTTCTATCCTTTTCCAGTAGATTTTGCAATATTTTTTGTTCTCCTCCTTCCACCCACTTGCATTATTTCTACAATTTCCTTTGTAAGTGTATCCCTGTTTTAAACTTAATCTTTAACCTGTTTGCCCAGTTATTATTTCACAAACACGCTGGTTTGGAGACATTTATTCCTGATATCTGGCAAACCTGACTTCTGAGTAGAAGGGCAGGTAGATGAAAGCTGGTGTGAGAGGCAAGATGTTGGGATATATCAAATATTGCTGCTTTTATGGTGTTCTTTCATCTGATGGGATCAGGAATGTTTCAGTGCTCTAGTTTTGGTTTCAGTTGAGCCCAGCAGTAACATGAAATAATTTACACAGGAAAAAATAAAAAACAATAGAGAAAAAAAGAAGTGAGAACTGTGTAGTGGGATCAGTTTTACAGTGCAGTAAAGTTACATTTCTTGCTTCTCTGCTGGATCTTGGCTATTAACTGTGATCCCAACCCAGAGTCCCTGTGCTGAAGAGTTTCCTGCCAGCACTTGTACTACAGCTCATATTACACTGCAAAAATAAGGAATTGTATTGCATGTGCCACCAGGGTCCGTATTTAAAGGAAAACCAGAGGGGAGAAGGAAGAACAACAGGATGATGTTGTACTGCTCTGTGTTTGAAGAGGTCCCTGCTGGTGAAGTGTTATTTAATGGAATTAATCTCAGCTGGTTAATGACAAGCATATTTCAATGGAAATCTTCCCTTAACTTGAACCAAGATTTAAGTTACATTTAGTTTGAGAGAAAATAAGAATCTAGAGTCAGTTTTCAGTGGAGCTGAGATTCTCTTCTTCCTCTTGACCTTGTTGGTCTCATTGCTGGGTAGTTGTTCCTCTTTCAGGTTTGCACCTGTGCTTGCTTCAATTGTGTGGTCAGTGATGATTTCATGAGTGTTCTTAGCTTTGGTTCTGAGTTCTGCATTTGAAGTGGGGCTGACAGCAGTGCTGAGGAGCCTGCTGGTGGAGATCATGGGCACAGTCATTGCAGTCTGGCCTGTGCATTTGCAGGATGATTTCACAGCACGGGGGTTTAGGAACTGAGTCCTATGGAGGCTGGCAGTGTTTGAATGAGATACACTACTGAGTGGTTTGAAAAATTTGGTTCTCTCTTGTTCAGAAAGGTAACAAGTAAAGCATTAGGGCCAGTTAGAAATAGGAAGAAAGATTAGATAACATCTGGAAGGTTTTGTCACGGCCGACAAAATTACAGGTTGAAGACTGGTGGATTCTCTTTTTCTTCCCTCTTTACTGTGATATAACAAGATATATAGCAGCAGAAAAGCAAGGATAGCATTTTCTTTTTGAGTTTAAATATAAGGGTTTAAAGAAATATAAGGGTTAAAATAAAACATTGCTTTTCTTTATTGAGAGGAATTGAAAAATACTGGAGAAGTATAAGTATAGGTGAATATATTATATTATATATATATTGAATATCTATATAATGTGGGACAAACATTTGGTGGTAAAGTAGGTATTTAAAGTGGTATTTTTATTGATGTATTGATGATTTTAATGTGTTTCTCTCATTGACACAGATATGGTCCTGAACACCACGAGCAGTTGACTTCAGAGATGGACAGCGGGACCGGCGGCAGGTTGTGACTGGCCTTAAGCTGACTGTACACCCATCGAGGATCCACCCAGGAGTTGTCAGGAATTGTCCCAGTCTCTGCCCGTGAGTTCCCCCCCTGGCCGCAGGATGTACGGGAGCGCCCGCTCGGTGGGCAAGGCCGAGCCCAGCGCTCAGAGCCCCGGGCGCTCCCCGCGCCTGCCGCGCTCCCCACGCCTGGGCCACCGCCGCACCAACAGCACCGGGGGCGGCTCGGGCGGCGCGGCGGGCGGCGGGGGCAAGACCCTCTCCATGGAGAACATCCAGTCCCTGAACGCCGCCTACGCCACCTCGGGGCCCATGTACCTGAGCGACCACGAGAACGTGGGCGCCGACACGCCCAAGAGCACCATGACCCTGGGGCGCTCCGGGGGCCGGCTGCCCTACGGGGTGCGCATGACGGCCATGGGCAGCAGCCCCAACATCGCCAGCGGCAGCGGCGTGGCCAGCGACACCATCGCCTTCGGGGAGCACCACCTGCCCGCCGTCAGCATGGCCTCCACCGTGCCGCACTCCCTGCGCCAGGCCCGCGACAACACCATCATGGACCTGCAGACGCAGCTCAAGGAGGTGCTGCGCGAGAACGACCTGCTGCGCAAGGACGTGGAGGTGAAGGAGAGCAAGCTCAGCTCCTCCATGAACAGCATCAAGACCTTCTGGAGCCCCGAGCTCAAGAAGGAGAGGGCGCTGAGGAAGGACGAGGCGTCAAAAATCACCATCTGGAAGGAGCAGTATAGAGTTTTGCAAGAAGAGAACCAGGTTTGTCATTTATTATAACTGCTGTGTTGGTAGCATGATTAAATAACTTTAAGAAACTTGCATGTTACACTTAAGCTGCTACATTAGATCAGTGCTTTTCTTGGGTAATTGATATGTTTTCAGCTTGCAAGGCTGTTTTTAGATGTTTCTTGCCACACTTGTAAACTACTCTGAGTGCTCATTTTTCCTTGGGTGTCCTGTGAGTTTTTTCCCCCCCAGGACTGATGGTAACCACTTGGTTTCCTTTTGGAAGTATTTATTCTGTTCATAATTAATGTTTCTGTGCTGTTTACCTCTTGAAGTGTTCTCTGAGGTGCAGAATGTACCAACTGCTGACCCCCAGTATAACTGCACCGTTGCTGAATGTTGACAGACAGCCACTAAAAACAAAGCTAAAGTTACTGATATTTAGAGTGAAAACCTCCAGACCTGCAGTTTTCACAAACAGATATAAATTGTGCTCTTGGCTACATTTAAACAACAATGTTTAATACATGCTTGTTATTCTTTTGTCATAAACTCTGCATATCTTGTTATGCAGCTATCCTAAAGCACCCTGCAGGTTTTTTGTAGTGGTCTAACCAGTTACAGAATAGGCAGAAGAACAGAGATTCTCAGCTGTCTGGGTCTTTGGTCTTGTGCATCTTAAAAGCATCTCCAAATTAAAACAAAACTCAGGGGCTGATTAAAATTGAGATGTCTCTGTAGTCAGCTCTACTGTCTAAAAGCTTTCTCCAAGTTCTCCCACCTAGACCTGTATATTGCTACCTCAGTCCTGAAGTAAATATTTGTCTTTGAATGAGTGTCCTCCTGTTCAGTTGTTTCTGGCCAAATGTGAGTTCAGCACCTCCCTGGACTGTCAGGTAAAAAAACCTCCCTGTTCTCATGGAAAACAGACCCAGAAGTTCCCTGAATGTCAGTCAGCTTTCATCATGACAAAATTACTTTCCCTGTTGAGCTTTTAAAGGATCTGAGCACATTTAATGAAAGTTTCCATAATTCAAATGTGACCATGTTCTTGTAGCTTTTTTATGGTTGCTATTTTAGGCAATGCTGTTTGTGAGATTGCTTTAGGTGAGGGAGAGAGGGAAATGCTGAAAGGGCAGTGCTGGTTGTACTCTACTCCTAGGCAGCCTGTCTGAAATAGTAAATTACCTTTTGGTTACTGATTAGTCTACTACACTGAATCTGTCTGCAATTTTCACTTTTTAAAGGGCTTGAGTTGAAGAAAGTAAGTTGCTTTCCTGAGATAGTATGAAATCATTTAATGAACTTGTCTTTTAGCTTTATGGCTGTGTTCTTAGCAAATGGTGAATATCACAACTTGTTAAGGTGTGGGACACTTTGTCTTCATTTACTTTTGTCATCTTGGACTGCAGGAAACCCGAAGTTAAATAATTTTTATTGCAAAGGTAGGATTTCTTTAGAAGCAGTAATGTGATAGAAATTTTAGTTATAATGGTGTAGTACCAGGATAACAAATATCTGGAATACCAATCACTCAACTTTTCTGGTGTTCTTTGTATTTCAGTTGCAGGTAAGCCTTTGAATTCTTAAATTCTTTTCAATTTTGGCCCTGTTTTCATTGAAGAGACTGTCTTGGAATACAATAATGTTTTTTTTTTAAGTCAGTTTTGACATCTGAGGATGCTTTGGAAATCTTGCAAGAAAAATGCCATGGTTTAGAATGGATTAAGCAGTTACTAAATATGAATACATTAGAGACCAGTGATTTCTCTGTCCTAGGTTTTTTTTTTTTTTTTTTTTTTCTTTGTCTTTCCTTAATCCCCTAATTAAACATTTACAGATATTTCTAGGCTGCTGTTCTCTAGGCAGTCACTGTAATTACCACCACACAGGCAGAATTGTATAACTCTGGCCCAAAAGTAAGAAGGGTGCATTTTAAAAGCGAAGGGATATTATTGTGTTGAGCTGTAAAAACTAAGAATGCTAATTACTAGCATTACAGTCAGCTACCAGTGTGTTCTAATTAAATTCTGAATTCATTGTGTCTTCTATAGCCTTTTGGAGTTGGTCACTTCAGCCCTTCATGTGGAAGATCAGTTTAATAGGATTTTCTGTAATTAAACACACTTCTCTATTTAGACTCTGTACCAGGAATTTCCCAGATCTGTTGGGGGACCACAAAATATCTTCATTTCCCCTTCAGCCTCCTTCTAAAATGAGTTCCAGTATAATTGCAGGAACTGGAGTTCTAGATTTAATTATGAGTATTTCAGCACATCACTTTCTTTTAAAAGCCTTCTTGCACATGCAGTACTTGTGCTTTATTTAAAGTTTATCTCAGACCAGTTGGAGTGTTAAAAAGGGACTCAACTCAGGAGCCAGGATGCTGGGTGACTCATGCCATGATCTGATAGTCATCTCAATCTCTGTATTCCTCTGCACACACTTGATTGTCCCTGATGGTATTGCTGTTCTTGTCACCTCAGCCTGAGTGATTGAGGGTTTGGGAGTTGTTAAAGTACCTGATAATGTGAGTCCTGGCTGATTGCTGCCTCAGCCTGCTGGGAGTAAATGCACTGGTGTCTCTGAGTTTTCTCTGCCTGTTTCTTGGGAATATGTACCAATAAATGTATTTATTTATTGATTATTGATTTCCAGGGAACCTTCTTGGTTCAGTGAAGCTCAGGGAATGACTACAGAGTGTGTTACCTGTCCTGAGCACTCTCAGCCCTGTGGTTGTTCTCCGAGGGCACTGAATGGGAGGATATCTTGGGTACAACCCTGGGAATGCCATGCACACTCTCTCTGTAGCTCTCAGCCCTGCAGCCTTGCCCAGATGTGTTCTTTTCCCCAGCTGTGGTGCAGCACAGCTGGATTCAGCAGCTGCTCTCAGCAAACCCTACAGCTGGGGCGTGGAGCTCTATTTCCATCCTTTGGTGCTGATCCTGAGGAGACAGAAAACCCTTTCTTTTCAGAAATGGGGAATGTCACCGAAAGCTCACTCGGAGGAACTCAGAACTAAACATGGGAAGTGTTCCTGTAGTTCACACAGACTCTTAGAAAAGCAGACAGTTCTCAGTGCAGTGTGGATGAGTTAACCAACCATTCTTTGCTGGAAGCCCAGAGCAGAGTGCAGATGATTGCTCAGTTATGCAGAGCCATGCATATTCAGGGAGGAATTGATGAAACCAGTAAACAGGAGCTTGGTTTTGGCATGGTCTCACTCTCCTCAGCGTGCTTTAGTGGGAGCTGTGTTTTTCTGAGTTGAAAAATATATATTTTTTTAGTGTGTGTGGTTTAAAGTTTCCCTGGAAACTTCTTCATCAGGAGCCAGGAGAGGAAAGGAAAGACAGTGGGTATGTTTTGCACCACAGATAGAAATAATTTCCCTAAAACCTGAGCAGTGGCGAGGTGCTGTGAAACTCAAGGACAACGGAGTTCCACGCAGTTGAAACTTGCTTAAGACAAGGTGATTGTGCCTTAACATGAGCAGTGCAATGCAGATTTGGTGTCTAACGCCCTGCATTGAAATTTCTCACATTTGACTGATCTACTTTTAAGGTCAGACTGATGTTTCAGCTCAAACAGTGTGGTACTGCTGAAAACATCTTTTTACTTTGATGCATTTCTGTGGTCTTCTTGTGGTTAGAGACCTTAGATGTCTGAGTCAGAGAGTTTAACCAAGAAAATATTTCTGAAAGGAATTTCACCTGGCTTGGGGTAAGCACTTGAAGAACGTTGTACTTCATTGTGATGGATGTATTCCAGCATTTCACCAGATTCTCCAGAGTCAGAAGTATTTTCCATGTCTTTGTACTGTGTAATGAGCATCTCACTTGCAAAAATGTGGTTGTCCATGTGTTAAACCCTCAAAAGCATTGGGTACTGCTCTTAAGAGACTGGCAGGGCTTCTAATGAGTACATTCTTTCTCTGAAAATCAGATTGATCCTCACTTCTTCATTGGTTGGGTTGTTTTTTTTTTTAATTATATATTACAAAAATTTTTGCTATGTCTTAGCCCTGTGTCATTCTGTTACTGCCCCATTTCTGAGCTGGTTATTAGTTGATAGAAAACTAAACTTTCTTCCATTCTGGGTGTTGAATTGTGCAGTCTGTGGGTCCATAGGCATTGCTTAAAGGCATTCTCTGTATCCCAGAGCATTGCATTTAAATAATTCCTTCAGTGGCAGATGCCTGTTGGCTCTCTAGAATTCTGCCAGCTTTAAGGTTCCTTCTGCCTTTCCCCAGCTGCAGCATGAAATTATAATTCAGTTCTCTTTCAGAATAACTCAAAACTCCCTCCTCCAGAGTGCTTGGTTATCTGAAACATTGATCAAGTCACAGCACTTAGTAAAGACCTCAAAAATTGTCATGGGATCACCCAAGAGAACAGCCTGTGTTCTGTCTTCTTTTCAGTTCTGTAAGGAACTAAACCAAGGCATTTTGTGGTTCTCTGTATCCCCAGGGCTCCTTTTGTCCCGTGGCTCCCGTCGAGGAGGGATCCAATGCCTTGGCTTGCCTTGAGCTGCAGCATAGGCTGAACCAGCTGCTCTCTGCTTGATCCATCAAACATCTGAGGGGAATTGTACCTAAAAAGCAGCTTGGACTAGAGCAGGTGACGTCAGTGCTGCTGTTGAACTCAGTAGTTTAACTGTGCTTTTTCTGCTGTTAAGCTGGAGCCGGGATTACTTCAAATTCTGCAGAACTTAGAGCAGACTCTGCTATAATTCTTTCTCTAATGTGTATTGAGTGTGTTCAGATGTTAGACTCCTCACTGGGGTGGCAGTGTGTTATTCCAGCATTTACTGTTGATGCTCCTGAAGAGTCTTGCCTGTGATGCTGTGTTTCTGTAGAAGCCATTGCTCCTTTCAGCACTGTCCCATTTGTGGTGGTTGAGTTAGTAATCCTTTCCCTCAAGTGTTCTTGCTTTCTAAAGGATGAACTGGGTAGCTGGGAACTGTGTAAGGCTTCCTCTTTGAGTCAGCAGTGAGCAGTTAACAGTGATGGATGGTGGCAGTAGTGCAGAGGTGCTCCTGCACTGTGGGTGATTCCTGCTGATGGTACAGCTTTCCTGTGCCAGCTCCAGCCTTACTCTGCCTGCTCTTGATTTAAGGGGAAAGTGAGGAGCACTTCAGGTGGAACTGCCAGGCCATGAAAAAAAAGGTTGTAGTTGTGCTGGTCTTATGTTCATCTTTCAGGTGTGCCTCCAGGGCCAGAAACTGAAATAAAGCTTTTTTTAAACTCTTTTGTATTTGGTGATGCTAGGAAGAGATTTGAGGATGGTCAGCAGAGTGGGGCCACCATGACTAAACTGTTAGGTGGAAAGAACAGATTTTTTTTCTGCAAGGTAGATTTCTAGGGTACTGTTAACAGTCCATTTAATTCTTAACACATAAGTAAGACAGAGGAACATTTGTATTAGGGATAAATATTTGTATAAATGTGTACTCTGAGATAAAAGCTAGAGACCAAAAGGGGACATTTCTGCACTCTGAAAGCTGTGTGTTGGTGAAGAGCAGTCATGCCAACTATCTGAACTAATAATTGAAGAAACATTGTGAAATGACACTTCAGGCTCAGCTGGCAGGAGGAAAATAAGGGAATAAACTTGGTAGTGCTTTGGATGTTCCAGTCTAGAACTCCTTTGAATGTATTTTCTGTGTACCCCCGTGTTTAGGGGACACAGTGGACCAGCAGTGTTCTCAGTGGTGAGAATTGAGAAAAGATCTCATTGAGATCTCCAACAGAAATTAGATTATAAATCAGGTAGCATAGCTATTGAGGATTACACTTTCTTCCTTGAATGGATAATGCTTTGTTGTTCTTCCATATAATTTTTGGCATAATCTGTTGAACACACAGAAAAATGGCTTCATCTGCTAAATGTAGTGGATTATAATTATATCTCCATTTTTTGTCTGGAGATAACAATCAGCAGACCCTGAAAAGAAAATCTTTTTAGCAAAACTTAGTTTCATAACCCACAGGGTCTACATAATGATGTTTTTGCATGGTATTTTCAGATTGCTATTGGTTCTCTTGGAAAGGTCAGAGGCACCATCTGTAGTGGAAAAGAATACAAGGACAAAGTGTATTTGGTTTCCTTCTGTGGTGAGACCAGTTGTTCTGTCTGAGGGATTTGCTGGGTACCTTGGACTGTGAAGCAGAAAGGGGGAGTTTGGTTAAATTGGCAGCCTTGAGCAGCATATTTTGCAAAGTGCCAGTGGAAATGAGAGATCTGAGTAAATCACAAAAAAACCCTCCTTGATTTAGTGATGGTTTTGCTTCCAAAGAATATTAAATAGTCTGTTTTCCCTTGATTATCCTGAGAGGACTTTATATTTTTTTTTTCTATTAATAACCTTGGATTAAACACTAAAAACTTCTGTACTGTTTGGGGCTTTACAATTTACATCATGTTTTGCAATTGCTAAGGCAGTACTGACATTTAAACCATAAAGAAAAGAAAGGAAGGATCTTCTATCAAGATCTAGATCAATATTTGAAGAGATCTCGTGATAATCCAATTTTTTATCAGTTGATCTCCATTAAGAAAGCCTTGTTACAGATTCACCCTAGGAAGAGATTGTATTTTTAAAGAAAAAAAACCCAAACAACTCAAACCCCTAAAAGCATAAATCCAATCAAAAAAAGAACTCCCAACCCTCCAAAAGCATAAAATACTTTTATATTCCTTGTGTGCTCCCCAAAATGAGTGTGATCAGAGGCCAAAATCCTGGCACAGAGCACCATTATGGCTTTTTCTAGTGCTCCCTGCTTTGGAAATCAGAGGAGTTAAACTGATGTATAACAGTTACAGGAATAAATACCCTGTGACTGCCTTCTTCAGTTTAATTTTAGCAACTTGGTTTGTAAACTGGAATGCTAAGTAATGTAGAATCATCAGGAAACCTAAAGAGCTTCGTGCTTGCTGCTTTTAAGCTGTTTGTTGAGCTGTATATCCAAGGTTTTAACATTAATTTATGTACTACTTCTTATTCCTGTTGCTATTTGAATGATTAAAGTGTGTGAGCAGTGGGCTGCTCTGGCTCTTCTCTGGGTGGGAGCTACTGGTGCAGGATCCCCTTAAAACAGAGGGGAAAATGTAATTCTTGCTGCTGTGTGCTGCCTGCAGTTCCTGGGAAGGATTGCTTTTAAAATCCAATGGCTGTCATCACTGTTTTGGAAAATAATGGTGTAAGTCAGCGAGGGTGAGCAGCTGGTTGGGGGCAGTTGGGTTCTCCCAGAGTTTGGTTTCACAGCACCAGAAGGAGTTTGAGGGCAGTGTGTAGGTTTCTGACCATCTGGGGCAGTTCATTGCAAGCACAGAACAGCATCTGGTCAGGGGGGGATGGCTCTGAATTCCAGGGGTAACACAAAATACACTTTATTATGGAGAGAGGAGGGAAGGGATGGAGATCTGCTGTCCAGTAAAAAGAGATTTTCCAATGCTTTGTGAATGTGGCAGAGTGGTGAAGACTAAGTTTTATTTAAGGTGCTTTGTTGCATGCCTGTTTCTCTATGATATTGTCATCGGGTTGTGTACATGGTTACACATTTCCATTTCTGCACTGGTGCCCCTATCTCCCTTCCCCTGCCCCAGTGGGCTGCAGAGAGCAGCAGGGTGAGGGCCAGGCTTTGGAAAACAGGCAGGTAATAAATGAAGCCTCACTGTGTCTGTATCAAATGCAGTTTTCCTGGCCAGTCCCTTTGGTGTCACTGGGTTCTCATGGGCAGCCCTGGGGAGGAGCAGGCACCTCACTGAAGAGTTTTTCACTGCCTAAAACATCCCACTGATGCATTTCCACACGAGACAGTAGCCTTGACATTGACTTCATTGCATTTTTGGATCCTTCTTATCAGATGATCAGGTACCAGCTACCTTGGGTGGTTCAATTCTGTGAACAGATGGTCTTCTAATTAACTGTGGCTGTGGATTCCAAAGAATATGGGGCCACACACTTCTTCTGATGCCTGTCACTTGTTTCTGGGATTAAAACAAGGCAGCACGTGAACTGCCGTCATTTAGAAATTAAAATTCTATTTCTTTGGGTACTTTGGACAGGATCTGTCTCTTTCATAGCAGTTGATAGCTCCTGGCATTAATATATATTATTAATATATATAATATATATGTGTATACATCCCCACACAAATCCTGCCCTTTGTTAATGCAGTCAGATGAGGCTTATATACCTTTTTTCCTTCCAGGAATCACAAAATTGTCTGAGTAAAGGGTGATTTTTAGTGGATCGTGTTCCTGGTGACAAACACTTCTTTTTAACTGAGGGGAGGGAAGAGCTTCCTGAACATTTGTGTCGTACCATATTGTCTTTGAGAAATCTTCTACCTACAGGCTTAACCTGTTGTTAAACTTGTTCGTTCTTTTTTGTATTTTACTCTTGGCATAATTTGTTAGACTTCACGCAATGGGTATCAGTTCTTGGATGAGCAGAAACAAACCATGAGGCAACAGAAGTAATTTATTTCTCTCTAATAGGGAGCTTTCCTTATTAGAAATACCCACCCAGGCTGTTGCAGCATCTGATCTCCCAGCCAGGAGCCTCCACCAGGCTGACCTTAGGTCTCTTTTCTCTTTGGAGAGATGGGAACATATAAAAATAAACATTTGGTTTGCTGAATGATTCAGGGTTATCATCCCAAAGCTCTTAAAATGTTCTAAATGTCACAATCAACCCAGCTAAGCAGCACCATCCTGTTTGGAAAGTGAAATGTCCCTGTGGAAGGTTCCATCCTCCAGTGCCAGTTTGTGCCTTGGTCTGAGCTACAGAAGGAGTTGATTGATGAGAAAGAGACTGATGTTCTTTCACAGTGCTCATACTTTTGGATTTGGCTTCAACTAAAAATTGACATGAAGTTCTGAAAGTGTCTTTGGCTTCTGTGGAAAAGGTTTCAGTGTGTCTTTGTTGGGTGAGAGAAGGACATCCATGAGGAGGATAACAAAAGCTGTAGGCTGAGAATTAGTGCTGAGAGGTGAAATGAGGGATCTCAGAATGATCCTGGGAAAAGGAAATGGGCAGAAAGAACAAGCAGAATAAAGGCTTTTAAATAGGCTGTTAGGAAATGTGCCCTGCCCTGGAGGGCACATTATTTCTGTCAGCTGGGTGAATGTGGAGAATAAGATTCTTCAGTGATTCATTATTCATCTCTGCTCAGTTTGGGAGTGAAAATGACACTGTTGTGATTACTGGGTACAGCTTAGTTAAATACCAATATTGCAGTGTTTTTCTGACTGTGCAGCTCAGTAACTCTGATGAGAAGGGAGAGAACGACTTTGGGAGAGGACAGAGGTAAAAATCTACATCATTTCTTGATCTCATCAGCTGTGACATATTTGTGTGGCTTACATTAGCATAACACATTTATGGACTTTTCTGCAATCTTCCTTTGCTGTGCACAGAGGTTAATTTTAACAGATGTTGTTGCTTGTGAGGATTAATAATTTATCTGAAGTACAAAAGACCTACAACCATAGGTGTGCCTATTTTTGAGGGTAGAGGAATTTCCCAATCTTCATCAGTCAAATTACTCTATTTGGGGAAGCTTTGATTTGGAGGACAGCCCTCAGCTGGTGTGTGATGGGTCAGGTTTGGCCCTGTTAATGTGTAACCACTGAAATAATCTGAGAGCTGAGTTACTGAAGGGAAGGACCTTTCTAAGAAACCACAGATTTACTGTCACTGGAGAGAATAAATAGTGTGCTCTGGATGTGCAGGCAACAGTTACCTCAGACATTTCATGATCCTCTGTGCAGGGATGTGTTTAGACTTTCCTCATCACTTCACTGTGCCTGGAATGTTCCAAAATATGGAATTATCTGCAGTCACTTGTCTGGGGGGAGGGAAAAACCACCTTGCAATAAAATGAGTAATACAGACTTTTCTTTACATGGATGTAATTTTGATATGAACTAGCAGATGGTTGTGAGAGAATGACAGAAAAGTTTTAAGAAGTGTCCTTTGGGCCAGGATTTGTAAGAAGGTCTGTGCATGTGCTTGACCAAAGAGTTGAGGCAAGTGTGGGTCCTGCTGTGTGTGCTCAGGTTATGATTTACAATATTTTTGCTGTTGTGTAACATCCTAGTGAGAATCTTACACTAGTTCCTCCACTCATTGGTTGGAAATTGTGTATCTTCAAATGGCTTTTACAAAACCCACCTTATTTTGGTTGAACTTTTTGCTTGCATGTCCCTAAATATGTTTACAACTTAATTTAAAATTGGGCTTTGCAGTGAACATGTTGAGCAAGTGGTTGTGCTGCTGTCACATTCTCTCTTCTCCATCTTCCAGCAGTCAGAGTCAAAATCCAATGTTTGTGACTTAAGGAGGGTTCCAAGTTATAGTTTCTATCCAGGAAAAGCATTTTCTTTATTTTTCTGCCAAAGCTGGGAACGCATTCAAGACTTCCCTTCTAAAACCGTGTGCTGTGTTTTCTCAATGCAGAATCCATTCAGTGTGTATATATTAAAAGAATTATTCCTCTTCTCCTTTCCATGTGGTTGAATTAGCTTGGAGGGCCCTGAGGTCTGTCTCCTCTCTGACTGGGTGAGAATTGTCATTCATTTATATTTAGCATCACTTTTTTTTGTTAATTAACTTTTCCTAGTGTTTCATGTCGAGCTTCTTTAATCTGAAAGTCTGGGAATTTGTGGACAAAATCATTAATTCACTTTCTTTTTTATCCTTAATAGGGTTGTTACTGTTTCTTTGTGAATTGCTGAATGCCAGACAGCCTTTGAAGATTGATCTGGGAAAGGAGATCTGTACTTTACAGGTTGAGCTTGTTAACAGGTGATTTGGTGCAGAAAACTGATTATTGCAGGCAGTGGTTGGTGCTGTGACACCTTCGTGTGCTCTGCAGATAATTGTGCTGATGAACACTGGATTGAGTGCACTCATTTTATAGTGTACCAACAACCAGAAGGTCAATATCTTATAAGGGTTATACACAGCTGAAACTGAGGTGAGAGTTTGCTGCTGAGCACTTCAATCCCTGAAATTCTGCTCTGTCCAGTAGAACTTCATGAATAGCAGAACTTCACTGCAAAAATGCAGGAGTTTTGTTTTTTTTTCATAAAAATGGGTTATTTTACCATATTTTTATATTCTCACTGCTTTTTCACTTTAAGGGGGAAGACGCTGTTTTGGTTTTTTTTTATTATTATTTTTTTTTATTATTATTATTTTTATTTTTATTTTATTTTTTTTATTTTTGTTTTTTTAAATTCTCACTGGATGGGTATTTCTGCCCTCATTCTTCCATTCAGCCAGGCTTCTTTTGTGGATCTTTAAGCTGTGAAAATCAGCAGTGCCTCAGTTTTTATTCCTAGTTACATGTATTGCAATCAGCAGTGGTGTTTAACTTGCAAAACTTGTTACCTTGTGAATGAGTTCACATTAGTCTGCACGTTTTTGGAGTGATGGGAGGCCTGATAAAAAGGCTGCTCTTAATTTATGCAAGTCACTTTCTGGACTGGATTGGGCAGATTTGCACAGCAGAGTCCCTGT
Organism: Zosterops lateralis; assembly: GCF_965231275.1. Taxonomy (NCBI): domain Eukaryota; kingdom Metazoa; phylum Chordata; class Aves; order Passeriformes; family Zosteropidae; genus Zosterops; species Zosterops lateralis. The sequence continues at coordinate 759,640 of NC_139765.1, forward strand.
TCAGGTGTTCTGTGATGGCAAAGGCAGGACATGACCACCTGAATTTGGTGCTTTGTGACCTCAGTCAGTTCATAAGTGACTGCTGAGGTTCTGCCAGGTGTAACTGATACTCTGCATCCCTTGTACTCTGCCTGATAAACCTGAATTACCAGTGATGAAATACCAGGGGTTAGTGCTTCCAAGTTACAAAACTGCTGTAAATGCCATGGAGAGATTGAGCTTCCAGTGGGAACATCCTCCCTTTAACCTGTGTTAACATGCTCTGCATTAGCATCTCAGTTATTTTCAGAACTTGGGTCTATCACATCAGGGTTTTTGTCATCAAGAAGTGCTGTTAACCAGCATGTTTAATGGCACTTTCAACAGGTGCTATTAAATCATGATGACAGGAGCTTATCTAAAACATGAAGTAGAATGTATTAGAGAAGTATTTTTATTAGAAGTAAATGATTGTACCATCACTTACAGTGTTTTATTTGTAGCTAAATTTTTTTTTTTTCTTTTGCTTCCCACATAATTTTCTTGTATTCTTTTGGGCTGGTTTCCTCTTGCTTAATCACATTTCTTTTCTTTTCACCCTTCAGCACTGGGCTGGCTGTTGGGAGATGAGTAGCACGATTGTTTTAATGTCATTTTCCATGTTGGACTCATTTAAATTGCACAAGTTCAGTTTTGTGCAACAGGTTATGCCCTGAGGCACACACACATTGTGTATCCAAGCTCCTTGTTTACAGGGCTAAAATGGAAACAAGGAGAGCCCTGTGTTTTGTGGAGTTCCTACAATACCTCATGTTCAGAGCACAGTTTTATGTTGACTTCATAGTAACAAATTATTTGTGCATCTTCTGAATGCCCAACAGGCAGATCAGCAATAAGAGTGTGGGTATCATAAGCTGTAGGGAAAGAAACCAAACTGACAACTAACCTGACAGAAACTCTCTGGAAAAAAAAAAAAAAAACAACATTTAGCTGTTGTCTCAGTTGTATTTCCCCAGAATTAATTAACAGATTAATTGTATTAATCTGTTTGGTGCTCATTCTTGATGTATCCCTCTTTCCTGCCATGAAATTGCAGATCAATTGAGAAATATCAGTAATTAACATCTCTACAGGGCTTTTCCCCCTCTAGTCCCCATCACTCTGTGCACCAGAGCAGTTGGTATTGTAATAATGGGAGCACACAGTCAGAATATGGTAAATAGAGTCAGTTCAGGATGAGTCAACACACATATTAGCAACTCCTGAACTGTACAAATATATTTTAATGTAGTTCTTGGATGGAATTTGTTTTAAAAATGCTGTATTTCCATTGCCATTCATCTCAGGTAATTTGTCGCTGTCCCCTTTGGCTGGTTCTGGTTTTAGAGAGTTGAGTGAATTCTTTGGGTGACCTGAGTTCTCTCTGAGGAGGGGCTTGGCAAGAGGTTGGTTTTCACATGGTTGTGTTCCTTTAGCAGCAGGGCTGAGGGAAACAACATTCAAATGTATCACCTTAGAACTGTAAATGTATTTTTATTGCATAGAACATGTTTTTTAATGAACCCTAGAATGAATTCAGTCTTGCTTGTGCCAACACAATCATTGTGAATCATTTACTCTTTGCTCACAATATCAGTGTTCAGAACAGTTTGGTTGGAAGTAATAAATGAGTATTGAATTTTCCTTTTGATTTTATAAAACCCAGTAAGTTGTGCTTTGGTTTCTGAAGGTTCCCATTCTTGGGCAAATATTAAGGAAAGGAATAGAGAAGGCTGGTGGGTTTGGGGTTTTTTAGGTTTTTTTTTTTTCACCTCCTGCTTGTGGAACTCGAGAACTTTCCCTGTGAAACACAGACTGCTGTTGATCCCCCAGACAGATTACTCAGTTTCTTCATCCTTCCCACTTGGCTTCCCACAGTCTCCCACAGTATGCAAATAGAGAGAGAACACATTTAACAAAACATTGCGTCTTTCTGTGCTCTGCCAATCTGCTCAGGTACCAGAGACATCCCCCAGTGTGATCAGAGATGTGCTCCAGGGAGAACTATCAGCCATGAATGGAGTGTTGACTTAGGACTTCCTTGAGAGGACTTGATCCTTGTGCAGACCACAGGATGGATGTGAGGGTGAGGAGATTGGTGTTTCCACAAAGGAGATCCCTCCCCAATTTCTTTAATCTTTAAAGGACAATAGAAATAAGCCTTCAGTGGCATCAAACGTCAATGTTCCCCAATCTTCAGAACAGGCCAGAGGAGAAAGGATGGAGATAGAGGATGGTGTTTCTTGCTTCAGTCCCTGTGGAATGAGTCCCTTTGGAACACTCTGCTAACCATGTCAGTGACAAGATCGTGGCTGGGCACAGTCAGGATGGATTTGTCAAGGATTAATCATGCCTGATCTCATTCCCTTCTGCGATAAAATGTCAGGGTTTGTGGGCGAGGAAGGAGCAGTGGCTGTCCTTCACCTTGCCTTTAGTCAGGCTCTCATCACTGTTTCCCACTGTTGTCACTCCTGGTTAGATTGCCATGGGCTGGGTGGCAGCCAGGTGGGTGAAGAGCTGTTGTAGCACCAGGCTCAGAGCCTGATGAAGGGCTTGATCACTACCCAGTGCCTGTAAGGACTGATGTGATTGACATCTCTGTCACCTGGATGGAGGTGACAAGGTCTCGTTCATTCAGGTGCCACCACCCTGAGGGGAACAGTTGGTCAGAGAACATTCACTGGGACTCAGCCTGCAGGAATGAGATTCAACAAGGATGGTGGGGATACAACACTCAGGAAAGAGAGGGGTCAGGGTCTGACTGGGTGGGGAGCAGCAATGGGGAAAAGGATGATGGGGATAAAACAGTCCCAGGAAAGAGAGGGGTCAGGGTCTGACTGGGTGGGGAGCAGCTCTGATATGGAAAAAGCTCTGGGATCTGGTGGGTGAACACAAGGCAGAGGTGCATTGTGGCAGCAGAGGAGTTTGTGCAGTGATAATTTCCTTCAGCTCCACACTCATTCAGCCATGCAGAACACTCTGCCCAACTTCCATCTGCCCAGTGCAGAAAAAGGTGTCAATTAGTGGCATCTCCCAGGAGGGGTCCCAGGGGGACAGTGGGCTGAGGCACAGGAATGTGAGCAGAGGCTGAGGGAATGGGTGAACAGAAAGCTTTGAGAGGATTAATAGCAGCCCTCCCATAGGATGAGTTTGGTTTTGAGAAGAGGAACTGGACTGGATGCTGCATGGTGGGAGGATGAGAAATAATGAATATAAGTAGATTTTCAAGATGTGACTGGATAAATTTCTTGGTAAATTGGTTTGATCTCACAGATGACCATGCCTAGAGTAAGAAGTTAAACTAGATGACCTCTGCTGTCCTTTTCAATCTGAATTATTGTATCATAACACTGTTTTCATAGATTGGCACAATGTATTATTATGTGTTCTCAGGTTTCCAGTCTAAATAATGGCCTGAGTTTTCCAGCACTGGCAGTCAAGTGTATTGCATCCAGATCACCTCCAGGCTTATGCTTGACAGTACTCCCACAACTCCAAGGGTTTTTATCCGATACTGTGTTCAGGGCATAGACCTTTTTTTGATTTGCTTTGCCTCCCACCTTTTCTTTAGCTGTGATTCTATTGCAGATTTATTTTTAAATATTCATCAGTTTCTTTACTACATGCATGTTTCTCAAATTTTGCTGTAAGTTTAATGTAAACTTCTGTGAACAGAGTTTTTCTGTTTCAAAGCAACGGAACTAATGGTCATGACTATAATTTATTTTAAATATGTCTCTGAGGGAGGAAGTTATTATGTTACAGATGGTTTTGGTGCATTTAAAATATTAATCAACATGTAGGCATATCTGTATGAGAGTTTGTGGTGAGCCTTATGTTGTCACTTGGTCTTTTTTTAACTCCAAGAAGTGTTTAGTCTTTATGACAGTTCTGTAGCTGCTCTGCCTTTGGCTCACTCTTCAGTTGCAATTCAGGTCAGACCATGTTGGGTTTTTCAGTAATCTTGCCATCCAAGTTTCCTGAGGGTTTTCTCTAGCCTTACAGTTTAATTTTGCAGAGTATGGTTAGCCATTTTATTCTGATCTACACTGTAGTTCTTCATGCACTGTCTGTTTAATCAGTTTATAAAATGCATGCTTACAATCAGTTTTTAGAAGTTAAAGACCTGATTAAAAAAAAAACAACACTTCTTTATAATCCTGTTACATCTTGTTAAAAAAAAATCTAAATTTTAATTCAGGATTTGTTTTGTGGTTGTTTTTTTTTTTGTTGTTGTTGTTTTTTTTTTTTTTTTTTTTTCCTTTTGTGGTAAATTGACTTAGCTGAGTTACCACTAATTTCTAGGTGTTTCTCATTGCCCCTGAATGTACCCAACCTGTCCAAGATTTCAGCTTGTCCAGTGGCAGAAGCACTTGGTAATGTTTTTGGAGGCTGACCTTGGCCAGTGGCAGGTGCTCCCCAAGCCACTCTCTTGGCTCTCCTCCTCAACAGGACTAGGAGGAGAAAACAAATAAAAACCTCTGAGATCAAGACAGGGAGATCACTTAACAATTACTGCCACAGGCATAACATTGCCCACCTTGGACTCACCTTGGAAAAATGATGAATTTTTCTTTTCCAGGTAAAAACAGTGTGCCAATAAAACAAAGACAAACCTAAAAAACATTTTTGCTGTCCCCCATTTCCCCCTGTTTGCCTCCTCTCCCAGAGGCCAGAGCCCTGCCAGGCACACACAGAATCCTCCACCTCCCTGGCTCTGCCTTTGGGCTGTGCAGGTTCATTACAGGATGTTTATGGGATGGCTCCTCCCATTACTCTCCAGATTAGGCATTCCTGTTATCATAAGCTCTTCCAAAGCTTCTAAAGTAAACATAAATCTGATATTTTCATCTTTCAGCACTAATTCAGTTTCCCCATTGGTTCATCTTCCTTATTGCAATCTTTTAAAATGCTGCTTTGTGTAAGGACCTGGCAGATTTTATACCTTTCCTCATTCTAGGCTGTGAAAGATCTTTATTTGGTAACTCACCTTCATTTGTTTGTATGGATGAGTTCAGCTTCTCAAGTCTGACATTCAGCTGGATCTGCAAATCCTGATGTTGATCAGGAACTGCTGTCCTGATAATTTTTTTTCCCCCTGCTCTTTTATTTTCAGGCTTTAAAGGCATTATATATATATATATATATATATATATATATATATATTTGAATGTGCAGTATAACACATTTTTACCTCGCTTACGAGTTTGAGTCTCAAATTTTTTCTTTGGGATGCGTCAGGCCATTGTTTTCTGTTTATCTCCTATTAAATGTGTTTTTATGTGAGTTTGTATGTGCACATGTGTGTACATAAAAACATACATTTATTTTGAATACTTTAAATCTCTCTAACATGTCTCTGTTGAAAGCACATAAGTGATTTACCACTGTCTGGCTGCCTCATTTGGGATTTTCCCCTCTGCAGTTTCACTGTGTGCTGGTGATTTTTTTTTTTTCCTCACAAGTTTTGTTGTTCTTTCTTGTAAGGCTGAATTCCCTTTGGGGTCAGGGTGTTTGATTTGTTCAGGGGATCTCTCACAGCTGTAGTGTTGCTGTTCCTGTACCAGCAGCACTCAGGTGCAGGAACACTTCTGCAATCACAGCCTGGACTCTGTGGATTGCCCACACCTGTCTGTACCTGCTGAAATTGCCCCAGCTCAGGGAATCTCTTCAGAATCTCCCTCCTCCCTCATCTTCAGTCCTGACATCACACACCCACGATTTTGGCTTGTTCCTCACCTGAATTTCATTTTTATTGTGCTCAGTCTTATAAGATTTTTGTGTTCAAATAGCAGGTTTGATGTGTCCAATTTGATGTGTGCAATTAATTCTTTTCTTAAATCTTTTTTCCTTCTCACATTTATTATCCCTGTTTGGGAAAGAGGCTTTTGTTTCCAGACCATTTTTGTAAAGAATTTGCTCAACAGAGAGAGTGTATTTGTAAGGATTTGACATTCCTGTGTGGTTTCAGGCCCTTCAGTTCTCCACCCCCAGGGACCTTTCTCAAGAGATGAGATGGGATTTGAAAGTCTTCCTTTCTTAACCATTTCTGGAGAAATTAAAACTTGTTCTTTCACAGCAGTTCTAAGGGGTGTGTTATTTTTATCATTTCAAATACTGCAGAGAAAATCAGTGATGGATTTCCATTGCCATTTGAAGAGGATTTAGTACACCTTGCTTGAATTTCGAGTTCACAATGATAATATTGCCAGTGATAGTTCCTCCAATGAGAGAATTGATTCATGTCTCTCAGCTTGCAGGTAATTTATTCATAGAATCATAGAGTGGGAACAATTCCTTCCTAATATCTAATCCAAACCTTCCCTCTCCCAGTTTAAACCCATCACCACTTGTCCCCTCACTACCTGCCCTTGTAAAAATTCCCTCTCTGGTTTTCATTGTGCCCCTGAGAAAATATTTATAATTATTCATTATTCAAGATCACTGCTTATCAATTCAAAGTGTTTTCCTGCAATAAGAAATACCTTCACTAGGATTGCTGAGTTGCCAACCTGTCTTTGAGAAGGGGATGATACCTGTGATGATGTGAATTCCAAAAAGGGAAACTGCTGATTTTATTCTGCCTTTTGTTGCTTTGCTGTTGTTTTATCTCCCAGGGCCTCACAGCCAAAAGTCAGTGCCATAATAATCTTTTGCATCTCATTAATGCTTGATTACTGCTGTATATAAACTTGTCTGATGTTAGACATAAACACTGCTCCCGCCCTGTTTGTGCCAACAAGTGCAGAATCCCAGTCTCCTGGGTGGAGAGGGCACCTGTATGGGAACCAGGGCTTCTGGAGTGGTTAAAGCCAGATGTCCAGCTGCCAGGGCTTCTGAGTCTCTTATCTGAGCTGTGGTACTCACCAAGAAATGGTCAGTGCCACATGAAAGACACATTTGATACTTATTTTATCAGTGTCAGTGTATGTGGGCTGTCATTCAAAGCAGAAGAGACATTCACTCTGTAAGGAGATGATGTGCATGGAGCTATGAGCTTCCCTTTGGTCTTGGTTTGGGACCTTAAAATTCTGAAATTCAGCTTTGAGGGCTGTATTGTACCTGATAGCACTTTCTGAATAACTGGTGTCTTATTTGCACAGTTGTGTTCTCTCCAGCTGGATCCTACCTTGCTATTCTGCAAGGTACAATACAGTTGGATAGAATACAACTATGCAAATAAGTTTTTGCACTTGGAAAAGAATGAGTGGGATAACTGGGACAGTCTGGCAGCTGTCAAAGGGGAAATGTGTGGCAGGAGTGGCAGGTCCCAGGGTGGGAGCAGCACTGATTGTTTTTTGTTTATTGGTGTTTTTCATGGGCCCTGGACAAGGGAGCACAGCCGGAGCACCATGGGCAGCCTCAGCTCTGCAGGGCAGGGCAGTGCTGGTGTTGTGGCAGGAGGGGCTGTAAGAGCTGCTGTGGCTCAGTCTGATAAAAATAAGCTCCAGGGCAGCTCAGTGTGGTCCCAGCTGCCAGATGGGAAGGTGTGAGGGAGGTGCTGCTGGACTTCCCAGGGATGTGCACTGGAAGAGACTGGCAGTGATCACAACTTGTAGCTTGTGTTACAAGAAGTTGGTTCTTACCAGGCACAAGGAACATCATTTTCATCATTACAGTCATTAAACACTCCAAGGTTTATCAGCATCTCTGATCCTGGAGATGTTCAGAGCCTGATTGTGGAAGCTGATGAGCAAGCTGATTCCAGTGCCCCTGCCTTGTGCAGGACACTGTGTGAGAGTTATTCCAGTTGTCCCAGCCTGTATTGTTCTGTGCTTTCTCATATCTGTATTTCCAAAATATGTGTGAGTCCTTTCTAGATAAAATCTGGTAAATTCTGACTTCCAATTTCCCTGCCCCAGCCTGGACATAAAGACAGATTTTCTCAAAAGAAACTAATGGGAAACAATATTGTTCTTTGTGTTAAAGTTGAATTCTTTCTTACATTCACAGTATTTCATGTAGGTGTTTAACAGGTGGCACTTAAGTTTGCTGGAGTTTTGGCCTTTTCTTATGGCTTGTTATTTCAGAAACCATAAAACTATTAAAGAAAATGTAGAGACAAGATACCTGCATGTTCATGTCACTAGTTGAAGCCTGTGCCTCACTGGTGGAACTGTGAAGCTGCTGATGAGTGTTCATTATTTATACTAACTGGTCAGGTTAGACTGGTGGGCAGATTTAATTCACTCTGGGTAGGGATCCTGGAGGATTTTTGAGATATTTCTCATAGGCACTTCTCCACGTGCATGTCTTTTCTGTGCTGCTTATACTCTGCATTTGCTGTGAAGGAATTAGTGTTTAAATGTTCAGGCCCTTGGAGATGTGGCTCAGGGAAATAAAGATTTCTTACATGCCTGGTTGTCTGCTATTCAGTTTCCCCACTGAAGAATATCTCCTCTTTAATGACTCTGCTTTTGGTAATGAATTAACACAATTCTAAGGCTGGTAAGTGAAAATTGGGTCAAGTGTAATGATGTTACTGTTACATTTTACCAAGATAATGCTGATACATCCCTGTGGTGGGTTGGCCCAGGCACTCACACAGCTGATTCCTCTTTCCCTGCTGCAGAGGGACAGGGAGCAAAAAGGGAGAACGGGGCTGAGAATGCTCCAGGGTCGGAATAAATACAGGGAAATCCCTCCCAATTGCTGTCGTGGGTAAAGCAAACTCAACTTGGGGAATTCAGCTTAATTTATTGCAGATTAACATAAATATTTAATTACTGGGTAGCAAAAAAGACAAACATTAAAACACTCGGGAGAATCCATCCTTTCTCATTTCCCAGCCTCAGCATCACTGCAGACACTTCTTTTCCCTGCCCTGTAAGCACCCCAGGGTGCCCTGGGTCCCTTCAGCCAGGCAGGATGTGGTGCAGGGGGTTGGAGTTAAGGTGTTCTTCCAGTTTTTCTGCTGCTCTGTGATTTCCCTGGGCTGTGCTGTGGGTCCTCCATGGGCTGCTACCCCTTGGGCAGTGCCCTGCTCCAGGGCAGAGCATCTTCTTCCCTCCTCTTCCTTTTCTTCCCTCCTCTTCCTCTGCTTCCCCTTCTTTCCCTGACCCTGTGTTGGTGCCTCCTCCTCTGGTGTTGTTCTATGCCTTTTCTCAAATAGATTTCCATCAGAGCCCCCCACACTTGGCTAGAGGTGCAGCTGTGCCCTTGGAGCAGAGACCCCACTGCCAGCACCTGAACACCTGCAGAAATAGTTATGACTGGGACTTTGTGTGTTAGTTAAAAATGTTCTGGAAATGTGGAAAAGGAAGTGCTGGGCTAAATATTCCTGCTAACTGATGATGAGGGCTTTATTATTAGAAGCTCATGTTGTCTCCTGCTTTCTTGCAATTCCATGTGGGACTGGATTGCTTCCTCAATCAAACGTGGTTTTGGTGAGCTGCTCAGTGGCTGAGCTTGGAAATGTTCTGTTTCTAAAATACTTTGGGTGTTTTTTGTCCACCTCAGAAACACTGGAGTGATTTCACTGCAGTCAATATTGTTGTGATAAATTCATGGAATAAGGTGATACAGCCAGGCAGATGTGAAAAAGCAGAATTAGGAGCTTTCTATGAGCAGTTAATTGACCAGTCTGCAGCTGAACAAGATTAAAGATTTTCCAGGGGGTGGCATGAGTATACTGAGAAACTGCTCTTCACTATCTTGGGGTCTGGATGTTGTATTCTACAATAATAGTGACTTTTTTGTAATTAATTTAAATTTTGACAGTTGGTCAGTGTAAATAAAATTAATTATGTGTTATATTTAGCTAGGATGGGCAGGTTTTTGCTTTAAATTCAGAGATACTTTTGAAATTTTAAAGGGGAAAAAATTTCCTTAGTAGCAATTGAATATCCTGAAAAAGGAACAGTATCCTACAGAATATTGCTTTGCTCTTTAAAATTAGACTGTAAAAAGAAAAACTTTTTTTTAGCAAATATTTTTCAGTTATTATTTGAAGTCTCAGATGTGCAGAGGGCTTAGCTCCTTGTTTAACCTCCTCAGAGGCATTTATGATCTCTTGAAAGTAACAGTGGCATCTGATTCACAGAATTGAAGATACTGATTGTTTCACAGCATTCAAGATACTGGTCAAAAATTAGAAGCTAAAAGTATCTTCTCCCTCACATTTGCAATATTCAGATATTTTGTGGATTTACCTCTCCCTTTGTCTGGTCCTGCTGACTTGTTAATTCTGTATTTCTTTAGCTTTAAGTATGACTTCTGCTGTTCAAGTCCTTAAAAACTAAAAATCTGTGTTAGGTTTATCAGCAATGAAGAATTCCTGAGCTCTCTTCTCCATTTATTGTGTAAGGACATGAAACTTGCAGAGGCAGAATATTGTGCCAATTTATGCTCAAGGTGTCAGAAGAAGTAAATGTGTGAGCTTCAAATGCCTGAAGTGTTTACCAGCTGATTTACAAAGCAACAATAAAATTCCAATGTCTGTATAGTCAGAGCAGAGGCTTTTTGGAGGATATTTGTTCATTAGAGTGCAGGAAATGGACTGATCCCTTAGCCTGGTGTCGGTTTGGGAAGGAGTGCTGCTTTCAGCACTTGCCCCTGTAATTACATCTCATTGCTGTCAAATGATGCTGCATTCTGCAAGTCGATTTGCATTTTCAGCAGACATCCTTTTACCTCTATGAATACCTTCCTGTGGGAGGCACTCACGGTGGTCAAGAGGTAGGATGGAAGTTTTTGTAACAACTCAGTCACAGCCTGTTCCTGAGCTCTGGCTGAGTCAGAGTCCCCAAAAATGCACCTAAACCAGTGAAAATGGATTGTCTGATTGGTGTGAGGGGTCTGTGTTGTTTTCACTTCTCACTGTTCATACACCAGCACTTTGAACTGCTGAATGTGACTGACTGACTTAAAAGTTAATGTTTCTTTCGTGTAACCCTTGCTCTACCGACTTAGTGGGAAAGGAGAGCAAGAAGAGATGGCAGTAATTACCAAAAATCAACAAAAAATTAATGATTAATGGACAGGTAGGTAATTACAGGTGTTGATATTGAAGATTTCAATGCTAGATACAGCTTGGTGAATTACACAGATTTCAGAACATCCATGTGAATTTTAAATAAATATCTAATCTCATTAGTGGTGTGACACTGTAATCCCCATTACAAAATGAAATGTTAAACTAAATGTAGAGACTTTTCAGTTGTTACCTTCTGTCTCTGGCAAGGTAGAGATAAACTGAGCACATGTTAAAGATTAGCTGCTGATGGGCAAGTGATCAAAAGCTTCCTTTCCTCTTCTGACTTCTGTGTCTCTAAATCAGACATGGGTTGAGTTGTGTGGCTTTTCAATAAGGTCTTCAGGGCATGTGTCTCCCCTGAGTCAGTGGGATTTGACTCTGAATAGCATTTTTAATTCATGAACAAATGAAATTTTGTTTGTCTTTTGCTGCAGAGGCCTTTTCGTGGCATGGCAGTCTGAGTGGGGGGCTTTTCAGCTGGCCCCAGGCATCCTGGAGCTGGCTGTTCACAGGATCCAGAGGCAGAGAAACTGATGGTGCCCTGCTTTGTGTTTGTAGGTGAGGAGAATGCAGCTGCTGCAATCCAGGCACTACCTTGTTGGAGTTACCATTGAACTCATGAGGACTTTTTCCCCCAAAACATAATAAATAATACTAAAAAAATCCTATCAGCCGAGTGCTTAATCTCACAGATTCAGCTTGACTCAGAAATACCACAGGCAGTAATTCTAAGTTAGTGCTTATAAGCAAATGAGGCCCAGCAAAGTCCTCTTGTCATATCTGTTGGTGGAAGAAATGGAATATTTCTGTAGCTACTACTTCCTTTGCATAAGCTGTGGAAGAAAGAAAATTTTCTGCCTCATGGATGAGGTTAGAAGAAATTAAGGTTTTCAGTTTCTGTCTCTGCATAAAATAAAAAGTGTGTGAGATGCTACTTGCCTGATAGCAGCACTGAAATTTCCATGTGCTTTGGAACATCATTTTCTTAGTAACAACATTTCTCATATTACACTGTAATCAGCATTCCTTACATTTTTCCTTCATATATATATATGTGTGAATTTTTATATAGACATATATATATGTTTGTGAAACAGGCATAAAGAACTCTTAGAAGGACTGTCCAGGAACAGAAGTAGATGGTGTAAAAAGACCAGGGAAGCAATAACAAATGCCTTCCTGCACAGCAGCAGTCATGGTCATCACTGCTGTAATGGGTACATCAGTTTCTTCAGTAACATGTCACAGAACAAATGTTCTGAGTTTGGGAAAACCAGTTTTCCCTCAGGATCACAGTGGCAGTGAGAGTCAGACCCTTCTCAGGATGGAGCAATACTTATAAGGTGGTTTTAATTGCTTATTGCCTACTGCTCAGTTTCTCTCCCTGGTGGGATGTATGCAGAGGATACTCACCTTCAGAAGGTAAGCAGAGATCAGTTTTATCCATTTGCACTCAGTGTGGGCTGAAGGATTTCTTAAAGAAGTCAGTGGTATGAAATGTGTTGTCCTCACCAGCTGCTGGAAATAGCTGTGCAGAGCCTGGCCTGCTACATTTCAAGTTCTGTCATGCCATAATAAAAACTCAGTTATGTGCTGTATGAGAACACTTCTTGAAAACCAGTTTGGGAGGAGAGAAAGGGAGCAGCAAAGTCTTAGGCACATTATATTAATCTGTAACAAGAAGCCTGAAATACTGATTGAAGGAAAGTAAAAGTCTCTTCTGATTTCTCTGAAAATTACCTGACTCACTGTATTGAAGGTTGTGTAATTTTCCTTTTGCACTGCCTGAGTTATGGGCAGATACTTTCCTACAGATCCCAACACTGCTGCTGATGATTTTAGTAAATTAATGAATTTTTTGCTTCCTTTCAGCTCCTCTTGCCTGTTAGGTTGGTTAAACCTGTCTTTTGCTAAGCTGGTTTCTGTTCTTCATTGCACAGAATGGGAACAGGCTGTGCTCAGGACAAATGAAAAAGGTACTTCAATATCCTCAGTCCCTGTTTACCTACCAGACCTTAGGAAATAAAGTCCTTCATGTGCTTGAGTCTCACAATATATTTCAGAAGTATTTGTGATACTTCTGAAGCACATTGCTCATGGATAAGCAGTGCTCCTCACTGGCAAGACTGCCTGTAACTGAAAGGAACAAAAAAATTAGAGAAAATACAAAGTGTTGAGTCAATTTCTTGATTTCAGTGTTCAAACCAACTCTAGAAATCAGAGGTTAAGCTCCTGAAAGAACAGGATTCTCTTATGGGAAATAATTAATAAGAGTTCCTACACATGTTAAGAAAATATGAAAACAGTATTTCCCAGTAAGCTCTTTTTTCATGGATCCTGATTATATTGGAAAATCAACAAGAAACATCAGCCTCACAGTGGACTTTGGCTTCCTGGCTGGCTTTCCTGAAAAAATCTCCTCTCTTAATCCCTACATCCCCTTACATGGGGGATTGCAGCAACTCCTCTTACTCACAGTGAGTTCAGCAACTTCCCAGCATGGTCAGTAAGGGCAGAGCCAGCCCAGCCCTTGTGTCTGCATCTATTCACTGAGTGATGCAGGAAAACTGCCCACAGGCAGCTCAGGGGAAGGAGCAGCTCAGTTCTCAAAGCTGAACTCCCATGAGGGTAAAGACAGCGAGTTCAGTCCTTCTCTGCCTGATTCTGCTTTGTCAGGGAAGAGGCAGATCTAAAACACTGTGCCTGTTCTTGCCAGGAGAAGTGTACAATACTGAAATCTTTATTTAATAGCTGCGCCTTCTCTCTAGTAGCGGGAATTTTCTTGTTCTGCTGCCAGCACAGCTCTGCGTGTGAAGTTCAGGAGATGACTAATCCCCATTAGTGACATTTTGCAGGGCAGAGCTGTCTGAAGCACTCAAGGCAGACACTGCTAACCCCAAGGGACCCTCCTGAGTACCCCCGATTGCTCCATTTCCACCACTTTCCCCTCAATCGTGTGGATATCCCTGATTTAAAGAGATGATGTAAAAACAAGAGCTCCATAAAAGTTGGGAGCATATACAGGAGGTAACAGAAATACAGAATGAGCATTCCAGATACTGTCATATACTCACAGTTCCTGTTTTCTTTAAATGACTGTCCATGTGTATCACCACACTACAGCTGACTGTGTGCAGTACCCGTGTATTCCATGGATTCCCTAGGACTGTGAGCAGTTCCAGCTTTCCTGCAGCCTGGGCACTTCCATTATTGTCATGCTTAACAAAAGTATGAATGAAAGAGTACTGGCAGCTCTGTGGGTCTCCCAAAGGATCATTTTTCCAAAATGCTACAGCTAGTGTTTGTCCCTAAACCACAAATTTCTCTCTCTGCTCTATTACAACACGCCCCAGTGACCCAGAAAAACACACTCTGAGGAAGAACTGTCAAACCCAGTGTGTTCTCAGTGGGGAAAAAACAAAACAAAAAAAAACTTTAAAGAGGCATGTTTTTAAAAAGCCCAAGTTATATATAAATATGATGATGAAACTCATCAGAAGATAGCTCATGCAATGCTGACTCTGGTAAGGACAAACAGAGAGGGAAAGAAAAATCCTTCACAAAAAGTGCTACTCAAACTACCTGGGTTTCAGGCTTCAGGTGTGTGCAGAGTTCAGCTGGACCCTGAAGGAACAAGGCAGAAGAGGATCAGAACTCAGGTACCTTAATTTCTACAGTCCAGTCTGCTGAGGTTACAGCTGTGAATATTCCCCTCCTGGGGACAGATGAAAGAAAGGATGCCTTGGGGTCCAGTGGTCAGTCTGCTGGCAGTCCTTCTGTCCTGATGTGTTTCCATCAGTGACTTCTGGCACCCAGAACCACGAGATAGCAGGGCTGGATCATCCCTGAGATCACCCACCCAACAGCCCTGCCAGGGCAGGGTCACAAAGGGGAAGAGCTGGTGACACAGGGATGGATCCAGGGGTTTGGAATGTCTCCAGAGAGGGAGACACAACCCTCCCAATGCTCTGCCACCCACAGTGTAATGAATTCTTCCTCAGCTTGCAGTGCAATTTCTTGTGTTTTAGTTTATGACCACAAATTCTAAAGAAGACAAATGCCAAAGGTCACTTATTTACTCCAAGCTTGTTAGTGTTTCATAACTGCAATCCATCTGGATAGTAATTAAGACTTAGTAATCAGCTACATTCATTTAGCACAATTTAGATATTTGTATCAAATACATTTGCTAATGAATAGATTAAAATTTTTAAAAGTTCAGGGCATGGAGACATTTATTTATCAGGTGCTAAATCTCAAAAATACGTGTAGGACTCTTACTGAGTCAATCAGTTGATCAACCAATGCAGAGCAAGAGACAACATCTGGTCTAAAACGCAGCATTTACATCCTCAGGAAGATGAATGGTGCTTATTTTAGTTAGAGCAGCAGAACTTCTTTAGACGTTCTAATTAAATTTCTGAATGAAAGAATCAGCAACAGGAAAACTTCAATCTGTCTGGACAGCACAGAAAACCAACAAGGCTCTCAATTATAAAAAACTAATGCTCCACCAGGGTGAACTTCTCCTTAGTGCACACACAGTCTGAGCTTGGGGATGCAGAGACAAAGCACCCAGAGCAGCACATCTCTCCTAGAGGCAGCTCTTCAGAGTCCCAGCTGCACCTCCTGCAGAGGAGAAGTGGGGTGGAAATGTTTTCACATTCAGTTGGGGCATAAATGGATTAAGGAGGCTCCTCTTCTAATTCTGTGCACTGCTCTTTCATAAGCCATTTATCATGGTGTTATTTCATGTTTAGTCACACCATTTATTTACTTCTAACAAAGGGTGTGTGAAGTGAGTCTTAGAGGTGGCTTAGTTACAGCTCATTCCTCACTGAAGGCTGTAACAGAGTGGTGAACAGGAGAGTGTTTAGTGTGGGAAGTGCAGTGTGCTCAGCCCCCAGCACTGCTCTGGGCACACAGATGACAACATGGC
The DNA here is from genome assembly GCF_965231275.1 of Zosterops lateralis. NCBI lineage: Eukaryota > Metazoa > Chordata > Aves > Passeriformes > Zosteropidae > Zosterops > Zosterops lateralis. The sequence goes on from NC_139765.1 coordinate 775,572, forward strand.
ACAGAAGGTAAAGCACTGCAGGAAAAGCCTCCCCACCAGCAGTGGGAGCAGTGAAGGCTCTTCAGCACAAGACACAGCACAGCAAAACCTAACTAACAGCCACTGAAATTTACTGAGCACTGCTCAGAAACACTGGGAAAGAACGCTTGGACACAAGAGTGAAAGAAAACTGAACTCCTAAAACGGTTGTTAGAGGAACCTGGATGAAGCTAACAGAGCCAATGTTCTTGAGATTAACTTTGAAATCATACAGAGGGGGACTTTCTGGACAGCAACAGGCCTCCTGGAAACTCAGAGCAAACCCTGCCACTTCATGTCACACCCGTGTAAGCTTTCCTATAGTTCAGTAAGAAGAAAGAATGATGCTCTCTGGATTCTGAGACAATCCTGCTATAATCTCAAGTAAACACACTGTGAGATACAGATGTTCTGCCTTTGGACATGTTTCCTGCACTCCAAGTTCCTGGAAAGGAAAGCTGTAGTCAAGACATCTGCATGAAGAGATGAAGGTTCCAAATGCATGAGTGTCTCAGTCATGTCAGTGTAGCTGAAACCACGTCAGGCACACCCTGCATCACCTTGTGCACAACCCTGTGTGCAGAGACACACATCAGCTGGGCTGCACAACACCACAGAAACCCCAGGCAGCCCTGGAAATACACCTGCTGTGGAATAGGAGAATCAGTGTTATTCTCCTGGATTTTAAAGAGGTCGATCTCAGGTACTTCTTGTATGACAAATGGAAAAGGAAATCCCAACAATGAAAACAAACAAAAGGCAAATTAACAGTACCCTGCATCCTGGAGGCCTTAGCATGATACAGCAACTAAAGTGTCTTGTACAGCAAGGATTGCAAGCAGAGTGCTGGCCTCTGGTTCCAATCACAGCTAAGTCAGAACTAGTGACCTCCAGGTGTTATAAGAGGGGAACTTTTAAAGTCTCTATTTACTGAAATGTGCTTTTTCCCATGTTAAGTCATCAGCTGCAATTGATATCTTACAGGAAGAGAAATCCATCTTATGCTTTCTGAACTCCCTGTACCTTGAGAACATTTATGCAGGACAGGCATGTACATCCAGAGCAGACTAAGAGTCTGCAGCATGACCTGAACCCTGACCTTGGGCAGCAGTAAAACGTGGTCTCCTGTGACCAGATGTCCAGTGTGAGTCTGCCTGTCTGCTGCTCCTGCACATTGACACCAGGGCTTCAGTAAAAGGGAGGGACAGAAAGAAGCAGGATGTTACATTAATGACTCTTGGTATCCTGCAGACAGAAATTCAGGATAAAGGCATTTCAGCCAGGAACATGACTAACCCAGAGTGACTGCTGAAGGGGACAGAGACTGAGGCAAAATGACTCATATGCTTCCCAAAGAACACTCCAAACATTCCAGTGAGAGAACACAACTGAGCAAGTGACTGTGTGTAACTGGCAGCCTGCATGTAGAGATCACCTAGAGATGGCATTCAGGTAAACCTTCATGTCTGCCCAGTATTTAAGAAGCTGAAGTATGAGATATGGTGGGCTCCTCTATGCAGTAGGCTCATTAAAACTCTTCATGAGAGCAAGCCTTCAGCTTGGGCTTATTTATGAGGAGCTTTCTGGGCAAGGGAATCATCCAGGAGTGCTTTGAGTAGATTCAGTTGAAAGTAAATATAAACAGGTCTGAAGAGCTTCATATGTTTTATAGTCCTGCACAGAATAATCCTAGAAGAGAGAGTTCCCCATCCGTCCATCCATCCATCCATCCATCCATCCATCCATCCATCCATCCATCCATCCCTCCATCCATCCATCCATCCATCCATCCATCCATCCATCCATCCATCCCAACTCCTTTGATCCATACTGGTCAGACTTGTAAAACCTGGTGAGCTCCCTCTAATCTCAGTACTGCAGCACAGTAATTCAAGGACAGATGTGGGGGAAAAAAAAATAAAAAATTTTGGCTCCATGTCAAGATTTAAACATACTCATCCTACTCAAGGTTGTATGGAAGCAGCAATAGGAAAAAAAAAAAGCCAGCTCCATGCAGCATGATCTGTTAAAGCAGGCAGGTTAGAGAAAAGCTGTGGAGGAGCCAGAGCACAGTGGAGGAGCAGCAGGAAGGTTCTGCACAGGCTCTGATGTCCCTGGAGCCCAGTGACCACCTGTCAGCACAGACCCACCACACAATCTGATCTGGTCTGAGGGTACAGGCAGCTCCCAAGTCTGGGGCAGAGGAAAAATGGTCTCAGTCCTTTGACAAGGTCATCAGCTCAGGTGGGAAAGCTGATGTAGACACAGATTATTGTGCTCTGATGCACCTCTTGGGCTTGCTCATGTACAGGATGGAGCTGAAGACTCAAGATGGAAGGATCCTCCCTTGATGCCCTGAAGCAAGTTTTGGAAACAGGATCATGTGGAGAGACTGCCAAAGGACTACCCTTCATGCTAGACTCTGCTGTGAGCTGGAGGAGGGATCACGAGCTGGGTGTTCACACAGATCTCAAAGATTACTCTGATTCAAGGCCAAGGCTGATGGATGTGTCCAGAAAATAATTAAGTACTCTCCCCTCCCTTACTTGAAAGGCATTGGGCTGGAAGTCTTTGTAAACCAAACATTTCCTCAGGGATCTGGTCCTCCAAGCAAACAGAAGTGTTTGGCACTCCTGCTGGGCAGGGGCATAATGGATGCCATTTAAAACAAGTCAACTTCAGGAAATGAGACAGACACATGAAAGCAAAGAGAAAGAATGACTTAAAACCAGCTAAACAGCATAAAAACAAACTCTGTGCAATGCAAGCTGTTGCTCAGCCCTCTGCCACTGAAGGTACCACACCAGCTGAGTGCTTGAGAGGTACACTACATATTTCTATTACAATTTACAGGTCCATAAAAAAAATTGGTTGGAACCTAGTCCAACCTCTCACTTAAAGCAGGGCTAGTAGCCACACTAGATCAGCTCAGCTCCTCCCAAATATTTATCCTTGTGCCATAAGCCATGGATTAGCAACTTCAGATATATTTCAAGCCTGACATACACCAGCAGAACTTTTCCTTTGAGTTTGTTTAAATAGGAAGTCAGTTGGATTGAGTTTGTGCAGAGACAGTCAGAGATTTCAGTCTCACTCATACACACATGCAGTAATTCAAGCTAGAATCCCAAAGCCTGTGTGTGCTGCATATATGTAATAATATTCATCTCTGTTCAGCTAGAACTGTTCAAGGTAATTGTAATAAATTGAAGTTTTATCCTACAGACCTGTATTACACAGAAAACTGCTTTCATTGTAAAATAACCAAGAATTCTCAGAGATGACAGGGAGTATGAAAGTAGCAAAACCTAAGAATATTGAGTATTCAGTTTTTCACCATTCATCTTGGCCAAAACCAAAGCAGTGCAGGAGGATCAAAGTTCCTACATGTAAAAATGTTCACCAAGTCCTTGCAACAGCAGTTTCCAAGTAAAAAAAAAAAAAACAAAACAACTGGGGGGGAAAAAAAATCAGTTAATAAATATTTATGCTTTCTGGACCACAACAATGGTGCAGTTTTCACCAAAGATCAATAGCACCACATCTTTCAATGCACCATCTCCTGCTCTGCAAAGGCCTCTGCACTCCCTCAGGCAACCCCATTTCCTTTTCTCTTTATCTGTCCTGAGCACAGCCAACTTGTGTGCAATGGGAAACAGAAACCAGCTTAGCGAAAGACAGGTTTAACCAACCTCACAGGCAAGAGGAGCTGAAAGGAAGAAAAAAATCCAAGACAGCTGCTTCCAAAGTTTCACGTTTTTGCAGCACATCTATTAAATTGTTTAATTTTTAATTTAAAAAAAACGACATATTTTGCCAATGTATTTTTACAGTAACTCGTAGTGTAGTTTGATTTAATTTTACTTTAATTTGTAATTCAATTTATTTTAAAGTTATTTCTAGTTTATTTCTGTCTTGGAAAGGAAATGCTTTATTTGTAAGTTTTAGTGTTCACTTTTGTAGCAACGTTCAGAAGAAAATCAGTGGATTGAGTGGATCAATGGAATCATTGGTTCAGCTTTGGATTCATTACTCAGCTATTATCTATTTATGTTACATATTTAAATTGACCTTCTGTTGGTTTTGAAGGGGCCAAGGTTCTTGTGTTACTTTTTTCTAAGTAATGAAGAGAATTTTTCTGTCAAAGGGAATTTTTCTATCAGACTAATTTAACATAATTATGCTTTTTTCCTATTATAATCACTTCTGAAGAATTCTAGATTTTTCATTTAAGACACTGTGTCAGCACATTGTTTATTTTTAGTGACTTACTGCTTGTGCTGTATTCCTTCACTGAAAATGTTTTTGGAGCAGACACACCAATAAAAAAAAAAATGGAGGCTGTTAGAAACTTTTCATTAGGAACCCTAAATGTGGTTGGTTAAAACAAGTGTTTTATCTTTTGAGTGAGGGTCCATAATACAGATTCTGCTGTGAGGAGGGACAGAAATAAGAGAACCCATAAATGTCTTCAGGTTTTTTTTAAGATGTAATTTTTAAAGATTTAATCCCATGCTGTGTTAATTTTAATAGTGTCAGAATGTACTCAGGGCTTCTTTTTGGGTTGAGTAGAGTGGCTTTTGTGTCAGAAAGGCAGGATGTGGAGTACCAGGGTTATTACTCTGGGAATACCCTGGGGAAGCTCAGGGCTGCTCTCCTGGTGGGTACCAGGGTTATCACCTGTCTGGAGGAGCTCAGGGCTGCTCTCCTGGTGGGTACCAGGGTTATCACCTGTCTGGAGGAGCTCAGGGCTGCTCTCCTGGTGGGTACCAGGGTTATCACCCAGCTCAGGGCTGCTCTCCTGGTGGGTACCAGGGTTATCACCTGCCTGGGGGAGCTCAGGGCTGCTCTCCTGGTGGGTACCAGGGTTATCACCTGTCTGGAGGAGCTCAGGGCTGCTCTCCTGGTGGGTACCAGGGTTATCACCTGTCTGGAGGAGCTCAGGGCTGCTCTCCTGGTGGGTACCAGGGTTATCACCTATCTGGAGGAGCTCAGGGCTGCTCTCCTGGTGGGTACCAGGGTTATCACCCAGCTGGGGGAGCTCAGGGCTGCTCTCCTGGTGGGTACCAGGGTTATCACCCAGCTGGGGAAGCTCAGGCTGCTCTCCTGGTGGGTACCAGGGTTATCACCCAGCTCAGGGCTGCTCTCCTGGAGGTCACAGGAGCTGCAGCCCAGGAACTCTTGGCCTGAGCAGGGCTGGGTGAGTCAGTCAGTGGCAGTGCCAGCGGCAGAGGCACAGGAGGGTTATTGTGTGTGCCCCTGCCTGGTGACAGCAGTGACTCACAGCACTGCTGCTGCTGGGAGGGTGCTGCACACAGATTTGGGGGGTTAAACTCATCCTCCAAGAGTAGTCCAGTTTTCCAGTGAGGCTCTCAGCCTGTCCTCTGGGAAGATGAAGGTGTGTTCAGTGCCCAGGCGCCATCGTGTCTGAGTGTTGGTCATTATTACATCACTAATGCACAGATCTGTTTCAAGGAAATTATTTTCTGGAAGACAACTCAGATAGAAACCTCCTATTAGCAACAGGCTTGACCTGTTGTATTTTCTTTAAAGCAGGTACTAGAGGTTGTTACAGTGTTGTACCAGTCCTGTCTGTGCTGCAACAGTGCAGCTTTTTCAGATAAATATCCTGATAATAATTAATAATTATTTATTTCAGATAAATATCCTGATAACAATAATTATCCAGATAATTATCCTTATGGCAATACTCACCCCCTTTTTTGGGGGTAAGAAGCTTCTCCAAGAAGCTGGTGACCACAGCAGAGCTTGTAGAGAAGTAAAACATTAGAAAAAGGACAAAAAGCAGCAATTTTTAAGCTGAGAATAGAATTAGAATTTTTGCTGTGAGCACTATTGCTCAGTTTCAGCAGGAGACAAACCTGGCTGGCAGCTCTGGGTGAGGGGGGATCTTCTGCAGGATGTTCATTCCATGAAGTGGCTCCTGTGAGCCAGAGTTGTCAGTGGGATAATGAGCAGAGCTGTGGGTGTGGAAGGGGAGAAATATAATATACAGTAAATTCACCAGTAGTGAATTCCAAAAATCCTAGACTAGATAAACCAGTATTTTTAAAATCCATAAGCAGTATTAATGCACTGTGTTGGTTATTTGCTGCTTTACAGTCTCAGAGATTTAATACAAAACAGGCAAAGCCTAATGAAGGCCAAGTGTTTTCCTGTTCATCAGCTGGTAGAGTTAGCACCTCTCCATACAAATCCTTTGGACCATGACAGTGGTGGTGCTTTATTCCTTCATTATTTATTGCTCTCAGTCCTTTTCTGCTGGAGCACTTTGATTCACTGCATTGTGGTCGTGTCTCAGGGCTGCTGGTGTGTTATCCTGCTCATCCCAGCACAGACATAGACATGACAGTTGCTGTCCAAAGGATTTGAGGGAAGCAGTGGTTAGAAAGTGATAGGATGGTGATTTTTGACTCAAAGAAGTGCAATTGCATTATTTGCTTGGCTGTCCTCCAGAGCTTTTTAAAAAAATTATTTTAATCTTGACCAAGCAAAGATGCAGTTTTTTAATGTTTTTAGTCCCCGTTATATATTTTCTTCTGACAGTAGCTGAGGTTTGAGTTTATAAATCACTCTTCAGTAGCTCAAGTAGTGATTTACTCTTTAAAAAATGCTCTTTTCCACCCATTCTGTATAAGATCTTAAATAATTTAATAGCTAGCTGTTTTTACTTAAATTAAAACAGTTGAATTGCTGCTGATTCTTTGTTTCTTGAACTGTTTGTGGTAGTTTAATCAAAAGGAGCTGCTCTGTCCTTTTCTGGTGAAAATCACCAAATAATGGGGTTTTATTTTTAGCATAGTATATCATGACACCAAGTGTCCTTTTACATTTATTGAACGTTGCATATTAGATTTTAATGTATATTGTATACATGATATATATAATGTATACGATATACAATATAATGTGTGTACATATATATATATAGAATGTATAATGTAATTTTATGTATATTAGGATTTTAATGAAGTTTTCCTCAGAAAAAATAAAATTTGATAAAAAATCTGACTGTGACTACAAAACCCATTACCCAGCACTGAACCATGTGCCACATCTAAATACCTGCAGGGATGGTGGCCCTGCCACTGGCTCTGGGCATCCCATCCCAATGTGTGACAACCTTTCCAGTGAGGATTGGTAATATCCCCATGGCAATTCCTGCACCTTTGCAGTGTGTGTGTGTGTCCATGGCAATTCCTGCACCTTTGCAGTGTGTGTGTGTCCATGGCAATTCCTGCACCTTTGCAGTGTGTGTGTCCATGGCAATTCCTGCACCTTTGCAGTGTGTGTGTGTCCATGGCAATCCCTGCACCTTTGCAGTGTGTGTGTGTCCATGGCAATCCCTGCACCTTTGCAGTGTGTGTGTCCATGGCAATTCCTGCACCTTTGCAGTGTGTGTGTGTCCATGGCAATTCCTGCACCTTTGCAGTGTGTGTGTCCATGGCAATTCCTGCACCTTTGCAGTGTGTGTGTGTCCATGGCAATCCCTGCACCTTTGCAGTGTGTGTGTGTCCATGGCAATCCCTGCACCTTTGCAGTGTGTGTGTCCATGGCAATTCCTGCACCTTTGCAGTGTGTGTGTGTCCATGGCAATTCCTGCACCTTTGCAGTGTGTGTGTGTCCATGGCAATTCCTGCACCTTTGCAGTGTGTGTGTGTCCATGGCAATCCCTGCACCTTTGCAGTGTGTGTGTGTCCATGGCAATCCCTGCACCTTTGCAGTGTGTGTGTCCATGGCAATTCCTGCACCTTTGCAGTGTGTGTGTGTCCATGGCAATTCCTGCACCTTTGCAGTGTGTGTGTGTCCATGGCAATTCCTGCACCTTTGCAGTGTGTGTGTCCATGGCAATCCCTGCACCTTTGCAGTGTGTGTGTCCATGGCAATCCCTGCACCTTTGCAGTGTGTGTGTGTCCATGGCAATCCCTGCACCTTTGCAGTGTGTGTGTCCATGGCAATTCCTGCACCTTTGCAGTGTGTGTGTGTCCATGGCAATTCCTGCACCTTTGCAGTGTGTGTGTCCATGGCAATTCCTGCACCTTTGCAGTGTGTGTGTCCATGGCAATTCCTGCACCTTTGCAGTGTGTGTGTCCCCATGGCAATTCCTGCACCTTTGCAGTGTGTGTGTGTCCATGGCAATTCCTGCACCTTTGCAGTGTGTGTGTGTCCATGGCAATTCCTGCACCTTTGCAGTGTGTGTGTGTCCATGGCAATCCCTGCACCTTTGCAGTGTGTGTGTGTCCATGGCAATTCCTGCACCTTTGCAGTGTGTGTGTGTCCATGGCAATTCCTGCACCTTTGCAGTGTGTGTGTGTCCATGGCAATTCCTGCACCTTTGCAGTGTGTGTGTGTCCATGGCAATTCCTGCACCTTTGCAGTGTGTGTGTGTCCATGGCAATCCCTGCACCTTTGCAGTGTGTGTCCCCATGGCAATTCCTGCACCTTTGCAGTGTGTGTGTGTCCATGGCAATTCCTGCACCTTTGCAGTGTGTGTGTGTCCATGGCAATCCCTGCACCTTTGCAGTGTGTGTGTGTGTGTCCATGGCAATTCCTGCACCTTTGCAGTGTGTGTGTGTCCATGGCAATTCCTGCACCTTTGCAGTGTGTGTCCATGGCATCCCTGCACTGCTGGCACACAGCTCCTCACCAGGGCTGCCCCAGCTCATCTCCAGTGATCTTCCCTGTTCTCCCTTCCCCCTGCTCTCCCTGCTGGCTCCTGTGCCCAGATCCTGTTTCCCCTTTGAGGCAGGTGTACCCTGGCTGTGGCCAGCAGACCTGCTGTCATGTAAACTGAGCTATAATTAAACCCTGCAGAATCCTGCCAGGGACAGCAGGCTTGCAGCCAGGTATCGATCTGCTGGCTCTTCCTGCTCCTTCCTCCTCATTCCCTGAGACTGAAAGCAGAGAGGAGAACACTTCATATGCTCCCCTTATCTTTCAACCAGTCATGAATCTCTACAGCAAAAGTATCTCCAAAAAGTGTTGCCAAGAGAGTGTTTTAATGATGAGTAAAACGTGCTGATGTTAGGTGAGATCTAAAAGGAGTTCTGAAAGCCAGGGATGGGGAGTGGTTTCTCAGTAATGCATTCAGGGTTTCTGTGGTAATTGGGGGTACAAATCTTCTCTCAAGTAGAGCTAATCTAGGCATCCATTTGAGTGGGAAAAAAAAAAAAAGAGCTAAACTCTGCTTTTAATTAACATCTAGGTTTATTTATCTGGGAAGGCACAGAAATTCTGAAATGTGCCTTAAACTTAGTGTTTAAATAAATACCACCGTTATTCCTTTGGCCTTGCATTGAGATGGATGAAGAAGAGAGAGTCCTTTCCATAATTCTCTCTAGGTCCCAGAACGTGTCCAAGAGATGAGTAGGATTTGGGTCCTCAGAGCTTGTTGTGTTGCCCAGAAATGAAATCTCTAACACTAGATAAATGAGTGTTCCACATTTTCAATGCTACAAGCCCTTTTCAATTATATATATTTTTTTAGTTCTGAATTAACAGAGTCTTATAAAACATGTAGCTCTGAGATGATTATCTGTGTTCAGACAAGTGGAAGCTCTTGCTACAGTTGGTGGATTGATGCCTTGAACTCATAACAGGGAATTCCATTCTCCTTTTTCTTGACAGTTGTTCATTCAGATCTATCAGTAGATTCAGATATTTCTCTGAACAGTGTTTAAATGCAGAGCACTTGGTTACAGCATGGCCTGCATAAAGAACCAAAAAGACTTTATTGCTCAGCATTTCTATCCATTTCACCTCTGTTATTGCAGATCTTGAACATTTCTGTGTTCTTGGCTGGTCCATAGAGAAGCCAGAGTTCAGTCATTGTGAGAAGCCTGACAGCATGAGGCCATGCAGGACTAACTCAGGAGTGAGGAGGTCCTGAAAAGATTTATTAAGAGACAGTATTTGTTCAGAGAGAGATTCACCCTGAATGGTTTTATCAATGCTGTCTATACCACCTGGCCATGGGCAGTGCAATATTCAGTGTTGGATAGTTTGATGTTTATGGCCATGAAGTTGTCACATCTCCTTCATGTTCTTCTCTACTCCCTCAATTCCTAGAGTGATGTGCAAGGTTAGACAGGACAGGACTAAAGCTTCTCACTGACAGAAGTTGTTCTGGCTGTCATTCCTGTTGGAGGCACTCCTTTTAGCTTGTCTGGTTCACATTCTGAGCAGATGGGTTTGTGCTGCCTACTCAGGTTCAGCTCACTGCACCTGATGTCTTCAGTGGTGGGTGACTGAGCCCTGCTGCCAGAGGGAACTGCCTCGTGCTCTCAAATCCTTGGACCTGCCAGGAAGATGTCTGGGGCAAAGAACCAATCTCCTGAATGGAAAAACTTCTCTGTTTGGGTATTTTCCAGCACATTCTGGGATTCAGTAAAGATCTTAACAATGAAAATCCTTGGATTTGTACTTGCAAAGCTGCATCCATCACTGCATCCACCTGTTTTTAACCATCTGTTAAGGTGGGTTGTGCTGGGCCTCCCCATTTCCAGAGCTGTCCAAGTCCTTAATGCTTTTCTGTGCCTTATCTCTTAAAGCTGCTCCTAAAAGTCACACAAAGCTCCTTGAGAGCTCAGTGTAATGTGCTGTGTTCTGCTCTGCTGTCAGAGGTGCTGCTGTCATTTCAACATGAGGCTAAGTGCCTCATTTTGATCAGAGGTTTTTTATATGTTCTTTCACAGGGACAGTGATTGCTGCAGCCATATTCTAAATTTATCCTGAAATTCTGGTAATTCATTTGAACTGCCTGTCTTCCCAGGATGGTACTTGGTGTGAGAGATCTGACATATCCAGAAAAGAAGATATTCAAGTCTGTTCCTTTGTGAGTTTAGCCAATATTTCATGGCAGAGGGCTGCAAACACCACGTATCAGCAGTTATTTTTCCTTTTTAGAGCATGCTGTTGATGTATGCTGATATGTTAGAAAGCACTGAACACAAGATCAAAGGTTGTGTAGAGCACCTTTCATCTTGGACTGATTCCTTGCATCAGCTAATGGAGAGATGGATTGGCTGACCTCCCTAGTTGAGGTGACTAATAACAAGTTTTTGCAGAGAAGCTCCTAATCTATTAACAAATGAGTCATCTTTCATATAGATGCTGTTAATTCGAAAATATTAGACTTTCATTCCATATGTAAATGTTAAAATTCTCTTTCCCATAAGTGCCATAATACTTTATAATTACTCCCATGGGATGTGAGGTTCACAGGAGCTGGATGTGGCACTTCTGCACCCATTTCACAGCTGCAATTTAGGAGGAATCTCTACTGTGGATGAAATTGGGTGTGTTGCATGCACATGCAAAATGGGATAAGATTGAGCTCTACCTGAATATAGATCAGTTTGATGTTTGGCTATTGGCTTTTTATTCCATTATAACAGAAACCTTGTGCACAAGGATCCATTTTATCAACAGTTTGTGACAAAGGAAATTTATGCTGCCAGCCAGGGGAGACAGAATCTGCATTGGAAGAAACTGCAAATGTGCAAGGGCTCTTGTTTCTTTAGCAGCATAAGAACAAAAAAAAAAATCAAAGCTGATATTTGTAAATAAATAAAACATGGTGTTTAAATAGTGTGATGCTAACCCAGTTTGGACAGCCTGGTGGGAAATGGAGGTTAAAGTCAGTATGTAAATTGTGGATTCCCATGAGAAATCCCAAACGTTTCCCCTAATCCCAAAATGCCTGTTCTCAGGAAAGATGAGGGGCACTTAAAAAGAATCCAGTTTCTTAGTTCCAGGATCAGAGCGTGCTGACATTCAAAGGGTGTGAAATGTAGATTCTTGGAAGGTTTGCATGAGAAAAAACTTTTGAAGCACAGTCAGCTAGTGATGTAGAGGTACCTGCCTTTGGAAATGTAAACACAGAGTAGCTGGGACTTACTGATATGACTTCAAAAATAAATTTCCTTTGAGTTCTCTTGCCTACTAGATCATTTCTGGTGTCTGACAGAGAGCTCAAATTCCCTCAGGAAGTCAGAGAACTATCAGAATTATATTCACAGCTAAAAAACTGATAAATGTGTGGGTTTTAGGACTTTAATAGGTCCTAGTCAGAGTTTTATTCTTACCACACATGTATGCACACAAATTTCTTCAGAATATTTAGAATGTGCACAGATTGATTTTTGGAGTAAGTCTTGTTTTTACTGAGATATTCTATAGAAACTGCCCAGATCTTTACTTTGAGCACAGAAACAGTTTCTTTATTCTTGGTAACCTGCTTCATGTTGATCACAGATAAAACCTTTCCTGTGGACATTCAGCACTGGGCTGGTGTCTGCACTGACTCTGTTTTGCCTTGCAGCCTTTTCCTGATGGACCTGGACACTGGGGATGCGTTGGCTGCATTGCAGTTTTGCTTCTTCTCTGGAAAACTTCCCCCAGTTTTGCTGGGCTGTTTCTGACCTGCTTCCTTTAAGACTCTAAATTCCTTCCTGTAGGCTTTTTCGGGGTTTGTTGGGGTTGGTTTTTTTTGTACAAAGAGAGACAAGTGAATTAGGCTGCTGCACACAGCCCCTCGTTTCCCCCTTAAATGAGTCATTTTGTGCCAGTCTAGTTCAGCTGACAGATGTACCACTGACAACTTAAGCTCTTTATCTGTAGCACTTTTTATCATCTTGGCCTTCTGCTGTCTCAGAGATAACACAATGCAGGGTTGTCTTTAAAATACAGGTCTCTTTCTTTGACTCTCACAAACGCAATCCTATTAAAATCATGGCAGTATTTCGTACCTCAGCTTAGCACTATGAAAATCACCCACTCATTTCCATTTAAATCAGGGTTTTGAAGACCCTGATGCATCTTACAGGGGATAGGTGGCATTTCTGGACTCAGCAAGTTGTGTTCCTTCCCCCCAGCCCTGCTGGATACCTGACATTAGCCCTTTTCCAATGTCTTTGCGTGGGCTGCAGCTCATTGTCAGCAGGAGCTCCCTCACCAGCCAGCCTTTGCTTCTGCAGGGCATTCAGCAGGATGCAGTGCCCAGAAATGCTGCCAGAAAATTAACTCTGTGAGCCTGGGACAGTGATTTCACATCCCAAATTCTGCTCTTTGGGGATGGGACAGAGCAATTTCATACACCCCAAATCCTGCTCTTTGGGGGTGGGACAGAGTGATTTCACACAGGACCAAATCCTGCTCTTTGGGGATGGACAGAGTGATTTCACACAGGACCAAATCCTGCTCTTTGGGGATGGGACAGAGTCTCTTCTGAGCTGGGTGTGGTTCATCCTCTTCCAAATGTTTGAATTGCTTTTGTTGTAAAAACCAGGAGAGTTGTTGTCATAATGCAATGGTTTGTGCATGTGGATTTGCTGACAATAAAAGCACCTTTACATTCTCATTTTCTGGTGGTACACATTTGAGGAATAGACGTTACAGAATTGTCCCTCTGAAATAAAATAAAATATAATTATTGTATCTTTCCTTTCTAGAGAAATAGCACTGTAGTCATGGTGAATTATACCCAAAAGTAAGGCAGTGTTTCTAGGTACATTTCAGACCTGCAATGCCTTTTGTAGCTGAAAGCTTGTGTACTTTGTCTTTCTTTGCCAGCTGTGAAAATAATTGGCTGAAGGACAGATTAGCTGTGAACTGGCATCTTCCAAAACTGAGTTTTATTTGATTAACAAATTACATTTGTCTCTTTTTTTAAACTTTTTTTTTTTTTTTTTTTTTTTTGTATTCCTGGGTTGGATCCTTAAAAATAAATACAGGACTGTGTGACATAAAATAAAAAAGGAAATGTGTTGTTGTGGTTTAACCTCAGGCAGTAATTCACTACAGACAGGCACTCACTCTTTCCCTGGTGGGTAACAGTGGGACAGCTTGTGGCTGGAGATAAAGACAGTTTATCTGTGAAGTGAAAGCATGAGGAATTCCATCATCAGGCAGGTGTGCAGCCATTCCAGGAGAGCAGGGCTCCATCCTGAGCTGATGGTGCCTTGGGGTGTCAGATGCCAGAAATCCAGGGTCCACCCTCCTCCTCCTCCTCACCCCAGGCTGTGAGCACACACCATCTGCTCTGGGGTGTCCCAGCTGTGCCATCCCCAGCTCCCTGTGCTGCCCCAGCCCCTCACTGAGAGGCAGGAAAGGCCTTGGCTCTGTGTGAGCCCTGCCCAGCAATAACCAAAATATCCCCGAGTTATCAGTGCTGTTTTCAGCACAAACCCAAAACACGGCCCCAGAGCAGCTACTATGATGAAAATTAACTTGACTCCAGCCAAAAGCAGCACACCTGTCCTGTGTGTGTGTCCAAGCACAAAGTGTTTTCTGTGTGAAGAGCAGCCTGATGGCTGAGCACATTGGCACAAATCTCCCAAATCCGTGTGCATCATCAAATTCATTCACTGCAGGATGTATTGCCTGTGTGAGTTAACAGCAGAAGTGACCAGGATGTTTTCAACATCTTAATATTGTCAGTAATATTTTTGTAAGAAGCTTTTATTAAATCTGCTGATTTCAGCAAAACTCTTGGTAGGATTTTTTTTTTATTCCCGAGGAGTGAAATTTCTGATGAAGAGTTTGGTGAGAGTGAGATGAGGTTACCCCAAGCAGGAAAGAGAGTGTGGGAGTTGCTGAGGGGTCTCTTGGCTAATTTAAACAAAGACCCTGACACTCTTTCCTTTCTGACACTGATCTTTGAGGAATGCAAGCTTGGATTTTGCAGTCAGTCAATATTCAGGTATTTGTGCAAAGCAGAATCTCTCTCAGTCCTTTCTGTAAGAATACCTTGTTAGATCCACCCCAAAACATCTTACTGCTTCCTGCCTGGAGCCTCCTTTGGGCCACAGGAGGATGAGTAAGAGCTTGAACCTCTCTGCCTTTTACACCACTAAATATTCTCTTTTTCTCGCTGTCCTTGCCATTACCGTGCATTCTCCTGCTCAGGATTGAGTCTTCAGTGTCAGAGAATTTTTTTTTTAAGTGGTTGAGTTTTGCAGAATGTAACAATGCTTCCCACCTCATTGTGACACATTTCTGTGACACTGTCATATAATTGCCTGTTCTGTTTTTCCCCTTGTTTCAGGGAAAGAGTACATTCTTCTTCTTTTTGCTGATTTTTTTCAGGCTTCTCTTGAACATACTGTATTTTTTCTTGGTGTTCAAAAATTAAAGGAATTTTCTCTGTTTAACCTACTTAGAGTTTAAATAGATGAGATTAGGAGGAATTTAACTATGGAAGTGTTTGGTGTCTAGGTGCCTGGCTAGCATTGCAGAACCCAGAGGTCTAATTTAGGCATTTAGACTTCTTGAATAAATGATGAGCTAAGTTGTATGTCTGATTACAGTAGTCACACAGCCAGTATCTGCAGTATGAATAATCTAAATCAGGCATCCAAACCCAAATGGACAAATGCATATTGGAATATTAAACACTGTAGCTGGGTAGGTCAAGCTCTGTATTGCACAGATGAGTGTGGAAATCCTTTCTTTAAAAAGCACATCACAATTTAATCCTTTCTTTCCAAATCATGGTAGTAGCAGTGGCTGCCTCCTTTTGATCTGAAATGTAGGGTTAGAATACAGGTCTTGGCTGCAGAATATCAATTAAATTTCTTTTTTCTGACTGAGAAAGTTAAAATGCACATTCCCCCCTTCCTTTGGACTGGTGAGATGATGAGCATTGAGGTTAGTTGGAAGTGTTGCTATTCAGGTCTTCCTGTTCTTATGTGCTCTACCAATTAGAATAAGAAGCTGTGCTCTCTTTAATACTTTCTGTCAGGCCTTCTGAATCTTTAAATATTTTATGCAAAAAGGAAAAGCTTCACCAGAGAGAGATGAAAAGAGGTGCCTGCAGCAAGGTTCCCAAACTCAGCAGCACAGCTGTGGCTGCCTTGGATTGCCCCAAGGCTGCAGGACAGCTTTGGGAACCAGCACCAGGAACTTCCCCATCAGGGGCTGTGCTCACACTGGGAGCTGGAAATCACCAATCTGCCAAGGTGTGGGAAATTCCAATTTCAGTCCTGCTAGGTGGAGGAAGACACTGAGTCGTGTTCTGCTGCTTAAAGATGTAAACTTTGGGCTAAATTTTTGAGTACAAGTCAAACTCTGTAAATTGACCAGTGGAAGTAATCCAGGCAGAGGAACACCTGGTCTAAGAGGTTATATTTGCACCTAAAAGTGTCCTTTTAGGACTTCTCTTTGAGATGAGCCTGAAGGTGCTCAGCTCTGTCAAGAGAAAAGTTTATTAAACATGACCAGTGAGACTGGAGAACTGTGCTCACGCAAATCCCTTTGTGATTTGCAGGTGTTATAATTTGTGCTGAGGCTTAAAGACCAGTTTTCATCACTTGATAAAACAGGGAGGGAATCCTCAAGATTTGAGATAAGAGCCATAAATTTCAAGCAAAGCACAGGTTCATCATAATTACTTTGACTTTAATCGCATTGCCTGCATTAAAAACACAAAAGCACAATTGTTACTTACTCAGTAGAGTGTGACATAATGAAGCTCAGTGGTATAAAAAGTATTTTTACATGTTTATTTCTAGATAAGACTATTTCAACAGTACTTCTCAAGTTTCCTTGAGATCTCTAGTCAGGTCTTAGACACAGCATTAAGTATCAGTGGCTGGTGTTGTATGAACTTGGAAAATATTTTGCCTTTTTGGGATGGTTGTTCTTTAAAAGTGAAGTCTGAAGAATGGATGAGGAGCTAGTAAAGCTTACCTGCTCCTTCAGGAGGAAAATTATGTTTTTTCTTTGAAATTATGTAGAAGACAAGAAATTCTAACTGAAAAAGCAGTTTGGTTATGATACCAGCTAGTAGAGAATATTGTTCTGTTATTCTGAGAACCATAAAAAACTTGGAAAGCAGAGGAAAGAACGCGTTTTGCATACATTTTGCATGTTGGAAAAGAGTGGGTGTCAAAAGCACAGAATCATTTCTGTGGTGTGTTCTCCAGTTACCTTTCACATAATAAAGTTTGTTCTTGACTCAGCAGCAGTTCAGAGCACAGTGGGAGTTATTCATAAGCTCAGCTCTAACTTTTCCTCCAGCCCCACCTCTTCATTTTCCCTGGGAAACTGAATTACAGACAGTTGCTGACCAATTGTCAGGTATTCCCAATTCCCTTGTCTTTATTTTACAGACTGATGGATATCAATAAATCCTGTTTGTCACTGGTATTAATTTTTTTTTTTTTTTTCACATCATGTATTTGAATCATGTAATAGGTTTTGCTTCAGTGACTCAAAAGTTCCACGTTTAGGGGAAATAATTTCTGTGGGTCCAAGGCACAGTTTTTGTCTGTGTAACCTGAAATGCCATTTCACAGCAGATCAGATGGTAAAAATGTAAGAATTTGGTTGTGGTGATTTAGGCCATTGATGTTTATAAATAACCCAAGTTTTGATTCCGAGACAACGTTGAGTAGAGGAAATAATTTCATTTAATGGATGATGTGGTTGTTCAGAAGAAGCTCTTTCCTGGCCTGGGAGAAGGGAAATGCTGAAGCAGCAGTATGTGGAGAGCCAGGTGGAAGCATGTGGGAATTGGTTTGTTAGCTGGAGGAACAACACACAGCTGGGCTGTCAATAACTAGGGCTTCTCAAATACAAATGGAATTAACTCCTGTGGAATTGTGAAGTTACATCTAGCGGGGTTATTGTTTCATTTTAACAAAATTTGAGGACATTGTCTCACTACTGTTGTTGCAGAGGCTAAAATCCTCATGCATTAAATATTATGATGTGACCCTTTTCCCTCTGCAGCATTTATCCAGTTTTCTGTAGCTGTGTTTCTTCATTACATGCTGGAGTTTCTTCTCTGAGTGAAATGGGAAATGTGTGCTGGGTGTAGAGTTAGAGCTGAAAACCTTGGGAGCATTCACAGCTGATGATATTTCATGGGTGATATGTAAATTCTGCCAGCACTGTGCCCTCTGCTTTGCCAAAATGGTGATTTTACAATAATTCTGAGCCCTCCTCTGCAGAATTGTTCTTCAGGGCGGGTGAGCATTTGGGAAGGTACTGACACAAGTTGCTGGGAGCTGCTGACATTTTCCTCTTTGAAACAGTCACTCTCTCAAGTTGATGCAAGTTGAAGAGTCACTCAAGCAAGAGTCTTCAAAGTGTTAAGAAACCTTTACCAGGAATAGAAGGAGGAACTTGAATTTTCTGTAGTATAACCCAGTTCCTGTTTTTAAAAAACCCCAGTGTTGGTCTGTTGGCATTGTGGTTTCCTCTTGGTTGGTGGTTCAGTGTTGGAATCCTAGAAACTTAGAATTTGGGGTTTTGGTGTATAGTAATACATGTGAGTTGAGATAGAAGATTTTGAGTATTGTCTTTGTCCACCTTCTTCTTCCTGGGTTTGGGTGGTTTTCTGTAACTGGGTGAAGAGGTCTGCATTGCAGGCCTTAGGTGGTCATTGCTGGGTCAAAAACATAAATAATACAGGTGTCACCTTGGTATTGGGTAATCATTGCTTAAATAACCTTAGAAAGAGATAGAAGCTCTCCATTGTATCTCATTTCTCCGGCTTGCCAGTTGGAGCTCACAGCTCGTGAGCCTGTAAATACTGGATAAGATACTGTAGGAGCATCTGTGGACGGCAGGGAGAGGGAACTCTGCAGACCTGAGATATTCCAGAATACGTGGGTTTATTGCAAGGGTTGTGGGTAAAAAGGGCTTTGTCTTCAGCCACCAGCCTGGGCTGGAGGGAACCCCAAAGAGAGAGGGAGAGAGAACAAGAGGGTAAGAGGTAAGAGAGAAGGGAGAGACAGAGCAAGGGGGCAGGGGTCAGAGAGCAGGGGTGAGAGAGCAGGGGAAGAGCTAAGAGAGAGAGTGAGGTCTTTGTAACAATCCATTATATCTCCTTTTGTGTTGAATATTCTAATTTACAATGACCAACCAACACAAGACACAAAATCCTATAGAATCTCCACACAGCCTATAAGAACTACTACATTACCGTGTGTTATATTTTAAACTCTTAAAAACTACTCTTTAGACTTTTCTGTTTTGCTGCATTGACCTTTGGATCCCTCAGGCAGCAGAAGGGGATTGTTCAATCCAAAGGGATTCTCCTTCAGCTGCCCAGGCTGTTGTCTTCAGGTTATAGAGTAACTAAGGCTCAGTATCCTACAACTCAAAGCAAGCTTTCATTTCTATTTCAATTATAAGTTTGATATTTTCAGAATCTTTTGCTAAGCAATCATATTTATAAGGTTTCCCTGATTGATCTTCCCCAACAAGACACAATAAACATTCCAAGTCTGAGCTCACCATCTTCATTCCCTGTGTCATTCATCCTGACCCTGGCAGCAAAGAAGCCAGAACTGTCACAGTTCAGGAGGTGTGATGTTGCTCATGGTGTTCTCTCTGTGTCTCCAGTGGAGGTGGTGTGGCTCACGGTGTTCTCTCTCTGTCTCCAGTGGAGGGAATCCTCTGACTCTCTTTCTCTGTCCTTGCAGCACATGCAGATGACGATCCAGGCGCTGCAGGACGAGCTGCGCATCCAGCGGGACCTGAACCAGCTGTTCCAGCAGGACAGCAGCAGCAGGAGCAGCGAGCCCGCCCTGGCCGAGCTCACCGAGGAGAACTTCCAGCGCCTGCACGCCGAGCACGAGCGCCAGGCCAAGGAGCTCTTCCTGCTGAGGAAGACCCTGGAGGAGATGGAGCTGCGCATCGAGACGCAGAAGCAGACGCTGAACGCGCGCGACGAGTCCATCAAGAAGCTGCTGGAGATGCTGCAGAGCAAAGGGCTCTCGGCCAAGGCCACCGAGGAGGACCACGAGCGCACCCGGCGCCTGGCCGAGGCAGAGATGCACGTGCACCACCTGGAAAGCCTCCTGGAGCAGAAGGAGAAGGAGAACAACATGCTGAGAGAGGTGAGTGACCAAACTCAGTGTCCATCTCCAGCCTTACACTCCTCTCTGTCTCCCATCCATTTCACAGATATAAGGAAAGAATCTTCCCTCTTTACATTAGAATTTGTGCCTATTTTAAAACTTCTTTGTGGCTTCCTTGCTGCCTTCATGTACCTTTTGGGGTTTTGTGCTGGTTTTTTGCCCCACTCTCCCCCCACTTCCACCTGGAGGTGAATTGTCCCAAAGCCTGTAAAATGAATTTCTCTGTTCTGTTGTAGTTAGAGAGAAAGCAGCTACCTGTATTTAGGTGAGAGCAGAGAGAGAAAGCTTTGCAAGAGTAATGGATGATTGCTCCACAGTTTCCATGGAAACAGTCGTCTTGCTGTGAAGGGTATTTGATAAAACTATTAGCTGCCCTGGATGCACAGCCAAAAAAAAGATTTCTTAAAGGGACACTGCTGCACACATAGTAACCCCTTCTCACCCTCCACCTGCAAACAGAAATACTATTGTTATGTCTGTATTATACCTTAAAAGAGTACAATGGCAGGCATTCTTCACTATTAATCACTTTAAAGTAATTATAACAAAATATAGTCTATATAGAATACAAATATTTTAGTAAAAGGAAGGAAAATAAATGAAAGAAAATGAGTTATTGTGTAGCCAGTGTTGTTACAATTTTTGATATTACTAAATGCATTTCCCTCTTGTCAACCAGCCTCCTAAAGAAATCCAATATTAACTTCTAAAGAGCTGGTAATTCAGCATGGATTGTGTGGATGCACAGATAAATATGTGTACACATGGATTCACCAGTGCTAAGATTCTGCATACAGATTATTTTACATCTGTCAACTGAAGGCATGAATTGATAACTCCCCATGTATGTGCACCCTGTGTATCAATCTACTCACCTGTTCTGCCCAGTGGTGTCTGTCTCATGGTTCAGCAGTTTTTGGAAAGCTCTGTGTGTACACAACATTTAAGGCCCCTCTCTAAGAAGTCAGGAAGGCAAGGCCTTGAAGAGTTTTTGGAGATGAGTGTATGCAGCACATAAATACTTCTTAATACCTCTTATTCATATGTTTTCAGGGCCTGACCCATAGTGCTTGTGCTCTTTCAAGCATTTATATAAAGAAGCTGGAGCCCATTGCATTTCTGAGCCAGATTTAGGCCAGATTTATTTTTTTAGAGCAGTAATCTCTTGAGTGTCTGGAGTGAACATAATATGATTCCAGAGTTTCTGCACTACAGTTTTTCCTTAATTTAGCAACCAATGATAATTCTGTTCCAATTCTTGTAACTATTTCAGGAAGGGCCTCAAATGGCTTCCATTTGTTTCTGCTCTAAGTCCAGCAACAGAAATGCAAAGCTGGCAGGAGCTGTGCAATTTTTGAGAAATGGGGTTGTGTTTGTTCCTGCTTCTGATGAGTGGATGATGTGAGATAAGAATTTGTGTTTCATTCACGCACATTTGGAAATCATTGGTCATTTAAATCCTGTCTTGGTGGTAAAAGGCTTCCCAGAGGAGGTAGAGGTGACCTACTGACTAGAAAGTGGAATTGCCATGTATCAAATGTTTTAAAAGCAATTAATTACTCCTTGCTGCTTCCCCAGCCTGATTCATTGAGAAGTGTGAGCTGGGTGTAACATCATTTGCAGGAAGGAAGGATTAGTGTCTCTAAGGGACTCACAAGAGTTTGGGAGGTCAGGTCATATTTCATGTCCTAACACATTAGAAAATGTTAATAGCAGTCTTGACCATCTCAGCAAAGAAGTTCTGAGATGTCAGAATCCACTAGTACTGTTTGTGACTCTGCAAGGTGTTGGATTTCTGATAGAATATTTGCTGGAAATAATAGTAAAGATCTACATCTTGAAGCAAAAAGGTGTCCCTCAGATTTCAGGCTTTGAAACCTCCATGTGATTTGAAGTGTCAAGTTGAGACTCAAGTTCATCAGAGAGTTTTTCAGGCAGACAGTGCAGTTACAGTGGTCAGCAGTATGACCTTGAGAATTAAATGTGAACTAATGGATTTCCTCAGCTTTTGCTATTGCTGTTATTGTACTAAAGACTGCATGAATTTCCTAAGGAAAACAAGTTCTAAGAGAGGTCAGAGTTGTGGTTCTGGTAAGATTATGACTGTGTGCCACTCACAGTTTTAGGTTGTTACATCCATTCCAAGATCTCCTTTTTTTCTAGGCTGAAAAATCCAGTGCTGCTTAATTGTTCCTCCTATAAAAGACATTACATATTTTTATCATATCCCAGGGCACTGTCTCCCAAATCCAGATTATGAAGTGGATTCTCCTGCAGCTGCTGAGAGGTATCTCCATGAGCAATTTGACTCTCTTGGGCTTTTTCCAATTGCCCTGACTTCTGAGGATCTCAAGAAATTATTAATATAAATCCATGAGAAAGTTGCTATATCCAGCACAGGATGTATTCAGCAACTGGTGCAGGGGACATTCTCTCATTAACACAAATAACTAAAACTTTAATGTCTCCCTGAACATCAGAATGCCCTGACTTCAGCAGATAACAGTGTGGCTGCATCACATTCCTCTGCCTTGGAAAACAAGCTTAAGCTTCAGAGCTTATCAAGAGATGGCTGCTATTTTGAATACCCCTTCTTCAGTCTTAGGGACAATTATTGGTGTTGGTATTCTAACCTTAACTCTCAAAAACAAAATTATTTTCATACCAGGAAGAAATACTTGATGAAATGCAGCAGCTGGACTGCAGCTTCCAGAATAGCTCCCAAGTTGCATTGAGTGCTGCCTCTTTGTTCCAGACTTGCCTGTTGCAGAGTTATCAGTGGTGGTGCAGAGCTCCAGAGATAACTGAGCTGGCTGTGCTCTTGCTGACATCCCCAAAGGCTGGATGCACTGGCTGGAAATGGACTTTTCTCAGATTAACAGCCCAAATATCAGTGCAGTTAATGCAGAATATGGTGTGGCTGTATCCAGAGCTGGTGTTCAAACACCTGGAGCACTCTGGGCAGGCTGGGGTTTGTAAGGACAGTCCAACAGGGACTCTGAGTGTAGGTGGCTGAGCACAACCATTTCTCTGGGAACAGAAAGGAGGCTGTTTATCCTGAAGGCTTTTTTCTTCAGGAGGCAGTTCTAGAGTCAAGGCTTGCACGTTACAGTAGTGTGGAATCAGGGAGGAGCTGACAGGAGCTTTAGACTTTGTGTCCAGAAACTGTTTGGCAGTAAATTACAGTTTTGACTTTAATTTTTAAATTTTTTTTTAATAATTGGCCCCATTTAAACAAGATGGATTTTTATTCCAGCTGAGTACAAAACTGAATGAAGGAGTTAGAGATGGAGTGCTCGACAAATAAAGGGAGGTTCTGTTTGTAAGACAGACACTGAAATGGGTGGTTCACGAGGGCACTCATTCACAGTGAGCTTGAGGAAAGAGGCTGTGGCAGAAAAAGCTATTATTCCTTTCCTTTCTGTCAAAATGGCAACTCCACAGAGTGCTGTTTGTGAGCTGCATCACAGTTCTCTGGGATGGCCTTAGTGCAGGAATCCTCTGAGGCTGTTTGGATAGAACACATTCCTCCAGGAATGAGCCCTGGATGTCTGTGAGCATCCCTGCTCTGTGTCCCTGGCAGGGCAGCACAGCAGAGATCTCACAGGTGGATTTAACCTGAGTTCAGCCAAATTTCACCCTGTGATGCCCAAAGAACCATCTTTGTGCTGTTTGAATGGAGCAGTGCCCATGGTACCCTAGGAATGAGCAGTGGATGCTCTGTGTCCCTGGCAGGGCAGCACAGCAGGGATCTCACAGGTGTTTTTAACTTGAGACCAGCCAAACCTCCCCCTGTGGTGGCCCAGGAGCACATCAAGGGGCTCAGGGAGAGCAGGGAGCAGGGAGCAGAGAGCAGACCTGCTGAGCTGTGCTGAGGTTGCTCCCCTCGTCTGGCCGCCTTTTAATGAGCTCTGACAAGTTTTGCAAACAAATTATTTCTCCGTGGGTGTGTTAAAATTCTTCTCCTTTTCTGCTGCAGGCTCAGAGGAGGAGTTAGAAATTTTAATTGGAGCAATTAGAGTTAACTCAAGGAACACTTTTGTCCTGTGCCAGGATTTTGCAACATAAATAAGACGCTTCAAGAGAGGAGTTTTGTTTGCAGGAGTAGGTAGATTCAGTCACTGGAATTCTTTACTGCATCATACCAGGGGATACCTTTCTGATGAGGTAAAAAATAAAGTTTTTGCTTTTTTTATTGCTGCTTCACGCTTTTGACCTTTTAGAAGCAAATGGCAAAGGGAGAAGTGATTTAAATCAAGATAATTTAAATAATTACATCTTTATTAGCATTGCTTCTTTGGTCTGCAGGTAGTTTTAAAACATACAGAGGTTTTGTAGGTCAAAAATTGAGAAAACTGTTCAAGGGCTATTGCAAATTGAAAGCATGCATGATGTAGTTTTGATGCATTTAAATATTTTTAAATACCATTTTTGTTTGGAATATTCTCTATGTCACCTTAGGTAAGAATGACAATATTCAAACATATGAGAAATTATTTCCATCTTTCCTCAGTGCAGACGTTTATAATTCTTCAAAAGCTGAAAAATCAGGCTGGAAAATAATATATTTGTTTTTTGTTTCTAAACCACCTTATTCCAGCATGGCAAATTCCTGATTTTTATGCAGTAGTTAAATAATGTGTGAATATTAAGTAAATAGAAGAAAGCAGAACTCCATTCATCTGTCAGGATGGTTATTCTGTATTATAATTATGGTCTCATCAAAGTGAAATAATTAATAAAATTTCAGGAGGTTTCTTCATATACTTTTTCTAGCATGGAGGGGGTAAGTTATTTAATTCTTGCTCTTATTTCAAAACAATTTTTTTTCTGTATGATTGGGCTAATCCTCATCATACAGGAGAATTTCTTCCTATTTCATTTCAGCACTTCCATCCCCTTCAGATAGGATTTGAGAAACTCTGTGAAACAATGCATAAATGTGTCTGGGGATTAGAGGTTTCCAATGCCTTTTGATGTTTTGTTATTTTAGAAGATTTCCTTTGTCAGTACATGTTAGATGATGGGCTTTGTTTACAAATGGCATCTTAGCTTTGCTTTCCTTGGAGATGCTCACATCATCCTGCACCTTCCTGCAGTAGAAATGAGATTTGTGGAAGTTTCTTTTCACGAATGTCAAACTTTGTACTGGAAGGAAAAACCCCTAAAAATACCCTGAGCAACTTGGAAGTTAATTGGAGTACAAAGTGAGTGCTTTAGCACCTTAAATAAGAGGAAAGAGAAAAAAATTAATAACAGCACATATGTAAATGAAGTTCTACAAGATTAAGATTTTAATTTTTAATTGACTTTTCCTCAGGTTTTTTATTCACACTTCAGTAGTCAGATTTCAGCACAATGACTTGGTGCCTACAACTAATTGGATGGTTTGAATTAGTTCTCTCCTTACCTTGCTTTTACTCTAATGCCAAAGTTTGGAGGGATTTTGCTTTTGTTTCCTGCTGATTGAAATACTGAGATGAGCAGGAGGCTGAGCCTTAATTTTCACTTTAGGTGATGCCTTTGTTAACAAACTTAAGTGTCCTGATATCTGAGGTTTTAATTGGATTTAGAAATAATCGTCTCATTGGATTAATACAATTGTGAAACAGAGATGAGTTACTTTAGCCAGGGGTAACTGAGCTTCAAAGCCACTGGCACCTGCATTATCAATGTGTGTGTGCAATTGGCAGCACATCTCCCCAAGTTATGCTCTTTGTCAATGCAGTCATTGGGGTTTTTTTGCAGGGAATTATGTTGATTGGGTTTGCAAATGCAGGAAATGACAAGTGGAAAATGCAGAAATCATTTCCGAAGGAACTGCCATGATTGCTCCTTGCAGACTTGTGTAACTACATCGTTTTAGTAGCAAAAAACTCCAATAGCAATGAAATAAATTCTACAGGACTCTTATATGTCCTTTTTTCAGTTCATTTTTGACGTCTTGCTGAAATAGAAGTTAAAATTACTGGTATGGAGCACTTTTTGGAAAAAAATGCATTAAAAAAATCCTGAAACTAAACAATTGTGATACTACCCAGTCACCCTCTGGCAGCAGGTAGTAAAGATATTTATATAAATGAGTCATGCAGATTAAAGGGCTCTCCCACAGGTTATTCCATGCAACCTTCTGCTCAAAGCAGCAATTTGGAGCAGTGGGGATTCCACAGCCTCTCTGGGCACCTGCTCCAGCATTTGGTTGTTCTGCTGGTAAAACCTTTCTCATATTAGCTGGTCTAGATTTTTAGTGCTGCAAATTCTGCCTGTTGCCTGTCATCCTTCCACTTCTGACAAGACTTTTGTTTGCATCATCCCTGGAGCTCCAGTTAGCTCTAGAAGGCATCAGGTTTATCTCCAAGTCTTTTCAGCTGAACAAACACTTTTCTCTCCCTCCTGCTTCCCACCTCCTGCTCTCCTGTTCCTGCAGCCCAGGCTGCTCTGGGGGCGTCTGGGTTTGGAAAGACTGGTGTCTGCCAGGGAGAGCTGGAGCTTCCCTTGGAATGGACAATGTCAGCCTCCTCTCTCTAAATTGTTATAATTTTGCAATTAAGGAGGCTTTTAGGTAAAGAGATGGGAATCGGAATAACAGTTCTTCACTAAAAAATACAAATGTAGCAGTACAAAAAACCAAGCCAATACAAAAAATCCTAGAAACGCTGACAGAGTCAGAATATGAACTGACACCTTGTTGGCCGGGATGTTGGGACTTTTGGTTATTTATTACAAACCAGGACAGGTTTTTTTTCCACATCAAGGGCACATGGCTTGATCCAATTCATGTCTTCCCCAAATTCCTGTGTCTGTGAGCTGCTGGCAGTGCTGCCTGTCCCGTGGCTCAGGTCATTAACCAAGGCACTAATGAGGGCTGGACCTCCCAGTGCTGCTCAGGCTTTGAGCCTCACAGCCCAGCTCCTTTTCCTCTTGCCCAGCCTGTGCCTCACAGATTTGCCTCCAGGGATGTTTGGAGCCCTCGGGACAGGGGACACCCATTGTTCTGCTCAGTACTGGGGGCTCCTTCAATTCCAATATATATTCTCTAATCTGGAATTATTTTCAAAAAAAACCCCATGGACGTTGTAATTATTTATGGTGTGTTCAAATCACTTTTATCACAACTATTCTTTACATTCAGTGTTCTCAGTGTGTTTGATCAGCTGTTCCATGTGATGATGCTGATCAGAAAATGAAGAATATTGTTCCTCACTGGAGCACTGTGCTGCCTTTACAGTACTATCATTATTACCTGGCACAGGTAATAATGACACCTTTAATTTATACCTTTTCTGTGGTAGATTTCCTTGAGAAGGAAGATAGATATTCTTAATTAAAAATTAAGACTTAATAATAAAATATAACCCCCCCAACTCTGGAGAAGGTGCCCACCTTGTTTAGAACTTCTGACTATTTCTAGCCTTCAGTTTCTAGTTATTGAATCTTAGAGATTTTTTTGGACAGAACAACCCATTTTGGATTTTTGTTGCCTGTGAATGTACTTTAGAGTTGGAATAAATTTGCACCATAATTTTGTTTTTCCTTTTTGCTGTCACTTTTAAATGCAGGAGTCATTGAACATATGAAAACAATAAAAATTTAAAAGATATTTATATGAGCCACCCCTTGTTATAATAATTTAATTTGCACTCAAAGGTGCAAAGATGTTGAATTTTACCAACTTGTGAGGAAACTATAGCAGGTACATAAGAAAGTTCTTACTGTGTGAAAGAAAAGGAAAAGTCTTGTACAACTTTATCAGAATGGATAACCAAGGAATGAAGGACTGAGTTTCTGTTTTTCTGGTCCTGATGTTTGTGTGTGGCCCTGTGTTCTTGACTATGACACAAAATCCTGTTTTACAGGTTCACACCTTCATTTTCCTCCCTCTGTGGGGTGTGTGTGTCCCCAGGAGAATCTGCACACACCAGGGACAGGATCCATTAGTCCATTAGTACAGCCTGAATTTCACATTGAGGAGGGACCTGTGCTCCAGAGAGGCTGGGGCTGCCTGCAGCTTTTTTCTCAGGCTGCTCAGGCTCCCAGGCGTGGGGCCAAAGCGAAGCCCTGCCTGTGCTGTCAGGGACTGAGAGGTGTTGTTTTCCAGCAGGTTGTGTCATCCCAATCACAGTGGAATTCCTGAGGGGGATGGAAGTAGGACATTTCCTGTGTGAGGTGCACAGCATCACTTCAGGCATTGCAGGCACTGCTCAGGAAGGAGCTGGGAGGAATTTTCTCTTTGGGAAAAGCCTGAGCAGACACTGGTGTGTGTCAGCATCCCTTTACAGACCTATATCCCACCTATCCCAATTCCACAGCTGATTTTATATTCTCAGTGTCTCTGCGCCAGTGGAAATTACTAACAGCTAAAATAAAAATAATCAGTGTCCAAACCAGATTTCTGGCATGTTAATTTTTGACCTTCTTATCCTTTGTTTTCTCAGTTGCTAAAAGGTCACAAGAGTTTGTTTTAATTTCTTTGGGTAAATCCATTTTGGGAATGTAGGTACAGGTAAGTAGAATAATAATGGTGTTGCTCCACTCTTTTCTGTGTGGTGCCAGGCTCTCTCAAGCTTTCTCTTGACTGTAGGAGAGACAAATATATTTGGAGGGGTTTTCAGGTTTATTTTTTCAGGAGGATTTTTTTTTATTTCAGAGACTTCCACTGTACACTGCAAACACACTTGTAAAAACAGCTCCTCAGAAAATGCACAAATAGAATATTTTAAAACCAGAGACACCTTCTATTGGATTTTCTTTTTATTACCATTCACAGGCATCAACTTATGCAAATGGTCTGATGCAAGATTCTTGTGGCCCTTGTCATGTCTCAGCACATTTCAGTTTTGCTCACTCAGAGCTGTGGAAGAGCTTCACAATCTCACAGTAGTGTTTTCAGGAGTTTTGCGAAACACTGTGCAAATTCTACCTTTTTCATTGAATTAATTAATTGTGTGGAGCTAATTGCATGAATGATTCCCATACAGAATTTTAACCCTTCATCATGTCTATTGAAAATACAAATTTGTTGGTGGCTCCTGGGATTTGTCTTTCAGGTACTTGAGGGGATGGATGGATGGATGGATGGATGGATGGATGGATGGATGGATGGATGGATGGATAAACTGTGTGTGGGCACATAACACAACCCATTGTTAGGGTAACTGGCATCACAGTTTGTGCTTTATGGGCACCAAAGTGTTTTTCTGGCATATAAGATTAACATTTTAACAGGATTCACCTTCCTGCAGTTAACATTTGAGTGTGCTGTAGGGACAATTCTGTTTGAAGACAAAGAGTGAAAAGAGTGTTAATAGTTTCTATATTATTTCTATATTGATTCCCCTTTTTTTACACCTGTTACAGCTTTATGTGATAGAACAGGTTGTTTCAGCTTTCTGTAGCAGTTTGAAGGATGATATTTCTGAATTGACATGAACAGAAATATCCCCTGGATTTGTATCCTCCTGCCTGCACCCCCTGAACCCCTGGAGCAGTGTGTAACTATACTTCTGTATAGTTGAATGTTTCCACTCTGGGGTAAAAAATGCTGAAAAAAGAGAGTGGACAACAGCTGAACCTTAAAACGATTGAAACAGAAACCAGTGTTGGTGTTTTCAGCAAGCCTCTAGTGCAGTGCATTATGTGTCTCTTCCATGAGACACTCCCAGGAGCCCAGGTTAGTTCAGCAGGCAGGTGATAGAGCTTTGCAGCAAACTCAGCTGTCATTTCAAGTGTATTTTCAGGGAGAGGATAGTCCAAGGTGCAGTTTGTGCTGTGCCTTTTTAACCGAGGCTGGGATTCTGTTGAATGAGCTCTTGGCAATCCTTCCTGCGATACCAGAAGTGATAAAATGTGTGAGCTGGCAGCATCAGAGAGCAGCACTGAGTGATGCTGTGTATTAGAAAGAGAAGCTTTGGTGATGGTGTCTGTGCTGGGGCCCTGCCATTGGTGTAACTCCTGTTCTCATTCCTGCTCTCCAGGAAATCCACCGGCGCTTCGACAGCGCTCCTGACACGGCCAAGACAAAGGCTCTGCAGACTGTCATCGAGATGAAGGTGAGGCTTGGGCATGGCCAGCACTGCAGTTTGTCCTCTGAAAATGGGTGTTCATGTGAGAGGTGACTCCCCTTTGCTTCTGTCAGTCTTGGAATTAAAAATAAGTATATTTTTCTACTGTTTTATTATCGATCACTGAAGAGACACAGTAGAGACTTGTCTTCTGTCTGCCTGCAGCAGCAGATCCAGATTTCTTACAGTGAACCAAAAGTTCATTATATTACAAGAATGGGAATGATAGATTAATGTGAAAGATCTGTGAGATTTTATGATGTGGGTTCTTCTCTTTTGATGTTATCAATGTTTGAAATACTGCTTTACATTCTGTGTATCAATAAAGCAGCAAACTCGACACCCACTTAAAGAATGGGTCATATATAGAAATATGTCTGTGTGCCATCATAAAGCAGCTTTTCCAGATGAATTTGTGATTGAATTCTTAAGCCATTAGCTTAAGTGTTTAATGGACTGATGGCAATTGGCCAAGAGCTCAGGAGCCACAATCAAGTGTGTGGTTTACACAGCTTTATGCCATCATATTTCATCTTGTATTGCTCATAAAGTACATCACACAGGGTTTGGACAAATAGAGTTGAAAAATTAGAAACTGTCTTTGCAAGCTGTTCTTCTCCATTTGGTATCCCTCCTTTTTATTTTATTTTATTTTCCTTTTTTTCTCCTGCACCTTTTTCCATTCTGTATCAGTGTTTTCCTTGTTTACATCCCATCTTCCTACTCTGAAGCCTTTCATTTGCTGTCACTCTTTTATTAGTCATCTTTGTGGTCCACAGTAATGAAAACTAATTGACCATCTGGTAACATTAAGTGTCTTTTCTATGAAAAGAGAAACACAGGGGCATTTCTGGGAAATGATGTGAGCACTGAAACGGAATACTATTTTTAATTTCAACATATCACTTCACCTTACTACCTCTCTATTTTTGTTGCAAAAATCTACTTTATCAGTTTTTAATTCAAGTATCAAACATTAAGCAGGAGATCCAATTAGATGTTTATAATGATGCTTTTAAAAAATCTGATCTCATGAATGAAAACCTCTCTATGTAAAAATGAGATTTTTGTTCAGCTGTGCTTTGCTTCTCAGACAAAGAAAAAGTTAGAAAGGTTGTGTGTATGAAAGTCTGTAGTTTAGTTTTAGATCAGATCTGTCTTTCAGGAAAGAGTAAATATTTTGGGGAAATGAACTAAAAAAAAAAATTCTGCTTTAAGGGATTATAGTTCCTAAATACATACCCTTGATGATGAGTGTGCCTGAAGCTCTGTGTGCTCTGTGAGTCTGTTTTGCTGCTCCCAACACAAAGACTTCTAAAGGAGCAGCAAACCAGGTCCACTGAATGAACACCTCTGATCACCCTGTAAAAGCAGGAGGATGATGATAGATTGACTTTGTTTTCCCAGGTGGTTATTTTTAACCCACTGAAATGTTTGATACGTTGTACATACGAGCCAGGATCCTTTCCTGCTTTATCCAATCAAAAATAGATTGTTGCACATTTCCCTTCCTTCTGCTGCTTTGCTGTTCCCCATTTGTGACCCCACTTAAATTAACTAGTGGCACAAACCCATTTTTTTTCTATTTTTGCAGTCACATCTTGCTGTCCATTCAGTTAGAATTAAATGTCCCTGGTTTATGCTGGCTTTGAAAAGGCAACTTTTCTTCCTGTTCCTTTATCCATTCATCCTACACAGTGTTCCTGCCCTGAGCCATGTCTTCTTTCAGTGCTGAACTCTTGCTTTTCTTGAAAGGTAAAAAAACAGATGGAAAAATGAGTATCTGAGCACTCAAATGTAAAGAGTCAATCACTGATTCCTCTAAGAACTTCCCAAATAAATTTCAAAGGCAGGTAATTTCTTGGACATATTTTGTTTTGCTACAGCAATGCATTGACAAATCACCTGTGTGTGTGTCTTCCTGTCATCCTCCAGGACTCCAAGATCTCCTCCATGGAGCGTGGCCTGCGGGATCTGGAGGAGGAGATCCAGATGCTGAAGTCCAATGGAGCCCTGAGCACGGAGGAGCGTGAGGAGGAGATGAAGCAGATGGAGGTGTACCGCAGCCATTCCAAATTCATGAAAAACAAGGTACTGAGAGGGCAAATGGCAGCTCTGTGTTCACCTGAGCTCAGTCAGCAGAGGGGGGAAATGTTCCTGCCTTAGTTGGGAGGGGTGGTCTGGGTCCCCAGGCAAAAGCTGGGAAACAGAATTGATTGAATACCTGCTGTGAAGCCACTAAAATAACTTAAAAATATTTAAGAACATTTGAAATTCCAATTTGAAAATATTGTAATGGTGTTTCAGTAAGATCAGTAGCCCAAGTACTCCTTTTATTGTCACACCTGATTTTCTTTTCTTTCTTTTCTTTTCTTCTGTGTTTATTTTTAGACCATTGCTAATCCATTATTGGTTTTATTTGGTCTAAGGTCTTTCCAAAGGTAGTTTGTTGAAGAAAGGATAATTCTTTTTTCAGCTGTTGCTGTGTAACTGTTTAGCCTTTTCATT
This sequence comes from Zosterops lateralis, assembly GCF_965231275.1. Classification (NCBI taxonomy): domain Eukaryota; kingdom Metazoa; phylum Chordata; class Aves; order Passeriformes; family Zosteropidae; genus Zosterops; species Zosterops lateralis. The sequence goes on from NC_139765.1 coordinate 808,051, forward strand.
ATATAAGAGCTGAGGAGAGTGTGAGCTGTCACAATGATGGCTTTCCATTCCACTCTCCTTCCAGTAGTGGGGTCAGCATGAGAGTGGAGTTTCCAACACCACTGACATGAATTATTTCTGTTGTTTGGAACACAGGACAAATACAGCACTGGGAGATGTTGGTCCTCAGGTGTAAATTGAACTGGCTGTTGAATTGTCTGTGTGCAAAAATCAATCTATTCTTTTTTTCTCAGTCCTTTAGTGGCTCCCAACGTTCTTTAGTGGAAGTTCAGGCCCTCTTGTCCAGTAAATTTAAGTCTATTGTGAACAGTGTTATGTGTCCTCCCTGCAAGCTGTGTACAGAGCCTGGAAGGGAGGCTGGAAATGACTCTGCTGGTGCTGAGCAACTGCAACCCACTGCATTTGTCCTGCTTGAAATTATTGGTGAGGAAAGGAAAGCTGGATGAAGTGTCTTGGAGAGAGCAGCAATCCTTGCCCCAGAGGAGATCAGTGAACTGAGTGTGTGTTCCTTCCTCTTGCCTCACACCAGCTCACTGAAACACCTCCAGAGAACTCCCTCTGTTCTTACTTCTGCTCTTTATCCTGCTGGGTTGCTTCTAGGAACTGAAGGAGTTCAGTTCCTTCAATTTTATTAAATGCTTAATAAAATCCCCCTGGATTGCTTCTAGGAATCATTTGAACTCATTCCCTGCTCCAATTCAGAATGGTGAGGAGATTAGAGCACCACTTCCTTCCAGCTTTTCCTCTTTCTTTCTTTCCTTCTTTCATGGTTAGCAACTCTTCAGTTTTCCCTTTGTGGATCTATAGGTCTGTTCAGCTACTTGATTTCTGGCCCTCTTCTGTCTCCTGCTCTGCTCACTTATTTTCCTGCAGAAATTTTGTTTCTTTTTGGTGTCTGTTTGCTCATGGCCATCTCCAGCCCTGACATCTCACTGTCCTACCTTGTTCTGTGATTGCACAGCATTTCTTTTCTCAGTGTTGTATTTTAGAAGTAATTTGTGGCCGTATCTTGACATTGAAGATGATTTCTCTTCAGCTGAAGTGTGTCCTTTTTCCTGTTGTAATTTCCTTATGAGCTGCACTTTCAAAGCCTTTGGGATAAGAGCCACAGACTTGACATATGTAAACATAACCATAAGTATATATCTTCTGTCTCATAATCAAATTCTTGTCTGGCAGCCTAGATGAGATTACACAGACATGAAAGCTTTGAGAAGACTTAATGAAGAATGGAAGAGAAAATGAGTGACCAGTGTTGATCCTTCTGTTCAGTTCTGTGTCACTTTGGGCTGACTGGGAGCTGACAAATGATAAATATTTAAAGGCATAACAATGTCGTGACAGGTAGAGCAACTGAAGGAGGAGCTAAGTGCCAAAGAGGCTCAAGGGGAGGACCTGAAAAAGAGAGTGGCTGGTCTCCAGAGCGAGGTCTCTGCAGTAAGATCTCTCTGTGTGTGCAGTGCCCATCACTGGGGCTTGCTGCCTCTTCTGCCTTCCTTCTCTCACCTCCTTCATCCCCTGATTTAACAAGTACAACTAACAGCCTGCTCAGCCTTGTAGCTGCCGTCTTGTCCACATGGTTTTGGTGTCCATGAATAACACCTGTATTGGTTTTGTTGCTGTTTTTTAATGGTATGAGCTGTTTGAGCAATAACCTACTCTTCTCTACTGAAGCACATTTTCAGAAGCATTCAGCACCCATTTCAGGGACAAACTTCTAAAAAGATTTGCTTTTCCTAGAAAGAAAAACTTATTTGAAAAGCTGTGTTGAACCCTCTTAACATTATTTCACAAAAAGTAACAAAATCTGGGTTCTGAATGCTTTTAAAACTGCTCTATTTTAGCAGCATGGATTTAGGTTCTTCCTTTGCTGTGAAGTCAGAGTTTGACTCCAAAGGGTAAATGTGGTTTCTCACCAAGAAGAGAGATGTGAGCACTCAGTGCTGCCTTTACCTCTCCTGCAGTGTGGATAGTGTGTGCTGGGTTCTCTAAAGGGCTTTGGCACTGTGGCCTTGCAGCTCTGAAATGGGAGACAAGAACCTTCCTGCAATGAAACGTGAACATCTCTTCTGGGATGAGCCCAAAAACTTTCCTCTAATTCAGGCTGCCTACTAATTGAAACAGTTTGTGTCATCTGAGGTTTTTTAAGGAGGTTGCTCAGTGATGTCTCCTTTCCCCAGATTGGGCAGGTGAAGCAGGAGCTGTCCCGCAAGGACACGGAGCTGCTGGCGCTGCAGACCAAGCTGGAGACCCTCACCAACCAGTTCTCTGACAGCAAACAGCACATCGAGGTGCTCAAAGAGTCCCTGACAGCTAAAGAGCAGAGAGCTGCCATCCTGCAGACAGAGGTGAGCTGGGCAATCCTCTCCTTGCTGATAAAGTGAGAAAACTCCTGGTTTATTCTGTTCTGATCTTGTGCAATCCCACAGCCATCCAGGGCTGCTTGTTCTCAGCACTTTGGTTCTTTGGTTCTTGAGGTCAGAGGCTTGATCTGAAGAAAAATGTGTACAAAAGTGCTTGGCTGAATGAGAACTTGCAGTGCTTGAACTGGGGAGGTTTATTTGCAGTGACCTAAAACTGTTTGAGCAATAACCCACTCTCCTGTACTGAAGCAGATTTTCAGAAGCATTCAGCACCCATTTCAGGGACAAACTTCTGAAAAGATTTGCTTTTCCTAGAAAGAAAACCTTATTTGAAAAGTTGTGTTGAGCCCTCTTAACATTGTTTCACAAAGGAACAGGAAAATGATTCCAGTGAACACTCTGCAGAGGCTTTGCTTGTCAGCTTGTGCTTGCCCCTAAAACATGGACTGTCATGGTTCATGATGCATATTCCAAGGTGTTTTCTAAACTGTGTTTTGGTGCCAAATGCTTAATCAATTCCCACCTTATGTCAGAGCCAGTGTATATCTGACCATCAAACAGGTAAGGAATGTAACATAAATATGCTGCTTCTGGACATTCTTGTAGAGCAGGCATGAAATGTTGTGTGCAGACAGCATTTCATTTCAGTCCCTGCCTTGGAGAATTGCAGTGTTAGTGGGAGTCCAAAAGATGGCAGTGATGCCTCAAAAACTTTGTGTTGTTACAGCTGAAGAGTCCAAGCCAAAGGAGTTGTGACACTGGGAGAAGGTTCCATATTACAATAAGAGAAATATTGATCTGAACTTTTTACCCTAATTCAGCTTTCCTTTAGCCAGAATTGGTAAATCTGGAGGTGCTCATGGCCTTGTTGACATGCAGTAAAGGTACAGAGTAAATATTTTTTGATGTCCCAAGAATGGCTTGTCTGATTTTTCTCAGATTTATGTAGAAGTTGGGATTGCATTAGTGGGTATAACTGGGAAAGGGTTCCAGTTTCCAATCATAAACCTCCTGTTAAATTTGTTCACTCCTCTTTGCTAATTCAGTAATGTACCATAGATTAGTACATGTCTATTTAAAAGAAATATTTAAATTCCAAAGTATTGTTGAAAGAAGGTGTTAGGTAAATAACAATTTTCAAAGGTAAAATGCAGGTTTGATCCATTGCAGTGATTGAAAAGGATATGAATAGGTTAAATGTGCAGTACTGGGACAAACCCACAAGACTAGAAACACATTTCTCACCTTTAAGTAACAAATAGTGCTTTTCTACCCATGAGAGATGAAGTTCTTGAACAAACTTGTTTTATTAACAAGCTAAAAGACTTCTGTAGAGGGTCATAATTTCAGCTCTTGTGGTAGATAAAGGTATTTATTTGATTAAAATGTCCAGAATTGAAACAGAATATTTAAACCCAAGAAGACTTGGTTCTGTACCATTGATAGATACTCCTAAAGTTATTCAGAGCATCTTGATTTTATTTTATCTAAAGGCCAAAGTACTTAATTATAGAAAATTATTCTCCTTGTAATGAACTTGTAATATTACTAAATAACCATTGAGAGTATTTGTTCTTCACTTGCTGCTTCCAAATGTTCTCATGTAGTTCCACAAAACCAAAATGGATTCGTCCTTCCAAGAAGATATTTACAGTTTTTGAGAGAGAATCTCATCTTTTTTACCCTTCAACAATGGAATTATGGCACTGGCCACTGTTAGAACACAATTAAAACACAATTAGATTCTCTCCAGACACCTGGAAAGAGCTTTGAAGAGGGAGGGAGAGAGCTGCAGTTTCTGACATACATCTGATGTTTGTCAGACATCTTCAGAAGGGATCAGTTTTTTAAAGTCTTACTTAAATAAACATTTTAGAAGAAAAGAGAATACCTCCATAACCCTCTACCTCTTACTTAGTCTTCTGCTGAAGACCCTGCTCACAGGTGGGGAAAATGTTGATGTGATCTCTCAGAAATGGATTTGCCACCTGCCACCCCAGAACTGCACTGAGCTCTTGGGGGATGTTTATCCTGAAGCCTCCTGGGTGGAGAGGATGTTGTGGTCAACTCCTCAATTGGTGCAGAAACCTCTAAAAATAGCTCTAAAATTGTACAGTCACTTTGTAAACAAAATAAAAAATAGGGCAGTATTTGTGTTGGAATTTATCCATATAAAGTTTTCACCCAGTGAGATTTTTCAGCTCAGGTCAGTGCCAGGAGTTCTGTGGCTTCAGTGGGAAGTTGCATTAACCAGCGAGAATGTTCTCCTTTATTTTTGTATACTGCCCAGGCTGGCATGGCTCTGTTCCTATGGTAAACTCAGATTAATATTCAGGAGAAAAATGCATCTCATCATGTGGAAGTTTTTACTTGCTTTGAATGTCTCATTAGAACATAAGAATTCATGGAGAGTTCACTCTCATCTCCAAACCAGCCTGGATATTGCTGCAGTTGGTGTAAGGAGGTGAAGAGTCAACTCTAATCCAGTTAAAAAGGAAAGATCAATGTCAAAAATAGAGAATTAAATTAAGTCTTGTGAACTACCACTGCATTCAAATCAGTCAATAAACATAGCTTTAAAGTCTTAATTACAGACTGTGCTCTCAGTGAGAAGGCTTAACTCCATTTTTGGATTTCTATCTGTTTGCCAGTTAGTCATGGAATGTCACCAAACTGATCCTTTTTAAAATGCGCTCATACTTGAGACTTCACCTAACAATAGCTACAGTAGGGAAAAAATCAATCTCACCTCACATCCCAATTTTAATTTCATGTCTCTGTGCATTTCTCAGTGATCTTTGAGTTCTTAATGCTGCCATAGAATCACTTCAACATCTGCTTTAAGAAGTGGCTGCTCCTGTTAGGAACCTTTGTAGGCTCTGAACACACATCTCAGGGTTGGAATTCCATCTGCTCCTTCTGCTGCCTCTGCTGTAGTCACACCTACAGAGAACTCAAGAATAAATTCAGAATTTTGCTGTTCCAGAGCAGTTGGGGCTGGGATGTGTCCCCCATAGGGGAGGTTGGAGCTTCTGATAGCACTGAGTGAGGCAAGGTTTGGTTCCCTGCTCTGGATCCTGGTTCTGCCATGGTTTGAGCAGGGGACAAGCAGAGGAGAATCAGGCAAGAAAAGAGTATTATGATGTTTTTTCTGGGCACCACTGACATCTTCTTCAACCCAAGTGGGGATCACCAGGGTGGGAATAACCTGCTTGCTATTGCACAGTGGAGATGATGATAAAATCCAGAAAAAACCCCTTATTTTCAGTCTCAGTTCTATTAATGCAAGCTCCTGAAACTCCTGAGCACAGCAAGGTCTGAAACTAACTGTGGACTTCTGAAAATTTAAATTATTCCCCTATAGTTTGGGAATATTGTGAAAGCTAAGACTGTCATTACAGAATTCAAGATTCTAAAAAAAGGCTTAAGATGAGATTTATATTAAATATTATTTCACTTATTGTGCTTATTCTGGTAGTAATTGGAGCTACTAATGGATTAATTTTCCTTACGAAATTTGGACTTCTGCATGTTCAATATATGGCTGATGTTTCATGTATGACACATGAAGAGCAGAGACATAGGATGTTATTTACAGTTACTGGAGAACTCTGTGGAGACAAATCAGTGGTTCCCAGCAGAGTTTTTCATGTATCATTGTTAGAGGGAGGGAACTGAAGCCTTGTGTGGTCTCCCCTGGCCCTGGGAGGGGTGAGGTGTCCTTGTTGTGCTGGAGCTTTGGGCAGGTGGGACACCAAGGACTGGCCTGAGGTGCCCTGCAGGGTTTTACCTGCCCTGCACAATCAAACAGGTCAGTCCAGGGCTGGGAGAGCAGTTAGGCTAACCCAGGGTTCACACAAAGCCACCCAAACCACAGAATTCAGGAGAAGGGACCTCAGCACCTCATTGCCATGGACTGAGCAAATCCTGAGCTGACTCTGTTGGAGTTGGCATCACCTGCCTCCCACAGGCCTCACTTGTTGTCACTGTGGGAGGATGCCATGCATAGACTGAGCTGACATGGATAAACAAGGGCAGTGTTCTGCCAGGAATAGTGCTGAGGTGATGATTGTGTGTCCTGCCAGCCTTTGGAAATACTTCTGAAAGTGTTTGCTACAGTTTCCTAGGCAAGGACCTCACACAAGTAAAACCAGCAATGCAATTTACCCCAAACCATAAGCTAACATAGAGTTCAAAGAGAATCATCAGTCAGAAAATGGAAAGCATTCTGTGGATAAATTTCTATTTGCAGATGTTCTCTTTTCACCAACAGTGTGCTGTAGGCATCTGGACTGTCTCAAATATTTTGCAACACAACTGTTGAGAGTAAGTAGATTTCCTTGTGAGGGAGGTTTTCAGTTTCCCTTCAAGAATTAATAAAAGTGACTCTTAGCTTTAATATCAAAGATTCCCAGGGAAGAACATACCTAATCAATCTGCAGAACTGTGTTTTAGAAAAGAGGACCAAGTGTGATCCACCTGCTGAACCTTTCATCACAAACACTGTCCATCCTATAAATCCCACTGGGGTAAGGGCTGGTACTCCAGTCTCCCTGCAGGTCACAGCCCATGCCCCATGTGCTGGGTGAGAGGTCAGGAATGGGATTGAATAAGGGGTGTGTAAGTGAGGAGGCTCCAGACACAGAGGTGGCAGCGCTGATGGGGACAGCAGGGCAGCTCTCTGCAGGGCTCACTGCTCTGTGTGAAAGGACACAAAACACCACAGGCTTCTCTGGGTGGAACCCTGCAAGTGCAGAGCCTCACAGACAATTTTTCCATCAGCAACTCAAAATAAAATGGCACTAGAATAACATGGTAAAACTAAACATTGCTCAGAATACCGTAAGCAGAGTGAATTCCCAAATCCTTACCCCAGCTGGGGTTGTCCAGCAGTTATCATCCTTTCACTTCATGTCTTTGCTGGTCTGTGCTGTGCAGAAGGAGTAAGAAATTCATTGATCAGGCTGTTTACTCTGTGTGACTGATGTCCTGTCATGGATTCAGCTAACAGGAACCAAATCTGATAGTGTCAAATGAGATTAGCAGGCAGGCTGGCAGATCTGAGCTCTGTGTCAATGCTGAGTGGACAGGGGTCAGTGCCTTTCTTTGGGCATCCTGAGCAGGTCGGGGGTGTTGGATTTCGTGTTCCACAATAGTCTTTGAGATTAGTCTGTGCTCTGTGGTGACCTCACTGTTCTCATCAAATTTATATTCAGGTAGCTCTGATTCTTTCTCCCATTTCCTTTGTCTCGTGAGCTGTGTTTCACATATGGAAGGGAAATGCAGAAGGAAAAGCAGGAGATGCTCAACATGCAGTTTTGAAGTTTGAGGTCACCCCAGAGTTTCCAGAGTGTGTTTCTAAATTCACTCAGGCCATGGGAGCTCTAAGTGTGTTTGTGTGTCCAAATTGCACCCACAATATCCTGTACTGTGTCATTTGTTCAATTTTACCTTTATTATAAAACTGCATGCTGTGGAAAACACGTTCTATTTAAACTATTACTTTGCTTTTGAAGCCAAAATATTCTTAGCCATCCTAAGGTAACCTCTTTCCAGGTGGGATCTGCAGTGGCTGCAAAGAGCTCTGCTTTCATTTCCTTCAGGCTCAGTTACTACTGTGATTAAAGCCTAAAATATAAAGTGACACTCTGGTACAGTGAGTTTATTCTCTGGTTATTAATAATGTTTCAAATAAAGTTTGAAATGTGAGAGAACTTTGCCACAACACATTGTGTTGGCTTCTACTTTGAGGAAAACAAACTCAGTATTGTGTGATACAAGCCTGAGCTGTGTGAGAAGTGTGATTTGAGATTCTCCAGGAAGGAGCATTGTTTTCTTATAGGTGGGAGTAACACAGTTGATTATTTTTACTGTTTAGTCTCCTGTCACTTATGATAACTGTTTTATCCCAATCCTATGGATGTTGAATCCTTAAAGAAATGTCTGTCAGATTTCTGAGTCTGTCTTTAATATTCCCCCTGTGGAGGTGTAGTTTAACTGCCCTGAAGCTGCTGTCCCTCAGTGCTGAGCAAAGCTTTTCTGCGTTTCTGAGCTCAGGTGGATGCGCTGCGGCTGCGCCTGGAGGAGAAGGAGACCATGCTGAACAAGAAGACAAAGCAGATCCAGGAGATGGCAGAGGAGAAGGGCACCCAGGCAGGGGAGATCCACGACCTCAAGGACATGCTGGAGGTGAAGGAGCGCAAGGTGAACGTTCTCCAGAAGAAGGTGAGTGTGCAGAGCTCTGGGATAAACACCTCTGGTGCATCATCTCAGTCTCCAGGGCTGTCCACAGTCTGAACTGCAATGTGCATTTACATTCTGGAGATTAGGAATGTTCCAGTCCCCTCATGGAATGGGGATATGGTGAAACAAAATTAATTTGTTTGAATTTTTGACCAAAAAAATGGAATTCAGAACAGAGACTGTTGCCTTTCAGTGACTGCATGTGCTGCTTTGGGTTCCATTTTAATAATAGCATTTTTAAAAGGGCACATCATCTTTAAAATCAATCCTTTCCCAGGCAGCACCTCAGCAAAGCCACACTGGTGTGAGGCACAGGGCACTCACTGATCATGACTTCAGTGTGTGGCTGAACAGGGAGGGGTTGGATCAGCAGGGGCAATTAGGATGATTTCTCTGTAACCTACTTGGGGACTTTGTGAGGAACTTTGTGTAACTTTTGTTAGAAGTGCTGTATTATCGTACTTAATATTTCTTGGGAAGTGCTAGAATGGGATAATCAGACTATCCTTCATATCTTTTTGGATAAGAAAATGCAGACCTTATCAGTGACCTGGGGAAAGAAACATGGAGACTGTGTCAGACAAATTAGAGAGGTTTCCCAAAGGCCACTGAGCCCTAGGATGTCATTATGGATGATTGTTGGCAAATTGCACACACAATATATCCCAATTTTCCTTCACACAGGCTAAAAAGAGAGAAATGCGTGTACTGCAATAAATTTTAATTTGAAGAACTTTTTTTTTCTCTGTATCTTTAGAAAAGCTGTTCTTGGAGCTCTTATTCAGTGTATTGGGCTGAGGATGTGGGGTTTTTTTGTTCTGTTTTTTTCTTAGACCTTTAAACAATTGTGCAGAATTCTTGTGATATTAATAGTTCAGAGTATTGATTAATTTCTGACACTTGGCCAATGCCTTTTCTTCTTGTCTATAACCATAAATCACGAGGGTTTAGGTCATATTCAGCTCTGTTACAAACGTCACAAGGGAATGGAAGTTCAGACATGGATTCCAGCCATAAATAAGTCATTAATAATTCTGAGCCCTAATTCCAAGTCTTCATGGTTTCATTTTTTTTTTTTTTTTTGACTGTTCATCTTTTTAGAAACACAGATTTCTGATTTCTGTGCTGTGTTTCTTTTTGTTATACAAAATGGGTCGTGCACCCTCCAGGCACAGATTGAGATCCCAGGTGGGTGTTTAACCAAGAGGTGGGGATCTGACATTTGTAAATGTTAAATGTCACTGAGGTTGTTCCATTTCCACTCACTCTTACACTGCTTTTTCACACCTTTTCTTGCTCTACTTGACACTTGAGAATGATGTTTCATTAGATCATTTATAGGCAGCTCTAAAGGTCCTTTTTTTAATACTTGTTTTTTTGAGAGCACTGTCATCCATATTGAGGCAGTTTCATCTTGTGTCTCCATCCATCTGACCTGTTTGTTCAGGGCTGTTCCTGCTGCTTTCGGGTAAAAGTTCCTGCTCTCTCCAGGTTGGAAAGAAAGGCAAGTGTGACCCAGCTTTTAACTGTGACAGCTTTGGGGTGCTGCTCTCCTGGGTAGCCCCACTGAGGATAAATAATAACCCTGCCATAATAAACTGCAGTTTGTGGTGTTCTCTGATCCTGTCTCTGAGTTTCTCTAACGAGAACAAAACAAATCCCCTCCAAAACAAAGCCCCATCAAAAGCTTTGTACTGAAAGGGCCCATAAAACTCATCCAGTTCAGTCCCCCTGCCATGGACCTTCCAGGGGTGGAGCATCCACAGCCTCCCTGTTCTGGATAAAATACAATGACCTGTCTGCAGAAACACAGATATTCCTGCTGCTGATAGGAATCAAATCACCTGCAGAAATCTGAATTTGCTTGAGCCTTGGAGTTGCATTTTCTTTAACATGAACAGTTAAACTGTGAAAGTTGTAAATCCAAAGTTGTTTGTTTTTTTTTTTTTTCATTTCTGTAACCAGCTAACCTGGAATATTCTTGTGGAGAATCCAGGTGACAATTCTTTTATCTGAGGTTTGTGGTGCAATATGGAATTCGTTTTTATTTTTTGTATAGCCTGGGGTAAATAACTGGAAGTTCAGGCCTTTAATGTTTAAGGATTGATGTTTTTGACTCAGACTTTTAATTACTTGTCCAGACCTGGAATTGAAGACTAGATGTGGGACTTTCCATAGGTAGGGCTTTGCATTTTCTTCTTCTCTTTAACATATTTCCCCAGAAAAGCAGAATGTGAGAAAATACCTAAGGAAGGACTTGTCAGATTTTTAAAATATGTATTATTGTGGAGGTTATGAGAACTTGCATAAAATCTGTGCTAGGGAAAAATTCTGAAGTCTCATTTTTATCTGGTATATATGGGCTGCACAGATTTTCTGTCTGGAAACTCAGGAGCCTCCAGCTCCTCTCATATCAATATTTTCCTCTTAATCCTTGTAAACTGTGATTTATTTTGCCTGGTTTTGCATTTCTAGAGTGCATCTTATTAAAGTGCACATCTTGTTTTCTGCTTCATCCTTCAAACCTTCCAGGACAGTTCAGAATTTTACTGCCATTAAAAGAAAAAACTGGAGTCTTTAAACTTTTACCTCCATGCACAATAAGTGTTTTTATTCCTCCCTCTGGTTACAAACTGGGATGTTCAGACAGATCAGGTTTTAGTCTTAAATTCTAGTTGAAGATCTGAAGGTCCAGTTTAAATTATTTTCAAAGGTCTTAGATACCTTAGATACCTTAGATACCTTAGAAACCCAGACAGTAGTTTGTCTGGGTTTTTCTTTTGCTGGTTTAGTTACAGTAAATGTTTAAGTTTTTTGACACAGTTTAATCATCATCAGGCTTTTTAACCAAATAGAGTGGGAGATCATGGAAGGCACATGGTACAAAAAGTGCTTCTCTTGTAGAGTGTTAATTAATATTTTTGTATGGGAATAGGATGTCTTTGGAAGCAGCAGTGATGAGAAGGGTGAAGATGTGGAAGATTGAAGGAATTTAAACAAATTAAGAGTTGGGTTAGTAGATACTGTTCAATGAGTTTTCACCAAGTGTTCTTCCCTCAGCAGGTTCTCAGATATTTTTGAAGTTGGATATTTTTGAAGTTGTATTCTAATCAACTGAACCTTGCACACTAATATTTTTAATGCTAGATACAAAGAAAATTTGGGGCAAAAGCTAAAGTGATAAAGATCTGAAAAGAACAGAATTTATTGAGAATTAATGACTTTCCATAACGTGGCCATTTAAGAAGAGTTGTTTACTTCTTTTGAAACGTGGAGATTGTCTGTAGTGGAATGTGGCCACAGTCAAATGGGTATTTGGACCTCAGGATGGTTTTATTTTCTGGGACTGTGTGAGATGTGTGATACCTGTTCTGCTGACACTGACCAGGAATTGTTTAGCTTAGTGCCCAAAACTGGGCTATCCTAAATTGCTGCTGTTGAAACAAAAAATGATTTAAAATACATCCTTTATTTCTGGGTCTGTGCTTGGATTCATTGGCACAGACCAGCTCATGCTTCGCTGCATGAACCATTATTTTTGTTGTATTGGTTAAAGGGAGGGAACTATAAAATATACTTTTTGGTCATCCAAAAATCAAGGTGAAGAAAGCAATGAAAGTTTCCTGACTGATTAGAGAGCAGTTAAAGGACACAGAAAAAGATTATGAGCAACAAAGATCTGAAAAATTACCATGACAATTGGCATCATCACTGATACCCAGTAGGCACCAAAATACATTTTCCAGGTTGCTGAGGAAACCACATAATTCACATCTGAAATCCTGGACTCTTTCCAGTTCAGCTCATACAGAGATGCTCCTTGGTAATACCTTTATTTTAGACAATACAAGTAGGACGTGTGCTAGAAATTCGGAGACTTTGGCTTTATGTCTAAAATTTAATACAAAAACTTAGTTTTATAGAGCTTCAGGAGTATTTTTTTTCTCATTTCATTGAAAATAGATCTTGCATAAAATCTCATTTTAAGTTGTTAGAACTCAAGGCCTGGGGAAAGCATCTTTGAAAATGAGGTAGGGACTGTGGTGGGCAGATTTGAAATGTGAACCTGCAAACCATTAAATGGTTCTTCATTACTCTTTTTGCTACATCTGTCGATCTGTGCTGGTTGAGACAAGGATGAAAAGAAACGAGGAAAAAAAAATCAATATTTTGCAATCAAAGCGTTTTAGGGAAATAGCATTTGGGACAAAAGATAAGTAATGATGCACTGAAAGAAAAAAACCCAACAGGGACTCAGTCACCTCTTGCTTTGGGGGTAGGTCATGTTTTGTCTTGGGGAGAGGGGCTGACACTCCCTTTGTGCAGCTGCAGGCAAATAAAACGCACAAGTTTTAGTGTGTGAACATAGCAGTGTTTTTGGCAGCTCCCCACGCTCTGTGTGATAACTGACCTGTGATAAGGGAAGAACAGAGGTTTATGTTTTCTTTGGTGGCTGTGCTGACTTGTACAGCTTGGATTTGGGAAGGTTTCAAAAGCTGCTGCACTTTTGAATAAGAAGCATTGCCTTTCTCCACAGGAAATCACTGTTCTCTGCTTTCCAGAATACTTAGGAACCAGAATAAATGTCTTATGTTTAATGATCAGAAATTCTGTGTGGCAGGAGAGGAGGGCTGCAAACAAAATGTGTAACTCTGTTTAAAATGAGTGGTGCTGATAGTTACTGCAACAGCAGCATTGGTTCAGTATTCCTGACTTTGACATGCAGTGTTTGTACTTTAAAGTTTATTTTCTTTCTCTTCTCTCTCCTCTGAAGTAGGTTTAGCTACTCAGAGAGCTCCTCTGCTCCAGCCCTGAGGAGATGAGAGAGCTCAGAGGAGAATCTGCATTTTCAAACACCAAATTCAGTTTGTGAATGAGATGTTCATCCTTGATCCAAGGTGTGACCTTGAGCTTGCCTGCCAAGCGAATGCAGATAAGGTGTTTCTGAGGATTCATAGAATGCAGGCTGGGCTTGGAGCCATCCTTTGAGCCTCTCTAGGGTGGCATTTAGGGCTTGGAGGTCCCCAGGCCCCCAGGTCACCACGCAGGCATTGGCTGATCTCTGTTGGTATGAACAGACAATGAGGAATAACTGAGCAGCCAGGGGCAAATCCTGGCCCAGCAGAGATGGGCTCTTCATTTACAGGGTGGGGCTGTGCCCTGTGTGCCCTCCTGCTTCACACTGGAGGATTTTTTTGCCTCTGTAACACTCCTGTAGGCAAGCTTATCCCACTTCTAACCTGCTTGGATCGTGGACTTTTCAAGAGGAGCAGTGTCCAGCTCAGCTCAGCAGCCCAAATTCTGCAGGGAGGTAAAGGTGCTCCTGCTGCATTTCTGCTCAACCAGAGCTGATGGAATTGAGGGACTTTTCCTTGTCTCTGTCAGAGCCTGCTCTTTGTACTGCAGCTCTCAAGTCGTGCCACTGAACTGCTCTGAAGGCACTTCAGAGATTTCCAGCACCACAGAAAAGACTAAACAACCCCACAGGACTTGTGGCAGCTTCTTTATTAAATGCGACAGACATGACCTCAAAGATGTGTCCTGGGGGGGCACGGGGAACTTGTGTCTGTGTGTCCCTCAGGGCATCTCAGACCTCCTCTGCTTTTTCCTTCTTTCAGACCTTTCTGCTTCAGCCTTGCTGGCGGCCACTGAACAGGACAGAATTGAAATTTGTGCCTTTTAGAAATTTCTAGCAGTTCTTCTGGCTTATTGGTTACCCTTTGTGTCCAAGATGCTGCAGTAGCTTCTCTTCACCAGAGTGCTTTTAGAATTGCTTTACCATGTGGGGTGGAGTTTTTTAGTTAATTGTATTATCTTCAGTTAAAGAAGTAATAGGAAAAATTAGCCTAAAATTAGGCTTTTAATCCTTCATCTCTCTCAAAATACTTCTTGTGGTAGCAATGAAAGTGCCAAGGGAGACTGAAAAGGCTTCATTATGTGAGTTCAAATTCAGCATAATTACATTGTGAGAGTTTTTCATTCCTGACATCCGGGTGGATTAGTTGTTTAGTTTTCACATGGAAAACTAGGACACAGCACAGAATTTATTTTAATTTTACAGTGAGCCATGACCATTTCAAAGGAGGGCTCTTGCCCCTCCATTTTGACTTTGCAGCTCTCTGACAATCCATTAGGAGCTTTCAGAGTAATTGCAGCCCAGCCCAGGTGAGACAGTGTGTCGTGTTTGACTTTTTCTCTCCCATGAATGTCCCACTAATAAATGATCTGAGGGCAAAGCAGTAGCACAGTCCTTCCTATCACTTTTCAGCTCAGTTTTAAAGGTGGCTTATTGCCCTACAGAGTTTGTTACGGCAGCTTCAGGAACATCCCACAGATTCGGTATCTTTGTTTCTTTTGAGCCAATTAAGAACTCACATTTTTCTGATGGGAATATGGATCCTGTAAGGTGCACAAGCTTGGCTTGGAACAGTATTTTCCATGGCAGATGCTCCATGGTCTGCAGGAGGTGACAGTGACTTCTCCAGGGACTTACCCAAGGAATATATTTATATTACTATATATTATTATATACTATTTATGCTATTCCAATAATTTTTAGTGCAAAGTTGAGACTACTAGTGCAGCATCTATGACAGACAAACCTACTGGATTCAAAATAAGGTTTTATGTCTGCCTAGGTTAGAATTTAGAATTTTTAGGTGAAGGATGTGCTGTTATATTTTTATATTACCACTTTTTTGGAGCATTTTGTGATGCCACAATAAAAATAAAACCATCTGGACTATAGGTAGCATATGTACCTACATTCCCAGATGTATGCTGATGTTCCTTTAAAAAATCAAATGTGTGAAAGATAGCAAGTCAATTTTTTAATATAAGAGCTAATGTAAGGAATACTCTCCTTTATATTGATTTATTTGATATTATTTGTATTTGTATTTATATTTTATATATATATATTTGTATTATATTATATGTATATATTATTGAAGAATCTTGCCTGTTGACTTTAGTAACTGAAGTGCCTGATTGTTTTTTTTTCTGAAGCTGGATAATTAGGCTCACACAAGGACAGAAGGCAGGCTGTGAGGGCACTGATGAGGTTGTGTGGTTCAGCTCCTGCAGCAGGTGAGGTGAGGAAGGGTCTCACTGATGTCACACTGCTCCAGCAGTGTCACACAAGGTGACAACAGCAGCTCAGTCACAGGAAAACTCCTTTGCAGTTTCTGGCATTTTCTGAAACCACAGCTGGGCACATCTGGAAGGAACTTCTCTAGTGTCCCTCAAAGAGGAGAAGTCACTTTAATATCCTGTCCTTGAGCCTTGGGAGTGGCAAGAGGGGTCATTACTCATAGATAGGGAGCTGAAATTGTCAGCCAGCTCTAGGGTCCCTGGCCTTCCTTATGGATGAAATGGGTAGTTTTTCTGGCAAGATAAAGCTCCTGAGCTTTGGTGGTGTATTCACTGTCCTGCAAGGCAGACACAGAGTGCCCCATGATTGAGGAGGCAGGAAAAGGCAGGGTGTGGCCACTTTTGAGGTCACTTACATCACTCTCCTCCATGGCTTTCAGTGCCCTGGGCTGGGAGGCTTCACAGTTTCCAGGGCTTTGGTCACCAGGCGTGTTCTGCCCCGGGGGTTTGTCTGGGCTGTGTCTGGAGCACACAACAGTGATTGTGGCAGTCAGCTTGGGGATCTTCCCTAGAGCAAGGAAGGAGGGATTTTTCAGTTTAAATCAATTGTTGTCTGGGTTCAGGAGTGGATTTTGAGCCCACTATGCTCAGTGGTCTGCAAAGCTGGATCTGTGCACAGATTTATACAGTCTGTAGGACTGTCAGAAGGCACAAGTGTAGTAACAACTTTCAGATCTGTGATTTCACCCACAGGGTAAGAAAACTGGTCAGCAGAGAAACTGAAGTCCCTTTGTCTCACATTAGCCTGCAGTTGATACTCAGCATGATTCTCTGCATGAGGAAGAGGTTCCAGCAAGTGATGGCACTCATTTAATACATGAGGTTCTTTAAATTTATGGGGGTTTATGAGTCTGGACCACTAACTAATGTGAGAGTTTGATATTGAGTCACCTGTCATTGTGTTCTGTAAGAGCAATGAGAGCTAAATATTGGAAAATGCACACCCACCCACACACACTCATGGTTAGAATTTACAGTATGAGTTGCTAATAAATCAGTGATTTGGGTGGCTGAATCATCATTTAATTTCAAATCTTTGTCCAAGTTGCACAGCCTTCTGCTTGAGTGAGCATAAATGGTAATGTAAATGGAGTTTAGTTTGCTGTGAGGATTTCCTTTATAATCTGCATTAAATCCCATGTTCCTATCCCATCCTGGTCTGCCTATAGTGCTTCTCTGCTCCCTGATCCCATTCTCGGCTGTCTCAGTGCTCTGAGGAGTTCAGCCTTTCTCCCTTTGTGTCTTTTCTCACCTTTTCTCTGCTGTGAATGTGACATGTAGCCCTGTACTGTGTGTCTCTCCCCAGGTATCAGAATTACACTCGTGTAGAACCAAACCCAAAATCTCAAACAAATCACGAAAACATCAGCAGCATTGCTGAGAAGGAGGACTGTTTGCTTCACAGGAATTACCCATGAAATGCAGCACATGGATTAGCCAAGTAAAGAAGTTTCATTTTACACTTCTAAAATGCTGCTTTAAGTGATAACCTTGTGAGCCATGAGATGTCCTAAAAGCAATGTTGCAACTTGGTAATTTTATTCTGCTTCTTACAAAACAGAATAACAGATCTAACTGAGCAATTGCTACATTCAGTTTCCCCCTTGTTTTATCAGCCTTGCACAATAAAGTGCTTTGGGTTTTTCTTTTTTTTTGAACATTTGGTGTCCATCAAATGAAATTATCCCAATTTGTTGTATTTGTGTTTTCTCTGTAATGAACTTTCCTGAGTCAAATCTGGGCACATTTTTGTCAAAGCCTATTCAGAGACTTGGAACAGGAGTGAGTAAATGTCCCCAGAATAGTTGGGCTTTTAATCCCTTTGTGTTTGGTAGGTTGTAGGAGTAAAACTTTGGAAAACACAGCCTTAGAGATTGTTTCATAATGTCAGGACACAGCTGAAAGGAGAATTAGCATGATGTTATTCTGCCTGATTAGGCCAGGATTTCAACAAAATGGATGTTAGTCCTAATTAGATTGGGAAATTAATTACCAGATGATTTCAATTATGGTTCTCAGTATAATGACCTTTTAATATATATGAAATAAATGAGTAATATCTAAACTTCACTGAAGAGGAGCAGCAGAGTTGAAGCTGTTTTGTTTTGGTGTTTGTGATAGCAGTGTTTTGTGTTGAATTACTTGTGGGAATGAAAGGATTAGACTCAAGTTGGAACCAACAAATTGTCCTGATGAAGAACAAGGTTGAGGTCTTGGATAATGGCTGCAGTCTCTTACCTGATACCAACAAAAGGGGTCACCTAGAGAAGCTCTAAGATAAATGAATTACATAGAATTCTGAATGAATTATGTAATTAACCGCTGGCTCACATAGTGCCAAATCAAATCTCTCATGGCCAGGTTTTATACTTCAGTTATTTGAGTTATTTGATTGCATTTGAAATGAAGTATTGGCCATTCCTGTGAATGTCTGTGTGCTTTGAGCCACAGCTCAGTGGCTGGAGGGAATCCCCTCCCTGTGATGTCACAGCCCTGCTCGTACTCACCAGTGGCCATGGCAGGATTTCATTCAAACTCTGCTTTTAACTGGGTCAGGCTATAGATGTGATTGAACCTCCTCAGAGTGGAGCAATTGCAAACTAAATTTAAACTGCTTTCCAGCTGTCTGAGGATGTGAGTCATTGCAGTGTGTAATATTTTCTAGGCAGTGCTTTGGAACTGAGGCAGTGCCTAAGAACAACATATACATTGGCTCCCCAGAAAATGGGAATTTCAGGGCAGTTACCAACTCAAGGCTGAAGGATGACACACAGGATCTGGTCACCTCCCGCCAGAGGAATCTGGGAATCCAGTGCATGGATGGATATTTAACTAGATGTGTTTCCTTTGAATCCCTGGGCTTTGTTTGTAATTCACATTTGTGGGAGTTTTTCACTGAGTCTGTATTTTCAAGGGGTAGAATGCTTCCTTCCTTTTGGAGCAAAATACCAGGGGAAGCTTCTCTTGCCTCTGCTCTGTGCTTCGGGGCTGCAAGGCAAATAATTAGTTCCACACAACTAAGAATAAATCACCCAAGTTGAAACATGATAGTGCCTGACAACTGGTAATGTGGGAAAAAATACTCCAGTAAATCATTATTGACAGGAAAATGGGTGTGCAGGGCAGATGATGCCAGTGCAGCCTTGTGTACCTTGCACTGAGGATAATGCTGCTGCCTTAGCCATGGATTGCTGCCTTTACCCTGCAGAGTCAGGAAATAGGACAAGGAGAAAAATTGTTAATAATTAAAAACAGTATATACTTTTCATTTTTATTTTGGGTTTTTTTTTAGATTTTTGGTACAGATATATCTATATGTCTATATCTATACCTATATTTATATCTCTATATCATCGTCTATATCTATAGATATAGATATATTCCTTAAGTATGTGGAACATTTCTGAGGAGATTTCTCACCTCTGAGTATTTCAAGAATAAACAATGCTCATTCAGTCCTTGTGCCTCTCAGTGTCCCACAGGGCTTGGAGATTCCATTAAGGTTTATTTCATCTTTTCTTGGGTAGCAAAGAGACCCTGTTCTGGTTACCTGTTCCATTTTCATCACTTATTTGAGAATTTTTCAGAATTCCTTTATTTTTAAATTTTTTTTTTTTTGTTAGGAATACATTGTCTGTTCTTTCTTGCAAGAATTCTCAAACTACTTGCAAGGATGTAGAGCAAATTTCTTCATTAATTAATTATATGGACAGAGTGTAGACTATTTGCTTTCTTCAGATTATCTCATTGTGGAGGGCCTATACTTATTATTTGTTACAGTATTGCAGATTTAGGGGAAAAAAAGCTAAAAAAGGCAATTTATTGTTGAGTGTGATTCCATAGGGAAACTTTGCATCTATTATTAGAGAAATGTTTCAGTTTTGACCCATAATTGCAGTTTTGTGTAGTCTAAGGGCCAGGCCTTCAGCTGTCTGAGCCTGCAGAAGGCACAGCTGGAGCTGCAGGGGGATTTTTGGCAGTGCCTAAATATGACTGGGAATATTTTGGCACACCTTTAAATACAATTTTATTGAAATCCTGCTGTTCCCTCAGTGATAACAAACCCCACCATCATTGCTCCAGACTGAAGAATCTGCATGTGGACTTCAGGGATGGACAGGTTCACACTTCACAGTCACATTTTTGGTTTGGGTGGTTTTCAGTTGCAGCAGGGAGGTGCAGCAGTCACACACAGTGCTGTCATCTTACTCCTGGCAAACAGTGGGATTGAGAGAGGAAAATGCACTTGTGCAGAGAAATGCTTGTGCTGCCTTGGTGAGCTCCTGAGTATGTGCTGGAGCTGAATTACTGAGCTGCTGCTGAGTGTGGTTTGCTCTGCACTGTCCCCTCTGCAGCCCCAGCCTTGGGTGAGTGTTTCTCCTCCAGAAGTAAACACCAGTCTAAGAATAGCCCAGCCTTCTCTGTGGTGTGTTTTCATGGTTGGCTGTCCAAACAGGCAGCCTGTCTAGACAGCTGATGGCACTGGGAGCTGCTGGAGGCCACAGCAGCCCCTCCTGGGCAGCCCTGCTCTGGGCACCAGACCCTTTCACCCAGAGCCATGGGGCTCCATGGGCTAGCAAGGCATTCAACATCAGATAGCAGTGTATAAAAGAGGAAATTTTAATTTTTACACTTATTTCTGACTGCCATGATATGTCTCTGGTTATGGTTTCTTGGTGGTCTTTAATTTTGTTTTCTAGTATTGTGCCCAAATTCAGTTTAGAGCATAACTTGGAGGACCAATACTTTTTTTTTTCTAATAGAACCTGATGCTGAAGATAAACCAATCCCCACATTCTGCTGTGTCCCAGCCGTAATTTCAATCCAGATAGCAAAGCAGTAGTGCAGTGTCACAGAGCCATTTGCTCTGCAATTGCAGAAACTCTGTTTTTCCAGGGTTGAAGAGTAAAACCTGAGTATACTTCAGCATTTCCAGTAACCAAGCAGCTGCTGACTGCTGGTCAACAGGTGAAACAAAAGGCCAATTAGTGCTTTAATTAATCATCCTGAATACTGGACTAGGGAGCCTTTGGGGTTGTCTGGTCACAATATTTCTTACAAATGTCTTTGAAAGAGCATCTTGCTCCAAGTGTTTGGGTACCTTACATGCCACGAGTCATTCATTGGTTTATGAGGAGCATTTGCTGATGCAAAAACTTGTCAGAACAACACAAAAAGGAAGCAACTGAGAAATCTGTGTACACTCTACTCCTTTGTTGATAAATTTGGTTTTGACATGTTATCATCGTGTTAATGTGTCTGTTTCTTTCGATGTGTGTATATGCATGAAAAGGGTTGGTATTAGGTCTTCTCAGTGTAACTCCTAAATAGATTAAATTCTACACCCACAGAAAACAAGGCTGATGGATTTTCCACCCAGGGAATGGCACTTTGTGATACCCATCACGTAGCAAGCACCATGGAGGGTGAACAAACAACTTGTCAGTGTAGCAAAAAATATGATGGTGCCAAAGAAAATACTAAAAATAATACTTCTTCACCAGTGTTTAATTATCAAGTTCTTTTTTTAGTTTATTTATGCAGTAAGATTTTTGTCATTTTCTTTCCTTCCTTAACGTGTTTCTTTGTTCATCCTTCTGTGACACAGTGCCCAACATCCTCAGAAATATGGAGTAACAGCTTTTCTCTATGCTGCTCTTGTGAATATTGTTCAGACTTGCTCGTTCTGGGTTTATTCCTGATTGTTGGAAAGTTTACTGATTCCTTATTATTTGATGGCTTTGGTTACATCACTTGATCTATTGAGGTGGGATTATAAGAGCTAATAGGCTCCATTTGCTGTGAGAATAACTTTAATCATTGAAAATACCCTAAGGTGATTTTGGATGGCTTTCCTTGCTTAAAATTGATTCCTTTTGTTCTAGATCGAGAACCTCCAGGAGCAGCTGAGAGACAAGGAGAAGCAGATGAGCAGCTTGAAGGACCGAGTGAAATCTCTGCAGGCCGACACCACCAACACCGACACGGCGCTGACCACGCTGGAGGAGGCGCTGGCTGAGAAGGTGAGAGCAGGAGGGCTGTGGGTTCCTGGGGGAGTTCAGTGGGTTCCTGGGGGAGCTCTGCCAGTTCCCAGGGGAGCTTTGCAGGTTCCCAGGGAGCTCTGCGGGTTCTGGGGGAGCTCTGCCACTGCTGACCCAGCCAAGGTGCTGTGCCCGTGTCCCATCCCAAACCTCATCCCGAGCCTGTGAACGATCCCCATCCCACGCCTGTGTCTGAGCCCGTGTTTGATCCCGTGTCCATGTCCATGCTCATGCCTGTGCCTGTGTCCAGTCCCATTCCGGTGCCTGCTCCCAATCTTGTGCCCATGACCATTCCCAGTCTCATTTCCGTGTCCATTCCCATGCCTGTGTCCAATCCCGTTCCCATGCTCATGCCTGTTCCCTTTCCAGTGCCCAATCCCATTCCCATGCCCACTCCCAATCCCATTCCTGTCCCCGTTCCCATTCCTGTCCCCATTCCCATTTCCATTCTCGATCCCATTCCCATTCCCGTTCCCATTCCCGATCCTGTCCCCATTCCCATCTCCATTCCCGTTCCCGATCCCATTCCTGTTCCCATTCCCGTTCCCATTTCCTTTCCCGTTCCCATTCCTGTTCCCATTCTCATTCCCGTTCCCGATCCCATTCCCGTCCCCATTCCCATTCCCATCCCCATTCCCATTCCCCATTCCCATCCCCATCCCCATCCCCATCCCCATCCCCATTCCCGTTCCGGTGCCGGCGCTGCGGGCCGTGTCCCGCCAGAGGGCGCTGCAGGGCCGCGGGCACGGTCCGTTCCCAGGCGGGCACCGCAATCATTCCCCTGAAATTTGATTTTTTTAATGCTCCATTTTTGGGAGACATCCGGCTCACAGGCAGACTGTCCCCTGCTCTTCTGCTGGTACAACTTCTTGGGCTAACTATATATATTTTTTCCTTGGTTTCTAGAGAAGCAGGGCTACAGCTCCTTTAGTCTGTCAGGTCCTGGGAACTTTGGTTAAACTTTACCTGAGGCTGGGGAATTTGCCTGCATCCTTTCAGATTCCAAGATATCCAAAGCTCCACTGATTTCTGGTGTACCAAAAAGTTATTTTGTTGCCTTTTCTAACTGTATATAAATCCCAGCATCACTTACACCCCTTCTTCTCTGAAGAACCACTGATGTAACTGTATTTTAGAAAAATAAGATTTAAATAAATGGGGAAGCGATCTGTTATGCATCCTGCTTTAGGTTAATTTGGATAATCAGAACCAGAATGGATTGGGTTGCAGTGTAACAGCACTGTGAACATTCAGGGATCCAGAAATTCACAGTATTAAATCCATGTTCACAGAGCTGGTATTTCACAGCAATGGTCCCATAGATTTCTCAAGTTTTCTCTTTCTCGAGGATCTTTACAAGTGCAAAGAAAAGAAAATGGCAACACACTCCTTGTCCCCGTTTCAAGTGTGTCAGAAGTGTTGTGATGAGAAGCCTGAGGAGCTGAACTGACTAAGAGGGATTTTGTTCTTTTGTCAGGAAAAGACCATTGAGCGTCTAAAGGAGCAGCGTGACAGAGATGAACGAGAAAAACAGGAAGAGATCGACAACTACAAGAAAGACATTAAGGACCTGAAAGAGAGAGTCAGCATTTTACAAGGAGATCTCACAGAGAAAGAGGTTGACCAGCAACACAAATCTATTGTGCTCCAATTACTTGTTGTCTCTGTTTGTGTCACATTTGGGATGAAGAAAACTGCTCCTTTATAGTAATTATCCTTGAACAAAGCTGATCTGGGGGAGTACATCATTAGGGAATTTGCAGAGCAGGGGTGTTTCAGGAGCACCTTTTCAGGGCTTGTTTGCAGCAGTTAATCTGGTTATAGTGACTGGACTGATGGCACTGACTGGGCTGTGCTTACTGACAGCAGCAGGGAACAAGTCTAAGTGCAGGGAGCAGAGGCTCAGCAAAGCTCTGCGTGCCAAAAGCATGAGGATGATCTTTGTTCCTTTGTGCAAACACAGCCAGGTCTTCATCTCCAATCTTTTTTTGATTAATTAAATTGATTGTTGGTAATGAGCCAGTGGGTCAGACAAATTACCTTAATTATATGAGAGAAATATAAGTGTTCTCACTTCCTCTCTTGAGTACTTAAAATCTTTTTTCCAAACTCAGTCTAAATAAAACGATACAAAAATGTGTACCCAAGAAGTACTAAGATTTTGTCTGCATGGAAATCAGCATTTGACAGGGAAAAAAACCCACAAAAATCTTTCAGAAAGAAGTTGAGCTGTCTTTTGGAGTAAGGTGGCATGAATCATGGAAGTTGTATACAGAAATGCTTTTGACCCTTTCAGTTGCTAAATCTTCTAAACACATATGATTTAAAATACAATTTCGTTGAAAAGCAGTTTTTCTGAAACATGACTGTCACTGGAGCACAAGCTCCAGTTTACAGAATTGTCTGTCCATCTTTAAAAGTTATTTTAAACTAAGTGTAAAAAAGATTTTATTTTGATTCTGAAAGCCTGAATTAATTGGAGCAGTCTTAAGTCAGTGACATATAAACAAACTGAAAAAAAAAAGTTGTTCTAAATTAGATCCAGAACATAGTGTGAAGGGACAGGAGGAAAATAAAGACAGGTAAGAAACTGACTGTTGCACTTACTTGATAATTATTTCACCTCTTTTAATTTAGACATCATTACTGGACCTTAAGGAACACGCTTCAACATTAGCTTCATCAGGGCTGAAGAAAGATTCAAGACTGAAGACACTAGAAATTGCCTTAGAACAGAAAAAGGAAGAATGTTTGAAGATGGAAACACAACTGAAGAAGGTGATCAGTGCATGTTTGTATTTGTGTTGTAATCACACAGTTCTGAACACATTACCCATGTCTGCAAAGAAAACTTGGGGTCTTAACAGCAAATTCTCTGAGTTTCTTTTCAGCAAGAACTGGGAAGGTTTGTCCATGCAAACCATATTACAAGCTAAGTAAGCTTAGTAATAATAACCATATTATTAAGCCAAGCCTATCAGAAAGTAACTTTGAGACACTTGTGCTGAGTTTTGATTTCACTTCCATGCAGTGACAGTGCTGTTGGATTTTCTGTTAACAGGTACCAAGAGTTTGAGGCTTAGGCTGCTTCAGTAGAGCTCATAGCAGCACTTGTGCCATTAAATTGATGTAACAGCTAAAAAAATACCAGCTAGACATTTGACAGAGCAATTAGCAACGCTTACAGGTGTTAATGTGAGAAATTCAGGTGCAGGCCCTGCCCAGAGGAAAGCAAAACAGCAAATGAAGAGAATATGGCACCCATGGAGTGTGTGAATTGGAGTCAGCAGTACAGAACTGCACTTGTGTGGGTGCAGGTGGGTGTTAATGCACCTGGGAATGGTGCAAATAAAACCCTGGACATGCACATATACAGCCAGGTTTGTCCTGTTCCATTCTATCACACAAAACTGGCTGTTCTGCCACTCAGCATCAGCAGAGCAAAGAAAGGCAGCAAGAAAAGGCAGCTGTCCATGTGCTTGGTCTCACAGGCTGTTTTCAGGATATTTCAGCAGACCTGAAGGGCCCTTTCATTGCATTCTCTGCCATGAATTGCAGTTTCATCCCGTGTTGTTGGTAATGAGTTGATGAATCTATTATAACTGAGATTTGCCACAGGTTGTTAGAGCATCTTCTCATCCAAAGAAGTGCCTAATCATGGTCAGGATGGTTTCAGTTCTATAACCCCCCAAAAATTGGTTAGTTTACCATTACCTATGTGGAGTAACTCCTAGTTACTCAAGAAAATATAGTTAACATTCACTTCAATGTCTTATACTTTAGTAAGTTTGCATATTTCTTTAATAACCCTTTTTCCAGCTGTTTTTTATTTCTTAATGAGTTTTACTGTAGCTTGCACAGAAGTAAAAAAAATATTTTTAAAGGCTTTCACATTTTAAATGCATTGCAGACATTTATTCGTGCAGTTTGACATTTTCAAGATGAAATAAGAAATCATTATGACAGATAATCCAACTCCATTTTCAAGCTTCTAAAACCTCGGCTTTAGACATCTGCCTTGTTAACAATTGCAAATAATTGTCATAATTAACCTTAAAACTAACAGCTACATAAGGGCATCGAGTTTAAACTGAATTAGAAGTTAATTCTGTTGAGTTTTATTACATTATCTTAGTGCAGATTTGCATGAGACACGTGCAGGAAGCACAAGCTGTCATGTAGCTCCTTTAGAATAAATGGGTAAAAGCTTTTTCTTTTAGGTTCTTCCTTCTCAGTTTGCATGGAGATATGTCTAACATCAGCCTTGCTTCCCTTGCCTCGTACTCCCAGTGAACAGTGTGAGCACTTGCAGTCAAATCTATGCCCTAAAAATTAAGAAGCTGGCAGGAGAGACTGAACTGGATTACTGTTGAGCCATTAAATAAAAAAGATTTGGGTAGTCCTTGCAAAAAACCCTTGCTAACCTGCAAACAGTGACCCTCAAGAAATCCTGAACCATGCAAGCTTCCCCTGCATCTGTAAAAGGGATTGAACTTTACACTAAACAAAAATATTAACAAGTGGAGGGTGCTGAAAAGCTGTTGATACTGGTTTTAGTTCCAGTCAGTCTCCAGTGTCTCACTCGAAGTATCCACTTCTTGTTGTTGCTATTCCTCTTCTCAGTAATAACTGTTTTATATTGATCCTCAGTGACTGAAACTGCCACTTTTTCATATTGAGATTGCTTTTTCAAATAATATATAAATAATAATACCATGATTATGCAAATGTGTGTGCCTAAAGTTCTGATTATTCTGCATTCACTGCTCTGTGCTCAGTGTGCTGCTGCCAGCAGGAGATGCAGGGGGAGATTGTGAAGGCTGAAATCCCTGTGGAGTTTCCATGGCCTGGTGTCCTCTCTTCATTTTGCATTAGAGGCAAATCACCCACAGGAGTTTCTCTCCCTGCTTTTCTGGGAGTAAAAAAAAGTAAAAAGTGCTGTTATGCTCTGTGGTGGTTTTTCTTTTCATCAGGAATATCTTGGTCCAAACAACTATTTTAATGTAGTAGTTTTATAGTGAAATTTTTTTCCTTTAATTGTTGTTCTTCAGGATACTTTCCCCCCAGAATTTTCTGTCTTCTCTTTCCCAGCCCAGTATACTTGGTTTCATTTTGTTTTTCTAATCTGGGAGAGACCAACTAATATTAGAAGTCTTTCCAGGAAGGATGAGTGGATTTTTGTCCATCTTCATTTCCAGTGCATAGTTTTTCTCCCTATAGATACACTCCTTATTTTTAGGGAGGAAAAAGAGTCAAACCCATATGTTAACAAACTTCCCCTTGCTGCAGTTCTAGGAACTTTTCACCAGGAAATGTTAGCAGTGATTCCCTGCCAGGAAAATACCTCTACATTCAACAGGCTCACTCAGAGGTGGTTTTTCTTTTTTCTGCTGTGGTGTTCTTTCCTCAAATTCAGGAGGGTAGTATCTTTCAAAAAACAGGGAAAAAATTACCTAATTAAGTGTTGATCCCAATTTTGTCTTTCCCAAGAATGAGCTTGGCTAATACAGACTGTGCTGCTTTTTATTTTATGAACATGGATTTCCTCCCACATTACTGATAATATTGGTAGATGAGGCTGGTTTTTGTTCTCAGCTGATAATTTTTTTTTGAAGAAGGGACAATAAATGATGTATTCAATACAGAAAGAAAAAGGCTGCCAGGGAAACCAGGATTTCTTGTTACAATAAAAGTAAAAACCCAGCAATTGTGTTCAGCATTAGTGTCAGTCACTGAATTACTTTTCTAAACCATTCAGCTGTCTTGAAATTGAGTCAAGGGAAGCACTAGGAATAAAATCCTCCTCAGCTGTAAACCCAAATGAGGAACTACATTAAATATGTGGGGGCTGGACAAATCTGTTAAACTGACAAAATCAAGATGAAATGTGGAACTTGCACAAGGGTAACTCTCCATGTTTCTCATGGTTACTAATGCATGCTAAAATCACTAATTAAGGTTCTGTCGTCTCAGTAAATTAATGTTGCAGTTATTATTTTAAATCCTTTTCTTGTTGCATCTTTTCTGTTTCTCTCTCACACTGTTCCTATCCCAAATTTTTCTCCATCTTTTCCTATCTTCTTTCTCCCTTTAGCACCCTGAGGTTTTATTGAGTCATCCATCCAAGCTAGTAAGTTCCCTGGCAATCTCAGAGGCTGTTGCCAGCACATTTGATTTTTTTGTGTTGCATGTGTATCCACCTGTGCTTTTATAGCTGGGCCAACACAGTGTATTGGTGAATTCCTTCAGCAGTGGGCATGGATACAAACAAAAAGCAGTGGGGTTTTCTGACCAAAAAGCTTCCTGAGATGTTGTCACTGTCTGACTGCCTTGCTCTGACTGCATTTTTGTTTGGACAGCTTAATATTGTGTCAAGTGGTTTTGTTTCCCTTTTGCTGCTGGTGCTTGAAATGTCCTGTAGCTTTTTCTGTCATCTCCATTGTCTGTGTATTTTCAGAGCAAGAAGGTGGAATTTCCATGCAAATCTTCTTGCTTGTTCTGTAACACTGGGCACAGCAGCACATCAGAAATATCAAAGTTACAGCAAGGGAGAGATGGCTCCAAATGTTGTGTAACCATTGAGCTCGCTGGTACTGGGTCAGTTTAATTTTGGATCCTATTCCAGCCTCCTGTTGGATGTCAAGGATCACTCCTGTCAAGGAGTGTTTGTATAAAAATATCTTGACACTGTAAATTACGTCATCCAAGGTGGTTTTCATCAGAGGTTTCTTCTGTGGCTCTGTGCATAAGAAATGGTGTTACAGAACGTTCAGGAGTCTGATACCTGTGTTACTCTTGGCAGTGTTCAGGGTAAATGGAGTTGTCTGTGCTGACAGTCATTGTCTGAGGGTCAGGGAATTGCAATCCTTCAGTTTTTGTGGCATCCTGCATCAGAAATTCTTTAAACCTGGCTAAAGAGTGTCAATAACAAGTTGGGAAAATGAGATATATTAACAGATTGTAGTTGGTGCAAATAGGCAGAAGAATTTGAGCCAGGAGAGCACATTCTCTACAAAACCTTTAACAGCATACAAGTTTAGAGACTCTGAAGGCAGAACAGAGAAGGTCTGGGAGCAGGGTGTGTACTTTATTCCCCAGGGTGAGACAGCAAACACAGGTTAAGGTACAGGAGGCTTTGTCAAGGCCAGGCTGGGGGTTTGAGCAGCTTGGTCTGGTGGAAGGTGTCCCAAAGCAGGGAGACTGCAATGAGATGATCTTTAGGGACCCTTCCAACCCAAACCACCCTGTGATTCTGTGGTGGCTTTTAATGTTTTAATGTGTGACCATCTCAGCATCATCTCATGCAGTGGGAGCTTGGAAAGGTTTTCTCCCTGATATTCTTGTACCTAAAACAAATTAAACTTACCTACTCTACTTTTCCCAGAAAAAACTTGAGAGGATAACACTCATTTTGAAAAGTTAAATATTAAGAAATTAGGAGATGGCCAATGTTCACACTGTGTGGTCTTTCTCATTTTTCCTTGGGAGGTAATTTGTGTAGCACTTCATAACTAAATTATTGTCTGCTAAAGTCTTGCTGTTTCCAATATTGTGTGACAAATGCTCCAAGAGTGAGCCAGATATGTATGAGAGATGATCATCATCTAGAGAAATAAGATGATAAAATATTTTTTAATAGTAGGAAAGCATTGAGTGAATAAGGCAGGACACATTTGCATTTTGCTTTTTCCCCTGCACAACAACTATGATAATGCATCCTCATTTCCCACTGGTGCTGTTAAGAAGTGATTGATTAGTTGGGATTAGCATGACAGAAAGAAAATTGGGGAATTATTTCTTTTAATGTCATGTTGCAGTTCAGAATAAACAACGTTTAGAGCCATAAACTGAATATCCAAAAACTGGTACTAAATATCTGTTCATGACTTTGAGTCCTGTTTCTGTAAAACAGTGTAACCTGTGCCCAGGTGAGCTCAGAGCAGGCAGGTGTGGGGGTTAAAATCCACTCCCAGAGATGTCCTGTGGGCATTTCCCTCCTGGCTTTGCGCCCTCTGTGTTGGGGTGAATCCAAAGAGAGCACACTGAGAATGTTTAATGGCATCTCTGGGGTCTGGTCTCTCTCTCAAGAGATCACTTCTTTAGTTAATGGAAATTGCCTCTCTGGAGGTGCCTTCCTGTCTTGATCATTCTTCATAAAGAAAACAATTTGTTTATGAATTGATTCCAACTGAACACTGGCTTATTCAGTGTCAAAAATTTTGCAGTTCCATTAACAAAAACTATATAGAGATATAGTATAATATAGTATATAGTATAGTATAATATATAGTATATACCATAATATAGTATATAGTATAATAAAAACTATAGATAGATATATAGTGTATATATATATAGAGAGAGAGAGAGAGATAGTTATAGACTAGATATAGAGATGGTTAAAAGACAGCAAATAACTCTATGCCAGACTCAGGTTTAAAATATAATATATCCGAGATTTTCCTGAGCCTTTTGCTTCCATTACAGCCTTTTCAAGAAGCTTTTTTACAGTTTAGGGTGTGGAGAGCCTTGGAACTAAAGGAAGAGAAAGTCTGGTTGTTTTTAAATTTACAATTCTGTTAAAAGTCATAAAGGCAAGATAGAAGAAGCACAAATGTTTTATCAGTTGAATTTCTGCCTTTGTGGTAGGAAAAGTACAGAAGGTGGATAAAGTGTTTGTCTTTTGCAGTAAACAATCATAATATATTTTTGTATTTGTGTGTGCATTTGCTATTTTTAGGAGACATGAGGCGCCCTTGGAGGTGGGAGGGTGGATTAAAATGGGATTTCAGGTTCTTGGGAACTTTCACTTCATGGCCAAAAGTTCTTGGCAACATTCGTATGTGAAATGTTAAACTGAATTTACTGTCTCAATTCATAGGTAAAAGTAGAAAGTGTTTGCTGTGAATTATTTGCTGTTTGATTTAGTTAATATTTTAGGCATATTGATTTGGAGGCTTGGTCATAATGTTTGGAATTTTTATTTATGTCTTAGAACCTTTAAATTCGATCTGTGCTATTGTTATGTTCCCTGTCTCTGGCCCACTTTAAGCTGTGTAAGATTATCTTACCTCTTAAAAAAGAGGGGTTTGGCACGAGAAATATCAACTTAGAAAATTCTTTTTAATGTGTTTTGTCTTCCACTCCTCTCCATCTGTAAATATTGGTTATTCCTGTGAAACATTGGTCATCTTTGTTTGAGCTGTAGAAGTTGGCTTTGTCAGCTCATTTTCTGTGGAAGCAATAGAAGTCGGAGTACATTTATTTAGCTGAGGAACAATCACTCTTTTCTTACCTTCTGGAGGTACCTGAGGCAGTCACCCCATCACTTACCACATTCCAGATGGGAAATGATGGCTAAGAGCAGGAAGGCAGCAAGCTGTTAAACCACCTCTTAGTTTATAGTCCCTCTCAGGAGCTGGGAGAACATATCCAGAGAGGTAAACCTAAACTCTTCTCAGTCCTGAACTACTAAAAATTCGAAACCGAATTCACACTGGCAAAGATTAATCCTGATCAGATGAGCTTTGCTAATGAAAACAGAGCTTAAGAGGGTGCTGCTTTCCAGCTGAAATGTGCCTGTTTCTTGTGCAGAATGAAATGTGCTCTCAAATTCACCTGTGTGATACCACACAGGGGCACAGGGAGCCAATGACAGGGTCAGGAGTAACAGCTGAAGGGTTTCAGTAGCCTCTCATCAGGTAAACTCAGTCTGGAGATGAGAAAGGGCACTGTTCCTTCACCCTCAGCAGCCTGCTTTCCAAATTTATTTCCTTTTTGTCACACTCCTTTTATACATTATCACATTTGTTTGTAACTATATTAAAAGAGAGATTTGCAAATCTTGTGTCAGGCAGAGATGAAAGTCAAACTTACTGAAATTCACTTCTTACAGTCTCTTAATACAGGAGGAACTCTTGGTGCATTTGTCACTTTGGGTGTTGATTCTGCTTCAGAAATGAAACCAGTACTTATTTTGGAATTTCTGTACACCTTTGATGGGCAGGGCAAGTTGTATGTGGGTTTTTTTACTGTGAATATAGAATTCATGATTTGTGTTTAGCTTTTTGGTTAAAGAAAAAAAAAATAAAACCCAAGCTGAATTATTTTGCACAGTGTTGCATTGGGAAGGTAGCCAGTTTCATCTGTTCCAGATCTTGATGTGAGTTTGTGGGAAACCTCTAAATGCATTGGTTTTCTCTCTTATACAATAAATGAACCCAGTAGGATTTTAGATCTGGTCACGAAACACGTATTTTGTACAAAACCCACAAAATGGACCAAAGGCACTCAGTCAGTAACTCACAGGGCAGGAAGTGGTCTCCAGTTTACAGCATATCACATAACGTTCCCTTTGTGTTAGGTGAAAGTAGCCATACTCATGTGCATTATATACAAATAACATGTGTTACGTGTCTTAACTAATAATTTATGTCCTGTAAATAGCCCTCTGCTTCTATAAGAACCAGACACACTGACTTGTTGGCTAATTCTCTAGAAAAGAAAATTTATTTCCTCTTCTCAGCAGTGTCTCTTGGGTTGTTGTGGAGATGCTTTTATTAGCAGAGTAAAATAAATCAGGAGGACTGTTCTGACAGTCAAGTTGCATTAGGTCTTATAACTTCTTTTGAATTAGTGAGTTTAATAAGCCAGGCTGGCAGCCTAACTTTGCTTTCTTTTAAAAGAAGTTTCTTGATTATCTGATCATGTATTTTGGATGACTTTAAAGAGCCTGGAGGAGTATTTGTTAAAACAAACACTCAGAGATGTTGGAAACGTACCTAAATCCAGTACAGAAGAGCTCAGGCTCTGTCTGGTGAAAAGCAGACTTTGCTCTATTCATTGTGTCTCCCAGGAGAATAGAGATGCCCTCAGTGGATGTATATATAGGTGCCCCCCAAAACAGAACTCCCAATTCCCTGTATTTGGGAAGGAAGGATTGGAGGGAGGGTTTGAAATTGAAGGTGTAGTTGAAAAGGAAACAAAATCAAGTATTTCAGATTTCCCACAGGCTGGAAATCCCCCCCAAAAAAAGCCTTTCAGAAACACCCAGCAAGGCTCTTTGCAAAGCCAAGTGTGTCCCTTGGTGGAGCTGACACACTCATCAGTCTCACTGCAGCCACGTCCCCCTGGAGCTGGGGCTGCATCCTCCTGGCAGGACAGTCATTTTACACT
Organism: Zosterops lateralis; assembly: GCF_965231275.1. NCBI lineage: Eukaryota > Metazoa > Chordata > Aves > Passeriformes > Zosteropidae > Zosterops > Zosterops lateralis. The sequence continues at coordinate 841,025 of NC_139765.1, forward strand.
GCACTGCTGTGGGCAGCCCTGTCCAAGGGGGGTAATTCAAAATGCTCATGGGGCCGTGAGGGGTCTGACAGCCCCGACTCCAGAAGGCTTCACAAGGCTCTCAGGGATGCACTCGTGGACAGCTCTCAGCCAGGAGCCCAGCCAGGGGTTTCATTCTTACAGTTCAGTGACAGCAGTGTCAGGGTTTGACTGGAAAGGGACTCAGATAGGGGGGAGCCTTCTGAGTGTTCCTAAATGCATTACCTAGGAAAGGGTTCTGCTCTTCCAGAGTTATTGGGCACTCCTGCAGACATCTGCCTGGGAGTGCTGAGAGTTCTGTTTTAGGATAAAATACTAGAACAAAGTAAAACAAAAAATACTAGGACAAAATAAAAAAGCTTAATCAGCTTTCTGGAATTCTTGTTTTTGAAAAAAAAAAAAAAAAAAAAGCCACAACAGCTTAGTGCTGACCCTCAGACAAGAGCTGCAGGGCTCAGGCCCTGGAACATGAACCTTTCCTTTGTTTGAGAAACCCAGATCCATCCCAAGGTCAGTCCCATTAAAGACAGGCATCAAGAGGTTCCACAGTCCCAGGATATTCTGCTCCACAAGTCTCCTGGATTCTACTAGAATGTGGCCTTGGCTTTAAAGGAGCTAATTAAAAACTAAACACTTCAAGGCAAAAATGTTGGGGTCAATGAATGGATATTTTCCTCCAGTCTTATTTTACTGAATAACTAAACAGATTTAGCCAAATGTAATCTTGCTGTTTGGTTCTTTGGAAGCAGTAGCTTTCTGCCCTGAGCTTTTTACTGCTGCAGTTCTCTCCAATTACCTTTAAAAGCAACAGAGTCCTATACTATCAGATCTAGACTTAGTGTGCTTTGGAGCAGAACATTGGCAGCTTGTAAAACAACTTTCCACAACTGCACACAGAGGGGAGAAAAGTCTGGATTTTCTGCTGTAGGTTTGTTTTGAGAAGAGCAAGGCCTTGGGTTTTGCAGGCAATCCTGATCAGCAGAATAGCTCCATCAAACTTGCTGTTCACTGAAGCAATTTTGAGCAATTCTGAAGTAGCTTTAATTGATATCTAATTGCAGTTCTGGATCCAAGAGCAGAGGGGCAAGGTGAGAGAAAAAGGATAGTCCTTAGTCTGCTGGGTACTGCATTCTTCTGTCTCTTACATGCTTGGGAACTATTGAATTACTTTTAATAATAAATTAGTGATTTTTGTAACAAACTAAGCCATTAACAAACCTCCCCAAACAATCTCTTTATTGGGATCCTGTCACCCTCAGTCCTGAAGTACTTTTCATCCCAACAGCCTGAATTTGAAAAATGTATTTCCTGGATGACAAAGCAAAGATAATTTCAGTAGGTAGCCACACTCATTAACCTTGGTCTGCTCACAGAACTGCAGGGGCTGGTTTGGACAGATGGCAAACAGAATACACACTTTTGGTTAGGACACAAAAGAACCACACTCGCCCATCAGGTTGTGAGACGAGAAAGGAGGAGAGAGTTTAGTTTGGGATCTCAACTTAGATAGATTTTAGGATTTGATCAAGAATTGGGGGACAAGAGTAACACTTCTCTGACCGCAGTTGTCAACCTAGAAGTCTGTCAATTCAATAGGAATGTATTATTTACATATAATACATTATATAGTACATATAATACATTATATAGTAGAACCTTTCTACTGGAGCTTTCTCAGTGATTGTAAGAAAAACAAACAGTGGTTTGAACCAAACATCACTGTTTGCTTTTCTTACCATCAGTGATAAAGCTCCAGTAGAAACGTAAACTCTCCGAAGGCTGAAAAATCAGGACAACAGGTTACACACTGCAATATGCAGTGAATATGTTGTTAAGACAGCAGCATTTTGGAGTTGTCAAGGTGAGGAAGGCACAATGAGTGACATGTTCTCCCTTTCCCCAGGCCCACGAGGCAGCGCTGGAGGCCAGGGCCAGCCCCGAGCTGAGCGAGCGGCTGCAGCAGCTGGAGAGGGACGTGGGGCGGCACCGCGACGAGGCCGCCAAGGCTCAGGCTGAGGTGGATCGGCTCCTGGACATCCTCAAGGAGATGGAGAACGAGAAGAACGACAAGGACAAGAAGATAGCAGAGCTGGAAAGGTGAGAACGGGGTAAAGTTAGAGGAGGAGCTGATTGATGTTAGAGATTAGTCGTTCTTCTTGTCTTGAAGAAAAGAGAAGAAAAAAGTCTCCTGCAGAGAATAACTGTACTGAAAAAAAGGGATTTTCCCAAGGAGAGTCTCTGTTCCCTGTGGTTTTCCCTTTTGCTGGTTGTGTGTGACACCAGACTGTGCTGTCAGGGAGAGAGAGGTGGTGTCCCAATGTCATCCACAGGAGAGATGTGTCTGCTGTTAGGGAGGTGTGCACAGAGGAACAGAGAAAGAGAAGATAGTAGGGAGAGGAAAATTAAATTAAAAGCAGAAAACTGTTCTTTAACCTTTTCAATGCAGGCAAAGCTGCTTTGTGCTGAAGTTAACCTCAAGAGGGAAATGCTTCCACTCTTGAGTAGCTGTTGCAATCACTGAGTGGCAGACATTGCTTTTCAGATGGAAGATAACTAAAAACAAGTTAAGGGTTAAGTGTGGTGCATGCTGTGCAAAAGTGTAAAAATATTCTAGAACCAACACAAGGTTGAAAGCTGGTATCTGTTCTCTCTGGGGAGGATTTTGATTTTTCTTACGGGAAGGTGGGCCCTGAGTTCATTTCTGTGGGTGAGCAACTGCCTGAGTTTTGTTCTTGTTGTCACTGTGGAGGGTTTGTAGCTGTCTGGTTATTCTCTTCCTCTGTAACTAACCCTTTGCCTTTTGTGTTGCCATTCCACAACCTCCTGTCTCTCTGTAACTGTCCACTCTGTGTCTGTTCCCTCCCCTGCTTTCTCCCCCCTGTCCCCCCCTGCTCCCCCGAGTCGTGTTGTGTTGTTTTTGTTCCTGTTGGGGTGTTTGTGACCCTTGGGGCCTTTCCTCAGCCGCGGCTCCCGCTCTCCTCTCCCTCCCTGCCAGGTGTCGGTCCCCGCACCGCAACACCTGGGGGGGTTTGTGTGGGACTTCCTGGGAAAGTGAGTGTCCTCAAAACAGCCTTTGTTTCCTCCTCCTCCGGGCTGGGATGTGCCTGCTGCAGTGCTGCTGGGGCTGCTGCAAGGCTGCTGCAATGCTGCTGCTTCCCCTGGCTCAAACAGGACCTGCTTGTGGCCACATTCCAAAGGGAGCTTGCTGCTCTTCTCCCTGATTTCAGCTCCACACAGGCTGTTGCTTTTTAGCTCTAATCCTCTTGCTGTGTTTTACCTTTGGCTCTAATCTGTGCTGCCAGTTCTGCCTGAAACAGCTAAAACTCAAGTGTTCTTAAATGTCTCATTGATAGAGGTCAGTATTGACTTGTTACTGAGTTTTATTGTGGTGACTGTCCTGTAATAAACAAACAAACAAAAGGTGATGCTCCTTATCTGGGACATGGCCATCACAGCCTTTGGAGTAGTTTATACACAAGTTGTGCAAATAAGAGCTGGTTTTGTACCTGAGAGGTGACAGGAAGTCCATCTCTGTGTGTTCCTTCAGAAGTGAGCACTGAGTGGATATATCCTTAAATCTGGTTCCAGTTGCAGGCTGAAAATCCATTTCCATTTGGCACATTCACTATATAATATAGGTAGTTCTTGTAAGGACACAGGGCTTGTTTTTTTTTCCTGAAGGAACCTTTGGGAACAAAGGAAGACAGCACTCAGCTGTGGAATACCAGCACTCCTCTTAAGGACAGCTGGAATTAGTGGCTATTTTAAGAAAGAGAATTTGGAGAGTTTTCCTGAAAAGAATTTAAGGGTGCCCTTTTCAAGAAGAAACCTTCCAACTTTTGATTTGTAGCAGCCAAAAGGTGTACTCCTCATCTGAAATATTTCTTCTCACCAGTAAATAAAAGATTAAAAAACAGGGGGGGATCTCAAAGGAGTGCTGAGAAACGTGGCCAGTAGAATGCAGTATCTTATTTTGTCTGTCTTCAAGACAGATATGTTTGTGTAGTGTCCTGTGAAGGATAGATGGGGAGAGAAATTAGCTGGATTTTCCATCAACTTTACAGTTTCCTAGAATAGTGTCAAGGAAGCTGTACTAGTAAATTATGCTCTAAGCTTAAGTCAACAGTTTGAAGCTGAAATACTTTCAAACTGCTACTCATATTGTGGAATAATTGTCTTTGGTTTTCAAGTTTGTTGTTCCTGTGAATTTTTAAATAGTTTTTTAGAGCATTCCTAAGAAAGAACCACATCAAGGCATTTAAAGTAAAATATGTGTTGTCAAATTAAAGAAAGGTGTTTATAAAGTCATAATCATCACCATTAAAGTTAACCTTGAGAGATGGTATGGCTATAATTCTGTATTATCTTAACTGATTATAGTCCTCCAAAACCAAATTGAATTCTGACTCAGGCATTGAATAACCTGAAACCATTAAGTATTATTTTAAAATCCTTCAATCCATTTTGTTGCCATTAAACATAAAAGCAAATCAAATAGATTTATCTTATAGTTTAATGGTATTATTACAAGGCAGAATCTGTTGTTGTTGTGGTTTTCATTCACTTCCTTCAAAAATTTGTGGCTTAAGTGGACATTGAAATTCTAAGGTAAATCACTCTTCAGAATGAAGATTGCCTTATAATTTTAATCCACATCTTATGTGAAATGATACAATCTTTAACCATACATGAACACATTTTTTCCATAAAAATGCTGCCTTTTGTGAAGGACACAGCTGAAGTTCTGCACAAAAAATCCCTGCTTAGGTTGAACCTGTCATGGGAAATAGCAGCACAACCTTTAATATTTGGCAACAGCTGAGGGCAGGGTTTTGTAATGGAAAGAAGTGGTCAGGCCCATGGTTAGTGCAGCTCCACCTCTGAGCACACAGATCTGTTGAATATTAAGATTTTCATAATTTCCAAGCTGGGAAAGGAAGAAGTAATTTCTTTCTTCTCGCTCTGGCTCTGTCTTCATACAAGATCAGCATTACACCTGAAGTCCCATATCAAGTTTCACAGGGGAAACCAAAAACCATTTCATGTCAACATAACTTGTTTAAACAGGTACGAATAAAAGATGCAGGCACATTTCCTTACAGGTATTTAACTGCAGACATTACAAAGTCTGCTGATCTTTAGAAAGCAAATGTCTGCCCTCTGGAAGTCAACTTTTGGTCAAGAGCAATGCTCAGACTCACTAATGGCTTTTGAAAGCTACATCTAAGGAAAGAAAAGAGAGACACAGCCAGTAACTGCAAATCCATCAGAAGATCATCACAGATGTGGAGATGATGAAGACCATCACAGTGATTTTATGGTGGCTCCTCAGTCCATGCTCACCTTTTTGTATAATGGGATATCCTTCTTGGATTTGTTCTTTATTCAGCTGTCCTTTAGTTCCCACTGTCTCCCTCTTGCTGTGTTTTGGAGGAGCTGGAGCTCTGTGATGTTGCAGAACCACCTGTTTTGAAATACAAGGTCAGAGAACCCCAGTGAGTGCAGCCCCTGGGGTGGTGAGGGGTCAGGCTCTGGCTGAAGGGTCTGGCTGTGTCAGCCCTCAGTGAGACACCCCAGACCTGCTATTCATCCCTGTGCAGACAGGCAGGAGCACTGACCCTGCTGAGCACAGGGATCATGGAACTAAACACACCAACTCCTTGGCTGGGCTCAGCACTGGGCTTGGCTCATCTGCTAATCCAAGACTAAAGATGTGACCTTGCATCTTCCAGCACTAGAGAAATACCAGCCATCAGAAGCTCTGATGGGAACTTTTTTTAAGGCATCTTTTCTTGCCAATTTTTCTCAAGTGGTGAAGTCCTGCTTGTTTTTGTCATTAAATCAAGGTGGTTTTCAAGCACTCCCTCTCATGCCTGTTATCTGTAATGAGTATAGGAGTTGTCATCTGCTTTCTATTGCAGCAATAATGGGTTTTATTTAGCAGCTCTCTCCTAATCCAGCTATTAGATCAGTAGAGTGTAAGAGCTGTGATATAATTAAAATAATTAGAAATGCGAGGAGAAAGAGCATCACATAAATAATGAGCTTAGTCTGCATATCACTTTCATTGTTACCTGTCTTTACTACATCTCTTCAAAAGCTGGTTTGTGGCTTTGTTTTAGACAACATCTTTGAGCAATATGGGAGTATCCATACTCACAGCCTGCTGTGAAAGGAGTGAAGGAAAAAAACCACCAAAACTATCTTTTATACAACTGATACAGTAAAAATCAAAGTGTCACATCCTGGCATTGTCTTGGAGGACAGAAAGAACAAAAGGAATATGCAGTAATTGGCAGTTAGGCAGTGAAATAATAATTCCAGTGCTCATTGTGGCTGGGTTTGTGCTCTTAGATCCATGTCTACACAAACCTTCTGTCTCTGCCTCTCCAGCTCTTCCCCATCCCTCTAAATACCAACCCAGGAAAAAGGAACAGACCAGCCATCATCCTTTTTATCAAGAAAACGTGTCAGAAGGGGTAAACATAAATATCCTTTGTGCTTTGACAGACACAAGGAAGATCAAATGCCCATTGTTCCCTGTCAGACTGCTCTGGAGGAATGACAGTAATAAATACACACAATCACTCACTGTCAAACAAGGGCAATTCAAAGGTTGACTGAAAATCATTACATAAACTACATCCTAAGTACATCTGAGACAAATGTAGCAGGCTCATTCCACTCCCTATAACACACAAGCATGTGGAAAAAATAGTACCTGGAATAACCAACAGCTTTTAGAATATGGATTTTCTAATTAAAATTCTCAAGCTTTCACGTCTCATTTTTTTAATCTTCACCCAGTGATCCAATTAAAGTTGTCTCTGTGTTTCAAATGAGTAAGCTGGTATTTTAGAGTGGTTTTCTGTGGGACTGCCAGCTGGCATTCCACTTGTCTTGTCTCCTGTGTGACTTTTGCATTGGAGTTCCTGGGGCTGGGCAGGAGCTCTGCTGTGTCCTGGGAGGAATGCTGCAAGTGTGTGTTCCTGCTCGAGGGGAAGGAGTGCAGACTCCTGGGTTTGCTCTGCAGTGAGCATGTCTGGGATGGATCTGGTGCTGCTTGCTTGGGGCTGCTGCCTGGGGCAGATGCTTGCTGTGCTCCTGAGTTCAATTTCACTGATGCAGCCCCTGGACTGAGCCTTCAGCTCCATCCATGGCAGGTCTCCATGGACCTCCTGAGAGCTCACAGCTCCAGGTGTCTGCCTTGGCTTTACTCTGAGTGACAGCACACTCACAGATTTTATTTCTCTAATTTTAGTGTGCTTTCAGACACAGTCCTTATTTTTGTTTGGGTAAACATTGTGGTTATTCTAAAAATCCACACTTGTAAAAAATACTTTGTACCTCCATAACAAAACCTTGGAAAAGGGACTGGCAATTACACCAAATGTATTTTTCTTTGGAAGGAAGAATTATTCCATAACAGAATGGAGATGTAGCAATAATTATTCTGTGTTTAAAACCCATGCAGCTGGTTAAATAATACTTCTGTAGCACACAGAAAATTGCAAGTGACCTCAGCACGGTGTTGTACATACTGTTTTGCCTTTATCCTGTGCCAGCAGAAGATACTACCTTTAATTGCTGTTGGAAGAACTGGATGGTTCGTTTAAATTCTGCTGGGCTGTTCTGAGTTGTAGCCTGAGTGTTTTTCACTGTTAAACTGAAAAACAATATCACATCATTACAACACAACCAGGAATTGCAAAGGGTCCCTGAAACACAAAATGAAAAGTTTGAATTTTTCCCTTTACCATATTTATTCCCATATTTAACCAACTGTTTATTTTTACATTTTTGTTCCTTTTTGTTAAATTTGTTTGTAGCCTTGGATTCCAGTCAGAATTGTTACTTACACATTTTTCAGCATGAATTAACCAAGGCTTTTGGAACATTAAAAGTTACTTCAAGATCAAATGCTGAGATCTGGTATTTGGCATTTTACAAGTCTCATCTTCCCCCAAATAACTCAGCCTTTACAGCAGCTGTCCTTGAAGGGCTCGAGTTGAAGAATGTTGATTCAGAAGCCAAAGAAAAGTACCTTTGCACTATTTAATCTGTTACAGACCAACAACAGCTGCCTGTACAAATTGAATACCCTACAGGGTTGATAGTAAAATTTATCCATAAATAAGGACTTCAAGTTTCATTTACATACCTCCATATACCAAGAGCAATAAAGAATACAGCAGTTAGCCTGTCCTATAGAAATTTGTTTCTCCAGCCCATATCCTGCCTTTTTAGAGTAAAATTTTGCCATGGGAGAAGCACAACAGATGTTGTAAAAGCCAAATTGCTGCCTTGGACAGAAGGGCATTTCCTTTGCCTCTCTTCTATTGACTGAAAATCATCACATTTAAAACCAGATTGAAAAGATCTGTATATTCTGTGTATGTGATTCCTTGTTGACTCACCTTGCTGTTATCAGTGAAATTGACAGCAGATGCCTATGAAAGATACTGGAGATATTTGGAAAATGAAAAAAGAAAAGCAATAATGAACCTATGGGACTTGATGCTATGCAGGGGACCTCCAGCATTTTGTCTTGGCCAGTTCTGCTGTTGAACAATGTTGGAGAGAACTGTCAAACAAAACCCTGTTTGGTCATTATTGTTTTTAGATTGCACCTTCTGCAGGAGAATTCTATGGCAGGAAGAAGAGGCAGCTGCTTTTTTTTGTTTCTCTTTGGAAGGGGTGACTTCAGTGTCAAAATTAAGAAAGATGAGCTTTTAGCTTTGACAAGTCTTCAGGTCTCGAGGACTTTCCTCAGAGGTTGGGGTTTTGTCCTTTCTGTTTAGTTCCTTTAGACAAGCTGGGATCACCTGCAGGAAAAGTGAACAAACTGCATGTCTTTGCTCACGGAGAGAAAATAAGCCCTTAGAAGATACTACAAAGGAAGACATTAGGTTTCATCTCAGATAGTCAAACTCTGAATTTTCAAAATGTTTATTAGAATGCTGGAAGAAGGGTATTGCTAATGATGTGATGTAAATCCAGAGTTCTCTTGTAAGATGGCTTATTTTCTTTTTCCAAGAACTGTTATGTATTGGAGACTATTTTCTCTAGAGAAAGTTGCCTCTAATTGAAATGGTGTAATCTAATCTAAAGGTCCTTTTTTCTCTTATTTTTTTTTAATTAGATGTCTATAAAACATGCAGCTCTGTGTTTGTGAACGATTGTGTGTCTGTGTGTCATTACCTGATTTATATCTGCTTGTTTTGTCCTTTATTCTTGAAGTGCTTTATCTCTGGACTCTGTTTTCACAAACTCTAACTCTTTCTCTTTCGCATCTCCTTCCTGGATTTGCTGCTCCCTTCAGCCTCACCTCAAGGTCAGTATCCACTTTTAAAAGGGTGTTTATAAGACTGTCTGTTCAGCTGAAATTGAGATCTTACAGCAGATTGCACATCCAATTACATGATTGCAAAAGAAAAGATCAGAGATTTGGTTGAGTCTGTGTAGGAGGATAGGTTGAACAGGGTGCATGTTTAGAAGGGAAGAATTTTTATCAAACCATTGTAAATCAATGCTGTTGTGCACTGGGATGAAGGGGGGAAACTAACCAATGAAGTTTTTAAAGGGAAAAAAACTCCAGGAGCAGGAAGCTGAAGCAAGACAGTTTAAATATTTCTGGTTTTATTCATTCCTTTAAGAAGAGAAGGGGTTGGCCATTAGCCATGGTCCATGGTGGTACACACACATACTGTGGAGGGCAAAAGTAGTTCCTTTGAAATGCTGGTTGTACAGACTTTACCTGCAGGATCTTTATCATTGAAACCTTACAGTGATGTTACAGGACTGCCTTTGGTGCAGCTTCAGTGTGTTGTGCTGGCAGAAAGAACCAAGGGCTGAGGGTTACAGATAAGTGACTTAGCAGGAGAATGAATTTGTTGAAGACACAAAGTGACGAACCTCTGAAAAAAACCCAGCCAAATATGTTTTAAGTCTTTCAATCATGGCTCATTTTTATGTTTTTATATTTTAAAACCAGTTGCTACCCGTAGATTTTGGGATTTCTGTAGAGTAGCTTGGACTAAATGTCTATTTACTGAATAATACAAGTCACAGTAGTTATCTAATGACTCTGATTTGCCTTTGGAAACTCTGCAACCACATTGGATTTCAGTCTTTGCTGATAAAGTCTGTTGGTAGAAACCGTCTGTGACTCCTGAAGAAGGAATGATCATAATTGTTTCAGGCAGTGTCTTTGCCCAGAAAGCCACTACTTAACGACTGAAATTCCAGTTTCTGGACCAACATCCGACTTGGCTGTTGGTGATGAGCTCTGAGGAATGTGGTGGTGGCTGGAATCCCCCAGTGCTGTGATGCTGCTGACGCCTCTCGCTGTGTCAGCCTCGTGACCTTGGCTTGGCACAGGAGCTGCACTTGTGGCCTTGGGTGCTGTTTTTCTTCCTCCCACAAACTGGAAAAAGATTGGAAGTTGATGGTGTTGCTGTCATCCATCAATACCTTCCATACCCAGTGTGTCACACTGGTATCCTTGTAATTACTGGGGAGAGGAGCTCTGGCCTTGAATGACCCTTTTCACATCCCCAAAACCACAATGCCAGGAAGCTTTTCCTGCCCTGTGAGCTTTCTCCTCTGAAATAACCCCTCTGCCTTTTGTTGCTCGACCCTGTGGACCAGGCTGTGCTTGCCCCCATGAGTGGAGCTTGGTGTGTTTGGCTGATGGAGTCCTGGATCTGGTGGAATGCAGCTGTCAGAGCTGTTTTTTGTCCTGGATCTGGTGGAATCCCGCTATCAGAGCTGTTTTGGTTCAGTCCATATATCTATAGGGTTCTATCAGTACCTGTGCCTGTGCTGGAATGAATGATAAGGGGGGAAACAATTTTAGGGGGCTCCTTGGTTGTGGTCTTTCTAAGACCTGGTGTGATTCCTCTTTTCACAATGTAACCATAACTTTTATTTCTCAAATTTAGAGCATAATGTAAAATTTGGCTGGAGAAGATCTGGCTGTGACCAAGTGGTTTTGGGTGACCAAGGTGACCAAGTGTTTGGAATAGGAACTTGGAAGAGTTTTCTAAGCTGTTAAAGAGATTGTCCATTCTGTCCTCACAGTTTTCTTGATTGGTTTATTGGTTATTTTGGATTGCTTTTTTTTTTTCCATCTTAAAAATTATTATGGTTAGTTGCTGAGGTTTTCATTTATTTATTAAAATAAATCAAGAGTGTAAGGAAATAGGTGGAATGACTGCTCTTGGAACTACAAAATCTTTGCTGGCCAGAAACAAAATAAAAAAGATTCTCCTCAGGGCAAACAGGAAAATTACAGTGGTTGAAGTGCACGAGTTTCTTTCCCAAGCATTTCAGAGTTTGCCTGACTCCCATTGACTGCAGATATGAAGAAATGGCTGTTCTGTGGAGTTCCAGTCCACCTTGGGAGCCACCATGGGAGGCACAACCTGATTTTTCTCTGAATGATGTCAAGCAATTTTTTCAGACATCAAAGCAAGTGTGTCTCCTGGAAAAGAACCGAATATGTGGAAAATGTGTTAGGTCTGTCTGTCTTCTAACAGGAGGAAATCCTCTGAATTATTTCTGTCTTCATCAAGAGCAGCTTTGCTTACAGTAATCAGTGCAGTACCTCTGAATGTTCTGATCTGCCCATGGAGCTTTCATCATCCCTCTGCTGTTGACAAACTCAGTGACTCAGAGCAGAGCTGTGTAATCCACATCACTGCTGCTGCTGTGACATGTTCTCACTGCTCCCAGGTCCAGGGGATCTGCACTGGATGTCCTGCTGATTCAGAGGAAATAAAATGGTCTTGGAAAGCACAGGGATTAAAGCAGTTTTCTGTAAGAAGTTCCTTTGCTAAGCACCTCTGCTGATGACAGCCTCTCATAAAGAACTCCCCAATGCTGGCTGAGTTCAGGAGTAACAAGCCAAATAACTACACTGATGTCATTACCTGCAGCAGTGGAAAAAAAAATAGAAAAAATAGTATAAATTCTTATGCTCCAGTTCTGCTAAGCTGTTCTCTTGCATATGTGTGACAAAAGTTGAGATGGATAAAGATAAAAATACTGACAATCAGGTGCTATAGTGAGTAACTTCATGGTGCTCAAAGGAAGAATGAGCTGTATTGATAATGCAGAATAAGATTCAAACTGGGCAACAAACACACAGTTTAACTGGGCAGGAGATATCCCACAGCAGGTTTTCTTTTATTGTCCTGCTTTCTACTGTCAGATTTTCTCTTAGTTCAGATCACATCATTGATTGGACTGTCTGACATATTTTAAAGCAAGTAATGCACTTCTTAGAAGAAGGTTTTCTGGATTTTTTGCAGCACTGAAGAGAATTTGATGCTCTAGGAAGTGGTAGTGAAATTCTGTAAACCTTATTTCCACAAGCAGAGTGCCTTGGTGATGAGATGAGCACAGGCTGGTGGCATGAATCCAGGTGAAAGTCTGCTAAGAGTGTCCATGTAAAATTAAAAGTCAGTGTAGCAACTCAAGTGTAGCCTTATAAAATCAAAGTAAAAACAAAATACTGAATCTGAGGGGATTATTTCAGTCCTTTTTCCAGACTCCTAAACGTAGATTAAACAGAACACATCTAACCACCAAAGAAATATTTAAAATGTCATCCTTCTCTAAAAAAATAACAGATAATGTTGCATAAAACGTTCAGCAAGTACAGGAAACTCGGGGTGCTATTCAATAATTCCTTTCAAATAAAAATTTGGAGTGTGTTGAGTCAGCAGTGGTTTGAGCTCAGCAGAGACAAAACTTTCTCTTTAAAGAAGTTTCCATTTAAATTTCCTTGGCTGTCTCCAAAATGCAGCAATCTGTAGTGGTTGTGTTCTATTCAATATATATTTCCTGTCATTCTACTAAGAGCAGAAATGGCTTTGTGGAGTTATTTACACTAAGAAATACTCTTTTTTCAGTTATCTGATCCTTGTAAGGAAGGAGGAATATTAGAGGTGATAGAGGGGAAGGGGAAAAATGGAGGATTAGGTCACAAAACAGAACTGTGGTTTTCCTTAAAACAATTCCCTGGTGTAGCCTTTGAACGTGGCTTTAGGTGTGGTGATTATCAGAGCTCTCCTGCTCTGCTCACAGTGGGATCTTCTCTCTCAAAGGTCCTCTTTTCTTGCCTCATTTGGCTGCATCTTAATTAAGCCAAATCATTCCCAGCTGTACATCATCTCAATTCTCACTTCTGCACTCTCACAGGATCTGAGGGATTTGGTACTACCTGCTGAAATTAATTTAATTATGTGAAAAAAAAAAGAAAAAAATGAGTAGTTTTTCTCTTTGTGTGACTCCTTTGTTTTCAGCACACAGAGTCACAAAGTGTGCAGGTTTCCAGAGGGATTTAGAGCTCAGGTGGCATTGGGAAGACAAGGGACATGGCACTGGGGAGGATTTTTGTGTCACACTGTGCTGTGAATTTTGAGGAGGTCAGAGTCAAATGCTCTGAGACAGAAATCCTTCACAATTTCCTTTTTTCCAGAAATAGCAAAAAGGTGGAGGTTTTTACCATGTTATTTGAAACATCAAAAGACAACATTATTTTTAGAAGACATTTTAAAATGTGTCTTTATCTTCCTATATCCCAAAGCTAACAAATTACATAGCATGTCATCATCAGAAGATTAACTGAAATGATCACTCAAACTTCATGCAACATTAAACATTTTGACTAACCCATATGTGTCACATCACATTTAGTCTAAGGACTAAAATCTAAAGGTTATTTTTCCTCTTTAATGTGCAAAATTTTATCCCCCAACTGGCTAGATTTTTATTTCTGTTAAAATTCTAAGAGCCAGGCAGTGAATGTGCATGTCTATGGTAAAATAGTCTTGGTGCAGACCATAAGTGACAGTACCACAAGCTTTAGCAGGCCCTGCACTCAGCAATAATGGGATATTTACAGACAATGCAGGGCTTTTTTTACAATTTGCTGAGAAGGATGAGCAGCTCAGTAGCTGCTTTTTCTCCTGGTGAGGACTCCTGTCAGATCCCTGAAGATAATGGTGAAGTGTGCAGGAGTGAAGCATCACCCCCAGGATTGTTAGACCCAGGTGCAGGCCATTTAAACAAATCAGCAATCTGCAGGTTGGTGGAGTCTGATCAGGTTGTTGAGGGAGACACTGATGTCACAGCAAGGACTTTTTCCTCTTTCTGTCCTCTGCAAAAGTTTGTGCTTGTCAGGGAAGGTTCCCTTGACTGGCAAACATCACAGCCATCCTCAGGAAGGGGGAGAAGGAGGATCTGAGGGATTGCAGCCAGTGTAACTTCATGTGCTGGGAAGTTTTTGGGGCAGATCCTCTCAAAGTCACCTGCAAGAACCTGAAGGAGAAGGAGGTGACAGGGAACAGGCAGTTTGGGATTTACAGGGACAAGCCATGCCTGACCAGCCTGATGGATTCAGTGGTGAGATGAGTGGCTCAGGGGGGATCAGCAGTGTTCAGTGTCTGCTCAGTGATGTGCATGATGAGACAAAATACAGCTCCAAAGTTTCTAGGGAAGGCAGAGTCACTTTGCTCAGACATGTTCAGTAAAAGGTTGAACATGCACACAGCTGCAGCTTGTTCAGTGTAAGTGCCCTTGAGATAATTGTCAGGGGAGCAGGGATCAGTGAGGTACTGATACATTGCCCAGGGAGGCTGCAGAGTCCTCAGCACCTGCAGATAATCAGAACACACCTGGACAAAGCCAGGGGCCACCTGCTCTGACTTAGCCTTGTTTTGAGCATGGGATTGAACTAGGTGAGCTTCAGACATCCCTGCAACACAGAATTCTGACTCCATGAATCTGACTTTCTCTGGTGAGTTAATCTCTATTCTTGGCTAAGCTCTACAGGTTTTGGTAAGAATTTCTACATATTAGTGATCTGATAAAACAGAGTAAACAAAAAATGTTCTTATTTCATGGCATTGTACAGCTGTGAGGAAAGAAGAAAAATTGTGGGGATGGGGGGAGTGGGATCCACTGCACTTTTATTTCTTGCATAATTCTATATGTATTCTCAGTTTCTTAATAATTTTGAAAACAACTGCTGCTTTCTGAAATGCAGTATCACTGTGCTATAGGTCAGGGTGGTGTTAGTAGGTTTGTCTAGTAGTTTACTCAGACATTTTTATTCCCTGCTTTCTAATACAGCTTTCCCCTCCTACCCCATCCCTAAACACAGATACTCTCAAACTCTATTGCTGTGAATAGAGTCAGAGAAGATAAAATTGGGAATTCTGTTTCACAGATTTTTGGATGTTCCTTGTAAGCTTTTCTTGCTGGTGGGAGCTGACTGGGACAGTGACCTTTAATCTGACTGTTTCCCCTCTGTGCTTACCAGTTTTGCTCTTATGTCTCATCATTGGGAAGAACCATCTTCCATTTGCAGTTTTCACAGCCCTTTTTGTCACATCCTTTATCTGGCTCAGGCTCTGGGCAAATAAAACAGAGCACAGTTGACCCTGGATTTTGTCCTCAGCTCCCCTGTTGAGGCAGCATTTCTGTGCTGAGGTTTTCAGCTGCCTGGGAAGTCACTGGGCTCACCTTGAGTCTGCACCAGGGCCTGGACTGGAACCTTTTCTTCTTGTGGTTCTTGTGAAGTTCAGGTTCCATTTGTGACCTGACACAAGGTGTGTCTCAGATCAGGGTGTTCAAACCCTTGTGTTTCAGATGTGCCTTTCTCTGCTTTATATATCAATCTCACTGCATTACTTCACTGCTCACTTAGCTCACATTATCATCCTCATTCCTGTGAAACCACTTCCCTAACAGGCCTGTGCATCATCCCTGCAAATAATTCCTCATCTTTTGTATGACAAATATCTTAGATAAGCAGAGATATTACAGTCATACACTTCATAGATTCAGTGAACAGTTCCATTGCTATCAGTCAGTTAATTGAAAATCGTTCTTAATCACTTTACTGCAAAATGAAAACAAAATTTCTTCCCCTTGAAATCCCAAGCAGGCTATTAGAGATACTGCAAGATAAAAACATGCTTAACATTCTTAGGCTAAAATTAAATTACAAAGCTCTTTTTTTCCCCTTTCCCTTTCTCTTCTGTGGCTCTTTTCCATTTCATTGTTCTTGCAGGGTGGTGTATTCAAATATTCCCTCCTTCATAACGTTCTTCATCTGCAAACAATGGAATGTGTCAGCTTTTCTAGATGCTCTTCTTGAAGTACCCCAGGCAATTCAGGCAGATTTAATCAAGCTCTCAGTAATTTACTTAATTTCCTGCTTATCCAGCAGATGGGCCATTCTTCTTAATTAAAAGAAATGATATTTTTTTACTTCCTTAGAGAAGGAAATATTTCCAGTTATCACTTTGTGGTCATGGCTGAGTAATTAACTCCCATCTCCAAGGGGTAAAGTTTATCCCTTTAGTGACCCAGCACACTCCTAGCCATGTAAAGTGCTTTTATCTGGAGCATTCCTATGTTTTCAGTATTTCCTGTGTGTTCACTATTCAGATTTGATAGAAATTGGTGGTTTTGGGGTCTCAGTGGGGTTGGAATGATTCAATTCCACCTTCCTTCCTTCAAGCACTTTGGAATGAACTTCACCATTCCAAATAACTTAATTCTTTTTATACAAAACCAAAAGTGACCAAGAATTACAAACCCGAGTTGCAAAATGCACTCTATAAATGCACAAGAGCCTCGTTTCATCCCAGGAATTACAGCTGCCAGCAAGTGGAGTGAGTGCTCTGGGCCAGCCTTGAGCAAGAAAACGAAAAAAGTCACACCTTACTACAGTGGGGATGTTACACCTTTGAAAATGCATTCTGCTCATCCTTGGATCCTTCTCTGAGCTTGCCTTACTTTGTAAGAGTCTGCATTGGATTTCCACTTTTATTCCTTGAGCCTGCAGTGGTTTAAAATAAGTGTATTCCCAGTTTGCAGATGGTGGGGTTCTTGGTTTTGGAGGATTCCCCAGGAATTCTCACGTAATTATACCAGATTTATTAATGTTAACTGAAAACCAACTGCTGGATACATTCATTTCACTTTTCAGTGTGTCATTTTTCACTTTCACAAAGCAATCAGCAGAATGTGTTAGCAATTTCAGTTAGTAATAAACAGCTTAGAAATAGGCTAATTTTTAATTACTAACTCCTTTTTAATTACTAACTCCTAACCATATATGTAAAATACACGAGAGCAAACACATTTTCAGTATTTAGGATGTCAGCATATTTTAAAGGATTGATGTTTCAAGTCAGTGTGAATTGTCTTTTCTTTTAGCTCTTGCTCTTTTTTTTTTCCTTTTTTCCTTTTTCATCATTTACTTCAAGGCCATCCTGTATGGAAAAAAAAAAGGGAGAAAGCATTACATGAAATTAATAGTCAAAACTTTAGTAGGATACTGCAAAATGACACTTTAGATTGCAAAAGGCCACTGACTTGGAATGTGAAAATAATGGATTTTCCTGTTGTGTTTGGAGTCGAACACATCTATAACTGCAACATTTATTGTCATTTCTTCTTGAAGGAAATATTTCCTGATCATATGTCCCAACCAAAGGGACAGTTCCCTACAGCATAAGCAATAGGCAGAGCTCTTGGAGGCACCTGCCAGTGTTTTGAAAGGACTTTTCTCTCTCCATAGCTTGTTTACACACATATAGATGTTTTAAGCTACACTGGCATGGTTCTTAAGTGCCCAGTTTTAAAATTTTCTTCTCCTCACATTCATTTTTTGTTTGGTTACAATGGTTGATTTTTACGTTTCATTTTTGCTTTTGATTGTTGTTTGTATTGTGTTTTACTCTAGAAGGGATTCAAAGATCTCATGCCCTCCTGCAGGAAAACAACTGCTGTATTGTGATTTGTTTTCTCTCCTGGCTGCTGGGACTGCAGTTAGAAATGACATGTCCTATCTTAGATCACAAAAACACCCTCTGAAACCTCAATAAAATAAAATAAAATGCCATTCAGAGGGAAGATTTTATGGCTGTTTAGACAACACCTTTTCCAGCCAAATGGTGCAGGTCTGCTGGGCAGAGAGTGGCTCTGGTGTGTTCACAGGGCACTTGGTTTGGGAGCTGCAGTTAAAGGTAAAGGGAAAAGCACCTCTGGGACTCCTTCCCACCCTGGAAGAGCCAAATTCAACTCACCCAGCGTGTGGCAGGGGGAGGAATCCACACCAAAGCCTGATCAGCCCTTTTATAAATGTCATTTTTGGCTTTGCATCTGTTTGCTCAATTAACAAAAGCAGGAAAAAAAAATACAGAACAAACTTATTTTATTGAACTACTGAATGCTTTTATTAAGGTCTTTAAAGTATTTTTCTTAACAAAGGAACACCCATACCACTGTTACAGGTTTATTTCTGAAGTTTGTGTTTTTAATGATCCTAGCAACAATAAAAACCTAAAAGTTGCAAGGTTTTAAGGTTAAAGGTTTCTTTTCTAGTTCAATTGCTGTCAGCTTTCACAAAGAGTCATCAAACCTGATGTATTATTAATTTGATATTTAATCTCTGAAGTTTGATTTAAAATTTTATACCAGTTATGAAATTATGGTAATGTGTTCATTCTTTTTGTCACAGAATTTGCTTCCTAGGAAATAGGTGCTGAGAATTTAAGTAGTTGGGAAGCTGAACATTTATTTTGTTTTTGGTTTTTTTTTATTTAGCTGCACATTATCTGGACAAATAGGTGCAAAGGATTTTATCTACAGAACTGTAATTGGAGATTAATGGAAACATGAGGTGCTGGAGATGTTTACCAGAAATATTTAGAGTGTGTTGTTGTGTTTGGCCCTGTGTGAAAGCTTTGGGTTGTTTGGTTTGATTTGATTGGGACTTGCTGCACTAAAGCAAAGAGAATCTCTGCTGATAATCCCTCAATTTTAGCCACTTGATTGGAGCAATTTTTCCTTTTCTTACTTCTTTTTTGAGAGTAGTGAGACAGCAGCATTTGACTTTGCCATTGTCTGTAGCTGGGCTGGAGAGTACAAGATTGATTTCTCTTCCAAGGTGTCTCTAAATTATAGGAGGGTTGGGATAACTTTTTTTTTTAATTATATTGAGTTTTTAGATTCATATGGCACATGCTTTCCTATCTCATATCTTCCCATCAGCTGTTTCTGGAAGAAAATCTTGGTGTGTCTCAGCTACAGGGAGAGATGTGCTGATTGCTGATTGATCATGGAAATAATTCTTACCCCTGAAAAAGGCTAGTGCTCAGTGTGAACTCGAGATCTGCCTGAAGTCTTGACTTTAACACCTCTACATTCAGACACTGTTGGGTTCCTACTCCTAAAATTTGGGGCAAGAGAGTTTCCCACAGCCTTCATCCCTTCCCTCCCCCAGGGCTGACCTGAGCACAGGCTTTGTTTTCAGAAATCCAAGTTTCCTGGCCTCAGGAAATGAAACTCACCCCCCATCTCTTAAAGCCACCAGGGGATGGTTGGACTCCCATGCAGCAGCCCAGTTAAATTGTCAGGATTCGGGGATATTTTCATTGGCATCCCTTACCTTGTCTTCTGAGTGGTGCAGAACAGCAAGGGGCAGTGGAACAAAATGATGGGAGGTTTTGGGAGAGGTTCACAGGCAGGAGAGGAGGCTGAGTGCTGTGCAGTTTAACAAGGACAACTTAAGTGTGGTGATTGGTGTTTTAGCTTGGATGCAATGAGCAACAAATATTAAACCAGATTTCTGAGGCATAGTGAAATTATTGGGGCTTTAGGTAGTAATTTAATGCACCATTTTTGATCTTGTTGTAATGTTGAAAGGTAGTGACAAACTACTTGAGAAGCTGGAATTGCTGTGTACAGGCAAAGGCAAGGAAAAGGCCCAGGTAACATTTACAGTCCTCATAAAAAACCCAACCCAGCCATAGAAAATTCCATGCAGATCTCAGCAGTGTGTAATTCCCCTGGTCTGATTTTTGAATGGGTGAGATGAAGAACTTTGGCTGTCAGTCCCACAGCTGTGATGATGGGGCTGTGTGATGTGCTCAGTCCTGTTTCCTTCACTGCTCACTTATCTGCCTTTCATCACTTGCTTTTTCTTGGGGTTGAGCAATCAGGCTTTCCAAACACTGCCATTATTCTCCATGAGTTGGTGACTGACCCTAACTAAGGTGAAGTGAGTTTTGAGCAATTTGAAAGCCAAATCAAAACCCTTCAGAACAGTTTTTTTCCCCCTTATTTTCAAAACAAAGTAGCATTTTTGGGAAGAGTTTTTCCTTGGTTTCCTTCTGCTTTATAAATATTTTTCTTTGTGTGCCAAAACTACAAAAACCCCTGCAAAACAGAGCAAGAAAACCCAAACAACTCAGCTGTGTCACTATATTCATGATCTTTGAAATTCAGAAGTTGTGGTTAAGGATATGGCCAGCTAAAATATTTTGTGGGGACAGAGCCTTAAAAACAAAGAAGTGATGAAGGAAATGTTGGGGTCAATGTTGTAATTTGGACACTTCTGTGTGTCTTGGGACTACAAAGAGCTTGGAGATGTTGGGCAGTGATGGCAGCATCCTCAGGGAGGGCAGTGGAGAGGGGAAGGTGCTGATTTGCCTCTGGGACCTGAGATAGGACATGAGGAGGTTCAGGCTGGACATGGAGAACAGCTCTTCACTCATCCCCAAGGCAGGGAAATGGTCACAGCTCCGAGGCTGGCAGAGTTCAGGCACTGCCTGGACAATGCTCTCAGGGCTGTGGTTTAGTTTTAGGTGATCCTGCAACAAGCAGGGAGTTGAACTCTGACATGAAATATTCTCCAATTCTACACCACACAATATAAAACCTGATACTTCGTAGCACAAGGTACTTGTGCAATTCAAAACTAAATAACGTATTAGGTCATTGCAGGCAGTTTTCAGTGCAGGCTTTTCCAGTCATGTTGACTATTTTATCAATTTAAGTCATGTTGAGGAGCAAAGTGTTCCTTAGAGCACCTGGAGCTCCTGTGTCCATCAGGACCAGAATGCAGCAGCAGTGCAGTGTCCTGTGGGTGGTGGTAATGCTGCAGCAATGAGGGCTCCAGCTCAGCCCAGCTCTGACGTGGCTGACACACAGAGAAATGTTTCTGAGTGCCTTAGTCAGAGTAAAACAAGTTGTTTCTAGAGCAGGGCACAAGATCTGTGTGTTTGTTCCTGGTGTGTATTCACTGGGTGCATTTTATATTGCAGGGAAGCTTTTGTGGTGATGCAAAAACATTCTAAATGTTTGCTTGACTTGGGTTGCTCTAAAAACAATCTGCTGTGTGTTACCCACTTACACATGAAGGAAAAGTTAAAATATAGTAATAAAATTCAAATTAACTTATTCATATTTTCAGTTAACATTTTATCGACTTCTGTTTTGCAAGAATAACATCTGAAATTCTGTCAGAAAAGATAACCAGCTGCAGATAATAACTCAAATTACATTAATGCATAGCATGAAAATCCATATGAGGAGAGAATTAGCAGCTGTGTCTATGCTGATGTGCATTACAGTAAAAGATAATGAGATTAATGTCAAAGTGAAAAAAATACTGAAAAATATAATTTCATAAAAGCCTTAATAAATAAAAGGAGCTATTTCTTCTCAAGGACTGATGGGGAACAGTGAGCTGCCACTTTTCAGGAATGCCTGGTGCTCCACTGGTGTTCATATTTGTCTTCCTGTTTTGAAATCACTTTAAAATGTGAGATCTTCTCATCTGAAATTATTTATTACTTGTTGTGGTTTTTTGACTTTGTTCCCCATGGTGCTGGGCTATAGTTCATCCCTGGAAATTCAAGAATTTCAGAGAGAAGTGGAAAGGTGTGGCTTTTTTAAAGTGATGCAGCTTTGTTTCATTAAAGGAAGAGTAAAGCCATAGGTATGAAAAGTTGGTTTCAGTGTCCAGGTTAGGAAATCTTAGGG
This sequence comes from Zosterops lateralis, assembly GCF_965231275.1. Taxonomy (NCBI): domain Eukaryota; kingdom Metazoa; phylum Chordata; class Aves; order Passeriformes; family Zosteropidae; genus Zosterops; species Zosterops lateralis. Next base: position 862,895 of record NC_139765.1, read on the forward strand.
GATTTTTTCATATTTTCATCATTTTTTAAAATCAGAAGCCTGAATTTGTTTCTATTTCCTTTTATCTAATACATTACACAGTACTCGGTGTGACATACTGCAAAATGGAGAAAAATTCAAAATAATAGAAAAGAGTTTTCATTTTTGAGGGCAAAATGTTTTAGGGGCTGGACTCTCAAAAAAAGATAGTTATCTTAAAATTGCTGTTAAAAGTGCAAGAGAAATTGTTATTTTCAAAGCCAGTGGGGTTCCTCACTGCAGTAAACAACATAAACATTCTCATTAGGTTTTTCTGCTTTTATAGGTGACTATAATTTTTTTTTTAATTTGATTTGAGGTGGCTCTGAGAATAAACATCTTCTGAGAGGAGGTACTTCAGCTTTTGGTAGTTGTGTTGCTGATTCCAGTTAATATCATCTTTGAAGCTTTGTCTCACTGAGCATGACCTGGCTCTGCAGCTTTCAGTAGAATCACCAGAATTATTTCTTTATTTTGTAGTCCTGTTTTGCAAAGATGTTTTAGTAGGAATGTGTATTTTGCATTTAAAGGAGTTAAAAGAACATTAAGTTTACAAAATGAAGCTCTCAAACTGAGGGAGTTGCAGAGCTTCGTTTCTTTCTTTCTGTTTCTTTCCTCCCAATAAACTTCCTTGTGCACATACATTATTAAAAACTTTCCTCTTGACTGTCTCCTCATAAAATGTACCATAAAATGCAGCACGCTCACTTCAGTCACGTACTTGCTGTGTTTTATTTTATTGTTCCAGTTCACTATGTGGTCCAGTTCTGCACATTATTCAGTTGTGGTGTGAAGATGAAATTGTTCAGTAACAATCATCAGTAGCACTGCAGTGCTTAAAATAGCACCAGAACTGTCTTACTGAGCAGTGAACGGGGTGATACCTGATGAGCTTTTAAGGTCTCTTGATATTAAAAATATGAGTGCATATTTAAATATTTTGAAAGATTGTTTGCATATGTAAAAAGATGATTTTCTGACTGGCTTTGGAAGTTGTCTGGCAGAGAAGGAAGAGCTTTCTTTACAGAGCCACAGGATGAGTCTTCAGAGCTTCACAGAACTTTCATGGTGCAAACTTCAAAGTGCTGTGGACTTGGATATGCTGAACCTTTTGCAGGATTATCTGCACGAGGTGTTGCAAAAGTGAGAATTTCCATTTGGTACCACGGCCAATGAGAGGAGATAAAATGGCTTTTCATGGATCAATTGACTCCAAGCCTTTTCGGGTTTAAATTCCGATATGGGATTGGATGTGTTGGGCTGACACGCTTTCATTCTCTGCATTGACTTAGCCGTACTCTCTGTGTTTATTTTATTGCACAGATAGAACCACGTATTGTACAAGCTGAGTTGGTGCCAACATAATATTTCCAATAAGTTGTTTAATCACTGAGCAAGTCTGCTTTCAGACTGGGCACTGTGCCCATTGCCAGTGTGCAGCCCTGGGTTAGAATAACTCAACAATTACACTGCTTGTGTTTGAAAAGCATCCTGACTCCAATCAGCTGGAACTCTTGGACAGGGTAGTTAAGGATGCCAGTAATTTTTTAACATCATCAGAAAAGGACTTTTCCTTTTTTTATTGGACTCTAGAGGCCATCAGCACTTTTTCACCCTAATAGTTTGTTTTAGCACCAAGGGAAATTTGCTGTCTTTGCAATTTCCCCAACCTCAGTTGGCTGACACTGGAAAAAAGCAGAGCTCAGAGCTGAACCTACATGTTTTTGAAGGAACTCAAAACACTGACTGGTTTGACATAATTTGAGCACAAATATATCACAGAGATACGTCCTTGATCAGACTTTTGTTATGAGCTCTGAAGAAAATATTAAACAAGGGTTGTTTGTGATCTGTCCTAAAAGCATTTCTGGAATACAGGAGAAACATTCTTCCCTGTCTGTGTGGATCCATACCAGACCTGAAGCTGGTGAACCATTCTGTTTTCTAAACAGTAAATTAAAGAGCCCTCTCTACTACTAGCATGATGTTCTGGGGAAATCTCGCCACCAAAGAATCTGTCTTTAATTCCAAATCCAAACTGCAGATATAATTATGGGGAAAAGGGCTGAGGAAGCAAAGCTGGCCTGTGTTGTTTTGATTGGACTAAAAGTTTAGACTTGAGTTCTCTGTGGTCAGGAGGCTGAGATTAAAGGGCCTGTAATTAGATTCAATACTCCATGTGTCTTAATGCCCTGAAAGGCTAAACCCTGTCTGCAGGCAATGGCAGCTGCCAGGATCATCAAAAATAGTCCAGAGATGCAAGGGAAAAGGAAATTATGCATGCTTTCTCAAATAGTTTGTTCTTACTTGTGTCTTGTTTGTGTAAAAAGAAAGGAAAGGAAATCCTTCAAAATATCAAGAAAACAAGTAGATCTTGAGGTTGAAAAGAAATTGTTTTACTTCTGGAAACAGATTGCCTAATTCTTGTAGGTAATCCTCTGTATTCAAGTCATGTCTCAGTAGTTTTTCCTTTCCCTGCTCCTGTTTTCCTCACATTAGATACAGTGGTACCACAGCAAACCAGGTTATTGGATGTGGTTTGATATGTACATGTGTGTGTGTGAACAGAGTTTTCTTCCCCAAAGCCAGAAGGGGACAGGTGCATCTTTTGATGAATAGTTTACACCAAATAATAAATAATGCTTTTGTTTCAGGAATTTTCTAGTTCAGGTTAATAGTAATGAGCAAAATGCAGCTTCTTTTGGCTGAATGAAGAGTTGAGGGCAATGCCTGGGGACGAGTTTGGTGCTGGTGACCCTGTGGTGGCACCTGATGGTCCCACTGTTCCTGGGCACACGGAAGTGCCCCTGGACCAGGCTCTGAGTGCTCCTCTCTTTTGCAGGCAAGTCAAAGATCAGAATAAGAAAGTAGCAAACCTGAAGCACAAAGAACAAGTGGAGAAAAAGAAGAGTGCACAGATGCTGGAGGAGGCCAGGAGACGAGAGGATAACCTCAATGACAGCTCCCAGCAGCTCCAGGTAACGTGGGCAGTGAATTAAAGTTGGGATAATGCACAGGCCAACCTGCCTGGCTCTCCACTCTCCCTCCTGAGCTGTTTGCAGAGCTCTTTCCTAACAACTTTGCTATTCATTGTTTAACAGGACACATCTATCCTCTGCAGCATTTCAAAGAAAGCAGCCTCTCTGAATTGCCTGCATATCTTACTCAATTTTCATAAGAGAAAAATATACTATAATGTCATCTTGGTTATGAAGTGCATCGTTGAAATAATTATATCAATTCTGTATTGAGATTGGTGTGAGATTTCTTTCTTCTCTGCTCTTCTAACAACCTTTTTCTTTAGCTGTTCTGTGTGTTTTCCCAGCTGGTTTTACCTTATACTGCTGTCCTTTCTTCGGTAAATGAAAGATAACCAAGTAAGTATTCTTGGAGAAAACTGGAATTGGTGTGGGGTAACTGCAGGACCACGTTTTCTGTGTGTAGTTATCCTTGTCTCCTCTACCTCATGAATTCTTGGTGTGCTCAGTGGTCAGTTGGCTTTATTTCTGAAATGATCATACTGCTGCCCCACAGAGTTATCTGTGTTATCAGAGTTATCTTATGCTCAGGCATAAGAAAATGATTGGTATAAAAGCAGGTCAGGTATTTTTCAGTGTTCTGTGCATTGAGATCAGCTGCAGGTTTAGCAAAAGGTAAGTTTTCAATTGCTGCCATAAAAATATTAAACTCCTGGTGTGGAGTAGAGCAAAGATATCATGATGCTGATGCTAAGTGTGGAGATCACAGACTTTAATTTACAAAAATAACGTCCTTTTTGGTGAGTGAAAATTAAATATGGAAACTGCACCCTGCTTTAGTCTTTCATTCTGTAAATCTTTAAAGAGCAAGCCTTTCTTTGGTGTTTTCCTTTGTTATCCTAGGTGAAATCCTGTTTCTTTTTATCAGCCACAGATCTTGATACATCTGCAGTGAAGACACAGAACACATCCTGAGGGTTCTCTAGTAAAGATAAATTCTCTCCTTATTTCAAACATTCTTTGCTTTGCCCTGTGGGATGCTGGGGGGATGTTTTCAGCTAAAACTTTGAAAGAAGCACAGAAACATGTCCATGGGGGGAAGGCTCTCAGATGCACTATTTTGTATGTGAAATATTAAAGTTCCAAGTGTATGAAGATGATTTCATAAGTGCAGACCTCTGTAAAAGGCAGGAATGTGGGATTTCTCCATGTGCTGATGGGTTTGTGGCTGTGATGCTGTGGCAGTTCACAAGGCTCTCGTTACGTGGCAGCTCCGTTTAAATAACACAATCCTCCTGGTATTAGTGAAATGTCTTTAAAAATTCCTGAAGCTACTACAGTATTTGGTGAGATTTCTAGGCTGCATTTGAGTCAATCTGAAAGGACAGCTGGTGCTTGACATTTGCCTTGCAGTTACGTGGATGGTACTTACTGAGTGACACCATTCCCTCTGACCATCATCCTTGATTTTATGGAGCGCTTCCACATTTCACAAGGGGTGGCTTCCTTTTCTGCCTCTCCCCTCCTCAATTATTCTTTCCCCTTTTCATTTTTCTATCTTCTTCTTGTATGTAATACACTGAAAAAAACCCTGAAATTCATTTTATCTCAGCTTCTATTTGCATACTGAAACCACTTATTTTTTTTTTAAGAAACAGTAAATTATGTTAAGTATTTGTACTACATAGCAATGAACAGAGAGTGATATTTCAGTTACTGAGAACTTTAAGTCCTGTTAAAATGATTTAACACCACTTTGGTGGTAGCAGTGAGGCAGCTTTTGCTTGGAGGAAAATGGTGCTGCTTTATATCAGAGTTCTTTAAGAATGTATAGCTGCCCTTGCAATTTCTTATCCAATTCTTTACTTATGAAGTGTCTTAAACAGTTGAGAGATCATAGATATAAAAATATGAATAGCATGGATATCTTTACCTTTTCCCATTCAGGTTTTCCATCTAGAGCTCTCTGTAGGGCAGTACACAATTTTTTGCACTTTGCTTATGTTGTGTTTTATTCTGCACTGGTGTCTGTGCTTTCTGTATAATTATAGGCAAGTTTTTCCTGACATTAAAAATAGAAATTATTCAATGCAATAAATAATTTAAGATTGAAATGTGATGTGATAGTCAACACTGAAGTGTGCAAGTTATCATGGTATTAATGTTACCTGATTTTCCCTGGTGCTTTTCCTGCTTTTGTGGACATAATTGTCCTGTTTGGGTGGGCTGGATTTTAGAGAGCCTTTCCCCATATTCAGCACAAGGCTGAAGGGAATGCTTTCATTCACAGATGAAAAAGCTCTGTATGCTCTAATGAAAATATCAGGCTGAGGTAAAATATGGAGTGTTTAATGACAAGTGACAGGTTCAATAAAAGCTCCTTCCTTTAGAAGAGCCCTCTGCTTACAGGCTCCCTCTCTCAAGGACTGCAAGGTTTTGGTTTCCTGGAAGTCGCATTTACCCAGGACCACATTTCAGTTTGTTACTTGTGGAGACCTGTCTTCTCTCTAGACTCTTAAAGGGAACTGCCTTGTAATCAATTTAAAAAAAAATCAACCTGAGAGGACTGGAGATATTTGACTTTTTTTCCTTATGAAACCATTGTTGGCTTTGGGGTCAGGACACACAAGCACCAATTTCAGATCATTTTGGTCTTGGTGGTTTTGGCTGGAATTAATAATAAGACATTATGAAATGCTTAAAAATATATGATCTGCATGTTTTTGGGTTGACTGTCTGCAGGGCAGTGAAATAAACACACAGTGCCCTCCTCTCCTCTCTGCCCCTCACAGGCCTGTGGGTTCTTTCTTCCTCAGTCCAGTCACAAAATGTTCATTTATTCACAGAGCTCCGATGATGGAAATTGGGTATTTTGGGGACTGGGGGAAGAATGAAACCCATAATGTCTCAATTCTAGTGAGATGGATAAATGGCTTTCCAAATTTGTCTTTTCCTCCTGGGTTCTCTTAAGCCACAAACTCTCCTGAGATCTGAGAGGTTGACGAGCGTCTGGTCTATAAACAGGATAAAAAAAACAAACAAACTGTTGGGCTGGAGTAGAAAATTTTTGCTTGAAGTGACTAAAGCTTGGCTATTGTGAAAAATAATTGATGTGCTGTTTAGTCCTAGAAAGGTAACATTTATTGAATTTTAGTATATTTGAATGGATGCTTCACCTGGCTTCTGAAAGGGGGTATGGATATTTCCTTGTTCCATCACTCTGGCATCTTCTGGAGCTTTCCCAGAATTTTCAGAATATCCATGCTGTGTGTTTGTGTACTGTTGGATCTGTGTTGCAGCAGGTATCCATCAATCTCTAACTGCTGCTGACAAACTACATCCAAATGATGTGTAAGATGGGTTTGGGTGCTTCAATGAGCAACTGTAGAAAGCAAGTTAACTTAGTAGTTCCTTTCTTCTTTCTCCACATCCAAGTTTAGATAATTTAATGTATATTCCTAATCCAGGAATTGTAGATGCCAAGTATATGCTGTTTGTTTCTTGTGACAGTGTATTTCTTTTATCACATTGGAAAAACCTGTCCTTCCAGTGGAAAGAGCTCTACTTTTAATCTAAACAAATATGCAACTTTATGATATTCAGTAATGTTTTGCTGTGATCCAAGCAAAGCTCAATGAAGTGGATAGATAAGCAAATACCTTCTCATCAAATGAACCTTCTAAACTCATTAAATATCAGCCAAGGCTGCCAAGTGTTTTAGAGGCATTTGGACAATGCCCTCCACAAGGTGCTGTGACTTTTGGCAGCCCTGAGCTGGCCAGAGGTTGGACTGGGTGGTTGCTGCAGGTCCCCTCCAGCTGCAGTAAATCTGTTGTGGTTCAGTTTGTTCTGAGGCACCACAGGATGTGCACACAGTCAGTGCCAGCACTCAGAAACCTGAACACCCAAGTGGAGCCCAGACAGCTGAGCTTAAATTACTGAAGATTTCCTCTTGATATGCTGTATTGGGTTTTGAAGGTGGGGTGGATGAAGGTTTTTCATCTCATCTCTGGACAGTAATACTCTGCCATAGTGAAAATTATGTTATGTTCTCCTTTGGCTATTGGTAAAGCAAGATTGTGCTTCCCTAATTAATCTCTGAAGTTGCTTTTAGACAGTGAGTACAAAATTTCTGAAGAAATTATTAAAGTAAAGCTAAGCTTAAAGTTCAAGATCTTCTCAAAAAAACTCTTGGCATTATCAGATTTGAAGCAAATTGGTTATGCTGGTTAAATGTGTTAGGTGTTTTCCTGGGATGAGCCACTTTCCAGTGTGAGTTGCTGGCTAATTTCTCTCCCATACAGACCACTGCCATATCAGACTCCAGCCTTGCCTGCCAGGTGAGTGCAGTGCACAGAACACAGTCAGCAGCTCCATTTCAGCCTGGCAGAAATGTGTTCTGTAAAACCATCCTGCATCTGCAGGGTTTGTTCCAGACATCAGTCTGACACACCAAATGTGGATCTGTTCACTGAGCTCAGAGCCACCTCTGGGAATCACTCAGATCAAAATGTTCTGTTTCTCTCTCTTCCTCTCCCAGTCCTTTTCAGACATTAATGACATCATGGGGAGGTTTGGCTTCCCTGTCCCTGGACAGTCCCTGTGCTCCCAGCCCTGGACGTGTCAGTGTTCCCTGGGCCTGGGTGGTGCCATCAGCATTTCCACAACTGCCTGGGATTTCACTCAGGTCTAGATCATCCTCATGCTCTCCTCCAGGACACAGCTCATGGCATCAGTCACTGAAAGGAGACCAATTCACTCTGCAATTCTTCTTTAAAGAAATTTTTAGTACTTTTTGAAAGGATGAGTTTTTCTTCTCAGTTACCAAATAGGATGAAACTTAATATTGTTATGTGTTCTCAGTAATTCAGCTCAATGTGGTTCTGAGGTAATGTGGATCAGGGTTTCACTCTCTGCTTCTCAGTGCTATGTGGGACTTCTGTTAGTGAAAATGCAGCAAGTATGAACAAATACGGGCTCTAAAGATCAGTTATACCTCATAAAAATCTAACTGAAATAATTGTATGCAAATTTTTCCTCCTATTTTACTTGGGCAGTGGTAGCCATAGGTAGTTTTGGGATCCAGCTACCCTGCAGCTCTTTCTCTCAGAGATTCTGTGCCAGCTGGTTTTCCATTACAGAGCAGGATGTGCATATGCAGGAGAGACATCAATGTGCATCATGATTCATTAGTGATGTCATATTCCAGGAGGAATTTTCATTTCCATCAGCTTTTACAACACATTACAGAACATACAGTGTTCACAGGCTTCTCACTCTGTGTCTGTTTGGAGGGTTGTGATTTTCAGCACAGTGTGTTGCAGTTAGTGGGATACAGGCACATATTTAACCCTGGCAGATGCTTTGAGAAAAGCCAGCTCTTGTTCTGATCATGTTGTAGCCCTCTGCCCAGGAGAGCTTTTTCTTACCTTTCCTGGATGTCTGGGAGAAGTTCCAGAAATTATGACCTTTTATCCACCCATTTCATCACTGACAGCAAGGGGAGGTTTCTTGAGCGGAGGTGAGGAGGAATTAATTTGAATAGTAGTCGTTTTTTGGGAATTAAAAATCATAATTAATCACCCCTGGATACATCTACTTTTACAGCATAGATAATGCATAAATGAGTAGGCAGCCTCACTTCATTATATATGTGTGAAATAGAGTTATTGTAGACAAGACTCAGTTATTCTTCATTTGTAATGCTCTCTAACTGAAGAAAGGCTTAGACATTTTCACAGTTAGTGCCTTAATCATTTTTATCATTCAGCAACACAGAAACAGGACTGTAAAGTTCACTGGACAGTAGAGGAACACTGCACAGTGCTGGAAATCAGTGCATCAAATGAAATAGCACTACTGTGACATTATATTTTCGTGTAAAACTTGCACTGTTGGATCTCCATCCCAGCAAGACAGTAGTGCACACAGTAATGGAAAGAGGGTGCAGCTTTTTTCTGTCTAAAATATTAGAGCATCAGAATAAATACATTACCTTGTTCTTAACTCGATATGGCAACTCTTACAGAGACAGTCTGTCATTGGCCATAATTGATGTTTATGACATTAAATCCCTTGCTAAGGCATTGCCCTCTCCTATGTCTGAGCAGGAGGGAGTGCTCCATTCAGAGCACTTGGTACCAGAACAGAAAGGAGGCTTGAAGGGCCCTGACAGTGGGAGTGGAGAAGATTTCCCTGGACAGACACTCAGCCATCTGCTCTATCAGTTTGCACTTGATGGTTGAGTTCAGTTTACCATACATTTATTATGTTCGGGTTAGATGAATTCATTGCTTTCAGATCTTTAAAAAAGATGAACCATTTCACTTTTTTTTCCTGTGTAAAGTGAAAATGCTCTACAGTTTTGAACAGACAGCTGGAAAAATTTCATAGAAGTCACTATTTACAACTAGCATTATTATTATCCCAGTATTCCCCTTAACTGCAAATTGAGATTTGTAGTGAGAGAAAGCCATGATATGGCCTGAGAGTTTTTAACAGAGGGAAGAAGACTCCCTGCATCCCAACACTTTTCTGTGATGCATCAGGACTGTTATTCCCCAGCCACCCTTTCAGCCAGTGTTTCCTGCAGAAACATGATGTGTCAGGGGAAGGTGAGCCCTGCTGTTTGTGCTCTGTCCCTTTGGCAGAGGGGAGGTTTGGTACCTTCATGGGATGCCAGGCAGTGAGTCCATGGGGGCTGCAGAGCTGAGTGTGTGCCAGCAGCCTTAACCACTGCAGGGGCTGTGCACAGGCTTTTTTCCCCAAGATCAGGGTCTGAGTTCAGTCTGCTTTCCTAAAAGCTGTCAGAGAGATTAATGGATCTGTTGACAACGTGCTGTGGTTCCTGTGAGGAGGCCTCCCCTGAGAGCACAGAACATTGAGGGCCAGATTTAAGCAAAACAATAGGAGCACATTGAAGGGGAAGAACAGCTCTCTTTTCATTTTGGTGTCTTATTTCATGAGCCTGAGAAATGGTCATAAATTTGCATTTTTTCCTTCTTCTTTATTTTTTTTTTGTCTCTCTCGTAAGGTTGTTTTTTTTTTTTTCACTTGCTGTGTTGAAAGTGGTTTCTAACTCATCTCTCCCCAAGAATAAAAATGCCCAGTTGCCATGGATCATTTCATAGTCTCATTGTTTAATAAAATTGCTATTCTGTTTTATTCTTCTTTTGCACAATAGAAAAAGAAAGAGAGATGGGGTGATGATGATGACCTCAGAATTCAGAACTTACTTTTAAAAAATCATAGACATTGATTTGTTTTTTTAGTTCTATACTGTGGGAACAAATACTTAAGCATTTCCTTAAAAATATTTCCTCTAATTTATTTCAAATAGTACTAAACCTAATTAATTTCATTCTAAATCAGTATTATTCTTTAATCTTGCTTACTGCACTGCCCAAATTGGTGTCAACCTTAAACTATTTTTTTTTCTATATAGAAATCAATCTATTCTGTCTTTAATTAGCACTTTTCCTATTCAATTTTTTCTCTTTGTCTAAAATGTCCGTATTCTTAGGAGACATCAGAACAACTGCTCTTATTGTGATGTGCAGATATTAACTGGAATTGAGACGTAGGCTGCAAATTGTGTTCAGAACTGACAGAAGGTTGTAACACAGTAAAAGTCAGTCCTGAATTTGGTTTGATGTGCACTCAGGACTCAATGCAGGCATGGGAAGAACTTCACTATAATAGATATATATTAATTATATATTATTAATTATATTAATAATTATAATTAATATATTATCGATAATGATATAATTTATTATTACTAATATAATAATTATCATATAATATTAATATATTATATATATATATATAACTTATATATCACCTTAACTTAGTGATACTTTAGTATCCCTTAGTCTGTTACTGAGGATTAAAGGAGGAGGTTATTAACATTCTAGGGGATGTCTGTAGTCAGGTAAAATTCATCAAGAAATTCACTTAAAACATTATGTAGCTTTCGTTGCTTGCATTTGAATTCTTCCTGAAGTTTGATATTATTGGGTTCAGATGATTGTCCAAAGCAGGGCATGAAAAGCAAGGGAATAAAGCTGCTGTCAATGCAACACTGCAAATACACAAATGAGAAGCTTTTATTTTCAAACACCTTATTTCAGTGTTTTTAAGCTCACTGTTTTCTGATGATGTTACTATTTAATTGTCACATTTCAGCATTTTCTGTACCATATTCTATTCTCATCATCTTCAAAGGTATCCTTATTCTCTGGTGGGAGGATAAGGATACACTTATTCTGCTCTCCCACTTATTCTCATCAGTGGGAGAGCAGATTGGGCATTTACTAGTGGAGATATTGAGAACAGCTTTTAATATTTTAAGCCAAATATTTCCCTAAATTAATATATCTCTTTCTGGTTCTTAGCTGAATCCATGTTGTACCAAAGCAGATCTTTTCCTTGAAATTACCTCCACTTGATGCATCTGCCTTTCAGGGGATTGTGGGTGCCTTGGGGTGTTCCTGGATGGGGTGACAATACAGTGATAATTTATTTCTGATGGGAAATCTCTGGTTTGAAGATGGGGAGAGAGGAGAATGACTTCGTGGAGTGAAATTAAGAAAGGGATTTTTTTTTAGCTTAGCAATAGGATCTTGATGGATGGCTGCTTTAAAGGGAGCACTTCATAGCACAAATACAAAAGCTGTGATGCACATCAAGAAAGAGGAATCAGAGGCTAAAATCAAAACCCAGAGATGGTTGCAGGAATTCCCTTCAAAATTGAGGGAGTGGAAGAGATTCAGTGGGATCAACTGCTCAGTCAGCATGTCCTCAGTGCTGCTTTTATCAGCAGCAATTTCTGTCCTATATTCATCTGTGAAGAAGAGGGGAAAAAAGAGAAGTGCTCTTTTAAAGTCCATGTTTGCTGCTCTGAGGGTCTTGTCTGCTGCAGGATTGAGAATGAGCAAAGCAAGGCAGGACTGGTGAGTTGTGATACATCAGTGCAGGGCTGATGACAGGAGTGACATTTACAGAGAGAGTTCAGGCAAATAAGGCTGTGTCGAGGGAGTAACACATGGGTTTGAGCTTTGTGTTAATGGTGCAGTTAGTTAGAACTGCTGCTGGTTTTTTTTGGGGTTTTTTTTGTAATCCTGGATCAATTTAGGAGCCTTGAGTTGTTGTATTGATTTATGAGAGAACAAATCTTACAGTAGCATTTCTCCAATGAGTCTCTCCAAAAAACACCGCACATCCCCCCAAAAGGAAAGACAAACCAAATAAACAAAAAACCCCACAAAGCCCCATAACAATTAGAGCTATCTCTTGCTTTTGCTCACTTCAGATCATTTTCAGAGCTCTATTGTCAGCTTTGGGTCCCATTTCAATAATCTGGTGCAGTGACCTGCTGTGGTTTGATCAAAACCTTGCTCCCTCTAGGTTTAAAATCTCCAAATGTGGTAATTTGCAGCAGCCAGAGCAAAATGTTCAAGCTGCTGGCACCTTGTGCAGCTGCTAAATGGTGAAGCTGGCTGTTGGTGTTGGCAAGGGGCTTTGCTCTGTCTGGGCTGTGGCTGATGAAAAGTGCCTGTACCAGCCCCAGACTGAAGAGTGATGGCTGTGCTGGGAGCACCAGGCTCACAGCAACAGGAGAGGAGTGTCACTGGCAGGAAAGGACACTGCCAGCTTCCCACAGGAGTCACCACTGTCACCAGAGGACACAAATGAACCACACTGACACTGTCCAGTTGTGCCAGCAGAAAGAAAAAGGTTTATTTTGGGGATGAGGGTTTAAATAGTGTTTGGAACTTCTGTACAGTTCTTTTTTTCACCATGCTAATTTTAATGGGCTGGTTATATTAAACCTATCATGCCTAGAAATAATATTTATCCATTTTTTTCTTTTTACTGTAGATATATTTTTGTTCTTTCTCATGATCCACAAGGGCACACAGCCTCTGGATGTAGACATATTCTTTTTTTGCACTGTGGTACTCTCAGAGAAATGTACTCATCACCTTCTGCTGTTCATGTTTTCAATACAGCACATGCAGTGCTGTGGCCAGCACTTCCCTCTGTCTTTTCTTTCTCCTTCTGTCTCCTGTAGTTATTTTCCAGTATTAGTGTAACTTGTCAGGCTTGAATTCCCATCCATGTGTCTCGTTTGGCAGGTCCAACCCTCCAGATGCTGCCCTGTGTTGTTCTAATGACATCACCGTGGTGTGTCTCAGGTCTGAGCTCCACAGATGAGGAAATGTTCATCAAGGAGCTCCTGCTTGGCAGTTTGTGCCTTGTGGCTCTCAGACTGCTCCTTGCATTCAGCAGCTCCTGGTAATTCCATCTGCTGTTGCTGTGCTTACAGAAACCCCTCTTCATCTCACTCTGTGAGAATCAGGGACTTCATCTAAACCTAATTCTTGGGTTATATGGTAACATTCTTTCTCTGCCTAGGTGTTTCTCTAGCCCTAGAAATACTTTCAGCAGTTAAAAGAATCATTTCATTGCCTTCTCAAACTGTTAACTAATCTTCCCCAAGAGCTGACTAGAGAAATCCACCTTAATTCCAAGAGTGAAATTAGGCCATAAAGCTCTTTGTGAGTGTAGTTCAAGACGAGGTTATGAAGTTTGCCAGGATCCCTCAGATTTAATTGAACCTACATGCCTTGGTGAGAGCAGGTATCCTATTTCATGCACTTCCAGCAAACTTCATGGCAGATTACACATCACAGGGATGCAGGAGAGGTTCAATTGGTCCATCCTTTTTACATGCATCACTTGGCCATCCCAGCACTTCCTTCCTGAAGTGAAAGGAAAAGCCCAGGAATGTGTGTCAGTCACACACCTCCTTTTCCTTCCAGCCTTTCAGACAGCCATGGGTGGAATTCCTTTTGCATGTGAATCAGCAAAAATTTTTATTGTGCCTGAACTCTTGGCACTCCCCCAGCATGGAATGGGTTTTTCATTTTCTGTGTGCAGAGCTGTCTCCTCTATCCCAGTTTAATTCCATCTCTGCTGTGCAGTCTCATGCACAGGGGATGCAGGAGGGTCACTGAGGTATTTGGGTAGGTAATACACCTTGAAGAATGCACTTACTGTACAGGTAAGTAATAACTTTTTCTTTCTGAGTAGTCATCTGTGTAAGATTCCTGAAAAGAAGCTGTCACTGATCATCATTCTGCTATTTTATCAAAATACAGGAAGATTTTCCATTGGTGTGATGCTCAAAGGTTTGGTTGCATCACAGGAACAGGCACTGTAGGGAAAATGGTATAACTGTAGTTAAAATTGATTGAAGACTTTTTTTCCTAGAGTTTAATTCTTATCACAATAAAGGTGGAATAGTTTATGTCATTAAATGGAGGAGAGCAGCAGCAGCACAGGTCATCATCAGCCTGTCATGGTTTAGAGTTCAGAGCCAAACAGTTGGAAACACATTCCTGGTGTGTCAAAAGGTTCACTTCAGTTTTATCTACTAATAAGAGACAGCAGCTTATGTTTAAAAAATAAGTCATTCAAATACCAATCAGTCATGAATTAATGAGCTAGAAACAAAACAATTCTTTAAGAGTGTTTTGAGACTGTGCTGCACTACCTGACTGAGCAGCAACCTGCTGCTCCTGCCAGTCTGTGGTTTTGTCACACATCATGACACTGTTAGAAGGGTAAAAATGCACATCTTTTAACTGGGTTTGACTGAGACAGAAAGGAAAACTCAGTCTTTCCTTACTGGGTGGGTAATTAGTATTAAAGTTCACCATTTTTAGGCAATTAATTCTAAGTCAGCCTGGATTTTTAACTTGCAACCCTCTATCATATATGTAAAAGTTTATGTTTTATTTTAGGAAAAGGAATTGTGTATGAATATAGATTTTTTTCAAATGCAGGTGATGTGGTACTCTGCTTTTGTTCTTTCTCCTGTCCCTGGAGTGTTCACCTGTCTGAATAGAGCACTCTGTGGTGTCATGTTTAATATAAACACTGTTGAATTCACCTCTGAAATGTTTGCCTGGAATGAAGAGTGGATAGACCTGTGTGTTAGAATGTCTTATTCTTCATTCTTATTTTAAAGGAGTTTCCATTTGAAGTAATAATTAAAATAGAGTTTCCATTTGAAGTGCTGCTGTTCAAATGTACAGTTCCCACTTCTGTTAATTGACACAGAGAAATTCACATTCACTTGGCTGTCCATGAATGATTTATCAAGGAGTAAAGTTCATAATTACTCTGTAATGCAGAGAGGGAAATAAATATTTCCTGTATCTGAAATGGTCAGTATTCCATACAGAACTTTCTGTGACCTTATTATTCATCTTTTGATGAGACTTCATTTATGATTATTATAAACATAAAGTAGTTTTGGAAGATGTTATCAGCGTTCCTGAAAGATTCTGAAAATATGAAAACATGTTAAGCAACTCCTATTTTTAAAAAGTAGATCTCTCCATTTGTTCCTTTCCAAACCAGCAATTACTTGTGCTGTGAATCCACTTTGGAGTGTAACCATGAGCAGAAATCTGCTCTGCCTGCAAAGGCCAACAGCTCCTGCTCCTCACCAGGGCAGTGATGCCAGGGGTCCTGCACAGTCTGAGACAAAGCTTTGCATCTCTGCCTGAACACTGTCATTGAAAGGGGCACTTTTGAGACTGTCAGGAATGGTTTCCATACAGTTCTCCTTGGAGGTTTGGTCCTAGAAAGCAGGAATCAAGGAATAATGAGTGAGATTCATTTGTTAAACTCCGGTGACTAATTGTTTCATTAGGAAGGTTGCAAGGACAATGTTTTTCCAAGTCATTCTTCTTTTCCCTTGTTCTTTATATGGTACAAAACTCTTTTGGTGGAAGTGGAAAAATACAGTCCTAAAAACAAAAGGACATAAACCAAAGGGGTACATCTGACAAAGAGCAAAATGCCAACAAGTAAAAGCACTTTTTATTCTTCCAGTGCTCCTGAGATGGCTAAAAAGGCCTGTATGAACTTCAGTATGCATTAATATCTCACTGGTACCCTGTGATCTAAACCAATCTGCAAGACAGGAAATGCAGAAATCTTCCATCCAGCTGCTCCCTTGTGGTGGATTTGTTGAGCAGCCCTGGTCCAGGGCATTCCTGTATGCACAGCCTGCTCTGCAGCCTTGTGTGAAGCTGCTTCTGCAGCAGCAGGAGAAACACATTTATTTTCCTTGCAAGACTAAAGTTAGGAGAGTCTCCTTTACAAATAATACCATTATTTTTTATATATATACATTTTAAAGTTATGCTGCTTGTAGAAACCAATAAAACATCTTTTCTGAGGAGCAGTAAGTTTTCTTCAGTGGTCTAAACATATTAGTCACATCTGAACTCACAGCTGTGAAGATGCTCTTAACCAAAGAATAAGATTTTAGGGAGTCCTGGTAGTTGAATGTCTGAAATTCAGACAGCTCAGATGCATCCTTCGTATTTCCTAGAGAGCCTTGGGTGTAAAACTTCCTTTAAGACTTAGTCAGAACAGTGGAAAACTGTTGGGTCAGTGTTTGCTTTTCTCCCTCTTACCCTGGAAATGGTGAATTCCAGAGTGCAGGGCTCTGTTTCCCTTCTCAACACGCCTGCTGCTGGATGTGTGAGCACACAGGCAGCTCTGCCTGCTGCCTTCCTGCCACTTCTGGCTCCTCTGCTTCTTCAGAACTGCTGACTAATCCTGATTTCCCACCAATCCTTCCCTGTGCTGTGTGATCTGACAGGACTGTGCTGCAGCACTCCTGCCTCGAGGTCCTGCTTCTCTGCCTTCCTCCTCCTCTTCTTTACTACGATCTTCCTCTGACTTCTGCATCCCTCCATCTCTCCTCCCTTTGTGTGAAGATTCTCTGCCTGCACTTGTGCCTTTGGGAGGGAGAAACACCTTTTGGTTGGCTTAGGAGTTGGTTGGTTAAAAAGGCTGTGGCCCCAAAGGAGTGACCTTCACCGAGTCTCCCGTCATTTTCCAGGACAACCTGCGTAAAAAGGATGATCGCATCGAGGAGCTGGAAGAGGCACTCAGGGAGAGTGTTCAGATAACTGCAGAGCGGGAAATGGTGCTGGCACAAGAGGAGTCAGCCAGGATCAATGCTGAGAAACAGGTCTGCAATCTTGTGAAGTCCCTGGTAGCCCTGCTGGGGCAGTAACCAGACTAATTAGCCAAGTACTAATTTCCCTGCTTTGCTGAATCACAGCTTTCCTTGATGGTCCTGTGTGTCTGTCCCACTGTTAGGTAACAGAACTCATAAAACCAGCAAAACCTTCATATATAGTAAGTTATATTTCACAAGTAAGATTTTCTTGAAATTAAAACCAAAATATAAGTTTTTGAAATACTGGTTTAAATAGTAACTCTTCTGCTCTGTCTTGCCTGTCCAAGCTGTCTTCCTGTGTGCAAGGTCCACTTAGATTTACTGGCTTGTTCACGAATGTATTTGAAATACAGTGGTTTTTATTAGCCTGGTTGTGTTCATGGACCACAAGCTCCTTGCACTTGCAAAACAACTGGTTTAAAAAGAAACCCCTTGGCTTGAGCCAAGCATGCACACAGAAATTACACACTTGTGTGCTGAAGCCACAAGTAGAAACTTTCATGCATTAATTGATTTTATGCCACTTATAACTGTGAAGAGTCATGGACATGCCCGATTTTAGCTCAGGTAAGTAATCATTAAGAAAGCATCTCCTAAGTTATTAATAAATCCATGAGATTTTGATAAAGCTTGTGAAGCAGTAGCTGAAACTAAGCACTTTTCCTTTTTGTGAGCCTCTTTGGTGTTTTTCACTGTGCTTTGGGACAGTAATTAGCAAACAGGAGCATTTAGTTAGTTGCATTTCAGTGGAAGAATCTCCTTGCCTCCTTATTATGTCCTGTGCAAGTTCTTTGTAGGATTTTGAAAGGCAAACACAGATAATAGTAGAGTTTTAAAATGCAATAGTCCATGTTCCATATACTGTTAATGGAAATCCATGGATTTTCACAAACCACATAATAGGTTATGGATGTTCTTAGACTAAGTGTGAGTGATGTGTGTGATTTTTAAAATGTTGTTGTTCAAACTGCTTTTAATTTGCTTTTAATTGCATGCTTTTTCTTTCCTCTCTTGTTTATCTCGTTTTCTGCCATTCTGCCACTTCACTGCCTGTCTGAAGCTTTTTAATGAATCAGTGCATGAGCTCAACCATTTTGGCTTTAGGTGGTTCAAGGTATGAGGACATCTCATTTGTGTGTGCCTCTGCCCCAATATTGAGTGTTGTCACTGTGGCCTTGTTTTGTGTAATCCTGCCCTTCATCAGCTCATGATGTGTGGTGGTGTGTTATTTTACAGGCTTCAGATTTGAATTACAGTGTCCATGTAGCCACCCTGGATTTCATGGTTCTCATGTATCTGTTATAGAATAAAATCCTGCTGTCTTTAATGCAGAGTTTGAAAATGTCCTGCCAGTGTCTATCAGCTGGGACAATTCACAATCTGTGTATGCAAGACCTCTCCTGCTGCCTAAAGCTTCCTGTTCATTTCAGGATTTTGGACTTGTTCTGTCTTTCATCCTTCCCAAAAATAAAATCAGGCGTTTCCTGCTGGGAGCAGTGCCCCCACTGAATGGGGCAGTTTTATTGTCCCTGCTGATGTGTAGAGCAGAGACCCTGCCCTGCAGAAAGCACAGGAGGCAGTCTTGCATAGATGGGAAGGCTTGAGTGTCCTCCAAACCTTTTTTTCTGATCACAGTGACCTGGTTTTGCTGGTGCACCTGCAGAATCCTCTGTGTAAATGCCATTGTGGGTTCCTCCCAGCTGTGGGGTTGTGCAGCTCTGGGGCTGTGCCCAGCAGTCCAGCCCTCTGTGTGGAAGGGCAGAAGGTGTGTGCAGACTCCTCTGTGAGGATTCCCATAAGGCTGAAGGGAGGATTTTGCACATAAACACTTCTATCATAAAGGGATTTTTTATTAGAGATGGTCAATGTAGGTCAATCTGAGTTTATTTTAGAGAAACTATCATTTTGTTCCTCAGGGTGGGAAAAAAGCATTCCATGGAAGTTTTTCCCTGCTCACAAATACAGCAGTAGTTTTGCTCCCTAAGAAAAACTGTTGGAGGTTTTCTTTAACAAGAGAGAAAAAAAAAAAAAGGGCCTTTCAGTGCCCTAGTGCATGTTCCTATCCCTTCTCTCATGGATATCAACTCCTGTTTAAATTCCTTCTCTGTATGGTATCAGCTAACATTTAACTGCAAATAAACACATAAAATAATGGCCATCACTTCTTCCTTCCTTGCTTAAGTAGCTGCTTCAACTCAAGTTTCTAAGTTGGCAGTCTCATCTTGACACCTTCCATCAGTGTTTTTTTGAAGTTATGGTTCTCAGTGGGACATTTTCAATGAGGTTAAGTATGCTGACCTATAAATAGCTTATCTATGTTCATACATTGTGGTTTTTTATCCTACGCTGGGCAGATTGTTCTGCTTTCCTTTTTTAAGGAAAAAACCAAAAGACTGAATATTGTAAAAGTAATGTATTGTTTAAATGTATTTCCTTGTGCTCATTCTTTTCCTCCCACTGTCTCTATAAATTATTTCAGCAGGATTTAATATTATTTCAGTACACATACATGTAAAATATATTGATAACAAGACTCCTGAAATTCTCTATCACATATACCTAGTTCAAAATTAATACCTGTTTGTTAAGGAAAAAAATCAGGATGGAATAAGTCAATAACTCAACCAAAACCTCCTGAGCAGTTCTGTCCCATTTCCCTACTGTAAATATAAGCTCTGCAAGGGTTTGAATGTAGAGTAGAACCTCCAAGAGCCTTTTCTGTCTTAGCTGTAAGTTATTGCACAGAAATTCTCTCCAGGTGTTGAATGGTACCTGTCATTTGTCCTCCCGTCAGAACACCCCTCTGCTTTAACTTTCTAATAAATAGTGTTTAGACAATTCATTGTAAGAATAGAATAGAAACTACATTTACAACAGATCTATCATATATTGGACACTGTCCTATCAAATACCTTGTAAAATGTAAAATAAAGTATCTTTTTTGCTGAGTGTTCTGTTACTGAAATAGATCTGAAATGTTTTCTCACATACGTTGAGAAATAATTGGAATTATTTCACAGCACAAATTCAGTTACTCCTGCAGGTAAATGAACAATATAAAGTGGAATTTCTCAGGAACCATTACCTGTAGCTGTTTTCTGAGCACTGTAGAAGTGTCAGAGTTCTGAGTGCCCTGGACATGCTGGACAGTTTACTTTTAATCAATGTTTTTTTCCTCTTCTTCTGTATCTCCTAATGAGGAATTTGATAAACTAGGAGATTGAAGATCAAGGCAGCAATCCAGGCTATGGCTTGGGGGAGAAGGTGCTGGAGGCTTTTCCTAAGATTTTTCTGGGGAGTTTACATTTCTTTGGCTGAACTTCTCTTGAATATCTTCTGAAAAGCTCTTTTCTGTAAAAGTCTGCCAAAATCATTTTGGCTTTTTGAGTGTGTGTATATATGTACATGTGCAAAGTCGTTTGAGTACTTAGTTCATAATAACTAAAATCCAGTGCTAAAAATTTATATTATTTTATTATAATAATTTATAATTTATAATTAATGTATATTATTAATTTTACTATTTATTTCATTTATATTATAATTTATAATACAATTTTAAGAGCTTTTTAAGTCAGTGTCGGGCCAAAGTATAATTTTACCATTGTTTTCCAAGAGATTTACTTTGTTCCTCTGTCTGATTGTTGTGCTTTGGTTAGAGGAGGCATTTTGGGTGACTGAAGTTCACTGTGTCCCTGTCAGTGGAAATGTTTGCAGGAATTTTTGAGAGCACTGCCTCTCCCTAATGTTACTGTTCCCCAGATATTGAGATGGATGACATAACCTTTTCCTCTAAAAACACCCAGTTTTGTACCGAGTCACCCTCCCTGCTGGGGAGAGGTAATTTGGGGTGTAAATTCCTCGGCATTCAGTAATGCACCTTTTAAGAGGTGGGAGAGGGGAATTTTTTCTCTTATTTGTGTTCAGCTGTGCTGAGCTGGGGCTTGGGAGGGTTTTTTGCCTCTAGTTTTGAAGAATGAATAGAGAGAGAAATGATGAATAAAAAATTGTGCCTAATGACTTTGAGGCAGGGATCTTTTTCTAGCATTATAGACAAAAAAAACTTTTAAATCTTTCAGAATCATAGAACTGTTCAGGTTGGAAAAGACATTTCAGATCATCAAGTGCAGCCATTACCCTGACACTGCCAAGCCACCAGTAAACCTGTCCCCAAGCACCACATCTGCCTGTCTCTTCAATTCCTCCAGGGATGATGACTCTGTTTTTGTTTCATTTGTTGCTCTCCGTTAAGGTTGCAAAGCAGTCAAAATTTGATGACTTTCAGGAGGATTGGGGGACACTGAAAGCATAATTAACCCCTGTGCAAAATACACATTGAGCATTTCTCCATTTAACTCACCTTTACATTTAATGAAATGAGAAATACTGATGGAAACTGTTGTATATAAATTTGGCTCAAATGCTGAATTTAAGATAATTTTGTCTGTATTTTTATCCTTTTTTATTGTTCAATAGATAAATACCAATTTCATATGATGCCTTTTACTAAGTCAGGTATTCCAGACAAAGCTCTATCTTGGCCTCTATTATTTTCCTAAACACCTACCTGTAGACAGCATTTTATTTGTTGTGGCTCAAGAGAAAATTAAATTCTTTTAGACTTAGTTACATTAATGCTTGGAAGTGTGAAGACCCACGCAGATACTTGTGTTAATATTTGTTTAATCTAGTCCTGTGCTTTTTTCTTTTTAAATTTCTTTTCCAGTTGCATTCTCTGTGATGTTGAATGTGTGATGCAATAATAAGTAGATTAAAGCATTAGAAATGCTTGAGCATTAGATTGATAAATTGAAAAACAGATGTTCTTTTTCTGACATAATTAATTTTTCCCCCAAATCCATGAAGTGCAAGAAAAGAAATTGTTTTCCCTCCCTTAGCATTCTCCTATATAGAAAAAGACACAAGAGTGACAAGCTTGAGGCTCATTAAATTGAGGATGCCTCTTCATTTGAAATATTTCCTACTCACACAAAAGCTTCCAGACTTCCCTGTGCTGCTGTTTCCCATCAGATTCCTTCAAACCCTTCTCTGAATTTCAGCCTGATTTCAGTTGGCTCCAAACAGTGGAAGTTCCTTTTATTTATTGTAGTTAAGTTCTGCTATTTGCTTTGTGTAAACTACAATGCTGCACAAGTGTGTAGAGGTGGAAACTTTGCTGAGCTTGCCAGTGAGGCTGTGCTTCTTCAACCTTCACTGGCAGTGTTTTCATTTATTTATGTTCATGAGCCTTAACGTCTTTTGGGAAAAGAGTGTTAAAGTTGTGTGTGGAATCAGCATAATGGTTTTGTAGTGAGTTAATACATCATCCCAGAGTTTTTCTCTTTGGAAAATCAACCTGTGCTGTATAAATTGACAGCCTTTGCTGTGCTGTGTAGCACAACATTTAATGTTTTCTTGGAATATTATTCAGTTAGGTCTAAACTACCTGCCATAGTGACAGAGCCTAGTTAACATGAAACTGTCTAAAATGCAGCAAAATGGAAATCAGCATGTAAAACACTGCTGAAATCCTTGGGCAATTGGTCCCACTTGTACCTTAGCAGCAGGAGAGGTAACCTAAGAAAGGAGAGTTTGAAGATGGCCACATTCAGAGTTGTGGCTGAAGTGTCCTGAATTAACCAGAGATCTGGAGAATTCAGTTTGGGTGTGATAAATGGTGCCAAATGTTCTGCACAGGATGTGCTTCATGTGCTGCATTCTGCTGTCTCTGCCTCTGCAGAGATTTTTAAAAGGTGATCAAAATCCAGGTTTTTCTCAAGATGGATGGATTCCTGTTGGTCTCTGCTGTATTCCCAAGGGCTGGGAATTGCCAGCCATGGAAGATAGGCACAAGACAGTTTCCTGGGACTACAGATCCATGTAAAGTGAAATAGGACAACTTCCTTTCGTAGGGTTATGTGGATTAAAAAACAGAATGAGAATGTTCCACTGGATAGTGGCTTAACTTGAGGAAAATGTGGAAGTAGAATTGTTACAGTCTTCAGATACCAGTGACTAACCAGATTTCCTCCCCTCAGTAGAAACCAGAATTCAGTTTTCGCTGACTTTTTCTCAAGGCCTGACTCAAATACATTGTTTGTGTTAAGCAGAGACAATTATTGTTTCCTCCTCAAGAGCTCTTGTCCCAGCAGAAGCTGTTGCTTATTGATGTGGGTTATAGCCCACATTTAGGAGATAAACTGTCAAAGCCACCTCCAAACATCCTAACAGGGCACAGCTGTGACTGACTGAGCCCTGAGGAGTTTTCTCTTTTCCAAACATCTGTGGATCCTGATTCCTTTCTCTTGTACAATTCAGACTATGAGCACAAAGCCCTTGATGAATACTCTAAGACAGCCCTTGACAGAGAGTTTTTTGTTGATGTTTTGTGGCTTCTGCAGGAGGACCGTGGTGATGTCAGATGTCTGGTCAGTGTCATTAGGGCTCCTCCTTGGCCACAGCCATCAGTGCAGACAGCGAGGAGCAGGACAGAGCATTAACTCCTCTTTATTATCAGATGCTCTTTTTATAATGAAGTTTTTGTTGGGAGAGCGGCTCATGGAAATAAGAGACATCAGCTGTCTAAATATCTCAGTTTCACGGTGATAAGAGAAATTGCATTTCTCTGCAGTGTCCTGCAGGTTTTCAGACCGTGGGCTTTTGTTCTCTTTATCTTGCTCCTCTCCTTTTTCCCATTTAATAAGGTAGGAACAGAACAGTGGCACCACTTCTGTTAAACCACCAAGACACTCTATTTTATCAGGGATGCTGAATGTACAAAATCCAAACAACATAAAAAACAAAGGCACAAAGACTTAATAAAACCACACAGTAATGTAAAGAAAGACAAAGTTCATCCCTAAAATCACTGCTGTATGTTACAGATGATCAAAACACCCTGCCTTTTTATCTGGAGGCATTTTCCCAGCTTCAGCACTGACTGCCCTCGCTGCACACAGAACTCCTCCGTGTGCAGTGCCACACTCCTCCCGTGCTGCACACAGCTGTGCTGCACATCTGGCATCCTTTGGAGATGCAGGTAGAAGTGATGGATGGAAACATCTTCATTGCTGCATCCTGTGCTGAGTGAGAGGGGCTTGAATTGAGGCCAGAGCTTCAATCCCTGTGTGGTGGGACAGAGCTCCAGGACAGAGCTCAGGCTGTGTGATGGGACAGAACCATCCTGCTTTACTCCCCTCTGCTGGGGTGGGGCAGAGCTTTCAGCTGCTCTGTGCTCCAGGGCTGTCCTTTCCTTACAAATGAAATATCACAGAATCATTTTACTGGGGGACAGGAAGGTTTTTCTTGTTATTGTTTACTGTTCTCTCTCCTTTTTCTATGACATTTTTAGCTCTAAAAAAAGCTATGCCTAACAGTTTTCCCAGTATCTACAGAAATTTGAAGTTTGTTCCCTTAATTCAGAATAGCCAAGAATTAAAGTGTCTTGGATGTTTAAGAGTACCTTAAAGCCACCCCAGTGCTTTAACAAAAATGAGGCTATGATGAAACCATCATTCATTTCCCTCTTATTTTGTGTAAAGGTTTATTAGCTTGTGATTTAAGCAAACCATCTGGTCCTGCTGGCAATCCAAGTTATGTCAGAGTCAGTGCTTTCTCCCTGTAATATGTTACTGGAGGCACTTAAATTACATGCCTGAGTCCCAAGTCTGGCCTGTGCTTTTTCCATGTCTTAACATCTGTTCTAGGAAATTTTTCTGGGGTCCAAACAAGTTTACATGGAGCCAGATCTCTTGTCTTTGTCTTTCTTTTCATGTCTATTTCTTTTCCTTCTCTGCAGTCTAATCAGTTCAGCTGGGTAAAAGATAATGCAGAAATTTGCAGTCTCTTTATCATTTCAGCAATGGACATAGTGAGATAAAAATACTTTAAAAACTCAAGAGCTGTAGATAAATAGGAGACTGTCATCTGAGAATGGCACTTTGAGAAATGTTCATTTTTTTTTTCAGTCCTTCTGATATTCTTTCTACTGCCATTAACGTGCAAGACTTTTTGCTTTGCTAATTAATTTTGGGCAAAAGTGCAGATTCTTATTACATTTTGTCTTGTAGTGCTGATTTCTTGTTTTTACAGAACAAGTCTATGTTTAGGAAATAAATAATTTTAAATATACTTATTAACCTGCTGAGGTGATTTTGAAATGATCTCTAGTGATTGATTTATACACAGATCATGGGAAATTACTTGCTTGGTTGGTGTTTGTACCTGTGCCCTCTGAAAGTTCAGCATTTTATATTCTGCCTGGAACTTTGGAGACACGATAATGACTATAAACAGCCATCCCCATAGCCTGCTGTGTCTGTATATTGAGAGAACTAGAATTTATTTCCTTCAATCAAAAGCATAAAACCAGCTCTGATTGCAGGTATGTAATTAAACACTGAGCTGTGTTTCCTGTGTTTGACCTAAAGCCCTGAATCTCCAGCTTAGGAGTGGGTATCTTGGAGTCTTTAGGCTCTGATTTTAAGAGGCAAAAAGTAACAACCACATCAGTTGATAGGAGCATTCTTCCTGGCCTGAAATACCAGCTGTGTCCCAGGAATTGTTAGCAGTGCAATAGTTGTCGTGTACCAGGTGAAGGACCTGCAGTTTACCTGTCCTGATCACCAAAATCATTCCCAGAGCTCTCACAGAGGATTTCCAGCCCCAGTATCACTTTGTATACACAGTCCCTGTCTCAATTTTGCTGTTGTTTTACTGGCTTTTGGGGAACTTGACCAAGCTCTTTGCAAGTCCCTGCCTTCCCATGACCCAGTGGCCAGAAAGGTTTGCTGGAACCACTTTATATTTGGAGATAACCTGGGATCTCTGTCTGTGCAAAAGCCTGGGCTTGATTTGCAGTTGCAGGAGCCTGAAATAACAGTCTGTAGGAGTAGGGAGGTTAGGGGGATAGACAGGCTCCTGAAAAGTGCTGCAGCTTTTTCTGTTATTAAATCATTTCTGCACAGGCTGCCATTGACAGGATAGATGAGCTTCTCCTGTTGTGTTGCTCTTTGTCTGCACCTTGCTTTCATGTTTCCTAAGGAAGGAGGTGGAATAATATGCAAAGTATTTGTCCTATCTTGACATTTCCCTTTTCTGCTGCTCTCAATCCCATCCTGATCTAATTGACATTCTTTGCTGCCTTTCACACAGTTTGTTCAGTCTCTCAGGAAATCTCTCCTCTAATGGAAACTTATTTCAGCTTGATGTTCTTCCTTACAGATAAGCTGTCACCAGGTCAGGTCACTTAAGGCCTAAAAACAGTAAACAAATAAGTTTCCATTTAAGTTCTGTGCTCAGAATACTTGAAGACCTTTCTGGCCTGTGTGCAGAGAACTGAATCATGGCTGTGTCCCAGACAGTCAGAGATCCACCTTGCTTTATATTCTGGCATTTGAGCAAAGAGAGCAGAGCAAGAGTTCACTGTTTGCATCTTCTGAAACGGGTGGAGACTTTCTAGCAGCATCTGACAGGGCACAAACTTACCCGCAGCTAAATTGAAAATGTCAACAGCATCTGTGAAAAAATGGCTCAGTGTGCCAAGAGCTCTGGTTTGGGCAAATATTTTTTTCTTTATTAAATAATTAGCTGCTCTCAGGGGACAAAATTCAAGGGTAGATGAGGAGGTTTTTGTATAGTGCATTGCAAGTAGTTTCCTTCAGGTGAATATTCCCCCACCATTTCTCACAGCACTGTTTACTGGGACAGGTCTGCACTGAGGTCCAGAAGCTGCCAAATAAAATGTTTTGTTTGGTAGAAGTTTAATTGAGATTGACCCATGGACTGTCTACAACCTGATGAATCTGCAGAGAGAAGTCTTTACTGTGACTACAATCATCACTATTTTGGTGACCTTTGTCTTTAGTAAATTGTGAATTTTACATTTAGTAAATGGCCCTTGCTGGAGAGCTTGGAAGGTAATGACACTTCTGGAAACCAAGTTGTTGGCACAGTTTAAAAGCTTCTCCCATTCCAGCCATTCCTAATACGTGATTAGATCAATTTTGTGTTGGCCTGCAAAAACACAAGCTCTAACCTTAGAGTTAAAAGAGTTGTCAAACAGTGATGAGAAAGACATTCAGTACCTGCAGTAAGCACCACCAGGAGATGCTCCTGCAGTCAGCTCAGGTTCCATTTCCAGTTTCCTCCTGCCTTCCAAACATCTCAGCCCTGTCACACTGCACATCTACAGCAGGCACAGAGTCCATCAGTGTTACCATCACAGAGCAGAAATGTTTCAGAGCTGATTATGGGGACGATGTACCTTCAGAGATTGTTTTCTCTTGGCACTGACAGATTGGCACGGGCCCCTTTGGCTGTTGCAGTTGGCTGGGGATTGTTGGTTTGAGGTGGATTTCTGCTCAAGCCCAGGGGTGTGGAGTTCCTGTGCCTCTCTCCAGTGTGAAGGAAAATGTCTGTGCAGGTATTTCTGATCACCCACAGGAAGCAGAAAGTGATATCCCAGCAGCTGATGCACCAGTGCATCATTACCCCATCATTATTCTAAGAATCAGTTTCCATCCCAGTAGTATTTTTGCTATTGATTATTTCTGCAGTTCTTCTTTGCATTCTTTCCTGATTTATTCTCTCTATTTCATTTTATGGAGTTTTCTGTTAGTTTTAAAGATTGGCAGATTTTCTGATCTTGTTTTGCTTGCCAGTTTGGACTCCTTGTCACTGGGGTTCTCCTTTGGTCTGTTGATTGCTAGATGAATTCTTAGCTGTACATTTTGAACAGTTTATGGTAATTGCACATTTTAATCTTTTTATTTAGTTTGCTAAGCATAAGAATGCCATCATTTAAATGGAATCAGAAAGGCTTTCTGCAGTAAACACTGCACCGTGTCTATGCCAGGTTTTTATACATCTAATTCTCAATTGCAATGTCTCTTGCTCTGTCACCAGTGAGGATAAAAACCAGGTTTATTATCCATGTCTGTCCTGAGTTGTCAGCTCTGGCCTTAGGAGAACAGGATTTATTAAAGCATGTTTCATACTTCCCTCCTACAGCACCTGTAGAGCAAAGGACATACTCAACTTTCCTTGTGAAAACATGTAGCAGAAATTGAGCTTGTTGTGAATTCAGTCATTCCCTTGCAGGATGGATCACAGGTTGACTGTTATGGAGGGATGTAAAGGCAATGTAGTGCTGTATTTGCATACCAAATTTATAGAAATATTTGATTTGGTGCAGCAGTAACATCTGAGCTTCTCCTGTTGAAAGCACAATATAAAATTGTTTATGGACACTTGGCTGTGATGGAAAGAGAAAACCTAAATGCAAGAAGTCAGTGAAAGTAATGTGTGCCATTGATCTTTATTATAAAATTATCAAAGCACATCCAGAGGTTTTTGAATGCTCTATGTATCTAGACTTAAGCATGTATTGTGATTTTGCATGTTAATTAGTGATAAATCTTACCTGAGACAGACCTGCAAAATAAAATGACTCTTCATTTGTGTAAAATATATGGCAGGATTTATAATCATGTTGACTGTGAACCTTTCCAGTTTGCTGTGGGTAAGAGCATTGCTGTGCTGTGCTTCTCTGCCATCAGCAACTCTTTGAATGTCTTTTGTTGCTAAATCCCAACAGGTGCCTACAAGCCTTGTTCAGGTGGTATTTTGGGGGAAACAACCTCACCTTCATGGGAGCCCATTCCTCTCCCTGCTTCACAAATGTTCCTTTTGTTCCTAAAGTGCACCTGCAATTTCTCTTTGGGCATCACTTACAGTGAAAGGTTTTTATCCTTTTGGTGTATTATCAATGTGTTTTATTTAATGGCTTGCATTTTTGTGGGCCAGTGTTCACATGCTCTGGGCCATCCTCTTTTCCCTGTGGTACAGTCTGTAAAACACAAACACAGAGGAGTTGAAGGTTTGTATTGTGATGGTTGTGCTGCAGTGACCAAACTGAGCTGATCCCAGGGTGTAAATGCTGCTTTGGCCAAGGATAGAGAACCTGTCCCAGCAGTGCTGGACCATCCATGCCCTGTGACCTTTGTGCTCCAGTTTATTGGGACATTTACTAATTCCACCTGGTCACACTCCATAATTTTTCTCTCCTCCTGCATTCTCCAAAACTGTTACAGGTAGAAGAGCTGATGATGGCTATGGAGAAGGTCAAACAGGAGCTGGAGTCAATGAAAGCAAAATTGTCCTCTACACAGCAGTCTCTGGCTGAGAAGGAAACCCATTTGACCAACCTGCGAGCTGAAAGAAGGAAACACTTGGAGGAGGTCCTGGAAATGAAGTGAGTGTCTTTTATTACCTGTAGGTGTGTTTTATTGACGTCTCCGCATTCCTTTCTGCCCCTTGTTCTAAGGACAGCCCCTGCATGGATGTGTCTCTGCAGAGAGCAGCTGTTTGAAATCAGTGGAGCCCTCAGAAGTGACTTCTGACCAGGGTTACTGACATCATTTTAACACTTCCACTGGAGCTCAAAAACATTTCTTCCTTTTGATTGTTTGCAGTAGATTTCTGTTATTTGCACAATAGCATCTTCAAGGCTCTTGAGCAGCTCTTGGGACTCAGTTATTCTCTGTCTAATGAATGTTCCATCTTGCTTTGAGCAACCTGTAACAACCTCAAGGTAAGGTGCAATTGTAGCAAGTGACAACAAAAAGAGGGAAAAAATAAACAGAATGTCAGGTGTTGGTAATGTTAAAATCAGACTGCAGATGTCTGCTCTGCACAAATATTTTTCAAACTCCTGCAGATGATTCATTAGCACTGGAGCAGTTTGAAGTTGTCTATCAGTGAAACTTTTCTGATCATCCTTACACAAAAGGAAGCCTGGATAAAACCAGACATTGAGGAGGTGGGGAGAAGAGAGGGATTAGACTTCTCAGGCTTAAATACTTCCTAATTTCTGACTGTGCATTACAGATAAATAGTTCTCCCTAGTTTAGGGAGACACGAATCCATTTAGTGCAGTGATGGATAGTGCTGCCAGCAGTTCATTAGAAACACTTTCAGTTGTTTAGCCAGCCCTGAAGAGAAGGAACATTTTTATTGGCAGGACTAGCAGTGGTTCCTCCACTGTGGTTTTGTGAGCCATTATTTATTTATTTAACTATTCTACACTGGTCTCTTTCCTTTCCATTTTTTTTTTTAATGAAAGGATAGAAAAACAGCTGTTACAAAATGGAAAGAGGTGGCTTAGATCTTGAAAACTTTAACTTAGAAGTGCTGTATAAAGTGGGCCAAGCCTCCCCAGCTTCATATTCAGCTACAGCAGTTTGAGCTAGACCTGGCATGAGGATGTTGGAAGGCTGCAGTACTTAAAAGCCACACTTTTTATTTTTAATAAAAAAATTTATTGAGCTATAAATTTGACTGCTCTGAGAGTTGCTGCGTGGGGGGATGGGAGGAACAGCTCCTTAGGTGATGTGGGAATCCAAAGCAACTGGAGATGTATCCCATATCCAATCACTTGACAGGACTTTCCCCTGCCAAAGCGCTCTGCCAAACCTTCTCATTAAAATCCACACGCAGCCCACTCTGTATCCTGCAGTGGGTTTGGGATTGTGGGGATCCTTTCATAGAGCTGCTCACTTGTAAATGATGACCTCTCTTAGCTGTGTAAGTTATTGTTGGAAGGCTTTGGTACTGAAATGTGCTATCAGGGACTGCAGGAGCTGGTAGATCCATTGTAGCTCAGAGGGAAGAAGAACACTGGAGAGAATGGTAATGCTGTCAGCACATGGAGGGGGAGATGGAAAAAGCATTACGTTTGTACAGTTAACTAGCTGAGTGTTTGAGTCATAGCTGCTCTGTCTTAAACTTCTCTGAGGCTGCCAAAGGCATCCAAACTTCAAAAACTCACCCTCACCGTGAGGCTCTGCTGCAAACAAGTCTCTGCTGAGGACTCCCAGTCAATTAAATATCTTACTTTATATATAAACTCCAGTATATTCTTTATTGCCCTGCTTTCCCAGCCTGTGTCTTTTATGAAAAGCACTCATTTGTTTTCTAGTTTTGCAAAGAGTTTCTCGTGTTTTTAATGTATTTACTACTATTTCAACTGAAAAATAGCAGTAATTGAATGAGTTGTCAGTGTTGGGTGCTTTTGGAGTTCTTAGGGAGAAAAAAGCTGTTGCACAGACAGTGTTCAAAGGGACAGTGAATAAATATTGTTTCCTGAGTACTAGAACATATTTCAGTGGGAAAAGTTTGAGGTGCTCCAAATCAGCACTGATTAAATTTGAAATTTGATAGAGGTTTAGATTTACCAAGCTGGGCCCTGCAGTCAGCAATGGGGCTGGGGAGCAGGCAGGAAAAACAGCTGAGGAAATGCTGCTCTAGGAGATTCTAGATATGGAGGGAAAGAAAGTGTTAGAGCAACAAAGGGACTCCAGAAAGTTCCCTCTGGGTTTTCATAGGAAGTTGTTAGATATAATGCTGGTGAAAATACATGTTTAAAATACTGTTTCTTAGAGTAGAACTTGTGTTTACTGCTGACTCTGTAACCCTGAGAAGATCATTTCACACTCCTTAGGGAATGGTGTGGCACTAGAATAGCTCAAGTGTGAATTATTCCAAGCAAGAAATTTCACTCCTTGAAGAAATACTCTGGATTTTGAAGCCCTCTTCCTAAAGCTTAATATTTTCATTTTCTTTTAAAAAAACTTCATTGGGAATAATTATGAGAGAGGCAGATAATGGTCTCCATTTATATCACCAAACCTGATCTACTGTAGAGAAACACTAGTGAGCTGCTAGGATTTTTGTTTTGTTATGTTTTCTTTAAGGAGTTCTAATGTTTCCATCATTCACAGCAAATCGTTTAAATTAGGCAGGAATAAAGTGCTGTCTACAGAGAAATCTCTGTTCTTTGTCCCATAAAAACCTGCTTAGGCTGAGCTGAGTTATAAACTGTTGAAAATCACCAGTTTTACTTTCCTTTTTTTTTTTTTTTTTTCTTTTTCTTTCCCCTGGTGTTGTCAGCAGATTTTGGCAGTGTGTGAAAATAACCAAGCACAAACAGTCTAATCTGAGGCTCTCGTGCCATTGCCAAATCTGGAGCCCTGCACTTCCAGAGAGGGGAACAGACTCTGTGTCTGCAGGGCTTTTTTACTGACAGCCCTTTTGCTGGGCTCAGAAGGGTCTTCCCAGTCACTGAGGATTGAAAAGTCCCAGTTGGGGCATTTCTCAGGCTGTTCTTTCAGCCCTGGAAAACTCTCCAAGAGGCTTTTCCTGAGTGATGCCTTCTCTGCTAATTGCAGTTGCTGCTGGCCCTATAATTCAGAGTATGCAGACTTCCAGAATGCAGTTGGCACGTCAGAGCTGAATCTTTCATCCTGCTGGCTCACAACAGGAGGATTAGTGCTTGTCTGAGAATCATTTACTGTCCTCTTGTGCCTTGAAAAGTAATCAGGGGTATCGCAGATGAATTAATTGTTATCGCAGACAATAATTTATGTTTCAAAATCAAGCTGTCAGAAGGCATTTTTTGATTTCTTGTCTGACTGTACATGAGTGATCTTCTGAGCATTTATCACAGCAGTTTCTAATGACATGAGTTCATCCCACATGGTGTTCCTTTGATACAGAGGGATCAGAAATGATCCAGGGCTGTGCAGCTTCGTGTGCCTTCCTTTCTTCATCTCAGAGCCTGCTGAGAGCTGCAGGAGGGGGCTGCTGATAAAAATAAAAATAAAAACAAAAATAAAAACCCAGACAGGGCTGAGCAGGACCACCATTCATCCATTACTCTGCTGCACTTTTCATGCTTGATATGGCTTAAAAATATTGGGTAGATGGAGAAGTCCTCATCTTCATTTTCTGGCTCTCAGATAAGAAAAACACAAAGGCATGATGCACATGAACACTCACAAATGAAAATAAGGTCAGTGGAAGCTGAGGTTGTTCATCTTCTGAAAAGTTCATCTTCCCAGCAATAAAGCAGCATTGTCTGCAGGTATGGCTATGAAGCTGAAAGTGATCCAAGAGAAACTGATTAATTGACACAGTTTATTTGCCAGAAAAGTCAAATCAGTTGATCCAACATGAGGTGTGAAGTAATTTCAAGCCCTGCAAACCCTTTAACCAAACATAAATACTCCAGGTCGTGCACACCCGTGGTGAGCAGAACTAAAAAAAGGAAAAGTATCAATGTCCATCCAGCAATAACTTGTGGGCTCATCCACACCTGTATTCTTGGAAATTAAGGAACATTTTGGTCTCTAAGGTCTTTATGGTTTATGCACATGGATATGCAGATGAAGAGATGTTTGTGTAGTTTGAAGTCTCTTTGTGTTTGTTGTCAGTGCCACAAAGGGGCAAGGTAAATAGCCCAGCACAGGCTCTCCATGCTGTGGGACTGGGCTCAGGGCTGGGGTCCCTTTGTGTGTGTGTGTCACTGTGCTGTGGTGACACACTGTGTCCCTTGGTGGGGTGGCAGCAGTGGTACCCAGACCCCCGCTGTGGCTCCCTTAGTGCTCTGCAGTCCCACAGGGGGCACTCTGTGTCTGTGGGATTCCCTGCCTGGGGCCAGGCTCAGCAAGTGCATGCTTTTTTCCTTCTGTTACCTTTGGAATTTTCTTTCTAAAATGTCTAAAGTTAACCTGCTAGTGTCCTGTTACCATTATTTCATCCTTTTCAACTTTGTTTTGTCCTTTTCAAGCATAAAATATTTAATCGTATATGTTTAATATAATTCTATATTGTTACCCCATTGAATTGTACCTACTTCAGTTGAAATAGTCTGAAATATGAAAAATAATCTATTTCTAGTTACTAATCATGCTGTTTGCAGTGCAGCTCAGCTGGCCCAAACCATGGAAACAAGCAGAAGAATTTAACTCATTTAACTCATTTTTGGGCAGCAGGACTAAACTGATCGATCAAATGTTTCACCTCAGTGAATCTTGAATCTGGAAGTGTCACAGTGATAAAACTGCAAAGCAGAGACATGAACCCTGTACAGACAAAATTCTCCCCGTGAGTGCACACAGAATTAGATTGTTGAGGTCTTTAACAGAGTTAAAGAAACTCTGTTTCTTTAAGTATTGGGAAATTATATTTACCTTTTCTTTGTTGTTACTCTTCACCTGCCTTGAAAACCTTTTCCCTCTGCAGCTTTTCAGGTACTAAAACCTTGGCACAGTGTGTCAGTGTCCTGCTCTGCCTTGTGATAAACCCTCTGTATCTCATTTTATCTTGAATTCTCTGGTCCCCCAGAACAATCCTGCAGACAGAAAGTCCTGTGCTATCTTAATGAGCCATGACAGGCCTGGAAGCAAAACCAACTGCTGAAAACTACACCAGGTGGTGTTAAAGCATTTTGCTCCACTCAGTAGTTTCTGAGACTATTGATGTTGTAGGGAGGAGCTGAGGAAAAGAGGTGCAGTCATGAACTTGTGGAGAATTTAGCTACACTATGCTCTTGTTCCTGTGCATTTCCATGGGAGATTATTTTCCTCAATATGTTTTTTCAGGGACTGGGTTTAGTGCAAGTGATCCCTTCAATTTTTTTAGATGGTGAAAGAAAATTCCACCTCTTTCAAATGAGAATGTGAAAAATTTAGCATATTTAGCCTCAGTGTTCAAAATGTAGAGGTTTTGTCATGCTTTAGTTTTCTGTTAAGAGATTGCAACATTCTTACAGAACTTGCTCTGAAAGATCTCATCAATAAGGATCTTGGCATATATATATATATATATATATAGAGAGATATAGATATATATACAGACTATTGAAATGTATGATTTTTTTAGGCTTACAAAATCCTGACCCTAGAGAATGAAAGCCCTTCTTGTCTTTCCTCACTTTTGCTAATAATTATTGCAAACTACCTTAGGGAACAGGTGCAGCACAAGAAAATTTCATGTTCTTTACTGCCCAGAGGGAATTGCTTTGGTGAAAGTTTGGTTTTATCATAACCTGTATGCAGATCATGTTATCTACAAGAAAAAGAAGTGTTGTGGGGTTTTTTAGATAACTGAGTGTTAAATTGGTAGAGGAATAAGGAGAGTGATGATTTTATGTTGATTAATGTGTAGAACAGATTGCTTGTAAGATAGTTCTAAGGGCACCAATGTACTGCCTTCTGCTGAATAATTCTGTATGCCTTTATTTTGTATGTTTTAATACACTCAGAAGTTCTGTCAGAAGTAAAAGTTTATCTGTTCAAGGGAATCTGTGTAATTTTCCCTTGGAATTGTGAATCCTCCATGTCAGTTCTAGAACAAAACTTGACCAAAGTCCATTTCCAAGTTTTCTGCCTGCAAAGACATAGTTTGTGTATGACTCCATACACGAGAAGCATAAATATGACTGTGATTTTTGTTTTAAAATCTGCAGGAGTGTTTTGGCCCGGGGTTGATAGCAAAAGTAGATTTCCTCTGTTGGCTGTTTGAGCTGCATCAGTGATTCCTGTCGCCATCCCTAATCCAGCTGGAAGATCCTGGCCCTTCCAGGGGTGTGACTGAGCTAAACCAAATCAGGCACTTTTTACTTTCTGTTCAAGTCAAAAGAACCATGAGTTCCTCAGGGTGCTTTTCCCTCCTTTATAAATGTGAACTGTAAATAGCCATGCACATAAATCAACCCTGTGAGCACTACATATTTCATTAAATCCAGTCAAGTTGCGGGTTAATAGAAGTTCCAAGTGAAAATATTATGGTATCTCATTGCATATATTGGAGATTTAATGTAGTGTGAACAATAGTAGCTTTGAGCAATTGTAAATCCCATCTGGACACCGTCACCAGAGGTAAAACACAGGGAGGGGACTCTCACAGGGTGGATGTGCTCACACAGTCACTGTGCATGGGCAAGCCACTCTTTTATTGGCTTTAAAATAACACTGCAGCTTTGCAGGGTGGAGGTAAGGCAGGGTCTAACTCCAGTCTGTTTTCTGCAGGGGAACAGAAATTCCTTTTTTTTTTTTTTTTTTTTTTCTTTTTTTTTTTTCAAAGTGAGGTCAATTTGCTTTAATTGCAGAAATAACCTCTGAAGCAAGTAATTGCTTCCCTGCAATCCTGGAGGACAAGTGGGAGTTGAGTAAGAAAAGTTGGAGAACTGAGTCAAGCTGCTGGCAGTACACACAGTCTTTTGTCTTTCTGCTGTATGGGAATATCCACGGTGTCTTTTTTGTTTTCTTCCCTTCCCAGACAACACTTTTGATTTGATTTTGATTTTAGACAAAATAAGAAGCGTCATCTGCAGGTCTGAGGAAGTCTTAGAGAAAAAACACTTTGTGTATTCCTACAATTAATATTTTTAAAGACAAAGCTCTCATTCCTCTTTGGGATTCATGCACTGCCCATGGTTCTAGTTGATGTCTGAACTGTGTGATTGGGTTTGAGGTAAGAGTTGGGATAGGCTGGTGGAAGTTTTTCATTACCTGACTTCCAGCCCTGGAGCTCAGGCTGGTGACACTCTGCTGGGCCTTGGAAATGCAAACCACACCTTTAATGAATGAGAGAATGGCTTACAATAACTTATCTCCACATTGCAGGAGTAGATTTTGGGTTTTTTTCTGTAATTTCAGTTTATGTCGTGGCCCTCAGTTCTCATTGTGGTACTTGACAAGATGCAGCAGTTCCCAGCTGGGGATTCATCACTTCTAAAGTTGTCAGCTGTAAATGCAAAATCTTGCAGAGATTTGGCTTAAAATATTGTGTGTATGGCTTATAATTGAAAAAAAGTGCTAAGAGAAAGACACACTTTTCTTGTGAAAAATGCAAGAGCAGGATGGTTTTTAAAGGGTTTAAAAGTGGTAAATACATATATATATTTAAAGCTTTATTTTTCATACTATGCCTGTTTCAGGAAGCTGGTTTCAGGCCCTGGGATAAACAGGAGTCTTTGTTTACATGATACAGGGCAAGAGGTTGATTGATTCTTCCATTTCTCTTCTTGTATTTCATATTTCATGTACATGGAGGGAAGGTACAAGAGAGAGAAGCTGCAATCACAGCACCTCTGGGGTTAAATAGCCTGATTGGGAGGACAATTAAGCTGCATTTGTGCTCCTAATAATTTGTGCCAGGTGCTGATCTGGATTCTGAGCCACCACTTTGGGGTTTTCTCCAGGTCTAGACTTTGGGTTTACAGATATTTATCATTTTGTTACTGTGCTTGAATTGGTTCCTGTGGGTCTTCGCTTTTTTCTGCATAAGGTGCTACAGAATGGCAAGACTGAAAGTGGTTGTTCTAAAGAGGATTCATAACTTCTTCTAGGTGTGTGATTTTACCTTAGCCAAGACCCTTTTTAGGTTTCCAAGCTCTAAAATTAATATACAATTCCTTTTTTGCCTTTTTTTTTTTTTTGTAACTTGGTGAAGGTTTTCTTGAAGACTCCAAATGTATAAAACCATTTGAGATGCCAGGGCACTGTAATGCTGTTTTTTTTATTTGTGTCTTCTGTAGCAGGCCATGGAATACAAAATCATACAGAGAATCAAAAAAAAAAAAATTCTTTCTGAATATTATACTTAGCCATGTTCTCCACAGTTGTTTAGGTCCCATTGAAATATATGAGTATGACAATAAACAGAAGAGTTCTTCTTGATGTTAGGATACAGTAAAATCCCATTTAAGAAGCATTTTAACCTTCCCAGGCAGTTTCTGGTTGTGTGAATGGAGCTGTGCTCTGCAGGCCAAGGCTGAAAACACAATTTTGGGAACACGAGGAGCTGTGGTCTGACTGCAGGGCAGGCTGAGCTGCAGACCCATCTGCTCCTGCTCCCCTCTCTCTCCCAGCTCCTCCTTTGTGCTGTGTCTGCAGCTCACACAACTCCCCTGCCCTGATTTAGGACACCAACACAGCAATAAAACACCCACATTTTTCTGAAGTTACTTTTCTGCTGGCTGAGTGCACTGAAATGGCAATCCATAAGTCTCAGGCAGCACAAGGCAAGGTTTGAAACTTCTGTCTCATGTCGTGGGAAGGAGATGACTGACAGCAAAGCTGCAAGAGTGGCCTGAGCTGCAGTTCCAGTTGCAAAACCAAAAGCCACCCCTTGTCCTTTGGTCTCCATTCACAGCTTGGGTAATGTGCTAGGATCTGTGTGTGTGATAGACTTATCCTGCTTTATAACCCATCCCTTTCCAGCCTTGCCTCTTGTCCTGAGCTGAGAGCCCCCTGCCCTTGGCCAGCTCTCCCTTATCAGCAGAGTCTCCAAGATACAGGCTGGTGTTTCCTGCTGAGGGTTGAGCTGCAGCAGCTCCATCCCACCCTCACCCTGCATCTGTCACTCACTCCTCCTCCTGAGCTGGGTGGGTTGATTAGGCTGATTAAAGTGAGTGTCTGGATTGAGAGGGTTAAAGAGCATCCATCTGTTCTGGATTTACTGCTGCTCCAGTGGAGGCAGGAGGGCCAGGAATTAGTGAGTGGCTCAGTCCAGTTCTCGCTGCTGGCAGCTGACAGGAGCACTGATGAGGTGATAATGAACTAAAAAGTCTGCCCTGTTGGCTGGGTGGGAAAGGGACCCAGACAGTGGGCAAGTCTCACCCCGGTCCTTGCCAAGATTTTCACGTTTTAATAGGATCCATGTAAAGCCAAATTAACAGGAGTACGTTCCTGGAGGAGTCTCAGTGCTGTGACTTCCCACCGTGTGAGGGAAACTCACGGTGACGTTGGCACCAGGAGCCCTGGGGGTCAGGGACAGTGCTGGTGGCATCCACAAGGGTGTTCATCCAGTGCACAATAACTTCTTCTAAAACACCCTCTGAGGTTGTGCAGAACACACCCCTTCCATTTCAGTTCTGCCCTTTGGTGCTGCTTATTAACATTTCTGACCGTAACAATTGATCCTTGCAATATTCCAATCAGGATTTGAGACACATCCTACATTGCTTTGTGTCTTCCCTTCATTGCTTTAAGTGCTGCAGAGCATTTGTTTTTCCTAGTTTTGCTTTAAACCTCTGTCTTTCATTAGAACATACTCCAGGTTGCCTGTAACCTCACAATGTTTTACTTTTGATGGGTAATGCCAAGTGTGAGTGTTCATTAAATGCCTGTGCTAACACAGGGTGGGTACACTGCCATGTCAAGGTGTAAGAACCCCTTCAGGCTGGTTTGGTTCTGAGGAACACAGTGTAGGCACTCACCAGGCTCCTTACATTGACATATGGTGTTCTTCTCAACTTACTTGTTGCTGACAGACTTAATAAAGGTTCAAGATTTTACAGGCCTTTAATTTGTAAAGAGTCTGCAGAGAACAGGAGCGTGAAATACCTCAGCGAGAGTTTGTCTTGTTGGTAGACAACAATGCTGAGCTTGGCAGGCTGGGTTAGAGGCTGTTTATTCCATAGCTGGAGTGTTGGGGAGGCAGTTTCATTCATAGAGGGAAAAGCTCTCTGACCTTTGTGCAGAACATCGAGGGGGAAGATCGTGACCCCGGAGTCTCCGGTGGCTGTTGATTGAAACCTTGTGTTTGGAGAAATAAATGTTTAAAAACACTTCCTTATAAGGCCTGGCCTGCACAGCCCGCCTTTTTTTTTATAGCATTTTAACTATTTTGGTAAAAGGTGTTTCTTCCCCCTACCCCCCTCCTGATCCTACCAGAAAGGGCTAACTCAGCACAATCGTTAGCCTGACCCTTAGACTGAATGCAATTTTGTCATTATAAATATAACTTAAATTGATGCAGCTTTTTTTTTTTTCTCCCAAGCTGTCTCTGCAGAAGTGTGTCTATGTGACTGTAACAATGTCTGCATTCATGGGCTCGCCCATGGCAATTGCAGGGATATATGTTGTAGGTACAAACCAACCCAAAATGGAAAAAAAATAGTAACTTCAGCCTTGAGAAAAGACAACGAGTATAAAATGGGTGGGATTGGATGTGAGGGATGTTGGGAGCCATGTCAAAACCTTGTAAAAACTTAGTTTGTGTGTTTAATTGTTAGCAGTTAAATATTTTCATACAATTTATTTGATGTCTCCATATGCCTTTCTGTTCAGAGGCAGAAATTCAGGCATTTCAGAATTTCTTGCTGCACCTGACTAGTCCACATAGTTGATTGTTGTATCCTTGTATCATACTAGAATTTAAGTTAATTTTTTGACATCACAATTTTCACTATAGTTCATGGCAGAGATGCTGGGTGAGGCAGCATTTCAGAAATAACATTTCCTTCCTGAATACATAGAACAGGTAAAGAGTAAACTGAGTGCACTTCCCTGCTGTGGTTCACTGCTTTTTGGGAATTTCATTTTGAACAGCAGGTGCCTCTGATCTTCCCTACTGGTTCAGCTGCATCTTCCTTCATCCAGCACAGTTCTCCTGTGCAGGTGCATGGGGGCAGCTCCTCCTTTTCTCCACATTCCATGATGCCCATGGCTGCAATCAGGCTCCTTTTATAAAAGCTGAACTCTTGCAGCCTGAAGAGTTAAGGAAGTTTATTTCTGAGCCCCAGTTCATACCTAGAACTTTACCAAGAGCGTTAAAAGCCACCTTGGCATGGGAATGTACAGGCTCACTTCAGTGAGACTTCTCCTTCTCATGTTACAAGTGTATTTCTGAGCTGGTCTTGGAACATAAAAATATATCTGTGGTGGGTGAACTTCAGCTAAAACTCCCACCCAGCCACTCACTCACCCTCCTCAGCACAACAGGAAGAGAAAATAGGATGAGAAGGCTCATGGGCATCCCTAAGACAGGGAGAGGCTGATTATTGTCATGGGCAAAACAAACTCACCTTGGAGAAAATGTATGTATTGCCAGTTAAAGGTCTGGGTAGTGGGAAACAAGTTAAACAATAAAACAGCACATTTCCTGTGCTCTCCTTCAGCCCAGCACTGCAGACTCTGCTCTCTTCATGCAGGAGGGGTGGGGTGGGAATGGTCAGGTCACAGTTTCTCTGAGGATTTGTGGATAGTTTGGTTTGGAAGGGACCTTTAAGGTCACCTTGTTCTAACCCCCCTGCCCTGAGCAGGAACACTTTCCACCAGACCAGGTTGCTCCAAGCCACATCCACCTGGCCTTGAACAGTTCCAGAGCCTGGGCATCCCCAACTTCTCTGAGAAACCTGTTCCAGTGTCTCACCAAATCCTGACTTTTCCCCCAAACCTAGCAGGGCAAGCAGAGTAGGCTCTCAGTGTTTCATCCCTTGTCCTTGAGAGCCTTGTCCAGCCACACAGCTCTTTTCTGTCACCAGTGTGGGCTCTCCCCATGGGGCTGCAGCCCTTCAGGAAAGGATCTGCTCCCCCATGGGCTTCAGCAGATCTGCACTTTGTACCTGGAGCACCTCCTTCCCCTCCTCCTTCTCTGATCTTGCTCTTCCCAGTGCTGTTCCTCTCCTTTTCCCTCATACCCCTCCCTTTGCCTGTGTGGCAGGTTTTGCCCTGTGTAAAACACATTTTCCCAGAGATGGGCTGAGCAGGGTGTGCAGTGGAGCCATCAGGAAGCAGCTGAGTCCAGCCCTGGGCTCCTCTCCCAGAGGCTCCTGCAATTCCTGTGCTGCCAGCACCTTGTCATGGACACCCAATAGAGCATCAAATGATATCTAAGATTTTCATTACAGGGGAATTAGGAGGGTGTAACAATGCTTACTAATGCA
This sequence comes from Zosterops lateralis, assembly GCF_965231275.1. Lineage (NCBI taxonomy): Eukaryota > Metazoa > Chordata > Aves > Passeriformes > Zosteropidae > Zosterops > Zosterops lateralis. The sequence goes on from NC_139765.1 coordinate 904,458, forward strand.
CTACCGTGCCACTTGCTGAGTGACAAAGGAGGTTTTCTTCGTGGGAAGAGGGAATTTATTTTCCATGTTGGGTTTTAACTCTTGCACAGATGCAGACAAGGCTGGTGGTACAGGAGGTCAGAGCTGCACAGAGAGGCTCTACCCTTCTGCTGAGTGACAAACATGCTTAAAACATGGGAGAATACTTCTTTAGGCACCAAGTCCTGAGGCTTTATGGGCACAGAGAAGCCTGCACTGTGGAGATAAAGTCTGCAGCATCAGATGTGCCTTAGATTCCTGGATAGCACATCCATAAGTGGATACTGGAATGAGCTTAGATAGGGATGTGCTGTATAATATCCTTAAAACTGTAATTCTCAGTGCTGGCAAAGTGTGAGTGACTGGGCCAACAGGCTGTGTGACAGATCTGAACAGAACTGGAGAAATGCAAGCAAGAGAAAAGGGCTCAAAGGCTGACATGACAAAATGTGTTCTGTAGAACACAGAGTACTGAAATTAAGGAGACAACACTGAGCCCAAATGAATTTGGAAGATGCTGAGAAAATCACAGACTTTTGCCTAAAAAGTCAAGCAGCAGAATTCTGTTTGTCCCATAGGTGGGTGTGATATATCACTAAGAACCTACAGCTATTTCTGTCATATGGCTTTAATCCTGTTTCTCTTACCAATGCCTCTTTCTGCAGTGGTTCTGTGTATTATCAAGTGTCCTAGTGGATCAGATCTGAGTGGTTACTGGAGCTGAGGTCGCTTCAATTACCCTGATTGCTGCTGGAAACAGCAAGGCTTGATTGGAGGAAGCAGGTTTGGAGTTCTTTCAGAAGTGCCTACAAACAGCTTTTCAGAAGCTTGATCACAGGGATTCTTTGCAACCTAAAAATTGAGTTTGCTTCAGGTTTCTCTCTGATGGAAATATCTATCTGATTACCTTTTGCTCCAATTGCAATCACGTTTTTATTCCTCCTTATTGTAACTTTATCTTGCTTTACCTCAGATTTTTCCATTAATTTCAGGAAATAAGAGCCTGACACGGGAATGCCTGTGAGGGAAGCCTGGTCCTTGGCATCCTGGTGTTTGAACTTTATGGATTAGAATTGTTGACACCCAGCAATCAGGTTCACTCTTGTTGTGTCTGACAGGGAGCAGAGGGGGCTAAGCCAAAACCAGAGCTCCCAGAGTAAGGGCATTAGACCTGTCTTTTCCAAAGTGAATGGTTTCCCTTCTGAACAGGCTCTGGAAAGAAGCTTAGTAATTCCTTAGGGAGGCAAGTTATAAAACTTGAGATGCAGATATTTAAATCCTATGAGCCAGCCAGCAGTAGTGGAATTGGCTGTCAGAACTTGTAAAAATCTCCAGCAATCTCTTTTATTGTCTGGTGGCTGCAGCAGTGAGGCATCTCAGCCTGTGCAGGGTGAACTTTCCCCACCGTATCCTGTTTGCTACTGTTTGTGTCAATACAGTGCAAGTTCTATCCAGAGCAAGCATCTTTAGGCTGTGAAAGGTTATCACAGAGAGCCTTTCATCTGCTGAAATAGGAGAACATGACAATTTATATCATACAGAGGAGCTACAGAAATGACTGGAGCCCAATCTTCCATCTCTTTGATTTCAGTAATTAAGTGGTGCTGCCTGCAGTAGTTCAGATTCCTGTGTATCATGTTTTGAGCTGTGTCATTTTCACTGGAAGTTGTTGAACATCTGGAGGAATTTCCATTTGCATGCCAGTTAAGAGTTCTGTTTGGGGTGGTTATTACCACTTCACTACAAAGGAATCCAGATTATTCAAGGAAATTAATAAAAGTTCTGTTCCCTATGTTATGTATGATGCTACCACAGCTTGCAGCATAATGTGACTCTAACTGGAAATGTCCTTCCTAACTACAAATTCAGACCTGGGGAGAATAGTTCTGAATCCTGTCTCAGAAAATCTTTTTCCATTCAAACTCTGGAACTCTAACCAAGCCAGTCTGGTTCTGGTAGAATTCTGGTGTCTTACTCAGCAGAGCAGTGTCATTTATGGAAATCTGGAACACATCAATGGACAGGACATGTCTTTCCCTGGAAAGGAATGTATTATGTACAAAACATCACTCTTTGTGTATGTAACAAGGTGAAAACTCCAGTACAGAAAGGTAAAAACATCAGAAGGCTGAAAAATCAGGGCAGCACAGGAGCAACCAGAGCAGTGTGGGTGGGCAGTCAGCACACTCTGGAGGTGGAGCTGCCCCTCAAAGCTGGGTGTGCTCAAAGGGATTCAACTCTGGCATGGCAGTGGCATCTCTGCAGGAACAGCCCTGCCCAAGGGGCAGCTGAGCTGGATTCTGTGCTGATAACACTTCTCTCTTTGGTTCTTGAGCTGGTGCATGTTCCTTGCAGTGGGAATTAGACATTATTGGTGATAACTCCTTATCAATGGCAGGAATTCTCCTTGAGAAATCAAACACTCTGGAGTGTTTTAATGAAATCCAAGTTTTGTCTCCAAGTCATCAATTTTACTGTGTCTCTGAGCCATCATCCTTATCCTCCTCCCCAGAACCCCACTAACCAATCACCCCAGCTTTGGGCATTCTGAAATGTTTGCTGAGAAAACAGCTCTGTTTTGACAGACAGCAATTATAGCACCTGGGCTATAGGCTGACTTTACAGCTCTTCTGGGGATCTGTTATGAACAGGCACCATGAGGCCAGCACAGGCCTGTGCAAACAAGCTTTGTAACCAAATTGCACTGAAAACCCCCTTCTCTTCTACCCACACCCTCCCAGAACTGCTGAGTGCCATGGATGTACCTCCTTCACTTACTCTGAACCTGAAAAAATGCTCACATTCTGTAAGAAAATGCCATTTAGATTTAGGGAGAGTTCCTGTCTCATTCAGATAGGCTGGTTTGAAGTCCCATGCATGTCTGGCTGTGTGTCATACACACTCCTTTGAAATTGTTGGATTTTAATTTGTTTTTTTCATAATTGCAGAGTATTTGGGGGCTTGGAGTGATTCAAGTATGTGGAAGATTCAGGAGAGTATGGTAATCTAAAAACAGATTTTTGTCTGTGTCCCTTGGGGAGGCACATTGTCTGATACCGGTTGCATTGCTCATCAATTATAAATCACATTTCTTTAGGAAGCAGTGTGCTCTCTGATGTCACACAGTCATCCTCTACTGTCTTGGAGAGCCTGGGATCTCTTTTCAGCTGCCATTTTATTTCTTCCAACTGTTTTGGTTTATGCTGACATCACTTCTTGCTCTGAAAGGGTTTAATAGAACTAAACTAAAAATTCTTCTGTAGGTAGCATTCTTTCACTCTTTTCAGCAGCCTCAACTAGAGGAAAAGGAAGAGAAAATGTCTACAGCTAGGCAGCTAATTCAAGACATCAAAACCAGTGAAATGCTAATTTAAACAAAATAATATTGACCAGTCATGGTAATGAAAAACAGCCATTGACTTTGATGTTGTAAAGCTGTGATGGTGTGATGGCCTCCTTGTTGTAAAACATTCTTTTTCCCAGCCAGTCTTTTCAGCCATTCCTCTCAGAAGCATTTTCTGTAGGCTGGGATAGATTATATTTAGTGTGTGTACTTTATTTCTGCCTCTGGAGCTGACTCTCCTGCTCTATTTTTAAATGAACTACTTGCAAACCTTTGGCAGTGAGGTGTACAAGTCCAGAGCCATGAATGAGTGGCTTTTCTGTTCAGGAGGGGTCTGTTACAGCCAGGTTGTTGCTGCTTTGCTCCTCTCAGTGACCTGTGCTGGGAGCATGTCCCTGTGGTGGCAGGAAGAGTCTGGCAGCACACACAGCTCCCTGCAGCCGCACACAGATCCTGCAGCCCAGGGAAGGGAGCAAATACAGCCGAGGGAAGGGCAGCACACACAGCCCAGGGAAGGAGCACACACAGCACACACAGCCCAAGGAAGGAGCACACACAGCTCTCTGCAGCCACATCAAAGGCAGAGGTGTTAATCCACGCCCCGGGTAAGGCTCTCAGAGGATGTGCTTGTCTGCAGGGCAGGGAGAAAGGGTTCCTTGGTGTTTGCTGCAGCCAAAACCATCCCCTGGAGCAGGCAGAGGGTTTGGAACCTCACTCAGCTTTTCATGGCACCCCTGGCATGGGGCACAAATGGGCTCTGGGGTCGAGGGACCACAAATGGATGTCTCGATGGACACACCTGTGATAAGGTCACCTTTAAATATAGAATGCTGCCTTCAAGGGGAGAGGACAGAGGAGATGTTTCTCATTTCTGTATTTATTCCATTTAGTCACCTTTATCTGTCCCCTGTTCCTATTGCACCAGTAGATTGCACACAGCAAGATGTGTGAGAGAAAACAAAAACCACCTTGCATTTCCTTTTGCTTCCTTGCTTTATTTTGCAGTGAATAATAGAATGTTAGCTGTCAGATTTTTTAGAGTGGGATTGGAGATAACACATTCTAGGCAAAACCTAAAAATCAAACCTTGCTTTTTCACTCCACCCTTGAAACCACTCTGTATCACAGTGAAGCACTTTGCTGGGAATGATTAGCCAAAAAATTCTTAGGGATCTGCCAGTGCTGATCTCTGTTCTATCAGAGATGATTTTGCCAAGCCCTGCCATGGTCCCTGAATGTGTAACTATCTCATGTAAATAAGGTCTTGAAGATGAAATGAAAGACAGGTCCTTTGGCCAAACCTTATACATTCATTTAACAGGAGACTGAGGCAGCATAAAGCATCCCCACAAACTTGTAGGACTAAAATTACATTTCTCAATGTCTGCAGATTTCACGTTAAAATATTTGGAGCTTTTTATTAAGTATGATTTTATGTGTCTTTGTAAGTAGATAGATGAAATGCTGAAAGTTTTTTGGGAACTTGCATTGAATGTTTGAAGCCATTTGGAAGGAAGCAAGAGTCTGGTCCGTTAATAAAGCTCTTACTATATGAAGTCAGTGGTAATTTTGTCTTTGGTTTCAGAGAGGAAACCATTTATATTTGCTATAGTGATGAAAGACCTCTGGTTTTTTCTTAATGCCAGCATTCAAAAAACCCTGTTCAATTATGAGAACCTGCTGTTTTCTATTGACAGTGAAATAGCCAGCAGAATTAGAATTACTGAAGAAAACAAAATCAAGAAAGATTTTATTTTTTTTTTCAGTTCATTAGGCCACTTGAGGTATTTGCAGGATGCCTGAAATGTTACTTTACTGCTTTGTAACATCCTGCAGTATTAATTTGGGTCACAGAGGACTTGAACAGAAATGTTTTGCCTCTCTTAGAGATGCACTATGACATTCCATGTTTCTCTTTCCAACTGCTGAAGAAGTTACATGTGTTGGGGGTAGGGTACCTCTGGTTCTGGTATCTCAGAACACTGGAGAACTTGGCTAGGGGGAATTTTGGCTCTTTGAAAGTTTAATAAATCCTGGAATTCTGGTGAAATTCTAGAAGTTATGGAAATGCTGAAGTCCTGGAAGTGTTGCAGAATAACAGGCAGAGAGTGGCTAAATGTGCCATGAATTGATTAACTGTTACAATCCATGAGCAGAGTGATGAATAAGCTGATAAAATATTCTGATAACATAAAGAATAGACTTTTAATTAATACCAGTCCAATTACTTTGTGGAAGATGTGTAATGTCCAAAAAATGTGATACACTTCCTTGATTATCTCTAAACTTTGGTTAAAAAAAAAAAAACAACCTTGTTTAATGTAAGTAACTTATTGCATTAAGTATAATTAATCTTCTTTTTTGCATTATTAAATATCATTAATCTTCTGTTGAAGACCAATTCCCAACATTATCACAGAACAGTTTGGGATTTAAAGATCATTTTAAAGCTTAAAGATCATCCAGTTCCAAACTTTTCTCCTAGAGCAGGTTCCATCCAGCCTGGCCTGGGACACTGCCAGGGCTCCAGGGGCATCCCCAGCTGCTCTGGGCACCCTCACCATCCTCACAATGAGAAATTTCTTCCTGATATCTGATCTAACTCCATCCTCTGTCAGTTTGGAGGCATCAGCTCACGCCCTTGACAGGAGTCTCTTTGTGGACAATAAGCTCAAAGTGAGCATTGGCTGTCAGCATTTTCCCAGTACAGATAAAACTGAAGTGACGTTTATTTTTGAGCTTCACAGAGTTTTGTGCTGGGCTTGATGCTGATAATCATTTGCTCAGTGAGCTGGAGGCAAGGCTAAAGTGACAGTGCAGGTGATCCAGAAAATGGGGTGGTGTTCCCTGGTGGTGAACATGGGCATGTAGGGCCATTAAATTGCTCCTCAATGCAAACTCATTTACACAAAGTGCACATGGACATGAAACATATAAAGCAGAACAATATGGAGTCTGCTGTGCACTGTTTGGAAAGGAGTGACTCGGAAAAGATTTGGCCATGTTGTGAAAAAAAGGGTGATCTTGGCAGCAGAAGGGCTCTGGCTGCATAGAAATAGGATTAATGAGTATGAGTAGAATGAGGATTTTAGTTCTGTTTTATAGGACAGTTGATACAGTTGTCACAAGACTCTGTATAGTCCAAACATCTAGAAAATCAAATAATATTAATATTAAAACACTTTATTGAAGCAGAGACAGACAAAACAAGGATCATTATCCAGAAACTGAGAACAGAAGGGTTGGAAATAGAAAGGCATAAACCTGTGACAGTGGAAATTATTAACCACTGGGACAAACTCAGGGGACAACAGCCAGATCCTCATGGCTTCAGTCCCAAGTGGATTGTCCTTTTCCTGAGCCCCCCAGAATAAATGACTGGGAGCAACTGGGTATGATGTAAATATTTATTCTGTACAGGGAAGAGGACTGGATAAAATCAATAAGCCTTCATTCTGCCTACTGTTAGCTCTGAAATAATCCACAGGAGTCAAGGAGATCCTTTAAGGAGCATAAAACAAAATAAAATAAGCAGGTGGAAGAAGTTATTTTCCACGCAACTGTTTTCACTTGTAGGAAAAGTAATTGTGAAGCAAATAGCTTCAAGAGGTTCAGGCCTGGATAAATCTGATGGGTTTATTGCTGCTTACATCTGTTTTATCAATCCTTCTCCTCTTTCCTTATCCAGTTATTTTTTTATAGTTTGACTGGTTCAATAGCATTCTTAACTTACAGTATTTGATGAATTCCCATCTCAATTTTCCCCAAACTTCCTCTGCTCTATCACTTTCTCTTTTGTTTTTATCCTCTGACCATCTTTCAGGTGTGTCTGTTTTCCATGGAGCAGCTTCCCAGGCTCGTGTCACCTTGTTATGGATGTAGTTTTAAGATCCAAAAGAACTTTGAAGAGTAAAAATTACCAGGATTTTTTTTCCCACTGTTTGTACAGAATGACTTACTGTCATCAAAGCTGCAGGAAAATCTTGCCTTTAAATGCTCCAAGGGAAGCTTCCTTTCCTTTCCTTTCCTTTCCTTTCCTTTCCTTTCCTTTCCTTTCCTTTCCTTTCCTTTCCTTTCCTTTCCTTTCCTTTCCTTTCCTTTCCTTTCCTTTCCTTTCCTTTCCTTTCCTTTCCTTTCCTTTCCTTTCCTTTCCTTTCCTTTCCTTTCCTTTCCTTTCCTTTCCTTTCCTTTCCTTTCCTTTCCTTTCCTTTCCTTTCCTTTCCTTTCCTTTCCTTTCCTTTCCTTTCCTCCCTTTCCCTTCCCATTATCATGAATGATGCAAACTGAAAAAAAAAATCCCCAAGTTTAGCTCTGGTTTTGGTGATCCATTATGGATCTGAATGAGACAAAGGAAGATTTTTTTTTTTTCTGTCCTGCTCTCTGTGAACATGGGCAGCTCCCATTTGCAGGGTGTCCTGTTGTTTCCAAGGAGAACAGAAGTCCCTTAGCAGAGGGCCAGGCTCAGCAGCTCCTCTGCAGCCTGCAGGGTGTGTGTGTGTGTGTGTGTGGTGGGGATGTTCAGGGAAATAAAGCTCCACAGACACTGAGAGTGGGAAACACCCTCTGCTTTGTTCTGTGCCTTCAGATGACTTCTCTTTTCCTTCTCCTGGAAATGTGAGCAGTGGTGGAAGAGCAGCATCACTCTGAGCAGGGAGGGAGGTTTCTCAGGAGTCTGACAATTCCATCAGCTCTGTCAGCACCTCTGTTCCTTTCCAGATGCCAAACCCAAAACTCACATCACAGCCCTTGATCACAGTGAGAACATCCATATTACAGCCTAAACTGCACATCAGATTCTGCAGCTTGCAAAGAAGAAAAAAAATCCCTTCCAGTGCAGAGTCTGCCTGCAAACAGAGCCACCAATGATTTCCCCTTCAATTCCTCTGTTGCCTCAACGTTTTGAGTTGACAGTGCAGAGAAGACCTGAAAGCTAAACTGGAGTGAAAAAACACCATGTGGAGAGTATTTATTTCTTGGGTGGGGAGCTGTGGCTGAGGAACAGGATGATTTCAGTGGTGTCCCACAGTGAGGTGCAGCAGAGGGAGGTCTCTGGAGGTGCTGTTGGGGTGAAGGCACCAGGGCCAGGCAGGAGGGCTCAGCCCCATTGTTCTGTGAGCACTGCAGGGCTGTCCAGGTGTCCTGATTTAAAGGCTGCTCCTCGAGACAGGAAATTGTATCTTGTTCTGAGGTTTACTGTAATAAAGTACATAGTCCTGGGGGAATGTGCTGCTGGGCCCATGAATCACTTTCTGGGCTGGCTGCTGTGACCTCAGCCCAGTGATTTATTCACGCCATACCGCAGCAGGAATGGCAAAAATGTCAGCGTGGTCTTCCCAGCCTCCCCCTTCCCCCAGATGGGCTTCAGCTGGGAGCCTGCCACAAATCCAGCTCTGCTCAGGGCTGCCAGGGCCACTTGTCCTGCCCACCCTGCTGGGGAATCCTCCTGCTGCTCAGGTGTTTCCTTCCTAGTTCCCTGGAGTTTCCTGTGCGAAAAAATGAAAGGTCTCAATGCAGTCGTGGTGCTCCTGGCAGAAATAGAGTAAAAGTTTTTGGTAATCCCCTTTTTTTCGTGGCCTTGCAGTTTTCTGTGTGGAAAAATGAAAAATCTTGCTGCTCAGGTGTTTCCTTCCTAGTTCCTTGTAGTTTCCTGTGTGAAAAAATGAAAAGTCTCAATGCAGTCGTGGTGCAGAAATGAGGCACCTTGAAGTGTGCAAGTTTTTGGTAATCCCCTTTTTCGTGGCCTTGCAGTTTCCTGTGTGAAAAAATGAAAGATCTCCCTGCAGTCGTGGTGCTCCTGGCAGAAAATGAGGCACCTTGAATGTGCAAGATTTTGGTAATCCCCTTTTTCTTTTCAGCTGACAATAAACAACACAAAGAAAGAGAACCTGAGTGTTTTCAGCTCGGCATGGCACTGTTTTACAGATGTTACCAGATGTGCTTTTGCACTTCTGGGGTGGTTAAATGAAGTGCTTTTGGTGGAATCACAAATGACAAGGGTGAAGAGAGGCTGCTGACTCTCAGCTCCACTGAGCCATGTTTCTGTTCCAATGGACACTCTTTCTGTACATGGTTTGCATTTGGCAGTTGTTAGTTTTAAAATCCGGCACTTCCCTTTGGTGCTGGTCTTTCAGTTTTTGAAATATTTTTTCTGTGTGACGCATCCTGATATTTTCCTGTAAATTCATTAGTCTGCACTCTTCAGAGGATGGTCAGAATTTTTATTGATGTCCAAAATACTTATTTCTTAGGGATAGTTTCAGGATTAAAAATTGTCCACATCACACATGTTCACCCTGCCTTGCAGTTATTTTCTGCCCCTTGATTTTTTATTTACCTTGTCTTTTTTTGTAAAGTAGATAAAATTTAAACATCTTAAAATTCAGCAAGATTTTTTTTTTTTGCAACAAATTAACCTTCTCACATATCTTAATGAATAAGTAGATACCAAATAATAATTCTTAAAAATTGTACAGCCAATTAAAGGTCAACTTTTCCAAAATAAACAAGAAGAAGAGAGGGGAACTTTCATTTATCCATAGTATAGGCAGGTTTTCATGAGAGCCATTAAAGCTGGTTTAATTCTGTTTCTTCTATTTCATGGCCTCGAAATTGGAGGTTCATTACTTTTCCTAAGATGCTGAGAGTTACATCTGTAAATTTTTATCTGTGATGGTGTTTCTTCAACGAGGCAGTTTGGGTGGGATTTTTGTTTAAATTACAGCATAAACACAGTCTCAGGTTTGCTCACTTGGAAAGGTGTTGGTTGCCAGAATGTGCTAAATTGTGGATTTTCCAACTTCCTCACACATGAATGACCTCCTCTCCCATTTTCTGTGTGTTGCTTAAGCCTCACCTACCTCGTATCTCATCACAAATCAGGCACTAACAGCTTCCTTTGAGCTTCTCTTTATTTCAATAAAACTCTTCAGACCTGTCCAGGAGAAAAGGCTTTGAATGTGAGTGTATCATCACTGTGCTTAGCAAGGATCTGATAAAGGCTTGTCTAAGGTCTCTGCATGGTTTAGAGCTTGTTCTGGAGCAGAGCACACATCCCAGGCTCTTAAACTCTTTACTGTTTGCAGCTCTGGTTTCATCTCGTGAAGAGCAGGCACTGGACAGAGGTGAGAACAGAAAGGAGGGTGGTGGGATGGTCCCTGGTTACTGTAGAATGCCAGTTGTCTCAAACATCATCTTCAGAACTGAGCAGAAAATGCTGTAGTGCCCATTCAAACCAACCTCCTGCACTCAGGGACTGCAAGTAGCTACACCTGCTTTCAGTCCTGGATCTGAGAAAGGAAATTAAATGAAACCTCTCAGGCCCCTTCTGCTGCAATTACAGAACTAAATGTATCCAAATTTTATCCACAGCCCCTGACACCTGCTCCATTTCTGTCCTCAAGCCTTTCAGCAGCTCCTGCTTGCTTAGAAACACTTTTTTTTTGGCACAGTCATTGGAGCTACCAGGAGCAGGAGGCAAAGTGATGCCTCAGTGTTTAATGAAACTCTTTTCCCCTGGTGCTGCTATTCCTGTCCTTACCCTGGCATTTCTTGTGCTCCTTTTGGAATCCCTCTCCTGGGCACAGGCAGCCAGAGAAGACAAAATACAGGTGTGGTTCTGGTTAGGATGGAATAGGGATCAGCATTAGTGCTGCTGTTACCACCACCAAAGCCCAGATACATCATTGGCAGAATTCATAGGAAAAAGTCTGACCTGAAATAAAATATTTCTTCTTATCAGACAAAATGGTTCTGGAAGAGGAGCTTGAACAAATGTACAAAAGAACCTTCAGAGAAGGAGTAGAGAGTTCAATGAGGCACATCCAGGTTATGGTCAGAGAGACAATAAAGAATGAAAGCAATCCAGGAAAATCTGCTGAAGTGGTTCCTGTGGCAGAGTGTTTAGATATTTGTAAAAGAACAACAAAAGTAATCTGGTGTGTGATGCAAAACTGGATGTCACAGGGATAACAGCAATTAGTGAGAAATAGATTAATATTCAGAGCTGGAATGTGGGTGCAGGTTGTTCAGGAAAGCTAAAAATGAAACTAATGGTGTTGTATATTAATTACACTGCAGATTTTGAGGAAATAAAAAGATTATAAATTATAGCATTACTTTGAGTCAAAAATAATGTAAGGATCATAAAAGTTACACAAGGAGAGTGGATGGTATCCTGCTGTGCATTTCAGGTGTAATGTCCTGTTAAATGTAGCAATAATGGAAAAATGTGGGTTTGTAGGATATATCTATTTATTGGATACAGAGCAGAGAAGCTGCCAGACTTGTTAACTTAATAATGACTAAATCACCAAGGTGTGATGGGTGTGAGACCTCAGGATTGTAGTAAATGGTGATGACTCCAGAGGGGAAATCATCACCAAAACTGACTTCAGCGATCACAAACTGATAAAACCTTTATTCAAATAGAGAACCATGCTAGAAAAGTGAAGTTTTCAATTTTAAAGTAACAGACTGAAAAAAATGGACACTACGAGTTAGCAAGTGAATTGGACAGATCCAGGGGACAAGCACTGCAGTGGAAGGAGTCTGGCGTTATCCCTTTTGAATGAAGGTTTAAGGCTGTGCTTTGGAAATTCATTTGCAGACTGAGGTTTGATTACTCCCAGCTGTAATTAAAAAAAAAAAAAAGCAGGTAGTACCTGTTGCCAAGTTAAATTTGTTTCCCACTCTCTTGCAGTAAGAGGTAGCCACTGTTTCTTTTGGATAAAAGTTTGCTCACTTTGGGATACTTGGAGCTACATCTTAAATGCTGCAGAAATTACAGCCAGTGCAGAGTTTTGGCAGCTTGCATATGAAGTGAGTTCCTGGTGTGTTAGCATCATGAAATGTCATTCACTGGTGTAATTGCCTTTTTCAAGGTGACTTTTAAGAACCAAATCCTGATACCCAGAGCTCTGCAAGGACTGTGAGGTACTGCAAGTCAGAGTTTCTTCATTTTCTGAAGATAATCTATTACTGCCTTTTTGAAGGTTAGGAGCGTGTGGCTACCTGAGCTCTTCAAATTTGTGTCAGACTTTTAAATTCTTAGTTTAATGCCAGCCAGAAGGAAAACAGGTTAGATCCCTATAAAGCAACCAGGGCTGATGGAATTACCCCAGTTCCTCTGTGACATTAAAATCAAAGCTGGTGCTGATGTCAGTATTGCTCTCATATTATCTCATTCACACTTTCAGAAATAGCAGATAGGAGGAAGTTTCATAATTCGAAATAAAATTTGATAGAACAATATATTTATAACATTTCTGTATGGAATAAGTGCTCTCCCTGACATATGTAAACATTTTATTTTAATGAATATGGATAGTTTTCATGTTTGGAAGCATCAATAATTCAGCACTGTTTACAGCCTGTTATTCTTTCTAATTATACAACTGATAAATATTCTAGTGCTCTGACCCTGGGAACAGCACTGCAAAGTACAGAACCGCTTTTTAAAGTTCACCTCCCCTTGTGTTTTACCCAAAGGATTCGTCTTTACCAGGAAAGGGCTGGGAAGGAATTCTGAAAACAAGTGCCATAGAAACCCACTTGAAGACAGCTTGATTTTATTTGCATTAGTGATTATTAATAGTGTAATAGTACACTATTACCCATTTATCTTCCCCAAATCAGATATTTCTAGTCAAGAGTTGAAGGAGACACACATTTCCACACTGATTTTTGTGTATGTTGTCAAATCTCTGTGCTCTGCTGGCCTGGAACTATTCTGTAGTTAAAGTAGTTGCCTTTAAAAAGGCAAGCCCATCTTTCTGTGCATTATTTTTTGAAGACTGCAAACACAGAAAATAACATTGAGATTATATCCACTATTGTGTCTTAAGGATTGAACTTACTGCTCTTGATACTATCCCAGTGTGTATTGATCATGATCCACATTCAGTGAAAGGCTTCAGCATAAATAGAAGGAAAAAATTAATTTCCCATTTTTGTCTAATTTGGAGTAAAACTGGAACCTGTTTTCTGTAGATTTTTCTACACTTTTGCCATTTCAGGTTTCTTTTGGTAGTGTTCAGTGTGTAACAGAGTCTGTTTCCCTCTTGTGAGGCTGCAGAGCTCAGGCTGCAGAGCCTGCTCCAGTGGGGAGATAAATGGGCACTTTGCCCCTGCTGAGCTGATGTTGGCACAGCCACACTGGTCCCAGCATCTGAAATGCCTGAATTAGCTCCAGTGAGCTGTGTCTGTTCACTGCCTCTGGCCAGCATTTAAAAGGAGATCAGCATCCTTGGGCTGTGCAGCACGTTTTGCTGCTTATGGGAACATTTCAGGAGCTGCAGTGTGGGGACCTGAGGAAAAGCAAAGCCTGTAGCAGTGCCTGGGCCTGCAGGACTGAGCACAGCACTCCTGATGGGTGTTCACTGATGGTTTGTTCACCTGCTGCCACCACCATTCACACAGCAGCCCCTTTTCCCCTCCTTGCCACATCCCCTGGCTCACAGCACGTTCCTCTGCCCTCCCTGGGGACAGAGCTCTCACGAAGGGAAATAAGTCACTTCTGGAGTGCTCTTCAATCAGCAGCCTTGTCTTTTTGCTTGGTGGTATTCCCTTTTTGTGGGCTTGGCATCATTTGGCAGCTGCAGGCTCTGCTGAGAACAACAGACACGTCCCTTCTTGCAGAGCTGACAGGGACACCTGCACTTCTCCCACATGGAGAAATTGCTGAAATAAAAATGCATCTACAAGGCACTTAGCACAGGGTATTTTTCTTACTTCTGGTCAAACTTCACCTTGTTTCACTTCCAGACAGCAGTCAGGAAGCCACAATGGCTTTCACCCTCCTTCTTGCACAGCTCTGAGGTTTTGGCCAGTGGGAAGTTCATTTCTAAGACATGGTGGCAGAGATATTTCAGAAAAAAAAAAAAAAAAAAAAAAAAAAAAAAGAAAAGTAATGGGCTGCTGTCCATATCTCATTTTCCTGGCCTTGGGGTTTTCCCTTAAGAAGCAGAGATGGGCAGCAAAGGATTTGATTGCAGGAGGTGGATGAGGCTTACATGAGGCACCCCCAATTTCCATACCACAGTAATGGCTCCACAGATAGAGTTACACAGATATTCTTGGCTCTGCTCCTGAATCATCAGTGAGGATTGGGGGCTTACTATTAAAAGAGTAAGTGTTTCTTTATAATCAAAACAGATTACTCTAAAGAAAGTGAAAATGAGCAGAGCCCCAAGCCAGCCTGTCTTTCCCAGGATAGCGATAGCTGGAAAAAAGCAGAGGTCATGGATCATGTTCTGTCACTTCACCCTGGTGGGATTTTTCATGTTGCAGGCAGACATCCAAAATTGGATACTTTTCCATAGAGCAAAAGCAGCAGAAACAAAATGGCAATAATAACATGCCCATTCTCCATCGTTCCCACACCTACAATCGTGACACTACATCTGGGAATCTGATGTGCACCTTGTCCTTTCTTCCACTCTGTGCCTCCATTAAGTCACCAGAGTATTTGTATTTCTTCACACCACAAATGTATTTAGGATACTTTATGATTGTCCTGAAGTATCTAAAATAATTTGCTTGGCTTTATGGTATTACATTTTGAAAGGGAAGCAATAATGTTTTTGTAGCTATGATCTAGGCAGGATCCAAGTGCTCTCTGCACTGGATCTGTGACATTTTTGATATGCTGGTAGTTCAGTTAAAGCAAGCTAACTCTCTTGGACTGCACAAGAAACACCTTGGCAGTTGTTTAGGGGCAGGTGTGTGAGTCTTGACTTCCTGTTCCACCAACAAACAGCCCATAATAAAAATATTTATTTCTGCTTTTCAGAGTTGCACACTGGTACAGCACTGATGGTAGATTCAAATCTTTGTAGAGGATAATAATGTAATTTGTTTGGGTTTTTTCCAGACAAGAAGCCCTTCTTGCTGCCATTAGTGAAAAAGATGCCAACATTGCTCTGCTGGAGCTTTCATCCTCGAAGAAGAAGACTCAGGATGAAGTGGCTGCACTGAAACGAGAGAAGGACCGTCTGGTGCAGCAGCTCAAGCAGCAGGTGGGTACAGCAGGGCTGGGGAAAATCCAGGTAATATCTGCTGTGGGATTATTGTCCTCAGTTGTGGAGCTAATAATGTATAACCCTGGTGTGTGTTAGGACAGAAGGTGCAGAAATAACAATTTCAAACTGCTGCACTCAGCACTGAGGGAAGTGTCTTTGTGTCCTAAATGTGTGACAGGATGTAGAGGAAGCTGGGAATGAAGAGGATATTGGTTGTTATCCTCTACAGGCACAAATAGTCACTGATTTAGGGAAAAGCAATGATACTTTTCTGAGGTTTGTATTTGCCTTGTTGGGGGAGAAGCCTGTTTGGAAGAAACTTCTCCTAACTGAGAAGAATTTGAGCTCCTATCTCCTAGAGGTCAAATCTGAATGTTGCACCCCACAGTCCCTCCTGTGATTTCTGCTTGCAGCAGGATCACCATGTGCCAGCTTCTAGAACACACTCTGGGAGGAGATTGGTCCCTTCCTATTTCTGGCCTCTCCCACTTCTAAGATCTTTCTGTGTTGGCATCACAATTAGAAAAATGTGTTTCTGTTCAGGCATTTAATATTATGTTCCAGTACTGAATGCAATGGGAAAAGTACATTGCCAGTAACACACAGAGGAAGCAAAAGGCATCCCTGGCAGTAAGAGATTTAGGATCTGAAAAAAATCTGTGTAGATTTTTCACTTCAGCACTTCTGGAGGGTTTTCCTGAGTTATTCCCTTGCCACATTCCTCGTAACAGCACAAATGCTGCTGCCAATCCAGGATCAACTTCTTCAGTGCCACCATTTCCATCTTCTTAAAGTTTTATGTGCAGCATTTCCTCTGTCAGCCAGATGATTTCTGCTGCAGTCAGAGAGCATAAGGCAAAACCTGGGCATTGTGATGGGAGATTCCTGTGCTTCTTCCTCAGCAAACACAAGCAGGTTATTGGCCATGTTGGCAATGTCAAGTACTTGTTTTGTTTGTGTAATTGTTGATGCAGCAGCTGTAATTTGTGGTGCCACTCACTCCAAGAATAATGAACATTTCTTCTCAGCTCTTGTTGTCCTGAGCTTAAATTCAGGTGCTTTCATGCCCCTTGCCCTTACCAGTTTCCTTCTGATGATCTTCTGTGAGTAGCTGGAGCAATCTGTGGTATTTTGTGGTGAGTTTTTTCTGCTGAAAATTTGTGTGCACTTAATTAACATATTAATGTTGTGCTTAGCTGTAATGACTTAGGTGTCAGTAGATCATTTTTAAAAATATTATTGTGGTTGTAAGTCTCCCAGTATCAAAAACTCTTCCTAAAAAAACCCTGGCCATTTCCCTTAAGGGTGTGCCAGCTCTAAGTGTTTTTCTGTGTATGTGTGGGATGCTTAATTTCCCAAATAAACGAAAATTGCAGAGATTAATTTGAAATTGTTCTTGGTATGTAGTGAGAGCAATTATGATCTGAGGTTAGAGCAATAGTCCTTTTTCAAATAATTCATTGGACTGTTGAAATGCCTTTGAACATTCTGGTTCCAAAACTGCCATCAGCTCTAAAGGCTTGTCAGGGTTTAAGATTGTTTAAGATTTTAATCTTAAAAATAACGAAGAAAGCAGAAAGTAATCTCCTTAATACGTCTGTGCTATGAACAGTATAAATAAAAGTTTTATGGGTAGTGTAAGTATAATATCACAGGTATTCTTCAGTACATCCACAATCCCCAAGGCAGAATAAATGTTTACATACAAACAATCTAAACTATATTTAAAGCACACCTGAGAAATATTTATGTGACCAAACAGAGGTTTGACAAATCCTCCCTAAATTCTCTCCTGTGTTTTAAGGATGTGTCATCTCGTATCCTTTTTTTTTGTGTGCAGCTTTCAACACATTGATAGAAAAACTCCTCGTTGCTTTTTATAGGGAGTATTACTCACCACCTCTATGAGTTGCAGAGAATCTAAAATTCCATTTGGGTTTTGGTTTTTTTCAGTGCCAGTAGTTCTGGTATGTACTTTTTCTGAATAAATTCAAATCACACCAACTTTGACAGCTCCAGAAATAGGAGATGGGTCAGAAGAGATGGCTGTGAGATTTTACAGGATCCTCATTACTGATGTAGTCAAGGGGAATCTCATTTTTCTACATGCTTTGCAAATATTCTGTGTCCTTGGCCCTTGCACTCCTCTTCAGTTGTTCCAGGTCACCAGCCTCGTATTTTCCAACAAAACAACTCTGCTGCTTCCTCAGTTTCAGCCTTCTCTACATGGGCCCTTTTCTGCATCTTGAGAACAAGGGTCCATCTGTGTTTGCCAGCTCCACAGAACCGTGTCACCTTTCAGCAACTTCCTAAAAGTTCAGCTGTAATTCCTAAATGTGCAGCAGAAATTGTGAATGGAAAACCTTGCAGATGTATTGAACACAGCTGTTCTAGGAAGGCAGGTGATGCCACAAATCAGGATATTCTGGAAGACTTGGAAAAGCAGTTGTGGAACACAAAAAGTTTATATTCAGCCCTTCAGCTTCAGAGGTGGATCATCCTGACCTCAGTGTTCCAGAGCTGTAGAGCTCCCTGATAAGTATTTCAGCCCATCCCATTCCTGGGAAGTGCTTGGGCTGTGGTGGGAGAGCAGCTCTTTAGCTGGTGGTCAGACACAGCTGAGTCAGAGATCCCCATTGCCCTGTGCGTGGGATGGGTCAGAGGTGCTGAGCAATGTGGGAAGGGTGCTCTGTGGCAAGGCTTGTGCTGCCTGTGGTACCAGCACTGCTGAACCTCCCTGGGGCTGGGAAGAGCTGACACAGCTTCAGGAGAGCAGTTTCCTGCCTGTGCTGCAGGAGTGAGTGGGAATGGATCCAAGGGTGTAGAACAGGATTTGGATCGTGACTTTTCCCTGCTTGTGCTGGTTACCGTTGCCTGACCTGCTGGTAATTCACCTTTCTCAGTGTGGATGGATCCAAGTGTGCAGAATAGGGTTTGAATCATGACTTTTCCCTGCTTTTGCAGGTTACCATTGCCTGACCTGCTGTTAATTCAAATTCTCAGAGTGTGAATGGATCCAGGCTTGTAGAACAGGATTTAGATTGTGACTTTTCCCTGCTTGTGCTGGTTACCATTGCCTGACCTGCTGTTAATTTAAATTCTCAGAGTGTGAATAGATCCAGGCTTGTAGAACAGGATATAGATCATGACTTTGGCTTGCTTGTGCTGGTTACCATTGCCTGACTGGCTATTAATTCACTTTTCTCAGTGTGAATGGATCCAGGCTTGTAGAACAGGATTTAGACCATGACTTTCCCCTGCTTGTGCAGGTTACCATTGCCTGACCTACTATTAATTGATCTTTCTTAAAGTGTAGAAAGTTACAGCACTCTCAAAACAAAATCCTGTCCCAACAATTTCCTGTGATGTTTATTTATTTAAAAATATCAGTGAACGCACAGAGGTTCATCCTGGGAAGGGTATCCAGGCTCTGGAGGGCTCTGCTGTCATTCCTTTGCCAGCTCTGGTGGCTCACACAGGAAGGGTGAACTGCTGCACAGGAGAGGGAAGGAGTCCTGCCAGAGACATTTCACTCCTTTAACTTCCCTAAGTATGTACATTAAAGTTTGGGCGAAGAGAAGCATTTTGGAAAGAGGATCTGGCATCAATGTTGTTTTAATTTAGGGTTTCTAGGCTCTGAATTGCAGGAATGTGCCTCAGTCTAAGAGCCCATTTCCTAATGAGGGGCTCGGCACTGGGCAGGCTCTGCAGTAAATGCAGCTGCCTGGTTCATATTGGTGCTTGTCAGTTTGGATGAGGGATTTCCTCCATCAGCAGCCAGGCAGGGCCATTGCAGGGCGAGGGTCACAGGGAATGTGGTCCCAATTTATTCCTCCCAGGGCAGAGTCTCCATGGGGAGCTCCCAGGGGCTGATGCAAGAGCAGAGAGCTGCAATGCTGTGAGCAGGTCCAGATGTCACCCAGGGCTGGGTGTCACAGGGACACAGGGACCTTGGGCTGCTGGGTGGAGGGAGCACAGCCACTGCTCACTGCTAGGAAATAGCTGCTTGCCATTTATCCCTGTCCTCGTCAAGCTGAGTTTTGACATCAGCTCCTATTTATTGTAACAGAGCAAAGCACCACTCCACAGTTTGGAGATCTGAAGGGGCTGAGGTTTTCCTGTCTGTGGCCTTGGAGTCTTACCCAGCTGGGATTTCCTGCCAGGAGCTGTCTGTAGCAAAGACTGTCATTTTCTGTGTTTGGGCAGTGTGTGGCACAGGGGGTGTCTGGCTTCACCAGCCTCTCTGGCACTGCCATGCCAGAAATGTGGAGTCATTGTGTTAAAAGTTTTAGGAGGTTCTGAACATTATTAGTGTTTTCTGACAGCTTGGAGTATTAGTCAAGTAATTGTTTATAAATATCCATATTCACTTGTATTATTATACAATATTTCATAATAATTATTATTATAGCACAGGAATTAGCTTGACTCTGTTATTGATGACAGGATCTCAACATTGTCATTTTAAATCAGGTTAGATTAATACTACAGATGTTTTATTATGCTGCCTATGCCTAAACAAAAGTTATTTTCAGAGCAGTTCCTTGGTCTTTTAGGAACATGTTGAGTTTTCATTCTATACTTCAGCATGCTCAGAGAACCACCCAGCTTAAGCTTTCTCCATGTGTTTCATAAACAGACATTGTCTTTGGACATTCCAGCTGTTAATGAGAAATAGTGACTAGTATGGCCTCAGGAGAGAGCTCTCTGCAAAGGAGTTGATTCATCCAGTTAGACCTGGAATCTCTTCTTAAAGACTTTGAGTGAAGGAGACCTTCAGTCCTGGGAAGTCTTTTTTATACCTTATCTGTCCTTATCATTATATATAATATCCCTTACTGCAATTTAAGCTCATTACTTCTTTTTTCCTAGGAAAAAAAATGTTTACTACCTGTGAACATGTTCTTGCTGTTCAGTCAAAAAGAGCTCCTTTCTGATTTAATAAAGGGAGATAAGAAGCCCCATGCTGTTGTAAGTGTGGGGTTTGGAGTCAGCCTTGCCATCCAGGGGAAGTTTTAATACCTGTTGTTCTATATCCTCATCAAGGCTGTGCCTTCCTCTGTGGCCAGCATAGATCTGAGGGGCTGTTATTTAATATTCCCATAAATGAAAAGGAATTGTTTGGCAATGGTCAGATAACTAATAATTGACTGGTAATAATAGCATTTATACAATATTGAATATACATTCCACCTAAAGGTGTTTTTTCTGTGCTACTTTGTGCCTCCTCCGTGTAAGATTTGACTGGCTTTGTTCATGAGGCCAAGGACTGATTTCCCAAGTAAATGTGGTGCATGGGATCATGAGAAAAAGGAAAGAATTGTAGATTCCAGAGTAGCTTCTCACCCCCAAAATTATATTTTTCCAGTGTTACTTGTTCCCCTGGAAACCCTGACACCTGACACTCCTCTGCTGTGAACTTTTCCAAGCTGAACTTCCGCTGGCTGGAGTCGTGTCTGTTTATAACAAGAGAATGTAAAACAGGTCAGAGGAGACTGACAGGCAAATGTTTTCCCCTTGCTGCTGTGGAGCTGTATCAGCATGAGCACACTTCTGGCAGATTGAGTTACCTCCCTGATGAAATAATGCACATTGTGAGGCTGTGCAGTCAGTCTTTGCTTTACCTCAGCTGCCCTGGTTGGAAACCATGGCTGATGAGAGTCATTAACCCTGTTAGCAGGAGAATTTCTTCTTCAGTCACTGCAGGGAATTGCTGAATGTGGTGCTGTGACAGAGCCCCTGGTGTTCTCTGGAAGAGAGGGGAGGCATCTCTCCAACCACTGTCAGGAGGGAAGTTTGGAAGTCCAGGAATGTGTGTGTAAGTTGTCTGAGTGTGGTGGTGGTGCCTTCTTTATCACTGAGGAAGAAAATGAATATTTGAAATGAGTGATGACATGCAGGGGGCACTTGGATACATCTTGGTTTATTGATCTCTTTACCCACAGAGTGCAAATAGGTGTAAAAGTGGGGAAAGAAAGCTTTTGTGATAAGGAAGTTAAGACCAGGCAGAGGAGTTGGAAGGTGCTGTGTCAGAGGTTCCTTCATGAGCTGGGCAGAACAGAAGGTCCTCTGAGTTCTGTGTTCTCCCAATGCCAGGTTCACCAGTTTGAAGCAGGAACAAACAGATTAATGTCCTTTGCCAGACATTTTCCAAGGAATAGTGAAGCATTTCAAGGACTATCATCCCTTGTTGGTGGAGTCCCAGCCTCACCTATCCCTGCATGGTCTGTAGAGTCACAGCAAACCCACCTTTTATCAGGTTCTTGTACCACCAGTGTCTGGAAGGTCCCTGCAGCTTTTCACTGCCTTTAATACACCAAGGTGCCAAAATATGTGGTCCGTACAGTATATTCTCAGCTGTGCTGGCAGAGCAGCTGGCATAGATGTGAGCAGGTAGAAATCACTCTGTACACTTCCTGCACAGGAAGCTCTTGGACCTGAAACTGAAGAAACTCCTGGCTGAAGTGAACATAGATCCACTAATTGGCTCTCATCAAGCATTGCCAGCTGTCAAACTGAAGTACAGTGGCTTTTGTTGAGGCCTGTAAAGCACCCAGATATCAATCAGAGCCCTGCTGGCTGTGCCAGCCTTTGCTCCTCAGTAATTGTTCCTGGCAGGGGGGAAATCCCTGCCAGGGGCAGACCCCAGCCCCCTGAGGGCAGAATGCAGGGCTTTGCCATGAGCACAGCACCAGGACATTCACAGGTTCCAGGCAAGCACCTTCTCCCTGCCATGTGTTCCAGACCTTTTTCCCCTTCATTTTTAATCATCCATTAGCACAGTAACAGTAACGGCACTCAGTGCAGCGTCAGCAGTCTCTTCATTTCATCTTTCCTTGGTACAGCAGTCTGTTCTGAGGCAGCATTTCATCTTTCCCTGGTATTGCTTACACTCTTTCCCCTCTCCCTCCTCCCTTACCTGCACCCTTTGCATCTTGCATGACTAAATAAAAATAGATATTCAAGGCAGCCCTGGCTGTGGCTGGCTGCACCAGTGTCAGTGTCTCTTCTCAGTGCCTGTAGGAGCATGAAAACCTGTTATATTCAATTAGAAATATTCCTCCATTTATTTAATATATTAAGATTTTCATATTCTAGTTTCACAGCTTTTTAATTGACTAAAAATTCACACAAATTTCAGTTAATTGGATAATTTTCAACAGCATTTAATGCCACATATACACTCCTCTCATTCAAGGCTTAGGAACTCCTGTAGGAAGTTATTTAAGCAAGATTGTCTCTCTAGAAAATCAGGATTGCTGGACAAGTCCAGGTTAGGGTTGAGAGATTCTGTATCCCATTCCTGACCTTGGTGGTGTTGGATATCAGGAAAACTGTTGTGCCTGCCCTGGGAGAACCAGGCTGATTGCACTGTTAAAGGGGTGAGAATGCTGCCTGGGGCTTCCTCAGGAGGCTGCACTAGAAGATGTCATTTTGGCCTGGAAAATAATCATTACTTGGTCTGTGAGCAGTGCTGCTGGCCATTGGTGCCATGTAAAAATAGTCACTGTCCTTTGCCATCACCATGTGGTGGTTTCCTGTAGTTACTGTGGCCCAAACCAGACAGAGGTTTTCAGGGAAACAGAGAATATGTTGGAACAGCTCTTTGTGATACATCCATTCAGCAGAGTGTTTGTGGAATTCATTCTGTCTCTTTGCTACAAATATTGTGTTGAACAGAGTTCCTGCCAATATTTGTCCTGGCTGCTGAGTCATGAGCTGATGGAGAATTGTCAGAATGTGGCTTAGAACAGCTCAGGGTCACCCGTGGTTGTTCATTGAGGAAATACAATTATGGTTCATCTTCCTCTGCCTCTCCTCCCTGGCCTGGGAAGGACCCACTGCACCTCTGACTGCTCCTGGTTGTTGGCCAGGGGCAGGATGTGCCTCAGGGGTAAAATATTTGAGACTTTCCAGCCATAGGACCTTGTGGCTGGGCTGGTTTGGCAGCACTCTTGCTGTTGGAATTGGTGATGTCTGCAGGATGACCAGAAAATACAGTGAGTTTATGGTTACATTGAAATTGTATCATTTAGGCCCGTTTATCAGGAAACTCTGAAGTGTTGGGGACAGGGAGAATTCCACTTAAACGCATCAAAAGTCTTGGTGAGATAAATCCACCAATAGACTTTTTTTTTTTTTGGTGAAGAAACAGAATTTTCACACCAAAATTTCAGCTTCAGGAAGATTTTGAATTACTTGCTTGAACTTGGTGAAGATGAGTGTGTAAAGCATCCTTACAGGTATTTCATTGATTGAAATACAGGTTTTTCTGTGCTGGATGATTCCTGTTCATCTGGGCTGTTTTACCTGACAGTGACAATTGTCATGGGGACACACATGTCCCTTTACCAAATCTCCATTCAAAATATGCTAATTTGGTACATTCTGCTCATCTCTTCCTGGATTTAATGGTATTATTGTATAATTGTATTATTATTCCTCATGGAACGCACAGCACTGGATGGTTTCATTCTAAACCAGAAAGTAAAACTTTATTTGTGGTTACCTGTCTTTGGATGAACCAGTGACATTAACTAAAAGATATAAAAACACAATTCAGACATTGATAATCATTTAAAACATAGTGGCAGGAAGCTGAAAGGTATTTTCCCAGCTTTAGCATTGGTTTTAATTAGTGCAAAACCAGTAATTGGTGAGGTGAGCGATGATTCAAGGTGTGTCCCAAAAACCTGCAAGGAGAAGGTGAAGTCAGAGATAGGAGGTGACTGATTGGGTTCATAAAATAAATATGTAGAAAATTTCAAATAGATTACAGAGTAACAGTTGTGTGACTTAATGTGTTAGTGGTGTGTTCTTTACTTGAGAGAGGAATGAATGATGGGAAGAATTGTGCACCTAGAACATGTCATGAAAATTAATGATCTATAAGCTAGAAAATATTGCATATTTGTGATTTTGCTGTGTTATTTTGGGAGTAACATAATAAATCACTGGGTTTGTTTTTTTTTCTTAAAAAGAGAGAAATGCATGGTCTGTAAAAGAGGATTTTAATCCCCACCATCTTAAAAATTGATAATGGAAAAAATTTAGTCTTAACTGGGTGGAATGAACTTC
Source organism: Zosterops lateralis (assembly GCF_965231275.1). Classification (NCBI taxonomy): domain Eukaryota; kingdom Metazoa; phylum Chordata; class Aves; order Passeriformes; family Zosteropidae; genus Zosterops; species Zosterops lateralis. Next base: position 928,914 of record NC_139765.1, read on the forward strand.
AGCTTCAGTAAACAGTGAAGTCTTGATGATCTCAGGTGGTTTTGAGCTTATGCACTAAAATATCTCAGTCTACAGATTTTTTTTTCTCATCCACTGTATTAAGCTCATTAAATTCTGAAAATAATTTCACTTTTTGAAACTGTTGGGTTGGGTATACCAGGACACCATATCTCAGGCAAATGAATGGGAAAGGCAGGGGAAAATACTGTTTTCATCCTGCAGTTGGAAATCTAAGATACTGTCAATTAGGAGCAGTTTCTTGATAAGATTCCTTCATTAATTTACATAGGAGAGTGTAGCAGGTTTGTCAAAATGAGACACAGGTTTATGAAATTAGACATCAGTTGCTTGTGGCAGCTTCTGCCAGTGGAGGGGTGGCTGCAGTGTCCTCACTTCTGCTAAATTCATTATGTAAATTCATGATTCTGAAGAATAAAAGTGTTTAAAAAATTACTGTTCATGTTTAGGTGTAAAGCAAATTATGTATTTAATCCCTAATGCTGTTTACTCCAGCCTTTTTATAAGATGAAGAAATACTCAGGACCAAATAAAAGGTTTTCCCTAGGTTTTTACAAATGCCACTGGCCATTTGTGGATGCAGGGAGGGGATGGAGATTTTTCTGCTCTCTCCTAACCTGGAATCTGTGAGGAGTCTGGCAACAGCTGCCAGCTCCAAAAAGTCCAGGATGAGAAATTGATCCTGATGGAGATTGTGCTTCCAGTCCACCCTGAATGGGAGTCTGGAGACAGTGCTGTCAAACTGAGTTACTGATGTTGGCAGATCACTTTGGGGCAGTTGTGTTCAGCTGGCCCTGACAGACCTGGATGGAACACACAATAAAGGCACAGTTTCTATGTGCCCTTTTTTGCCTTGCATTTGTTACCAGAGGTTTGAAGTCTTTGCAGTAGCAAAGTAGGGATTAGTCCAAGATTTTGCATGAAGACAGAATAAGTCTCAAATTTGGCTATCAAAAGATTGCTGTCTGATTTTACCTGCCATAATCAAACATTTATCATGTGGATATAAGAAAAAATTGCTGACGATTATTATTATTATTATTATTACTGATTATTAAATTACCCCAATTTCAAATACGAGTCATTTACCTTTGCAATTACGTGTTGTAGAGTTGTAGATTATCAATAGTAGAGGTGAATGTTAATCCCTCCACTTCTGTAAAGCTCTGCTCCCCAAATCTGTGTTGAACTCCCGTCCCAGGACTGGTGTCTGGAGGAAGCAGTGGCCTTTTATGTTGAATAACCCTGGCTAAGGGGTAGCCATTTTATTGGAGCTTTTGTTCTCTTTATTTGAGTACAATTTTACAGTCACAGAACCCAGTCCTTTGTTCTCTTTCTGTTTGTTTACCACGAATGCCTGTCTGTCTAAGTGTGAACACAAATATTTCCTGTAGCTGAGTAAACAAAGAGTAAATGGGGGTCTCACAGCTGACTCCAGGCAAATTTTTCCTCAGGGTTTGAACAACCTGGGTATCTCTTGTTTTTACACTGGATTTTTACACTGGAAACTTCATGTTTTAAAACATTCTTTTTCACCATTCTTAATCCTTTTGAATAGTTCAGAAGTTACTCTTCTCACTGTTCTCATCTGAAGATGAAACATTACCATAATTTATGGCACCAAGCCAATCCTCCATCCCCTAAATACCAGTAGATGCACCCTTGGCTTCACCTCCTTTATTTCAGCCAGCAGCCCAAACTCTGCCAGCTGCTGACAGTAAATGGTGCTGAAAAAATAATAAAAGCAATCTAGAGATCCTTAGGAACACACACACACTCACAGGTTGTTTAAAACTTGGAAGCCTGCACGAGTTTATTTGCTCTCTGGAAATATTAAGGACTGTACCTTCTCATTTTAGTTTTTCCCTGGTTTTTTTTTTTTTTTTTTTGGTTTGGTTTGGGTTTGTTTTGTGTTTTTTTCCCTAAGGGGGAATATATTTACTTGTATGTACAGATTTTCAAGTGTCTTCTCTATCTCATATGGAGGCATGCAAGATGTTGGTTTTCTGCACTAAAAAATGCAAAATTCACACATTTGGTGGGAAGGACCCACACACTGGAAGTGCAGACTAATTCCTTATTTTCCTAGACCTTTTCATCACTATCAGATTACAAAAAGATTTTTCTCTCCCCCCCCTTTTCCTGATTACCAGAACCAGCCAGTCCTTCTTCATTGTCAGCCACCAAACTGGTTTGTGATGTAAAGAGGGTTTAAAAATATGGAGGTTTCCTTGTTTCCTCCTGGGTCTGCTAATTGCAAATCAATCAGTCAAGGTTGCTCTTGTCCTCCTATTCATTCTTTTCTGGTTCTTCCTCTGCTTTGTCAGGGCTCTTTAACAAGTGGGATCACCTATCTTAACTTTAATGACTTAGCAGTAAAAGGATTGTTAAGAAAAACTTACCAGAGTTTTTCCTCATCTTGTTCCAACAGATCTTTTGCTTTTAGTGGTCCTGGAGCAGAGAGAATTCTGTGAGATTTTCTTTTCTAAGCTTTACAGAGTGCTTTATGGTGCCCTTTGGGTGGGCCTCCACTCACATGTAATGGCATCATATAATGTAAATCACAGAAAGACAAGGGATGAGGAGTAGAGCAGGCAAAGGCAGGAATACTGGAATGCACCTTAGAGAAATTCATCTGGCCAAACTGGCACATCTCTACACACAGAGTGCCATGAATTTCATAAGAATAAGAGAATTTCTTTCCTTGGCACAAATACAGTAGAAAAACTGAATGTTTTTTCAGTCTCTCCAGCTTGGTACCTAAGTTTTGATGCAGATTTAATAGGAAAAGTCACTCTCTGCTGGATAACAAGAGAAAAAAAAAGAGAAGTGTTGGTTTATTGTGGTTCTCCTTGGTTGTGCAGTGCAGGGGAAGGGGAAGGGGCAGGAATGATGTGTGCAGCTCTGTGTGCTGGGGCAGGAATCCTCTGTGGGGCAGGCAGGGACAGTGAGGATGGACAGGATCCTGTGTGTGTGTGCAGACCACACACAGATGGTGTGGACAGACAGGAATGTCATGTCTGTGTTTGTGTGGCTGCTCAGGCACTCCTGGGTGCATGTCAGGCCTAATAATGGGCCATGCAGGGAAAATTCTGAACTTTCCTTCACTTTGGGGTGGCTGAGCTCTGCTGGTTGTCAAAGGCAATGCCCTTTCAGCTCTTCCCTCCAGCAGCCACCACGCAGGATTTTCCTGGATTCAAAGATGAAAGCAAGACACAAAAAGAATAGTACTGCATTTCTTTATCTTTTATACGCACCAGCTTTTAAAATTAATTTCAGAACAGGCTCAAATAATCTCGAGGTTTGGTTGTGTGATTTTTTTTTTAAAGTTGCTATCAACAGTGTTTATATCATGTAGACACAGATCCATTGGTGTGTATAGGCAGAGCTGGGCTCTGGGCTGGGATGATACTGAGCAGCTCCCATCACTTGAGCATCCAGGAATTTGTATCTGTACATAACTCCATTTTTTTGCCAAGAGCAGCATGGATAGAGAGGGGGGGTTACCATTATCAACTCTTTGAAGCTGCAGGGAAATGCAGTCAAAGTGAGTCACAGAACAATAAAAATATGTAACAATAAAAGGTCCGTGGTCAAAACACTGGCACATACTTCTCAAAATTAAAAATTACTATATTTATTGTAACAACACAGTCACAACAGACAAAGATTGAAAGGCTTCCAAATCACTTCAGCTGGGAAAGGTGTGTGTAGATCCACATGAGCAGATGGCCCACAAATGATTGTGTTGATCACGAGTAGCTTTTAAGATTTGGCAGCAGGATGCATCTTGTGTGTAAATTCCTACATGAGATTTTGGAGTTCACAGATACCACTGGACTGAGGAACTTTCTTGTTTCAGACCAGGAGAAAGGCTGAGATGAAAGCAGAGTGACTGAAGTGGTTGTGTCAGACAGTTTTGTGAAATTGAGTGTATGCAAGTGGATTTTATTTTGGAAAGGAGAACCAACCAGAATAACAAAGGAACGGGGGACAGAGTGAGGTGGTTGAGGGTAAGATGAGCAGGGTGTGGAGTGAAGCAGCAGTGAAAAGGGAAGGAGAAATTTCAGGGAAATGGTCATAACAAAACAGGAGTCCCATCAGTGATGTCAAGCCAAGTTTGACTCACATACTCTTCAAAGGTAACCATGCTGTCTGCAAAAGAAATAACTTCTTTGCTGATTAAAGAAGTAGGGAGGACATCACAGCAGTCCAAGAGTGGATGTAGCAGCATAATTTAACAAAAAAACCCAGTTGTTAAGCTAATTTAAATCAATTGGGCTTTCCTGTTTTAAGGGTGTGTGGCAGCAAATGTTGATATTTTATTGTCTCCTGCAGCAAGACCCTTCTCTTCCATGGCACAGAATCAAGGTCAGATTTGTCCTGAAAAACTGCCCTGCAAACAGGCCAGGCTCATAACCCAAAAAATACCTGCTTATTTTAAACCCAGAGGTTTTATCTGCTCAAAACCAGAATGTGAACATAACCAGTTCTCTTACTTTACCTTAAGAATTAAAACAGCAGCTCATTTTGTTTGCTGTTCTGTCTTCAGATCAATTTCAGTCAATGATTTCTTGGGTTTTCTGTGGTGTGAGAGCTCCAGGATTCTTTGAGGATGTTGTTGTGGGTTACCATTTGTCCTGCCTGATGCAGTTTCTTGATGCACAGCCCACCTCTTCTCTCCAAATTAGTTTTACTGGATGGTTTTAAATGTCCTCAGCTCTTGCTCAGTGAGATACAGGAAGCCACACCTTAATGATATTTCTGCTGAAGAGATATTAATGATATTTCCTCTGCCTTACATGCAGGGGAAAGATGCCAAAGAAATAACATGCTTGGCTTGCTCCTGAGGAGTTAACCTTGACAGGAGGTGTTTTTTATGTTTAGTTTCCTTTCAAACCTGTGACTGGGCAGGTTCCAGCTTTTGTAGAACAAGTAATTGAGAAAGGTAGTTCTGTTACCACTGATCTTAAATACACCTTGAGGTGTCTCTGCAGAGAGTAAAAGAGAGCTAAAGGAACATGCACTGTCATGATTCTATGGTATAACACAAAAAGGAATCCCAAATACAGACCTGATTGGGATTTTTTGGTGTGTCACTGGTTTTCTCCATCCAGGAATCAGAGCAATAGATTTCACTAAACTTTGTCACTGGGCAATTCCATGGTTAGTGTGGTCACCTCCTGAGGAGCTGAGTTCCAAAAGACACATTCCTGCAGAGGGAAAATTGCAGTTCCACGTTTCTTTCTAATCCCATCCACATATGTTTGCACATGTCAAGTCTCCCAGAGCATGCCATATCTAGATGATCTGCCTCCTTTATTTTAGTTCAAAGCCTTGTAGAGGATGAATTGTTCAGGATGAAGCTTCTCAGTTATTATCACACGTGGGGAGATGAGCAGGGAGATGGCATCTCTAAACACAGAACTGGACTGATAAAGTCACTTTATAAAGCGATATTGCTGGAGCACTGCCAGCAGCCAGTGCAGAAGGCAGCAGCTCAGATAGAGCTGTGCTGAATCCTGCAGCTTTTGCCAAAGCCCAGCAGCTGCACACGCTGGGCTCACTCAGACACAGGCTCCAGCATGTACAGAAATGCAGTGACACCAATGGGCTTCATGTCTGTGCAGCTGAAATTTGTGCTGGTAATAGAGAAATCTCACTTGCTGATCTTACACTTGGCCTAAAGGAAAGCCAAACCTAACTAATGATGAGTCTGTTAAACATTACAAGCAGAGATGGCAACTCAGCGTGTGCCCTCTCTTTACAAATTTGATAAATGTCTCCCATTTCATTAAATATCCTGAGTGGGAAGGGGGCACAGAGTTAAATACTTAAACAATCATTCAGAGTCCTAATGCTCTAGGTAGATGTAGATATATTCAAGGTAGTACATTTAAGGTAGGTGTAGATGCACTCAAGTTATGCAGGGCACCATATTGGAGTAACAGGCAGTAACAGGAATTATTCAGTCTGTGTTTTTGGCAGCCAGATTCCAGCAGGGAGCTGCTTGGACACTGACAGGGATTCTGGCTCACTGTGGGTTTCTGACAAGTAGAAAAGAACCATCTGAAAGCCTCCACAAGTGCATAATTTTCAGAGATACTAAATTCAGCACACACTTTGAAAGAAAAATCAAATTTTCGATTCTATTTCTATATTATTAGTGACAAAAATGTTTCTAAACTGTTGCTTTTGCATGTGCTTCCAGTGAAACATCCAAATGAGATTAAAATGGAATAACTCCTTTAATGCCCTGACAACTCTGCTCCACCAAAACCTCATTTGTCACGAGTACAGTCATTATATTAATATTTACTTAACGTGGGGGTTTTTTTTAAACTCTACATTAAAGGATTAATAAAGCTTGTTTAGACTGCTTAGCAAAACCAAAATTACCCCACGCAAATATTCTCCCAAAAAAATGAGAGAGTGGTCACTGATGTCATGGTGGAGGAACAGACTTGATGCACACTCTGAGTTAGTGCAGTGAGTGTGTGAAGCAGACTGGATTAATAAAATGCACACAGCTGATGAGCTGCTCTCTGCTGTATCTTAGAGAGCTCCTCTGGAGATACAGAAATGTGTGATCCCCATGAACACAACGTGGTCTCAAAAGCTTTCCAGGGTAATGGTTACCAGAGCATCAGCTCGTCCTGCAGAAATGCTTAGGGAAGGTATGTGCTCTCATTAGAACACACGGCTTCGTGCGAGCTCTCGAATAAAAACATTCTGTAAAATGTATTATAAACAATGTCTGCAGTTAAATCTGTGGGTTTGCACAATGAGGAGTTTGTCAGACGTGGGCAGCACTCCTGCAGGCTTTACCAGCTGTATTCCAGAGGAAACCTCTGAGTTTCCCCTAAACTTTGTGCATCAGCATCACTTCTGGTTTTTTCTCATGTATTAATTTAACTGTGATAAAACCTATTAATTTGGTCTTTAGTGTTGAGGTGCATAAGCAAGCTGCCAGTGTGGCCTGCAGTGAACATCAAATAACTTAATTTTAGGAACCTACAGGTGCTTTCAAGCAGGGCCTCCATGAATGAGGAACTGAGTTATTCTTTAAAAATTAATTCTGGCTACAGTTTGGGCAGGTAAAATAGTGTAAATGTGCAGTTTGTAATGAAAATTTTCAGCTGTTGGTTTGTGTTAAAAACAGTTTAACCCTGGTAAATTCTTTGTTTATCATTTAGTGATCATAGAATACAGAAGTGAACTGTATGGTACCCAGGAAATAAAAAGTAATGAAAATACAGTGAGATCATGGCAGGACCATGAAACAACCAAAGAGAGCACGTTTGGAGAAGTTCTGATGCTGATCATTCACATTTGTGATTAAAACGGGTTTATCTGCTGTTTTCTCCTGGTGCTTTTTTACTTTTAATACAACCTCCTGCTGTAGCAAGGGATAAGGAAGAAGGAAGACACAAATAATGACAGGAAGTAAAAAAGGCTTTGGTAATAAGTGTATCAAAGAGGCAAAAGGATAATTGTAAAAATTCTGGGGTGCAAAAAGGGAGGGGTGGGCGAGATCTGATATTTCTGAAGTGAAGTCTAACATATGACCAGGGGAAGTTGAGGGTTTTTAGATGCAGCACCCTTACAAGTGTTCTGCTTTAGACCTGCAGTTCTGAATTCCAATTTAGACCAGTTTAGACTCTGATCTGCAGAGCCAAGGCCTCCAGAGCCATTCCTGGCTTCCAGTTAGGAGCTGGAGAGTGTGTGGTGGCTCTGGAGTCATTTGGAGGATTTACACCAGTCTCAAGGGTTTGGGACTGTTCTTTTGCATGGTGACTATTGGAAGAAAAGAAGAGCTTTGTTAAGGGCTTTGGGGAAGGTATAACTGGAGGGCCAAGAGTAATTTTATGAAATATATCCAAAAAAAAAAAGAAAAGAAAGTACCTTCTGGGAAAAAAACCCACAAAACCTATTGGGTTGTGGAGTTTTATCCACTTTTCTTCACTCCAGCATTTTTTCTGCACATGCATGAAGAAGGTACCTGTCAGGACAACATGATATTTTTTCTAAACAAAATTTGAATCTGACATCAGGTTCCCATCACTGCTAGTTCTGCTTGCAGCTCTGGAGGTTTCAGACCAAAGCACTCCTGACACAACTGATTTGTCTGCACTGCTCATTTATTTTCTCCCTGGACCCCGTGGTCAAACCACTCTGTTGTTGATACTTTTCCCAGTGATGCAGAAATGCTTGCCCTGAGAGCTGAGCCATAACCTCCCGAGGTGGGAGAGGATTGTAGAGTAGCACCATGACAAAGCAGCTCAGGACTGCAGGATGTTGGAGTGGTTCCCCACAGAAAAGTAAATGGTTTGGGTTTAAATCATCACAGCAGCCATTTGCTCTAGAAATTTCCATCCTTTTAGAGTTTTGTTGGGTTTTTTTTCCCCCGTGGAGGAGCAATAGGAGAGAAACTCAGTTCATGTATTTACAGTTATTTTTAAATTTTTCTAAATAAAATTTTGTCATTAGCAGTCCAGTCCTAAGCAGGAGCTTTTTATTTCTATGTTTGATAGAAAAAGAATTGTAAAAATATTATTATATATTTTATTTGCAACACTGCTTGGACTTTAAACGTTTTAAAAATAATTCTTAGTGGTATCCATCAGGAAATAAGCTGCTTTTCTTCCTTTTTTTGATTTTTGCCTAATTCCAACAGTATATGCATAAATTGATTCCTGTAGTGGAATCACAGTTCTGATTTTGGCATTTTCTTGCCAAGAGTTGTCACTAACATCCACACTTAACTGACCAGCAGCTGCACTGGGAGGTCAGGGTGAATTAAAAGGGGAACACAGAAAATGTCCTTTAGGTGAACTGGTCGCAGTTCATCATCAGGACACTGCAGAGACTCTTCTGAGTTTAAATATTCAAAGGGCTGTCATGGAGCTGAGCAACTAAACCTTATTTGCAAGTAGGAGGAATTTTGGAACTCGTCTCCCTCTTCTTCTGAACAGTTGAACTTTGAAACTCTCAAATGATGTGATGAAAATTCCAACTAATAAGAGTTGCAGCATATTTGAGGTTGGAGTGGAGCTCTGTGTCCGGCCACCTGCAGAGAGCATCACCAATCCCAGCAGCTTGCTCAGGGCCTTGTCCAGCTGCATTTGCAGTGTCCTCAGGGATGGAGATGTCTCCTGGCAGCCTCTTCTGGCATTTGATGCCCCTCATCATGAAAAGAATTGTCCTGATCTCTAATCAGAATTGTCTGTGTTCAGTCTCCTGTCCTGTCCCCTCCAATGGCTCCATCTCCTCTATTTCCTCCCATCAAGTAATTTTAAAAAGCCTCCTCTTTTCTCAGGCTAAAGCAGCCCAATTCCATCAGCCACCTCTCACAATATTAATAGTGGGTTGTTCTACTTGAATTTCAGTGACAGAACACACAACCTCTTCAGTCTGACTCCAGAATTCTCTCTGAGGGACTCTGATTTTGCTGACCACACCCATCCAGGGTGAGGAACATCAGCAAGAATCTTCCTGGCCTGGTGCAGCCACTGATTGTGACCCTCTTAGGGTTTTCTGAGTGAGCAGCAACAAAATCCCAGCAGAAAGGATAAAGACAATGAGGAGGGCTCTCAGAGCTTTGGGAAAACTGGCCAAGGGATGTGGAGCACAGTCTGTGTTCTCTTCTCTTGCCAGCTGCAGGGGATGATGGAGCAAGGATCAGGAAAGTCGTGCAGATGAACACCTGGCTCCAAGAGTGGTGTAAACAGCAGCAGTTTGTGGTTTCTGGTCATGGCTCAGTTTATACAACACTGGCAGCAAATGGGCTCCACCTGTGTCAGAAGGGAAGAGGGATCTGAGCTCAGCAAGGCTCCTTGAGGACTTCAAACTAGAACTGAAGTGGGACAGGGGCACAGCCAGGCTCAGCAGAGATAAGGTGTGCAAACCTGCTGGAAAACAGCTCTGAAGAGAAGGACAACAAACTGTCCATGAGCCAGCAGTGTGTCCTGGGAAGGCAGGAACGTCAGTGGTGTCCTGGGGTGCCTGAGGAGGAGCACTGCCAGCAGGATGGGGGGATCCTGCCCCTCTCTGTGCCCTGCTGGGGACACCTGGAGTGCCACACACCTGCTGAGTGCAGGTCTGGACACCTGGAGTGTCACACACCTGGAGTGTCACACACCTGCTGAGTGCAGGTCTGGACACCTGGAGTGTCACACACCTGGAGTGCCACACACCTGCTGAGTGCAGGTCTGGACACCTGGAGTGTCACACACCTGGAGTGCCACACACCTGGAGTGTCACACACCTGCTGAGTGCAGGTCTGGACACCTAGAGTGTCACACACCTGGAGTGCCACACACCTGGAGTGTCACACACCTGCTGAGTGCAGGTCTGGACACCTGGAGTGTCTCACACCTGAAAAGTCATATAAGATTTTATTATTTATTATCAAACCCAAGAAATTTCCAAGGAAATTTGAAATGGTTTAAAATCAGTTCTTCTCGTTGCAGAGAAGAAACTGTCGAAGAGACAACCTTAAATAGAACAAAATAATAAATATTAAGAAAGTGCCTTTACAATAAAGTGGTTGTTTAAGGATTAATGTAGCATGTTTCAAGTAGTGATTTATGAATGATGAGTCAGACTTGGAATTCAGAACTTGCTTGACAAAGCAAAGTGAACAATATAAAAATTTTGCATGATTAAATTGCTTATTGCTTAAGCTCCATTTACTATTAGCTTTTGTTAAATTATTCCAGAACAAAATCAAATCCAGATTCAAACCCTGGACCTTCTCTCTCATGATCTGAATAGAGACAAGCAGAATGAGCATTCTCCAGCCTCGAGGTGCTCATTAAACTCGGAGTTTCCAGGGAGAAACTGTGGAGTTATGGAGGGATTGAATCAGCAGCTGGCATTTCTGTCAGCTTTGAGCTTGCATTGAAGACTTTGAATTTCAGTGATTATTGATGATTCCAGTGTCTGGCTGTAGATGGTTTGGTGTGTATCATATCTAACATAGGGCAGCATTTTGAGAGTACAGGGATTTCACAGAGCTCAGAGTGGGGCTCTTGGTGCCTTCTGAGCTGGGAGGAGAAACCCCAGGGGTCATTTCTGTGAGTTCCCCATGACTTTGGCACCCAGGGAATGCCCAGGAGCAGCACTTGGCTTTGCCCAGCTCAGCTCTTGTGGCTGCCCACAGTGTCCCTGCCTGAATGGCTTTTGTGCTCCTTCTTCCAGGTGCATTTCTGCCCTCATTTGTGTGTGTTTTTGGGCTTTATCCCACTTACACTCTCCTTTGCAGACACAGCAAAGTCATGGATTTATTTTAATAAATACACAGCAGGTAATGTATTTATTCTTTGTTTACCTAGAATGGTGGTGTTCAAGTAAGGTATTCCATTTATTCTGACACCATTTATTTTCTATTGTGTGTTTTTAAAAATCCTTCCTCTGGAGCTTGAAATTTCCTAAGAAGGTGAAGAAAACCAAAGAAACTTGTTTCATACTTTGCTAAATTCTTTACTTGACCGTGTCCAGGTTTTAATTTTATAAGCCTTTATTATGGAACTTTTTCTTCCCCAATATCTATTTATTGATTTGATTATTTCCTCACAGGATGGTTTTTGTATAATTAACATTTTTCTGACCAATCTCTGAATTTTTCTGTTCTTTGATATAAGAGTTGCAAATTGATTTACATATTGAAACTGGATGGAATTCTTAAGTAATAACCTGTTTTCAGCTTGTTCACTTTTTGAGTTTTTTTTTAAATTGACTGCTTTCTGAGGGCTTCATTGGGTTTTTTTAAATTGACTTAGGGACACCTAACTCGTGTTTTCATGGAATTATTTTCCAAGCTGGTGTCTGAACCGTAATCCCAAGAATCTCTTAAGAAGAAATTAAGCCCAAGTTTCTGTAGGTACAAGTCAGAGGAGCCACTTTATTGCAAACCTAATTTAGCCATGAAGGGAAGAGGTTGGAATGTGTCTCCACAGTTTGTACCAGTTCTCTGGGGTAACACCAGCTGATGTTTGGGCATGTGTCTTGTAGGGATTTTGGATATGCAGTTATATAAATACCTTGTTCCCTTTAGTCCTTGTGATAACATTAAAGGTAGATTGAGATTATTTTTTCTTGCTTTTTTTTCCCCAGACTCAGAACCGTATGAAGCTGATGGCTGACAACTATGAGGATGACCACCTCAAATCCTCATCCCATTCCAACCAAACCAACCACAAGCCCTCCCCTGACCAGGTAATGTCTTTCTCTTTTTCATTTTTAAAGGAATTTTTACTGTGAGGGCTGATGATTTTGTGTCCCAGGTAGTTTTCCCTGACATGTTTGCAGTACCTTGGAACAAAAGCCCCATTCCAGAATGCAGTGAGAGAGCAGAACTGGATGTTGCTGTTGTGTAAAGCTCCTGAAACGTGCAGGAATGGTTCCTGGTGCCAGGCTGTTGTTGGTGGGTGGAGAGGAGGAGGGACATTGAAAAGGAACAAAAATTTCACTCTCCTAAAACACCAGACCTGAGTTCTGTGTGATATATTCATAGCTCAGGTTTACTGCTTGAGCATGTGGAGTGTCCAGGGCTGTTCCCTGTGCTCAGTAGCAGGAAATCCTGCTCCAGGATCAGCTTTCTGATCTATGGATTGCAGAGGAGCAGCTCCTTCATCTCCCCCAGGAGAGCCCAGTGCCAAACGAGCACAGGCTGCTCCCTCACAAACTCAATGGGCCGTGAACTGAAGGAAAATCAATTTCCCATCTCCAGAGCCCTGAGCAGCCTCCTGTGGCATCCCCAGAGCACAGCCCTGTGCTTTGAGGACTATTAGAGAGATTAACCCTCCCTGGGGTAGCACAGAAAACACCAGCACGATTGCACAGCCTGTGTGGGAATCTCACCCAGTGCAGTTTAATTAAAATATTAACCATTGTTAATCACTGCCTCAGCAGAGTGCAGGGATGTTTCTCTGTGCCCTCTGACTCATGTAGGAATTGGTGAAATCTGAAGGGAAGCATCTCACTCTAGGCCTTTCAGTGCCAGCGTAGTGATAGCACAGAAATGATGAGTGAGGTACAAGAGGAAAATGGCAAAAAGCAATTATTTATTCACCCTGCAAAAATAGATCTTGAAAAATCTCCTTTCATGGCTGCAGCAGAAAACAAGGAGTGTATACAAAGAAAAGAACAGAAAAAAATCTAATTTTCAAGGGAACTTCCCTTTGCATCTCAATTTAATACCTTCCTCCACTGTGTGTTGACTGGCTTGAATTCTCTGCAGTGTTTTTGGAAGATGTTGGTGTTTCACTCTCCTTTTTCAGGAGAGTGAAATTGTTAACACTGAAAATTAAATGGATTTGCTAATCTTAACTTGGTGCAAATGTTAGAATATCTTCTGCACTGAAGTCTGCAGAGAGCTGAAGCCATTTCCAGCATGTAACTTTAGTACCTGCCTGCAAGTGAGTGCAGCCCAGCATTCACAGATGAAATGAAAAGATAATGTGGAAAAACAAAGTAAAATTTAGACATTTACAGAAATTCTTGCAAAGACCCCTTAGGGAAGGGCAGTAGGGAAGAGAGGGGGTGGGAGGTTGCACTTCCCTTTGCAAAGGGGTTTTTTGAGAGCTGACAAAACCTCCAAGGGGGTAAAGCAAGCAGTAGCTCAGAACACTGTGTGAGGCTTTGTAGTGCTGTTTGTACTTCTAAATGTGCTGTAAATACTAACCAGCTCTTTATTTCATTCCCATGCTGCCCGGGGCTTCCCTCCCACTGCCTCCTGTGCACCTGTAGGATGAGGAGGAGGGTATTTGGGCATAACCAGTCAGATGCTCTTAGCTCAGCCATTTTGTTCAGAACGGTGAGCACCAACCTCTCCTGCCAACAGACGAGTTCCCACAGTCACTGCCTCACCCTGCTCTGTGAAACCCCTGTGAAATCCCTGTGAAACCCCTGTGAAAGCTGTGCTCCCTCCCCTGGCTCTGCATGAGGCTGTTTTGTTGTGTGTTCATGTGCACTTTGTGTTTTTCTCCTTCCAATCATCCTGTCATCCTTCCACCGTCTCGTGGGGAGAACTTCCCAGGGCATGGAATTAGGTTTCTGTGCAAGCACGAGGGAACAGGAAATGTCTTTGCTCTCATTTGTCACTGACTTCATGGAGGAAACGTTTTCAGTTGGATTCCTTTTTTTCAAAGCAGTTTTGTGCTGCAGCCAAACCTGTGTGTGCTTTTTCAATTCTGGTTTGTAAGGAATGTCAGTGTTCCTCCTGAAGATAGTTTTCCTCCTGAAGATAATGTTCTTCCTGGAGATAGTGATGGTCCTCCTGAAGGTTTTGAGCATGTTGAGATGTGCTGCCCTGCACACTGACCTAACTCCTCACAGATATTTATCAACTCACAGCACAGGATTCTCCAGGTGGACCAGGAGGATGAATTGTCTATAAATTGTCTATAAATGTGAAGGCAAAGAGGAATATCCCCTTCACCTTCCTCTCTCCCTTCCATCTCCCTCGTTCTCTCAAAACAATGAGGGGGAAATTAGGAGCTGTTTTTCATTTAAAGTACATTTTGTTTCTCTGTGTCCACAGTATTTTCTTTTCTGCTGTGAAAATGTCCCCACAACTCCCTATTTCCAAAAGGGGAGACAATGCAAAGGACAGAGCCTTTCTCCTCACTCCTGTTCTTCAGCAAAAAAATCCTCTCACTGCCAGGAGTCAAATATTGATTATTACACTGCAGTACACAGGATTCATTTATGCCTTGGAAAATCAGTTTGAAAGCAGAATACACTTCTCTGAAGTACTTGAAATATTTTAAAGAACTGATGACAATATTTTAAAAACCTGTATGAAATTTCTTCCTTCTTCATTTACCTTTTTAAGAAAAAAATATTTCACGTGAGTTTCTGTGCACTTTTGTCTAAGAATTTTTAAATATCAGTTATTTGAAAGAAAAGTAAAAATTTCTGTGGAAACCTTGGACCCTTGCATTTCTGAAAATTATTGCTTTGTATTAGATTTGTAAAGCATTCATGAGAGAATGAGGCACTCTCGCCTCTTCCACTTACTCAATTAACTGCAGACTCACAGTCTGTCTGACTGTGTAGATCAAATCCCTCTTTTCAAACCAACCACCTGAAAAATTCAATCCAACTGTGGCGGTGTCAAACTCGAATTTCATGCCTTGGGGTCTGAGCTGAGAGAATCTCTTCAGTGGACAAATTGATAAAGTGCTTCATTAATTTCCCACTGGCTGTTGATCTCACATTCTCTGTGAATCACTGCTCTGGCAATGATTGTGTGCTCACTCTGGTGAGTGTTGGGGGAAGTTGTGGGGATGAGATCAGCTGAAGACAGAAACTGAACAGGGGAAAGCAGGTAAGTCAATGAGGAAAAGGAAGAGGACACTCAGTATGAAGGTAGGAATAATTCTGGTTTTCCTTCTGGAGCAAACACGGAGTTTGTGTGGAAAGCACTGAGAGGAAAATCTCTCTCTTTCCCATGTGCTGATGCAGTTAAGAATATGCAACTAAGAGTATGGGTTTTTCATAGTTTTCTGAATGAATGAGTGGTTGACATTAAATACAGCTTATCTGTCCAGTTGGAGGCACTTTCCTCAGGAAAGCTCTTACAGAGTATCCCAGTCAAAATAATGAGTCAGCCAGCAGCCTTGCCTTGCACTCCTCTCATCCCAGGAACTCATCAGCCTCAGGATTGTCGTGCAAACATCAGCAGGAGGAGTATAAAGGTGATGGATGCTCCCCAAGCCAGTTATTCCCAACAGAGTGCATGTTTTTACTGTGATATCCCATGTTCATTAAAAGAAAAAAAGTCCTCATTCTCTTTTGTAAAAGCTGAGATGATGTAAGTTACAGGGCCCCTAACCTCCGTGTGTTAAATTAAATTTATGGGTTACAATGATAAAATGTAATTAATAGCACAGGACTTGGCAATGAGTTTGTTTTTCAAAGTTCCTTCAGGTCTGTGGATGCAATCACCTCCAGTCAATACTGAGGGATAAATGGAGACCAAAAAACTCTGTACAATAGTTAACTGCATTATTTTATTTTTATGGTTTAGCTCTTAAGGCTTTTCCCCTCCAGCCTTCTGCAGTTGACTGGATTGAATATTTAATTCTGCCAGGTCTGTACATGACAGCGTTATCAGCTAGAGCTTCCCTGAAATCGAGCACTGCTCATAAACACATGCACCTCCCTGTAATTTCTGAGGCTGGTAGTTTACATTGCAGTTTATAGTTCACTGTAAATGCCATCTTTCATCCTGAAATAGTCTTTCCTAGCGTTTTTCACTGGGCTCCTTTCCTTGCTGGGTGAATTTCTTATGACTCCTTTTATTCCCCAGATGGAGCTCTATCCTCCTCTGCACCCAGTCTGATTTCACATGAGGATGCCCTTTGCTCCTTCTCAAATCCTAAAGTGCTCTGGCCAATGGCTTAATTAATTACTACTCATTTTTTATCAAGAACAAGATGAATTTACACCTTAAGAGATGCAAAAGGATGGGAGTGTGTGGTGTATCTTCCTGTAAATCCGTGCCAGGTGTGTCCAGGTGGGGGAAGGAGAAGCAAAACTTCCATACAGAAATTCCCCAAGCTGCTCAATTCATCCAGTGGATGAGCTTGTGGAGCACAGCTGTGCTCCCTGAAATGGGAGAAAGTCTGGTGTGGTTCAGAAGTCTACTGCATCCACTCATCTATTCATTAATTGAAACTTATTATTATTATTATTATTATTATTATTATTATGCTGATTGGAGCAACAGTGGAATGATCAAAGAGCTAATGTGGAACTGGAGTGCACAAAAATGGGGATATTCCAAGATGATGAAAATATTGGCAATTTCTATTACCATAAAAATATTGTAGGACGAAAAGGTTCTTCTTTGGGGCATTTTTCTTTAGTACTCGAGTTTGACAGATTTTAACTGAGAAGCAGTTTTAAGCATTGTGAGTTGAGCACTGAAGGCACTCACAAAATTGAACACTGCAGATTTCAGAGGTGATGTCTGTGGTGGAAATAGGGGGTAAATCATTACAGGCTCAAGGTTTAATGTAACCTTTACCAGAGCAGTCAAACCACATGAAGTTTTCCCTGGGATCACCACAACACTCAAAGTGTCAATACTTTGGGAAGTTTGAGGAGAACATTGATTTATTTTTTTTTCTACATTATTTGATGCTGATTTCTTTTAGTGAAGTAACTTTCTCATGGTGAGTTCCACATTTAAATTACACAGTGAATTATTCATTCACTCCATAAATGTGACACATTTTGTACAGAACTGCTCGTCCTGCTGTCACACTTTGGAGCTTCTCAGCATTGTCACTCACTACACTGTGACCTCACAAGCCTTCTGACTAGATTTATTTTCAATATGGTCTTTTTAATCGTTAGATCATGCAAAATGGTCAAAAGCAGCCTGACTCAAATTACACTGTAATTTAGTGGACACAGTACTAGACCACGATTCAGAAGATAAATTCTTTCCTGGCATTGTCTCCAACCACTCACTTGTTCTCAGATTCTCTAATTGTAAAATGAGCAGAAGTTTTTGTAAAAAGTGCAAGTTCTGCTTGAGGAAAAGTGCTGTATAAGTGCTGGGTATTATCACTGGGCAATATTTGGAAATTGTCCTGTTAAAGTGATATGATGGTGATTCTAATACCTCATTTTGAAATTGTTCTCAAAATTCTGTTAGATTTATATTTGACTCTATTACTACTACTACTTTTTTTTTCCTTTTTTTTCTTTTTTTTTCTTTTTTTTGCTTCTTTTTTTTTTAAACCCTATTATTTTGCTGTTTAATAACTATTTTCTGTCAGAAGACTGTATTCTCTGTCCAAGAGTGCTGTATCTGTGAGCACAAAGGAACTGATCTTGATACAGTGTTCATATTCTTTCTGATCCCAGAATGATAAAACTGAGATTTCCAGATGGAATTTTGTGATCTGCAGCTCTGGGATGAATTAAACCCTCACAGCAGAGGTGTAACTGGACTGTATCACTGTCTTCCTATTATTCTTTACAGATCAAAGAAGAACACAAGTAGATACTTAGAGTCTAAAACATTCAAAACAGATGGCTGCTTTCTTTTGGTAGAGATTTGTGCTTTTCAGCAAAACAATTGCAAAAAGGCCATCATTCATTTCTGCCAGATGAGATTATGCCAGGTCTGTGTCTTATTTTCCCTTTTGATTTGCAGCTGAACATAATCTTCTACCAGTGCCTTGGTCTTTGTAGCAAGCAGGAATTCTGCACTCAAACATTTTTAGTTTCTGGCCACTTCCAGGAGAGTTTTTCTGACAATTTGTGTGATAGTGTATACTATCTATTATAGTATCTGCTATATTATAATATCTACTATATTATTAGTATGTTATAGTATCTATTGTACTATCGATTCTGCAAAATCCCAGCTGTTCTGGCTCTCCTAGACAGGAACTGAGAGGCAGAGGATGAGCAGCTGCAGCCAAGCCCTTTTTGTTGGGAGAAAAGAAACTGAGGGAGAGGGGACATGAGCAATGTTAGAAAGAGAATCAAGCCCAAAGCTGCTTTCCAGTGTATGAACTATGAAAATAAGCTCCAGAGAATGGTAACTAAAGTAAAAACTGTAAAGGCATGTAGCCAATCTAGACACTGCATTTTCCTGTTAAACTCTTTTTGCTTACTTTTTTTTTTTTTTTTTTCCTTGATGGTAATTGTCAGCATCATCAGTCTGACTATCCAGTTTCACAGCTTTCTGTAATTCAATGTATTATGCAAAAATTTAACCTGGGAACTAACGCAACTTACAGGGGCTAAATGGTCAAATGAAGGAGATTCTAATAATAAAGAAGTGTGTACAGTGCAGAGTTTATTTAGGAGATTTATTTTATTACAGAGAGATTTAATATTTAATTTTTATTTATTTATTGTAAGAGATTGAGTGAATGCCCTTGCTTTTGAAAGGAAGGGGTTGAGGAAACAGGTAAAATTCAAGTTATGTGCAAACACTCCTTCAGCTCTGCTGAGGTATCTCATTCCTGAAAGTTCATTTTTCCCCTCACATCAGTATTTCAGTTCTGATCTC
This sequence comes from Zosterops lateralis, assembly GCF_965231275.1. Lineage (NCBI taxonomy): Eukaryota > Metazoa > Chordata > Aves > Passeriformes > Zosteropidae > Zosterops > Zosterops lateralis. The sequence continues at coordinate 947,977 of NC_139765.1, forward strand.
CAGCAGTCCCTGCTGCTCCTCACCTGCTTCCCTGCCCACGTCAGGGGAAGTTGCCACTGTCATGGAAAGCACTGCTGCATTTGTTATGTATAAAAATATTTTAAAACTGCTTTTTGAGTGCTTTAGGAACCCTCCCAACCCACTGCAATTCTCTGCCTCACCTGCAGGATGGGGAAAGGGTTTTATTTAAACACAGGGAGCTAATGACAAAACTCCTTTCCCTGGTTTGTTTTTTTTCTGTTTTTTTTTTTTTTTTTTCTGGTCTGGAGTTTTCCCAAGGTGAAGAGGGTGAACTCTGGAAATCATTAATCCATGGGATTTGCTCATGGTGTATAAAAATTTCAAAGATAATTTGCTGTATAAAAATGATTTCCTAATTGGTTCTGTCAGAAAGGAACTGAGTAAGACAGCTGTGTCAAAACAGCCAGAATCTCTTTTAGCTCCTCACGAATATTGTTCTGCTTTGTGGGGAGAAAATTATGAAGGTTAGAGTTAAATTTTATTTTTTTTTTTTTAATTTTTTTTTCCATCTTTAAAACAAATGTAAAGAATACTGAGCCTGTCCTTGAGTTTTTGTGTGGGGGTCTCCTGAAGAAACCAAATATCTCTGTGTATCAGTGAACTGAGCTGAACTGAACCGAGGTCAAGATGTGTCTTTTGGAGAACTTTCTTCTGTTTCCATTTAAAATAATGAAGGGAAGACATCAGTGATAAATGGCTCTGAATTTGGGAAAGCTTTGCACATTCTGAGCCAAGTTCATGCCTCATAAAACCCCACTGCATTCAGTGGTTACAATATTATTGTTGAACCCTCGTGTTTGTTGCCAAACAAACACAAATGGCCTGAGCAAGGAGGGATAATTCAATTTGCCATGCAAATACTTCCAGACTCTGTCACTCACTATCTCAGTTTCTTTTCATATCTCCCAATAAAAGACATTCAGCTGTAGAAGCAAAATATCCTTGCCTGGCAATGTCTGTAATAAAACCCAGATCCAGGGAGGTATACAGAGATTTCTCAGGTCCTTTTGGGATAATTCCTTTTTTAACAAACATCTGTGCTTGCACAATCTTTGGCCCCATCTTCTCCTGGGCAGTGGTAAGTAGGTTTTGTTGGGTACCATAGTTGCAACTGGAGTTTGAAAATAATTTTCCACCCTCAGATGATGGATGTGGTTGGTAGGAGGTAAAGGACTACCTGCATTGTGTTTCCAAACAGGTTTGTCATGTCCAGCTTAAAGTTTTGAGGAGATGTTTGGTGGTGCTTTGTGTTTCTGCTTGGATTTTTTTGCAGAATTCCTTCTTTCTTTTTTCGTGCTGTGCAGGATTTACAGTGAGCACTTGTGGTGTGCAGGGCAGGCTGGCAAGGTAGATCATTTCTTAAATGACTTAATTCCTTGGAAACTTTTCAGATTTATTCCACCTGCACTTCTTTGTAGCACTTTTAATACAAAAACACTGTATTTTTTACACTTATTTTGGTTTGGTTTGGGTTGCATGAGAGATTTGTCAGGCATTTCACATTTCTATGTTCTATCTAGAACAAATGCCTCAGAGTTGTAGCAATTGCCGTTTTTAGTGAGATGCTGTCAAACTCAGCTGGCCATCAGCAATATTGTGAAGGGGATGGTACATTAAGCAGACTTCATTCCAGGCATTGATGAGGATGCCCTAAACCTATCAGGGCAATTAATGACTGAGGGCTGCTCATTGCTGGGTTTGCTCTGTTGACCCTCTGTGTTCCTCGAAAGCTCCATGAGAACACGGTGTGGGTTGTGAACCCAGCACTGCCCTGCTTTTCCACTTAGCAAATGCTCTTCCACCCTCTTGAGATAAGGCAGGGCAGCTGTGCTGTGTGGGAAGCTGCTCTAAGTGGCCAGTTCCAATCAGATCTGGCAGGAAGGCAGATAGGAGGGCACTTCCCTTGACTGGCAGCGTTTAATGCATCCCCAGTGAGGGCAGTGAGTGCTCTGTGAACAGCTCTGGCAGGGAGGCTGCCCAAGAGCTTTCACACGCCTCATTTGGCCTCTCTCCAGCCCGAGGTAGAAGGGGGAAGGGTGCAGGAGGAATGTGCTTCAAAAGGGGATTTATCCCCAGCAGTCAAATTCAGCTGTTGTAGGAAAATCTTCCATTCTGACTTGGTGGATAGCTCTGCCTTCTCTGCATCAAGGAGGGCTCCTGTTCACACAGGATGGCCAGGGAGGTTATCCAGACAGATTATCTTCAGACTGGAATTTGTGCATCTGATGGATGCTAAAGAGACTGTGGTATATGAAAAAAATACCAGGCAGCTACTACACTGATTGGAATAGTTATTACCTGGTTATTAGACACTGACTATTGCATTTTTATAGAACATTATTTTCTTAAGATGTGACCTTCCATCATTTTTCCCTCTGTGGGCAAACCTTCTCTGCAGAGCTGCTTCCCAGCAGGTCAGCCCCAGCCTGTGATGGTCCATGGGGTTATTCCTCCCCAGGTACAGGAGCCTGCAGTCACCTTGGCTGGATTTCAGACACCTCCAGCCTGTCGAGGTCCCTCTGAAGGCCTGCCCAGCTCTCTAGGGGACTGGCCACTCCTGCCAGCTTTGTGTCATCAGTGAATTTGCTGAGGAGGCATCTGCCCCTTCATCCGAGTCACTGATGAGCAGGTTAAAAAATACTGTGCCCAGTACTTGGAGAATACCACCAGTGACAGGCTTCCTGTCACTAATTACAACCCTCTGGGATGTGCCTCTCAGCCAGTTCTCCATCCACCTTGTCCACTCATCCCATCCTGCTATAACAAAGCATTATTTTTATATCTGTTTCTATCTGCAAACAGAGGTCGCCCCAAGGCTGCACAGGTCTGTACTAGAGCTCACTCTCTCCCTTGCAGGTTTCTTGCCTCTCTCCTCTCCCTGTGGCTGTGGCAGCACCAGATGTGCTGGTGGGGGCTGCTGAGCTGGGCAGGACACAGAGCCTGACCTTTGCTGCTCAGCCATGCCTCCCAGATCCTCACACTGCAGAAACTAATCCGTGTAAAACAGTGTTAGAAACAAACTAAGTGAGCCCTGACAGCCTTATTAAAAGGGGTCAAAGCCCGAGGCTTTGTTGAAAGTAATGCCAGCAGCCTGTTTTGTTGTCTCAGAGATTATCTCACTCCTTATTCGTTAGCAGGGTCAGAGGTGTCCCAGAGAAAAGATATCCCCAGATATTCCCCAGCCCAGTAACAAACAGCAGGTGCAGCCTCTGCCTGGGAACACCAGGAGAAGTTGCCAAGGCTTTGGCAAAGCTTCTCAGCTCTCCCTGCCCAGCACATCAAGGAAAGGAGATCCCTAAGCCCAGTTCTTCCCTAGTTTTTTCATCAGCTGCAAAGCATAGAGGTTTGCATTACTGCAGGTTTGAATATGTACCCACAAACATCTAGAACAAATAAAGCAGTGTTCTTGTGGGAGGTCATAGCAAAGGATGCCTGGTAGGTATTCATGCACTTGAGTTCTATATTTTTGTTAAAAAATGAGAAATGGCTTTTCAGATACTTTTTATGGGAATTGGATGACTTGCATCAAGGATTTAGATTCAGATTGGGTAAAGTATAATGAAATAAAATAGTACTTAATTAAAGTCCTTTGATTTCAGGTTTTTAGTTTGTTATACAGAATCTGGCCTGTTTGATGAAAGTCATTGCCTTTTCAAAACTATACAAGAGTACACCTTAACTATGTAAAGTATAATAAAACATTAAATTGTAACTTTCTGGTGAAGATACGTGTCTATCCAATTTCTGCGGTAGAGATACAGTCGTCTTAGAATTGTTGTGTTTGGGCATAATTTGAAACTATTCTCTTTAGAACATGTTTATTGCATACTTAATTTACAATGAAATGTTTGTTGGCAAAACGAGCTAAAAATCTCTATTGATATTGCCTCTATTGACAAGTCATGGACAGACACCTTTTACCAGAAAAATCTCGGGTTTTTTGAGTAGTTAAACTGGAGTACTGTTTATAATTAGTAAGAGTTAATGCATTCAGTTTAACATAGTTTCATTTTCCACCCATATCATCATTATTTCTCAGTCTGATCACACAGCTGTCACCACTGCACCCTTTCCCCAGTTGCCTTGGTGTCTTTGTGGATGGTTGGTGTCACCCTGATCTTTTTTTCAGCCTTCTGATGTTTGCATTTTTGTAGTGGAGTTTCTCACAGATTTCCATGTAAACAAAGTGATGTTATTGTAATTGTCCTTCTTGTTTTTCATTCCTCTCTTGAGGAGGGACAATTGATGGACTTCTAGTTTGACCAGTGTGGTGGGAGTGGTGGCAACCTCATCCTCCAATCCATGGTCATTGTCCAAAATCTATATAAACCAAAGTGGAGAAATAAACCTCTCTGGTTTTGCCTTGTTGACTTGACATTTCGTGTTCTCTAAAGACAGGTTGGTGTGTTATGGACCAGGAGGGGAAGAGTGCTCAAGTTTCTTCCACTGTGAATGTGGACAGGATTGTGACTTAGGGGCTGATCTTTGCCTTCCTCACTCACATCTCTCCTGTGTCATTTCAGATAATTCAGCCCCTGTTAGAACTGGACCAGAACCGCAGCAAGTTGAAGTTGTACATCGGCCATCTGACGGCGCTGTGCCACGAGCGCGACCCGCTGATCCTGCGCGGGCTCACCCCGCCCGCCTCCTACCACCTGCAAGGGGACCAGGCAGCCTGGGAGAGGGGGCTGCACACCATGACCCACGAGCAGGTGAGCCTGGGAACAGGGGCTGAGCCAGGGACTGGGTAGGAGCATCCCTGGATGGCAGAGAGAGGGAACTCTGCTGACCCCAGATATTCTAGGAACGCGTGCATTTATTGCCTTCCTCAATCCCTTCATCGGCAATTTCTTATCTCTTGTTTCTGGACTATAATTCACCATTCCCTACAACCTTTTTTTTTTTCTAATTCGTTCCTATTTCTCTTTTCAATTTTTTTTACTTCACTATTCTAGTCCTATATTACTGAATGCCTTTTTTTTTTTTTTTTTTTTTTTTAATTAAACTACTGCAAGGACCTTGTACCAGAACTAAATATGCCTAGTTTAGTCTTTTCAACCCTGACTTTGTCTTTCACTGTTCACTTTCATATGTTTTACACCAAACTCTATCCAGTGTGCACACAAGTGTAAGGCCTGGACAGTTAAAAGGGGATTTGTGGCTCAGTGATCATCATCTCTCGAACACTTCAGCTCTGCTTTTCTTCCTTGGTGATTTTAAAACTTAATTTCCTTGAACTTTCGACTCAAGACTGATTTTTGATAGAAAAATTGGAGAGAGCAGCCAAATTGCAGGAAACCCAACAGCAGCATGTCTGGAAATTCAGAAAGAGCAGAGCTCTGGAGATAACTGTGCCTGTAACAGGGATGGTACAAGACACTCATGTTCTCTTTCTGTACCTGTGTTCAGACATTTACTGATTCAGCATGTGTGAGTTTGGATATCAGTGAAATAAACTGCCCAATTAATTATAGCTGTGGTGGTCTTCACATACAATCAGGATCTGTGGGGACAGGTGGTATTTGCTGTTTGATCAAGGGATGTGGGTAAAGAAAATGGGAAAGGCTTTCTTTGTCTAGTTTTTTTGAATAGTAAGCCCAAAAATCATATTTCCCATTAAAACTTAGCTAGTGTATGGATTGCACAGTAAAGAAAGCATTGTGAGGAATTGTGAGAAAAGGGAATTACCTTAGTTGTTCTGGAAAGAGAAAATAGTTCTTTTTTCTGTCCTCTCACATTATTGTCTTAATTCTGCACTGCTGTCACCAGAGTTGTTTAAAGTTACTTCTCCATTCACAATTCCCAGGCATAAATAATGTCAGCTAAAATAAAATGTTGCTGTCTCTTCTGCTTTCCCATACTCGCTCAGATGGCATTAAAGAAGCCTCAGTTGCAAAACACAAACTAATGATGTATTTCAATTTACAAAGCAGACTTCTCATTTAAGCCATGGAGCTTTTCTGTTTCTATCTGCAGAGTTTCCTTTGTGCTTTAAGTATTCCCATGGGGGGTGGGAATCAGTTCTCCAGATTTGCAGAAGCCCATCACAGAACACCCATTTTGCATCTTTGGAATTTTAATGAGTTTTGTAAATTGCTTCAAATCCAGTGCATTAAATTCACTCCTGTCCCCTCGAATATGATCTTCTGTAGATAATGCTTTACAAGCCTCAGTGGGAAAAAAATTAATCCTCTTGAATGTTAAGAAGTGCTAACATGATTAGGGAGGATACATTTAACCAACACCAATAATATTTAAGCATGATGCCAACGTAGGCACCTCTCACCAATGAGATTACCTTGGTTTGGGTTTTTTTTTATAAATAGTTACGAATTCATTTTCTTACTGCTGCTTTTGGAGCTGTTATTTCCCAGTGCAGCAGCTTTCACTGGTAAAGGTTGGTTTGCTGTGTTTCATCACAGCCAGTAATCTTGGTAGATCTGTCACACCTGCAGGGGAAGCTCAGGTACAAAAATCAGTTGTTTCCTGTGGCTCCTTTTGGTAGATACAACTGGTATATGAAGTGGATTTCACCTTTTCACTCTTCCAGTGCATCCACAGTGACCCAGATGTACAAATAGTTGTTGGAAAAGTATCTGCCAGCATCAGCACCATGGATCTAAGGGGAATTTGTTGCCACATAAATAATGTTGTAGTCTCAAAGTCTGACTGATAATTGGTGCCTCTTGTCCATGAGAGTGCATTGACAATCCCATTGAGTTCAGTGCTGGTCCTTAGTGACTTCAGCTGATTGCAGAATATGGAGAGTTGGAAAGCACCCACAAGGATCATCGAGTCCAGCTCTTATCCCTGCACAAGACATTCCCAAGAATCACAGCAGGTGCCTGAGAGCATCATCCAAACACTCCTTGAGCTCTGTCAGGCCTGGGGCTGTGGCCACATCCCTGGGGAGGATTGATTGTAATCAAGCCGTGAGGCCAAGACTCTGTATCATTCTTGGCTGGCATTTTATCAAAGGCATTTTGTCAGGCTGACTTATTGCACTGAAATTTTGGTCCATTTGTAATGAAGAACTGAAGGCAGTACTTATGAGGATAGGGTGTCTCAAAAGCTAATCTAAAATAATACATTAGACTAAACTGTGGAGAGTAAAAAATCTAAAATGCTCAGAACTGTGTCATTAAATTGTTCCTGTGGTGGAAAATGTCCCTTTGAGTCAGTTCTGACCCAGTGTCCCCAGATAAGCTCCCCAGTACTGTTTCTGGAACTGTCATCCTTCAGTTCATGTCCTATTTGACTTTTCTTATTAAAAAACCTGAAGTTACCAGAGGAAAAGAGGAATGTTCCAAGTCTGGAACTAAGACATAAAAATTCCATTCATTCATTAGAAATAATTGCATTATCCTAGCAATTTCTATTAAATACCATATTTTCTTTCCCTTTGTCCTAGAGGTATCATTATGTTAATATCCTTGAGCCCTGTAGAACGACTGCTGTGTTTCACATTTCAGATAGTTGCCTGTAAGTGTGGGATTTCAGTCCTCTCTGAAAGGAAATGGCATTAAGAACATAATTATATGGTCCACACTTTGATTTATAAGTTTGGGTTTTGTTTTGCCCTTATCTGTACAAAAGAAAAAGAATGGAGCAGAAACTGGAATTTGGTGAAAATCCTCAGTTCAGTGTGTCAGAGGTGGTGCCCTGCTCTGGGGCTGAGAGCAGCAGTGTGAGAAAGTGAAAAGAGCCAAGGGAACAGAGAAACCAGGGATGGGGATAGGTGATGCCTTGGAAAGGCTGAGCTGGAACAGAGGCTGGACAGAGCTGGAGAATAAAGTAGGGATTTATTGAAAGGCCTCCAGGATCCACCTTGGGCAGGACAAGAGCCTGGCCAGGGCTACACCCAAGGTGGACCCAAAATGGTCACAAAATGGACAAATGGTCACAAAGTCTCACATTTTTATAAGTTTTGGTCCATTTGCACGTTGGGGTTGAATTGTCCAATTCCAGCTCCAGGCTGTGAGGTCCCATCCTTCTTGTTCCTCCTTCCAGCCCAACCTTGTTTGTGCTTTTGGGCTGAAAGTTGTCCTTGGTGTGCAGCAGGAAAAGGATTTGTTTTGTGTCCCTGCTGTGTGCAGAGCTGAGTGACACTGACTGTGAGCTCAGAGCTGCCCCCCTGGGCACCACAGAACCTGAAATACATGGAAGATAAAACTTCAGGCATCATAGGCAGCAGAGTTAGATTTGTTAATAACCTAAGGACTATCAGCAGTGTTTCTTAGCATCTCAAATCCAGCTGTAAATGTGCAGAATCTCATATTACAGAGAATTTCTTACTTTCAATAGGTCCTGCAGTGATACCTGGAAAAAATATCTTTTCCAACAGAAGATCTGTACAATTAAAACAATTTGGTTAACCTTAGGAGCAGGAGGCATCTTTCCTGCTGGCTCCCTGCACACTCAGCCTGTCCCTCCTTCCCCAGAGGTGTTCCAACATTTCCCCTCTGAGCTGGGCATCAGCAGCAGCCTTGGAGACCTGGGCAGGGGCATTTCCCTCAGAGGCTCTCTCAGAAATCACCTGCTGTGGGAGTTTGTCTCTCCCCACTCCCAAGGGTTGTACCTGTGGCTGCTCTGCTGTCAGTGACAGTGAGACTCCTGAGAGTCTCTGGGAGTGACAGAAAGACTCCTGAATCATCTTTCTGACCATCAAAGAGCCCTGGTTGTGCAGGAAGGTTGTCTCCCCTCTCCCTGAGCACCAGCTTCAGCCAAGGCACAGACCCTCCAGGCATTCCTGCCTACTAATCCTCTCCCAAGAAATCAGGAATGCCTTTTGTGCTCAGCAGAGGAAGGAGAAAGGTGATAATGTCACTTGAGTGCAGCAGCCACGACCTGCTGTGTCAGCTCCACAGCCTGGCTGGGTTCCAGGGAGCACCATTTACCCTGCACTTCATTCCCACTGCAGCCTCCACAGAGCAAGGGGAGGCTTTTTGTGCAAAAGGACACCAAAGCTCAGACCTGGAGCTGTCAAATTTCATTTTAAAACTGCATATTTAATTGCTGAATTCTGAAAGCATTCAACACATATTTTGATTTGTTATACAAACAATATTGCAAGTGGGATAAACTTCACTCCAAATTACAAACAGCCATTTTTATAAACATCCTGTGTACTTTGTTCACATTCTGCTTGTGTTCTTCTGTGTCATCTGTGAGGAATTACTCAACTTACTCAGTTTCTGTAAAGAAATTACTCTGCTGTGATTTGCATTTAGTCATTCTAAATTACTCTGTTACTTCAGAGTTTACCCTTGTCTTCGTTCTCTGACTGCTCTTCTGTTAGCTTGTTATCTTCCCTCACTTGATTTATGTCATTTATTTTTAATTTGTAATCTTATGGGAATGCATAATGTATTTTAAAGTTAAACAGTCCACTTCTGGTCTCTGTTAGAAATTAGAAGGAATAATTGCAACAATTTATATCCTTCTGCATGTGCAAATCTATTTCCTGAGAAAAGAAATGGATAGAGAAAGCAATGGATATGGGAACTCTCTAAAATTGTTACGTTTTAAAGCCTTTTTAAACTTTTAGATTTAATGGTTTGGGTGAGGATGAGAACAGTGTCAGAGTTCTTAAATACTGGTTAAAGTCACAAATTTTATCTGTAAGATAACCATTCCCTAATGCCGTGACATCATTCATTTTTATTTGTCCATGAAATTGCTGATATTAATTAAAATACATACTATCAATCAGAGGCATTAACAATTCCTAATGTGAAATGGGGTATAAAGGGAAAACCACTGATTTCAGGACATCACCAAGTGTTCTCTGTGTGTGTGTGGGATGTCAGAAAATGAGAGTGCTCTCACTTGGAGCACAAGCAGAGGGTACCACCCTGAGCTGTTCCCTTGTTTTCCCAAGGGAAAACCTCACCTCTCCTCATGCTTTTCCTCTTTAGCAGCAAGGTCTGATGCTGAGCTCTGGATTCTGCTTGGCTTCATATCTCTTTTCAAGTTAGGAATAGTTAATGTTAATGATTGACAGTATATATTTTGATTAAAATTAGTAATTCCGTGCACAAATAAAAACAGGCAATGTTATGGCGTTGTGGATGTTATTTAAAGAGACAAGACTGTTTCATTTGAAATCTTAGTTTAATTTTTAAATGCATGGTTTTTAAAATATTTTGAAAGAGCTAACATAACCCCAAATTTCCAGATAGGGCAGAAATATTAAAAAAAATTCTATTTTTTTGTTTTTGAAATTTGTCAGGCTGGATTTCCATTGGATTTCCATCCTCGTACCCCTTTTTTTGGCTCTTTTATAGCTATACAATTGAGAAATAAAGGTTTATATGTAATTAGCTCTCACTGCATCAAACACACATTTTTATACTGATTTGTCTGGTACATGCAAAAGCTCTTGACCATTTGCCTGAGCTACAGTGAAGTTTAACTGGAGACAAAACAAAGGTTTAGATAAAATCAGTGTAATTTCTTAGTGATGCTTACTGGTGTTACTTTAAGCTCTAAATGTATTTTTCAGACTAACCATAACCTGATCCAGAAACACATGAACTTTGGAGAAATATAATTCTATATCCTGATATTGTATCCTTATAGAAGTTCTCCACTTTCTTTTTGTGCTGCTTCACAAACTCTTCATATTCTGTATTTCTGTCCATAGCCCAAGGTGAGATGCAGGTTTATCTGTGTTTGCCTTTTTTCCTCAGTGTTTCTGTGGAACTGTTAATGAGGCAAAAATCACACTGGGGAGCAGAAATAAGTTGTAAAGAATCTTAGCTCAATTTTGCCTTGTTTGCACTCTGGGAAAGGCAGAGGCCACAGAGGTTCTGCAGAGCAGCAGCACAATTCACCCCGTGAGCAAATAAAACCACAGCATCCTATTTATTAACCATGAAGTTATCTTCACATGTACCATTCATAGGACTCTGAATGTCAACTAATCTTTAAATAAGTTCGGAAATCTTTTGGGACAGAGAAGCTGAATTCATGGTAAATTGTTAGGGATTTTTTTTCTGTGATGGTGTTTAACTATAAATGGAAAATTATTCGTATCATGACTTGCTCTAAAGCCAGGAAGGAAGGGAGGCAGCAGTGCTGAAAAGTGTCTGTATCTATTGCAGGTTATCTGCAGGCTTTCTTTCCCCTGAGATGCTGAAGGCCATTTCTGTTCTTCTGCCCAAAGATAAATACTGTGAAGCACTTTGGGGTCCTTGCTGTCCTTTACTTTCTGAGCTGTCTAATCTTACTTGTCACCAACTAGACAAAAAACACACCTGGCTTTGCTCCTCATTTTTTTGGTCATTTCAATGAGGCAAGTATGTGACTCTCCTCATATCCTCAACTGGAAATGCCAGCAAAAAAAGGATTGTTCAATTTTCTTAATTTTTATAGAAAAATGGCATGGGGAAGATAACACCACGAGAAAAATAAAAAAATCTAGGAAACCAGGAGCAGAGCTGGCATTAATCCTTTCAGAGAAACTGAAATGTGGACTTGCAGAGCTCCAGGTGAATCCAGTTGTGCCACTGAGAACTGGATGTTCTGATGGAGGAGTGACGTCAATGGGGATGAGATCCCTGGGCTGGAACTGCTGCCACCAGCCATAGAGTCAATTAAGATGTCTTTGCTGAAGTAGGAATGCCATTATTAAATCTAGCTGTTCTGGAGCTAGCAAGCTCAACTCAAGGCTATCATTGCTGTTTTTCCAAAGACATTTCACCACAGACATCTGCCAGCCAGCTGTGTAGACTTTCTGTCTGTGCTAATTTGTAAAGTATTGTTGCTGGCCTCCAGCATTCAGAGCCATCTCCTTTTGGGCTCTTGCTGGTCAAAAACTCTCTTCTTGGAAATATTTTCTTCCTCTGGTTAAGTTGGTTACTTTTGTTTGGTTGCCTTTGATTTATTAGCTTTGGCACGAGCTTATTTTGTTGGGCTTATCTTGATTTTTTTAAAGCATCTTATAAATACACAAATGCTGACTAGTAGAGCAAACTGAGACTTCACTGATGCTGCAGTATTGCCCCACTGAAGACAACACATCCAGCAGGATTCTCCCTTGCCCACCAACCCTCTGAGGTTCAGTCTCCTGTAGGTGTTTTTATATTTCATTCATTTAACTGCTTTGTGCTTTCCTGGAGCTTCACCTGGAGGAACTGGCTGGCAGGGCAGGAGCAGGGATGCAGGGCAGGTGTGGTGGTGCAGGACCTCTGCTTTCCCTGCTAACACTGCCCTCTCCTGGTTCTCCTCCTGGGCACCCAGCACCCCTGCAGGTGCCAGATAAGAGAAGGACAAAGATAACATTGGCTGTTTCTCCTGTTGCTCCCTCTCTCTCAACTCCATGGCCTCCCATCCTTTGATGGATGGCCCTGTGCAATCTTTGTGCTGGCCCAGGGAGACACAAGGCAGCCCTGTCTTGTTCCTCAGAGCATTCCCAGGGGTGCGCCAGGGCTGGGAGGTTTGTAGGGGCTGCCTGATCTCACCAGGCTCACATCCCCAGCCTCAGAGGCTCTCCCTGAATCCCAGTCCCCTGGCTTTTAATATCCAGCCCCACTCCTGCCTGCTTCTTCTGACCCTCTCAGTCCTGCTGGACCTTTCCTGGGTTTACCCACCCATTGCAGGTTCCTGAGTGACCCCTGTGCCAGACTGCTGGAAGGAGGCTCATCACCCCTGCCCAGCCTCCCCTTCCTGAGCCATTCTGGGTTATTTCTGACCCCCCTTCTCCCCCAGAGCCCTGCCCCAGCCCAGAGTGCTCCCCCACTCTTTTCCCCACTTCCCAGCCCCTGTCCCTCCACAGAGCAGGATCAGGTTGCCTTTGCATTGTGATTGTTGGCAGGAGCCCCTCTGGAGTGCTGTGGCTGCTCTGGGAGAGCAGCAGCCAGTAGGAACAAAGCACATGAGAACACATTAAACCAACATTCAGCACGCAAAGCCCCAGTAATTTACTATATGCTACCCTGCCTAGTAAAGGGAGCAGTGCAGCACGCCTTGCCCTTTTAATTTCCTTTCTCACACTTTTGTCCACAGAAGCCTGGGCCATAACTTCCTTAAAAAGCATTTTTTTATTTATTCCACAGTCGTTCTTAGGCTGTTTGTTTTTAAGCAGAAGCAATTTGCTGTGCTTTGCTTGATACCATCACTAAACAGAGACATGCTGTTGTATCTGATTAGAATTTTAATTGTAGAAATCTAACCTTTGCCACTGCATTGTGCTCTTAAAGTGGTAAAATGATCCCTGCTGTGCTGCTGCCTGATAGTTCTCTCTTTTTAAAACCTGCAATGAGCAGTGTTACAGAAGTGTGAAACACAGATGAAGAAATTTGTACACTGATGAACAGTTACCCCTTCAGGCATGAAAAATGCCACTTTGACATTCTTTCCATGTCATGTATTAACATAGTAGAGTTCCAATAAAAGTACTAATCAGTTAGCAACAAGAAATGTTACAGAACTGACAGATAATATTAAGTTTTTTAAAAACCACACCGAATTTAAAAGAAGGTTCAAAGAAGAGAAGATAGTTGCTCATAGCAGCTCAAAATGACAAAACTTTGACTTTCAGAAGCTGGAAATAAGCTTCAGAATCCATCTTAAGTGTATGTACCTGCTACATATGTGCTTGTCTTATATTCATAGGGAATATACTTCATTAGAAGAAAATCCTATCACTAATAAAATATAAGAACTTTTTGGTGTATAGTATAGGGCAGGGCTGTCTGATTGAAACTTTTCCAGTCTGTCTATCCATATCTTTCTGACTCTAGTGAGGGATGTGCTGCTCCTTGTTCTCTGAGGTCCTTAGAGCTCTGTGAGTACAGGAATCCCTAAAATGCTTGCACCAGTTACAGCCTTCCTTGGGATTTTGCGCAGTTCACAGGCCAGCATGGACTTCATCAGTTGCTGGGCAGCTGAACAGGTTACTGAAGGCAGATGTTTCCTGCTCTTTATTAAGAACTCCGTGGGCCCCTAAATCTGGCAATGGCATTAGGCTCAGAGCTAAAAGCTGTGTTTGCATATGTTGTGTGACATGGTTTGGGACACCACTTGTTGGGGAAACTGTTTATAAACTGTAGACAGAGTGAATAATACAAAGTTTGAAATTCTGTGTCCCGTTCTGAGCCAGTTATAGTGATCTGAAGAACGAATGTCCCAACAGGAAATGCAGAGTTAGTAAACAAAAATTGTCTATGTTCCACTGCAGTTGTGTGGAGTCATCTTCTGACTGAGTTAGGAAAGAGAGTTTCTGCAAATCAGTAATTCCTCAGGAGAAACAGAATTCTGGTTAACTCTGGGTGTATTGTGTATAATTATGTGACATTCCTATTGATTTCATATCAGGAATAATTCTCAATTAATGACCTATGAAACATCCCATTGTTCATGAGCAAAAGTCAAACTATTTAAAGCAGTACACTAACAAGCTGCTGTATTGCTCCTGGAATATGGTTCCCCTCAGAAAAACATTCTACAGAGGAATATATTTACCACTGGACAGTATATTCAGGAGTAGTTAAGTCATGTAGACACGGTGTTTAGTGGGAAGGTGACAAACCTGGTCCTGTAGGAGGAAAAAGTGAAATAAGGAGGATGGAGAGCATTCAGTGGCAGGTGAGGGAGTCACCATGGGTGTTGGCAGTGCCCAGCACGTGTCACCTCTTACTGGGAAGGTGACAAACCTGGTCCTGCAGAAGGGAAAAGTGAAATAAGGAGGATGGAGAGCGTTCAGTGGCAGGTGAGGGAGTCGCCGAGGGGAGCTGTGGGTGCTGGCAATGCCCAGCACGTGTCCCCTCTGTCAGTCCCCTCCCAGAGCATGGTGTGGGCTGGGCAGGGCTGTCCCCATGCTGTGTCCCCATGCCAGAGCAGGGCTGACGTGTCTGTGTGTCCCTGCAGCTGCACCAGGAGCTGGAGAAGGGCGAGCGGGAGAGCGCGGAGCTGCAGGAGTTCGCCAACGCCGTCCTGCAGCAGATCGCCGACCACTGCCCTGACATCCTGGAGCAGGTGGTCAACGCCCTGGAGGAGTCCTCCTGACCCCACCACCAGCAGCAGCAGCACAGGGGGGACAGGCCCAGCCAGTCCACGGAGCCGGGGCAGTGACAGCAACGTCAGAGACACGACACGGAGCGGAAACTTCTGGTGCACCTTGGACAAAGAGAACAAAGGCAAAGGAACCTTCTGAAAACAACACGCTCTCTAGGTTCTTCCAGTCTGTGATTGATCAGCCCTTTTTGTATTCATCTTCTCACTGCCTTTCTGCTTTAGAATCCAGTTCCCCGTTGACTTTGTTGGTGGTGACTTTTGGATGCAGCCAAGCTGAGCTCTTCCAAGTCTACTGAGCAAAGAAAAGGGGATCCACTGAACACGAGTAGCTCTGGTTCTCCATGAGGTTGCACAAGAGTAGCCCTCGCCTTTCATTCATACATTGCTTTTTCCTTCTTATCCTCTTCCCTTCTTCCTGTTTTTTATTTTCATGAAAGCTGAAAGCCTGAATTTCATAGTGCTAAAACCAAACCTGGGTGTGCTCTGATTCTGGCTCATGGCTGGCCAGCATCAGCTAGCTCAGGTCATTGCTGCCTGTCTCAATGCTTCTTATGTTCTTAAATAACAGAGCGAGGAAAGGAAAGTTTCCCTACTTGCTCCTGTTAGTCATTTCATCTAGCAGCTGGGAGAAAAGGTAGGCATACTGGTACTGTTTACTGAACTTGGATCTTTATTGTTCGCTGATCTGATTCTGAAGTGCTAGGTGGGGCATTTTTTGAGGTGGCTGTTTTCATCTGTTGATTTTTTGGGGGGTTTTAGATGAGATTTCTCATCATAGGTCTGTGTCTCCTAAGTTCTTACTTTACTCTGTCCCTTGGAGCAGGTGTGGTCAACAGGTCAGTTCCCAGCTTTAACTTGTATAGTTTGTCCAGTTTTTCAGGCCATAACTTTGTGAACACTAGCTGTCATCAGAATAGGCATTCTGTAAATGAGACATCTGCATCATTTAGCTTGAAAGTATAATTTTAAAGTTAGGTAAATCAGTAGCACAGTTCTTACTATAATTATAATTTAATTTATTTTGGTTTAGCTCACATTGGTGAGGAATGAGTTTGAGTTCAGAGCAATAACCCTTGTGAAGAGGAGCATCTCTGCTGGAGTTGGCACCCAGCTGAGTAGATGGGTGTAAAAATCACAGCTTTACTTAAACCAGTGCAATTCTTCTGTGTATATGAGAGGCCTTAGTTTTATTCCCATCCACCTTTGACACTCATTCCAGCTCCTGCTGATAGGAAATAATGACCTGAAATCCCAGGTCAGTTTGTCGTGGTGGTAGCAAGTCAGAAATCCTATTTTATGAGCAGGGCTGGGGTGTTCATTCTTGGACTATGCATTAATGGGGAGTTTTTTCCTGGCTGCCAGTGGTTGTGTGTGTCTGGGGGCATCTGCAGGACAGAACCCTGTAACATTTCCCTGTGTGCTCCTTAAAGGCTCAAATTACTTCAGAGAGCCAGGGGAAGGCAAAAGGAGACCAAACAGCAACACAGCAGTGGAGGAAATCTTGGTTTTCTAGTCCCTAGTTAATTCTGAATCCTCTCAGCAAACCTCCCATCCAGAGCCTGCAGTTTAATTCCATGTGGCTTATTACGTTTTGAGCTGAATCACTAATCTGTTACACTAAGGAAAATGTTCCAGGCCCTTTGAAGAAAACTGCATTTCTTACATCCCTCAGATCCACAGCCCAGCTGCCTTGTAGGCCTTTCACACCTTGTTTTTATCTTTAGAAGTGACCAATTGCTTCTGACAGAAAGGAGATCAGCAAACTTTGAGTAAGGAAAGATGTACCCTGTAGTTTTTTTCCAAACAAGCACTGAAAATGGGGAAAAACTGAGACCTTGTGTAGCTGTAGACTCTATTGAAAACCAGCTAATTTAAAATAAATCACATCCCCATTGATTCCACTGTAATAATTCAGCAGAAGGAGCTGCCATTCACAGCCAGGGCGTCTAGGAAGAAGTCAGTCTCAAAAGAAGAGGTGAATCACTCCTTTTGCAACTTTGGAATTGCCAGGGCTTTACAAATCAGGAGAACCAGCTTTAGTTCTTCCTGTAATAGCAGCACAGCCAGTCTGCTGCTCTTTGTGTGTGTGAGGAGGGTGATGGAAGGTGAGTGCTGGGTGGCGGAAGGGCAGCAGACAGTGACTGTACACACTGCCCTGTCCCAGAGCCCTCTGTCCCATCACTTGAGTCAGCACCTTTCCCTAGGAGCTGTTGTTTTGAAATCTCTCCCCCCCTGGCTTTTTCTTCATCGCCCCTAATTACTCACTGAAGGAATTTAATGCTGCCTGTAAAAGCATCAGAGCCATCAGCCCCGGCATCATCCACCCCCCCTGGCTCTCTCATTAACTTATATGGTCACATCCCCAGCTGCCCTGCTTCCCTGCTGTAAAACAATCCTTCCTCTGTGAGAGGCTGTGGAATTTCCCTTATCGATGGTTCCAATGACTCCTGCTTGTAAACCTCTTACTGAGATGTTCCTTGATAGCGTTTGTGCTGGGGGCAGGGGGAGGGGGTGGCAGCCAGGGGCCATCACTTGGGGCTGTTATTCCAATTCCCTGCTTGTGCTGCTCCTTCAGCATCTCTAACTCAACTAGGAATGGGCAGTGTGTGCAGGGTGGGCAGCCAGGTGAGGCTCAGTGTTTACACATCTCCCCAGCCTCTTCCCAGGGAGGATTGGTCAAGCCTGGCTGGTTTTCACCCTGGCCATTTGGTCCTTTATCTGCCAGCCACACACCTGCTGTTCTTCCATCTCAGTTGGTGGGTCCTGGTGATTTTTCTCCTTAACCACTGTTATCTCCTAGGTCTTGTAGCCTTCCCATCTCAAAGGTTGATCTTAGACCTCTGTAAAGTGCTTTCAGGGAGGGAGCAGATCTCATTTAGGAACAGTCTTGATCTCCATTGAAGTGTTCCAGGTAATCTCTCTGATCCTGTGTCGACAGAGATCCTGTGGTGAAGAGCTTTGAGGAGCTTTGGGGTTGGGGAGGTGCTGCTGGCCACGATTTTAATGCTGAACGTGACCACTGAAAGCTTTTTCTTTTCACACAGAGTGCCACACCATTGGCCTTAAGGCAAACAAAGGGATTTTTATTCTCATAACCCATCGTGGAATGGCACATGGGGCACATGGGAGAAGGGCTGTGTGTGGCATGCCCTGCAGTGCTCATCCAGTTGCCTGACCCACCGCTGCTCTTCTAAGATCTTATTCCCAAGTGTCAGCAGTCAGGCAGATGCAGACAGTTCCTACCACAGTGGTCCTGCAGTGCAGCAGCTCTAGGAAATCAGGGGCCCTTCCCAGGGACCCTGGGGAAATTTGCTTTTTTCTTCTCCTGTCGAATGAAGTTCCATTTGTTACAGAAGCTGGGAAAGTTTTAACTGCTTTAATATTGCTTTTTTTTTTCTTCGGAGCTGTCATTTGCAGAGAAGCTGAGAGATGTAAAGACTCAAGGAGCTGTTTGTAGAAAATTAAGTAGGTCATTTTGGCAGGGGTTTGGGCTGAAAAATAACTGAAGCCTGAAGCCCAAGTAGACTGTAAAAGCTGACACTGCAAACACACTTGATGATATCCACGAGTCCAAGTCTGTATTTTCCTCTGAATCCAACCTCATGTAAAACACTAAAAGGACACAACACTAGAATTGCAGGGTGAGGACACGAGCACTGCTTGCCATTGGAAGAAGAATTACCTGGCATGCTCCCAGATGAAGCTCTGAGCTTTTCTAAGTCTTCTCTCTCGTTTTTACTGCCTTTAACCAGCTTTCACTCCAGGAAATGCCAAACCCTCTTTGGAGTGTCCAGTTTTTGCCAAGTCCTGGGGACAGGAGGTTCAACGTGACACGTGGAACCCCGTGTGCTGTTCCCCATTCCACAGCTGGAATATCCCTTCTCTAGAACATTTCCTGGTACTTCAGGGCTCTGAAATTTGCACAAGGGAGCGTAAATGTCATAAATCTTGTAGAGATCACCCTGGTTTCTAAACCAAAGGGGCACCTCTTTCTCATTCACCCTGTAATTCCCACCCGTTCTGCTGCTAGAGCTCGATCTGTTGGGAAATTTTTAACACCTGGTGAGGGTTGACAGGGTTGAGTCCCCACTCCTGTGCTAATTGCCAATCGCTGCCACTGCAGGGGTCTTTACAAGGGACGTAGAGTCGTGCACTGATAACCATTTTAAAGCAAAAAAAAAATGTCGCTACAAACATCACCCGTGCATCCCTCCAATGACTCCAGTGGAACGCTGAAGGGAAAAGAGCACAACCAAGGCACCTGGTGGTGAAAGGGAGCCTCTCCTCAGCTGCACACCGTGCTGGAAGAGGGCCTGGAGAGGCCGTGTGAGGCTGTGGATCACCAACACTGCCCCGGGAGGGTCGGGCACGCGGCATCGGGGGCGTCGCGCCCGGCCAGGCCAACTCTGCTGACCCCTCTCGTCTGCCTGGGGAGGAAGAGGAGTGTCAGGGGGTGTTTTTTTTTAAACAAAACCACGTTTTTAATTGTTTTTTTCCGCATCAGTGGAAGGAACCTTACGCAACAGCAGATCCTTCTGAACAAAATGGCTGCGTCCGCTGACTGTTTTTAAAATTAAAAAAAAAAAAAAAGAGAAAAACTGTTTCAAAACTTTTTAGTGTCAAAAGCATAAACTCAGAAATCCTGACTTTTTCCAGTGTGTGTGGTGAGTGCTGTAACCCTGTCATCAGTATCTCCCCTGACTTTTTCAGGGGTGTTTTTTTCCTGTTTTGTTTTTTTTTTCTGCTTGTCGATATTGTCTGTGTGGTCCTAAGGCTGGGGCAGTTACCAACAATGTGTGTCTGTTGTCGGGTTGAAAAAACAAGATAGTAGTAGAACTGAAAAAAAAAAGATGTGTTTTAAAAAAAATATATAAAAATAAATTTCATTAAAAGGAATTCAAGTAAAGAAGCAACAAAGCCATGACTCCTCCTCTCAGGATTGTATGGAAAAGGATTTGTGGGCTTATAATTATAACCAGTTGCCTTTCACAGGCTTTTGAGGTCCAAGGCAGCTTGGCCTCTGAGGAAATGTTACAGACCCTGTATAAATTCCTGCTTTCCCAGGTTTATACTGTACATGTGTAAGACAGAAATGGGCAGAATGAAACAGTAATTTGGAAGTCAATCTTTTCTGGTTACAGTTATCAACACCAGGTGTCCCCTAAGATGGGAACCACTGATGTGAACGGGCCAAACACTTTGGCCAAATTTTTTATTTTCTATTTTTTCAATTTTCTCCATCCCACCCCTTGATGCCAGGGACAGGAGCCTTGTAGATCAGCTAGTGCAGGTAGTTGTGTGAAGGTTCATTATCAGAGTTTTATTTCCTTGCCTCTGGGGTTGGTCACATACCCAAGGGCAGGAAAGGACCAGCAGCCACTTTTGCTCTGGTTGTATCAGAGACTTGCATTGCTTGAAAGGAACAACATCAGGCTAAACTGGTGTGCGAGGTTAACCAAAAAAACCCCATACAAATTGCTTTACCTATGAACACAGGTAAAGAATTTCATTAAGTGAATGTATTTTTATTATCAAACTTAACCATATGCTGTTTGCCCCCATTTTGCAAGCTTAGTTCAGGTCTTGAAAATCAAGTCAATGTGGTTTGCTTTTAAGTAGATGTTCCCATTAGGCTCTTGGTGCTTTGGTAGGGCTTTTTGTCCAAAACATTGGTTTCTTTCACTTGGAAACCTGCAGAAAATGGATCTGTTGTTCAGGTATACTTGTTATCTTAAAAGCCAAATTCAAAGCCAAATTTTAAAAGCAGACATTGTTCCTTTTACCTGCCCCATGTTCCCAGCTCTGTGTGGACAAGGCCAGGTCCCCCCTCCCTCCCTGGCCAGGGGTGGCTGCCTTTGGCCCCTCATTACACACTCACTACAGTATAACTGGGGAGGCTTTGGTGTGAGATGCCTTTATTTGTTCAGATGCTGGAGAAGAACGAATCCAATGGGACCACAAACAGGGGAATAACTTCTGTGCTAGCCCAACATGCTGCTCCAAGCCCACCAGAACAGTCTATTGCATTTCCTTCCACGGCAGTGAGCGAGCAGAGCTGCACACCCAGCTCACAAACATCTGTGCACCTCAATTCCGTGGGCTGCTCCATCTACCCCACAGACACAGATCCCTCGCTGGCTGTGGAAGAGACCTGTTGCACTTTAGAGGAGGGGGAGGCAGGCTTTGGGGACGGGATCTGGTGTACTTGAATTCCTTTTGGAAGTGACAGCAGCGGGAGACATTGGTGTGTCCGTGGCGCAAGTGCACACGCTGCCTTCAACTTGTATGTGTTTTATTGCTGGAGTCATGTTACTGACAGGATAATGACATTGCAAAGAAAATGTGTTATATTCAACTTTGCCTTGATAATATAAACACTTTGTTCGTTTTTTGGGTTTTTGTTTTTTTTTTCTTCTTCTTTTTTTATTCACAGACTAAGTTCATCAGGAAATTATAAAATTATTTAAAAATCCTGTGCCGTGTCTTCATTTCAGTGATTGGTGTGTGTGCCCAGGATGGGAGGGCAGGTAGGAGGGCTGAATGGCTGCAGGGCTGTTCCCTGACACCAGGCTTGAGGTCCCAGTTGTTGCACCAGTGGGACAAGGGTGGGATTTGGCTGCTCCCCTGCCTGGCAACACTCCTGGGCACAGCTGGGGCTGCTCACAAAGTAAAGGGGAGTGATGGCAATCACAGGGGTGTCCCAGATACTCCTGCACCTCACAGGTAGGTGAGTGGAGATAGAACAGCTGCTCAGCTGTCCCCTTTGTCTCTCCTGCCTGTTCTCCAAGGCAGTGACTTCAGTGTTGCTGATGGGGGACTGAATTCCAGATGTGCATCCCGTGTTGAGTCACTGTCAGGATCACAACTCCCAGAGCAACGTGCCTGGGAAGCCTTGCTGTGGAGAGGCCAGCAAGCCTGTCCCACAGCGTGTTCCTAGGGAAACCTGGCTGTGGGTGCTGTCCCTGAGGAGCAGAGGGGTCATGGCTTTGTGCCATGGCATGGATGAGCTGTGCTCCCTGCAGCGCTGCTGGAAATGGGCTCCAGCCAGTGTCCAGTCCCCAGATGGGTTTTGATGACATGGGAAATTGCCTGAGTAATGTCACTATAAAAATCTCATTTTTTCTGGGCTTTGAGGCTGTTCTAAAGAGAATAGCATTGCAACACTGGGTCCCACTGATAGAACAATGTCCCTGCTAAACACACTCCACCAGATTCTCCGCAGCTATCCTGAAGCCCTGACAGCACAGACCTCCCCAGGCTGGGACACTTTCTCACCCATTTCTCTCCTTTTGTCTGTCTGTACAGCCAGTTTTTCTCTGGGCTTTCTTGCTGGCCTTCTACTTTTCCTCGATTCATCATTTCATGAGGCTCTTGAGGTCCTGACTTGTTGTTTCAGCACAAGTGACCACATGTGTAACAGCAACAGGCGTCCTGATCTCAGTGCCTGGACCTTCCCTTCCCTTTGCTGCTTGGATTTCAATCACTTGGGCTTCAATCAGGCATGTGAAGCAGCGTGTGGAAGAAGGATGTGTGGGGATTAAGGGTCTCAGGAGCTTTGGAAGGAAGAGTCAGCTTCCCTCAGCCCCTTGGTTCCCAGTCTGGTTTATGTTCTCTCCAGGCCTTTGGCTGAGAAGGGGATTCGTGATTCCTGTCAGGCCAGGGTGTGCCTGGCTGCTGCAGCACAGTCCAGATGAGCTGAGTGAAACCACATGGATTTAACCACTTAGGGCACAGCGAGGTGCCCAGCAGCCTGACAGGGGCACCAACACCACTTCTGGAGGGTTTATCCTTTTTAGAGGTGAAAGGGCAGGAGCCGCGGTGAGCCCCAGCAGGGCAGCAGCACATCTGCAGGGCCAGCAGCACATCTGGAGCAGGGCTGAGCTGAGCTCTGCAGCCCACGCTGGCTCTGCTCTCGGAGCTGCAGGGCTGTGTCCCCGCGGGCTGACTCATGGTTTGGATGGCCCAGCACAATAACGCTGTTCGTGCTGAAAAGAGGAGATGCCAAACGCCTTTTGTGCCCTATCAGGTTACATTTCATGCTTTGTGCAGCAAAACACGGGGCGGCTGAACAGAACTGTCCGTGTCGACTGCAGCTACTGTGACACTGAACAGGCAGGGCAGGGGGGGAAACAGCAAATGGTCAGCCCTGGGATCCAGCACAGACACATTTGAAGCATTTTCCTTTGCAGGCAGGTTCATAGGGCTGTGCACAGACTCATTTGAAACATTTTCCTTTGCAGGCAGGTTCATAGGGGTGTGCACAGCCCCTGCTGATTAAACATGGGCCTTCTGCAGTGCTCCAGCCAGGATGGCTTGGGAAAACCTGCTTGACTAAATCACACCAGCCCGGGAAACTGCTGAAACCACATCTGCAATCCACTGGGAGAAGCTGCATATTTAGGATCTCCTGTTTCTGACAGGATCCGCTGTGCTTGTGCTGCAGATGCCTTTTGCTTATGTGGATTGAAGCTGCAGGGGTGCCTCAGCCAGCCCTGGGATTACCCCAAAACACTAATTAAAGCCAATTGCCCGTGCTAATGATCTGTATGTGACTAGTGACCTTTACACTGGGATTTTGAGACATCAACTAGGTGTTCTCACTGGGCTTCAGGATGTTTAGAAACCTCAGGCAAATAGCCAAAGTCCTCTTTCTTTAATGTCTTTAAAAAGCCTCAAACTCAAGGGCATACGACCTGGGAAAGTAAATGTTTTGTAGGTGGATATACTAAAATTAGGTGCAAACAACTTTTTTGCATGTCAGGCAAACAGAGCCATGCACCTTGTGTTGGTGGACCTGATTTCTGAATATCCTGGTGATGTGTTATAAAACATAAGTGGAGCAGCTGGGACCAGCAGTGGGGTTACAGCAAGTGATTCTCAGGGTGTGGGCTTCAAGTCCATCTGGTTTTAAGTACACCAGCAGTAGCTTCTCCCAGTGTTTACAATTGCAAACATTAAAACTGTTCTGGAAGGTTGACTAAGAAGTTAAATATTTAGGCCCAGGTACTGCAGCCCATTTGTGTGAAGTTGTCACTCACTTCAGCTCCCAAAATGTCTGTGGACACCAATCTTGTGACAAGGCAAGTTAAAAAGACCCTTTGGCTTCTTTATGTGTTGCTAAAAAGGATGGATGGCTGCTGGAGCTGCAGACACATCCTAGAAGGGTTTTTGTTCAGCTTGAGGAAACCCTTCATTTTCTGTAAGGGCCATTTTGGGGAACCACAAGTGCTGGAATGTATATGAACACTCTTACCCTTTCTTTAATGCACAGAGGGTGGTTTTGGCTCTGAGCAGAGTGTCCTCCTGCAGCCCAGGGCACTGAGGAGCACGTAGGCATGGATGTGTCTGTGCCCATCTGTGTGATCATTATAAACACAGAGCTGCCCATGGAAACCATCCTTCAAAAGGGCCAAACCTGCAGTGGCAGAGGTCTGAAGATTAGAAAATCTACAGGACTTATTTCATGCCTAATATGTCCATGATGCAATTTTCAGTGAGTTCTCTGTCACCAGCCTCTCATTATTTGGGTTCTTTAAATTGTCCCTCGTGCTGGTGGTAGCTTAGACATGAGGAGGGCTGCTCCTGTTTGTGCTGTGCTCCCTGGGCATCCCAGCTCTTCCCCATATCCCATATCCCTGACCTGTAATAGATATTTGAGAGCTGAAGTGACTGACACTCACACAAGGGGCACAGGTTTGCAGACACTTGCAGGCTGCAGTTGCAAAAACCTCCAAAACTCTGCATCAGGTACTCAGTGACTGGAGAATGTGCAATACCTGCACAAGGGATTTAAAGACTGAGGGCAAAGTGCAAAAGGAGGTAAATTTAATTTCAGCATCTCAATTTTTTAGCCCCCACATGACTTCAGCAGTTCATACCATTCATCTATGATTTAATTAATTTAGCATTAATAGTCACTATGAGTTTGGTGGTGGTGGTGGCCATCAAAGTTTGAGAAAAGCTCCTTCTAAGGGTATTTTGAACTGTTGCCACTTCTGCTGATCTCCTTCATTTAAAGTAGCATATTTTGGATTCAGGGATGTTTTCCCAGTCCAGGTGGTGACTGTGTAAGGAGGTTTGCAGAGAGGGCTGAGCAGCAGGAGCAGCCTGGGGACTCACACAGGCTCCTGGCACCCACCAAAGGCAGGGAGGTTCAGCTGGAGCACAGCATTCACCAGTGAGTGTCTGCACTGCTGCTCTCTCACCCCATCCACTCCTGAGTGACTCCTCGATAATTCTGGCTCTATAATAATAGATAATACCAAGGATAAAGATAATACCACAGAGTTTATTTGGGGAGCTACTCTCTTGTGCATAAATCCACGAGAATGATGCTTGTACAGGATATCCTCTTCTTCTTTTTTTTTTTTTTTTTTTTTTTTTAATTTTGTTTAAGCATTTTTAGCAGGATGCAGCTGAAGCAGTAACCAAGCTGCTCTTACCAAGTTTGTGCAGGTGCCCCTTTGCTGCACCAGGCACAGCTGGAGAACACTCATGTCTTTGCAGACCCTTGGGGCTCCACGGATGTACAGTGAACCAGGATCAGTGGGAATTCATGCTGGTACCTCCATTGTCTGCATCAGAGGAGGCCCTACAGCAGGGTTTGGTGTGGAAAACCAGGGTGATGTATGACCATGGGAGGTGTTTCTGCTGCTCAGCAAGGCCAGAGGGGACAGTGCTCACAGCCCCTGTGTCATCCTCAGATTTGTGTGGGGCCAGGAGCGCACACTGCCTGCCCATTGCCAGGGCTCAGCTCACTTGCAGCAATCTGTTCAGCAGCACTGACTCCATTGTCCCCTCAGATGACAAACCAGCAAAATGCTCTGAGGCAGCAGCAGCCCAATTGTTCAGCTCTGCCAACTCTGTGTGTGCCTCAGAGAGCAGCACCCGCGTCTGTTATCTTTATTTTTTAATCCAAAAAATACACACAGTGCTTACAGTGGTTACAGCAGTGGTTTGCTGGTTATTTTGCACAGCCAAAGATACCTGGCAGGTGTGGCAAAGACAAGAAATGCTACTCCATAGGAGGAGATGGTGGGGACCAGTTGGTGTCTCCTGCAAACTCCTTTGTGACCATTGCTAGTACAACACTGTAAGATGCCTCTTTTTCCTGCCCCAGTGAGGGGAGAAGTGTGAAACACTGTCTTGAGGACAGATAAAAGAAGATAAAAAAACCTCTTTCCCCTTGTGCATGGAAACCCCTCCATCGCTGCAGTGATTGTGCTCCCTACCAGTGCCCTCTGAAGGGTCCTCTCCTGTTGCTTTGGCACCAACACAACACCTTGCATCCCAAATAGAGCCCTCAGGAGACCCTGGAGGAGCCCAGAGGAAATGAGACAACTGGGATTTGTCAGCAAAATGTGATGCAAGTTCACATCTTCCACCAGGGATTCCTGTACACAGCCATCCTGTATACAATCCTGTGGCAGGGAGGGATTGGGGATTGACATTTGCCATCCCTGGTGTGGCAGGAATTGACATTTGTCAGCCCTGGTTGGTTCCCCGTGGCCCTGAGGAGGGACAGGCAGCACTGCAGGGTCACACCAAACTGCAGGGACAGGCTCTTTGTCAGAGAGTGGATTGTCACAAAAGGAACCACACTCACCTGTCAGGATGTGAGGTGCAAAGGGAAAAGGGAACTTTATTGTGGGAATCTCAATTTATATAGTTTTTGGGATTTGGTGAAGGATTGGGGGATGAGAGGAACACCCCTCTGAGCCCAGTGGTCAACTCAGAACTCCATCAATCTGTTCTTCCTCCTGAAAAAGAACGTGTTTACCAAACATCACTCTTTATTTTTGTTACAATGCAATAAAACTCTCCAGCCCAAGAATGAAAACAATCAGAAGGCTGAAAAATCAGGGTGACAGTGGATGTTGGAGATGTGGTGCACCCAGTTCACAGCAGCCTCTGCAGTGTCCCCCAGCAGCCCAAGGCAGGCACAGTGACTGCAGGGGCCAGGGAAGGGCTGCTCCTCACCCTGGTGGCTGAAATTTTCTAATTTCCAGTTTCCCCCGTTAGTCAATGGGGTGGTGACTCCTGACAGCAGCAGTGGGAACACAAATGTCTGTGCTCATCTGCCAGGAGAGCAGATCAAAGCCACCCGTGCAGCTGCACACAAATGTCACCGGGGATGAGCCAGAGGCTTCCCCTGTGTGAGTGACAGTGACATGACCTCAGTGTGGGAGCAGTCCTGGCTCCTGCAGGCTCAGCCTGACGCTGAGGCAGAGCTTTGCTGGGTGACAGGGGCTGGGGAGGGCGACGCCAGCGTTGCCTGGCTTTGTTTTCCTGCTCAGAGCCCTTGCTCAGCACAGCTCTGCCCATCCTCGGGTGTGCAACCTCCAGATGGAATCTGGGCAAGCCTGGGCAGGAGACTGGGGTGTGCTGCAGCCTGGGTGCAGTGAGGGTGTCATGGGTCCTTTGGGAAGGTGTGTGGATGTTGAGGAATCAGGTGTGTGGATATATGAGGAATCAGTGACAGACACACTCCATGCCCATCCTGGAGCCAAACCTGCTCAGGGCTTTGTCCCCAGGCACACCCTCACTGCAGCACCAACTCCACTGGCTGCCAACACCTTCCCTGCATGGAAGAGCTGAAGAAATGTAAGAAAATCCAGAGCAAATCAACCAAAGATGTGTCAAAGGGCAGCTCCCCCTGCTCTGTCTGCACATCCAGGGCAGTTCTGGCCCCTAAATGGAGCTCTGCTGCCTGGGGTTGGGGTGCCCTGTGCTTGGGAAGGTTCCCATCACTCACTGACAAACAATGATGTGGTCCCCCCCAAAAAACCCAATTTTAGATCCCCATGAAGGCCCACAGGAGGCAGATCTGGGCCCTCTGAAGCTCCCAGGAGCTTGTTTGCTCTGCACAGGTCTCTGTGCCTGATGACATTCATGCTGCTATTATTATTAAGGGATTATACACAAGCCATGTCTTGAAGGGTGTCAAAACACAAGGTTAGAACCCTCCATGACATTTGGTTCTTCCCAAACACAGCCCCTGAAGGCCTGTGATGGAAAGGGTGTCCTCATCCACATTTACCAAAAAAAGAGACCCAAATAAAGAATTCCAGCTCTCATTGCTGGAGGGAAATAAAGAGAAATGGAGCTTCAGTGAACAGGAAAGGCTCAGAAACAAGAATCAAATCCAGAAAAAAACTCATCCCAGAGTGAAAAACAAGATCTTAAACACATGGGCAAATACGTTCTGGGGCACGAATCATGGTGTCTTTGGTTTTGTGGGCTTCTTTGGGTTTGGGGGATTTTTTTTGCTTTGGGTTTTTGGAGGATTTTTTTGCTTTGGGTTTTTTTCTTCGGCTTTTTCCAGGTGTGTGTAATTCCAGTCCCAGGATGTGATGAGACATTCAGTGATTTGGGGTGACTGCAGAGGCCACCAGTGGTGTTTAGCAGGCAGGTGCTGTGCACAGCCCGGAAAATCCAATGCTCAGGCTGAAAACTCAGAGTCAGCACTGCAGGACATCAACCACAGAAAATACAGAACACACTCACAATTGCACTTAAATTACATGGGGGGAGCTCTGATGTCTTCAATTTTACCTTTGCCAGAGGACATGGCAGGATTCTGAGCTAGAACCCATTGCTTTCTACATCTTTAGTTTCTTGAATGTGTAAATAGAGACACAGATATTTCCTAGAGATGTGCCAAGGGCTGCTTGTGCCAGGGGAGAATCAGAGTCCATTGTATGGTGGCTGGGCCCCAGGATCACATTCGTGACAACACCTGGATGCCTTAGAAGAAAACCATCTCTCCTCATGTGGTTTCTTCCATTTTTTGTACCTTGTGACTGCACTGGGGCTTTGGTTATTACAGTTTCCATCTCTGAATTGTTTGGAGGGTTTCAGTGCTGGGGTTTGTATTAACCCATCTATTACCCAATATTTATTTATTTATTCATGTATTTATTTATTTACCATCCAATACACAATATTTATGTATGTATGTATGTATGTATGTATGTATGTGTATATTTATTTATTTAGAAGCTGCAGTGTCCAGGGGTTGTATTTGTGCTCCCTTCAGCTTTCACTGTGAAGGTGAGACTATTCTCATAGTCACCAAAGGGCACTTTGGAGCCCACAGAGCACAGTGGGTTTTGTCCAAAGCCTTTCTTGTCCCCAGGTGGGTTTGCAGGAGGACGTGGGAGCAGCACAGGCAGCAGCTTCAGGGCCTCGCTGACAGTCTCCACTCTGTCCCTGGGATTTGTGGGAGCCAGAAATAAAAACAGGAAATGTGCTGTGGCTTCACCAGCTGTAAATAGTGCCTGTCCCCGGGCTGTGTGACATCCCTCCCAGGCAGTCACAGTGCTGGCAGACACACATTACACCACACACCTCACCTCCCTGCCTGCTCCTGAGCCCTCCCTGTGCAGCCCCAGAGTGCCAACCCTCCCAACCCTGTCCCCTCCTGCACGGGGGTGTTCCCAGCTCCTCACCTGCCTGCTGGCACTGGTGACACTGGTGACACTGGTGGCACTGGTGGCACTGGTCCCACCCTCCTGGCTTGGTGTCTCAGCACATTTCATTTCCTTCCCTTCCACCTGCCAGGCCACGGAGAAGGTGTCACCCTCCCCAGAGCCAGCTGTGTCACCTGTGTGACCCCATGGCCAGCTGTGCCACCTGTGTGACCCCACAGCCAGCTGTGTCACTCATGTGTCCCCAGGAGCCAGCTGTGTCACCTGTATGTCCCCACAGCCAGTTGTGTCACCTGTATGTCCCCAGGGCCAGCTGTGTCACTCGTGTGTCCTCAGAGCCAGCTGTGCCACTCGTGTGTCCCCAGGGCCAGCTGTGTCACCTGTGTGTCCCCACAGCCAGCTGTGTCACCCATGTGTCCTCAGAGCCAGCTGTGTCACCTGTGTGTCCCCACAGCCAGCTGTGTCACTTGTTGTGACCCCAGGGCCAGCTGTGTCACCTGTGGAAGGAAGGAAGGAAGGAAGGAAGGAAGGAAGGAAGGAAGGAAGGAAGGAAGGAAGGAAGGACACACATCCCCTCCCAGCCCTGCACCCTGAGCAGCCACAGGAGAAGGGGATGCTGGGGCTCACCTGACAGATCCCACTTGGAGCCTTGTGCTCCCTTTCCCCAGCACCACCTGGGGATGCTCAGCTGCTGGGAGAACATCTTCTTGCCAGATTTGTGGGACTTGAGCATCACTCCCCTGATATGGAGCATCATCCCCTGATGTGGAGCACCATCCCCTGTGTGTCCCATCACTCCCTGGCCGTGGGGCACTGGGGGGAGCCCAGCCTGGCTGTGCCCTGGGGCTGGGGCAGGCAGGGCTCACTCTGACCTCTCTGCACACACACACACACAGACCCTGCTGCACATCCATGGTCTGTGGCCCATCCCACAGCACAGCCCGTGTTTAATGACACTGCAGAGCTCTCGTTAGCACAGGAAGCAGGGGAGGCCAGGAGCCAGGGCTTTGCAGTGGGATTGGCCACTGGAATGGACAATAAGGATATCCAGAGTTGTCATAATTCATGCTGATAACGAGCTTGGAAAGGATGCACAACTCTTCACCTCGGGGTTTAAGCCAAGGGGAAGAGCCTGAGGGTGGGAGAGGAGGGGAGGTGAGGGGCAGATTACCTCACTGTCTGGCTATGGCTGTGGCCCTGTGCCTCCCCACACCATGGAGCTGGGCTGGGGGAGGACCAGGCACAGGCTTTGGGACCCTGGGCTGGCCCTGGGCCACCTCCTGTCACCCAGCAGTGCCATGGCACAGGGTTTGGGACCCTGGGCTGGCCCCTGGGCCACCTCCTGTCTCCCTGCCCAGCAGTGCCATGGCACAGGTGATGTTTATCTGTCCCTGCAGGGAGGGATGGGGCAGCTCTCCCAGTGCCATGGAACAAAACCAAACAGGGTCCTGTCCATCCCAGACCATCCTGGGATGCAGAGCAGCTCTGCCACAGCAGCTGGGCTGGGGCTGTCCCTGTCACCAGCACTGGGGCTGTCCCTGTCACCAGCACTGGGGGCTGGGGGGGCTCTGGAGCCAGGGATCCTGCAGGGGCAGTTACACTTTAACTCAGGCAGCCCACAGAGCCCGCTCCTGGGAGTGCCTGACTAATGATTAAAGGGCTAAATGAGGAGAGCTGAACGCTCTGTGCTCTCCCCAGCCTTGCTACCAGCTCACCTGGAGACAGCCAAACCAGGGCTTCACCCCACGGCTGCTGCCAGGTCAGCCTGGTCACTGCTGCAGCCTCTAAACCCTGGAGTCTCCACAGGGGCTCCTGGTTACTCCATCCCTGGGTTTTCTGAAGGCAGGGAATGCCTTGGCTCACCCCTCTGCACCAGGACTCAGAGGAAGAGCACAGAGAGGCAAGGAGGAGAGCTGCAGCCCTGGGGGAGCCATTCCTGGCTCTCCACCCTGTGGGAACACAGCTCCAGACGCTGAATGGATCCCTTGATGGGCTCCCAGAGCTGCCTGGAGGAGCAGGGGGGCAGGAGCAGACTGGACAGTGTCAGTAGCCACTGAGTGTGGGGAGGTAGCCTGGCCCTGGCAGGGCTGCACAGCTCAGCCAGCACTGCAGACTGTCCCATCCCAGCCAGCAGGACCCTCCAGGCAGGGAGATCAACCCCAGGCACCCTCCCAGTGCATCAGTGAGGTGAGGAAAGGTGTTTGCACATCACACAGCTGCTGCACTCCCTTCGTGTCCTGTGCTGGGAAGAGAATACTTGGAGATGTCCAGCCCTAAAGGCAGCAGCTTCTGCCTGTCCCACAGTGACCAGCCCCTGTCTGGCTCCTGTCTTTTCTCAGCAGGGTGTCCCCGAGCCCAGGATGGATTTTTCTTGGTGATGTCAAGCCAGATGAATCCTGGTTTAATTGACCGTGAGCGAAATCGTGCTTTGATGGTTAATGTTATACTTGGGGCTGGGAAAACTACTGCAAAATCACAGCAATTAGAGCTGGAAATGATTCAAGGCATCTAATTTATTTCCTCTCCCCCTCCTCGCTGTCTCTCCCTGGTACAGGGGCAGTGAGGTTCCCAACGTCTCCCCTGCCCTGGCGGGTCCTGCCTCTCTGACTCAGGGCCTGGAGCATCCACGTGGCCCTGGGGAGACAATTCCATCCTTTGGAAGACGTCAACACGAGAAAATGTGTCAGAAGTTTAGCCCGTGTTCCCTTCTGTGGAGTGCCATGGATTCTCAGGAGGTGATGAGCTCCATGCCCCAAGGAGGCTGCAGGGGTGCTTTCCCCTGCTGTGTGCAGGGCCAGGTGGGGAATTGGGGTGGGACAATGCAGGTTTTCACACCTGCAAGGCAGGTCAGATCAGGTAGCTTGTCTGCAACGAGCTCTCCTTTGGCAGGAGATCAAGATTATTTTTTTTCCCCCCCCTCATTTCCAGGTTTTTATTCCGTGAATTCCACCTTGACTCATAACAACCTCACTGCTGGAAACGTGTCCAGCTCCTCACAAATTCACTTCCTTTGCTTCTGCTACAGGTAATGATCCCACCACAGGGATTGCCCCCACCAGGGGCAAGTGGTGAAGAATAGAGAAGGGTCCATGTCAATGAAAGAGGCACAGTGAATATTCTCTCTCCTTGAAAGCTGTCCCATGTGAGCTTAGTATTTCCACATCTCAAATAATTTGAGCACTTCCCCACCCTCCTCCTGCTCACTGGTAGCAGAGACCGGTGAGGGGAGAGACACAAGATGATCCACTGCTGTAGAGGAAAAGGAGGAGCATGAGGACAACTGGGGCCATAGGAATGTTCCAGTGGGATGGAGAGAAATGAAACAGCTTGTGCTGTCCTGGGAGCTGCACGGGTTAAGCTGCTCTTTGCAACAGAGCAGATGGAACATCTTCCCTGGGTGTGCTGTGCTGTGTCTCCCACCAACATTAGTCACATCCCATCTCTGGCCATGGACTGGAGTCCACATCCTGCCCAGAGCCAGCTGGGGATGCTGCCCATTATTCAATCAGAGAGGCTTAATCATAGTGGGACATGTAAAGAACACATGGACAGCACCTTTGGCAGCTGAGAGGAGACAGGAGCCTCTCCTCACTGGTGTCTCCCTTCCCAACACCTCATAAGGGTCACCCTGGCAGGATACAAGTGCTCTCCTCCTATCTGCCCTGCTCTGAGGATGGAGGAATAGGGCTATGACATCCACAGGGTGATGTTCTGGTGGAGGATAAAGCAATCTTGTGGGACAAAAGAAGGCAAACAACTTTTTTTCCTTTCAGGAGGAAAACACAGACATTTGAGCAGAGAGGACACAGTGAGGCAAAGCAATTGGTGGTCTCCTCATCACCCACCCACACCAACATCATGAGCAGCTCATTCTGGGGGGGGTTTGTCCTCAGCACTGTGCCAAGGCACCCCCCTAGTGAGACACAGACCCCTGGGATGGGCCATGCACCTCCTTCCTGCTGCCTCAGGACACTTCACCTCTTCCCCAGCCCTCCAAGTGGCCAGCTGGGAAATCATCCCAGGCAGTTCTGGAGATGCCCCCAGGGAGATGCAGGAGATGCAGGAGATTTTGGAGATGCAGGAGGGACCCCAGCTGTTCCTCCTGCCCTTCCTGGCACCCAGCATACTCTGACACATATTTTTATCTCCCTTCTTGTCCCACCACAGCAGGAGTGGAGACATCAAGGCTGGATTAAAGACCAAGCAATTTATTACTGAGCCTCAGTTCTGTGACACTGCCCCTCACACCTCCAGGTGCCCAGGAGGGGTCCCTGCTGTTTGCTGGGTCCCCAAAGAGCACCTGCCTCTCTTCTGTTCAGCCTGGACATGCAGGTCAGAAGTTGGACAGACAAGCAGCCCATGTGGTAAACAGGTTTTACCTCAGAGTGACAAAGCTGGCACCTCAAAGTTCCTGCAGCCAACTGCAATTTCCAGACTTCCTTTGCCTTCTAATTAGTTGGCATTTGCTGTCCCAACTCTTCTCTTTCTAGTTCCACAGCGCTGAGGACAACAGCTCCTGATTTCCTGCCCCAAACTCTGGGTTACTCTTCACCTCTAGCTGCACCTCCTCTGTCTCCTCTTCCCATTAAAATAAAAGCATCAATAATGACTGCAGTGATGGGAAACACTGGCACAGCTGGTCATAAATTATGACAGTTGGAGCCTTCAATTACTCGTGGTGTGCAGCCTGTATTCAAACACTCCTCTAAAAATGCTCAGGTATTTCCACTGTGAACCCAAGTGGATGCTCAGAGCTGTTGGAAACAAGATGCTCATGTCAGGGTGGGTGCCTCAAGCTGCATTTTGTCCCAAGGCAGCACAAATTTGGGGAACTCCAGGGGACCAAATGCCTCCCTGATGTAATTCCATTTGGATCCTTACCTTGTGGGGCCCAGAGATGGGGATCTGGACACACAGGTGTGACTCCTGCCTGCTGCAGGGCCCAGAGAACAGGCAGATGTGAGTCCTGAGCTGCTGCAGGGCCCAGAGAACAGGCAGATGTGAGTCCTGAGCTGCTGCAGGGCCCAGAGAACAGGCAGATGTGAGTCCTGCCTGCTGCAGGGCCCAGAGAACAGGCAGATGTGAGTCCTGAGCTGCTGCAGGGCCCGGAGAACAGGCAGATGTGAGTCCTGAGCTGCTGCAGGGCCCGGAGAACAGGCAGATGTGAGTCCTGAGCTGCTGCAGGGCCCGGAGAACAGGCAGATGTGAGTCCTGAGCTGCTGCAGGGCCCGGAGAACAGGCAGATGTGAGTCCTGAGCTGCTGCAGGGCCCGGAGAACAGGCAGATGTGAGTCCTGCCTGCCCAGCACTGCCAGGCCCAGGCACAGCTCAGTTACACCAGCATCACTCTGCAGTGATCCTGTGCAGCTACTCCCTGCCTCTGCCAGGAGAAGTGAGAAAGGCTCTGGCTGGGAATCCGTGGGGTTTTATGGGAAGGAAGGTGGGGGACAGTGCCCAGTGTGATTCCTGGTGCTGCAGGGAAGGGATGGATGTGCCTGTTGAGTGCTCCGTGCCCCGTCTGCTCTGCCAAACTTTGCCAGTGTGTATTTACAGCATCTCTGCACGGGCTGTGCCTCATCCCCACCTTCCCTGCATCCCCGGGGGAGAGATGCCCCAAATCCCCGGTGAGATGGAGCAGCAGGGCCGGACACCGACAGCTCCAGGGATGGAGCGGGACAGGGATGCGCCAGGAGCGACACCAGTGTCCCAATGTCCCTGCGGGGAGGGAACAGTCGTGCTGTGTCCCGGTCCCCTGTCCCTGTCCAGCACAGCATCCCCCGGGGGCAGCGGGGCTGTGCCTCATCCCGGGCCCCCCCAGCGAGCCCCACGGAGCGCGCAGTGCCCGGGGCTGGCGGGGCGGGCCCGGGGCGAGGAGGGGCGGGCCCGGGGCGGGGCGGAGCCCCCGGGAGCCGCCGGCACCTCCCGGGCCCCGCACTCGGCGCCGGCAACAACTCGGGCCGGGAGGCGCGCTCGGTGCCGCGGCCGGGCCACGGCGGGAATCGAACCCGGGGACTCCGGTATCGAACCCGGGGACTCCGGTATCGAACCCGGGGACTCCGCCATCCAGCCCCGGGTACCACCGCCAGTCCAGCCCCGGGCATCTCTGGTATCCAGCCCCGGGATCTGCCGGTATCCAGCCCATCCAGCCCCAGGAACCGCCGGTACCCAGCCCAGCCCAGCCCAGCCCGGTCCCGGTGCCGGTCCCGTCCCGCCCCCGGGGCAGGTGCGGCCCCTGGCGGTGTGCGGGACTCGGCGGGAGCCCCTCACCTGCCGCTGTCTCTGTCTCTGCTGCTGTCGCTGCCGCCGCCCGGGGACCGGCGCCCGGGAGATGCAGGTAGGGGATGGGAGGAGGGCGGGGGGTGCTGGGGGCGCTGCGGACCCCCAGGCTGGGCTGAACCCTCCCTGCGCGGCCCCCGAAGGGGCGGGAGGAGGTACCGGGGCTCTGGCAGCTCCGGCAGCGCTTTGCCGCCCGCCCCGGGAGGAGCCCCCGGCCCCAAGGAGCGGTGGGACAGAGCCCCGGTGCCCTGAGAGGCGCCCCCGGGGTGTGGGGGGCACCCTCTGGTGTGAATGGTACCCTCTGGTGTGAATGGTACCCTCTGGTGTGAGGGATGCTCCAGGGATGCTCGGCCGGGGCGGCAGACGCTGTGCTGGGGAAACTGATGTTCTTCAGGCATGAATGAGTTCACAGAACAGATGTTACTCCAGGGAGGTGGACCTTGCTGTGAGCACACGGGTTTTGCTGTCAGATGAGGAGCCCTTTCCCTGGGTGTGAGCACAGCAGCTTTCCTGGGAGTATCCACTGTCCTTCTCACTCCCCCTGGCTGTGTGTGCCAGGTCCTCATGCTCTGGGAAGCCCAGATGGGATGTCAAAATGTGCCGGGTTTCACAGTACCAGGGCATGATGAGCATCCCAGTTGTGTCTGTGACAAGCACACTCTTCTATGAAACTTGTTTTTTTCTTCTGGGAATTGTGGTGCAATGCTTCCCTTAGTGGTACGAGGAAAACAACTTCCCCCAATGTGGTTTTGTGTCTGATGCGCTTTGTTGCCCCGTGTTTTTGGTAGTTTTCCTCTGCCATCAGGTGAGTGTCCCTGTTTGTGTCTCTGTCCAAGTTTCACCTGCCTCTGAGTGCACTCCTGGCTGCCCTGCAGTGTGTCACCATCATCATCATCACCATCATCACCATCATCATCATCGCTCTGTCCCTGCTGCCTGCACCCACATCCTCACCTCTTCGCCTTTGGGGTTGGGGTTTTTTTGTGACAGAGCTGTTTCTGGCATTTCAGCTCTTCAATTTCTTCACAGCCAAAGCCTTGTGTGTGTGAGTGCATCGTGTTCCTCGTGTGCACCTGCACATTTCCAGTGTGCTCTGCTCTGCACAGCAGGACTGTGTGCATCAATGCTTGTTTATCTGCCTGGCTGCTGAGGGCTCTTTCTTGGTGCCTTTATGATGGTTTTTGTGCCCAGCATTGGGCACACACAATGTCTTTTTTACACTCATCTCCCTCCACCTATCCCTGCAGAGCCAGCCTGGTGCAGGCGCATCTCAGTGCCTCCCCACCTTCCCCACAGCACCCAGTGCTCAGGGTGAGCCTGTCATGGCCCTTTCATTTCCTGCAGGGCATTGACAAATGAGTTGAAGGGACCACTTTTTCTAGTGATGGCAGTTTCACCTGTTCCTGTCACAGGTGCAGCTGTAAACAGAGACCCAAGCTGGGTGTTCACACTCCTCTTCCCAAAAGAGAAAGAAGTGGGATTTCCCAAGGAGAGAGAGATTCCTAAACCTGGGCATGGACACCTGGGTTAGCCAGGGTGGAGGTTGGGCTTTGCAGGAGTTCAGGTGGGATGTTTTTCACCCCAAACACCCAAGGTATGGGATGGGTTGCCATGTGTGCAGAGAAGCCAGCCCATCCACTAGAGTTTTTGTCCTTTTTAAAAGAAAATAGGTGAGTCTGTGAGGAGAGAAGCATGGGGTGAGCTGCCAGTGTGGGTCAGGAGGCAGAGCTGGGGAAGGGACTGGCCCCATTCCAGCCTTGGGTTTCCTCTGCTCACAGCCTCCATTGCTCACTCACATTTCTGTGCCCAGGAGTGTCTGCAACAGATTCCTTCCCTTGGGAGAGGAGTCCCTGCCAGGCTCCTACAGTGTCACTCTCCTCTCAGGAGCTGTGAGCAGCCCCTGTGTCCTTGCCCTTGTCTCTGGTTTATGGACAGTGGAAATGTCCTTCTGCATGGGGCTGACCTCTGCTCAGGAAAGCTGAAACTGTGGCTGCAGGCTCTCAGCCCTTCTTTCTCAGCCCTTTCCCTCCCAGTCTGCCAGCATCCATTGCATCAGTTGAAAAAAAAAAAAAAAAAAGAAAAAAGAAACAAAAAAAAAGTAATCTGGAAAGAGCTGGGTCTAGAAAGTTTGGGGTCCTATGTTTTAAAGAAAAATAAACATTCTTGTATAGAGAATTCTCCAGGAGCTTTTTCTTTTAGGAAGAGGCCAAATAGTGTGAAATTTAAAGTTACCTTTAAGTTATTTGTGCCTTTCTCTAGCCCAGTAGGCCCCTGTGTTTCTGGGCTGCTTCACATCTTGAGTCTTTTGTCCTGCAGTTGTTGGGTTTGGGTTTCAAGGCACACAGGGGAACCAGCTCTTTTCTGAAAACTGCACGATTGCTCATTTAAATGAATATAAATTGTTTCTATTCATAAGAATCTTTTTTTTTTTTTTTTTACTAGCAGCTGATCAAAGTTCGAGTGAAAACCATTTAATCATTTCCAAATAAATTGGACACACACGCACACACACACACTGAGCATTTCAGAGAGACTTTTAAACACAGTTCTTGTAAAGTCAGGATGTGGAGAGCCAAGGCATGTTGTGTCAGACAGGGCAGTCTGTGATTTGATTCCACTTTTGCATGGAAAGGGAGCTTCACTTCCTGGGAGAAGGCACACAGGCTTCATTAAAACTGAAAGGCAGCACACAGAGGGCTCAGAGGAATTTCTCCTAAGGAAAAAAAAAAAAATCCTTTTCTAATGGGAGATTTAAGGAATGAGGATCTGAGTAGCATTTCAGAAAGAACCTTAAGATGTAGCATGGTGTGATACCTGATTGCTTTCAGCAGCTCTGAAGGTAGCTGGTGCTTGGAGAGCTTCCTGATTCTAGAGGAGAATTTAAGGCATGTGGTTGGGCATTTAAACTCTGTTAGAGACAGGCTGTGTTTTTAAAAGCAGGGTGATTAACCTTCAGAACAAAGGACCAAAGGCAGCCTTTGCTTCTCCAGCTCTTAAAACCTTCCAGTGAAGTCTGGATGTCTCTTTGGAAGGGATATTTTACTGAAGTGCAAGTTCCTGGGCTCACTGCAGAGACAACTGGCTGGGACCAGATGGATGGAATTACAGATGAGAGCAGGGCTGGGATCCACTGCCCCTTTCCAGGCTTTGCTTTGGGGCTTGACAGAGCCTGGCCAGGCCTTGCCCTGCTCTGGGACAGGTGGGGCTGGGGCTCCTTGGGGCACAGAGGAGGTCCCTGTGCACAGCAGCTCCCCAGAGTGGGGCTGCTCTCCCTGTGACTGCACAGCTGGCAGCCCATTGCAGATGCCTGTGGTGTGTGGGGATCCTTTCCCTTGTTTTTGGAGCTGTAAAACAGGAGCTGAGCTCTCAGGGCTGCAGGCAGGGCAGGGGGATGCTCTGTGTCCCCTCCACTTCATGGGGTCTGCAGGGCTGGCTGAGTTTGCAAGACCAACTCTTTGGTTTTGCTTCTTCTACTCCTTTTTTTCCCCCTCTGAAAGGCTCTGACCCCCCAAATGGCCACACTGATGTGCTGCTGGTTGGGTTTCCCCTGGTCCATCCCCTCTGCAGGGTCCCTTTGTACCCACTGCACCCAGGATCTGCACTTTCCCTGAAGCTGCAGCGTCCTCCACGCCTCTCCCAGCACTTTCCCTGCTGGCTGGGGATGCTGCCAGGCAGGAGGATGGCTGGAGCAGCTCCCAGCCCACAGCCCCATCCCCGTGTGCCTCAGCCCTTTGAAGGGCTTGTCCCCAGGGGCTGGGGGGGGCAGACACACGGGGGCTGTGTGAAGCCCATCTCTTCCCTTCGGAATGTTTACCTGGCTAAATTTAACTCCCCAGCCGGGTTTCATCCCTCCCTGCCCAGCTGAGCTGCTCTCCTGTGGCCAGGCTGTGGCTGCTGCTGCCTTTCCTGCCTGCCCCAGGCTCTGCTGGGCTGCTCCCTTTGCTCCCTGCCTCTTTCAAGCCAGTTCTCCCTCTTGGAGGTTTTATTTTTTAAACCTCAGGACTGCAGGGTCCCTTGTCCTCCCGTCTCAGAGTGTTTATTCTGCAGCAGGCTTCAGGAAATCTGCCCTTGTCCCACTCCCAGCCCACAGTTTTCCTCCCAGCAGGGCTGAGCTGCTCCAAAGGGACAGTGCCTCTTTCTGCTCCCATCAGGATCCAGCATTGGGGAGCAGTAAGTGCTCCCCTGCAGAGAAATCTTCCTCTTTTCACTTTATTCAGAGCTGGGCTGCCCCAAGCTGCCTTTTGTGTGGGTTTGTTGGAGGAGTGAGTGATGTGTCCCTGATCCTCAGAGGAGCTGCAGAGAGGGACAGGCAGAGCAGAGGGAATGCTCCTGTCTCTGTCAGGCTGGATGGGATCTGCTTTCTCTAGAATTTCTGACTTTGGGACAGTCAATACGGCTCGAGCTGGCAGCCTCCTCCATCTAAATAAAACCATCAGCATCAGACCATTGCTATCCTGCAGAGCCCTGGCTGGGCTGTGTCTCCAGGCATGCCTGCAGCTCATGCTGTGGTCTGCCACATGAGAGAGGTGCTCTGAGCCCTGGCCTCCTGTGCCCCTCTTTGAGCTAACCCGGTGGCCTGGGCTGTGATACCTCAATATTCAGAGCAAAGGTAACACAGGCCAGGCCTTTCCTGCCTGCTCATTTGGGGTATCCAGCTCTAAATGCTGTCAAAGCTCCCCTTTTCCCCTGAGGTTCAGCTATTTTGGATTCTCAGGCAGTTTGAGCTTGATTACTCCAAGTGACTTGTCCATTTTGCAAAGCTTCACCTCTTTGCCTCTGGAGCAAAACAGAATGAGATGAATTAATGCAGGGACATCCAAACTGAGTGAAATTTCCTGGGAATTGGTCTGTGGCTGGAGAACTCACGGCACTGTTGCGTGCAGGGATGGGTGAAGAGCTCTTGGTTTGGATTAGTTTGTGGTTTTAAGTAGCTGGTGGGAAAGGCTCAAAGGGTTTGATGGTTTTTGTCTTAGGGGAAGAAAGGCAGAGCAGCATTGTGTCTCTGTATAGAGATTTGTGAACACACATAGGAAGTTTAAGTCTTGGTTTATTTGAAGGATTTGAGGGGAAATACCTTTTCTATAAACTCTCCCATCTCTGTTAGAGGTGAGGGAGACTGAAGTGACTGAGTGGAACATGTGTTTTGGATTTGGGTTTGTCCATCATTGAGGGCAGAGGGTTAACAAAAGTCACAGCAATACTAATATTTCAGTGGTCTCTCTAAATTTGTCTTCCTTTTCCCAGTTGTTCTGTATTTGGCTTTTTGGCTGGCTTGAGATCATTGTTTGATTGAGTCCTGAAGCATTGTAGCACCTCTGTTATGGGCAAGTTGGAGCAGTAAAGCAAATTAAATGAGAATCTCCCTTGCTTAGCTGGAAAACCTTTCTGAGCTTTGTTATGTATCACAGGGTGTCGAGAGAGACATATGAGCCCAAGCATGTCTTCATTAATGGAACATTTTTCAGAAGAAATAATTTTCTGACTGTCGGGTTCATTTCTCCCCGAGGTGTTCCTGAGTGCCTCGAAATTGTCTCCAATCATAAAAAATTGATACTGTACAAAGGAAAATCAAGTTCCTCTTTTTTTTTTTTTTTTTCTTCTTTCCTCTATTTTTACAGCTCCAACAATTCCACAGGTTCCTTTATGATGTTCTGTGGCCCAGATTTGTTAATAATGACAGTAAATACTGGTCCTGGCATCGTGTATGGGGTTTGTTTAGTAAATATTGTTGCCATTATCATTTCTGTGTCGCAGCTGGGGAGGTTTGTAGTGTCCTGTGGCTGTCGTCACTGTCAGTTTTGCATCTCTGAAAACCAACTGGAGCTTTACTGAGAGGATGCAGATATTATTATAGAATAATAATATAGCCCCACTAAAGAATAATGGGTAGCCCCATTATTCTTTACCCTGCAATGGAAGTTCCTGGTTTTAGACCAGGATTTCAGCTCTTGCTCCAGTGTGTGCTGTGCACAAAGCAGGTTTCTCAGGACCATCTGCAGCCTTGTGGGTGGCTGCAGCTGTAATTCCACCTGGGGAGATTTCACAGCCTGGGCTGCAGGTAGAGTGGAGTGAGTGCTCCTGTGAGTTATGACCAATTACCTGTCCCAATTCCTCTTCTGTTTTTGTAACTATTCCCCATTTCCACCTATTCCTGACTAGCTGTGTGGGAGTTCTGCCAGTGTTCAAAATGAACTTCTAATAATTTTTTTTTTTTTTTTTATGAATGGCAAGGAAGGTTTTTCAGCTGGGTAAGTGCAGCACTGGCTTTGTTCAGTTTTTACTGGAGCGGCACAGGCTCTTTGAGCATCTCTGCTGTTTTCCAAAGAGCCTGCAGGAAGGCTCCAAAGTTCTCCTGCACAGCTGAGAAGATTACTGGTCTGTATTTCTGCAGGACAACAGTTTTATCCCAGTGGTATAAAACCCCACTGCAGGTAACAACCCAAACTTTTATCTACAACACACGTAAAACTTCTTGATCTTCCAACAAAATGGTCCCAGTTGGGTCAGACTCAAAAAACAGGGGCAATTTACTGTCTGAGTTTGGCTGTTGTGTTAGTCTGTGCCATAGCCCATGAGGGAAGGGGAGCCACAGCATTTTCTGTGGGCACAGCTGTGACCATGGAGGCATCTCTGTCAGCACAGGGGTGTGGGGAGGAGTGTGTATTTTATTTTATTTTATTTTATTTTATTTTATTTTATTTTATTTTATTTTATTTTATTTTATTCTTTCTTGAACTAAAAAAAAGCTTTGTGGGGTAACCTTGAAAGTCTGGAGCTGACCAGGTAATGCTTTCAAGTCAAGCATAAAACCAAGCTAGAAGCAATAGGAACAGCAGTTAAGTTTAGACAGAGATAGTTTGTGGCTACCTAAGCCTTACTTTAGCTTATGGACAAAGCTGGACTAGGAAATGTGTTTTAAGTACAGCAGAGAGAAAGGCTGTGGATTGACATCCAGGACATCCATCAGCTCAGAGGTGCTGCTCTGCTGTTAAAAGCTCCAGAGCTGCTGCAACATCATCTGTTCTCCATTTGGTCTCAGGCAAATGCTGCTGGTCTGCTCAGTCAACAGTTGTGACTCCACCTAAACACACTTTACCCTTCCCTTCAGCTGCTCCGTGCACACGCACAGACGCCTTTGATTTTTAACACCAGCATCATCACATCAAATTCCTGGCCTGGCCCTGCCACTGCTGCCTTGGCAGGGCTTTCCCTGGGCACACTCAGCACTGTGCTGGGTGGGTCTGCCAGCCATGAGTGGCCTCTGTGACTAGTCCCTGGGAATTTGCTGTGCTGTCCCCTGGGTGTGAGGCAGCAGGTGTTGGGGAATATATTGCTTTTTGTCACTGTCCCTGCTTCCACAGCAGGCTTTGGCTGGTTGTTCCTGCCCAGGGCAGGGTTGCACATCCATCTGAAGGTGTCTGCTCAGAAATTTTGTGGATTGCTGAGGTTGGAGTTAGGCTTTTGTTTTGTAGGGTTTGTTTCTGCAAAGGGATAATATTAAATATAATATGAAATATAATATTAAATAAGTAATGAGTTTTTGGAGGTAGTTTAGTGCTTCCAGAGGCCCGTTTGACTTTTCCTCTCTGAGGTTTTGCAAAGTCAACCTTTGGAGAGAGATGTGTAATTTTGGATGCTGATGAAGAGGAGAAGTCCCTGCAGACCCCACTCCTCCTCTGTGTGCAAAGTGAGTTTCTGCTTGCTGCTCATCTGACACCTTGAACATTTCCCTAAATTAAAACAATTAATTAGTCTGTAGTGGTTCAGGTTCCTCAGGAAGTCTGTGTGCAGGTGTATTTCTGGACTTTTATAAGGAATCTCCAGTGTGTCCCCAGTGCAGACATCTGTGTGCCTGGAGGAAATGTCCAGTCCTCAAGCAGCACAACAAACAAACACAAAGAGCTGGTAAAGTAGAAAAAAAAAAAAAAAATTAAAAAAAAAAAAAAAGCTCCCAGAAGAAAACATGGTTTGATGAAATTGAAATTTTCAGAAGAAAAACATGCTTTTCTGTAGATGATGTTTCAAAACCTAATGATTTCAATTGATTCAATGATTCAATGATGTTTCAAAACCTAATGTTTGTAATTGACATTTCGACTGAAATGTCATTTTGTGTTGAAATCCAGTTTAAATTTCAGGTCAACAGCCCAAAATCCCTCATTTTGGATCAACATTTCATTTTCACATTTCCCCCAGGTTGGAAGGGACATGAAGGATGATCTGGTCCAGCCTTGCTGGGCAAAAACACAGTCTGAACATGATGGCCCAGCAGAGAAAATTCTGCTGAAACATTTTGAATGCTTTGTTTCTATCAATAATATCTTCCTTTTTCAAATCAAGAGCATTTGGAGTTGTTCATACTGAGAAATAGTGTAATATTGTGACCTTTCATCCCTATTTGGGATGCAGGCAAATGCTGAAATCCCAGCCCTTCTTGAGGAGCTGAGGTTCTGTTCTCTGTCCAGATCCACAAATGTATTTCCACTGGTTTTGCTGGCTGGCTCCTTCAATACTTAGTCAGTGCTGACTTGTAATTCAGTGCAGATTGAGCCCCATGGCTGGAGAGGCTGAGGGCAGTTAATCTTTCTTGCTCTGTGTTGTGCCTTCAAATTAATATCCAGATTTCTTTCCAAAGATAAATCTTCCTTCTTGAACCAGCACTTGGTTCAAGCACAGCTGCCTGGTGCGTGTTCCATGCACAAATAGGGATCCTGGTGCTCTCCCAGCCCATGAAATCAGGATGTTTTTAAATTTGGGACAGTTTCTTGGTCATCTGTTGTTTGCAATCTCCCAGCTTGCCATGTATCCTTCTCCTCAGAATTTCCTTTTCCCCTGTCCCACCACTGTGGGGAGGATTTTCCTGCTGGGAAAATCCTGGAGCAGTTCTGTGCTGTTCCCCAGGAACACCCTTTTCTCAGGCTGCCTCAAAGCCTCACCCAGAGAAAAACTGTCTGAAGCAAGAAATGTCCTTTTCTGTCTGCCTTTGAGGTGTTATCTCCCCTCTCCCCAAACGCAATTGGCTCCATCTGCATCCCTGAGCTGTTTTGTTTGGAGCGGGGAGAGCTCAGAAAATCAAGGGAGGCCACACACATAAACAACAGTGTGTGAAACCAATTAATCTAAATGAGAGGGAGGCTTGTTTCTGAAGGGGGGAAAAGCCTGGTTCTCACAGAAACCTCCCCTGGCTATGGTGGGGCTGTAACAAACGTTACATCCCTGGGACAGTAGGAGTTAGGTGAGTATTTTAAACG
Organism: Zosterops lateralis; assembly: GCF_965231275.1. Taxonomy (NCBI): domain Eukaryota; kingdom Metazoa; phylum Chordata; class Aves; order Passeriformes; family Zosteropidae; genus Zosterops; species Zosterops lateralis. The sequence continues at coordinate 992,971 of NC_139765.1, forward strand.
TTTTGGCCAATATTTAGAGGAAGAGTAGTGTTTTGAAGAGTTTGCTACTCTTTTTATATTTTAACAAGTGGTTTCCATTATGGATACAGTGGTGGCATGCTAAGGCAGGCACTTCTGAAGGGACCTAGATTTTTTTTTTTTTTTTTTTTTTTTTTTTTTTTTTTTTCATGATAAATTTGTTTCCAGGCACTGCACTCACCCAGCCAGGGATAAGAAGCTGTGCCTGTCACTTTTATGTGTTTGGGTAATAGACATTGTCAGTGATACAAACACAACCTGCAGGACAGGAATTACTTGCAGGGGTTTTTTTTAAACTATTTTATTTACCTCTAACTAGAGAAAAACCTTATATTGCTTTTTGAGGGAGTTTGATAAGAAAAAGAGGTTTCCTCAGGTTGGTTATTCGTGTCTCAGCACATCATGGCCCTCTGCTGTAGGTGCCCAGGGGTCAGTAATTACAATCACATCCCAATCTCACTCTGCACCTCTTTAAATAATAGTCTGCTCTCCTGGCTGGCTGGGGCAGGGAAAACACCAGCAAAAAGCTGTGCTTGGCCTCTCTGGGCTGGGGGCAGGACAGGGATGGGAGGCCTGAGGAGAGCAGGCTTTGGGGGGGAAAAAATGAAAGCTCCAGGAAACAGGCACTCCACTCAGCCTCCTCAATCCTCACAGGAGAGGGTGAGGTAGTGCAAGTCTGAGAAATCCAAAGTCTCTGTGCTTGTGGGGTTACTGAGACATTAAAGTCTTATCGTGGCCACGGATCTTCCCTCTCTGCACCTCACCTCCCTTTTGGGGCTGGGGAGAATGGGAAGAGAAGTGGTTTTGTGTTTTGCTCCTTGAGGAATCAGGCTCTGCTTGGGCCAGACTGAGAGTTCATCCTTTGGAGTGATGTGAGAGTTTCCCAGAGACTTGAACTGCAGCCAGCCCTGTTAGGCAAAGCTGCAGCCAGGGGTCTGCACAGGATACTCCTGTCCATGCAATTTTGTGTTCTGCTGTGATTTCTCCATTCATTTCTAGAGTGCAGTGGATCGTTTTCCTCATTTGAGAAGTCTTTATGACTGGGACTTCAGTGTGTAATTCCTTCAGGAGGTTGCCCCACATGGGAGGCAGGAAGGTGCCCTGTGTGGCAGGGAGGGCACCCAGCCCCTCCTGTGGCTTTCAGGCTGGAAACATCTCTGCTTCATCACCTCTCCAACCCTGCCTGGTGGGTTCCTCTGAGCTGCCACTGCCTTCTGTCATCCTGATCACAGTAATTGGGCTGGTTTGTTGTCTGATTTGATGGAGGCTGAGGAGGAGATCACATCTCAGGGCCTTGAGGACAAAACCTCAGCATCCTAGAGCTACATTTATTTTCTAACCCTCCCACAGCCCTGGGGAATATCTTGCAGGGGAGGTGTCTTTTGAAATACATCAAGTCATTTCCAAATTAGTGTCTATACAGCTCTGAAATTCCTCTTCCTCAGTCACTTTTCTAGATCCCAAAAGCAGCTTGTCTCCTTCAGGCACCCAAATATCCCTGTTCAAGTGGCTTGTTTTCCCTGTTTCACATCCCTGAAAGGAGATTTTCACGTTCACAAGTACTGATGATGGTTGTGTGCTGTTCACACAATTTTCTCTCACAAGCCTCTGGGCAAAGGGCAGATGATGGTTTTGTCCATCCAAATAAATTTCCTGCTAATTTCCAGGACCTAATTAGAACTGTTGGGTTTGCTGCCTTGACCTGAACGCAAAACTCCTCTTGTGAGGTTTCCTTGTTTTGGGGTTTTGCTTGTTTGTTGGTGTTAAACAAAGCAAGTGAACAAGAGCCACACTCCTGCAGTAGGAGAGGATGGTTTGCCTGCCTTGTTTCCCTGTGCTCCTGCCTGGCCTCTGCTCAGCCAGTTGTGCCCCACACTGTCCTTTGGGAGGGGCGTGCTGGGCTAAGCTAAATATATCTGTCCTGCCTGTGAAATGCAGTATGGGCTGCTGCGTCACTCTGGAGTTCACTTGGAAACTAAGGTGGGAAGCCAGCTTTTATTTTCAGCCTTGGGTCAGATGCATTGGTCACTTGTCTCACCCAGATTTTTAGTCTCGATTTTTAGTCCTTGCACAACAGACAGACACAAAACCTGCTCTCTAAATAAAAAAGCCAAGCTCGTTGCAGTGACAAAACCACAGTGGGGCAACTGATATTTTTTCTTGCTCAGCCACCAGGATTTATGGTCTGAGAGCTGGTTCAGATGGATTACCTTGAAAGCAGCACTGAAAGTCACAGCTCAAATATCATGGCTTAGTGAGCAGAGGAGCTGGAGTGATGCTGGGAGCTCTAAATATCTCAGGCAGAAGCCCAGCACTGGCAGCACACTGACAGCTGGAGCCCTTGGGCTTTCTCTGCTGGTGGGACAGAAATGGATCCCTCCCCAAAATGTGTGAGGAAAAGATGCAGCTTGGTGACTAAAGAGGGCTTGGCTTTTGCAGTTTCTAGTTCTGCTTTTTGCCTCATCTTCTTCTGCTGGTGCAGTGGGAGTGATTTCAGGGGAAAGGAGGATATTCCTGGGGTGTGGAAGTGCCAAGGGGTAGACACAGCCCAGCTGAGCTCGCTGTGGCCTCTGCCACACCCAAATAACAGCAGCAGAGAAGTGTGGTTGCACTGGGGACATGAATCTGCACTCTGGGGACATACTCAGGCAAAGGAGGGGGTGGATGTAGGAGAGGGGAACACAGGTGAGAATGTCCCTGATTAATAACAGCTGTTGTTAATTACCCAATGCAGCCTTGCCCTGATGAGTCACAGCTGCATCCAATAAAGATAAGTGGGATAAAAGGGAGTGGGTGAGCTGGGGAGGGGAAACCATGAAGGAGGAGAAACCTTGAGGAACAGGGAAGGAGAGGATCCTGAGGACAGAGAATCACTGCTGAGAGGTCAGTCTGGGTGTGCAGGTAGAGCCTATTGGTGGAACCTGCAGTCACAGTCTATCCAGGTAAAAGCCTGCAGTCAGTCTGTACACTGATCCCTGCAGTCACAGTCTATCCAGGTAAAAGCCTGCAGTCAGTCTGTACACTGATCCCTGCAGTCACAGTTTATCCAGGTAAAAGCCTGCAGTCAGTCTGTACACTGATCCCTGCAGTCACAGTCTAGCCGGGTAAAAGCCTGCAGTCAGTCTGTACACTGATCCCTGCAGTCACAGTCTGCAAACTGATCCCTGCAGTCAGAATTTAGGAGGGAATAACCAGCAGTCAGAGGCTGCAGGGGAAACCTCCATCAGGAGCTGCTGCAGCCAGAGTCAGTGAGTGGTTGGGGTCAAGATGGCTGAGCTGTAAAGAGGAATAAACCAGGGCCCTTTTCGTGCTGTGATAAACAAGGACTCTGTGTCTGGGCTCATTTCTGCCCTCTAACAAGAGGGCTGCTGCTGCAGCAGGTGGAAACTCCTGCTCTTTCTCCAGGACCTCTCCAGGTCACCTCCCTGCACATGTGACATGCTGCAGTCACATCTCTGGCAGCTGAATGTGTTTTCAGTCTTCTCTCTGGTGCCACTGTAAGTGAGAGGAATATATTGCTGTGTGATTGTCCTACTGAAAAAGGAGGTGAGAAAACTCCTCAGTATAAGATTTTACATTTTTCTAGGAAGGAATTATCTATGCAAATTAATCTCTGTCTCATGCTTTGTCATGCCTGGCACACTGGGGCCCTGAATATTCCTGCAGCACAAGGCACACATTGCAGACCAAAGCCACAGAGCTTTGCTGGCAGAGAGCTCCTGGCACAGGGGGGTCCTGCTCTAAAGTGAGAGATCTGGGATATGTGCTTCATGCTAATGGCAATAAAGGCTTCCAGACTTCACTTGGAGGATCCAGTTGTGGGGGTGAGGGCTGGAGACTGAGATTTACAGGGTTAACCTGTGACTTCTGTTAAGCCTGAGTGTCTCCTCTCTTTAGTGGGCTTTACCTGATAGCTGTGAGCAGCAGAGAGTGCAAAGGATTACAGTTGCCATTTAAACCAGCCCAGGTGTAGTTTATCCTCTCTGTTACCCAGGAGTGTGAGGAAGCAGAGAAATACTTTTCTTTAGCTTCATTTGTGAGCTCTGTGTCTGTTTTTTTGGCTGTCTAGGATTCATAGGAAGGTGGTAGGTAACTGAGCTATACTGGCAGGTGTTGTAGAAGTTTGGCAGCTTTCTATCTCCTTGAGTTCCTGTACTTTACTGCTTGGTGCCTTGTTCCAGCTGCTGTGGGTGCAGATTTAACACTCATGGCTTTTATTCAGCAGTTGTGTGACAATGGCAGTCTGCAGGATGTGTCATGTCAGAAAGATGCCTCTGTTAGGTGAGGAGTGTGTGTCTCACCTCAGATTATTACCCAAACCACAGTAACATGCAATTAACCATTCAAAAATCAGTGTTGCTCCTGTGTGGAGTTTGCTCCCTTCTTTCTTTCCCCCCCCCAAGCCCTTCTCCCTGTGGCTGTCATTGCTGTTGATCTCCCCCAGCCTGGAATTTTGGCTGTCTGATGTCAGGCTGCAGCCCAAGTGGGTTTGGAGAGCATCTGTGGCCTTGCCCTAAATCTGGGGAGGGTGAGATTTGCTGAATGGGTCACTGTCCCTGCACACAGGGCAGGCTGTGTGAAAGCCAGTGATGATAATGCTGTGCTCATGAGGACAGCTCGAGGTTTTTGCCCTTTGGGCAGTGCTGCTGATGCTCCAGCTGGAGTTTCTGAGTTACTCTGGGAATACTGAAGGGATGTGGTGTGTGCCTGGATCCTGCCTGCAAAGGGCAGCTGGTCTTGGGCTCCTGAATGCAGGTTCCCAGCCCTCTCTGCAGGGCAGTGAGAGCAGCTGGGGTGGCACAAAAACCTGCACCCCTTGTGCCAGGTGAGAGCATAAAGCTGTGTCCTGCTCTGCCTTTGGCCTCCCCATGGCCCTCTCCTGTTGGTGTCTTTAGGAGAACACCTGTTGGGTTCTGATGTAGTTCTGGGGGGCAGCCCAGCCTTACAGGAGCAGTTCATGCAGCCAGAGCAGCCCTGATCCTCCCTGACTTTAGTGGGCATTGACTCAAGGGGATGGGGCAAGAACAGAAAAGCGGCTTTTTTGGGACCAGAAAAAGCAAGGGACAGAAAAGGAAATGAAAGAGGGATGTGGTAACCCAGATGGGATATGGCACAGGAGAAGAAGGTTTGAGCATCCAGCCCAGTATTGACACTGCTGTGCTGGTGAGCCTGGCACAGACCTCACATAGCTGATGGGCAGTGGTGTGTGTGCAGGGAGCTGGGCAAGGAGGGGATGTGGTGACACAGAGAATTTACTCCACTCCCATGAGTTTCTCTCTGTTGGCTTCCATCTCTGGTTCTGTGTTTTCTCACCCTGCAGAAAACTAAGTGAGAGATATTTTTTTTTAAATTTATTCTTCAGTCATTAATGAGCTATTGTTCCAAGGAAAGAAGTAGGGAGTCGTATCATGGGAGAAATTATCTTTCTCGTGGGATATAAAACTTTGTGTGTAAAGGGTGAAGGTCTCCTGGCACTGATGCTGATCCTGCCCAGCTCTGACTGTACAGTACTTAATGCAAAACTCCTGATGACTCCTCCTGGAGTTCCAGCAGAACTCCCTCCTTCCCTAAACAAGCCGTGCTGTGTTCCTGTGTCCTGCTGAGCTGCTGCTCAGGGTGGTTTGGAGCCCTTTGATGGTTTAATTATCAGCGGTGTCGTGTTCCCAGGGCTGGCTACATGAAAGCCCAACGCCGGCAGCCTGTAATTAATCGCAGCTAATGTGCCACTGTTTACACTCCAGCTCGGGCAGCAGACAGATGTAAGAAGACACCCAAGCCTTCATCTGGGATCCTCCCAGGTTATTTGGGAGCTATCTTTGGAGAGCTGCGCTGTGCCTGCAGAAATGAGCACCTTCAGCTTTTCTGGGCAGTGACTGGGAGACTTTGTGTGCTGGTTAATGCCTTTTCACTGGCCTCACCACAGCTGGGGCTGGCATGGGCTGGGAGCACAGAGCTGCTCCACAAGTGCTCAATTCTGCACTGTGAGAGCTGAAACTCCATCCCTCCATCCCTCCATCCCTCCATCCCTCCATCCCTCCATCCCTCCATCCCTCCATCCCTCCATCCCTCCATCCCTCCATCCCTCCATCCCTCCATCCCTCCATCCCTCCATCCCTCCATCCCTCCATCCCTCCATCCCTCCATCCCTCCATCCCTCCATCCCTCCATCCCTCCCCTGGGTTTTGCCTTGGGGATGTGTGGGATCTCCTTGGGGCAGAGACAAACCATTCTCCAGGACTCCTGCCTTCAAAACAAAACAAAACCAAAACATTCATTCCTGATCACCCTGCTGCAAATATTTAACAGAACAAGGTGATGAAAACGCCTGGAGGTGTGGAAAGGACTGAAAGAATATTCTGCATCCTTCCTTAGAGTGAGGAGTAATAAAAAGCAACGTGACAGAAGTATATAAACTTAGAAATGGAGAGAAGCAAGCCAGGCATTCCTGTGTGTACTTTTGTGTAATCCAAGGTTTCCAGTGAAACTGAAATAAAACATCTGATGCAGGTGAAACTTTTTTTTTTTTTTGTTACAGCATATAAATGATTGAGACTGAGACCACAGTAGAGTGAAGAAAGGAGCAGATCTATGGATAGGAATCTTGCACACAGTTTATTGCTTTTATTCTAGTTCATTTAGAAGCTATGGGGCTTCCTTCTCCTGGACTGGCAGTTAAAAGCTCTTCCTGGCCCTGTGAACCTCCAGTGCCTTCCCCTGAGGTTTCTGACAGTGGACACCAGCTCAGAGCAGTCATTGCCTCTTTGCATTCCAGAACATCTCTGCATTAAATGATTACTGGGGTCAGAAATTTCACCACAACTTCCTAATCACCTGCAGGCTGAAGTGGAGGTGATGAGGTTGCTGTTGTTCTCCTGGTGACAACTTGTCAAACCACTCAGTGACCTCTCTGCCACTCACCCCTTCCAGCCTTGTGGTGGGCAGGGGACCTCTGCAGGAGGAGATGTCGCATCCTCAGAGCCTGGGCAGCTCCATCCCATGGGGAATGATGCATTTTAGGTGTTCCCACCTCTTTTTCAGCAGCGTTTTGTTCAGACTCAGTGAACTGTCAGTGTGGGGAAGGCTTTTGCTGGCTGTGACTTTTCTCGGTGGTGGGTCTGTCTTTGGGCTGTGGTTGTTGTCAGTGGACAGTGATTTATCCCCTGCTCCACAGCTGGGTGCTCACAGGTGGCACCGCTGGCCTGGAGGGGGATTCAGGACTCTGGTATCCAGCAGAGGGTGCTCCAAAGCAGAAATATCCCAAATAATCGGGTGCTGCTGTTCCTGCTGTGCCTCTGCACTCCCCTGCACAGTCCCAGTCCCTGGTGGCTGTGGCAGGGTGGGTCAGGAGGAGCAGAGCTGGAGGGGCACCAGGCTGGGGGAGTGTTATTTTGGCTGGTTTTTATCTGCTCCTGTGGATGTGGAGGATGCACAGAGTATCCTCCTCAAGCGTGGTCTGCTGTGCAGTTTCATCCAGAGGGAATCCCATTTCCAAGCTCTAGGGCTGCTCAAAGTTACCAACCACTTGGGTGGGGCTGGTGGGGGATTTGCTTCAGGAGTGACTCCCTGTTTGTCCTGCAGTGCTCCCATGGCTGTCCCTGTGCTGGTGGTGGCCAGGTGTGCTCTGAGTCCTTGTCACCTGTGCTGAGCCTTTTCTGAGTGCAGATCCTTTGTTTGGAACTGAGCTTGTGCCTAAACTTAGCTGAACCTCTCCAAGTGCATCTTGCTCAAACCTTCCGAGCCTGATCACGGTTTTTACTTGGCCAAGGTGCAAGATCTAGTGCCAAACTTGCTCCCAGTTGTGCTGAGAAGGATCCCAAACCTCTCAGTGAACCTTCAACAAGCTTGTCCAGGTGTGTTTTTCAGGCTGTGTGTTGTAAATGTTGCATGTCCCCAGAGCAAATGCAGAATGTGACCAGAGCCTTGGGATTAGGGAAGGAGAGGCTGAATTTTTCTGCAGGTAATTATAGGCAGCCGAGTTGCCTGTGGAAAAAAAAAACAACCCTCCTGCTAATGCTCAGCACCTTTTGAGAATTTCCTGTAGAGTTGGCACCACTGAGCTCCCTCTCATCAAAGGGGGAAATACCTGTCTGCTCCTTAATCCAAGGCTCTCTTGGATTAAAGAAAGATCACAGGTCTTGATTATATCAAATCCAAAGACTTCATTTCTGTCTTTACAAATCTTCCTTATTTTCCCTAATGCCTTTCCTACTGAGAAAAGTCCCAAGATGTTTAATCAACTTACCTAATTAATAGTGCTGTTCACCTTTATGGTGCTCTCTTATGTGGGGTTTTCCACCAAGTGTCTTTCAGGGCATTTTACAGAAGAAATTCTTGTGATCTCCCTTTTGCACGTGGGGAAAGCAAGGGAGAGGAAAAGGTAGGGGATGGTCCTGCAGCCAACCAGAGGTGGGGGTCAGCAATAAAATTCCAGATTCTGAGTTTTGGGCAGTGCTGGAGCTGCTCCTCCAAGGCTCAGACTGCATTTAGGGCTGGGTGAAACCCAGCAGCCATTGGGGGACAATTGAGGACAGAGCAGGGAGAGGCAGAAATGGAATTACCCACACGGGCAGTGCTCACGTAGCCAAGTGCCGGTGTTTGTGCAAAGCTCAGTGTTGTCTTTAACAACCACCACTGTGGGCAGGCACACATTGATTTCCTCTGGGAGACACCAGCTCAGAGCCCTCGGTGTGGTGCTGCAGCTCTGGGGCTGTGGTGACTCAGAGGAGTCTCAGAGGAAGGAGCTGCTGTGCCTGAGTCACCCCTGTGGCTTCCTGGGGGACTCTGGTGTCCCTGTAGCACCCTGGGGACCTGGGGCTGCCATCCTGCTCAGCTCAGGTGAAAAGCACCACCTGGAGTGGTCTGGCTGCAGGTAAATGATAAGAGATACTGAAAAAAACCACATCCCACTCTAAGGGCTGGAAAGGTGATGGGGTTGTTTGTTTGTTTGTTTTTGTTTGCTTGGTTTTCTAGCAAGCTTTTTATGATTTGATCTTGAAGTCTAGATTTTACCCTTTCCCCCTTAAAAAAATTAAAAAAAAAAAAAAAGAAAAAGAAACTTTCTGTAACTAATTTGGTAATAATAGTATAATTTCAAAAGTACTTGTTTAGTCACTGCTGACTATATGCTTACACAGCTACCTCTGGCCTGGGAAAGATTGAAACCACAATGGGCTAAGTATAGAGGCCTCTAAAATATCTTCATATATGCAGTGCCTGAGTACACAAACAGAACTCTCTTCTGTCTGCAGGAGCAATATTTTCCATAGGATTTGTATTGACAGAGGTTTTCCCCCCTGCATATTTACTAAAATAAAGATCCTCCATGTGCTGAATCCCATTCCATCGCCACCTTCAGCCTGATGTAAAGAATATAATCTGTTCCTGAAGAAGAGTAAACTCTCTTTCATTCTGTGCTGCAGCAGACTCTTGACTTGGGATTTTTATTTTTCTTTGTTGTATTGGGTGGGATTTTTTTCTTTTGCTTTTAAAGAGAGTGAGGAATTATTGCCAGGATTTCAGCCTTAGCTTTTGAGAACAGCTCATGCATAAAGGAGAGATGCTCCCACCCTTGAAGTGTGTGGGATCTGTGGACTGAGTGCCCAGAGCTGTGTCAGGGGCACTCACCTCTGTAGAGAAGGCACATCCATGTGCACAGTGACTGGGATGTGCTGCTGGCATGACTCCTGTTTTCTGGAATCTGAGTCTGTCTCTCTTGGAGCCTGACCCCCAAATTCTCTGTGTGGCTCCTTTTAAGTCTTTGACTTAAACTGCCTGCAGTTTTTGGGCAGTTGTGGCAAAGCAGTTTTCCTGTTCCTGTCCCTGTGAGTGTGATAACCTCGAGTATACCCTGCCATGATTGTGACACCTCAATATACCCTGCCATGAGTGTGACACCTCAATATACCCTGCCAGTCCCCAGCTGTGGGCTGGCTTTGCACTGATCTCTGTGAGCTGGGGCTGGCTCCTGGCTCTGCACGTGGCTGTGGGCACTCTGTGACCTTGTTCTGGGGGCAAACAGCAGCTGGGAGGAGTGGCACACCCAGTGTATGCCCGAATTTTGTGCTCCAGGCAGCAGCACCTGGTGCCTGAGACGTGCAGATGTTGCATAGGTGGTCCTCAGGCACTTGTGGATTCTCCTGTGGTGATTTGTCTGTCCTGGCTCTGGATCCTCTGCTGGCACAGCCAGCAACCCTGGAAACCCCCCAGCTTTCATAATAACTTGTCCTTCCTTTCTGGAAGCAGCAGCTTCTTGAAATGCTTGTAACAATGTGCAGCTGAGCATATAGACAGCCCTTTCAACACCCAGCCCTGTCTGACACAGCACAGCCCCAGAGCAGGAACTGCAGACGTGTTTTGAAACCCTTCTGTGTCTGCAGGGCCTCTTCTTCAGGGAAATGGCACTGGGGGGACAGAAATCAACATGTAGGGAACGTGTGACAAGTTGTATCTTTATTATAATATGTACTTCTCTTCTGCCAGAGTCGGGATTAAATGCTGGAGATGGTGTTTCTTTTTCAGACTCAGATGTTTATTAATTCTTATCTATATCACAGTCTCACAAGCTGTGAGTTTTACAGCACTTCAAGCGAAAAAACCAAAAATGGGCCCTGTCTCTCTACAAGGCCTTTTAAGGATAAAGTGTCCAATTAAGAAATGACACCTAAGTTATTTTGACTTTTAACCCAATAACCAACCACCCTTAGCCCACAATTTGGATTTTTCTTCCCAATTACAAAACACCACCCAGACCATGAAAAAGGTGAAAAAGAAGGACTGGCCTCTGCCTTAAATCCTCCATCTTACTTTATATATATTCCTGTATTCTAAACCCTTAAACTCTAAGTTTTCCACCCTGTGATATGACACACTTCCATCCAAACCCAGTGCTGTCACTCAATTTTGGGAGCCTTTTCCAAGCCTCAGGACAAATGCAGTGTTTTATTTTCAGCACAGAAAGTCTGGAATTCTCAGTGCCCAGGGTTCCAACAATACACGTTAACAATGCTACAGTAGTGAAATACATGAAATCTTTGTGACATCCCAGTGAGGTAAATCTCTTTATGTTGTTGGGATTCTGGTTTCACCTCTTGCAGGGCACAAATATTCCTGAGGATGGTAATAGTTTCCAGATAGGTTTATCAGACATCTAGAAATCCACCTGTATGATAACTGGGCTCTTCACAAGAGGTGCAGCTGAAGCATCCCTGGTGCATCTGCAGGGAGCTGAGTGTGAGGACTTGGGGAAAGAAAGGAGTGTCCATCCAGGATGGAAGGGGCTGTCTGAAACAGAAAACTCCTCAGCTTGCTTTCTGTTGCCAGTTGTGGAGAGCATTAAAAACACAGCTTAATCTGGGGAAAAAAATAAAATGTTTGAGGTGGATGGGGAGAAAAATTATTAGAAGTAAAGTGGAAAGTGGCTGAGTAAAGGGGCTGCAGGTGAGATAAACCCTTTTCAGAACTGGTGCGTGTATATCTGATCTGTGATCCTGCCTCTGTGCAGGATTTGTGTGCTGACCCCTGGAATTCCATGGTGTTTCAGTGATGCTGAAGAGCTTTTCAGGGTGATCTGTGGACAGCAGAGTTGGTGCAAGCAGGAGGACTCAGAGCTCAGGAGTGGTGCTGGGGGGCACAGGCTGGGGAAGAGCTGCTTCCCTGGGGGTGATAAAGGATGGCATTATGTGCACAGGGCTCCAATTGTTTGGGTGAGGACCTGGGGCTGGAGATGACTCTTTTACACTTTTACACTTCTGGTGGCACTGGTGAGTCACAGAGGTCACATCCCATCCTGCTGGTGGCTGCACTCCTTATCTTGGGATGCTGGAGTTCACAAGCTGCCTTGGAGGGCAGGCCCAGGGAGTATCTCAGAGCACATCAGCCTTAATGAGCAATTTGGAGCAGCATTGGCCATTTGTCTTTTTATCTTGCTGTCTTAAAATCCTGCACAAACATGTCCATGTGGAGAGGATGAGGTAGAGAGGGGCAAAAAAACTGATCCAAGAAAACAAAACAAAGCCAAATGACATTTAGGCAGCATTCAAAATTGCAAAATCAAAATCCCCAGCTTAGGCACCACCTAGCTCCTGGGGGCATCATAATTCCACAAATGCCTCATTTGACTTTTTTCTCTCTGGTTGCCTGAGGTTTTTAAATTATTTCTGCTTTAGCATCCCTTGGGTGCTGAGTTTTTTACTTAAATACCTGCCCCAAAGTGCTTGGGGTCTGAGCAGCATCCAGAAGGCAAATGTTCTTTGGCCCCTCAGCCTGCCCAGGTGCTTTCAGAACACACCCAGCTCATGCAGGCACTGTAAAATAATAATTAAAAAAAACACCCAGTGCAGCTGCCACTTTGTTCTGAAACATCTTATCCAGGGGAAGCTCAGGGATCGCAACCTGCTGCTGTGTTTTAGCCAACAGCTGCTTGATGCCACACGCTGAGAGCTCTTCACTTCCCTCACTTGTTTTGGTTCTTGCTCCACGTCTGGAATAACCATCCCCACTGTGGTGTGGCTCACAGGGGGACAGTGAGGAGCAGCTGTATAACTTTTGGTCCATTTGCACATTGGGGTTTAATTGTCCAATCCCATCTCCAGGCTGTGAGGTCCCATCCTTCTTGTCCCTCCCTCCAGCCCAGCCTTGTTTGTGCTTTTGGGGCTGAGAGTTGTCCTTGGTGTGCAGCAGGAAAAGGGTTTGTTTTGTGTCCCTGCTGTGTGCAGAGCTGAGTGACACTGACTGTGAGCTCAGAGCTGCCCCCCTGGGCACCACAGAACCTGAAATACATGGAAGATAAAACTGAAGGCATCAGGGAGCAGCAGGACCTGATTTTTGGCCATGTGTGAGCACTGGCAGCTCCTGGGGCAGGAGGACCAGCAGTGCCTCTCCTCTGGCTCAGTGTGCTCACACCAGTGGCCCCGTGCCCAGCAAGGAGTTGTTTTGGATCCTCAGTGGTGTCTGAGCGTTCTCAGAGGCCACAAAAAGCACCTCAAGGCCAGGATCCACCCTTGGAGCAAAGCCCTCCAAGGCTGGGTGTTACAGTGTGTGCATCCTCCCTGCCAAGCCTTTCTTGGAGCTCGCAGCAAGGAACTTGTGTAAGGCCTCCTACATAATGGCTCTGCAGAGCCAGTGCACCTCATCCTTCCTGGCTCTTGCTTTTTCAGTCCACTGAGGCTCACAGGGCTGGAATAATTTGCTTTTTCTCAAGCTTTTCTTTAAAAAAAATATAAATCTGAGAGTGTTGCTTCTGTGGAAAAGCACTTCTGTTCATTGCATGCTGCTGGAGGAGGGACTCAGCAAACCTGGATGTGTCCAGTGAGACAGAGAGGAGGCAAACTGCCCAGCCAAGCCCTGGTTTTGCTGGATCCAGCTGCGGTGGTTCAGGTTTCTGGCTGAGCCCATCTGAAAGCGGCACAGAGCAGAGCACAAAGAGAGGGAGGGTCGTAAGTACCGCCATTCTCTCTCCTGATAATCCCTCAAAAAATAATTGCAGGCCTAAACCTCTGGCCTCCAGCAAATTTTCCACTCGATTAGAGGCTTTTGTGAAGCCGGGGGAAAGGGACACGCAGACTTGCACATTGTGCCGCTGCCCGAAACTTCCAGCTGGGATTTTTTCCATCAAAAGGGGATTTTAGTAAAACCATTATAAGGGGCTTAGTCACAGAAAAAGCAGTTGAGCTGAGACAGGGGTAGATTAGCTTTAACATGCTTGTTTTTGGCACCGGGGACAGGGTGGAAGTTACACCCGGGCGCTCACACATCCCTGTCCCACTGAGTGCCCGGCAGGTGTGGTGGGAGATGATGTTTGATGAGTTTGGAGCCAGGGGAGGTGATGAGAAGGGAGTGGGCAGCCCAAGCATCACCAGCCCTGGTGCTGGGTGTGCAGAACAAGTGTCACTGCTGCTGGCTTGGCCATGGGTGTGGTCTGGGCAGGTGCGTGCCCATGGACAGGTAACTCTGGGAAAGGGAAGCAGCACTGGCAGCCTCAAGGGCATTGTGGTGGTGCTTGTGGTCCCCAGGGGTGTCCCTGCTGCAGGGACTGTCCTGGTGTGTAGGAGCATCCCTGGACGGCAGGGAGAGGGGACTCTGAAGACCTGAGATATTCTAGAATACATGGGTTTATTGCAAGGGCTGTGGGTGAAAAGGGCTTTGCCTTCAGCCCCCAGCCTGGGCTGGAGGGAACCCCCAAAGAGAGGGAGAGAGAGGGGGTGAGGTGAGGGAGGTAAAAAAGCTCAGAGGGGTAAGAGAGAGATAAGAGAGAGGTCAGAGTAAGAGCAAGAGAGCGAGGACCTTGTTCCAATCCATTCTATCTCCTTTTGTGTTGAATATTCTAATTTACAGTGACAAACCAACGCGAGATACAAACCCTACAGACTTTGCCTGCAGCCCATGAGAACTGCTCTATCACCACATCATCCTGTATTCTAAACTCTAAAGAGACTTTTCTTATCCACCTTTTCCCTGATGCCTTGGCAGGGTGGAGAGGGGCTGCACCCTTGGGTCCTTTTGTTTTCTGTCCTTCCACCCATCTCCAGCTCATCCCCGTCTTCCTGCCTGCCATGATCACATCTCAGAGCTGCCCTTCATTTCTATTTCACTCACAGCTTTTACATCTCCAGTATTCCTTGCCAGGCAATCATAGGGTTTCCTCAAGTCCTTCCTGTCCCATCTTCCCCAACACTGGTGGGGATGTCCAGGGAGCAGCAGAGCACAGCTGTACCTGTATTCAGCTGTACCTGCTCTGTGTCCCTGCAGGGCTGCCAGCTCTGCTCTGTTGGGTCACAGTGCCTGCAGTGAAAGCTGTGACACCCAAAGGGTTTGCACACAGGGAGGAGGGAGATGGCTCCTTGGAGAGGCTCCTGCTGCTGGGAGCTCTTCCACAGCCCACACCTGTGCCCCAGCTTTTCCAGGCTGTGGGTGAATCTGTGTGGATGACAAGGAAGATTTGCTTTGTCCTGACCTTCCCTCTCCAGGACTACCTGAGGCTGGAAAACTCATTTCCAGTTTTGCTGCTCCAAGTGGCAGAAACCAGCCGGGCTGGAGAGGGGAGGGGTGGATGCCAGGCACTGGTCTGGGGCATCACCATAGTCAAGTTGTTTTCTTCCTCCATTAGTGCTGATTTCCCCTTTTTGATGTCTGTGTATCCAATGAGCCTGCAGAAGCTAATTATTAAAATTCTGTGAATTACAAGGTGTAGTTGCTTCTGAAAAGGACACCATGTAGCAGCAGTGTGAGAACTGGATAAAAAAAAAAGACTTTTTAAATTTATGTGCTAAAAAGAACACACACATACAGCTCCGGATACCTTAATCACTGCAGGGGTATCCAGTGGAGTGACTGTGCCAAAACTCTGCAGAATGAAACTGAAATGAAATAATCTGAGCATTACTTTAAGTTTGGTCCTGCTCCATTACCAGTCTCACACTTGCATGCTTAAAAAAAAGAAAAGAAAAAAAAAAAGTAATTTTTTGACATTGTAGGTGTCAAGAGCTGGAGTTTTAAGGCAGAAGTGCTAAGTCTAGCCTGGATGGTTTCCAGGAGGCAGCTCTTGAGGCTGGGGTGTGATGCTCTGGCATGATGGGGAGCACTGATGCACATCCCAACATCAGAGGGAGATGATCCTGTTGGAATGAGTCCAGAGGGGGCCAGGGAAGTGATCAGGGCTGGAGCATTGCTGTGAGCACAGCCTGGGGGAGTTGGGATTGTTCAGCCAGGAGAAGGGTGAGCTCTGAGGAGGCCTTGGAGCACTTTCCAGTACCTGGATGGGCCACAGGAGAGCTGGAAAGAGAGTTCTGACTAGGACATGCAGTGATAGGAAAGGGGAGGATGGCTTTAAACTGCAAGAGGTTGGGTTTAGATTACTTACCAGGAGGAAAGCCTTTATTGTGAGGGTGGTGAGGCCCTGGAAGGGGTTGCCTGGAGGAGCTGTGGATGCTCTAACCCTGAAGTGTCCAAGGCCAGGCTGGATTGGGCTTTAAGCAAACACTTCACAGCAGAAGGTGTCCAGCCCATGGCAGGGGGTTTGGGACTAGAAGATCTTCAGGATCACTTCCAACCTAAACCATTCACTGGTTCTGTGATTGACTCACAGTTCAGCTACACCAGCTGCGGCTTTCCAATGGTGCAAACCCTCACCATCCCCAGCTGCTGCTGCTGATGATGCTGATGAAGATGATGATTGGCAGCCTGGGGCTCCCCATCCCTTTGCCCGTCCCGCCCCGTGCTGGACAGGTGAGCCCTTTGCTCCATCCATTTCTCCACCTTGGTGCCCCCTAAGGCACTCGAGTAGGGGCCGGGCCGTTCATTAATCGCGGTAATTAACGCGCCGTGTCGGGGCCGGGCCGTTCATTAATCGCCGTTAATTACCCGCGCGCCGCACTCGGCGGGCAATGCTGCCGCCTGGTGGGCCGGCCGCGCACTGCACCCTGCCGGGACGGGAGCAGCGGGATGGGAATGGGAATGGGGAATGGGATTGGGATGGGAATGGGGGATCATTGGGATGGGCAGTGGGAACCATCGGGGTGGGGATCTGGAGCGGGAATGGAATTATTATGATCGGGATCATTGGGATAGGGATGGGAATGGTGGACTATCGGGATGGGGATTGGGAAGAGGAATAGGGATGGGAGTGGGAACCATCAGGATGGGGATCATCGGGATGGGGGTCAGGATAAAGATGGGAATGGGAGCGGGATCATTGAGATGGGGATTGGGATCAACGGGAGCGGGATCATTGTGATTGGGATCGAGATAAGGATGGGGATTGGGGACGGGGATCATGGGGATTGGGAACGGGATTGGGAATGGGGAAACGGGATCGGGATGGGAATGGGGAATGGGACCGAGACGGGAATAGGAATGGGGATGAGGATGGGAATAGGGATGGGAATAGGAATGGGGATGAGGATGCACCACCCAGCCCGTGTGGCTCAGCACCCCGGGCAGCAGCCTGGTGTCCATCTGTCTCCTGCTTTTCCTGGGCGTGTTGGGTAGAGAGCGGCCCGAGGGATCTCGTTATCCCGTCAGTCACCTCTGCTCCATTTGGCCCAGTGGACGGAGATCTG
Source organism: Zosterops lateralis (assembly GCF_965231275.1). Taxonomy (NCBI): domain Eukaryota; kingdom Metazoa; phylum Chordata; class Aves; order Passeriformes; family Zosteropidae; genus Zosterops; species Zosterops lateralis. The sequence continues at coordinate 1,010,043 of NC_139765.1, forward strand.
CCCGGGCCAAGGCAGGATTGCCCCCCTGGCAGCTCCAGGAGCCCAGGGGAGCACAGGGAACCCCCTCACCTGTGCTGCAGCTGCCTCACTAAACCTCCCCAGTGTATGGCAGGAGGGCTTTGTGATACTGAAGGATGCACCTGGTCCACGCTGGGGAGCCAGCAGTGCCACCACAGCTGTCACCAAGGGAGAGGATGGCAGGGATTTATTGGCATTGCAGCTCACTGAGTGAGGAGAGAGGCAGAGCTGGGATCTGTGTGCTCCCTGTGATGCTTTGCAAACCCCCAAAGGCATCCAGGGGTTGTGGTTGTAAAGCTGGGACATTTTCGGGAAGAAAAAGGCAAAAGAGAGGGAAGAAGACAAGAGGAAGCTTGGAGGACCGAGCTCAGATAAAATTTGTTTGGGATTTTTTTTTTTTTTTTTCCTTTCCAAAGCTGGGAGGGGAAATTGCTTCATCATGAAATCACTAGACTGTGCCCAGAGAAACAAGACTCAGAGGAAGGAAAATAACTAGGAGGAGGTTCCCATTTCTAGATCTGAGTTGGTTTCTGTAGCAGAATACGAGTTTGGTTTATGTCTCAGTAACCCTCTCATGTGGAAACACTTGCTCAGGGCATGTGTCCAGGCACTGGTATTAAACTTTTGACACCTTTTCTAAGAAACAGCACAGATTTTAGGACTTTTTTTTTTTTTTTAGGAAAATCCCATTTCCATTCATCTAGCAGGGACAGATCAGATTGGGATCTTTCAAAATCTCCATCATGCGCTCTCAGTCCGGGCTGTCGTTGAGCTAGTGCATATGGTAAATTTAATTAAAGAAGGGGGAGAAGCACCAGCATCCCTGCCAAATGTGGCTGGAGGCTTAAGTTCTGGCACGGGAGGCTGATGAACCCTCTCCAGCTCTTTCTTTCGTGCAGCTTTTGGGGCTGGGGAGTTGAGCAGGCCGGGCTGGCTGGCCGGCCACACTGGGGAGTGTCAGTGAGCCCAGCCAGCAGTGCTGGCTTGTGGCCTCGCCCGTGTCCCCGGGGCTCCAGCCCAGCCCACTTTATCCATTTATCTTCTTCCTCCTCCTCGGGAGGCTCTGCTAAAGAGCTGCTGGCTGGAAGAGTGGCGTTGGAGGTAGAGAGGGAAAACAAAAAACCGGGTTGGCTTTGCATGGAGCATCCCACGCCCATCCAGAGCCAGGCTGCTGGACCTGGGACATCTCTCCTTGAGCCTGTGCTCATTTCTACCTGTGTTTCCAAAATCCCTGAGTGTCCTGACCACCCAGGTGTCACTTTAACCCTTCGCTGACCCCCAGAACAGAACTGGCTCCCCAGGTTCAGTGGTAAGCCCTGTGCTGTGGGGCACAGAGATCCCCCCTGGCCACAGCACAGGCCCCAGGTGGTTTGGCTGACAGCTGCCCCCTTATTTATGGCCACCAGACAAAGGAGCCCGGAGCCACCATGACAAACCGATTGAGCCCAACCCGCAGAGTGCAGCGAGAAGGTAGAAAATGTATAAATCTGTCATGCACGGACCTCCCATGTGCTAGTCCAAGGGCAGTAGGACCCAGGTGGAGCCTGCTTTTCCTCCCATCTCCCGGGGAGAGGAGCCAGCCCTGGATGTGGAGAGGAGAGCAGCTGCTGCAGCAGGGCAGGGACCCCACAAACACACAGGACTCAGAGCTGCCATCCCCAGCTGCTGCCCCTCTGTCCCTGGCCACCTCCTGTCCTGCTCAGTGCCTTCATCCCTCCTCCACACCATCCCTGCTCTGCTTTCTGCCACCACCTCTTGAGCGTGGCCCCTCTGCTCCTGAGAGATGCCCCTGCCTTGTGCAGGTGTAGGAAAAGGGCCCTGCTGCCCCTGGTGAGGGCTGGCCCCAAAGGCACTGCTGGGCCACTGTGGGCTCACTGGCACAGACAGGACACTTCCAGCTCATTCCCAAGCCGTGCAGTGTTTCTCATGGTTTTCGACCCCAGTTTGCCAACTGAGTCATGTTCAAAAATCCCAGAGTGGTTGGTTATGCTGAGAAGTTATGTGGGAATTGGGCTATGGTTGCTGGCCTGTGTCTGTGTCTGAGGAGGTGCTGTCACAGTGGGGCATGAGAGGAAGGTATGAGGAGCACTTGCTCTGTCTTGCAGGAACAGTCCAGGGTGTCTAAGAACTGGCCTCCAGGGAGGCTTTGGTTTTGGCAACTTCCTTTGGCTTGTGTTCTCCTTAAAAGAGGATGTTGGGCCGTGTGGGCAATGCTTTTGGTTTGGTTTTTTTTCCTTTTTTTTTTCATAAGTTGAGAGAAGAAGTTTAGGGGATTTTTTAGGGGAAAAAAAATAAAATTCCTGTCCTAGTTCTGATTACAGAGCCTATGAGCACACACATTATATTGAAACATAGATGTCCCACTGTGAACATGGGGCTTGATAAGGAGATGCCATTTTCACCCCAGCCCAGCAGAAACAAACCTACTTTCTGAGAGGTTTCTCATTCCCCATCCTTGGCTGGGCCTGCTGCTTGACCCCAGGAGCAATGACGTTTTCAGCTGTTATGAGAACCTGATCTGGAATTCCTGTTGTTCATAACACCCATATACGTACATGCTCTTTTTCCATCAAGGAGTCACTGTAAACTCTTTCCTTGACGCAGGAAAGACAGACCCCAACACTTCCCTCCAAGCAGAGGAAGATGGATATAGTGTCAGGCTCAATTAGATCCAATTGTGGTGCCTTTCCCTAAAGTGAACAATGCAGCTTTTGTCAGTGGACTCCCAGCAGAAAGCTTGGAAGTCTTGGAAAGGAGAGAATAGAAGAACACACGCCCCAAATCCTGACCCTGTGATAGTCCAGGAGGGTCTTCAGGAGGCAGAGATGGTGAGTTTTTTAATGAGAACTGGAGTCAGGCACTCCTTTCCCCCAGTGGAATAGAAGAGGTGAGGTGGGTAGAGCTGGCAATAAGAGTGTGCCCAGTCCAGGCTCAGCCAAAACACCTGAGCAGAGCAGGCAGGTGAGGACATCTCCTCCAGGAGGACAATCCCACCTGGATGGGATGGAGCAGCGCCCAGCCTGGCTGTTGGAGCAGGGAACAAAGTGGCCTGCTCATTGCTGGAAGTGCTTAAAATGCAAATGTACAGGAACTTCAGACCATCCCCCTCCCTCCTCCTCCTCGGCGCGGAGGAAAGCAGCTTAAATACAGCCAGGCCTGGAGAGGAATGTTAAAAAGAGGGGAAGAATCGCCCTCCTCCTTTCCATAGGGACCCGGGCCCGGCCGGATTGAGTATGCATGACTGAGCAAGCAAGCAAGGACAGCTCCTCTTTTAACTTTGCTGAACAATGGCTCTGCCTTCTTCCACCATTTCGCATTCCCCCTGGTTGGAGAGGCAGGAAGGGGGCAGCGGGCAGGTCCCTTTGTGCCGGCCCTATAAACACCGCTTAAACCCCAGCGCCGGCCACAATGAAACGCCCCACGTCGGGCGGGCTAAAAGTCATAACGTCGAGGAGAAAGATTATGGTGGAGGACAAAGGACACCTTTAGATTATTCCAACTTTTTTTTTTTTTTTTTTTTTTTTTTTTTTTTTTTTTTTTTTTTTTTTTTTTTTTTTTTAAGAAAAAAACACAGTCCCACTTTTTACTTTCTCTTTAATCTTGGGCTGGGCAGTGGGAAATCAAGAAATCAAGCAAGGCGTTTCAGATTTCCCAGGTTTGCAAGGGCACTGGTTTTTTTTTTTGGTGGTTGTCACTGCTGGGAAACTGGGAAAATGTTTTTATTTGATGGGTTTTCCAGCCGGGGAGGACCATGGTTTAAATCACTAAAATATCCTCCAGGATGCACTTTATGCGGAGGTTTAAAGAATTAAGAAGTACTGTCCTCTATCAGCAAGCAGCAGATCCAGCTGCTCCCAAGTTGACACTTCCCATCCCTGGGCAGCTGGACAGGGTTTGTTTGTGCCCACCCTCAGCCACAAGGTTGTTCTTACCAAACCCCAACACACACACATCTTCAATAATACAGACAACACAGATACAGCTTTTTTTTTTTTTTTTTTTTTTTTTTTTCAAAAACATACTTCATATTTCCTCTTTTATTATATAAATATGTTTAACCTTTTACTGTAAGAATATAAAATGTTTTAAGAGGATCTTTGTTATTTTTTTTTTTATACAAATTCACAAACAGTACAATTAATCCATAGGGGTTCTCTGGGTTTGCGTTAACTCCGTGGTCTGGCCTGTTACTGTGGAGGATTTGAGATTTTGAACAGAGAAGCAAAAAAAAAGCCAAGATATTTAAAAACAAAACCCAAAAAAAAAAAATCAAAACAAAACGAAAACAAAAGCCAAACTTACTCTTCCTCTTTAAAAATAATAATTAAAAAATAATCTAAAGACCCAGCTCCATTTTATTGACAGAAGAGAGATAAGACAGATGAACTTGAGTCTCCTCCCCCTGACAGGGCAGCCCTGGGGCCTGAAGGCCAGCTCTGCTCCTCTCCACCTACAAACAGGAAGCCTGGCATAGTGACCTTCTGTAGGTGGCTTAGGAGGGGAGGGGAAAGCATTTGCATATATCCATATATATAATTATTAAAAAAAAAAAAAACAAAAAAAACCCTTGCATTTTACACGTTTCTGTTAACAGTAGCCCAATCCTCAGCGTGGATTCTCACGTTACATTATTTGTGCTAGAAGAGTAAAAATGCAGAAGCACAGTTTGGGTCCCCAGTTCCCAGTGAAGAGGGAGGGAGAGGCACAACCAGAATGTGGAGGTGGGACACAGTAGGGTAAAGCCTAGAAACAAAAATTAAAAATTTAAAAAAAAAAAAATTAAAAAAATAGAGGTGGGAGTAGAGGAGGGGCAAAAATAAGAACAAACCCAAGGGGCATTATTCCAGTCTAGGCACAAAAATGTTTCAGTCTCAAAATCTCTTTCCTGTAAGAATTCCAGGGCTTTTGAGGAGGGGAGGAAAAAAAAAAAAAAAGTAACAAATTAAAACGAGGTAGCCAGACATCATATATATATTTATATATATAGAATATATTCAGCAGAAAAAAAATGTACTTAAAAATCCACAAGAACAGCAACTTCATATGTCTTTAAAAATAAAACCATGTAAGAAAATGAATACTGTAAAGGGAAGAATGAGTGAGGAAAACTGGGATCAATTACAGGATGTAAGCAAGGGGATAGATGGGAGAGTAAGAGGCTGTTTTTGTAGCAGTAATTTTTTTTATGCATTTCAAAATAAAAACAGGTCACAGTATCTCAAATGAAGCAGAAATTAAGCTGGAGAGTCTTCCTCATGTCCCCCCAGGTAGAGAGGAGCCAGAACTCCCTTCTACCTGCTCACCCCCAACCCAGAGAGGAATGGATATGTGGCTGGATATGTCTATCCCTGTTGCCAAGGAGGAGGAGGAGGGGAGAAAAAGAGAGAATGGTGAAAGGGAAGACAAGTCTCAGTCACTCTCAGTGTCCCCCCAGTGCACAGGAAGGCTTAAGAGAGTGGGGTCTGTGTGCAGTCCCCACAGAGACAGGAGGGGGAGGAAATGGTGTGTTCATCTCCAGTGGAGACACGGGGAGAGAGCACGGAGTGCCTGGACTTTTCCATTACCCATAGTGCAGGATGACACACAGACAGACTGACAAAAGGGGAGGCTGTAGCTAGCGCGAGTCTCAGTGCAGTACTGGAATAGTGGGAGGTTGTATCCACCCACAGCAGAGAATAACACGAAACTGGAGACTGAAGAGAGATTTAAAAGGAAGGGGGGGAAGAAAAAAAAAATCAATGTACCTAGGGAGCAGTATTTCTGTCACAGATGTGTTGACAGGGGAGGGGCAAGCACAGAGGTGGAATGGTTGTTTTATCAAAAGCTGTGTCTGTGCCCAGCACGGGCTGGATGGATGGGTACACACCAGTGTAGCTAGGAAGCCTTTTCTGCTGTTACTATTTTTTGTTCCCATCTCCATTCCCACTCTCCTTTATATAAACCAAAAATAATCTATTCCGAATACATGGCAGAACAAGGGGTCTTTTCTTTATCCATCCTTAGTGCTTGAGGGGATGGAATGTGGGAGTGGGGATAAAGAGGGGTGTCTCTAGCCCCAGTGCATAAGAGTGTGGGCTTCTACCTCTTGGGCAGGGAAGGATGCTGTGGGAAGGGAGAGCTCTGCCTCCCTGGCACGGAGCTTGAGGCGTGACCTGGAAATTGGATAGGTGCTTTCTCTCTGTCCTCCTGCTCCCCCTTCCTCCTCCTCCTCCACAGCAAGGATAGGCAGGCAGCACAGAAGGCTGGAGGAGATACCCTCTTTTCTCCGTGTTCCTCCCCGCCGTGCCAGAGTGCGTGGGTAGCACGTCTCTGTGCGTGCCCCTCTCTCTCCTCCTCCTCTGCAGCAGTCAGTCAGTCCGTCAGTCAGTCCGTGAGTCCCTCCAGAGGAGACGGGAGGTCTCGGGGCGCCCTCCTCCTCCTCCTCTCACCTGACCTTCTCGCTCTCAGTCATTTCCCACAGTCCCAGGTTGAGCACCTTGAGGCAGGGCAGCTGGGTGATGCGCTCCAGGCCGCGCTTGGTGATGCGGGTGCAGCCGTAGAGGTCGATGCCCGTCAGCTGGCTGAGGTGCTCCGCGATCAGCTCCAGCCCCTTGTCGGTGATGCGGACGCACTGCCCGATGTTGAGGGTGCGCAGCCCGTGCATCTGCCGCACCATGCGGTTGATGCCCTCGTCGCTGATGTGGCAGGAGCAGAGCGACAGCGAGCGCAGCCCGTCCAGGCCCTGCGCGATGTAGGCCAGGCTCTGGTCGCCCACCTTGTCGCAGAAGGAGACGTCGAGGCCCGAGAGGCGCAGGCTGCCCATGGCCAGGTGCATGATGCCCGTGTCGCTGATGTTGTCGCAGGAGCGCAGGTTGAGGCTGCGCAGGCTGCTCATGTGCGACAGGTGCAGCAGCCCCGCGTCCGAGATGCCCCCGCAGAAGCTGAGGTTGAGCTGGCGCAGGCGGCCCAGCCCGCGGGCCAGGTGCTTGAGCGAGAGGTCGCTGAGCTTCTGGCAGTCCTGCAGCGTGAGCTGCTCCAGGCCCAGGCAGCCCTCGGCCGCGCTGCGGGTCATGCCCGCCAGGTGCCCGATGCCCACGTCGGAGAGGTGCCGGCAGGAGCGCAGGTTGAGGCTCTTGAGGCGCTGCAGGCCCCAGGCGATGAGCAGGAGGCCGGTGTTGGTGATGTTGCTGCAGCCCCCCAGCTCGAGCACCTCCAGGCCCTTGAGGTACTGGGCGATGCGGCCCAGGCTGCTGTCCGTGATCTGCTTGCAGAGGCTCAGGTTGAGCGAGCGCAGGGAGCTGATCTCGGCCACGAAGGCGTGGCTCAGCCCGTTGTCGGTGAGGTTGTAGCAGCCGCTGAGGTTGAGGCTCTCGATGTCCGCCATGCCCTGGACCACGTAGCTCAGGCTGCGCCGCAGCGACAGGATCTGCACCCGCCGGATGCCCCGCGCCGCCAGGCTGGGGAAGAGCGAGGGGTTGGCGCGGCGCAGGTGCAGCTTGGCCTCCACGCCCCGCCACACCGAGCGGTGGTAGGCGGCGTCCCGCCAGGCCGTGCACACCTGCGCCGCGCGGCCCTTGTCGCGCACCTCCAGGTACCCGAAGATCATGGCCAGCAGCTCGGGGAACAGGCACGAGATGTGCGTTTCCATCGCACGCCCGCCCGGCCGCCCCCGCCGGCGCCGCGCTGCCGCCCCCCTCTCCGCCGGGCCCGGCCCGCTTCCGCCCGGGGCCCGCCCGCCTTCCGCTCCGCTCCGCGCCGCGCTCCGCTCCTCCTGCCTCCTGCCGCCGCCGCCCTCACATCGCCGGCGCGGGCGGCGCGGGAGACGCTGCTGCGCGACCGCCGGCCCGGCCCCGGCCCGGCCCCGCCGCCTCTACCGCCGCGCCGGGCGGGCCGCGCCGCCTCTACTGCCGCCGCGCTGCTGCTGCCGCCGCCGCGCCGCCCCGCGCCGCATCCCGGCGGGCCCGCCCCGGCGGCGGCCCCCGCGCCCCGTGCCCAGCGCCGCCGCCGCCTCCCTTTGTCTCCGCGCCGCCGCCGCTCACAGCCCGCGGCCCCGCGCCGCCCGCATCCCGCGCCGGCGGTGAGGCAGCGAGGGCAGGGGGGTGGCGCGGCCCGGCACGGCACGGCCCGGCCCGCCCGCCGCCGGTACCGACTCCGCCGCTCCGGGCCCGCCCGCTCCGCTCCGCGCCGCGCCGCGCGCTGCTGGGCCCGGCGCCGCTCCGGCCCGCGGGAGGGGGGAGGCGCGGCCAGGCGCGGGGGGAGGAGGCGGCCCGGGGAGGAGGCGGCGCCGGGCCCGGCCTGGTTTCCCCCGCCCGTTCACACCCGCGCCGCTTTGCGCGATGGTACGGTCCGGACACACGGCCGCCCGTCGCCATGGAAACAGCGCGGGGCGCCCCCGCCGGTGAGCGGAGCGCTGCATTACCCCGCGCCGCCACCGGGGGCGCTACAGCGGCTGCGGCCCGGTCTGAACGAGGGGAGCTCAGTGCTCACCTGGGCCCGGTGTGACCGGGGGGCCCTCAGTGCTCACCTGGGCCCGGTGTGACCGGGGGGACCCCAGTGCTCACCTGGGCCCGGTGTGACCGGGGGGAGCTCAGTGCTCACCTGGGCCCGGCCTGGTCTGACCGGGGGGACCCCAGTGCTCACCTGGGCCCGGCCTGACCGGGGGGGATCTCGGTGTTCACTTGGGCCCGGTGTGACCGGGGGGAGCTCAGTGCTCACCTGGGCCCGGCCCAAGTGGCCCCAGCGCTCACCTGGGCCAGGCTCGAGTGTCCTCAGTGCTCACCCGGGCCCAGCCCGACCCGAGGGGACCTCAGCAGTCACCAGGGCCACCCCCGGCTCCAGCACAGGGCACAGGGTGACATCCACACCGTTCCTGAGTGTCCAGAGAGGCAGATGCCACAACCTCTATGGGCAGTCTGGTGTAGTACAATATTGCCATAATCCCAAGCCTTCTGATGATAGTTTACATACCTTCCTGCAAAGTCTCTCAAAGCAATCTATAATTGTTTTCATTCCTCTCGGTGATGGACTTCTGTATTGACCACTGGAGTCAGAAAGGTGTTCCTCTCAATGACCAGTCCTTGACCAAATCCCAAATACTATATAAACCCTAAATCATAATAAACTGTCCTTCTTTTCCCTGCTTCTACCTGACAGGTGAGTGTAGTTCTTTTCGTGTCCCTGACTGTGACAGTGCATTGGCACCCACACAGCAAAAACGTTATTCCTTCTTTTCAGGAGGAGCTTTCTGTCCATCAGCTTATACCTGTCACCTCTTGCCCTGTTACTTGCTGTCACTGAGAAGAGCTCAGCTCCATCCTCGTGACTTGTCCTTCAGATCCTTACAGACACTGAATGAGGTTTTTTCTCAGTCATCTCTTCCTGAGGCTGAACAGGCCAAATTTCCTCAGCCTTTTCTCACAACAGCAATGCTCCAGTGCCCTCATCATCTTTGTCACTCTTCACTGGACTCTTCCCAGGAGCTCCACATCTCCCTTGTACTGAAGAGCCCAAAACTGGATGCAGAACAGCAAGGCTGAGTAGAGGGGCAGGATCAGCTCCTTGGATCTGCTGGCAGCACTTTCCCTCATGAATTACTAATCCCAATTCTTGCCCCACTTCCTGCCCTGTCAGTGCAGAGGGGCCATGGTGGGTGCTGTGTTGTCACCCATGGGTGACAGGTCCCCACCAGGGCAGGGCTGCAGAGAGCCCTCAAACCTCAGTGAGGTTGGAAAAGACCAAAAATCTTCTGAAAATGGCTTTCAGCTAATGGCCTCCTTGAACTAGCTCTGAAATTTGTTGAAGTACTCGCATAAACCAAGCAGTTCCCAGTGACTTCCAGCAGTTTCAAGAAAGAATGTTTGCCAACCATGTTTCCTGTGTGTCTGTTGCTTTGTATAATGGTAACCATGTACATCTCAACACTGAGCAGTATTGCAGCACTGTTAAAAATGGCTTAGGTTCTACCAGAGATCAGGTAAGGCTTTTCAAAACAGTTTCAGAAGAGCAGGGCTGCCCTTTCTTTGTGAAGAAAAAAAAAAAATTGCATTTGCTCAACATGACAAGGGTGTGTTTTTAATACTGTCTGAATTGCTAAAATACTGCACAAATCAGCCTAGTTACTGCTGTGTTTACTGTACTGATGCCTTCACTAACCTGAAGGAGCAGGCTCCATTGAAATCATCATTTAAATTTACCTGCTACAGAGACAGTCAAGGCTCCACCTTCATGTGCAGATTCCATATTAGCAGATTCTGTTGAGAATCTCTGAGTACTTGGAGGATAAACATTCAAGTTTCACTCTGCTCTTTCCTTTTTGCGTTAAGTTGGAGGCCAGGCGAGTTGAAGGACTATGAGGCCCTGATCCTGCTCTGAGCCAGCTCCCCATGCATATAAACATCCCTATCGACGTGAGGCTGTGGTTTGGCAGCTCACAAAAGCCAGCAGCTCCCCTCCCATTATTGGCTCCAAAACGGGGCGGCCACATGATGTGCGGCGCTGACCCCGGCGTTCATTCCTCTTGCCTGCTCCAGTTAATTCAAGAAGTTTTTTGACAGGTTAACTTTTTACTCGCGAGCTTTATGCCGGCTCAGGTGTCACCGTGCTGGGCTCCCAGCCAGATCAGGTATCGTCTGCACCCCTGTGTCTGGCATTTGGCCAGAGCAGGGCTGGCCTTGGCCCCTTCTGCAACAGCCCCATCACATGCCTTGGCCTGATCCCCATGAAATTCGTCCTCCTGGGTGATCCAGCAGTGCTTTTAGTGATTGTGGAGCCTCAGCCACACTCAGGAACTGTGCTGGGGTGTCGTGGTGTTATTTTTGCAGTTTTTTCTGGGTTAACCATTGGGTTAATAAGCAAGAAAATTAGGAGCGATAGGTTTTTTTTCTCTGCCGGTTGGCTGTGCTCAGATCAGCTGTAGAGCATCACAACAGCATGACATGGAGAATTTCCTTGGATGGAGGAGCAGGTGAGAGGTGTGGCACCTCACGGGCCTGTCGTGGCAGGGGTTCCTTGTCTGGAGGCAGCAGGATCCCTCACGAGAAGGCTGAGTCCAGGCAGTGTGTGAAGGAAATGTGACACAGAAGTGCTGGTGTGTCTTAGTGATTCTTGCATTACTCATAACTGGCAAAGCTACAAGCAAGTTCTACAAGTCATTCCCAAGGAGTGCTAATGAAGGCTTTCACCGTGTTATCCCAAACTCAACGGAATCTTACCATGGAAATAATGTGGTATTTCCTCTCCCTAAGCCTTTCAAACCACATTTGAAGGGGAATAGGAAAAGGCGTGGTCTTCAAGGCAGAAAAACTTACCTGAAATACCTTTTTCTTTATGTCTCTTTACATTGTGTCTGTAATGCCTCTTGTGTGTAGCCAGCAGAAGTTAGAAATAAATGATGCATTTTCTGGAGACTCTGAAGTTCTCTTTCTCACATGGTATGTGCTTGGACCATCTGTCTTTCCTTGTGAACAGTTAAGGTTTACATGTTGACTGGAACAGCCTGGAATTTGGATTCATAATCTTAATCTACTGTAGTGTTGATCTGGGGGAGAGGGGGGCACAAAAATTACCATTCCACCAGATTTTTATTTCTCAGTCTAAGTGACAGATGTTTGGAAACAGAGGTTTGGAAAGACAAAGTACATGAAAAGGGTCAATTTCTCACACAGTTGTTCAGTTGACTTTGTGTTTCCAGGAGTAGAGGGATATGTGCCATGTTTTTCATGATCTCATGTGATATAAATAGGAGGTGGTAATCACCGTGTGATAAACTGCATTTTATTAAAAATCCCTGCCTGTCTCTTATGGACTCTGGTGGCTGCTCCATCCTCCTGGAACCATCTGTAGCATTCCAGCCCCTTGAGCAGCTCCCAACAGCCACACTCTCTTTTAAAAAGCACTTGCCAGATAAATCCTTCATTTTTTTTCCTCCAGTTACCCCTCTGTTCAGTGGAGGCTGTACAGTTTTGCCTGGCAGGGGTTCAGGAGGATCCACATAACTCACTTGTAGCTTCTGTGATTGGGAGCAGCTCGTGCTGATAAACCTGCACTGTTGTCTATCCTGCATCCTTTATTGCATGGTTGGGTAGAACATCCACCAGGTCTCTCCAGCTCCCATCTCAGCCTGGCCTTGCTTGTTACTTTTTCCTGTCAGTTTGCTGGGTAACTTTTGGCTCAAATAAATAATTTAAGAGATAACAGAGTCCTTCCTTATTCTTCCTGTTCTTCTGCCACCCTACTCCATGTGCTTTCTGCATTCTCATAGCTTCAGCTGTGGGATGAAAAACTTGTGAATTTACCTACAGGAATCTTTTTAGCTTTTTTTTTGCCTGTGGGCAGTGGCCATTGGGACTGCAGGACAGAAGTGACACAAAAACACTTGGACAGCAAAGCCCATGCCCAGCTAACTCTTCTCTCTCTTTTCATCCATTCAAACTTGAATGCAGCCACACTCCACGGGGCTACAGTTGTCCTTTACAACTTGGCTTCCAGACCTTCTTCATCAGATTTGAAGCCTGAGCACAAAAACCAACTAAGTTTGATACAACCCATGGTCTTGAACTGGGTTTTAAGTTGGTTTAGTGGAGCTTCTTCAAATTCAGTTTGGGGATTTTTTTTTTTGTGTATGGATGAAACCAAAAGGGTACTTTTGGGGCTGTTGCAATAGGACAATAGTTAATGGTTTTAGGCTAAAGAAGAGACAGTTTAGACCAGACACAAGTTTTTTACACTGAGGATGATGAAGCACAGGGTGCCCAGAGAGCAGGCTCGTGGCTGCTGCATTCCTGCAAACATTAAAGGTCAGGTTGGACAGGACTCTGAGCAACCTGGTCTGGTTGAAGATGTCCCTGGTCATGGCAGGGGGTTGGCCTAGGTGGCCTTTCAAGGTGCCTTCCAAACCAAACTCTTCACTGATTCTGTGTTGCATATCTGTGTGCATGTGTACACACATCTATAAATCAACACGGGATGTTCAGTGAATGGATTGATTCCCTTTGGAATTCATGCTGGTTGTGGTCTTTTGTTTTTTGATCAGAGAATATAAAGAAAATGTAACTGATCAGATCAGAAGATTATTTGGAAATTGTAGTACTGGGATCCTTTTGCATATTGAACAAATTTATTGTGAAGACTAGGTCACTATGAAGCTTTCCTTAAAAAAAAGTGGGTTTTGTTATTTTGCAGGCTTCATGTCTCTAATAGGTGCTACATGAGGCTGTATTTTGGGATTACGTGGTTTGTCCTGCACAAAGCAATTCTCATCTGCCATGTATTTCCTGTAATCAGCTGGTTTATTCAAAATACAGTGTGCTGTGGAGATGTGGTTAGGTGCTGGGGCAAAATTGAGAGGTGATGTCTCAGTGCAGACTGCAGATATATATTTAAGCCTTTGGGATTTGGGCGTTTTCTTCAAGTCTTGTTTTTACTTGTCAGTCAGTAGCTGACAAGAACATAACTCTGCTGATAGGAGGGGGAATGGTCAGAGGCTGGGAAGTGTGGGAGGTCTGGATTATATTCCCAGTTTTGCTGTTAAATTGGCCAGAGATTGTTGTATTGCTGTAACAGATTGAACCAGGCAGAAATGAAAGGATTGCTTGAAGACTCAAAACAATTTGTGACTGTCCAGGCAACTCCCTCGAATGCCGTGTGCCTGTCATGTCTGTCTGTCTGTCTGTCTGTCTGTCTGCTGCTGTGGGACAGGAGTGTCTGGTGCTCAGAGCTGGGCCCCTGCCCGCAGGCTATTCCTGGGTTTGGCCATGCATGTCACTCCAGGGCTCCTGTGGAATCGATGGTTAAAATCATCAAAGGGAAAGTGCTGTGGGAGGGCAGCGTGTAAAACCCCAAACCTGAGTGCCTGCAGTTTGTGTTGGGTGCTGTGTTAAGCGTTGGGCTTTGTCATTGCTTCCTTGGCATCGCCAAAAGAGACTGAGATGGCAGAAAATATCTGATGCAATCTTTATTAAAAGCAGTGGCACGAAAAACAAAGAGACCTTTCAGGTGGTAATTGCTTTCATAAGCCATTCCTGGGGATTGAACTCTGAGACCTCTATGACTTGATCTGAAAGGGACAGCCCCTGCAGTCACAGCAGAAACATGTGTGTCTGACGTGCTGTGTGGTACCTGTTGGAGCAGCAGGTCTGTGAAATCTTCTTTTGTAACAGCTCTTCAGTCCCAAACCCAGCACAGGTGGATGGATGCTCTGTGTGTGCATCTCCTCTCCTCTCCTCTCCTCTCCTCTCCTCTCCTCTCCTCTCCTCTCCTCTCCTCTCCTCTCCTCTCCTCTCCTCTCCTCTCCTCTCCTCTCCTCATATATATTATATTATATTATATTATATTATATTATATTATATTATATTATATTATATTATATTATATTATATTATTATAACAATATTATATTAACATATATTATAATTATACTATATATGATAATACAATTATATAATATTATAATTTATATTATATTATATTAATATTGATATATCAATCTGTGATATTATATGGTATGTTATATAATGTAGTATATAATATATAATATATTGTATATAATATATAGTATATATAATGTTATATATAATATTATATATATAATTTAATACATATAATATTATATATATAATATTATATGTACTATATGATATGGCATTATTATATATAATCCATATATTCTTGCCACAGTGAGAGTGATAGGTAACCTCACAAGAGGATAAGCTCATCCTAATGTAGCTGTGTGGCTCTTAAAACTCAACATTTTTGTACCCATGGAATACTCCAGCAATACTTTTAACTGTTGGCTCCTCCCTCTCTGGACTGTGGCCACCAGCACATTTTCAGGTAGTAAATGGCATTCTAAACTTGGCAATTCCCTCGAATTGGACCGAGTTATGTCACCTGCCTTACGAGCACCAGCTCTGAAGTAAGTTCTTGGAGGAGAAGTGAAAAATAGGGCAATAGTGTTTTGGAAACACGCTGGGAAAATGAGATTCACAGCTAGAGCTTGGCACTGAGAGATAGAAAATACAGTTTTATAAGGAAGGCAGGCTAAAGGCACAAAATGCATGTTATACTTATGGAGGATTTGGATTGCTTCTGGCCAAAGGAAGGTAACGTTTTATTCCTAGAAGTAACAGGGCAGAAACTGGTTGTGCTGAATTCCCCTGATTTTCTGAAAATTATCTGGTGCAGCTGTAATGGATGCACAGAAAAATGGTTGCAAAGGGAAAACATCCCTTCCAGAAAATTCTTTTGTTCTTGCTTCTGTTCTTGGGTTCATGTGGAAAATAAAACCCCATTAAGGCAGCTCAATTCACCAACATGTGTTATCTATCTGTGCACGACAGAAATCTTGGAAATCCTCTCTGGAAATGCAGGAGTAAAATTAAGGGCAGACACAAACAGGGCAGGAAGAAAGTATAAAGTTCACCGTGCTGGTGGTGGAAATATAAATGGGTAGAACAAGATCTGTGCTTTACACTTGTTCTTTCAACTTGTGTCTACACTTTTCATTAAAAAAAAAAAATTCATAATAAAACTTTGCCTACAGTATAATGTAAATTAATCTGTGTGACCAGATCCCCTTATGTGCAATGAGAATACAACTTTCTCTAGTTCTGATGGTTCGAATTTTTTTTAAAAAAATATGTGCACACAGTATAAAAGTATACACTAGAAATACAGCTTTTACTTCTGTTTTTTTTTTTTTTTTTTTTTTTTTTTTTTTTTTTTTTTTTTTTTTTCCAGCATACATGCTGACTAAATTATGTGGAAAAGCCTCTTTCTTTCCACTATTTCACCCTTGAGATCTGGTATTTTCCTAGTCTTGTCAGTGTTGTTGTTCCACACTTTTTGCCAGCAGTCCTGATCTGTATTCTTTAGGTTCCTTTTTGGAACAGTGAATCCTTTTGTGAGGAGATTATTCCTCCATACCCCGAAGCAAGAAACATAAACAAAACTCTTCAGATGTACTGAAAATCTGTGAAAACATTTATAGAGTGGCAATAGCTGCCACAGGATGTGGGAAGCAACAGGTAACTGAATAATATCCCTTTGCATATCCATAGCACCTCTCCTGTAGCAAAAGCTTTCTAATCCTGAATTTAGGATAAATTTCATTTATCCAGTGAAATACCTGGAGTTTTGCACCATTTCAGGTTCTAATCATGTAATACCTGAAGCTTTGCAGCATTTTGGGGTTCTAATCATGTAATACCTGGAGTTTTTTAGCATTTTGGGGTTCTAATCATGTAATATCTGGAGCTTTGTAGCATTTCAGGTTCTAATCATGTAATACCTGGAGTTTTGTAGCATTTTTGGGTTCTAATCATGTACTACCTGGAGCTTTGCAGCACTTTGGGTTCCTTTGCAGGTTTTAGCCCTGCTAAAGAAGGGAAGACACCAGTCCCTGGGCTTTGCTGTCCCTGCCCAGCTGCTTTTAGCCCTGGTGATGACACCAAGTCCCCAAGTGTGGGTTCTCCACGGATGGGGAGTGAGCACCTGCAGCTCAGCTTGCTTTGAAATGTTTGGGCTCACGCTGCCTCACGCCAGGTGCCCAGAAATGTGGGCATGAAATCAGGGTTTGGAAAGTGAGAGCTGAATGACTTCCCAGCTGGGTCACACGCTGGGTTTGTTGTAGGGCCAGGAATCCAGCCCAGATCTCCTGGCTCCCTCCCCACTCCCTGAGCAGCCAGGCCAGTGCTCAGCTCTGTTTCAAGGGATCCTAGAGAGCACTGGCATCTTAGCAAGTCAGCTGGCAACTTCCCTCTGTTTTGTTTAGGATGGTTCACATTCTTCCATCTAATTCCCACACTGAAAATTTCCAGCTTCCTATTTTTCCCCAAGCTTGTCCCAGCAAGACATATTGAATATGAATGTGTGGACATATTGAATATGTAGATGTGGTGGCACACACAGGCTTTTCCTGAAGCAGCTCCTCAAAGTTTCTTCTGGACGTTTGTTTTACTCCAGTTCCTGTAATCTCCAAAGTGACATTAAACAGATTTTTATTTTTGTTTAACTTTTGTATGAAACTCTCTTTTTCTCTGTGTCTCTTTATTTGTGATGATATGTGGTTTTAGTTACATTCTCTTGTGCTTGGAGGGGACACTGTGTAAATGAAAACACATTTATAATTATTACACACCAGGCACAGATGTCATCTCAGACATCTCCCATACATACCTGCTCTAGAACATATTTTTGGGTGTGCACATCACTTTGTTTTCAAACTTGTTCATGTAGTAAATAACTTCTTTCTACAAGTGTTCAGAACCAGGAGGGCTGTTCACTCAAAGCCTTGGAAGTGCATCTCAGAGACAAATGAAACTGTGACCAGGAGCAGGAATAGGAGCCTTGCTATCCCATTTCCTGATGCTGAATCTCTCCATACAGAGCTGGCACTGGCCTTGACTGAAGAGCTGCACGCTGTCAGCACGAGCAAAGTCAGGACAGTGAAAAAGCTGGCTGCTTCTGCTTCAAGTGAGGAAGTGATTTTGCTGGAACAGCATAAATCCTTAATAGGGTTTCTTGCTTCCCCTGCAGGGTAGAGACTCAGGCTATTCCCCCTTTCATCCTACACCTTGCCTGCTGCAGGGATGGTGCAGATATCCTCTCAGAGCAGCTTTCTGAGGTCCACAGCTGCCAGCCACCCTCTCACCCCTCTGTGCAATGCAGCATGCTTCCCTCTCCTGCAAGACCAGCAGTTCCTGTCTTCTCTGTGGGTACACTGGTTTTTTGTGTTTTTTTTACAGGACAAACACATTTTTCTTTGCAGGAACTTTGTAGTTGTCCAATAAAGCAGAGGTTGCATTCCAGATGTACAGCTGTTCCACCTACAGAAATTCCCCAGTCCTGTCTAGTTGACTTACTCAATATTGCCAGAGAGAATAAATGTGTTCAGGAGGTTGGGGAAAGAATCTCCAGGACTGTAAATATTCTTTTGGATTGTGGTGTAAAATAGTTTTCATTTTCTCTGTTTGAGTGGCAGTTGGAAGAACTTAACCCCCTGGATTTCTCCCATTGTGTGTTTTCCCTTTAGTTTCAAGGGGAAAAATAAACTCATTTCTTTCTTCTAAAAAAAAAATCTCCTGTAGACTGTTCAGCTGTGTGTGGTAAATTCTGCACAAGTTTTAAATAATGATGGTATTTACACGCTTTCACTGGAGGATATTTATGCACACACTCTATGGTCAGGGAGTGCCATTGGCACAAAGGTGTGATGGTGAGTGTGCAGAGGAGGCAGCTCTGTCCCTGCAGGGCACCTGGCCTGATCTCCACCCTGTGCCCAGGATACAGTTTGGCCAAAGCCTCAGTTTTCCAAGCCCTGGTAATTCTGAGGAAACCTCCTTTCTCTCTGAATTTTCACCAGGAATGAGAATCACTCAGTACCTGCTCATTTCCTCCTCCAGGTGTGATGCCATAAGACACACTGTAGGTGTATGATCTTCCAAAGGTGACATCAACCCCACACTGTGGCAAAAGGAGCAGTCCTGCCCTTCCTCAGCTCTCCACAGCAAACTGGACAGAAAACTGGTTGGCATTGGAAGTCAAAATATCCAAGAGCCTTTCTGCAGGATTGCAGTGATCTGGTCTGGGCAGCCTCATCCAGCCCAGCTCTGCCTGCTGTGGGAACAGTGACTTTAAATTCTGTATTTGAAAAGCTACAAAAATGTGGGTGTTACCACCTCAGAACGACTCAGGGCCAAATTCTCTGGTGCCAGTCACTCCTGGGCTTGTGCACTGCCTTCTGAGCAGATGAGGTGTTTGATAAGCACCTGCTTTTCCCAGGTGAATTAACCCCTTGGAGTTACATCTCTGGTGGCTACAACATTTTTCCTGTCCAAAGCAGGAAAGGAAAGACCCAGTTGCACCTCTGCAATCTGATTCCTTGTTTTGAAGCCTGGTGTGGGCTGAGCTCTTTGGAGGATGAAACTCCCACTGGTGCACTCCAAAGCCTCTCACCATGGGTGGAAAAGTCTGTTTGGTGACAACTTGCCCTGGCTGTGCTGATGTAAAGCAAGTTTTGGTTTTGGTCAGCCCTGCTGGGCAGGCAGAGCTGTGGGAGGAGGAGAGGGATGCTGTTCTGGTGTCTGTATCAAAGTGTCACATTAGAGTTTGGTTGGGGAGAGAAGCAGGGAAAAAAGCACAGCTGTTTTTGGAAAGCTTTTGGATAGCTTTGGCAGTTAAAATATCTGTATAATATGCTTTGAAAACTGAGGCAAAGTCAATGAAAATGAACAAATTTGAGTGAAGTGCACTAGCAGCTCCAGTTACTTTCCCAGTTGTTCTTTTTTTTCTTTTTTTTGGGAAGAATTTACAAAGCAGCAAATGCAGCACAAATACTGGAAACCTCATCTGTTACAAATCAGGTAATTTTACACAGAGTCATCTTTCAAACTTTATCTATTTTTTTAACACACAGATATTTTTTCCCCTTATTTTGCTATCATGTTCTTGCACTTCAGGCCTTGCCCTGATAACACAGAGGCTTTGGCAGCCTCACAGCTTTTGTAGCTCCTGTCCAGGAGGTTGATGTTCACTCTCTGTGCAGTTTTGCCCTTGGCCTGTGGCAGTGAACTCACAAACAACATCTGTAACAGGAGACCTTTACTTGCTGCAGTTCAAATTGCACATAAGTGATTGGTGCTAGAATGAAGTTGAGCTATAAAATGATCTCCTTTTTGGTACAAAAAAAAAAAAAAATATATATATATATATATATATAAATATGTATATGTATATGTATATGTATATATGTATGCAGTGTATTCCCCAGACAGTTTGGGTATGTTTAGCTTCAATCTGTTGCATGCAGAATTATCAGGAAATTCCCTCAGTGAAGTGTGACAGTACAGAAGGTAAATTCTGAAATTGGTTAAATTGGTGTAATCTCCTGATGTAGACAGGGCTTTAGTTATAGTGCTTCAACCTTTAGTGTAGTTTATCTTTAATATAAAACACAATAAGCATGCTTGAAAAAAAAAAAGTGTCTTTTTTTTCTCTTTGTTTTGGAAACTGTTTGTGAAAACCATGAAGATGATGCAATTATGCACCTGTGCATTATTCCCAAAATCTTCTGTATTTGAACCCACTGTATTTGAGCAGGAACAATATTTACTTGATGGCAGGAGTATTTGATGGTTGAAAGAATGGAAAGAGCAAGCAGATTTTAATTTTGATCAGCAAAAATGAGTAAGGATATATTTACTCTCAGGCACCTGGTTTAATGCTTTACTGCATGGAGGTAAATCCACACCACAGATTTTACTGTTTTCAACCTGTCAGTCACCTCCTCTTCCACCTCTCTTTCCCTTTCTTTAAGTTAAGGGAAAAATAGTGGCTCTCAGGGTTGTGGGATCTAAGGGATGGGTGTATGTGCTCGCTTTGCAAGTCTGGAGTGGAGGAAAAGCTGGCTATTATTATTTTTATTAGACTAGACTTTGTAAGAACCTCTTAGAAGAGTCTGTTAGGAAGGAGAAGAAACTATAATGAATTTGGATTTATGCCAATGGTTTACTGTTTCCTTTGGAAATGCACATTTTTGGGAAAGCTTTGCTGGCAGTGATTTAACTGACAGGAGGGTCTGGAGCTGACCCAGTGTGATGCTGGTCCCTGTGACCCGCACTGAGGTGCAGAAGGTCCAAGACACTAAAGCTGCTGTGACAAAGGAGGGATGGATGTTCTTCCTTTCACTTTTCTCATGTCTTACTCCCCTCCAGGATGGTTAATCATTTGTGTAAATTTAACATTTGGGAAAGCTAGATGGCCTTTAAGGGATGGAATCTTTCCTTCTTGGAAATCTGATGTTGGGGAGCAGCAGTGTGGGCTCCCTAATCCTGCCTGGGCTTGTGTTTTCAACCTGATCCCCCCATGGCTCCTTTGAGGGGAACATTTTCTGGAGATGAAATTGTTGGTGCAATTTAAGGAGATGGTGTGCTTGTCTGGCAAGGAAGCTGTGACACCCTGGGCATCCTAAACAAGCTGCTGATGGGTCAGCAGAGGAGAATGCTTGGTGCTTCCTTCAAATGCATCTATCTTGTGGTTTGTTAGATTTATAATTATACATATTAGAACTGGTCTGATTTCTTATGGGACTTTCCCATATAAATAGAGGATGCTAAGAAGGTTTCAGCTGGTGATTCTGGGTGATTGCTGCAGCCCCAGAAGCCCTGGTGTTACAGCAGTTGTGGGAACAAGGAGGGCAGAATTTGGGTCAGACATGTCCTGGTTCAGGACTCTGGTTCTCAGCTCAGGCTGCCAACATGCAAATAGATCCCTCATGTGAAATGGAACTGGATGGCTTGGAACTGGCCATGGGAATATCATAAATGTGGAGATCTCCAGACAGCTGCATACCTGCAGGGATGGGCCTGTGCTGCTGCTTTCTCGATTTCAAAAAATCTGAATCAATTTCGTTCCAGCATATGCAGCTTCTGCTGAGTCTCTTGCACTTTCCCTTGGGACATCTTTGTGCTGGTCTCAGTGGACCTGGTTGGCTCAACTCTAGGATTCAATCTGCTGTAAGAGTGAGTACCAGTACCACTGAATCCCCTTGGGAGGGAGGAGAATCGTGTCCTGATTAATCTTTGTAGTTTGCTTCTTTTCTTGTAGCAGGTGAGATGGTCTTGCTCCAAGTGAGCTCATTGAAATCATGAAGTCATGAAATCCTGTGTTGAAAATGACAATGTGCATTAGGCTACACATATATTCTGTATCTTTCACAACTGAGA
Organism: Zosterops lateralis; assembly: GCF_965231275.1. Taxonomy (NCBI): domain Eukaryota; kingdom Metazoa; phylum Chordata; class Aves; order Passeriformes; family Zosteropidae; genus Zosterops; species Zosterops lateralis. The sequence continues at coordinate 1,031,759 of NC_139765.1, forward strand.
GATTATTTTATTCACAGAATCATCATCCATATTCTGCTTTTAAATGGTGAAAATATTTTGTATCTGGCAGCTTTTTGTTGTCTGCTACTTCTGCTTTATTTGCAAGCTTCCTCCATTCCTGTTCTCCTTGGTGAGGCACTTCAGGGACAGCTGTCACTGGGGCTGCTGAGACTGGCAGGTATATCTTGGCATTTGCTGCACTACATGCCCTGGTGACAGCGAGGCTGGGTGTCACTGGCCAGGGGAGTCATGGAAAAATGAAAGGGCAAGGTAGTGGTGAAAGGAAATCTGGATCTGTCAGCAGGGGTGACAGGTGATGAGATGCAGAATCAGGTAGTGCATGAGCACATCAGGAGATAAAACCCAGTCTGTAAGTACCAAGAGAAACAAGCAGGACATGAGCAGGAATAATCTGCCTTTCCAGCAGAGACAGTGTGTAACAGTTCAGTGAGGCAAGGCAATGTCAAGACAAAAGGGCAGACGTGAAGGGCTGATGTGCTGGGATACTTCAAGGTTTTATTGCACCTTCTGTAACCCCCCAGCTGTGTCTGGACCCGTGGAGGTGGCTCCAGTTGCTGCTCAAGTAAATAAAATAAACACATTTAGATCTGGGAGGGTTGACACCAGTGCAGCAGAGTGGTGGTGCAGTGTGAGAGAGGACAGGCTGGCAGCAGGGGAGCAGCACACAGCCAGACTAGTCAGGGAGTGGTGAGATAAAAGATCATTTAGGTTTCTGTGTGAAGACTGCAATTTAGCTTCAAGTGATTTTTTTTTTTTGGCCTTTTTTTATTTTCTTCCTTTTTTTTTTTTTTTTTTTTTTTTTTTTTTTTTTTTTTTTTTTTTTTTTAATCTACACTCCCTCTAAAACTGGTTCAGCTGAATGGGCAAGTATGTGACTTTAATGAGATTCCTGAAGTCTTAGTCAGAGCTGTGGTTAAAGCCTGTCTGCCAGAAGCAGATGGATAGCAGGACGTTATGATGCGTCTCTTGGTGCTGTCAGCAGCAGGTCCATGGCACAGAACCAGAGGGCAGGGATTCCCCTTGGAGCAGCACATGGAAAGCTCCTTCCTGGGTGTGCTGCTTTTGGCTGGAGTCGAGTTAATTTTCGTCATAGTAGCTGCTCTGGGGCCGTGTTTTGGGTTTGTGCTGAAAACAGCACTGATAACTCAGGGATATTTTGGTTATTGCTGGGCAGGGCTCACACAGAGCCAAGGCCTTTCCTGCCAGTGAGGGGCTGGGGCAGCACAGGGAGCTGGGGATGGCACAGCTGGGACACCCCAGAGCAGATGGTGTGTGCTCAGCAACACAACCTGGGGCAAAGAGGAGGAAGAGGGGTTAAACATGACACTGGGCAGTTCATCTCTACTGGGTCCTTAAGCAGGGGAGACTCTCCTTCAGTGAATATCCTTCACATCTTTGAGTGAGTGTCTTGTCCCAGAAAAAGCAACAATTGTTTCTGGATGCACTGGACATTGCGAGGCTTTAAAAGCAAGCATTGAACTGCAGTCAAGCTGCAAGAGTAAACAGGAACTCCAAAGAAGCTCCTGATTGTTACAGGAAGAATGTTAGTCCAGTTCTCCCCAGACCAGAAGAAATCAGACGAGTTGCAGAAACGAGGAGCACTGGAGTTATGTGGAAGTGATGTTTTCTTCTTTCAACACTCCTCATGGCACTCAGTAAAGATCTGTGTCACAACTGGGGACGTCCCAAATTTTTAAGAAACAATAAGGATAGGACAGGGAATTTGCAAAGGGAGTAACCCTCCCTTTCTCATTTATCAGGGCTGTCTTCCAGCAAGGGTTCAACTCTTTTCACGGTCTGCCAAATCTTTGCAAATGATCTCATGGACATGACCTCCCTTTCTTGGAGTCTTGCAGCTCCCCTCCAGCAGACATGGCAGGGACAGCGTTGGGAAGGCACTGATAGAGCTCTCCAACAGCTTTGCTATGCCTTTGGAAACTGGATGTGTAAATTCATGCTTCGTGCACAGTTGTCACCTCTGAAAAGTGAACAAAGGCAAGCACAGGTACAAATTTCAGGCAGGCAGCCAACACAGTAGACAGTTGCCTAGGGCAGCAGACTGTTGAATGCAGCAGAGTGCCAAGGCTTTACGAAGATGAAGGCTTGCTGCCTCTGCTCTGCCCTCCAAGAGGCATCAGACCTTTAATCTAAGGCTTGAGATTCATGTCCTGTTTTCAGGCAACTTGGCCCAGGTGATCCTTGGCACTCTGGGTGCAAGCATCAGACCTGCAGTGCTCAGGCAGGGTCACTTCTGCTGTTTGACTGATCCATGGCTGCTGCAAGGGGTGGGATGGGACCTTTTTCCACAGGAATAAGAGCAGCCTGTGGTTTTGGAGTTCTTCCTCCTGCTCCTTCATCCCCTAGTGCAGCAGGAGTGGTCTGAGCTGGTGTGAGTGGGCTGGTGCAGGGGAAGGATGGTTTGGGGTGAAAGTGGGAGTCACTGGGATGGGGGAGGATGGACAGGGATGATCTCTGGGATGGGGGAGGATGGACAGGGATGATGGCCAGGAGGGATGGTCTCCTGCAGTGGGATTGGGCTGTCCTGCCTGATGCTTTTCTGACTCCGTTCATCCCAGCCCACTTCACCCCACCTCTCATCCTCACAGAATTTCACTGCTGCCTCCCACCCAGCCCTGCTTGGGCAAACAACCCCACTAAGCTGTTTGGACCAGCCCTGCAGTTGGGCTTAACAGATAAGCCAAGCTTTTTATTTCTAAAATCAAAACCTCTCATAGAGGATTTTGGTGGCAAGTAGAAACAGGCGCAGGAGGGGAAGACCACATTCTTCAGACCACCAGCCAAGTGCTTTTCAGCTTTTGCTGTGGAAGTTGCTGGCTGAGCCTAAATCCCTGCAGCAGTGCCTCACCTGCTATTATCACTTTATCTGAAGTCATAAACACAGCCAGTGAAGAAATTATTTCCAGCATCTTGAAAAGGACTCGCTTCCATAATTCACTATTAGCTGGATGGCAGCTGCTTTCACCAGCAGCAGATTTGGGGTAGAATTCAGAGTTTGAGACCTCTCCTGCTGCAGGAACTGCTTTAGTTGCCACCTTAGACAGGATATTGGGCTGGCTGGATAAGCCATCTTATCCCATTCAGCAATACTTAATGTCTCATGTTTCAAAATAAGATGGCAAGCACTTGCTCGTGCTTGTTGGCAGTCAGGTTGCTACCAGCGGTATTCATAACACTTTACTGTTGTTAATCATCGTCTGCCTGTGCATATTAATGCTTAAAATGAGATATTTAATTAGTGCCATGTGTTCCTGGACCGAGTTTCTCGTGAGCATCTCCCAGGCTTTCCCAGCTGGAGAGGTTTTTGTTTCCACCAGTGCAGGGCTGCCTGCTGGCGTGTCCTGGCTGCCCCAGAGTGCTCAGAGAAGCTCCCAGGGACATTGACATCACCTGTATTTGTGGAACTGCCTCATCAGCTGCTGCTGTCTCACATTCCTGGCTGGGAGAGGCGGCCGGGCGGCTGGCCATGGTTTACTCCTTCCTCAGAATCCGCAGGGTGAGGGCAAAGCTTGGAGATGCACTTCTCCCATCATGTCATCTATTTACATGGCACATGCCTTGTGTGTGTGTGTGAGACACTGAGGGCTTTTATTTTTGTTCCCCCTGCCCTAGTTCTTCTTTCTGGCTGTGGCGAGATGGAAAGGTGGGACACGCTCATCTCTGCCAGCGAAAAGGTTTTCTGTATCCCAGGCCGGCTTGGAAATTCTTTAGGTGACATCACACCATGTCTGTGCAGACTCATTGTTTGTCATGGAAAAGCCATTCATCCATACACAACTTCCTTCCTCCCCAGACTCGGGGAGATAAACTTTCCATTCTGTCTATTCCCTATAGAAACAGACCCCAAACATGTATGCCTGGCTACACACACCTCTCAGGGCTGCCCCAGGAGGGAAAGGGAGGATATAGGAGATGTGAATAAAGTCACCCTGTTTTCTTCAGACATGGATCCCGCTGTGCCCAGGCAGTAAAACTCCCCTCCCGCCGAGGTGCTGGGTCACACAAGGCTTTTTTTGTCCCCAGGCTAATTCTGGCACTTGGCAGCCCCACATCTGCCTGCCAGGTGAGATGGGCCACCAGCTGCAGGTACAGCACATCTGGCAAGGGGGGAGGAAGCCGAGCGTGCTGCAAACAAACACAGCAATTCCACCGTGGCGGGTGCGAGGAATTCCATCAAAAATATACTCCAGCAGTCTGAGCTGCCCGGGCTGGTGATTCATGTCTGGGGTGCTGCTTGTCAGGGCTGGGTACTGGTGTGCCCCACAGCCTGGGGGGGCCTGATCCTGTAGGGACAGAGTTTGGGTACTCTGTGCCCCACAGCCTGGGGGGATCCTGCTCCTGCAGGGGCAGAGTTTGGGTACTCTGTGCCCCACAGCCTGGGGGGGCCCTGTAGGGGCAGAGTTTGGGTACTGGTGTGCCCCACAGCCTGGGGGGATCCTGTAGGGGCAGAGTTTGGGTACTCTGTGCCCCACAGCCTGGGGGATCCTGTAGGGGCAGAGTTTGGGTACTGGTGTGCCCCACAGCCTGGGGGGATCCTGTAGGGGCAGGGCTGGGTACTCTGTGCCCCACAGCCTGGGGGGATCCTGATCCTGCAGGGGCAGAGTTTGGGTACTCTGTGCCCCACAGGCTGGGGGATCCTGATCCTGCAGGGGCAGAGTTTGGGTACTCTGTGCCCCACAGCCTGGGGGATCCTGCTCCTGCAGGGGCAGAGTTTGGGTACTCTGTGCCCCACAGCCTGGGGGATCCTGATCCTGCAGGGGCAGAGTTTGGGTACTCTGTGCCCCACAGCCTGGGGGATCCTGCTCCTGCAGGGGCAGAGTTTGGGTACTCTGTGCCCCACAGCCTGGGGGGATCCTGCAGGGGCAGAGTTTGGGTACACTGTGCCCCACAGCCTGGGCGATCCTGTAGGGGCAGGGCTGGGTACTCTGTGCCCCACAGCCTGGGGGATCCTGATCCTGCAGGGGCAGAGTTTGGGTACTCTGTGCCCCACAGCCTGGGGGGATCCTGCTGGGGCAGGGGCAGGGGCAGGGTTGGGGGACACCCAGCCTGCTCAGGAGCCTGAGGGGCATTTTTTTTCCCTGGAAAAGAGGTGGGAACCGTGCGGTGCCGGGCGGGATGGGACAGGGGGAAGCCTTGCAGGGATGGAGGCAGCACGGATGAGGTGGCTGTTCCCCTGCGGCAGGAGGCAGGCAGGGTGCGAGGAGCACACCAGCAGTACCTGCACAGCGCGGGGCTCCTGCCTTTGCAGCCTTTCCCCTGCCCGTCCAGCCATCAGGCTGCGGTGCCAGCCCGGCCGAGCCTCGCAGAGCCCCGTCTGGGGGAACGGGGCTGGGGCCGCGCCGTGGGGCCCCTGGGGAGGGGGTTTGGGGAGGGGGCGGCTGGGGAACGAGGCAGCTTTGATGTCCCCGCTGTTCCCCGCACACACCTGTACCCGGGGGCTGCGGGGGGCTCCGGGGGGCTGAGCACAGCCCGGCCGGTCTGTGCGGGGCTGGAGGAGCCCGGGCCGGGGGCGGGGGGAGGAGGAGGGTCCTGCGGGGTGGGAGGGGGCGGCAGCCGGGGCCGGGCTCGCCGCGCCCCCGCCGCTCGCAGGGCCCCGCTCCAAGGGTTTCTCCTCTCCTCCTCCTCCTCCTCCTCCTCCTCTGTTGTCCGCAGGGCGCCCCGTCCCGGCGGCCGGCTCGGCGGGGGCTGCCCCCGCAGCCCACCATGGCCGGGGCCAGGCTGGCCCTCGCCGCCGCGCTGCTCTGCAGCTGCTCCTCGCCGCTGGCCGACGCCAACTCCTGGTGGTGAGTGTCCTTTGTCCGCCCGGGACCCACCGGGACCGTCCGGGACCCGCCGGGACCGTCCGAGCCGTGCGGCGGCTCCTGCCCCGCCTGCCGGGCTGCTTTCCCCGCTCCTCTCGGGCTGCTTTCCCCCATCCCGCTGTCCCTTTCCCCCGCTCCTCTCCGGGTTCTTTCCCCCATCCCGCTGTCCCTTTTCCCTGCTCCTCTCTGGGTTCTTTCCCCCGTCCCCCTGTCCCTTTCCCCCATCCCTCTGCCCCTTTCCCCCGCTCCTCTCCGGGTTCTTTCCCCTATCCCGCTGTCCCTTTTCCCTGCTCCTCTCCGGGTTCTTTCCCTCCCTCCTCTCGGGCTGCTTTCCCCCATCCCTCTGTCCCTTTCCCTCTCTCCCTCTCTCCTCTCCGTGTTCTTTCCTTCCCTCCTCTCTGGGTTCTTTCCCCCGTCCCTCTGTCCCTTTCCCCCATCCCTCTGTCCCTTTCCCCCATCCCTCTGTCCCTTTCCCCCATCCCTCTGTCCCTTTCCCTCTCTCCTCTCCGGGATTTTTCCCCCGTCCCGCTGTCCCTTCCCGTTTTCAGCAGCCCCTTCTCTCTCCCCTGCAGTTTTCTGCTCTCCTTTAGCGGGAGATGCCGCCCGGGCTGTAGGATGTGGGGAATGCGCAGGGAGGGGATGGCTAAGGTTTCCGACCCGCTGCCAAAAGCCCCGAGGAGCGGAAAATAGCCTGGGCTCCGGGGCAGGGCAAAATCGCTGCTTTTCTCTGCGGGGAAAGCGCTGAGCTCTCCCTCTGCCCCATCCATATCCCGGGTGTGCTCTGTGTTTAAAACTCGGCTTCCAGAGGAGCGAGCAGTGGGAAAGGCTCACATCTGGCAGAGCTGACATGAGAAATGCTCCTGGAGCTGGGCTGGGCTGGGCTGGGCTGGGGAGAAGTGTCAGACAGGGTGGGGTGGGGGGGTCTCTCCCTCCAAAACTCCCAACCTGGGATGTTTTTCTCCTGGCAGGTCTCTGGCCATGAACCCCATCCAGAGGCCCGAGATGTACATCATCGGCGCGCAGCCGGTGTGCAGCCAGCTGCCGGGGCTGTCCCCGGGCCAGCGCAAGCTCTGCCAGCTCTACCAGGAGCACATGGTGTTCATCGGGGAGGGCGCCCGCAGCGCCATCAAGGAGTGCCAGTACCAGTTCCGGCAGCGGCGGTGGAACTGCAGCACGGTGGACAACACCTCCGTCTTCGGGAGAGTCATGAAAATAGGTACGAGCAGCTGGGAGGGCAGAGGGACGGCTGGCAGGACGGGGAGGGGCTGGGCAAAGGGTGGTTGTCTCTCTGCGCCTCTGTCCTGTCCTTTAGACACACACAGGAGGGGTGAGCCCCCTTAGCACGGCTCCTAAAGCTGTCCTGGAGGAGCAGGAGGGATAAATCCCCTTAGAACAGCTCCTGAAGGTGCTCTGGAGGAGCAGGAGGGATGAACCCCCTTAGCACAGCTCCTAAAGCTGCCCTGGAGGATGAACCCCCTTAGCACGGCTCCTAAAGCTGCCCTGGATGAGCAAGAGTGATGAACCCCCTTAGCACGGCTCCTAAAGGTGCTCTGGAGGAGCAGGAGGGGTGAACCCCCTTAGCACAGCTCCTAAAGCTGCCCTGGAGGAGCAGGAGGGATGAGCCCCCTTAGCACGGCTCCTAAAGCTGTCCTGGAGGATGAATCCCCTTAGCACGGCTCCTACAGCTGCTCTGGAGGAGCAGGAGGGATGAACCCCCTTAGCACAGCTCCTAAAGGTGCTCTGGAGGAGCAGGAGGGATGCAGGACAGTTTTTTGTTTTTTTTTTTTTTGAGGGATGCAGGACACAGTTTTTTTGGAGGGATGCAGGACAGAGTTTTTTTTTTTTGGAGGGATGCAGGACACAGTTTTTTTGGAGGGATGCAGGACACAGTTTTTTTTGGAGGGATGCAGGACAGTTTTTTTTGGAGGGATGCAGGACACAGTTTTTTTTGGAGGGATGCAGGACACAGTTTTTTTGGAGGGATGCAGGACACAGTTTCTTTGGAGGGATGCAGGACACAGTTTCTTTGGAGGGAGCCGTGCTAAGGGGGCGTCCTGATGGGAAGGTCAGGAAAAGGAACAGTGGCCCCCGTGTTATCATTCCCAGCATCTCAGACAGGGAGGGAATGCAGCCCTGAGATGTGGGAAATACGAACTCTCCGGGCATGGAAATTCCCCCCGTTTCTCCACTTTCTGTGTAAAGCGAAGGGATTTTTATAATTCCTGCCCCGCTGGCCGTAAGAGGCACATTGACAGGCCATTGCTGCACTTGAATTGAGGTGTGACCCAGCTACATTGTCCCGGCTCCTTTTGAAATGCAGTCATCTGATGGCAAGAAACTGAGAAATCCGGGCTGGGTTTGATATGTCCGACAGGCAGGCCAATAAAGAAAAGGTGTTAAAACAGCCACACACACACACTCACTCACTCTCCACAAGCCCCGTCTGAAGGTTTTGTTTCCCACCCACAAAGGCAATCATTTACACAGAAGAATCAGAACTATTTCTCGGTTGTGAACTCGAGGGATGGAAAAAAAAAAACCCTTCAGCTCCTGTACCCCCAGTACTGCTCACACTTGTATTTGGCTTCACTCTCAAAAGAACTGCAGAAGCAGCAGGACGCCAAGAGATGCATCTTTAATACCTCTGGGGCATTTAGGCAATAGGGCACAAAGCCCTGTGATCGCCTCCGTTTGATCCTGAAATTCATGTGCAGTCCTAGAGAATTCTAGGGATATTTCTGCCCCTGCTAATCTTGCAGAATTCCTGAGTTATTCTAATTCCTCCCTTTCTGCCCAGCTCATACCCCAACGATTCTTCTCTGGGGTGCTCCCCTGGGAAATGCCTTTTCCTGACACATTCTTCCAGTCCCTGTCACACATCCAAGGCATCTGTGCATCCTTGATCTCTCACTTTCTGATAGCAAGGCTGGTGGCCAGATGGGGCTGCAGGCGATCCCAGATTGTTAAAACTTGTGCTTTGGGGGATGAAAAGTGAAATTTCATCCACCAAAGGACAGAAAACATGCCTCCATCTCTCCTTTCTCTCCATCTCTCCTTTCTCTCCATCTCTCCTTTCTCTCCATCTTTCCTTTCTCCCTCACTTGTAACTTTTCCTAAATAATGGTGTAAATTTCAAATCCCCAAAGGAATATTTGTGACTCCACAGGGATGCAATAAAACAGGAATCTCCCCTTCTGGAGCAATCCCCATTCTCCAGTAGCTTCCTGCAGCTCTGGGTTGGTGTGGTGAGAGGGTCCCCACATGGAGAAGAGAAATAAGGGTGAGCTGAGCAAAGATCAGAGCTGAAGGATGAAAAGCTGTCAGGAAGAATCAGAATGTGTAGAGGAAGAAGGAATTACAGTGGATAGTGGAAGTGGGAGGATTTCTCCCCTCTAAAATGAATTTGATCCTATGAGTTAAGATTGGGAGTAGATTTTTTTTTGTGTGTGTGTTTTGTTGGAGGCAGAGGTGTCATAAGTGTGTGAAGGGTATGGCCATTAGTGCTGCTCCTGCTGTTTGGTTTGTGTGTTGTGTGCCTTGTTGAGCCCTGCTGTATCTGTGGTAGGAATCTGCTGATGGCAGTGGCTGAGGTGGCTGCCTGCAGTTGTTCTCTCTCTGAAAACCCATCCCAACAGTTTTGGAACCATTTTCTGCTCAGTCAGAGCACGGTCAGATGTTTGTACTCCAGCACAGAGGCTGCACAAAGGAAAAAATGTCACCGCAGGTGTCCCAGGCTCTTTGGTAATTCATGGCTCTTATCTATGTCAGTGATAAGCTGCTGTGGAGGGAGATGCTGCCTCTCCTCTTTTTTATAGCTTCACCCTCCACTTTTACATTTTCCTACCTCATAATGAGTCATTGCTTATCATTTCAGCAAATATATTTCCCACACTGGGGGAAGAAGACAAAGCCTTTCAATCTCTTAGGGTATGCCAGATATAAAGTCATTCTTCCCTGGGTTCACACTGTGTGTCTGTCTCCTGTTCTCGACCTCTGAGCCCCAAATCTGGAGCACAGCCCTTTTTCTGTACTCCGTGCCAATGGCACGAGCGAGGTCTGGAGACCAGAATATCTGCAAGAGTGCACAGACATGCCAGATTGTTGTGGAGAGGGGAGGGGAAAGGAGATAAGAAGGCCCCAGAAGGTGCTCAGTGTGCCAGCAGCCCTCTCTGCCCACCCAGCCATGTGAGCATGGCACAGATGACGTGATTTCTGGAGAGGGGAGGAGAGCCTGGCGTGGCCAAAGCCTGGGAGATCCAAACCTGGGAGATCAGTTTCTTTTCCCCTTCTCAGAGCTTGACTGAGCTCAGGAGCAGCAGAGCTGGTGGGTCTGTGTTTAATCATTACACCTTCATTTTGTGCTCTCCATGGCAGTGAGGCAGCCCAGGGACACAGAGCTGTTGGAGGGGCACCCAGAGCACTGGAAAAGGCTGTTTTGGAGCATTGTTTTTCTCCTGCTGTTTTTGTGTTGTCATGAGGCTCGCTCTCGGCTTTTAAATGTGGTTTATTCTACAACAATGCTCAATGATGTAAAAAAATTATCCTTTCAAAGCTGCTTCCTGCTCTGTCAGTGCAGATTTTAGGCTGCACATGTGTGTGTATATATAGCTCTATACATTATATACAGACACATTCCTTGCTGCTACATTTATGAGGGGGAGAGGACAGAGCACCCCAAAAGGTCACATTAGAATTTCCTCAGGGGAGGAGAGAGAACACATCTCCTCCTGAGGAATCCTAAATGCAAGGCTGGGATTTCCAGGTTAGTCCAGTCATTTCTGGAGCCAAAGATCTTATCTCTTCTGCCTTTTCAAATGCTAAAAGGAAAAAAAAAAAAAAAAAAAAAAAAAAAAAAAAAAAAAAAAAAAGAACAGTCATAAAAACAGAGAACAAAGAGAATTTTCCCCCCTTTTTTTTCTTTGCAATCGACAAACTTCGGGGCAACCCTTTAAAAAAAAACAACAAGTCAAAACTAAAAGTAGAAAAAATTCAAGCAACAGGATTTTGTGTCCTGTTGTTCTCCCATCCCCTCCTGGAGCGGCTCCCCGGCGGGTGGCACAGGAGGGCAGCAGAGCTCTGCACAGCTCCACACAGCTCTGCACAGCTCCACAGAGCTCTACACAGCTCCACAAAGCTCAACACAGCTCCACAAAGCTCCACAAAACTCCACAGCACCGGGCACAGCTCCTCCATCCTGCATCTTGCATTTTTTTGTGAGAGCATGTTGTTAAAATATGGACAAAACAGCCATGTCCTTTCTCAAGAAGCTATTTTAACACCATGGCTAAAGCACAATGAAATTAATAGGGAAGTGCTGCTTGACAAAAGTGTAGGTAAAATATATAAAAAAGTGAGGCAAAATATATATTTCCTCACCAACACATGCATTTGATACATTAGATATTTTAGAGGCTCACTGTGAATCGTCTTCTTCAAATGTTAACCTCCAAGTGTTTTGGCCCTGATCCTGCCCATGATGTCACGGGGGCTTTTAGGCTCACAGTGAAGTGCACGGGCAGTTATTTTCAGGATCAGGGCCTTCAGGGCCACAGCAAACTCTGCAATAACTCCCCAAGCCTTTGGAGCAACAGCACAGAGCTGTGCAACAGGGCTGAGCTTGGAGAGGGTGAGCAAAAAGCCAAATAATTCTCTGAGTATTTGCTTTGTGGGTGGCAAAGAGGGGAAAAAAACCCCTCTTACCCTGCTGTGATTTGTCCCAGCCCCATCCTCAGCAGCCTGAACAGCTCAGGCAGATGCAGGGGCTGCACAGGGAGCTGTGCTGCTACATCTGGCAGGTGGAGGTGGTTAAATATGGACAGTAAAAGTGTAAATCCCGCTGTTTTTTCAGGGGTCTCAGTCAGGCTGTAAGGATGCTGAGCACCTGGAGTCGTGCAGGCTCTGCTGTCACAGTGTGAGGTCCTTTCCTTGCGTGTGTTTTAATCTCTACAGACAGGGGAGTGCTCTCCTCAAAAGGATGATTGGTGTGTCCTCGGGGTTTTCTCCATACAGGTAGGGGCAAAACTGCACACTGGACTGGTACCTTAAAAGACCGGAAAAAAAAAAAAAAAAAAAAAAACCAAAAAAACTACCAAAAAAACCACAAACAAACAAAAAAACCCAACTAGATGAGTAAAAGCTTGATTTTAGTTACTGAAGAATTACCCTGACTCCCTTATGGGCCAGTCTCATCCGAGCTGCCTTAAGCAGGAGTCCCTCCTCTGTGTCTCCTGGACCAGGGAGGTTTGGTGAGCACAGTTCTCTAATGAGCTGTGAGTAAGGACCTCCCTTCTGCATGGTGTGTCCTGGAGCACTTCATCAGATGTGTGCCAGAGCACAGACCCTTAGTGTTCATCTCTCATTTAGGTGGGGTCAGAAAAATCAAAGCTTGTTCTTCAAGGTGGGTGCCACTTACAGCCTTGCCTTTGTCTTGGGTCATTAGCACTAAGCTGGTGATAAGCTGCTATTAATTAGGGATTTTTAGCACGTGCAAATTGGAACAAGAGCACAGCGAATTCCCTCAGCTCAGCCCTGCTGAGGGAGCTGGCACTGAGAGCCTCCTGAGCTGCTGATAAAGTATCCTTTGAGGATCTGCCCTTTGAAGTCATCCCAAATTTGCTCGGGAGCATCTTGCTCTCAAGTTTGGTGTAAGTAGCCCTTCACAATTAGATTGCTTAGTCTAATGGAGCTTTGGCAGTTGTTCTCTTTATCACCTGCAAGTTTGATGATGGGCACAGTGGCTCTGAAGGTGTTGGCTCAGCTGTTTTATTAGACCTGTGGTACCAGTGCAGGTGTGGATTCCTCCTTCTCCCCGTGCCCCTCTGCAGACACTCAGCACTCTGCTGCTTGGCCTCATGCAGGGCTCTGGCTGTGCCGGTGCCCCGGTCACACTGGGGCTGAATTCCTGCCAGGAATACCGGGCTGGAGACCTGATCCAGCTGCTTGGCTCGGCTGCTGAGCTGCCTGTGCCATGCACAAGGCAGAGCAGCCTCTAGGAAACCTGCTAATGGAAAGTCTTCTCATTTATTATGGTCTACATGGGAGTTTTGCTTCTTCCAGCACTGTGGAAATGCTGCAGGCAGTGGAAGAGCCCCTGCCTTGATGGTGCAGTGTAAAAATGAGTTTCCTTCACTTTGCCTATAAATAATTTTCAGCTGACCTTATGTAAACTAAAATAAGTTCAATGAAGAGGAGCCCATAAAGACTGCACATCCCAATTAAATGAAAACCATTCCAGAGTGATAACTGGCTCAGCCAGAGCACTCCTTTTGCACAGACCCAACCTCCTTCCTTGTTCTTAATGATTATTGGCAAATGCAGTGGCTAAGTCAGCAGCTGTATTTTCAGCAAGTGAGCAACTCTCCTGCTGGCTGAGAGTTTCCTCCAGGTTAGAATGAAAGGATGAGTGAAGGGGAAAGAGGATGAGCAGTCCCTGCCTCTGGAGCTGCTGTCCAGAGTGGGATGGAGCCCTTGTGCTTGACCATGGTGTTCTTTAGTTCCAGTAAATTCTGAGCACCTTCCCTGAGCACACCAGAGTTCCTGTTTGTGTGTGTGTGGCACACGGAGTGAGATCCTGTAGGAACTGACAGTGGCCAAAGAGGAATTTCTGGGCTTCAGGCAGCCTGAGAGAAAACAGATTTTCCCAGGCATTGATCTGGGGGAGCCATAAGAAGACATCCTAAACAATTTCTAACCTTGCACCTGCCCTTCTGACCGACTTGTTTGCTTGCAGAGATGTTTTACTAATTGGTCTGAAACGACCAATCGGTCTGTGAAAAACAGAGTTCACTTTCCTGGTAAATTTTAAGAAACAGGTTTAATAATAATAAAAAAAAGATAATTAGGGAACAGATTAAGCAAAAGGAAGTCTGGCCAGTGGGATGACTTGTCATTCAGCCAAGTCCCCACCCTGCTATATCAGAGACATCCTTTAAACACCCTTTCTATTGTATCAATCTATTGAATATTCACATTTTTCCATAAATTATTTTCCATATTCCAGGAACTGTTTTGTATGGTCCCTCCTTGGGTCTGCCTTTTTAGAGCATTTGTGTTTCTGGGCTGTGTGTTCATTATCACCTCCAGCTTGGGCCTTGGTCCAGGCTTTCTTCAGATGGGAGATGCTGATAGTTGGTGTATCAATAGCAGGGTCTTCTTTACGTGTTCATTGGATGTTATCCTGACTAAACAGACAGTTTAAGTATACTTAAATCAACTACTACCACTATGCCTACTTTTCTTTACTAACAGCAGAAATAAAAAACTTATATCCTTACCACAAAGTTATTAATCATATGGCACACATCTTGCAAAAAGCCAACTTTATAATAGACACTTATTACAGGTCCAGTTGTACTGAAGCTCTGTATAAAAAGGATGTGCCTTTTAATCAACATTGCCTTTTAAGCCCTTCAAGAAGATTGGAGCCTACACACCATTATGACCCCTGTCCTGAATAATAATAATAGTAATAATAATAATAATGATGATGGAGATCTGTGGTGATGCAATCCCTACACCTCCAGCAGGTGCTTCCAAACAGGGAAAGAGTCTCAGTTTGCCTTTAGATGTTTTAGGGAGTTTAGCTGGAAAGTTCTGTGGGCTCTCATTGTAATTGGCTCGGAACCAGCACAAAAGTGTGGATTGGACTCGGGGAATGCAACTCAAAGTCTGTTGTTCATCTCATTGGGCCAAGGGCCAAAAAGCCCACCTAGGCTGTTGAGTACTAAAGAGAGAACAAAGAAACTCCATGCTTTTTGAGGTGCTGTAGCAAGTAGGAGACTTTTCTCTGTGCTGTGCTCGGCTTTGTTTTTGCTTTATGTATTCTCTTCCTTCTTAATTAAAACTTTGATTTTTCAAGGCACACTCAATCATGCAGTCTCTAATTAATATTAGCCACATGTCTGCCAGGCTGGCCCTCTCCAAATCCTCCTAATAACTGAGCTAGCTAAAACCCCCAGGAGGAGGGCAGGAGAATGATTTAGACACAAAACTTTAGAAAACTCAATCGCGCATCGCTGCAGAAATGAATTTCAGAAAAAAAACAAAACATCTTGGGCACGGGCAGGGGGCTGTGGGCATTAATTAATTTAAAGATGTTAATTAATTTAGAGGTGTTAATTAAGTGTGTCTCTCTCTCTCTCTCCCCCCAGGGAGCCGTGAGACGGCGTTCACGTACGCGGTGAGCGCGGCGGGCGTGGTGAACGCCATCAGCCGCGCCTGCCGCGAGGGCGAGCTGTCCTCGTGCGGCTGCAGCCGCGCCGCGCGGCCCCGCGACCTGCCCCGGGACTGGCTGTGGGGCGGCTGCGGGGACAACGTGGACTACGGCTACCGCTTCGCCAAGGAGTTCGTGGACGCCAAGGAGAGGGAGAAGAACTACGCGCGTGGCTCGGAGGAGCAGGCGCGGATGCTGATGAACCTGCAGAACAACGAGGCCGGCCGCAGGGTGAGAACAGGGTGGCCCTTCCCTTCCTCTCACGAGGATGAGGGCAGCTGGAGGTGGAGTTGTGTCGCTATTTCAGACACACAAAGGACGAGGCAGGCAGCAGAAGGTTGGACAGGAAAGCTTTGTTTTAATTTTTGGACTCTATCTTGTATACGCTTTGATCAGAAGGTAAAAGATTGGCTACGCAGGTCGCCACTTCTTTGACCTTGTTGGTGAACACCACCAGCAATGATGGTGATGTTCACACACCAACATTGATAAGCAAAATAGATAAGTTCTAAATATATACATAGTTTATTGATAAACAAAATAGATAAGTTCTAAGTATATACGTACTTTACACAAAGCTGCGTGAAAATCTCCCACTACAAAATTGCAAACATAAAATCCAAAAGCAAGAAAACTTAGATTGACAGAATTCCTTGAAGGTTGGGTGGGGGATTGATGACAAAAGACTCTGACTTCAGAAGGGTAAAAATGACTCTTTTGTTTTTGGGATGTGTGTCGCAATCATGACATGAAAGAACAACACTCACCCATCAGGTTGAGAAGTGAGGAGAGAAAAAGTTTATTATGATTTGGGGTTTAAATAGGGTTTGGAATTTGATCAAGGATTGGGGAATGAGAGGACCACCTCTCTGACCCCAGTGGTCAACTTAGAAGTCCATCAATTTGTCCTTCCTTCTAGAAAGAATGTTGTTTACAAAGCATCAGTCTTTGTTTATCTTACAATTGGTGAGAAAACTCCAGTAGAAATGAAAACAATTCAGAAGGCTGAAAAATCAGTGTGACAGGATGTGTTTTCTTTTTATATTATTCTACACAGACCAATTTGATTGGTGACAAAAAGACAAACTTCTTCAGTCACATTGGGCACACCAGAGGGACATCAAGAAGAAGTCCCTCTTAGGGAAAGAATGTAAACAGAGTTACAGTTACAAAAACATGTCTCTTGTTTACAGAAAATTCTTTGGGAAAAGAATATCAGGAAACCAAAACACCTCAGGTACAAAACCAGGGCTACAGGGGATAATGCAGTGATGCCCTGGTAAAAGCCTACAGTCACATTTTCTGCACTTTTGTGAATGTTACAGACAGCATTGACAGTGTTCCAGTTTAATGTCAGGCTTCCATGGCTTGCCATGTTCCAGTTTAATGTCAGGCTTCCATGGCTTGTCATGCTCCAGTTTAATGTCAGGCTCCCATTTCCAGCTAAAGCCAGTGAATTTTGGAGTCCTGTTGAGATACTCTATGGCACACATATTAAGACACTTAAGCCCTTTCCAAATAAATTAAGTGCTGTCATGGCCCATTTTGAAGGTTTATGTCTAAGAAATCAGCTTCCCAGAGCTCTGGGAGTGACAGGCTGGTGGTGAAAAGAAAAACCTTTTGGCGTGTAGAGTTGTCTTCTACTACCATTATTTAGATTTTTGGGAATATAAGGCCAGGAGCCTGGCTGTGTCTGGAACTCAGGCCTTGCTCAGTTCCCTTGGTGCTGGGCACAATAAATAGTTTGCATCTAGGTGAAAAACATTTTTTCACAGTTTTGATCTGAGGACCCCTAGGGATGGAGAATCCATCACTTCCCTTTGTAGTGTGATACCAGCATTAATCACTGTTTCAGCACTGAACCTAATAATCATTTGGATTTATCTGGCACCAGCTTCTAGTCAGTTCTTTCTCTGACTTTTACAGCTAAATCCAAAACCCTCTCAGTAATCAGAATTTCCTTAGCACACAAGTATTTATCTACTGTAATTTATTCACCATTCTTTCTTGACAAACTAGATTGAGCACTGAAGACTCACTTTCAGAGGTTCTCATCAGCCATCAAATCATTTTCCTGTCACTTTTGTGATTTTTTTCCAATTTTCCCCATACCCCATTTGTGTGCATTCAGTGTCTGCACTTTTGCTTTTCACACAATTCCTCTGTCTGTGATTAATAGCCTGGAAGGTGTAGCATCATTCATATGCAGTGCAGCTGTGTAATCCTGCCTCTTTCCAAAAGTAGAACAGGAATACCAACTTGAACATTTGTGCATTTTCCCCAGGGTGTTTTAAATTTTTATCATTCTTCCCTAGAAGTAAGCTTTTCAAAGGTTAATTTTATTTCTGATTCATGTTAAAAAATCCCATTAAGTGTACTTAGTCTTGCTCTCCTGCACATTCCTAACTAATATCCTTCGTTTCCTTATCAATTTTCTGCCCTTTCTTTCTTCTAATTGTTACTGAATTATCTTTCCCTTTCCCGTGGATGTCTGTCTTTTCCACGTGTAATTTCAGCTTCATTTTGTCACCAAAGATGATTTGTTCAGTTTTTTTTTTTTGGTTGTGAAATCAACGTGTCAGGTTGAAGTATTGCAAGTACTTCATAGTTCTTTTGTAAAATTAAGTGGGGGTAAATTTGCAGTAGGTGACAAACTGGACTTGAAAGCCATATAACTCACTGAGTTTTGGGTTGGGATTGGGGTGGGTTTTTTTGGCTTGGATGGGCAGAAGCTCTGCATTGGCTTGGAAACAGGGCATGTGTGTGGTGCAGTAGTAGCCTGAATGTGACATTCTTTTCTGCATTACTTGCTTTGAACATCCTGCATGAATGTGGATTACAAATGTATATACATATTTATTTACAAATATTTGTATATTTACAAATACATAATTTACAAATATTTACAAAATATATTTTACAAATATTTACATATTTATTTACAAATAAATACCCTAAAGCAAGGAGTGAACATGAGACCCCAAAAGCCCTGAGGGGTGCAGAGACAGAGTATGGCCCCATGTCTGGGGTGCCAGGTGAACTGCAGTAACATGGATTAAATGAACACAAGTCATTTTAGATCAGATTAAATTAAATGGGAGTATAAACCAGTGTGTAATTAAACTTGTGGATTAAAAAAACCCAAACAAAACAAAACCCCCACAAACAAAAAGCTCTGATAGACTAAGGGAGCTGGTTAATAAGCTCAGCCGAGGAACTGGATGTGGAGGAGGTCTGGAACTTTTTCAAGTCAAAGATGCTAAAGCCATTACAACTCTGCATGCCAACAGGAGAAGAAAGGTTGTAGGAAGAATATCCAGACCTCACTGAATGAATAACTGCCACAGAGAAGCTGTTAGGAATAGACCAAGAGCCTACTAAGAATGGAAGGGAAAAAAAAAATACAGCAAATAAATAATGAAAAGCTCTTCGAGGTCTAGAAGTGTAAAGAGGAGGTGAGAACAGGAAAAATCATGCTGAGTCAGGCCTTGCAAAGGCTAATAAAATAAACAGCAGAAGTTTTTTAAACTTTGCAAATTGTAGGAGATTGGAAGAAAGGAGGCAGCAGTGAGGATGGGGCTGGGTCTAAAGGCAGAGAAGTTTTGGTACCCAGAGTGAGTGAGTGCTTTGCCTGGGGCTTCAAGTTGGAGTGGGGGGCTTTGGATATCTCAGAGGAAAATAGGAAATAATTTGAAAATACTTTTTCAAAGGTCCATCACACAATCATTTAGTACATCACCGATTTTCTAAAAGCAGACTAGATCTGATGGGTCTCATCTGTGTGAACTTCTATGAAACATTGGAGGTATTTCCCCCATGGGAAATTCTTGGTTAAACTGGGAAATACAATGAAAATTGCAGTAGCTGTGAGATGGACAAGAAACTGGTTCAAGGAAAGACATCAGTAAGTTGTGTGAAAGAATGGAACTCAATTTTAACGGAGCTTGATGAGCAGAGTTCATCAAGGACTCGCCCTTAGGATTTTTGTTTCTCAGCCTCAACACAAGCACTAGGAATGGGCTGAAGATGTTGATGCAGAGGTGGCAGGTATTCTGACTGCAGAGGAGGATCTGAACTTTGTACAGCAGCTAATGACACTCAGTAAAACAGCATTAAGAGCATCATTTGAGGCCTTGTATGAAATACATCTTTAGGAAAAGAGTAGGAAAGAATTGGTCTCAGCAGTGGGCTGCCAATGACTGCAGGAGTAATGTGGCTTGGAAGGTGGTAAATATCCTGTAACACACTAGACATAAGTCTTTTTATTCAGCATGGGGGAATACTAATGCCATTGTATTAGGCTCTCGTGAGGCCCCAAAGTATTGTGTGTTCTCATATTCCCAAGTAAAATGACCTCAGACTAGGAAAGGCTTGTTAGGGCTGACCCAGGGGATAGGAATCTTTTCTTAAGAAAGTGTGCTGGAGCAGCTTGCCATATTTAGCCTAGTAAAGTGAAAGTGGAGAGAGGATATGACTGATGTCTGTGTTTGTGGGAGAAATAACAGGGAAGGAAAAGTACTTTTTAAGCAAAAGGGCCAATTTGGCACAATAGCAAATGGGCATAAAGTAAATACATATAGGCTGGAAACCAGGAAAATATATTTTATTGTTGGAATGGTAATCAGAATAAAGGTAGCTGAAAACCTAATAGCTTTTAAAGGGGCATCCTGTGCATTTAGGGAAAATGTTTCTTGAAGCACTGCCTGCAATAGCAAGAGATCATAGTTAATAACCCAGGAGCTGCTGTCTAGTCCTGCATTCCTAAACTGCTGAGGCACTGGTTTTGTAAGTAGGAAGGTGCATGTGTAACTCCTCATTTCCAGAAGTTTATGTGGAAGAGAGGACTGCTGGAGACCCAGCAGTGAGCACTGCAGAGTTGACCCCCAGCTGCCACCCACTGCTTTCACAGCCAGGGTTTCACCTGGCACCTTCTGATTTATGGGCAGATTTTTGGCATGTCCCTTCACTATGAGTGAGAAAGTTCTTGAATCCTGAAGAGCTGTGGTGGCAGGAGAGAGGATTGTCCCTTCTCCCCATGGTTCTCTGAAGGAGCTGGGTGGGGACAGGAGGGAATCAGAGGTCTTTCATCTTCCAGGCAGTCCTGACCCCATCACCCCTTCACTCCACATCCTGGTCCTTGTGGTGGTGGTTTCTGCCTTTATTGCTCTTGTTTGTTTGTCTTTGGCTGTTATCTCAACGTGTCCTTTCCTTCCATCTGTCTTTCCTTCCAATTGGCCTCCATTACCCTGTGCATTGCCCCCCTCCCTTATCTGTGGCTCTGTCTGGCAGGCTGTGGCAGTCTGTCCTTCCAGGCTGTTTACCCGGGCAGCATGTGGCAGCCCTCAGTCATCAGTCACTGCAGCCACTGCCAGGACAGCCTGCAAGGGGGGCTGCCTGATTGACCACATGGGAGTTACCCATTAATTCTCTTCCTGTTCCCATTCCTGCACAAAAAGAGTTGGAAGAGAACTTGGGCTTATGGGCAGGGGCTTTCAGCCCTTCCATTAGAGGCTCTCTCAACCTGTTTAAGTGGCATGGCCATCGATCAGATCCTGCCCTTAGAACTGCATGTGGGGTCTGTTATTCTTTACCTTGACCCGAGCCTGGTCAGAGAGGAATTCTCCAATTTCCTCTGCCTTCTCCTCATCTGGGCGGCCAAGGGGGAGAGTGGGAGAGTCATTTAGCAGCTGAAGCAATGGTTGGCTCCACAGGACAGGGGTGGGGGGCTGAGGGGCACCGTGCTCACCTGGGATCACTGGCAGCACTCTCCTTCCCCACAACAGCCACTGCCCACACGGGCCAGATGTTTTGAGCATCAGTTGCCTAAAGCCGAGTCAGAGTGAACTCATTCCCATGACATTTAACTGAGGGGGATTGAGTTGCAGTGTTTTTCTAAAGGAACAAAGCCCGGGATTAGGAAGAATCATAATACTTTATAAAAACACATGCGAGGGCAAGGGAGGCACGAGTGGCCTGGGATTTGACAGAACCATAACCAAAAAGTGCTAACACAGGCTTATAACAAGCAGGCTGGCAGTGCAGTGAGGATATAGTAAGTGTCTGGTGCTCAGGAAATTCAGCTGTAGCCTGTCTGGTCATAGTACAGCAGGAATCCTTAAGTAACAGTGTGGTTGGTCCTCTGCAGTTGGAGTTTGATCCAAGACAAGTGCTTAACTCCCAGCTTGTGGCTGTTACATTGCACCGGGAGGGATTGCCTTGGTAAATTGAGCTCTGAGGAGCAGAACTAAAGCTTTTCTGTTCTAAGGACTCACTCCATTGACTTTCTCAGGAGCCGGATTGGCCTCCATGTGATTCAGCCATTAAGCCAAATTGAATCTTCACTAGCTGTCAAAAGCACTGGACATTAGCTGGGCAAGGAGCAACCAGTTGCTGTAGCAGAACTCTGACCTCTCCCTGCTGGTCCAGAACGTTGTTGTAGGCAGAAGGTTTTGCCTGCAATATGCTCAATTGCCTTAATCACCTTGGCTCATGAAGGCAGAGAGCTGGGAAGCTTGCTGCTGTGTCAGTGAGTGAGGCAAAAAAGAAACCTCTGTGTTTGGCTGCTTTTTTCCAGCAGAAAGCCTGGCTGGAAGACACATCACCATCTCTTCCAGAGCACCCTGTTTTGTTCCCGTGTTCCCTGCTCTCCCCCAGCAGATACAGCTGGTGGTAATTTTGCAGCTGATGCCAAACATCTCCGCTTGGCATGTGTAGGATCTGGCAAAAGCACTGCAGGATGCAGGAGGGTCTTGGGAGAGCAGATGTGAGCCTGATGGTGAGAGGATGAGGAGCCAAGGGCTGGGGGATCAAGCAGCTGTAACACAGAGTAGCTCTGGTGGTGGGGGCATGCCCAGCTCTTGCTTGGCCAGCTCTATCAGTGCCTGAGAGCTGACAAGAGCTTACACTTTTGTACCTGTCTCTGAAATGGATGGGAAGAACAAACCCAACCTGCATTTCAGTTTACTTCCCTTGGTTTTTATTTCTCAGCATTTCTCTCTCTTCCCAGCCAGTGTGAGGAGGAGTAAACACAGCAGAGTTTCCCTTCACATTCTGTGCTCGCTCTCATGGGGGTTTTACACTCTGAATTTTTGAAGACTCTTTGCTAACTTTGCTGCTGGATTTCCAGGGGTACAATGCATCTGCAGCCCCCACAGGCTCCTGAAAGTGTAGCTGGAGGTGTCTGGGAAAAGCCCAGCAGGGGAATGGTGGCTGTTGTGCCCGGCCACAGGCAGCCCTGCTGGCAGAGAGAGATGGCACAGGAAGGCAGCCAGGGCTCCGGGGAGCACCTCCTGCAGCCTTCCAGGGATGTGTGTCCATCTGTGCACCACCACCCTGCCTGGACACCGAGCTCCTCCCAGGGAGGGTGAAGGGAAAGGGTGTGGGTTCATTTCCAAAGGATGCAGATGTATCCCTGCATGATAGAGTCGTAGGAAATGGGCTGGTCCCCAGGTGTTCCCTTCCTGCAGTGCTGAATGGGAAAAACACGGCACACCCCGGTGGTGTGTGAGCAGGGGAACTTCCAGAGTCCAGCAAACAGGGCTCCTTCTCTTTTTCTCCCGCTCTTGACCCTGCTGCCAAGCCAGAAATCTGCCAGAGGGAGAGAAGGTGGGGTGAGGAAGTCGTGTTTGCAGGCAGCATGACCAGAAATAGAAATATTTAGGGAACAGGAACACAGCAGCCGCAACAGGGGGAGGAGAAGACCTTTTGTCTCCTCTGAAGGGCGAAACAACAGACACTGTGGGATAATCAAAGCGGCTCTGAGAGCACCACCAATCCATTGTCATTAAGCCAGCTGCCAGTGCAGCAGGAACAAACACAGCCCTGCCTTGTCCCTCTGATTTTTCAGCCTTCTGATTGTTTCTCATTCTACTGGAGCTTTCTTACTATTTAAACATGAACAAAGACATGTTTGGTAAACAAGGCATCCCTTTCCAGGGGGAAGGACAGAGTGATGGACTTCTGAGTTGACCACTGGGGTCAGAGAGGTGGTGCTCTCATCCCCCAATTCTTGATCAAATTCCAAATGTTATTTAAACCCCAAATCATAATAAACTTCCTCTTTTTCTCCTCACTTCTCAATCTGTCGAGTGAGCGTCATGTCACTGTTAGGGACACGAAAGAACTACACATTTACCGGTCAGGTGAAGTGAGGAAGGACGGGAAATTTATTATAATTTGGGATGGGATTAAATAGGATTTGGAGTTTGATTAAGGATTGGGGGATGAGAGGACCACCTCTCTGACTATAGCAGTCTATTACAGAGAGGAATGCTAGTCTATAGACTAGCAGTCTATTACAGAGAGAAATGCATAAACAATCTAGTTCGCTTTGAAAAACTTTAGGAGAAATACGTAAACAAGATCAGAAGGCTTGAAAATTAGAGCGACGATGTTGTGATTTTGACCCTGCCTGACTGCCCCTCCTCTCCCCACAGGCCGTGTACAAGCTGGCGGACGTGGCCTGCAAGTGCCACGGCGTGTCGGGCTCGTGCAGCCTCAAGACCTGCTGGCTGCAGCTGGCCGACTTCCGCAAGGTGGGCGACCTGCTCAAGGAGAAGTACGACAGCGCCGCCGCCATGCGCATCAGCCGCAAGGGCAAGCTGGAGCTGGTCAACAACCGCTTCAACATGCCCACCCAGGAGGACCTGGTGTACGTGGACCCCAGCCCGGACTATTGCCTCCCCAACGAGACCACGGGCTCGCTGGGCACGCAGGGCAGGCTGTGCAACAAGAGCTCGGAGGGCATGGACGGCTGCGAGCTGATGTGCTGCGGGCGCGGCTACGACCAGTTCAAGAGCGTGCAGGTGGAGCGCTGCCACTGCAAGTTCCACTGGTGCTGCTACGTCAAGTGTAAAAAGTGCACAGAGATCGTCGACCAGTACGTCTGTAAGTGAGACACGGGGAGGGGCCCGCCAGAGCGACAAATCTATATTATTATAAAATCTATTATATAAATATATTTTATATTTGTATAAATAAACAGATGGTGATAATTAATTAAAGAAGCTTTATTTAAGAGACGTTTTGGGTTTGAGATTTGCCCCCCCATCCCCTGCCATCAGGCCAGCTAATTTGACATTCTTTCAGCTCTGCTGGGGAATCTGTCTTTGGGTGCATCTCCCCTCGCATGTTTCAGGGTGAAGAAGCTGAGGAGGTGCTGGCAAAGCACACCAGCACATGCTGTTTCATTACAAAAAGAAAGTGAGAAAAAGAGGAGTGGGTTCTCTCTTCTCTCTGACCAGTAAATCTCAGCATTTTGCAATAGTTACTTCACACGAGAAATTACAGCCAGACACGGGTGAGAGTCCTAGTTATTCAGATTTCAAATCCTGCACTGGGGAATTTGGAACTGATTCTTGGTCCCTCTACAGGGCTTTGTCACGTTGGAGGGAAGGTTAGCTAAGGCTACGAGGGTATGGCTTCAAACCCACAGCCTCGTAAAGCATTCCTGGATGCTCCCCAGACCACAGTGGGGTAGAGGAAAGTTCACAGCCTGCTGTTGTGAGGAAGGAAGGTTCAACCTGTGGCTGGCCAGTGCACAGGCTGGGAGTGCCCATGAAGCCAGGAGCTGGCTCTTCTGTACCATCTGGCCAGAGGGAAATCTGCCCAGCTCAAACCACATGGCTGTGTGCATGTGAGGGGTTTTGGTTTTTTTCTTTTCCTTGAAATCCCATGCTGAAACTTCATTTTTCAGTAGAGAGGAAAAGCTGCCAGTGCCAGGGCTGTTTGCAGAGTACATTTTGTCAGTGGAAAGCAGCATTGCACACACACACACAAACACACAGGGCTGCGCTCCTCATCCTGCTGCCATCTCCTCTCTGAAGTGGATGCAGGTGGTCACCTTGTTCAGCTCTATCAAATCCTCACTGCCAGCCCACTTGTATAGTTCCTCTTTAACATTAAATGCCCCTCAATAACATTTCTCTCCCTCTGTTGCTTGTGTATGTGTGTTTCCTTTCATTCTTTTGGTGAGGGCAAAATAAAATATTTTATTTTGCTGCTCTGTGTTTCAGAGGGTAGGGGTTGTGCTCTTCCCCAGCACAAGCTCACCACATGAAGGTTTGCTCCCAGAGTGTGGGTCTGTGTTCACCATAGAAGTCTTCTCTGTGTTTTTCCTTGCTAATAAAAAAAGCTGTAATAAAACTGTACCAGGGCAGAAGGCATTACCAAAGTCTGCTCATCAGTCTTACCACATTGGGATTTTAGTACAATCCAATTCATAGAGCAGGGAGCAAATGCTGTGTCTAGCACAAGACATTTCCTGTACCTCTCAGCATCTGCAGAGTTCATTTGCAGTCAGAACAATCAAGAGAAGCCAATTCCCAAAATATAAGGGTTTGCTAATCTGCATCTGCTTTGTTACTGACATTGCAAGGTTGTTGGGGTTTTTTTTCCCCCTGTAAATTTCAAAATATGCCAATAAGCAATGAGCCAGTCATGAAGATTTTTGTTTTTATATTAAACCTCTGTTTCTTATAAAACATTGCAGTTTTACAGATTCCACCATTTCAACCACCGGAGAAGAATTTATATGTACCTTTCATACTTCAAATATTTGAGGACTCCAGGAAAGCACAAGGAAGAGAAATTATGCCTCATAATTAGGAGCTGTTGCTTTTTTAAACCGACGTGTCCAGTTTTGATTTTATTTTTTTTAATCCAACAGGCAATATATTTGCTGGCATCCCAGAATGCAGTTTTTTTGGAATATAAACAGTGGCCTAGATTTACTTTATTATATAAAATCCAAAGCCAGTGGTATTGTAATTCAAAGTAACGGAAATAGTTTTCCATGCATGGAAAAAATGTGAGTGTGCAGCGGCCTGATCCAACTCCCATTAAACTTCAGTGGGAGCTGGACTGAGCCCAAGATGGGATCAAATGTGTGAGCTATTCACTCCTGGGATACTCTGCTTCTAGCCCAGTAATAAAACTTGCTCTACCCTGGATACATCTGAAAAAGACCTTTCCTCCCACCGCCCTCACCTCGAGTTTTTGTCCATCCTCATTGCATCAGTGCTTGGAGGTGTCAGCTCTCTCTATATGACACCCTCAGGCGTTGTTAATGTGTCCAATAACTCAAAATTACTTCATCTGGCCTTTCTGATAAAGACCACACATTTTAGGGAGTCGCAGCTCTCCTTGTGGTTTGGCACCACAATTAATTTGGTGGGTGTAAACAACCCTGGGAGCGGGAAAGTTGGCATTGTTGGGGCTGCTATTCATCTGGGTGTCCCTGGATATGTCCTTCTTTTTCCACCTAAAATGTTGACTGGGTGGAAAAAAAAGATGTTTTTTGGCCTTTTGTCCCAGCATTCCAGACCTCTGGCAGCCTGGTTGGAGCCAGCAATTCCTATTGGACTGGGACCATACACTGATAGAAGTGACCATTAGATTTCTTTCCTCCCTCTTTTTTTTTTCTCACAAGACCCAAGTTTCAGTATTTTAGGTTTTCTGAGAATTCTGTATCCAAAAATTTGATCCTTAATTTCAAAGTAATTTCAATGGCACTCACACATAGAAGAACCTCCACAGGGTGGTGTAAGTATAAAATAAGAACACAGCCAGATTGGCCTGATGCAAATCCAAAGGAAGTCCAACAGAAAGCTGCAGCAGAACTGCTTGTTCTCCATGGAAGTCAAAAAGTGGTGGATTTTAAGTTGTGCACAAAGTGATAGAAAGGGCTGTGGGGCTGGAAGCTAAGCTTAACTCTGAGCTCTGCTGATAATCTGCTTTGTAATTTTCAAATAGTTACTTAATTTCTTTGCATTTTATCCTCTAACCTCCTTCTGTATAAAACAAGGAGCAGGATACCTCCTTTTTCTGCAAAGATCTTTGAGAAATGTGGATGAAAAACAGTTTAATTGCAGGCCTAGGTCCTCTGCTCATTAACTCTGCCAGGTGTATCCACATTGTGGGCACTCTCAGTTTGGCACAGGGAGGCTCAAAGGGTCTGCAGCAGCAAAGCATTGCTGTGGCACAATTCTGGAGGAAGCACTGTGCTACAAAACAGAGGTCAACTCAGGGCTTGTTTATTTATGGCAGTTGAAGATCTTGTAGCTAAAGGAAGGCTTAGGGAGGTCAGCCTGGTTTCTGCCTGCTGGAATTCTGTTTGCAGTTTCATGGGGATAAGATGCTCACACAGGACACTGTTATACACTGTGGGCTGCCACATTCCAACCCTCAAGTCCCTGCACTTCAAGGCTGAGAGAAATGGCCACCCTCAAGTCATGTAAAACTCAAATATTTTGGGCTTAAAAAGGCACTATGCAAATATACTGTTACTGCAAGGCAGTGAACACGGGCTCCTAAACGGAGCAGAACAGGATGCAAATCTGTCATCATTTTCCAGCTGGCAGCCACTGCCTCAGTTAGAGTGGGAATGAATGAGGCCTCAGTGTGCTCTGCTGCAAGGTAAGCTAAGCAGTAGCTGATCCCAGAACAGAAACTTTCAGTCGATATTAATCATGCTACAGAGAAGGTGGCAGGGTTGTGAGAAAATTTAAATGGACCTTTTAACACTGCTGAACTTCAGGCCACTTGGATCAGTTGGAGGCTCCCATTCTTTGTCCTCAAAAAGTCTGAGTCTGCTCAGAGCTCAGTGTAGCAGAGCAGCTGCTGCCTTTTGCAATTCAGGAAACAGCCACGTTGAATCCAGACATGCAGCCCTGGTGTAACTTTCTATATGGAGCAAAGTTTGCTCCCTATGGACCCCGACAAAGCACAAACGAAGCAGATCTCGTTCAGTCACACTAAATCAAACATGCAGGAGTCTCTGCTCACTTGACCCCATCCAGGGAGAAGCCCAGTAGGTTTAAATTACACTGTGGGAGCAATTCCTCATCACCTGTGGCTACAGAAATATAGACAGTATTTTCATCTGCTGACACAGCCACAGAACATCCCAAGGAGACCTTGGGAAATACCTTCCAGTGACTACAGGGCATTTCTCAAGTGTCTGTCACAAGGCTTTTCCAGAATCAGCTGCTTATATGGTCATTAACTTTCATTTAGCTTTTGTTTAACTACATTTCGGGTTAAATAGTTTCTAGCAGATACTCTGTGGAGTCAAGTTCACTGAAGGGCAGGCTGTGAAGAAGCTGTCACAGACACAGCAGATGTGAACACAATATTCCTTCTTCTCACTGGCAGACTCTGGCTGTGTCTAATCCCTGGGACACAGAGATGCATCCCATCTCCTCGGTGCAGATGTGTATCCTGGCCATGTCCTGCCTCCCTGGCACCAACACTGTGTGTGCAAAGCCTTGTGGATGCAGAGACTGTGGAGTGTAGCCTGTCCCAGCTCCAGGCTTTGGGATTGGGTCACCTTCTGAGCATACCAACTCTGAAGTCTAAATATAACCAGCCCAAAGATAAGCAAAGGTTAGATTGCTGTGCCCAACAGAACATGTACCAGAAAGGATAAAAAGAATCATAATTATCAGTTGTAAATGCCCAAATAACAATAATAACCTCCCTAGTATGATACAATGATCACAGCATGCTCATGTGTTCCACCCATCAGTCCTCTCCTGCAGGACTTGAAGATGTTGCTATACTCTGGTTTCTTAGCTCTGTTTAAATGACAGTTAAAATTATTATTATTATTATTATTATTTACATTAAAATTCAAAAAGTTATGATCTACATGCTAGCATTTCCTTGAAAAGGAAGAAAGAGAGAAGGGGGAGCAAACAGGGTCAGAAGTTCTCCTTGTGAGCAGTGACAAAATGCAGCAGCCATAAAAAGAACTCTTAAATACTGCCCTGTGACACTCGAGTTGGACACCTGCCCTGAGTGTCCCAGCTCGCTGTCCATGTTCCCCACCCATGGCAAGCTGCCTCTGATACCTCCCAGCTCCAGAGCTGGCAGCTGTTCCAGCTGTTTGGAGTGTGGTGGCTGCAGCAGGCACTGTGTGTGCTGAGGGTGGGGATTTGGGAGGAGAGGAAGACTCTGATAAGGAATACAAGGAGAGTGAGCAGATGCTGCTTTGCTGGGAGGCTGCAGTGCCTCCCCCAGTCCTTGTCCCATGGTGGTCTCTGTCCTGGGCACTTCAGGTGGGAGCTGCTCAGGTGTGCTTGCCAACAGAGATGAAGCAGTTTAAAGGCTTGCAGCAGTAACACGCATCCTGAAAAAAAAAAAAAAAATTAAAAAAAGTCCAGGCTCTTCCTTACCCTGAGGCAGTTTTGTTGTGAATCATCATTTGTCTTGCGGCTCTTCCTAGAGTGCCAAATCGCTGTGTCAGCCCTTCACAAGGCTCCCAAAACATGGAGATTATGTGGGATGGGCGGGATGAGGCATTGCCATGCAAGGACGACACTGCCTTTCAGAGGGAAAAATTAAAATATGTGGGATAGACCCAGTGTTGGAGCTGATTGTAACCCTGTCTCATCCACAGCCTCAAGGAACTGCACAAGTATTTAGCATCTTCTTGGCCTGAGCAAACACCTAGAGCAGTTTTTCTCTGCAATTCACTTTGGTGGTTCTGGCCAGTCTCAGTTTCGTTTGCCACAGGCAAATGATTTGTTTTCTCTTGCTCAGGAACAGCAGAGTTAACCAGCAATGACCTGGCAACTTCCACAAATCACAGGGCTGTGTATGTAGGACAGACTCATTCTGAAGGAATTAAGGCAATGAACACTTTATTACTGCTACATTTTCTAGGAATCATCTGCAAATGCCCAGGCAGTACATAACTCTGTTTCTGAAAGTGTATTTTGCTGTATTGCAGGGCACATCTTTGCCTTTTGATTTCCAGGCTCTTGAACCAGAATAAACGACCCAAATTCCTTTTATTTAATATTTCTAGAATCAATATTCCTATCTCATTTTCCCTCTCATTTGGCTGTGTACACGTTCAGTTTCCTGGTGACAGGAAATGCCAGAATGAAAACGACACGCAGCTTTTACACATCTTTTTTTCGTCAGTGAAGCTCAAAATATTTTTAAATCATTAGCGCCATTTTACAGAGAGAAATCCTGAAAGACGGGGCAGGAAATACTTCATCCGACAGGCGCGGGGTGGAGCTGGAGCAGCCTCTGCAGCTGCTGCTCCCCAATGGCTAAAAAATACATTTTGACTGATGAGAAAAACCCTAAGTACGTGTAAGAGTGCAACTGTGATGTTCAGCAACTACCTGGCTCCCTTCAGAAGAACAAAAACTTTAATGAATGTGTGAGATGGGGTGTATTTTAAAGGAGACAATAGGGAACCAGAGTTTTATAAATAAAGTTTTAAAGAATGGACAGGATGTATTTTTTGTTAGTGGGTATTGGGGATCAAAACAACTCAAATATGAATTTATAGGGATAATTTTAATTCCATTAACTATCTCATTCACACTCACTGGTTTGAGCTAAAATTTTTGGGTGTGGGGACAAGTGTATTGATTGGAGTGTGGCTGAGCACACAAATAAAGTACAT
The DNA here is from genome assembly GCF_965231275.1 of Zosterops lateralis. Classification (NCBI taxonomy): domain Eukaryota; kingdom Metazoa; phylum Chordata; class Aves; order Passeriformes; family Zosteropidae; genus Zosterops; species Zosterops lateralis. The sequence goes on from NC_139765.1 coordinate 1,062,234, forward strand.
AGAGCCACACAAATTACAGACAGGCTCTCCAAATCATCCAGTATTCAATTGCTAAGGTTGTCCCCTAACAGGGTAGTGTTCCCTTGGTGTTTTGACTGGTCTCACTGTAAAACATGCAGGTGTAGGGTTTCCCCCGTTTTCCCCAAGGACACTATTTTGGGAGGTGAAATCTCCATGTCACATAGGTTTTCCTGCTGCTCAGCCAACACTTCCCATTCCTTAACAGGGCAAGTTCTTGTTCTCTTTGGTGTTCCCCCTCTGTGCCTCTACACCAGACACAGGATTTTGGGCTCTGCCACCCAAGCCAGGCTCACCAGGTGCCTCCTGCCACATCAGCCCTGGGAACAGTCTGGTTTCCACCATCCTTCTGGTCTTGTCCCAGCTGTGCCAAGCCCAGAGCAGGCAGCTCAGCCTGCCCAGTGGGGTCTCTTCCCCTCCTCCAGCTGCCCTGGACACAGGGGATGTCCTCACCACAGAATCACACACAGTCCCAGCCTGGGGCAGGCTGGAAGGGACCACAGTGGTCATCTGCTCCAGCAGGGCCATCCCACACAGGACTGTGTCCAGATGGTTCTGGAATATCTCCTAAAGGGAGTTTCACACCCTGTCTGGACAATCTGTTCCAGTGCATGGTGACTCGTACAGTAAAGGAGTTCTTCCTCATGTTTGGGTGGAATTTCCTGGGGATCAGTGTCTGCCTGTTGCCTCTTGTCCTATTGCTTGGCATCACTGAGAAGACCCCAGCTCTCCATCTTCTTGGAACCCCCATCCAGATACAGTCAGACCCCCATCAGGTTCCCTCCCAATGTTCTCTTCTAGTGCAAAAATAATAGATCTCAATCATCATTTAAACAGAACCAAGGAAGAGGAGAGTATAGGAACAGCTTCAGATCCTGCAGGAGAGGACTGATGGATGGAGGGCATGAACACAACGTGATCACTGTATTATAACAGGGGGTTTATTATTGTTATTTGGGGATTTACAACTGCTGATCATGACTCTTTTTGCCCTTTCTGTTGTGTGTGTTCTGTTGGGCACCTTCCCTGCAGTGAGTTGTGGTGTGCCTGGGCTGTTCTCTGCCATGGAAGGGCTGGGTTTTCCCTGGCACTGATCCCCAGAGGAGAGGGTGAACATCACAGCTCTGGCTGTTCTCCGCCATGGAAGGGCTGGGTTTTCCCCTGACACTGATCCCCAGAGGAGAGGGTGACACTCTGCTGCCTGCTCAGGGCACACAGGAAATGGTAAAAAAGGAAACCCCGCTCCACCCAGGGGCCATCGCTGGGGGCTGGAAACTCCATTCTTTGCCAATCCCTTCCCTTCTCTGGCCACAACAATCCCATGTAGGACAAGCTGGGGGCAGAGTGGTTGGAAAGCCAGCTGGAAAAAGACATGGGAGTGTTGGTCACCAGGACCATGACTGGACATGAGCCAGCAGTGTGCCCAGGTGGCCAAGAAGGCCAAAGGCACCTGGGCTGGACCAGGAATGGTGTGGCCAGCAGGAGCAGGGCAGGGATTGTCCCCCTGCACTGGGCACTGGTGGGGCTGCACCTCCAGTGCTGGGTCCAGTCCTGGGGCCTTCAGTTCAGGAAGGGGAGTGAACCCGGTGAAGGGTCTAGCACACATTGCTTTCAAGTGTTTGGGTCTTCACAGCATGATCCTCACACTGCTCGATGTAAACTATATGCATTTTTAGAAATTATCTTGTGTTTTGCATAGTTCTTCTCTGAGAGAGAACTTGACTGATGGTCACAGTGACCAACGGAGTCATGAGGCTGTGACCTCCTTGGGCCAATCTGGCCTGTCACAGTTAGGGACACGAAAAGAACCACACTCACCCATCAGGTAGAAGCAGGGAAAAGAAGGAAGGTTTATTATGATTTAGGATTTATATAGTATTTGGGATTTGGTCAAGGACTGGTCATTGAGAGGAACACCTCTCTGACTCCAGTGGTCAATACAGAAGTCCATCACTGAGAGGAATGAAAACAATATAGATTGTTTTGAGAGACTTTGCAGGAAGGTATGTAAAATATCATCAGAAGGCTGGGGATTATGGCAGTATCGGCCTTCTGTAAAAAGTGTATATAAGTGAACAGAGTCAGAAAAACAAAGAAGCTTTCCATGTTTGCTGTTTGCTGTCCTCTGTGAGGGTCCACAACCATGTGGCCTTGCTGAGTGAGGGGAGCACACAGGGCCCCGCTGGGCTGTGAGTGAGGGGAGCACACTGATTTATTAAAAAACTATGGATATTAACCTAATACCAATATCCAACTATGACAGACAAAGACTCTCTAACAGTTTAAAGTTAGAAAGTGTATGTTTATTACGACGCTGGGCAGTGTGGGATCGTTCCCAAATACACACGCGCAATTTACAGATGATCACAGGGAGTTTTATCTACAGGAGTATTGAATACCCAAAACACAAATGCATATTCATAACTCTGGTACATCCCATTCCCCGCTTCGTATGGTAATTAGCCCAAAAATCCATTAAGCATGCGTAGTTTGTTCTTTAAAATGGGTCGGTGGTCTTTTTTTATAGGGTGGGGTCCCAAAATGATGAAGTAAGATGGGTCTTCCTCCCTTGACTTTTTAACCTTTAGTGTTAGTGACAGCTGAATCCTGTTTTTTTTCCAGGACTGTTTGATTTATGATTGTATTGTATTCACGGGGTCTATTGATTATTCAGGATGCAAAAGCCTAGTTTGACAGCTTCCCTGATTTATCAGTTCCTTCCATGATTTATCAGTTCCTTCAGTCTGGCTTCTGTTAGCAAAAAGGGAACTCCTAGCTACATTATCTCAGCACTATCTATTTTGACTAAAGAAGTCTTCAATTCTTCTAAATCAATGCTTCAACACATGGCCCCGCTTAGTGAGGGGAGTACACAGGGCCCCTCTCGGCTCCTGGCCCTTCTGAGTGAGGGGGGCACACAGGGCCCAGCTCGGCTCCCGGCCCCTGCTGAGTGAGGGGAGCACACACAGAGCCCCGCTGAGTGAGGGGAACACACACAGGGCCCCGCTCGGCTCCCGGCCCTGTGAATGAGGGGAGCACACACAGAGCCCCGCTGGGCTCCCGGCCCCTGTGAGCGAGGGGAGCACACACAGCCCCGCTCCGGCCCCTCTCGGCCCCAGCCCCGCTCCAGCCCCGGTTTCCGCCGAGCCGTGCCGGGCTGGGCAGGGCCGGCCCCGCCGCGTCTTTCCGGCTCCGGGCGCGCAGGCGCGGCGGCGGGTCCCGCATTGGCGGCGGCGGCCTCGTGCGATGGTGACGCCGTAGGGCCGGAGGAGGAGGCGGCGGCCGGGCCGGGCGGGCGGCGGCGGCGGCGGCAGCGGCGGCCGCGGGACGGGGGCGGCGGCAGCAGCTCCGCCGGCCGTTGCCAGGTGAGCGGGCCCCGGGGAGCTCCGGCCGCGCTGCTGCCCGCGGGGTCGGGGCGCTCCCGGGCCGGGCCGGGCTGGCGGCGGTGCTGGAGGGAGCCCAGCCGGGCTGGGTTAGGCCTGGAAGGAGGGAAGGAAGGAGGGAAGGCGGCCAGGGTGGCTCCGGGGCACCGGCTGCGGGAGGAGGCGGCTTTAGGCCACCGGAGCGCTCTAAGTGGGTCAGGAGCACCCTGAGTGGGGCTTGTTTATTGCCTTCCCTGCACTTGTTGCTTGTCAGGGCGAGGGAAATCTGCTCTGCTGCGCCTGAAATCTTCTTAGGGAGGTGATATAAATAATAATTCCTCCGCTTGCAACTTCTTCTTCTTTTTTTCCTTTTTTTTTTTTTTTTTTTTTTTTTTTTTTTTTTTTTTTTTTTTTTGTGCCATCAGAGAGTGTTTTTAAGCGCATATATCTATAAACACTGGAGTCACCAACGGTAGATAATATATTGTAAATATTCGATATTAAGGTAAACCACAGTTTGGATGTTCCCAAACGGCATCAGAAGAAACTTTAAAAAAAGTTTTGTTGGGTTTTTTTTTTTTTTTTTTTTTTTTGTGTGTGTGTTTTGTTTTGTTTTGTTCCTGAGAAAATCAGGTATTCGTCTCTTGTTTGCTTAGGATGAGCAACAAAGACGTTGAAACATATGGTAATCGCCTGGAAGACAAAGAAGAGATGACAGCTGCTGTTCTTTGCTGGGGTTTTCAAGCAGTGTTAGCTTCTTTTTTGTGTTTGTCTTACCCTTTCAAGTCAGTTGATTTTGTGGCTTCAGTAGACGTGTGGGCATTTGTTTTGAGAAAACCATTAATACTAAATTATAACTTTTTTATTTTTGTCGTGCGGGCTTTGTCACTTTGCGTGTGTAAACTATCCTGCACTTGTCACACAGCAGAAAAGCTTTTGGATGTTACCCCTCCTTTAAAGAAACTTTGTGTTCTTCCTGCAGCATTGAAGTTTTTCAGGCAGCTGAATTGTCTTGTGTATCACAACCGCGTTGTGTATTTTTAAAAATAAATTGAATTTTATGAAACTGACCAGGCCCTCTTGGGCAAACCCTTCTTGGCATAATCTGTTTTCAGGAGTTGATGTCTCAGAGTGTAATTTAAACTCTTGTTTTCACTCCCTTGCTGTAGTCAGTGTCAGGGAGTATCCGATTTCTGGCTCCATCCTGGCTCTGGTCTTCACAGGCCTGTTCTGGAAGTCAGGGAAGAGCTGCGTGTCCTCTCTCAGAATTGTAAAAATCCACAGGTTTCAGAGGCCTTTTTGTAGTACTTCAGTGTGGAGGTGCTTGTTTGCTGCAGAACCTTATTGAGGCCACTCCAGATCTGTGATAGCTGCTGTAACAGAGGGAAATACGTTTGTAATCGACAAAAGCAGGTGTTGTGTCATGAAACATGGCCAGTTTTCCTTGTTCTCTTTGGCTGTGACCTAGCCTTGTTTATAGGAAAGGGGAAGTTTGTTTTTGAGTTTTTTGTTTTTTTTTTTCTTTTCCTGTAGGGTTGGCAGCCAGTTGCAGTTAAGAAGATTTTTGTGCTGTGGTTCTTGCTTTATAGGGATAACTTATTAACAATGTGTGAATTTCATCTGTTCTGTGACACTTAAACCTGCATGAAGGCTGTAAATGTGTGCTAGGAGGCAACTCAAAAGAAGGTCATTGTTGTGTTGCAAGTGTGAGATTAGTTGATAAAATACAGAAATGATTCCCTTGTCTGAGCTGACAACTAAATATGGTTGTGAACGAGGTTGTTGGCAGCTCTGCTGTGAAAGCCATGGGGGATAGTTGCTAATGTGGAAAACTGAATCAGAATAAGGGATGGAGGAGCTAAAAGCTGCATCCTAACCCAGCCCATGTTTTCAAAATGATGCTTTCTGAGTGTAAATCAGACATGAAAACACAACGTGGTGTGAAGGACAAGAGTGTATTTTTGGTGTACTTCTTCGAGCAAAACCTTTCATGGTGAAAACTTCTCCAACAGATTATTATATATTATATATATATATATATTCTCAAACACAGATTTAAAATGCCATGGGTACAGGAGGAGACAATCTAAGGATTGTCTTAAGGAGACAAGAGAGGCAAATCCAGGGAGATCTATCACCCCCTGAGCCCAGCCTTTGTCCTGATGGAGTTGGGTTGGTGCTGTTGAGCTGGTGACATTGCTATGAGTTTGGCGAGTGGCTGGTGACCAATGGTTTTGGCAATGTGGGTGAGATTCAGACTGGAAACCTAACTCCTGGACACAGGATTAGAAGGCTGGGCTTTGGGAAGCCTGTGCTTGCTCCAGGCAAGCCTTTCTGGAGGCCTGTGATGAAGGGAAATTAATGGGAATTGGCAGGGCATGTAATGCCAGTGATTTTAGTGCTTGGATCTCTGCTGTTATCTCCTGTCTTCAGTTGCATGTTCAAGGAGCTGTGTCAAGCATTCATGTAGGAAACACACTCAGTATTAGGCACTAAATTTTTTGCCAGTTTTCCAGGTTTTGGATTGCATAACCGTGTTGTCCAAGACACTGTGCAGAGCAACAAGGCTTGTTTCGTCAGTGGACATGCTGTTTGTGCATGAGGAAAATCTTGATAAGGGAACTTGGGGAGGTTATTGTGCCATCAGCAGTTCAAATCCTCGAACAGAAGTAGTTCTGAGATGGAAACAGCAGTTCTGAGTATTTATGATTTGAAAGTGTCTGTCTGAGTCATTCAGTGAATTTTCTGATGACGGTGTTGGTAGATTTGAAGAGACGTTACACAAGATAATGGTGGTGATTAGGAAAAAAGTATTTGGGACGATGTTTAAGGAGGGGACTATTATTTTAAACTATTGTTTTCTGATAGAACTTGGTTTAAATGCCTTGTCTTTTTCAGCTGGTTGTGCTTAACATGCTGACTGTCTGCCTCTGCTTTTTAAAGCACTCTGTCAAGACAAGTTTAGCAAACAACTGGTTTTCAAAAATTAAGAATATAGAAACAAGTAGATGCTAGTTCTGATTCTTCAGGAAACTGAATCAATTTAACTTTCATTTGTTTATTTGAATATGCTCCCACTACTGGAACATTTGACTTTTGAAGCAGGATGCTGCAGGTCAGTGTGTAAGCTAATAATAAGCAGGGGGTGAGTTGTTTTCACACAGTTCCTGTTACTCAGCTTTGAAGAGAACAATCTCCTGCCTTCTGTGCTGTGGAGTGAGAGATGCAGACTTTTACCATCATGTAACTGTAAAACTAAACTTGCCTAGTGATTACAGGTATTTTCTGGAAGGTTTGTCTCAATGGTTTGACATAAAAATATAATCTTAATCCAGTTTGATGATGAAGCTCAAGGTTCCCTTTGAGGACAGGGTGGCAGAGTCTGTTTCCAGAGGTTGTCACCACACTGGGATGTGGCAGCTGCTGTGGTGAAAAGCAGGCAGCCTCTCTCAGCAAAGGAGCTTTGAGAAATAGCAAAGAACTCGAAGCCAGCTGGCAAAATTAAGGTGCTTAGAAATATGAAAAGCAAATATTACACGTCTAAATAGCATTTTGCTTTCTGGTTTAGCGTGATTAGTCATGTATTCTGGAGTTGCAGATCTCTGCTGCTCTGTAGGACAGGATCTCTTTTTGTGACCAGGATTTCTGTGACCTGCATGTGTGTCAGTGATTTTGGGACACCTCAGGGCCGTCCTCTGGTTAAACTGACCGCAGAAAGGAGTTTTCAAACGTATAGGTGGATGTAAATTTCCCAGGACACGTAATTTGTTAGTGTAGGAAATTTATCTGCCTGTTTCAGATGGATTTCAGTAGCCGTGCAAGTGCAATGGAGACTGCTGGGATGTGCCAGCTGCTGTAGCACTCTGTGAACAGGACTAATTAAGCCCTTGTGAGAACAGAAAATAGTCAGGCACTATTTACAGGAGGGAAGTGTTGGAACAGGCAGAGCTGTAATCGTTGGCTCCGAGGTACCTTTAGACAGCAGAAGGCAAGAGAGCAGACAATTTCCTTGCAGAATGGGCTGAAAGTCACATCTGAATACTCAGAGTGGGTATTTCAGTGTTCTGCCAGCACATCTAAGTGCATTGCAAACCTGCTAGGGGAAAGGCCACTTCCTTTTTCCTTTTTTTTGCCCTTTTATTCTCTTCTTTCTGCTAGTATTTTATCTCAAAATGCTAAACGTTCATGTTTCTCACCTAATGGTGAAAACCAAAGGTACACCAGATAAAGATTTCATAAGTTACGTTGTTGCCTGCATTTGAATAAATCCCGTAAGAGCCTAGCTGTCTGCCAAAGTGATTTGTTGTTGTGGAATGGTTGTTTTTCTAAAGGTATCTGTGATCATCTGCAGGTATTCAAAGATAAGGTGTCACCAGGCTGCTTTATCATAAGTGCACCAAAGTCGTTTCTCATATCTGTTCATCTAGTTTTCCTTCTTCTCATCTAGTTTTCCTCCTTCTCATCTAGTTTTCCTCCTTCTCTTCTTAACCAAATGAAATGCTCTTTTTTCCCCCAGCCTGTTGGTTCCATCTGCTTAGAGGGTTGCAGAGGCTGCCATTCTTTATTGGGAGCCAAGGTCAATTGTGCTGTTCTGTTTAGGTCTAGAGGATGACAATTTGTGTGCTGTGGAATTTTTTAGGAGATCACTGGATGTGTTAAGCAGTTCTACAACTTCTGGATTAAGGTCATTTTGCTGGTAGGAGCCTTTAGTGGGCTTTTCTCTGTTGTAGTGACAGTGTTCTGGCGAGGTTCCTGCTTTAGCTCCTTACTGATGGATGTTTTTTACTTGTCAGGTTTGATTTTTCTCAAAATGTTGTCATAAGTGTGTGTGTTAGTAAATTGGATGTTTGTGGATATTTGAATAACAGGCTGTTCCTGGAGGGAACGAGCCATGGGCCTTCCTGCTCTATGAAATATTTTCTTCATGTAATTCTGCAGACTTTAGTAAAGGCACTTCGTTGTGCTCCTTTGATTTCTTGTTAAAACTGTTTGGTAGGTGATAGTAGATTTTGGGAAGTGTAACCATGATAAGGACTTCAAGATCACACATATCAGTACATTGTTTCTGTTCTTTGTAAAATGCAGACCTTGTGATGGGAATGAGAATAGAATAGTTGAATAGAAGCAGCAAAAGCTGTCTCTTGAGAGCAAATACCAACTCTGGCTACATAGATTAAATCCGAATGGTAAAATTCCTTTAGCTGGTGGTAAAATTCAGTAAGTTAAAGATTAACTTTTGCTTGTACTAGAAAGGTATCTGTGTCCCCCAGACAGCAACGGGAGCTGTTTGAAAAAGCCACACAGTGCAAAGATAAATAGAGCTGAGACTCTGAGAATCCTGGCAGGCTTTTAGCTGCAGGGAAAGGGATTTCAGCATTTGGAAGAAGGAACAAGGAGGTGGCTGGCTGGTAGGACCTGGGCTGAGGAGTCAATGCATTTCAGCATCTCTCAGCTGACACCTTAGGTATGGCTTTGGTCATGAAGAGCTCTGCACTGCATTTCCTGGTGGGCTGCTCCTGGGGCTGAGCCCCTGCCATTCCCTGGTGTGGACTGAAAGATTTACTTTTTCTCTTTTCTTCCCTAATGCTTTAATGTTTTTATGTGTCTGTCTCCATGGCTGGTGGAATTTATGGGCATGTATTACTTTTATATAAGTAAATACTAAAGCTGTGGAGGTAAGTTAGTGGTGGTGGAACCTGCTACTTTCACACCCTATATGGTGATACAGACAATTTGCTAGTGAAGAACAATGTGCTTTATGCAAATTGTGTTAGTTTAAGAATTATTTGTGTGTCTGTGTATTCCCTAGAATGGCATGTGGCATTGCAAGGCTGGTCACAGCAATGTTCTGCTGTTCTCAGTATTAATCTTTTAGGCAAATAGTTTTTTATTGTAATGGAGCATGATTGTAGAAATAAAAGTAAGAGCCTATTCATAATTTTTATTAAAGTAGCTAGGTGACAAAGTGCCAACTATTGGCTTTCTGCCTGCTGTACCTTCAGTGGGGAACAAAATGGATTATTTTCCGAGGTGAGTGTTCTGAGAGTTGAGAAAAGCATAACAAAGTCAACAAAAGCTTTACTTAGTGGTTTTCTGACCTTTATATATTCAAGCTAGAAGGAGGATGCTGAAAAAGGCTTGTGTCATGGTTATCTTAATGTCCACAGTTAAGTGCAACTGCTCTTTGACTTCCTGCTCTGTGGCATTTTAATAATTGGCAACCATGTGAAATCTGCAGCATTACAGAAATAGTTCAATAATAGATCTTTTATAAAAATCCTTTCCTTTTTACGAGCTTCACTGATGCAGGGAAGGAAGTTGCTAGGTAGCTCAGGCTTGATTTGTAAGGTATTTCTCAAGGGGCAATTTTCAAGTACATTTTTGGTACAGAACAGGAAATTTAAATATAAGTATGATATTATTTAAATATAAATATATACCAATTATTTGTTCCCTTTTTAGATCATCCACCAGAATCACAGAGTATAATTTGCTAAGGCCTCCTTTCTCTCTGCTAGGATTTTTCATAGGTGTTTGTTGTGGCATTCTTATATCAACCAGGACTGTAAAGAAAAAAGGTCAGTAATAAATCGTTAAAACTTTCTGGGTTGCAAAAAAAATCTTTGATTCAGTAAGAAGTGACTTGTTGCTTAAGTATCTGAGGAGGTGTCTGTTGGTTTCAGTTACTTTGTCTGTAAAACTTCTAATTTTGCCTTGAAGCTGTGCTCTAGACTTTAAGGGTAGTATGTATTCTGCCTTGAAGACAATCTCAGTTTTAAGTTAAGCTTGTCCTTGATGGACAGGGAGAGGAGCTGCCCAGGTTTCAGAGCCCTGGCACAAGTGTTTGTGTCCTGAGCACCCAAGCAGCGCGTGATGCTGTTGAAAATGCCAGTTGTGTCAACTGATTTGGAAGGACTCCAGGGTGCAGGCTCAGTGTGGACAAGACTGTTGGGAGATGATACTCCTCAATCCCAAATGCTCAGGTAAGGTCAGGGCTGATGGAGCAGCACAGCTCTGCAGGACTGTGAGTAGCCAGGGCACGCGTTGGGGTGGGAGCAGCAGAGGCTTGAAATGCTGTTGGGAAGGTGGTACAAGATGCTCTCAAAGCACACGAGTTTCTCATTCCCTGGTGTAAGCCCTTTCCAGCTGACTTTTTCTGGATGGGTTCACTGGATCAAACAGCCCCTTGTTACACATCACAGTAAAGTCATTGTGAGAAACAAAGCATGATCGCAGAACCCATGACTGTTTTCCTCTGGAAACTCATGTCTTGGCTCGGCTTCAATAGTTCATTATTATACAAGTGCCTGAGGGCTTATCTGCCTGCAAGACTCACAAGGGTGTTTTCTGTTAGCTAAGGCCATCCTTGAAAAGGCACAATTCCACATTCCTGTTCTTTTAGCAGTAACTGTGATGTGTCCAGTGGTTCTTCTCCTACCACCTGAAATCACATTACATTTTGAGAAACCATCACATGCAGAAAATTAAAACTTCCTTAAAGCTCTCTGCTTCCTTCTTGAAGATCCTCTTTTGAGGTGACACTTTCTCATTTCAAACTGAAGGGACTCGTGAATTGGACAGTAATGGAAGTAATGTCATTGCAATAAACGAACAGTTCACGAGCATGTTATTTGTTAGAACATTCAGAGTCACAGGTAACAGTGGTGGTATTTGGGGTTGACCAAAGCATAGCTGCATAATTCCTGTCGTAGAAGGACATTTAGTCATGCTAATGATGGAGCAATTCAGAATTACTGACACTTAAAGTTAATTACTGGGCAAACATAAAAAGGAAAGGTGGGGAATACACTCATTGCTGCTGCTGGCATCCCAGACTGCCTCTTCAGGGGATCTGACAGGTAATAGACCAGTACCAACAGATTGTGCTGCTTATGGTGATCCAGCTGCTAAACAAACATACAGGATGTGTATGTTAAAACTGCTGCTCTTCAGGGATTGCCCAACAGTCTTTATTCATCTTTGAACTTTGGATTTGTTTGTACTGAAATCTTGGATCTGTCTGGTGAGTTGTCTAGAGAATTGATTATATTAGGAAGCGAGTGGTCTGCTGGTAGAAACCAGTCCTGCTTTCTGTTGGAAATGCTGAATAAGGAAGCCACGCAACTGGGGAGGTTTTAAGCTGTACAGAAATATTACCAGCACTCACTGTACATAATGCAGTGTGTGTAATGCTGGAGCCAGATTTTGTGCCTTGTGTACTACTTGCAGTATGGATGAAGTAGGTTGTATGAATTACGAGGCTTCCCTCCTCCACTGGAGTGCAGTGAATGTCAGATTGAAGCTGTCAGGCTGGTGCTTTACAACTCCAGCCACACAGGATCCTAAGATAAACTCAGCCTTCGTTTAGGGAAATTTTTAGGCTTTAACAACATGCCACGAAGTGAAGCAGAGAAAATGGAAATGGATTACAGGAAAAGACTTCTGCTGTTCCTCGCTGTTTTCATGCTGTAATATTTATGTCATAGAGGATCTCTCCCAAGCTCTGATTTCAAACTCCCGTGTGGACCAAAAGCAACAACATTTTATGTGGCTTGACAAAGGTCCCTTTTCACTAACTTCAAGTGACCTGAGGCAGATTAACATGCAGATTAATGTATTTGACAGTAATAAATCAGCTTTAACAAGTACTGAGGCAGAGATTTGTTTGGCAGAGGGTTTGGATAAGATATGATATCTGGAGTTAAGTTGAACATTTTGTAGAGAACGATACAGTGGAGATGGTTGAAAATTTCCTGCTTTCCTTGGTTTTGTGCTGATGCATCTTTCTGCAATTTAGCTGTAACTGTGTGGAGTTTAAGTCAAAAGTTATCTGGGTGAGTGAGCCTAAAAAAATGGAGGGATGTTAATTTAGATGAATGCATGCATTTTGTCATCCAGCGTGATGTAAATGTTTACAAGCTGCTGTGTAAGACACACACTCTTTAGATCTTTTTCCTTCTCTATGTAAATTTATTATCTAGTTTTTAGTTTTCTTAGAGAAACAGCCTTGATATTGATTACACATCTTTCTTGTAGGAATCTGGGACTGTAACCTTCCCAAGCTTGAATACAAACATCAAGATGCAGGGAGGAATTTGAGGTGAGAGAAACTGATCTCTGCAGGTAGCACAGCTGTTGGTGAGAGAGCAGTAACAAATTAAGAGTCAGGAATTCTTGGTGTGTTGGGGAAAATGATTGCAGTGGTCAGGATAACTGCTGTGGGTTACTCCATGTGGAAGGTACAAAATCTGTTTGTTTCATTGTTCTCTATTGTATTTTTCAGAAATGAGGTTTAGGAGAAATTTGAATGTTTCTGTAACAGGGTGACAGTGTAACAACTGGGGCTTCCAAATTGGGATTGATTGTTGAGGTGAGCTGCAGGAGAATATAAACCAGTCAGAGACAGGACTGGAATATGCCATCCTTCTCCCCTTCAGGAGGAAAACTGTAGCAATGAATTTTTGAAGGGTTTATATTGTTTGTTTTTCAGTTTTGTGAGTTTGAGATTTGGTTTTTGTTTTGGTTTTGTTTCTTTTTGTATGGGGTGGGGTTTTTTTGGTTAGTTTTTTCCTTTTCCATTTACACCTACTGTTCTGACTTTTGTCAGTGGAAATCAATGACATCAAATTGCTGTGTGACATTTTAAACACTATCCCTGGAAGAAGTCAAAAACCATAGTTAACAGATTTTATCTAATCTGTATGTAGGAACAAAAATTGAGGCACACCGAGTGTTTTGATTTCCTTAAGTCTCTGGGAAAAAAGCAAACTCAAAAATTGAAAATTCCAGGAGGGCTATAACATAAACAAGTAAAACTACCTCTGGCTTAGGATTCTGCCTTTTTTGTGGAATTGCTGCTTAGCCTTGTGCCCCCTGAGACTCTCTGAGCACCCTCTTGTGTGTAATCCAGGCTGTGTGATCTCCAGCTGTGTTTCTCCAAGCCCTGCTGCAGAAAAACCTTTATATTCCTGTGCTTGCTCAGTTTTCTTGCCCCTGTGTGTGTCACTTGTGCCCAAAGTGACACGAGCTCCCTGAAGCAGAGGGACCAAGGGGCTTTGTGCTGGTTGTGTGTGTCCCTGGTGCTGAGGAGTGTGAAGAGTTGTGTTCATGGCACTGCTGTGCAGGGTGAAATCCTGACATGCCAACTGTGCCAGGCTGCAGCACCTCCAGCTGAGCCTTTGGCTGTGCTCTGTCCCTGACCTTTGCAGTTTTCCCCTCGGAGTCTGAAGCCTGGCCAAGCTGCAGGGCCACCCTCCAGTCCCAGCCAAGCTGCCCATTCAGGGGAGGAGGCAGAAACCTGGCAGCCCTGGGGTTTTTCTGTGCCCTTGTCCTCTTATGTAAGAGGACAGAACCTCCGGGTAGTGCCTGCTGCCTTCTTGGATGCCTTTGGGGTGCTTTTCCTGCTGTCCCTGGGAAATTTGCTGTTTCAGCCCTCATCCTTTCTTCTATCTCCTAATAATTTGACTTCCTCCCTGTTTTATTTTGTTTGTATGCATTAGGCCCTTTGCTGTTCTTCCTCAGAGAGAATTCTCTTAGGGAGTCTTTAGTGAGGATGTCCATCCCCAAAGGAAGAAAACAGCTTCTAAACATGAATGTTCAAGCAACATGGGACATGCACTGGTATTCAGAGGTTTTTAGAGCTAAAGGTGGCTTCATGTTGATGGATTTACCCTGTATATTTGTCCATTTTCCCTGTGAATCCTCATCCTGTAGCAAAAAGTTCCAAGGTTTGCCTATTGCTGTGAAAAAATCATTTTTTTTGTGTGTTTGAGGTGGCCCAGCCTGATCTGCTGACTCTGTGTGACCTCGACTTGGTTGATGGGCAGTAGTTGGGATCTTCACTTTTTCTTATTGTTGCTTGGAGTGGTGCTGCTGTTATGGACACAAAGATTAGGAAACCTTGTGCTGTGTTGAAATCTTAACTGCAGCTTCGAGTGGTCAAAGTTTGACATGAAGTTTTCTTTTCTATCCCAAAGGAAACCTTATCTCAAATAATTTAGTAAATGTGTAAAATGTGATGTAAAACTCACAAACCATTACACATTAACTAGCACATATTAAAAATAGATATCAGATTTTATATTTTGTAAGTTCAAGGGTTGTTTCACTTCTTACTTGTTTACTTCAGTTACAGCTGCTTTCTTATCTACATTGGTCAGGACTTGCCTGGTTATCTTGGCAGGTCGAAGGTCCTCCAAGGTTTTCCTTCTGTTTTTTTCTAATGTACTAAATTCACAGCACTGGTTATTGACTTTTTTAGGACTTACAGCCTGTCAGTATCTCCTTTTTTTCCCAAAATCCTGTGTGCCACTGCTGTGCTGTCAATACTGGAGGAGCCTTTCATGCTGTCCATGGTGGTGTTACCTGGGGATACGAGTGGGTAAGGTGGTGTTAGTGCTCTGTTCAGATCTGACCCCCTGTGTGGAGTTCTCAGCCAGAGGACTCAGCTGAGCACATCTCTGGCATACAGATTAGTGACTGGCTTCTCTATGTAGCACTCAGTCTGCTGAGAAGCTTGTCTGTCTGTCTGTCTGTCTGTCTGTGCACACCAGGCCAATCTAAAGAGCTGTAAGAGCTGTATTGTATCTTGGTCACACTCATGGATACAGCAGCTTGTGTTCACATCAAAATTATATTAGATAGCTTATTTTTCTTACAGAGAGAACAAACTCACCCTAGAATGAGATCCTTCACTTGCTAAATCCATTGACAGTAGGTATTGTGTCAGCCTAAGGTATTTTTTTTCTTCTTTCCAGAGCAGTTTGTGTAGTTCTATGTGTATTAACACCCCTTACAGATGCACTTGAGCTAGGGCAAGGATACCTTCAGTAAGTATTTGAAAACTAGGACAAATAACTATTCAGTAGTTTGCTGACCCAGTTCTTGCTTTCTGCTCGTGTTCCTCCTGTCTGGGCCCTTGTCCAGGAATTCAACAGAAATTCCTACCCTTCCTACTCTTAAAATCGTGAAGGCTTATCGACTGGGCTGTGTTTCCTTCCTGTTCTTAGGGTTTCTTAAAGAAATGGAGTGTCTCCTAAGAGGTCTAGAGATTGTTTCTGCAAGCAGAAAGCACAGACAGTGCGTGCCAGGCTCACTGTTCTGTGTTTGGGTGCTGTTGTAGGAACGTGTACACATGGATAAAAAGCCCTTAGGTACAAAACAACCCAGACAGGTCACCCCAGCCCAGAGTCCCCTCTCTGGGCAGAGAATATTACCAGCTCAGGTGGCCCATTTGGTTGCTTTTCCTAAGGCTGTTTCAGACTTTGTTATTCTATTGTAATTTTCCTGTAACTCTTCGAAGCCAACAATGGCTGGAGTCTTGCATTCCTTCTCCTTTGTTGTTATGTTCTTGTTTGTGGCCAAAGAGGAAGTGCCCCTTGTGCATGTGTCTGTTTATAAAAGTAAGATGCATGCAAGTAAAGGCAAGAATTTATTGCTGGTACAATGGGAGTCTTAACAGTGTGACTCAGTTTTCCTTTAGGAACCTCTGACTAATGATTCTAAGAAGAATGTTGCAGTTGCAAACACGAAAACGTTGCCAAATGCAGCTAAAATTGTAACACATGGACTTTTTGGTTTCTGTCCCTTCTCTGGGATTTATTTTCACCCTTCCATTGCTGCTCTGGGTCTTTAGGTCAGAAGCTTTGGGCTGCTGGAGAGGGCAAGGGAGGTTATCAGCCCTAGGACTCATTTGTTGCCTGTTCCTTTTTCCTCTCTCTAGGATCCCCTTGAGTTTCCTTGGTATCTTTGCTAATATGTTTTTATTCCTCATTTCTTCGTTGGTCTAATGCTTCAGGTTATCTCTGAATTTATTATATATGATGCCCTTTAGTTACAATTTCTTTGTTTCCCATAAAGCCGGGTTTGCCCAGCTGCATTTTTTAACTGTATATTAATTAGTTCTTTAGCTGTGGGATCTCCTGGAGGCAAGGCTGTGTCCTGTCTCATATCCCATGCCTGTACATCCTGCTTTTCTCCACTGCTGCCATGCTGGGCCAGTGTTTCTCAGCATCACTGCAAATTCCCCTTTCTGTGGAATATAACTAGAGGGTGTACCCCACCAAGGTAAACAAGAGTAAATGGCACCTGGGCAGTTAGAAGAGCTGCTGTCACAGTAAACTGTGTAAAAGCTGAAGGTCTTTGAGGGGAAGGCTGATAAAGCTCAGTGCTGCTTGTGGCTGCTGCTGGCCCTGGCACTGCTGCATTCACAGGGTGATGGTTCACCTTGTCTGATGTCCCCAGGTCCCTGTGTGTCACCTGCAAGTCTGGGAAGGGTGATTGACCCTCTTTTATGACTCCAGGCTCTCGACTTTCCCATCTTACCTTGCCTTGTGGGGACTTGTGTAGGTGTGAGGGCAGCCAGGAGTGCTTAACTATGATATTCCATCCAGCATTGCTTACTGGAAATGCTTCACTGTGTTTTCTTTTGTGAATTTCATAATTAGAGTAAATGCTGCATTCTACCCGTGATTAAGGTAACCTGGAGGTCTCACTTTAGCTTTCTCAGTTTATGTGAAATTAAGCCTTTATTCCTGTTTTGTAATAAGAGATTTTCGTAAGTGTAAACTTCGTGTCTGTTTCCCTTGAGGAGTTTTGTTTTTTTGTTTAATCTGCTGTTGTTGGAGTTTTATGTTGTAAATTATCTTCTGTAAATAGCTTGGCAGAAAAAAATAATTTTATTTTCCTGGAATGGTGCTGATTGTCACTAATCCAATGTTACAGCCAGTTCTCAGTATTTACAAGCAGTGTAGCTCTGTTACAAAGGGTGGATGACAATTACATGCTTCAAAGTAGGGACATGATTTTTTTTTTTAAATTTTTTTTTTTTTTCACTGAAAGTATCCAGAAGCTAAGTGCTCCTCACTGCCCAGCTCATCTTGGTTTCTTTGTGTGTTTGGGGGCTTTTCTTTTTTTTTTTTTTTTTTTTTTTTTTTTTTTTGAGTTTAAAAAGATGTGTATCACACACATAAACCCCCCCATTCCAAAATGTTTGTCTGAATGTACCAAGAAGTGGTGTTAAGTCATGGAAAACATCTGATGTATATTCACAAAATGCTTCCTGATTACTCGTAAGTTAACATGAAACATGCTTATGATATTAATACTGTTTCAAACTTAGAATTTACACTGGGATAGCTGTGCTGGTCAGACCACAGAGTGCAGCAAAAACCTCAGTGGGGAACGCAGTGGTGCTAGCAGAAAGTATTTTAGTCCAACTAACCACAGCAAAGTGACATTTTGTGTGGGTCTCTTGGTCTAGGACCTGCAGATGTGTTTGGAGTTCAAGGTACAGCCCTACTTCATTTTAGCAGTATTCTCATGAGACTGTGGGTGTTTTGAAATCTCCCCTTAGTCATAGGACAGTAGAAAGTAAAAGATTAACATTTCTACGTTTAAATTGCATCGGTGGTGTCTTACGAGATCAGTGTCCTTGACTGTGTTTCAGAATTCAAGATGATTTCAAGCTGTGTTACCAGGAAAGAAATTGGTGTCTGAAGAAGTGGCACTAAATGTAGAGGAGACTAAACATTCACATCAACTTTTCCTAATTCTCAACAGTATCTGTCTTTTAAAACCAAAAGTGTTCTCTGGCTATTTGCATGAAGGAAATGAAGTAATTAATAAGTAGCTTTACCTGGTCTTATGTGGAACTTCAGCCACTTGACTAAATCTGTTTCTAATTGACATAAATTAGATGCAGTCTAGTTCTTTTCTAACCTCTTTTCCTTGAATTTTGGTTGTTAAGAAGGAACCTGAAAGATAATGCAGCCCTTTTTTGATCCCAGACTGATACAATTCTGTGGCTGTGGATGCTATTTCTACAGTGTTCTTTTTACTGCAGGAAAGTAGCAACTTTTTAGTTGTCTGACTTGTGGCAAAACAACAGCATGGCTTTTGAGGAGATGGGAATGTGCTGCTTTCAGCTGAAGAAATGCCATTGCTGAGGGCAAGTGAGGCAGTGACTTTGCTTCATTCTTATTTTTTTACTAATAAGAGAATACAAACATTTTGTGAACCAAATCTGTTGATGAGGAAGCTCACAACCTCATGAGTAAAGCACATCAAGATAGTCAGTAAAACTAGAGAGCAGGTCCTTCCAAAAACTGGGTAGAACGTCAGCTTTTTACAACTCTATTAAAACGAGTGGTCTGATTTGCTGTGCCAGGTGTGGTCAGCAGCTCGTGATAAAGACCATGACGTGTACATACAAAACAATTAAAGGTTAGGGCCAACAGATAAGTGCCAGTTTTTCATAGGTCAGGGAAATAGTGCCTGTAATATTTGCAGTCAGACCTTTGGAGGTGGGGTGCTGTCACGTTGTCCACGCTGTCTCCCCACCAGTGCTCTGAGCTAGTGCAGTTCAGTGTCTGACAGCAGGTGATGATCTCATTCCCCTCCCCTGGTTAATGGTTTTCCACTGTCACCTGGAAGGGCTTGTGACAAAATCCCAGTGCCTCTGGGGTGGACAGATGGGAGGAGTGGAGCTGTTCATTGCCCAAACAGGGGAGAAGTGGAGCTGCCCCCTCTGGGCACCAGCCAGGCTTTAAATCTGCTCAGGGATGGCATCTAAAATAAATCAAGAGATGTCCACCCAGGCCAGTGAGGAGCACTGGAGGCAGCTGTCCTGATGATGTGCTGTTGGAAGTTTGCAGCCTGAAACGTGCAAATTCCTCTGGTTTTAAAAGCAGGGCTGCACTGTTTGTTTTTGTACAGTTCCTCCGGGTTTTGGAGCATTTTCTTGAGCAGTAAAAGACTTTGAATTTTTAGAGACTGAAACTCAGGATTCCTAGGAGGAAAGGTAGGAGTATCCTTGCCTCTGGGTTGCTGCTGGCTTGGTGCCCCTTTACATTCCCATGCAAAGATTCTCTCTGTGAAGGGGTTAAAGGAATGTAACCTCAGTTTTTGTGGTCTAGCTCTGGATTTTAATGCCTTGCTCCAAATACTTTGGTTTCTTCATCTTCACCCAACAGTTTTGTGGATTGGACGTCCTTGAGGCAGGACTTAAAAGCATCTATTCTGAATTTTCACTTAAGAGGGGAGTGATGTTTTATTTCTGTCTTTCACTTTTAGACAGTCTGTGATCCCAAGTGTTACTAACATAGAAGAGCTGCATCTTTTTGTTGTTGGCAGCCACGAAGCAAGTTGGTGTGAGTAGCATGCCATAGAAATAAAATCATAAAAGAGCAAAAGATGGGGGAGAAACGAAGCCATTTAATGAAAAACGAACCCAAAGGAAGTTTTCCAGGTCTAGGCTGTGGATATTTGTGGAATGTAACGTGTAAAGAACTTGAACTTCCTCTCTCAGTTTTGTACTGCTTTTGTGCCAGTTCCCCTGGTTTTGGTTTATTGAGGAGCAGAGCTGATTTACAGCAGCCATCCAGCCTGTCAGGGCCGGACATTGTGCTCATTGTGCCAACCTCTGACACAACTCTTAACTCAGTTTAAAAAAAAACAAAAAAACGGGGTCCAATTTGCAGTACAAATTGGACAAACGCTGTAACAATGTAATGGGATCCTCTGAAATGGAAGCATTTCGGTAATGCGGGCAGGCTGCTGCCTTGTTCCCTTTCTTTGGATCCCAATGCATCAGAATGTGCCTGATTGTTTGCCTCTGCAGCCTGCTGTGCCACAGCCCGGCCTCAAGAGTCCAGTGACAGTTTACAAGTTACCAAGACAGCTTTTTGGCCACTGACCCTCTGCGGGAGCCTAATCTTTGTTTTGTAGATGCTTCTTTATCTAGGGAAATTACATCAAGAAAAGGAGGTGTTGGATTACTTCCTCATTGTTCCTCATTGTTAAAGATGACCTCCAAAGAATTTTTACAGGCTGATTCGTGCTTTTCCTTTAGGGTACACTGGGAAAACAAAGTCTACTGGGAGAGTTTCCTTCTCCTCCCGTTTGTACATACCCTTGTTTGCTTTGTTTTTTGACTGCAGCTTTAGAGAATATTTGGAATGTTAACTGTGAATGTTTAACTCCTGAATTGAAAAAGCACAATCGTTGAAAGACTGTTAAATAAAAAATAAAAATAAAAGAAGCCAAGAGTCCCTTATTTCGAGTTGGTGTTACAATAGTGTTTGTGTGGGACTACTTGTGACAGAACCTCCCTACCAGACAACAGTAGTAGAAATACAGTGTGCCAAGAAAACTGCATTTTATATTAGTGTATTTCACTCAAGGTAGGCAGAATGGACTGTTTCATAGGCACGGAATTCCCCATAATCCCATTATATGCTGTGTTCTTATCCCAGTCAGTCTGTCTGTGGCCTGGAGTGGAAATGTTCTGTATTTGTACCTGTGCTGGCAGTCCTGGGAGGGGAATTGTGCCTGTTCTGGTACTGAGGCTTTGCCTAAACACCTTGGGGTTTGGTGAAGTCTCACTGCTCACTCAGCTCTGCCATTCCACTGGCTTGACACACGGACACAGGCAAGGCAGAATTTGTAGATTGATAGACCATCTCCTACAAGATTTTTCAGGCGCTCAAGCCCTTCATTAAATATTAAGCATTAATGAATGTTCTGAGAAATGCGTAGCCTGAAATTTTCATGATGGTCTTTTTGTTCTTTTGATAAGTTCAGTTCTGTTAGGGGGGATGAGCTAATCTTTGGAGGAATCATCCACCGTGTATACATTGTTCATGCTGCTTTAATGGATGCTTTGGGAGAGGAAAGAGCATACAGTGGATGCCATTGCCTACCTGAACAGGAATGTTCCTGCCAGTAAGGCACTTGAGAGGGGATTGTAGAGAGAAACAATTGTCATTCCTCTTCCAAATACCAGCTACAGACAGAATTAAATACCTTTTGAGGATCATTCTCATGCTGCTTACAGGAAAGAACATACTGACAAGAGTGGAGAACTGGAGAGATTGCTTTGCTTAGGGGTGGTGGGAGGTAGCCTGACCATCCAGGACTGTGTTTTATCCTCAAAAGGGAGTGACACGTCTTGTAAATTTAATTACAGACACTACTGTTAATGTGTTGGCTTTGTTTTACTACCGTGTGTCATGGTTTAGCTGGGGCAGTAAATCAGTCCTTGTGCCAGGTGAGTTCTGGGAGCTTAGAAAGGCTGCGGTGCTTATCCCAGGGAGTGTCATTCAGAGAATAATAGCATTATCCCCTGGTGCTTAAGTTTGTGTAACTGGCCTTTCCTTATCATCTTTAGGAGTGAGGCAGTGTCCTCAATAGGCTGTAGTTGTGGGTGTTGACTGACTGCTGTGACATTGCCCAAGTGCAGGGGGTGCTGAAATAATCCTAAATGCCTTTAGTTCTGTTGGGAAAGGTGGCAGGGCTGAGCCTCAGCCTGGCACTGCCCCTGCCCCTGTGGCCTTGGCTGCTGCTGAACCGGGCTGGAGGGAGCAGCTCAGGCTGCTCTGGGGCTCTGTGCCAAGGCAGCAGCACCCTGAATCCACCAAAGCCTCATTTTGTGTTTAGAGCCCGGCTTCCATTAAACTGCTCAGTCCTTTCCAAAAGCTGATGGAGCATTTAGAAGTTTTCTGTATTAAAAAACCCAACAGACCAAACTCTGTGGATGCTTTTCTCAGCTTATTTTAAGCACAGCAGGAACTCACTGATTCATCTACAGGCTGATATTATGTGTGCAGTCATTAAGTAGATTTTAAGTCATAATGGCAACTTCCTCTTTAAATGGAAGCTAATTTTAATAAAACCTTTAATTTGCATGCTACAAAAAATGTTGAAGGACTTCATTTATGAGATTTATAACCTCAATGAGACACAAAACAATATTTTCCAAGACCTCAAGTATTCTATAGCTTTCCTAGTTTTTCTTTTCTAGTTTTTGGCTTTTGTGAGCTGTGCAGTCTTAGACAGAATGGGGCAGTAAGTATCTTCACCATGCTTCTTCTGGTTAGATGCTACTATCTTCTAACCATCATCTTCTGGTTAATGCTACTGACCATATATAGACCTCCTAATTTCTTAGGAAAAGGTCATCCTTCACTGAAATGTGAGTCATGGAAACTTTGTGATAGAACTTAAAAACCACCTATCCCTTTCCTGTTCATAATCTTCACTGCTTTCTTTCACTTGTGAACAAATATTTCAGGCTGTTTGCACTTCTGTGTTGGCACCTTCCAGTTGCATTCAGTCAGTAGTAGATTTTTAAAAAGAGGTAAAACCCAGCAGTGATGCTTTTGGATTAGTTTTTATCTTGCCCGCCTTTGCATATTTAGCACTCTGAGGATCCTGCATGAATGACATGGAAACATCTTAGTCCACATGGAAACATCTTAGTAACTCCAAGAAACAACAACTTCCATTTCTGCAGAGCTCTGAAGATCAGCTCTAGTGCTGAATGCAAATCTGCCTCGCTGGAGGTGAAATGCATCTTTTATTTTTAACCTCAGCGAATGCTTGGCAGCGAGTGCTGGCGAAGTAAATCCTCAAGGCCTGATGTAAAAGTCTCTTGGCATTCCTGTATCTGCTTGTATTAGAGGAGCCTTTTGCAAGCAGCTTGGCCAAAAGTGGCTCAGCCTGTTGTGTGGCTGTGCTGTGTCCCAGAGCATTGCTCCCACAATGTCACAGAGGTGATGTAAGGACAGGCATTGGGCAATGTCAGTGGCAATGCTATTGCTTAAATCTGGCTGAAGGAGGAACCAGCAAAACTCGCTGGTTAAACGTCTCATGAAATTGCCCAATCTGTGGAGCTAACTAGGGCTGTTTCCTACTGACTACCTGTTTGAAATGTGTGGGACAGCAGGCAGGGAGGTGTGCCTGTGAGTAACTGTTGTTTATAAACAGCTGCTCTGCTTGCTTGCATTTTTCTGGGTTTAGCTACAGCTTCAGTTTGGTTCAGTCTCCTTGTTGTGGTGTAACCCCAGCAGGCAACTAAGCCCCACACAGCTGATGGCTCACTCTTGGGGGAGAGAATCATAAAGGAGAGAACATGTGGGTTCAGATGAAGACAGTTCAATAAGTAAAGCAAAAGTTGTGGATACAAGCAAAGCCAACCAAGGAATCCATTCACCACTTCCCATGGGCAGGCAAGTTTTAGACCATCCCCAGGAAAGCCAGGCTCCATCCCATGGAAGAAAATCAGCTCTATCCCAGCCAAAACCAGCATAATGCTGTACTGAAATTATCTCTTACAGACTGCTTTTTAAATTAAGATGTCCATTAGCTTCATTTCAAAGTGTAGTTGTTGATTACTCTTTTCTTTCTTACATCAGTTTTTGCCAAATGGCAGTGTGATTATGTCTTCATGTTTCGTGCATAAAAATAGAATTGTGAATTGGCTGCTTGAAATATAACAAAAACCAGTCAAGATTTCAGTTCTATGGCTTCCTGAATATTTGTTCCTGCTCTTAAAATCTACTTGCTCAACTTCTTCACTGAGCTTCCTGTGTGATGTTGCTAAACCTCCTCCTAATTCTCCTGTGGCTCTGGTGTTTACCAAGTAAACAGCTGTGGCTGTTTTAGATGTTGCTCTCAGATGGAGGTTGCTGACCCTGTAGTGGAGGTAGCAGGAAGGTGGGGATGCCATCTGCTCTGCTGTCATTGTCACCTCACCATCCTGGGTGATTAAAGCACTGTGCCATACTGAACTCGGACAACTTGAAGTTTCATTTTGGTGCTGCAGAGTCTGTTACCTGCTCATTAGCAGCTCTCTCCTCTGAGGATTGCCAGGCAGCTGAGGGGATATAATATTACAAACTGCTGCAGCAAAATTATCTATAGCCCATTTGTCAGAGCTGAGAATTATCTTGCAGTGATCACATGTAGATGAAATGAGTTCCCGTAAGGACAGAATACATTATTTATTGGCATTTTGGAGGTGACTTTTTATTACCAAACTGCCAATATCAATTCCCCGTCTTATATTTTTAATTTTCCCTCCTACATTATGACAAATTTCAGCATCTTTTATTGGGCACTAAAATTCCAATTTAATTATGCACACTGGCAAGTTAAACCTTGTTAGATGGGTTGTCTTAATGTTATGTGTCAGTCACATCAGAGCACTTTGGTGCTGCAGCAATAAGAGTGACAGCAGGTGATTAGTGCAAAACGAATAGATCCTCGTTCAGAGTGGTTCTGAAGCCCCAGCTGTGGCTTCACTCTCATCAGACATTCTGATGCTTTCTGGCACTCAGATTGCAAAGTTCTCTGGAGATTGTGAGTGTCAAACAGGTCTCTCTGGGCTGGCTGCTGAGGTGACACCACAGGGATCTACAAAACAAGTGGGTAACCAATAATACTCCTGGATGAAGGCTCAGATTAACAGTTGTCACCAATTTTTTGTGAATTTGATCAAATCTTTGGCATTTTGAGTTAAATTTACCCTGAATCCTTTTTGTGCCATTGTAACTGTAAAATACTTTTCTGAGTAGAAATCATGACTTATTGTTTTCTGGGGGATTCACCTGTTTTCAATTGCTCTGATGGAATGAACAGTGTTTAAATTTGTCTGCTCTAATTCCTTGCACAAGTAAAGGTACAAAGCCATTCCTGGCAGTGACTGTGACCATGTTAATTTAAGCAAGGGAGGCATAATCACTCTGTGTACTACTGCCCTCCTTGCAGTCTGTCTAAAATTAGTTGCTGCCTGAGCTCTGCTTGAGCTTTGCTTGATTGCTATTACCTGTACTTAATATCCTAAATTTGGTAAAACCTAAACTGGGTGATGGAGCTTGGTATGAGCTTCATACCTACAAAAATACAATAATTATAGATTACCTGTGATAAATAGTTTATTTCTAAATAATATTAACAGCCTGGTGCTTGCAATTTTGCAGAAATAATTCCTAAAAATCGTCTGTGGTTTTGTAGTTTTGCTGTCTTATGAAACTCACTTTCTGTCATCTTTCAAAACTGTGTTTAACTTGTGTTAGGATGTGAAACCGTTAGTGGTCTCAAGATGAGATTTCATTATCCAGCAGTGTAGAAATCCCTGTAATGGATCCTGTGGGATTTTGGGCACATATAAAAGCAGTTGTCAAAGCTGTTTGGTAGCTTGCAAGCGAGCTCTCCTTCCTTTGCACTGCTCTTTTTAACTGCAGTCGAGTTACCCAAGCGATTTTTTGTCTTGCAGAGCCAGGGACACAACCAGCCAAGCTGAACCAAGAGGAAAGAGGGTATTTGAGAAGGCTCCCAGCATCTCATGAACGAACCAACGGAACTCGATCATGCCGGTTCCCCAGAGCCAGCTCTGCGGCTCAGGAAAGGACACATGTCTGACCCCGCAACAGCAACACAGGCAGCCTGTGAGGAGGACAGCTCTGAGCAGAGCCGCCTTCTAGAGGAGAAACCACTCTCTTCTGACCAGGAAAATGTGAGTATGGGATTGATTTCCTGGGAAAAATGAGTTTTGACCTGAGCGCTTCAGTGTTTTAATAACTGTCGCAAGGGAACACGAAAAGAGCCACACTCACCCATCAGGATGTGAGATGAAAAGGAAAAGGGAAGTTTATTTTGGGGATCTCAATTTATATAGTTTTTGGGATTTGGTCAGGGATTAGAGGATGAGAGGAACACCCCTCTGACCCCAGTGGTCAACTCAGAAGTCAATCAATTTGTCTTTCTCCCTGGAAAGAATGTGTTGTGTACAAAATATCATTCTTTGTTTTTGTCACTAGTGTGAGAAAGCTCCAGTAGAAATGAGAAACAATCAGAAGGCTGAAAAATCAGGGTGACAAATAACTTTTGGAAATGTGGACCGTGAGCCTACAGCCTTTTAATGCCTGCTAAATAACTGTAATAATACCAGGCAGATTCCAGAAGTATTCAGCTGAATGTATGGGAACTTGGGTGACAAGAGACTGGGCATAACTAGCTGTACCATGTTTTTATTTTGTCCTCAAACAAATGGGACTTGCACTGGTTTGTGTTCTGCTGAGATGCTGCTCATACAAAAAGATTTTTGTTCTGTAATTTCCAATTAATTACAAGTGAAAGGAGAAGCATTGGCTCTGGCTGCATGTAATCAGAACTTTGGCTAATTGGTATCTTTTTGATGATTAGGACAGAAGGATCTGTTTGCAAGCATTCTTGCTGGAATTAGACTGAACAGTGGATGATAGCCTATCTCAGACAGTAGCCAGGAAGAGACTCAAAAGGAAGAGTAAAAGGATGGGGAAGCACCTTGTGTTACTTGCTTAGGGCTCTCTCCCAGTCTCCAGCAGTTGCTGGCTCACAGATTTTCTGAGCCACTTTAATGTCATTAAGTTTTTGGTGCTCTGTGAGTTTCAGCAGCCACAACATGCAGAAAGGCGCCTGCAGCTTAATTAGGTGTTCTACAAAGACAATGCCCAAGCACTGGACAAAAGTACCTTCTGGTTAGACAGTTCCAGAACTGTAATTAATGCTTCTCCCAGGATATATTCAGATGGATATCAGCAGAGTAAAGTGGAAGAGGCATTCATTTTAGGCTCACTATCCAATTTATTGTGGATTAATGAGTTTACTGTATCAAGTCACAGCAACTCTGTGCCTTTAGCCAGCAGCAAAAACCTGCTGGTGCTACTTAATGTATGTTGGGCTGTGGCTGGAATTGCATTTGCCACAAGTTCTGGGTATCAGCTGCCATGAGAACTGGTATTTGCCTTCTCAGCTGGATGAGCTGGAGCCCTTACAGGATTCTGTTGTGAGCATTCCTGTAATGAGGAGTCAGGAGTGGTATTCATGTCTGGCAAGCCAAGCCAATGCACTCACAGTTGTACTGCCATAACTTCTCTAGGACATTCTCAGTATCCTGATAAGGGAAACACCCAGGGTCTTCTTCCATTCTGTGGAAGGTTGTGAAGCATGTGTTTAAGGTGCAAAGTCTTGGCTAAGACTAGTTAAAAAAAGAAAAGTTGAGTTGCACTAGCAGGTATTTTGAATTTCCATGTTTATCTCTTGGTTATTTTCATTCTCGTCTCTGACTTTCCTGGTTGAATAATGAGAGTTACCTGTAGCCTGTGGATGGAATACCCAAGGTAAAAGTTCATAATTGATGATGTGCTTTAATTCTTCCTGTACATTTGTTTAAAAAAGAAATTATCTGGATGAGTCGGTGTTTAGTTCTAACATTTTGGCAATGAAATGGTTGAAATACTTTCATTCTCTTTTTCAGCCATTGGTAGCACATGTTGTCTTTTTGATTTTTTTGCTTTCATCCCTACAACAAAAGTTTGTGTTTTTTCCATTTTGGCTCACTACAAATGTTTGGCTTTCTCGTATTTGATTTCTTTTCTCTTTCCTGGTCTTCTAAAGTGCCATCACAGAAATTTGTCTTTGCCATTTGGGCCTTGCTGTTTATCTTAATCTGCATCACTTTCTCTGCCAGATATGGCCTCCTGCTTTTTTGAATTTTTCTTTCATCCTTTTATTCCTGTCCTCTGTGATTTCTTGGATTTGTTGGTATGATGTCTTTAAATTGTTTTTTATCTTAAAAGGCTGAGTAATTGATGCTTCTAATGGATCATCCCCAAACACTTTGCTGTCAAAAGTACCAATATTGGCTTGCCAAATGGCCTTTATTATGTGATATCCTTCAGTGTTCCAAATAATCTGGAAAAAACATTATGCTGTCCATCTTCCTGTGCCTGGTGCAAGGCTCAGCACAGCTGTTGCTCAAATGTCAGCTCAGATTCCCTCCCCTGCTCTGCCGTGCAGTTCTGGCTCTGTGCAAGTGTCTCAGCAGAGAGACCTATCAGTTCATTAGCCTGCCTTAAAAAGTTCAAAAGCCTCGTTTTGCTCTGCTCTGGAAGAGTTTAGATATCATGTTTAGATAACAGTAATAAAAGGATGTTGTTCTTGGCTGGATGGCAATGGTGCTCAGGCACTCAAGCTAAACACAGCCTGATAAAAGATCTCGAGGAGTGCCCACTCCATCAGTGTTCCAGGGCTAAATGCAGCCACCATGGAGCTGATGGGAACCATTCCATGCTGGATCAGGCCTGTGGAGTGTCTTGACAGTACAACCATCATCATTTCATATGCTTTTAAATGCTTCTACTTTGGAAAAGCTTTCATCATAATAAATATGTATTCTAAAATGTTCTGAGCCTAAGACTTGAGGTATTAGTGTAAAAATATGTGTATTTTTATCCTGTGATAATATGACATTATTTTCCCATTGCCTCCTATTCCCCTGCTTATATTGCAGCTCTTTACTTCTATAAAATCTTCTCCAAACTCTCCTATACAAGATTCCTTTCCCTACTTGTATATCCACTTCCTGCTGCACTTGTAGAATTAAGCAGCCTGAGCTCTTAAGAGGTAGTAGTTGATGAATTTTTGATGAATTATTTTAATAGTCTTTTCTAAGAAGCAAGGCATGGAAGCATGTCATTATGTTGTTCAGAATTAATTTCCATCTTCCTCACAGCTTGCATTGTATACTCTGTACTTCTAATTTTGATGGACCAAAATATTGGTCCTCATAAGTAATAAAGCATTTTTTTTTTGCTAGGAAAATGAAGATGACATTAACAAATAAGATTTACTCCTAAAAGATTTTTTTCTGAGGCGTTTGACTCTGGCACCAGTAATCTACCTGGAGTGGTTGCATAGCTGTGAACTAAAGATTAAAATCCTGCTTTCTGTAAATTGTGGCATTCAGTAGATATATGTAGCAAAGAATTACTAGCTATATTGAACATGCTTATTCAAAATAATAATAATAACAATAATAATAATAACAACACAGCTGCATCCTTCTGCCAGTGCTGTTAATCTGCCACTTTTATAATAATTGCTATGAGAAGATACAAACCATATAACATCAATATCCTTTTTATACGCAAACCACTCAGTCTGTATTTTATTCCATAACTCTCTGCTCTCTCCTAGAGTGCAATTATTTCCATAGATCATCCCCTGTTCCCAGTACCAGTTTCAAGGGCTGGATGCCCATCTTGCTGTGTTTAAAGATGAAATTAGTGTAGTGGCAGGTGAGTGGTGACTTGGACAGATAATAACCATTTGTCTGCACCATAAACATTTGATGATGACAAAAGGATCAAGCTGCATAATTCTTCTCGTTCCTTCAGCAAACCTTTTTTCCTTTTTCTGGCTTAGACTAAATGTTGATAAAGTGTTTTTCAGCAGGTGCTTCCCTCCTGTAGCATCCTGGATTGCCTTGCCTTTGGGACAGCATCCTTTCTCCTGTCCCAGAGTTTCTGTGTCTTAACTGCCTTTGTAATTCCAGCAGGGATAGTTCCTGGAGAAATCTCTCCTGCTGTGACTTTGTTAAGCTGACTTCTTACCTTGTGATGAATGGGCTCTTTATGTAGCCCCCAAACCCTGTGCTTGACTCCTTCCTTTTGTACTTTAACCTGTCACTGATAGGGAGGAAACAAAAGAACATTTTTTTTTTGCCTTTGTTCTAGTCCTCGGGTTTTCCCTGCTTGGATGATGATCCCTTTCATCTTCACGAAGTTGAGCTGTTGTGCAGTTGTTCCCCGTGGCACCAAAATGTTCAACCTGTTGCTTTGAAGTGTTTGATAACCCACAGTAAAGTTCTGGGAGGAGGTTTGTGTAGCCCTCAAGCCATCTGAATGTGCAGGAGAAATTTGGGTAAATACTCCTCTGGATTGCTTTTCAGGGAGTGTGGGCTTTGAAAGGAGAATTTAGCTGAGCTCTGACAAATTTAATGATATCTCCATGTACCTGCAGGAGTCTTTCTAGAGCATAAATACCAAAGTGACTCGAAGGAGGAAGGCAGGAGGATGTAACAGAATTTCAGGTACAAAAGAGAGTTTTTAGAGTAATTGAGGGTGAGCAAATGACTCAAGTCTTTTAACTTGAATCATAGAAGTTACTCAAAGCCTTTTCTGCTACAGAAGTGTGTATTATCTACAAAAGCAGAGCACAGACAGACTTTTTGGTGTTGCAGAAGAGTGCATGTAAATAAATGGAATTGTCTACTTGACTTTCTGGTCCATGACAGTGAAAAAGACAGGTGAAGTCTTGAAGGTCAAAGGGAGACATTGGAGTCTTAAGAATAGTCTTCCTGGAGCTAATATTTGTAAATTCTGGTTGTGTGAAATTTCATCCTTTGTAGATCTACGTGCAAGTTTCAAACCATTCAACTTTCTTTTCAGTCTGGCATTTTCCTGTTGGTTCTTTGGGGTTCTGATTAAAATCTTGGCATTTGCTTCTGTGTTTGCTTTCTTCCTCCATCAATTGCAGGTTTTTGTTGGTAGAGTGTGAATGGAAAAGGCCTGCTAAAATCAAGTTTGAGGTCCCACCAAAGCACATTTCATTTTGTTCTAAAGCTGATTGTGTTCAAGTGATGTTGTTCTGTAGATTTATCACCTCTCCCTTTCCTTCATTTTTGCAACTCTTGGGAAGAAATGTTCTTTCTTTGAAAGCATGTGGGTTGACATTTTGCTTCAGATCAAAAGATCTTAACATCTGCATTTCTCCTTCACTTGCTGTTCTAAGAACTGGAAGTAATGTGAATTTCACAATTTCACTCAGACTGCTAGTCACTGAAGCAAGTGCTTGAATATAGTAAATTTTTTTTTTTTTTTTTACAGAAAAAACATTTTTGGATACACAGAGCAGAATATCTCCAAATATTCCCACTTAGACAGTGTGAAGACAATGGGACACGTTTATGGAGATGGTTTCCAGCTCTCCAGGCCTGAGTTGGTCAGATGCTATTGGTGTGCCTGGGTTATGAACAGGCTGTCAGGGCTTGAAAGTGCAGAAAAGACAAACTGGTGATCCAGTCAGCCATGCCTGGGCAGTGCCCGAAGGCTGGGAACATGCAGGAACATTCCCTGCATCTGCTCTGTTCCCAGAAAACTCCCTCAAGTCCCAAGGGATTTGTGCTGGGTGATGGCTTTGAGCTGCAGCTGCCTTCAGCTGTGCCCTGTTCCTGTGGGGCGTTTCTGTGCTTTGGGAGGGGAAGTGTTGTGTTGGTGCTCACTTTGCTGCCTGCCAGCAGGTTTTGTAACTTGCTGTGCTCTGTGTTGAAACTGGGAGAGAGAGGGAGTAGTTCTGTTTATAATTCACTGGCACAACAGTTTCCCTGGACAGGGGTTAGATTCCTTTGTTCTCCTGGAGATCCTATCTGCCTGATTTGGGCAGCAGCAGGGGGGTGTGTTGACCTTTTACAGTGAAATAAGAGAAAAAAATAGTGTTGTACTGGTGGGTTAACTTGCATCCTCCTCCAACTGTTGCAGATTGATTGACTCTGCTGTTAAGTTCAGCAGTACACTTTCAATCTCTCTTTGTTTATTTTTGTAACAGAGCATTTCTTTTTCCATAAGCCCAGCATGCTTGTTTTCTTTTTCTGCTGTCGGGATTAACAATGGCAGAGGAGCAGAAATAGGCACAGGAGACTTTTTTTCTGCAGTAGAAACAATTTCTACAGGCTCTGCCCCAAACTGCTGCTGAGCACATTGTGGGCATTGAGGCCTTGGGAGATACTGGGCACTGACAGAAAAAATCAGTAGTTGCTGCTGCTCAGAGATTCAATAGACCCTTATCATCTTAAGATATTTAATAGTTCTAATCAGAGTGTTCTTGCATGGCTGCTGAAACCAAAATGTGACTTTGTCCTAGGACTATTTGCTAAATGAGTTTTGAATGTTAGTGCTTGTTTTTAATGAGTGCCAGCAAGCAGTCACCCGTGACCAGTTGTGTAAAGCTGTTTTCAAGTGCTCTATTAAATGGACTGTATCTTTCATAAGAAGGTGACCTACAAAAGGAAAACACAAAACTCCAGGAACCTCCAAGTACTTGACATTTTGACCAAGAGGCCTAAAGGGTTTTTGGCACTGTGCTAATGAAAGACTTTTTTTTTTGGTCCAGTGACAGCAAAGGCAGCTTTGCACACTCTGCTTAGGGGGTGGGTGTGGTCAGCCTTTTGGAAATGGTGGTGTGGCTGTGTTTATAAGCTTGTCAGGGAGAATGTGAATTCTAAAGGACAAAGCTGTTCTTTTGAAATAACTCGGTCTGTGCAGGACTTAGGGGAAGTCAGGAAAAGTTTTATGCTGCTGTTCATTTCCAGTTAATTTCTTATAGCCCAAAGAATATAAGTTGATGAAATTCTGAAAACTGTGCAACAGGCTTTTAGGAGAAGTGGCATGGCAGCACTTTTATTGATGCTTCCCCCTTACAAAAGGCTGGTTGATAAAAGGTCAGTTGGCAGAATGGGCACAGAGGAGTTGCTGCTGGAAAAAAAGCAATCTGGCCAGCTGAAAGGGATGTTACAGAACTGTGATTAGAGAAATAACATTTTTATATTATAGCCTTGAACGTATCTTGGCCATTACGCTGAAAGCTCTCGAATTACTGAATCTGGCACGCTGCCCCAAGGAACATAAAATGACTTGAATGTCGTGTTAAGCACTATTAATCATTCATCTGATGAGATCAAGATAAACAAGAGCAAAAACTCAGAGTCATGTCTAGACTTTGTGACTTCGGTTTAATGTGGGGGATAACAGTGGTATTGTAAATGCAGCAACATATGTTTTGTAACTTGAGTTTTAAGAAGAAAACTGTGTAAGTACTGTGTCATATAATATGGCATGACTCAGTGTTAATCAAGACATTTGATTTTTCTGAGCCATCTTGCCTGTGTCCCTTCCAAGGCACAGAGTTTTGTCAGGGCACTGATGAAGAAGGCAGTGGGGGAGTGTCTGTCAGCAGCTGAAGGAAGCAGGAATATTAGAACAGATTCTGACTGCATCATGCTCTGAAAATTCCTGCTGATGGTAGATTCAGAGCACTGCTGACATCTTGGTGGTGAATTGGCATCACTGACAGTTGAACTTTGAGACATGGGAGTTCATTAACTCCAGAGCTTAATACTACATAGGTATGTGCATGGTCAGTTAGACTCCTGGGTAACTGAGTAATGACTCTGTCTGAGAAGAAACTCTAATGCAGAAGACTTGTGCCCTTTCTGGGGCTTGGGAGAGTTTTATTACAGATGCTAGTTGACTTGGTTTCGACTAGGGTAGCTCATTTCCTTCCTACTGGCTGGTTCAGAGCTGTGGTTTGGATTTGGAATGAGAGTAACACTGATAACACCCTGATGTTTTAATTGTTGCTAAGCAGTGCTTACCCTGAGTCAAGGACTTTTCTGCCAGTGAGGGGAGGGAGGGTGGCCAGGACAGCTCACCCAAACTGGCCAAAGGGATATTCCAAACCATGGAACCCAGTCCATAAACTGGGGGGAGCTGACTGGGAGCTGCTGGTCTCTGCTGGGACATAGGATGGGCACTGAAAGGTGGCAGAGAGGGAGATGGTGACCACTTTTTAGAGTAAAAGGTGGCTCCATTCAGATTTCATTCATCTTCTAGGTCACACACTCAAATGACAACATTGGTGACACTTTCTGAAGTGGTGAACCAGAACTTGTTTGTCTCATGTGCAAGGAGCAGTCGTGTGCAAACTCTGAAACCTTCTAGAAATCTTTAAACTGACATCAAGAAACTGCACTTTGCTTCAAGTCCATTGGACATAACTCAGTCAGAAGTGGGAAAAATGTTTCTAGAAACTTTTTTCTGCAATTATGACGACTTCTGACAGGGTTTTCCATAGTGAGGACATTGTTAAGCAGCGTGTCAGTTAACAGATTTGAGAGTGATAGTGTAGGAACTGTTAGTCTGTGTGAGAAGGATAAGCTGTTGTAGTAGACAAGAGAAGTATGTTGCACTTACTAGAGCAGGTTTTACTGCACTTTTCTCTGTAACAGGATCTTTGGCTATGTGATCTGACATTTTTGGACTGCATTCAGATGAGAAATTCTTGTACTAAATGTAAACTTTTTTTTACCTTTTGTGCCGTTGCTCTAAAAGTGAAATTTTACTGTTGAACTTACTTAATGATCAGCACTGTGCAATTGAGCTCTTGGGTTTCTTGCCCTTTGTTTGCTCTGGTGCTCTGAATCTTGGGTTTGGTATTAAACCTTTTTGATCCCTACCAAAATATGCTCTGCAATTCTCATTTAGGTGATGATCTGTCCCTGGAAGTGTGTTGCCTGGTTCTCTATACAAAGTCATATAATTAAGTCTGATTTCTCCTTTTTCATTTACATTCTAGTTTGTTACTGTTATCACAAAAGAAGCTGTAACACTTATTGAAATACAGTGAATATGGATAAACCAGTAAAGCTGGTTCCTGTGGATATTTTCACTTGTCCTTCAGATTTATTTTATCCTCTGGTGCCGTTACTCAACTCAGATTGTGTTTATCCATTATACATGGATAATTTCCATCTCACATGTACCTATACTGGTTTTTGGTAGCTTTAACATTTTGTGAATTTGCAAAGGGGGTAGGAATAAAACTAGAACGATTGCTTGGCATTTCTATAGAGTTAAATGTCCAGACTTTTTAGAGTGTAAGTCTCCAGAAGCCAAGATTTTTGGTTAATGTGAAAGACTGATGGTAGGCATTGCTGCATGTGTTCAGCAGGAGAGTGACAGCTGCTGATTGTAACAAGTTTGCTCGTTACAAACCAGGGGGTTTATTTAAAGATACTCTGAAAGGCTCTGAAGGCTTCACAGAATTATTTAGTCAAATCTGAGCTGCCTTAAAAGAAGTTGAGTAAATTAGATGATGTGAAACATCTGAGGCATCAGCCCAGTGAAAATCCCTTTGGCCTATGGTCTACAAAGGCAAAAGTTATTCTTGAATTATTTAATTCAGGGTATACCATAGCTCATTAAAAAGTGGGAGTATCAGAGTTTTCTTCTAGGCTCTCATTTCTTGCACAGTTTTAGGCAATGGATATTATTTACCCTGTATGTTTCTCATTTCAGAATGAGATTCTGTGGGCAGGACTTAGAAAATGTGTCCTAAAAGAATGTGCTTATGTTGTTATGGTCTAGAATTACTCCTGAATTTCTGATACAGTCAGCTGAGGAGGAGAAAATATGTGAGTGCTGAGATATGAAGGACCTAGTGACAGTGGAAAAGTTACAATCTGCCTTCTGAGCAGAAGAGTGGTATTCTTTCCTTTCAGACATTGCCTTAAGAACTGAAGGTCAACAGGCTCCATCAGATTTCCAAGTGAAATCTGCTGGTGGTGGTGCCTTCCACTGTAGATTTGTGGCTTTCAACAAACCCAGTTTGCTGTTCTTCCCAGTGAAATGTTCCAGGAAGGAGTCAAGGGAGGATGGGTGTTCCAGAACAGGCCTCCTTTTGCCTCCTTAGCAAGAAAAGGACTTAAAAGCTGAGCCTCAGTTTTCTTCCCTTGAATGCTAATTTTGCAGTTTAATGGCAGGAAGGAGATAGTAAAATCAATTCCATTTTTTGGCAGTAATCTGGACTGTGTATATGATATGAATTCCTTTTATCACCAAAAGAAGCTCAGTAATGATTTGTTTGTAGGCACAGGGCCAAAATGCAAAGATTTTGGACTAGCTCAGAAATAGCTGTGCTCTTCAAGCTTTACAGTCTGTTCAAATTTAAGCCTTCCCATCATTCTAGAAATGGGAGTATGTGCAGAGGGGGAAATGAACATTTTTTGGCATTGAGTCACTGTGCAGACTGCAATGAATACAGGCTTTGATTCTTTAAGGGACCTTTTTTTCCTTCAGTCCAGCCAGTTGTGTAAATTGAGGGTTACTGACTTGTTCACCCCATTTGAGCTGGTTATTGTGTGCTGCTGGGGGAGGGAATTGTAGAGCAGCTAAAAGCCACAGCAGTGCTGCTTCTGTCAAATGCACTGGAACTTCAGGGCCAGCCTTGCTTTTCCACAAGGCATCCTCTTGGAAACCAAAGGTTTTTTCTGATTTCTAAATTGTGCAGAGTATGGTGAGCATCTTCTCCAGACCTCCATGGCAGGGCACTTAGGCTGGTTGATCTTTAAAGCTGCCTTCCAACCCAACCCACCCCACTCTGTGTTTCTGTGACCTTGAGTTAATTATTTATGATATTGAAAACTGAGAATCCTGGAGAGCTCCATTAGCAGGAAAAGCCAGTAAAATTGACAGTGTGGGGAAACGATTTCAGTGAATGTTGTTGAGTCAGAATGAACCCAAATTTGTTTTTTATTCCTGTGTCTAGCAGGAATTGTGCCTGTTTTAGAAGGATATTAGACAAATTTGCATCTTGCTGTTGCCTGGTGCCTTTCTGAATAGGACTAATGGGATAACCTAGGCAGAGTGAGTGTATTTAATACTGTCTTTTTCTGCTGGAGGATCTGCTTAGAGCTGGTCAGTATATCACTCATTGCTGTAAAATACAAGATATTGTTCAGAGGAGTTGCTCCCTGGAATGATAAATGGAGGTGAGTAGACAGTACAAGGGACATGGGATTATCTACAAAAAAATTTGTTTAGGCAATCAAG
Source organism: Zosterops lateralis (assembly GCF_965231275.1). Taxonomy (NCBI): domain Eukaryota; kingdom Metazoa; phylum Chordata; class Aves; order Passeriformes; family Zosteropidae; genus Zosterops; species Zosterops lateralis. The sequence goes on from NC_139765.1 coordinate 1,098,880, forward strand.
TTTTCCTAGACTGGACAAATGTGGGCTCATACATAAAACTTGAAAGATGTGCACTGTGCATTAAATACCAAAAAATGCATTCTGGGCAAGCAAAATTGGGTCAAGAACTGGGATGGGACCTCTTTGAAAGATGAAGCTTCAGTGGCTACTGCAGGACTTGGGTACAGAACAGGTATGAACATGACATTTCTCCGTCAAAACCCCCCAAAATATTGAAGGCTCCAGATATCTCTCTGTAGGCTGGAAGAAATCTCCTTTTATTTATTCAAAAAGGAGAATTTTAAGCAGCTTATTGAGTTAACCTGACAGAAATAGTTAATCAGACTTGACACTGAGGAGAGCTGTAACATGGGACAGATGCAGAGCCAGCTCCCATCCCTGGCTTGAAAATTCAGGATATTAATCTGAACATTACTGATAATAATCTGCAGATAAAGTAAGTGAGGTTATATACTATATTCTCAGTCACTTTGGATGGTATTATTGATACATCATCTTGATTTTAATAATGTTGTTAACCATGGTGTGGGAATAGGAGGGGGAAATGTTCTGGGAGATGTGGAGGAGGCCAGTCTCCCTCTGTGCTGAGTGTGGAACTTTCTTGGCGTGGCCATGGGGTGTGTGGCAGCTCTCTGCATCCAGCCTGAAGGGTGCAAAAAGCTCCTTCTCTCCTTCCTGGCTTCCTCCAGTTTGTTTACCTTGGAAGCTGAAGTGTTGGTTGGAGTCTCTGATGGGCCATGAGCATTGCAGGAAGCAAAGAGGAATGTAGAATTTCCATGGACCCCTGCTTTTCTCCTCCATGGGAAGCTAGAGTGTATCAAAATATGCAGATGATGTGATAAGTCATGATAGAGCAGAAAATACCAAACTGTTCCTTGTAAAGTTATTAATGATGTGTACCAGCCTGATATCCCAGCTCAGCGGATTATTTTAGTTTTCATAATTCCCTTGGTACACCCTGAGGAAATGAATGTTTCTCTTTATTTGAACTTGGTTAAAACTCTGATCCCCGTTACTGCTTTTCTTTGATAACTTGTCTTTGTCTGACTGGCAGAAGTTTCGTTGTAGTTTCTGAAATGCCTTGAAAAAAATCAAAGGAATGAGTAAATTCCAGTACTGGATTACAAGCTGAACAGAAGTGTCAGTTAAACAGAATAGATTTTCAGATTTGGACTGCAAATCGAGGAGAAACATTTCTAACAAAGTAAAGGGATTCCTCTCCTTGGCTTACCTTTTATTACCCTGAAATGCCAGATACATTATAGAGGCATTAACACCAGCACAGTGACATTGAAACATAAAATAGGGAGTAATCCTTCCCCAGAGGTGGGGAGGCTGCAAGCCTCAGACTCCGTATCTGGGATTTAATGAAGCATGACTTAGAGGAGCACTGCTGGCTTCCAAACCTGCTGGAAACATATGCAGAATGGATTAGACATGTGAGTTGTTCTCAGATACCTAAGAATGTAATCATTTTTTAGCTTGTTCTTCTGAATTCTTTTCTCAGCGCCGTGCAAGGAGAGACTTCTTTATTTGCCAAGACCTCAGATTATAATTTTGTAGGGTAAACAACATCACCTTCCTCTGTTCACCTTTCTACAAAGCATTTTCTCTGTTCTTTTTTTTCCCCTCCAGTGTTCTGAGGGTAATAAACACAACGATGAGCCACCTCAAGAAGATGAAGGTTTTATGGCTATGTCACCTCTTCTACAAGCCCACCATGCCATGGAGAGAATGGAAGAATTTGTGTGTAAGGTAAGGGCACGTGGAAACTGCTGAATTTCCTTTTTTAGGAAGCTCCAGGGGGCAGCAGACTGTACTTGGGGCAACTGCAGTGCTAATGTGAGGGAAAGGAGGTTCTCACTTGTCCCCAAATGGGCATTTTATGTTCTAAATAGCAATACTGCACTTGCTCAGCATCTGTCTGTCATGCAGGATTAAATTGCAGGGCATGGGACAATAAGGATTTACCTCTGAGACTCCAGAGCTGATCATGCAACTCAGGTGTGTCCCTTGAGAAACACCTGTGAGTGCAAAGCAGAACAAAAGCCTTTCTGGTTCGAGGCACTTTGACTTACAAGGTCATTTGACCAGGTTTCTTCAGATTTGCAAATATTTTGCTTTTCCAGCACCGTTTTCATCTATTGTAGAATAAGCTTTGTCCCTGATGTGAAAACAATGCTGTATTGAAACCATACGTAAATAAATCCATTGTAGATTTTGTAATTGTTGACCTTGGCTCAGTTTTTGCTACTTTTTAGAGCCACTGAGCTGTGTCAGTCTCTGACCCTCCTTTCTCACTGAAAGGAATGCTGCCCCTTATTACACTGCCTCCTGCCAGTTTTATGAACTATTTTTGATTTTTTTTTACAGAGGAACCATGGTTACTTGGTGGTCTTTTGTGTATGGGTCATTTTGGTTTTGCTTTCATTGGGGTTTTTTATTATGCATCTTCGCCTCTTTTAAAATATTTTGGAGGGTGGATTGTTTAAAATGAATTCCCTCCTTCTGTTTCTACCTCAACTGACATTTTTTTGTTCATGAACTAAACCAGTTATTTCCTTGTTTAATGCATTTAAGAACCCAGCCTTTAACTGTGCTGCTTACTCTGAATGGCTTTGTTTTGCTTCCGTGCACGAGTGTGGAGAATTGATTCAAAAACTCTTGGCTTTTGTTGTTGAAACTGAAATAAGAATGTAGCTTTCTGAACTCAGTGTTTCAGGACCCTTCAGCCCTGCTCCTGTAACTCTAGCCCGCCGACCAGCCCAAGGAGCCCTGCAGGAACAGCCCCGGTACATAAAGCACCTCCCTGCTCCCCCTGCCCTTGGGGTGCTGCCACACTGGAGCCTCCATGTGCCTGAAGCAGTGCTGGAACATCTGTGCACATTTATTTCCTCTGGAGCCAGCTGCAAGAACAGCTCTGTGCACAAACCCCCTCTCTCTCCCTTTAAAGAAGAAATCACATGGAATTGAGAGTCATGAGTCTGTTGGTTGCCTTGACTGCTCTGTCACAGTTTGTTTGTGAGCTTGGGAGCATTTTTTGCTCGACCTGAATAAGGGGTTGGACTCTTCTTTCACATTTTCTGGCCCCTGTCAGTGCTAATGGGTAGCTTCTTTTGCTAGCATGCCCCAAATGCTAGCAGATAGACAGTCTTCTTGTGGAGGAAGCCAAGGTGGAGGAACAGGCTTATTTATTTGTTTATTGGAGAGAACTAGGTGTAGGCTTCTGCAGTTAAATGGAGAAGGTGGCCTGGAAAATAACAGGACATGGAAGTGAATTAAATGGTTTTTCTTTATCAGCAGTAAAAACACCCCGTAGCCTTCCTGTCCAATGGAATGCTGAAGTATTTCTCTGATGGTGCAGTTCATAGCAGTAGTTTTGAACTGGGAACAGTGACTTCAGCATGACAGTTCAGGTATAAAACCTTTTCCCCAGAGCTGTCCCATCAACACACTTCCATTCAGTGCACTCATGGGTTAACTCCAGCACTTTCACTAATGTGTGTTTTGTGGCTATTCCCTGCACTGCTGGTGCTCCATTCCCTGTTTCTCAGTGCTGTGTTTTCCCCTCAGGTGTGGGAGGGCCGGTGGAGAGTCATTCCCCACGACGTGCTGCCCGACTGGCTGAAGGACAACGACTACCTGCTGCACGGACACAGGCCACCCATGCCTTCCTTCAGGGCCTGCTTCAAGAGCATCTTCAGAATACACACAGAGACTGGCAACATCTGGACACATCTCCTGGGTACTCCCAGCTTGCTTTGATCCTAAATCTCCTCCAGTGGTTTCATTGCTCTCAAAGAGAACAAGATAGAAAGTGTTGTGGGGTTGTCAGCATTGTCATTGCACTAGTGACCTGTTCAATTAGCAGCTTGGTTATCCCTCTCCTAATTTTATCCCATCAGAGTTTGCTTAATTATGGCATTCTATACAAACAAATGCATTAAACATTTCCTGATTGTTAGTAAATGACTGTGAGATCCTTCTTTTCCCAAGTGTGGAGGTGTTAATTGGGATTGCCAAACTGTTTCTTGCCACAGGAACATGCTCATGTTGTAGCTTCTCTGAGTGGTTTCAACTTGTGAGAGCCTTGAAGGGAAGGTGGTGATGCTTCTAGAAAGAAAAGCTTTCAGTATGCATGAACCTGACACCTCTGTGCCTTGCTGTTTTTCAGGATGCGTGTTCTTCCTTTGTCTGGGCATCTTCTACATGTTCCGGCCAAACATGTCCTTCGTAGCACCTGTGCAGGAGAAAGTGGTGGTTGGCTTGTTCTTCTTGGGAGCCATCCTCTGCCTCTCCTTCTCATGGCTCTTCCACACAGTTTATTGCCACTCAGAAGGTGTTTCCCGGCTCTTCTCCAAGTAAGTGCCTGCAGAACAGGGCAGGCCAAATAGGAAACAGGTGGGAAAACAGGGCTGGGATTTGTGCCTGGATGGAGCCCCAGTGTGGGAGTTGTTCATTTCATGACTGCATGTACTTTGGAACAGAGTTGAGCATAGATTTAAGGCAGCTTCTTCTAATTATAGTTTGTTTCAGCATGAGTTTTTGTGCTGTCATTTGAGTCTTAAAACTCCATCATTTTCTGCTGTTTGGCAGGCATGGTTCTTGCATCTTGCTGCTGTAAGTAATATGCCTTGAGCTTAGTTGCAGGACTTTGAATTTCTAGTTACTTCTTGTCATTTCAGCTGTTCTGACTAACTTTGAACCTTAAACTTCTGTAAGACAGTTGCACAGTGTGTATCAAGATGTCTTGGTCTTTTGGTTTTACTGCACGTTCTTTTTTTGGCTGGCTGCTGAATATCTGATATTTCCTAAGACTGCTCAGTTTAGGATTCTGTAATCTGCAAGACCACCTCTAGAGTAGCCCAGCAGTTAAAATCCCCTACTGAAAAATCAACTCCACTGACTTTTGCAGGAGTATTTTGTCAGGGCGTGGTAAAAAGCAGTGGCTGTAGATTTCCTTTTTTACATGGGTGAACAAAAAACCAGCGTGGTTGAAAAATTGCAGCATTACTCCACTGTGGTCACTGAAGCTGATGCCCAGCTAACTCACTCTTGTCAGATGCTGAAGTGTTTGCCTTGGCTGTGTTCTCAGAACATACTGAGCCCTGTCTTTAGAGGGCTCTTGCACTGCTTTTTTCCTCATCTGAAACTAAAATGTGAGTTTTCATCGGAAAACTTTGGCCTGAAGGCTGCTGAAGGTCTTGCTGATGACTGTCTTAAAATTGGCCTTCCTGGCTGTCTGTCAAGGTGATCCATTACTGGAGGTGGAAGAGTTCCCATCAGGACCTTAGCTGCAGTACTGAGGGTAATTTAGTTGCAGTGAGAAGTAGACAGTTGCTCTACTAAAGATTTGTGTGGGTGTGAGGATTTCCAAAGGTTCACGCTTCTTATGTCACTGATTTTTTTTGTTTTCTTCTAGGCTGGATTATTCTGGCATTGCACTCCTCATAATGGGCAGCTTTGTACCGTGGCTGTACTACTCCTTCTATTGCAACCCTCAGCCTTGCTTCATCTACTTGATTGTGATTTGTGTCCTGGGCATTGCAGCCATAATTGTCTCACAATGGGACATGTTTGCCACCCCTGAATACCGGGGTGTAAGGGCAGGTAAGACCTGGAGTTAACTGTTCTGCTTCTTGACTGCCTTTCCTACTTGCCACTTGAAAAAACCACCTTGGGAAGACTTAGGAGAGCTTAAATTTTATAGGCCTAATATTGTTGAATTGGGAGCTTGATGGGTTTTCTTTCAGCATTTACTGTACCCAGCTGGATGCACAGATAAGGGCTGGTGCAAGTCCTGGAAGTGCATTCCTGAAATGGACAGTAACACACGCAGTAGGAAAAGTGCTGCAAAGGATTTCTAGCTGCATCCAGCAGCTTTGCTCTCTCAAAAACTGTCTGACTGCTTGGTGTGTGTATGAGTACTGGTGCCTTTTTTATAACATTAGCAAATCATTGAATGATTGAATTAATCTGAATGATTTGCCTGGCTAAAACACAGAGTTAAGATAAAGACTTATTTTTCTCTTCACATCATCAAAAGAACAAAACCAGATTTGGTTTCACATTCTGAGGTAGGAAGAAAGAGAGCTTTAGGGGGCAGCTATGGAATGTGCACACAGCTGGGTTGGATACTAATATTTCTTGTTTCTTAACCTGCACATGCTGCCTACAGTAAATCTAGATTTCCTGGACAGGTTTGGGTACCTTCAGAGCATTCAGCTTTCCAAACTTAAAATCTCTGTACAGGACATGAATATTCCCCCCATGCCCACTGTTTTTACAAGTTTTCTGTCCTCGCTGCTAAAATCTAAACAAACAAGCAGCGTTCTCTTATATGGCAGATCAGATGAGCACAGATGCTGCTTTTCTGTTTCCTAGGAGTACTTGTGCAGGATGTGGTAACCAGTCTCTTTGTTGTGTCTCCTTGTCTTGCTCTTGAGCCGCTGTGGTGAAGTGAGGCTCGGTCTGTGTGGACTCAGTTCCCTCTACAGGCCGGGAGCAGGAATTGGCCTCACATACCCTGCAGCTGCAGGCACAGCCACTAAATGAAATATTCCAGACAAATAATTATCTGCTGCAACACAGAACTGGGTAGCTTCTGATATATAAAGGAAGTTTGTGCATTTCTTTAGCTTCCTTTCCAATAAATCTCTTCTGGGGACCTGCAGCTTCAAGAGCTGTCACCTCTCTGCTGCTTTGGCAAATGCTGAGTTTTCCTTCCGTAGCTTTTGTGTTTTCATTGTCTCCCTTTGCCACCACAAACCTGACTTCTCCCGCATTTTCTTTACCTCCCAGGAGTATTTCTAGGTCTGGGTCTTAGTGGGGTAATTCCCACCCTGCACTTTGTCATCTCTGAGGGGCTCCTGAAAGCAGCCACCATGGGGCAGATAGGCTGGCTGGCACTCATGGCATGCCTGTACATCACTGGTGCTGCACTCTATGCTGCCCGCATCCCGGAGAGATTCTTCCCTGGCAAGTGTGACATCTGGGTGAGTCTACTGAGGGCCTGGAGCAGGATTTGAAAGCTTTGAAAGCTGGCTCCCCTTGAGCCTTGAAGGATGTCGTGTCAATGTTTTCTCGTTGCGAGTATCACACTCTGCTGCACCAGAAGCAATTAGGTCTTCAAGGGGCCAAAAGGCTCTGGGCTCTCTGAGCCTGGCTTAGCTGGTGCCTCTCTTCCCAAATTGTCACAGCCTGGCTGGTCTGAGTAACTGCTGGTGTGCACATTCACCTCAGTACATTCATGGTTAGCTTAAACAGATGGGCTGCAAACATTTGTGTGTGTGTGTGTGTTGAGGATCCTGCAAAGACACTTCTTTACCTTGTTTCTCTAGAGAGCAGTACATGGTTATTTCATTGATGTTCATTGTGTTCTCTGGGATCTTCCCCATGTCTGGCTCCTCATCTTGTACAGCCAGTGGAAATGCTGGACAGAGATGGTAGGCTTTGGACAGAGATGGTAGGCTTTGGGGGATCTCTGGCCCAGGAGAAAGGATAGTGGGGTGAGCCCAGAAGTGGGTGAGTGGAGGAAACTTGGTGTGAGGGAAAGAATTGTGAAGACTGGAGGAGAAATACCTGGGGAAGGTGCAGGGAAAGGAGCTAGGTGGAGCAAGAGTAGAGATGAGGGGAAGTGGACCTTTGGAAGGCCACAGTAGTTGCACTTTTAGGATAGTTTAAGACCCCTAAAGAAGACTAAAAGTGAAAATGAGACCTGAGTTGTTTGAGCAGCTTGTGCACAGCACCAGTTTGCCTGGTTTGTTTGTTACTTTAATAAGTTAAGCTCCAAAAGCACTGGTGTACCACCAGCTCTTTTCCAAGCTTCCCATGCAGCCTGCAAATACACATTTGTAGGAATATTATCCATATTGATATGGCTTCCCTCAGACAGGGGCATGCTTTGTCATGTAGCTCCCTCACAGTTTTCATTCTGCTCTACTCCAGTTAGTGACATCCTGGGCATTCATTCACAGCATCCAGTTGTTTCTAGGTTTTAATATAATACCACATTTTTCTGTTCTGATAGAGAAATAAAATACCAGAATGCAGGAAGTTGGTAAAACTTATGCCTGTGACCAGGGCAGAGTTTGTACCTGTTATGGTTATGAGATGACCCTTTCTGTCCATGAACGACCCGTGTGTGTCCTGTGGAAGAACTAATTTTAAAACTGTCCTGCTTAAGCCTTTTGCCTAAAGTTCAGAAATTCTCCTAGTCCCTTTGATGAGTTACAGCAGTTCTGTAGCCCATTTTTTTGGTTGACCAGCTGGTTCAGATGACTCTGGAGGGAAGAGGGGCGATGTGTGTGTGCGTGCAGAGAATTTATTATTTTGCCAAAGACAGTAGAGGGGTGGGCTTTGCCATACCAACCTGGAGAGCTGTGCAGCTGAATATGGGACAGTGCTCTGTGTTTTGGGGTACTCCAGGCTGAATATGAGGCACTGCTCGATGTTACTGTGTACTCCAGCTGAATGTGAGGTTGAGGCCAGCACTGCCCCAGGGCTGAAGGTCGCTGTTTCCTTCCCGCAGTTCCACTCCCACCAGCTGTTCCACGTGTTCGTGGTGGCCGGCGCCTTCGTGCACTTCCACGGGGTGTCCAACCTGCAGGAATTCCGCTTCACGGTGGGCGGGGGCTGCTCGGAGGAGGACGGGATGCAGTAGGAGCCGCCCCCAGCCCCGCAGCACAACCAAAAGAGGAGCCGCCGCCGCCGCTGTGAAGCATCCAGGCTACTTAGCAACAGGAATACCTAAGAAGAATCCAAGTTTCAACTGATGAGGCGTGGAGCTTCATGGGGATTCTGACTAACCGAGATAAATTCTATACCTCAAGCAATGGAATAAATCAATTTGAAGACCAGGAAATTCTGAAAACCTAATTTATTCTTGGGATCTACAGATTGAGCTACAGAGGACCCTTTCCAAATCGGCTTCTGTTCAATGCCATATTTATTTGTAGAACTGGGGAGGGATAGCTTAGCAGTTTCCTTTTTTTAAAAAAAAAAAGAAAAAAAATGTCAAGGTTAAATTTATATCCTCTTGGAGGGTTTGGGCGTTGATTTTAGATGCTGTTTTGGGAGAAAAAAACAAATTGTAAATAAGATTTCTAACTTTCTGTTTAAATAAAATTTATATAAATGTTTTAAAAAATGGGTGGGGGGAAAAGGGTTTTTGTAAAGAATGCAACATGCAAGTACCACACACTGTTTCAATTTTGCACAAAACAAACGATTGCAGGAGGACCAGGTAAAATTCCCAGGAGTGAAGCACGCTGGCCCTGTCGATTTTCCTGGTGGCCAGCATGCCCTGGGCATCAATGTGGGGTCCTGGCCAGCACCTGGAGTAGGTTCAGGACATGCACACAAAGGTCTTGAAGGCTGGATTGATCCTGCTGTCATCCAGGTCACAGTGTGAGCAAATGGGTTTGCTCCAGTCAAAGTGGAAAGGTGCATCTGCTCCCTGTCTTGGTGTGGGGGACAGCTGCATCCCCAGCCCCTGTGCAGGGGGAGCTCTGGGGACATGGATGCTCCATGGGGACATGGATGCTCCAGTTGGTTGGTTTAGGTCCATCCCAGGAGCTGGAGCGTGGTGGGATGAATGCGTGAGAAGTGGCAAAGAGTCCAACTCCATCAGTGCCTGCCTGCAGCCAGAGGCCCCAGGGACAGGATGGTTGTCATTGGCTTTGTTTGCTCTGAGGGGAGATGGCAAGAGACTTGTCAGGAGGTCGTTGAGCATGTCAGGGGAAACAGAGGTGGGGTTAAGGTGGGCTGGAAAGAGGAAGCTGTGTGCTCCAGGACTTGGAGTTAACAGGCACTGCAGACCTCAGGCACATCACCATCCTGTGTGTCAGGCTCCATATGCCAAGGCAGTTTGCAGGTTTTTCTTTTTAGGAGGAATAGATCCCTAACCAGCCCAGTGCAGTTCCTTTTATTATTATTTTTTTTTAATTTCTTTTTGTCCTTAGGTCTGCTTTCCATCTGTGCTTTAGCAGTGGGACTGCTGGTATTTCTTAAGCCTAAACCTGAGAGTTCAGTTGGATTGCTGTGGAGCAGACACACCTCCTATATAAGGGGAGGTAAATACCCTTCTCCTGTGTAATTGATGTAGCTTGAGCTTTGGAGCCCAGTCAGAAGCCAGACTGAGGGAGAATCTTTGGAGTTGTAAGGTGAAACGTGAACAGTTTGTTTGTTATGGCACAGGTATTGCTTGGAGGCTTTAGCTGGAAATTCAGAGCAATTACCTCTCTCACAGATGAGTTAAACAGCTCATACCATGCAGTATTTCACAGGCAAGGAAGGTAAAGGGTGGGTGGTTGTTGTGTGGGGTGGCTTTTTTTGTTGTTGGGTTGGTTTTTTTTTTTTAGATTCCCTCAAATTTCAGTTTGCATTCTTCAGGAGAAAGAGATGGATTGCAGAGATCTCCCCATGGATGTCACAGTGTGTTTTGGGGAGTTGCTTTGTCTGATGGAGTCAGGTAGAAGCAGAATGCCCTCCTGAAGCTGAGTTAAGGCTTCACTCCTGGAGTGGAGCAAGGCCAGCTGCAGGAGGAGGTGCTGCAAGTTTAGAGGGATGTGTTCCCAGTAGGATCCTGACACTGGGTGCCTGTAGGGCTGGAAGGAGTTTATCCCAGGTCTGTGGTGGTTAAATGAAGGAAAGGGCAGTATTCTCATGGAGGTAGGGGCTGGTAGCACTGGCACCCCAGACAAGGCTGGGGAGGTGCCCAGAGTGTCTGAGCCAGGTGTGGCACATATCAGAATCAGAGCTGGCTGGAAGGTGCTTTGGGATACCTCTGAACAGCACCAGCAGAAGCAGCAGCCTCCATCCTGGGTCATCCCACGTTCACTCCTCCAAGGGTGATTGTAACCTGGTCCTAACAGCACAGAACTATTACAAAAACACAGTACTCCACCTGCTATTCTTAACCCAGTCAGTCTCTCTGTTCAAGAAGTTTGTGTGTTCCAATGAAAACAACCTAGCTGTGCACTTTTCTGTAGCTTTTGCTGAGAACTCTTCCCAGGTTGGCACCTGAATGCCTTACTCTCAGCAGTCAGAGGCTTGCTTGCTCTGTGTGCAGGTTATTGCCATAGAATAGTTAGGACCTACAGCTTCTTTCCTTCCCCATTAAATAGTGGCCTTGTTCAGTATATTTCTTTTTAACAATTGCTTACTGTTGGAAGCAATGAAGCACATTCTGGGGTTTTGATGGCTGGGGACTCTGGTGATGGTTCCATATAAGATGGGATCTTATTACTTGCTGTATTCTTAACTTCTGCTAATAAAAGAACCAAATTGATTATTGTCTGGTCTGCGTCTTTCTGAGGGGACAAAAGCACAAGAGCTGGGGGAGGAGAGGCTCATTGCTGGGGACTTTGGTGGTCATGGGCAAAATTTTAGGTGAGTTGAGATAAAAGTAGTTCAGGAGGCTTGGACTTAAATTCCTGGTGCAGAGGAAATGCCTCCCACCCTGTGTCCATGTAGAGAGGATTGATCTGGTGTGCAGGTTTGGGCTGGCACCAGTGGGGTTTGACTGGGCAGGGAGAGGGGCTGGGGGTGGCCAGAGCAGCCTGTGCCCAGTTTCTGCTGTTCCTTGGCTGTCAGCTGAGGGCTGGGAACTGCCTGCAAAGATAACACCTAATCCTGCTCTTGTGCTGGCTCACACCAGGTCTGGGTGTCCACAGCTGGGCTGTGCTTTTTGTCAGCTCCTTCACTCAGGAGCTGCAGTGACTAAGAGAGACAGCTCCTGTTAATGACCTCAACAGCTTGATGGATGTCTCAGGATGGAGAATTATTGCCATTGTTATTACTGTTATTTTAATGAAAAGCAAATTCAAGGAACATGGAGAAGGTCAGTATCAGATTTCACACAAATTACACTAAAAGTAGCTGCCACATTTGAATATGAATTGGGTTTATTCTGTTTCCAGAAGCAGAGTGATATTTAAAAGTTGTCTGGGCAGGATAAAATTGCCTGTCCCACCTCCTCTGTGTGTAGTTGTGTTCATGTTCTGCTTCATTCATTGCCAAATACCCTGAGCATGGATTAAAGTGCTGCAATCAAGGTGAGTGTCTGAGGCCATGGCCTGACTTTCTAACAAGCTGGAAATAAATGAAGTACAAGGAAGGACCTCAAAGATCACATAGTTCCAACCCCTCTGCCATGGACAGGGACACCTTTCCAACCACACCTACCTGGCCTTGAACACTTCCAGGGCTGGGGCAGCCACAGCTTCTCTGGGCAGCCTGTGCCAGTGTCTCACCACCCTCACAGTGATGAAATTTTCTGGCGTTTCTGGAAGCTTCACCTTTGCCTTTCTCCAGTAAAATTCATGTTTTAACCACAGCAGCATTGGTGTTCCTGAGCTGGGAGATGCACTGGAGATTCACCATGATCTCGTTTAGCAGCAGCTCCATCTCTGTAGTGGCACCACTGAGCACAGAGTCTCTTTACAGCATAAAAACTGGTCTGGTTGTAAATGAGATGGGAAAATCACTGCCCTGGCTGAGTTCCCAGAGCAGTGGTGTGTGTCCCTTAGAGAGGAAAATGCCACCCCAGCCAGTTCCAGTGGCTGGCTTTGCTCTCACCTCTACCCTGCCCAACCCGTGCCTGTGTTTTGGGAGTTGTCTTGGCACTGGGCTCCCCCAGCTCGATGTTTTCTCTGTCTGGCCAGGCTGGCCCTGGCAGACGGGGCTGTGGGGTGACATCTGCTGCTGGCACGGGCAGCCAGCCCTGCCTGGAGGGAGCAGGCACTGCCACCACCTCCCTGCTGGCCCTTGGCCGTGCTGCCAGCCCGGGGCTCTGTCCTGGCTCTGCTCCCCCTCCTGCACCTGCAGGGACACCAGGCTGGGACTGCTGCCTCTGCCAGGGAGCCTCTTGCCAGCCTGAGAGTGACACTGTCCCCCAGGGCTGGGCAGGAGGAGGTGACAGCAGGCTCCAGCCCCTCTGCCAGGGGCTGAACAAAGTCACTGCTGGCCCAGACACACAAGCAGAGCAGCTGGGGGCTCTGCCTGGTATCACTGGTGTGGGGCTTCCCTGTCCTTTCCCTTGGTGTGAGGATGGCCCCCAGTGAGGCTGGCAGCCCCTGCACTGGCCAGCTCAGCCTCCTTTTGTGCCTGATCCCAACTGCAAACAGCTGCTGTAACTGCAGGGCTGATTTCCCACTGCTGTGTGGAATGAGGTCATGCCTGTGAGGCCACACTTGGAGGTGTAGCCAGAGCCTGCTCTGTGCCCAGCTGTGAGCCAGGGAAAGGCAGGGCTGTGTGACACTGCCAGGTGTGTGATGCTGTCAAGGTGTGTGACACTCAAGGTGTGTGACACTGTCAAGGTGTGTGACACTGTGCCAGGTGTATGACACTGTCAAGGTATGTGACACTGTACAAGGTGTGTGACACTGTCAAGATGTGTGTCACTGTCAAAGTATGTGACACTGTCCCAGGTATGTGACACTGGTCAAGGTGTGTGACACTGTGCCAGGTGTATGACATTGTCAAGGTATGTGACACTGTACAAGGTGTGTGACATTGTCAAGGTGTGTGACACTGTGCCAAGTGTGTGACACTGTGCCAGGTATGTGACATTGTCAAGGTATATGACACTGTGCAAGGTGTGTGACACTGTCAAGGTGTGTGACACTGTGCAAGGTGTGTGACACTGTTTCAGGTGTGTGACACTGTACCAGGTGTGTGTCACTGTGCCAAGTGTGTGTCACAATCAAGGTGTGTGACACTGTCAAGGTGTGTGACCCTGCCAAGGTGTGTGACACTGTGCCAGGTGTGTGTCCCTATCCACCACATTGCCTGGGGCACAGCCAGCCTTACCTCAGCCTGCCCTGGGGTTTTCCTGAAGCCTCTAAAAAGTGTCAGGGAGAATCCAGGTCCCTTCCCAGCTCCCAGGGGAAATCAGCTGCAGGTTTTGGGCTGGTGAAGCCCCAGCAGTGAGAGGTGGCTCTGATGGACAGAGCCTGCAGAGCACCACCAGAGCATTTCCTCCCACTGCTGTTCCCCTGACAGAGCAAACCCTGCTGCCCCTGCTCTGTGTGCTCACAGGCACAGCTGGGATTTGTGGGATCAGGATGGCAGCAGGATGCTGCTCAGCTGGAGGTGAGGGATGGCTCCTCTCACAGCTGCTCGATGGATCCTCCAGCCTCAGCTCGCTGGTCGCTTTTCCTGACCTATTTCCGTCTGCAGTGCCCAGCACATGGCTGAAGAAGTTGAGGCAGCTGCTCTTCCTGGGGATTTTTCTCTTGCTGAAGGGCCCTGAGTCACTATCTCTGTCAGAGCATGAAATGGAATTTGCTTAAGCCCATGTTGGAGCCCAGAGCTGGGGAGGTTTGCTCACGGTCTGCTTTGCTGCAAAAAGGAAAGAAAGCCAGGAGAGCTGTTCCTGGTGTGTGCTCAGGTTTTGAGTCAGGCAAACCTCTGCTCATATTTCTCAGTTTAAGAAATAATCCAGTGCTCACCCCTGTCCCATTCCCTGCAGTTAGCACCTGTGGACAACTCCCTGAGCCACCTCAGCCAGGTATAACTCCCCCAGTGCAGGTATCTCTGCAGGGCAGTGTTTATTGTGGATTAGTGCACCTGAAGCCAAGCACGGCTCACCCCCAGCACAGCAATGTGCATTTGTGTGTCCTGTTTAAGCTGAGTGGACATGGGGCTGCTAATCCTTCCTGACAGGGAGGTCATCCTTGAGAGTGCTGCTGCAGGAGGGCTCTGGAGCTGGGGGAGCTGTGCCTGCCCTGGGCTCCTCCATCTGTGAGCAGCTCCTGGGCCTTGACAGCTGCCCCTTCTCCCTCTGTCCTGCCTTCATCCTTCATCCTCCTGCCTGAGCTGGCTCTGATAAGGTCACTGCCTCTGAAGACTGGAACATTCTCCTCCTCCACTCCTTTGACTCCCAGTGCTGCAGTGATTCCTGGAACCTTCTCCTCCTCCACTTTGACTCCCAGGTTCCCTTCCTCTTTGCTGTGACACCACCTCCAGCCAGGCAAAACCCCACTCTAAGGTCCTGGAAGGTCTCTGCTCCCAAAGTGACCAGGGAAAGGTTCTGTCCTGCTGCCCTGGGGCCCCAGAGCTGTGTTGGCACTCCCTACACCCCACACCCTGTCCCCAGGAGTTTCTGGGGTTTGTGTAGGGCTGTGATGACCACCAGACATGCTGGAACTACAGTGTCTATGTAGAATATGCCATGGATTTGTTTTTTTAATGAGATGGTATGGAACAGTTCATACAAAATAAAAAGAAAAAAAAAAAAAGAAAAAAAAAAAAAAGAAAAAAGCAAAGTGGGTGTTCCCCACCCATTGTCCATAAAGCTCTGTGAGAAGTGGCCTGTGCCCACCAGCTGGGAGTGCCAGCCCAGGGCAGGGAACAGCCTAGGGCAGCTTCAGGGAGCAGGGCAGTGCTGCTCCCAGGGGAACAGTGCCTGTCCCTCAGCTGCTCCTGCCATGAGGAGAGCAGCTCAGTCTCACAGAGAACCCCTGCCCAGAGGTAAGTCCAATGCAGACATGATGCTGCTGTTGGGAGAAGTCCTGGCAGCTCTGGAGTGGCTGCAGCTCTGCAGTCCCGCTGCAGCTGAGGCTCTGGTGCTGTGTCCCCCACTGGGATCCCCCTGAGGAGCACCCCCAGCACCAGGACATGCCCTGGGAGTTCAGAATCCCGCTGGTGTCCCCTGAGCTCTCCTGGAGCCCAGGAGGGATGCAGGTGGTGTGGGATGCTCTCCGTACTGATGCTCGCATCATTCCCGGCCTGGAGCGCTGTCCCTGCTGCTTCTGCCACCTCTTTTTGCACCGTGCTGGCCCTCCTGGTGCTCAGGACAGCTGGGGAAGCCGCAGAGGGTGTCCCAGCAGGGGATCCCTGGCTCTGCTCCGTCCCCCGCCCTGGGCGGTGTCACCGCAGGAGCAGCACCAGGGGCAGCAGCAGCAGTGGGGGACACAAGGAGATGCCGGCGGTGCCACCGCAGTCCTGGGCGTTCTCCTGCAGGAGAAGAGACAAGGGTCAGCCTGTCACCTTTGGGTGATGCCCTTTGAGCAGTGCATGTGGCTAAAAGATCACACCAGGAGCCAGGGAAGGCTCAGGTTTGATTCCTGTCGCCCACAGCAGCCCCCCATGGGCTGGGAGGGCACTGGGCTCCTGGCAGGGTGTGTGAGTGTGTGTGTCCCTTCTCCTGACCCTGTGGATTCCCAGCTCCAGCCCTTCCCGATGTGAAATCCTCCTGTAGGAGCCCCTTAGGGGGGATTCACCGTGTCCTGCTCCAGCCAGCAGCACGGACACCCCATGTGTCCTGGGTTGCAGTGTAGGATGTACACAAAGTATTTATTCTATCACCATCTTCATGAACTGTTGAAACCAAGTGGGGCAGCGCTCTAGTGTAGGGCTGTCTCTGCTCATGGCCCATCAATGCCTTGCCCAGGACTCACAGGGAACTCCGTCCAGGAGCTCTCTCTGTTTAATGGGCCATCAAGGAGCCACTGCACGACTCCTCATCCCATTGGGAGATGCTCTGCCCAGGGGGAGGAGCCAAGCATTCCCACCTGGAGAGAATCTGGGATTTGGGACAGGACAAGCAGCCCTGAGCCACTGGATTCCCAGAGGAGCAGAGCTCCCAGACCTTTCTGTGGGATCACTGCTTCAGGAAGAGCCCCTCACCTGGACTGCTCCCACCACCCTGCTCAGGTTGTATTCTGACTCTGTCAGTGATCCTTTGTGTTATCGCATTTATTTTATTTTATTTTTACCTTTTAACCTTTTCTTTTCTTATTAAATTATATTTCTGACTTGGAGCCTCTCACTCGTTTTGCTTTCAAACCACAACCCCATGCTGCAAGAGGAGAAACAGGCCTATTTTGGGATGCTCCTGGTGCCCCCAGCCCGTGGTGTCCCCCCTGTCCCGGGATACCTCGGGGTGGAAGGCGTGGCACGAGTCCGGCCGCCGGCGCAGCTTCTGCGAGCGCATCCTCTCGCACTTCACCGAGGCGTTGTGTGCCGGGCTGTCAAGGGCTCACAGAGGGCAGGGAAAAGGGAGAAACCCACCCAGACCCTCGGGGACCCCAGGAGAGCTCGGCTGGGTGTAGCTGCACCGCCCTGTCATGATGTATCTGATCAGCTCAGGTCATAATGTGCACCAGCCCAACCATCTCTAGTTCTTATAAGAACTCTCAAGAATTTATCACAGTTACTGAGACACAAACAGGACTAAATTAAGAAAGAAAAGCCTGAGAAGCAGAGCACCAAGAATTAGATAAAGGGGGCCCATGAAGAGATGACCTCTAACCAATCATATTTCCTGAAAGGTGAGTGCAGGATGCATGGACAGGATAGAGAGACCAACCAAATAATGTGTGATGGGCAGCCTTAGAATGTATAAATATAGATTAATGTAAACAATAAGTGGCTTCTGCTCAATCCTGTTGGTTGGTGGCACAGAGGTACCAAACTCCTGCACACCCAGGCAGGATGAGGGAAGGGCAGGGAGACCTGCCCCAGCCAGGCTGTGCTCTCCACCCCATGGCAGTGGGAGCAGAAGTGCATTTCCCACCCTGGTACACAGAGCTGAGAGGGCCTGTGGAGCCCTGCAGCCCTGCCCTGCATGGAAGGATATATTTGACCTCCTTTGCATCCATGGGGACGGGTGGGAAGACGCTGCAGTCGCAGGCGGCGTCCGTGACCAGGAGCAGGAGGTTACTGCTGGTGATCTGCTGGGCCACAAACATCCTGCAAAGGGAGAAAAGGCACAACTCTCCAGCCAGAGCAGCAGCCCTGGCATGGCCTGAACCACAGCAAAGAAATGGGAAGAAAACAGAGATCACTGGGAGCAGAGTGCCAGGATAAACAGGGAGAAGTCCATTAGCACCCCTTTTTTGTCTCTTTTTGGCTCAAATCTACAACTCCATGCTAGGCACAATCAACCCAAGAACCCAACCAGCCAAACCCAAGCCCTCCCCAGCACATCACAGCACTGAGCAAAGCCTGGCTTCCCCCAGAGGTCTGTCAGTGCCTGTTTAATGCATATTTATGTGTGTGCTGGTGTCTGTGCTCTGTGGTCCTGGGAGGAGCACAGCTGTGCTAAATTTCATGTTCCTGGAGAGAGGAATAGAGGAACCCAGTAAGATTGTGACTACACTGGTGTGATGGGAGTGCCCAAGGGGTGTTCAGCATGTCCTGGAGCCACTGGGCACAGAGAAGGCTGGGGATATCAGGCTCAGCCTGCCCACACTGGTGGCAGGGCTCTTGGAACAGAAATACAGGTTTGTGGGGCTGTGCCCACTGCTCTGGCCAAGCTGACTGTGCTGGAGGAGTTCCCAGTATCCCTGGTTATTCATCACCTGGCCTTGCTGCCTTCCAGCCCCTGAGGATTCCTGTGTCCCCTTTTAAAGGTGCAAACGCCAGAGGCAGCAGCTGAGCATTTCATTAGTGCTCCCTTTGAGCTTTGAGAAGCATCCTCCGGCCCATGCACAGACTCAGCCTGCAGGACAGAGGTGCCCCGTGCATCCATCAATCCCCAAGGCAACCTTTGTGCCCAGGATGGAGCACCCAGCCCACCCCTGCTCCTGTGGGATGTGATCAGGAATTCCTGCAGGCCAGGATAGATAATGCTCCTCTGGCAGGGGGGGGGAGTCTCTCCCAAATATCTGGATAAAAGATGCACAAGAGGCACCTGGGAGTTACAACCTAGTTTAGGTTGTAACTAAAAAGGAGCCAAGCAGGACACAGCACCTGCAGCCCCAGCCCAGGGAAGGGGCAGTGCCAGGCTTTGCTTGTGACCCAAAAAGGTCACTGAGTTCCTCTGGATGTGCCCAGAGCTTAATACAACACCTTGTTGTCATCAAATCTGCAACCCATTCTGAAACAATGTTTGGCAAGGCTCTGGTTTTCCTCGAGCCAAGCTGACTAGTGGAGGCTGTTTTTCTAACCTTTAAGTCTTTCCTGCAGTTGATCCAATACTGAGGACTAGGTAGGATTGCTTTTTTTTTTTTTTTTTTTTTTAGGAGCAATTCCAGTCAGATCTGTTTGGCCTCCTCACGTTAGGAAAAGCTGGGTCAGTGGAAATTCATCTTTTTTTTTTTGTCACCTTTCCACATATGATTGCTGATGGCAGCGTGCAACCACTGAAAACAGCCTCTTTTCACAATGATTTTCCTGTTACTTTTGACTTTCCATTCATTTACAATGAAAATGGGAAATAAAGAAGTGGACCCTTGTTTTCAGTTCTTTCAGCCTAACACTTTTTTTTTTTCCATCCCTGTTTTGGATTTTTTGTTGTTGTTGTTTCTGTAGAAATACAGAAAAAGGGAGAAAATAAAAAGAAAAGGAAAGCCAAGAGCATTGCAAAGAGGAAAACTTTCTAAGAAGAAAACCTTTGCCAGAAACATGAAAGAACAGAAAAAACTCCTTTCTGAAATCTCAGAATGGAAAGATATACACATTTAAATTGTTCTCCAGCCACCTCTGCTTATTAACAGATGGTTATAATTTTTTTTGTTAATTATATCTCCTTTCGTGATGAATATTCTAATTTACAGTGACCAACCAATACAAGACACAAAATCCTATAGAATCTACATACAGCCTGTAAGAGCCACTACATCACCACACTGTGTTATATTTTAAACTCTAAAACCCGCTCTTTAGACTTTCCTATTTTGCTCCATTGACCTTTGGATCTCTCATTTAGCAGAAGGGTCTTGTTCAATGCAAAGGGATTCTCCTTCAGCTGCCCAGGCTGTTGTCTTCAGGTGATATAGTAAATAAGGCTTAGTAGCCTACAACTCAAATTAAGCTTTCATTTCTATTTCGATTATAGGTGTCATAGTTTCAGAATCTTTTGCTGAGCAATCGTATTTATATATATATTTTTATATATATATATATATATATATATATAAAATATATATTATATATAATATATATAATATATTTTTATATATAATATATTTATATATATTTATATATATCATATTTATAAGGTTTCCCTGATCCATCTCCCCCAGCAGCAGGTGAACCTGCTGATGTTGCTGCCCGGGGAGGCTGCAGCTCTTACTTTTGGCAGTCCCCGCAGTCGATGAGGCCGTTGGTCTCCCTGATGGCCGGTTCGTACACGAACACGGGGTACTCGGTGTCACAGGGCTGCAGCATGTCGTGCTTCTTGTGCTTGTGAGCTGTGGGGACACACAGGACACAGGTCAGGGACACACCGAGACACAGGAGAGGGACACACAGGTGAGGGACACACCGGGACACAGGTGAGGGACACACCAGGACACAGGTCAGGGACACACTGGGACACAGGACAGGGACACACCAGGACAGGGGTCAGGGACAAACCAGGACACAGGTGAGGGACACTCTGGGGCTGCTCACACGGGGATGGGAACATCCCACGCCTGGGATGGGGAAGGGGAAGGGGCAGGAGATGCTGCCCAAAGCTGCAGGCAGTGGATCCCCGCTCCCACTAGGTGGTGTGGGAAAACCAGCCATGGTGAGAAAATCCTCTGAAATCGCCTCCGAGATCGCCTCCTGCAGCAAGGCCAGACCCTGCTGCCACTCCAGGGACCCCTGTGGCCACCCCAGGCACTGCCCTGACCACCCAGAGACTTCCCTGGCCACCCCAGGGACTCCCCTGGCCACCCCAGGAACCTCCTGGCTACTCCAGAGACCTCCCTGGCCACCCCAGGAACTCCCTGGCCAGGTGAACAGGGACATTCAGTCACAACAAGCCCAGAGCAGGAAATTGGAGGGGCTCAATACGTGTCATGTTAAGAAGAAATCACCAGCAGTGAGCAGAGCTGGCCTGAGAACACAGGGAGACACATGACAGCTCTGGAGCACCAGCAGAGCCCCAGCTAATGAACAGCTCTGGCTCCTGGAGGGAGCAGCTGCTCCATCACTCATCAGTCACTCTCTGTGGGGCTCCCAAACTAATTTGGGGATGGGGTGGGGGAGCTGAACCACTTCCCTAAGCCTCCCTCAAGAAGCAGGAACACTCTTTCCAGGAGTTCAGCAAGATCTGTCTTGCCTGGAACTACCGCCTTGGGCCCTCCTGGCAATTATTTCCTGCAGTTGGAGGCAGCAAAGGCAGCTCCTGCCTCTGCAGGACACAGGGGACTGCTGCTGCTGCTGCTGGAAATGTGGATTTTTTGTTGCTAGGGCAGAGGTGGTTGTGGCTCAGCCAGCAGCCAGGACCAGGAATGGTTTCTACATCAGCACAAAAAGCTCAGTTTGGAGCTCCCACCCACAGAACAGCCAGAGGCAGAGCTCCTGGGGGCACCAGCAGGGAAGAGAAGAGAAGAGGGTCCTCCTCACCTGGAGGATGCCCAGCCTGCAGCAGAAGTGCTGAGGATTTACAGAAAAATGCAGCAAGTGTGATTTAATCAGCAAATTAGGGCACCAGTGATTTACATCACTGTAAAACTCCTCAGTGCAGGGAGCAGTGGGCTCCTCTCCCCCAGCACTGCTGGAGCAGGCAGGGAGCAGCAGAGTCTGCCCTCTGAACACAATGTGGGTTACACGGGAGAGACAAAACCCGCATGATTTTGCTCTGATTTCTCTCCCCACCACGCCAATCCAGCAGCACAAGACAGTTCATTAAGAGTCAGGGGCTGCAGCCCAATCTTGCCTCTAATGCCTGGCCCGGGTGAATGTGATGGGCACTCAAACCCCTCCCTGCAGTGCAGAGAGTCTCTGGTAATTGCACTTGGTGCTTTTTGCTCAGAAATCTCAAAAAGCAGCGCTCAGGAGGCTGGAATTCCCTGCTGGAATCCTCCCAGGCTGTGGCACCCACCTTTTGGTGACACTGTGAGGGTCGTTTTGCTCGGGTTCAAAAGCACAGAGTGCAGCACCACTCCTCGTTCTGTATTCACCCTGGATTCACACTGAATTAATCAGCCCCACTTGTCATTCCAGGGGCCGGCAGCAGCTCTGCCACCAGCCTGGAGCTGTCTGGCTCTGCCCTGCCACCCTTTGCTGTCCCTCTGTGCAAACCCCAGGGAAAAGCCTCTCCCATTCCTGCTGCCCATCACAGGGGCTGACTGTCCTGGGGAGATCTGGGATGGGCAGAAAACGACCCCCTTTCCGAGGTGAATTTCTGACACTTGTGATGGGGAATATCCCTGTTCAGGCTGGAAGGAGAGAAGCTGCAAACACTTTTCTGGCTCTGAGCAGCTGCAGAGCTGGTAAGTGTGTTCTGGCCAGGAAAAGTTCCCAAACTAAGACTAAAGGAGTGTGAGAAACAGAGCAGCATTCCTTTCACTGTACTGGGGGCTGGGAAAGCAGCTCCAAAGCCTGAAACAGGTGGCCAGGCTATCACAGCCTGCAGCAGGGACACTCTGGTCCCTCAGCCACAAACCACCACAGTGCTGCCCCTGGATTTACAGCACTGCCCCTTCAGCACAGCCCTTGGCAAAGGGCTCTGCAGCTCCTGCTCAGAGCAATCCCTGTGGCCACCACAAAAGTTGGGGCAAACTGCTTGCAAGAATTGAACATATGGCTCATGGCAGGAGTGGCCAAGAGCCATGACACTCATTTTCCCCCTGTCCCTGGTCAAGAATTACATCCTTTACTAGCTCCTGTTATTATATCATGTTCTTTACTAGCTCCTGTTATAATAAAGCAGATGGAGTTCAAGGGCCATAAAACACAGTGGTGTGAAGGACAGGGTGCAGGGAGGGCTGGATGAGACCATCAGCATGGAAAAGGCACAGTGGAAGTGGATCTGAGGCTTCTCAGCCAGTGTGGGATAAAGGCTGTCACAGTGGGTGTGGAGAACCAGGCCCCACAAGGGAAAAGTCAATTAAAGATAAATGTGGCCAGCACCAAGGTGTGTTTGTAAACTGGCACAAGTGGCCTGCACAGACCTTAAGGTGTTTTTTTTTTTTTTTTGTTTTGTTTTGTTTTGTTTTGTTTTGTTTTTGTTTTTTTTTTTGGCACAAGCTGAATGAAAAGACACTCCTTTAAAAAAAAAAAAAAAAAATCCAACTCCTGCACAGAGACAAGACCTATGACAGAGATTATGCTTAAACCTTCTGCCACTTAATTTTCTGGGAAGCAATGCAGGGGCAGCAGTATTGAGAGGTTCAGAGGAGCCCAGCAGCGTGTCCATCATCAGCAAAAGGCTCAGGCTGAGCCTCTGCATGCACACGCTGGACATCAAAATGTTATCAGCGCCCTGAGAGTCTGCTGGTCAGGGATTAGTAAACAGCCAGAGGAGCTGATAACAAATTGCAAACTTTATAGCAAAGAGTGAGTTAATTCCAGGCTGTCGCTGCTGCCATCTGCACTTCCAGAAAGACTTTGTCAGACATTTGGCAACCAATCTTTCTGAGCAGCAAAGGCAGTTGCTGTGCCTCGTTATGGAGTGTAGAGCCCAGATTGTGAACTCTTTCCCACCAGCACAAATCATGCACTCCACTCAGAGGATTTACCCTGGGACACAAAATCTGCCGCCTAGTTACCAATATAAACTGGAGAATTTAACCAATTATCTTGGAAAATATTTTCTGTGTATGTTACTGTGCAGTAAAAAAAGCAAAAAAACCCCACAACAACAAAACAAAACAAAACAAAACAACCCCCAATAAACCAAAAAACCCCAAAAAAATCCCAAAACAAAAAACAAAAAAACCCAAAAAACCCCCAAAAAACTCAACCCAACCCAAACCAAACCGAACCAAAAAAAACACCAAAAAAACCAACCAACCAACCAAAAACAACAACAACAACAACAACAAAAAACCAAACAAAAAAAAAGCAACAAAAAAAAAAAATCAAAAAACCAAACCAACCAAACAAAAACTTTTATGATCTACAGAATTCTAGAAATAGTTCTTTCTAGGCTGCACGCCTTGGCTGGAAGTATTTTTGGCTTAATTAAAAAGCTTTCAAACCTGTGCTGATGTCCATAAAAGCAGAAGCCCTTATGAACACAGGGAGAAACTGAGATGCTGAGGGCAGAGAAAAATCTGTGGCAGCAAACGTCTTCTCAGCACCTCTGAGAGGCAGATCTGTGTGATGAGTGCAGTCTGAATACATATTCCAACGGTAAATCTCACCTTCCCAAAAAAAAAGGAGGATTTGGGAGGCAGGGACAGGCTCAGTGCTGCAGAGCCAGAGGTGCACAGTGAGGCAAGGGACAGCAATAGACCCTTGATGGTTAATTCCTCTGCACACAACCCGGAAAAAATGTGTGTGCTCCATTTCTCCCTCACAAAATGTCTCCTTGGCTTCACATTTCTCGCACACACCAGCCCTGGCGCGCAGTCAAGGAAATGTTAACGTCTCTGGCAAAAACCTACAGCCCCTTTTAACAACATGTGCAATCCATTTCTCCCAGCCCCAATAGTGTTCTTCCAGCCTGCTACTCCCCCACGCACATGGACACTCATTTTTTTCCCCTCTGCAGACAGCCCTCTCCTGCTCTTCCTCCTCTCCATCCAGTGAGACACATTCCAACTGTGTCTGTTTCTCCATCTCTGTCTCACACACACATCTCGCTGGGCAGAGAGTAAATTGGCACACACCAGGCAGATATGGAGATCCAAACACAGGCACAGCCTGGACTCTGTCGTGGAGGAATTTCTCACTTGCCTGCAGGAGTGGATTTATGAGTTACAGAACATACTTATCAGCTGAAATGCTTGAAAGTCCTCCTGCATTATCCCAGAGCTGGGCTGGGGTTTATCAGAAGGAGCTAAGCCATGGTGTGTGGAAAAGAAGACTTCAGTTGCTTGTTAATAACTGAAGTCTCCAAGAGCTGTGTAGCTTGTCCTGGGAGAAGGCAGGGGTTGGTCTTTGGTTTGAGAATATCAGTGAGGAGAATGGGCCAGCTGGGAACCCCAGGGCCAGCCAGGCCACAGCAATGAGTGATGATGCTGTCTGTGACTGCAGCCCCTCAGGAGGCTCCTGTGCTCCTTCTTTTATCAACTTCTCAGTGGCAGACCTTCCATCACCAGCTCAGCCAGCTCAATGAGCAGCAGCACCAGGGAAACACAGCCAGGCTCTGCCTTGGCCCTGCCACACCTTTCTGCAAGTCTCCCACTGTACAAAAGGTGGAAAAAAGTCTTTCCCAGCCTAGGAATTTCTATAATTCTCTTTTTTTTTATAACTGTGAGGTGGTTCTACTTACAGTGATGGAAGACAGCCTTGGCTGGAGAGGTCCATGACACACAGACACACAGTGACAATGGGGACACGTGGCAGTTTCACAGGATGGCAGTGACATGGAGATGTGGATTTGCACACAGCAGCCGTGGAGGTGATGTGGGGAAGAGAATGAAGGAAGCACAAAAGGAAATGGTGATGAGCAGGACAGCAGTGGCATCCCCCCTCCCTTTTTGCTCTCCTCAGGCACAGACTGATCCAGAGTGCAGGCACAGAACATCCACAGCAGGAACATCACTCTGGCCTGTTCCCCTGGAGGAACAGCCTCTCCTGAAGTGCCATGAGCACTGCACCTGCTCATCTGACTCTTCCTCACCAATTCCTGATGTCCTGCTGTGTGTTACAGGGGACAGCTGCCATCTCTTTGGAGCTGGAGAGTGGGACCCACCTACCTCCTTCATTAGAGGGGAATTTCACTTTCAAAAAATGACTGTTTCCTCATTCTGCCAGGAGAGTTCAGTGCAGAAGATCCACAGCTGGCATAGTTACCACTGTCCCCACTAAAGGCACCACCAGTGGTTAATAATTAGCAAGACTAATTACAGCCCCTACTTGGCTGTGCAGGGCACACCTCCCCTTCCCCTCTGAGTCTCCTCAGGGCCAATAACATCCCCCCTGCCTGCAGGGGCTGGGCTGGGACTGCAGGGATTTCCTGGGCTGTTGCAGGACAAGCCACTGCTGTGCAGTACCACGTGCCATCCTCTTCTCTCCTCCGGAGCAGGTCCAGTGGGGCAGTGAAGACCCTCTGTGTGTTATTGAACTCTGAGGTTTCTGTCTGCTGGACTCTGGGGAGACTCCTGCTGCACCCCTGCTCTGCCCTGTCCTGGAGCAGACTGGAAGGGAGGCTTTCCAAGAGAAGTTCTTTGCAGCTGATGGCCTCTCTCACCCCACTGCACACAGGGAAGGAGTGTCTCCCCTTTCCTCAGCAAATTACCCTGAGGGAAGCAAGCAGTGTGCACACCTCACCCTGACCACCCTGCTGAATGGGGGTGGGAATGGGGGGATCTGGAAGCTGGGCTCCAGTGTCCATGCAGGAAGGGGTGTGGGGCACAGGGCAGGCTCCCTGCACAGGGCCAGGCTTCCCCAGGCAGCTTCTCCTGTCACCAGTGGCTGCAACACTCACGTGCTGTGGGGCTGCTGGACTCTGGTGTACTCACCATCTGCCAAGTTGTCTGAGTGCCAGAAGCTACTCATGTTAAACTCCAAAAGGAAGCTGTCAAAAGAGCAAGAACAGAGGATGCTTTTTCAGCAGCCTGGAAGGATGCAGGTGTCAGGGAGATGGCCCTGTCGCCCAGTGAGTATCAGCTCTAAAATGTTTACTACAAATTTCTGGCAGTGCAAGTCTGATTTTTTTTTTAAATTTTTAATTTTTTTTCTCTCCCCTCTCCACATGGTAGAATGTAGCTCTGTGGATTTGTACTGTGGAAGATCTGAATGGGTTTTTTCCTGTGCAAGGGGCTTGCCAGTGTAGGAAGGAACAAGAATGGGGAGATAATAATTCCTGAGGCTGGGAGGGGATTCAGCCACTGCAGGACCCAGCTGAGGAGCAGGCATGATGGCCATCAGAAACCCACACTGGCTGCTTGGAAGTGACTACAGGGAATTATTCTGTAGCAGCAGAATCCTCAGAGCTGGGATTTATCATATCTCTCCTTTCACATGCCCAGTGAGCTGAGCATCCTGACTTCAGCTTGAACTCTGATTCACCCCATAAGTCTGAGGTGAACCCAGACCCAGAGGAGAGCCTCCCCTCTCTCCCTCCTTGCCTGGCACTCAGAGCTGAGCTGCCTTCAGCCCTGTCCCCCCGTGAGAGGAAGATGAGCACTCACTCCTCCCAGGCAGGAGGACTCTGCACCAAGGAGCCCCAGGAGACCCAAGTCCTATTTCTGCCTCAGGCACTTTGTACTGAGTGATTTCAGGTAAATCCCAGCCCCACTGTGGGCCTCTGCCTCTCAAAATGGCACTAGTAATAGCTCTGTGTGTGTGTCCCAGGGGCAGAGCTGAATGTCAGGAGCAGGCTGACAGCAATGCCCTGTGCAGGGGCTGCCACCCACAGCTTCCCCTTCTTCCTGCTCTGAGCCTCCCAAACATCCCCATCTTCTGGTACTCACATGAGGAAATCACTTATCAGCCACTTCACTGCAGCTACAAAGGCATAAATTGGCTGGGGAACAAAGGGAGAAATGAGAAATGCCATAAGGACCCGGGCAGAGAGTTTATAATCGTTATGCAGCACCCCACATTTTACACCAAGTCTCCCTCCACTGATCAGGGCTCTGGAAGGCAGGCTGGAAATTCAAGGTCTGGGCATCACTGGAAAATGTTCAAAATACATCAAAAACCAGCAGAGCTGCCCTGCTACTAATAATACCTCCTCACCCCCTCCCCATCAGGGTCAGGGAGTTTATCAGGAATGTCTGAAGGACTTTGAAGATGTAATTGCTTGATGATTTCTCTCCAGTGTGGATGACCTTCAGAGCTCAGAGCAGGAGAGAAACACGGCTAAATGGGACACCACCAGTGCAGGATGCTTTTGTGCTCTGAGAGCCAGTGGTGTTTTCTGGGACAAGTGACAGCACTGCCCAGGATTTGGTATCATCTGCCATTGATTGATTATGCTGAACTGTGCTTTCATCCAGCTCGTCCTCAAGATGGCATGACTTCTATCATCTTCCTGCTTTTCAGCTACAAATTGGAAATCCAGCATTATCCCAGGGACAATTCATCTGGCAGAGGATACTGCTGCTTCTTTTCTTCGTGGTAACCACAGCTAATTTTCATCTCCCTCCCTCATCATCATGTCCTCAAACCCAAAACAGATGCATCACAGGATGCAGGATAATGTTCCATCATCGATGACTTCTCTTCAGCCAAAATAAATCAGCAAATAGTAAAATGTAGAGATGGTTGGGAATTTGAGTGATTTTTATGTCTATACATGAAAAACTGACTTTTCTTGATTTTTTCCTTCTCAAGGGTTTTGCTAAGAGGAGATGGGAGATGGAGGCTGGATGCTCACCTTTTTATTCTCTTCCCATTTCACCTCATTTTTGACAGCTCATAGTTTGGGACATTTCTTTCAGTGATCAGAATTGGAGGATATAATCAAACAAATATTTTCACTACAATCACCATGTTATCTGGCCAGCTTAAGTACAGCCATTGCAAACCAGACATTGTTAAAGTGTTATTATCAAGAACATTGTTAAAAGGTAATTTTTTGTTGAAAATTCTTTTACTGGGAAAAAAATAAATTACAATGTCACTCTGTAAGGAGTATTTCCTGCCCTCCTTCCAGTGTTAAAGGATCACAACAATAATGAACATATCCCTGTTTAGGGCTGTGTCAAGCAGTTTGAAGTGCTGAGGAGTTACTTTGTTCTGCTTGCTTGAGGCAAGGTTGGGAAGGTGGAGTGGGATTAGAGTGGGAGTTTGGATCAGCCTAAAGAGAGGTTATATTTGGGTATTGGTAAAACCCTTCACTTTATTTATTTATTTATTTATTTTTTTAATTTTTTTTTTTTTTTTATTATTATTATTTTTAATTTTATTTTTTTTCCCTTGGGCTACCAGTGCTCTTTCTCCTGCCCCAAGCTCACTCATCCCTCCCCAGTGAGATCCTTTAAGGCAACACTGGAAACCAACATCAGTGGCCACCACTGCTCCAGGAATCTGCCTGGGGTGAGTTTGGGCAGTGCCAGGAGCTGAAAGCAAAGATCTCCTGAGGTTTTTTGGGGACTGCTGGAGCTGCCCTGCAGGAGGAGACCAGCCCAGGAGGGTTTTCTGGGGACAATACATACACTGAGCAGGGGCCTGGCTCCGCTGTGGTGGTGGTAGGGCACCTTGCACATGGCCTGGTAATCATACATGGTCACCCTGCAGGCAAAACACAACAAGCAAACAGTCAGAAACAGGCATTGCAGACACCCACGGGACAGACACGTCAGCTTTTTGCTCCAAAAAATGTCATGTATGAACAATTTTCCTGGATTTGCTAAAGCAGTGACCTGTTTACACGTGGCTTTGCTGGTTTGGCCAGGGCTGGATCTTGCAGAGCAAGAAATACAGGCTCTGGATTCATGGAACTGGGTCAGTCCAGGAGGAAATATGTCCCTAATTTCAGGCAGTGAGTAAAGCAGGCTATGGAGCAGAGGAATTATAATTGTAGCTACCTCAGAGCCTGTTTTCAAGGCACTGAAACTCTGAACTCTCTTTTGACATTTGGCTGAGGGAGTGCAGTGAGGTGAGCAGAGGGATTTTTAAGAGAAATGTGGTCAAGCAGCTGCAATGCTGCATTTGTGGGGCTCAGACAACCTCTCCCCAAAAGCCTTTCCAGTGGCAGGAGGAACTGAAACACCCCAAAATACCAAGAAATGTTTCCCATAACATCTTGCCCTGGAAAAGACAGAGAAGCAGCTGCTCTCTGGTCACACAGAGATTGGAAATTTCTGCCTCTCTCTGTGTTTTGCAGCAGGTGGAAGAGCAAGAGCTGAGGAGAAACAATCTGTGTGTGTGTGCTGATGGTGGCTGAGCCAGTCAGCAGAGGGGGCAGGTAGCTGAAGGAGCTCTTGTGTCTGAAAAAGGGACTCACATGCACCATCAGCATGTGCATTTTCCTTGCTCAAGTGTTTCTCAGAGGGACCAACATGCTCTGACCCACACAGCAGGGAGGAACAGTGTGGAGATCCCCCACTCACCTCCTGAACATGCCCATGTTTAGCAGCTGGGTCATCACCGAGCCATCCACTGCACCAAAAAATTTTCCAGTCTGCAAGCACAAAAAAGGGGAAAAGCAGAATAAAACTGTAAATTTTCCAAATCTGCTCGATCCAGGTTCCAGTCTGGGGGCCTGCTGTGCATGAGGAGGGTTTTTGTCAGGAGGCAATGCTGAGCTTTGTCCTTTGGCTGGCTGCAAAGCCTGAGGGAGGATTTCCCCCATCACCAGCTGGGCATCCTGCACCATCCCTGCCACGCTTGGAAGTGATTTAGCCCACGTAAGTCCCTGCAGCTTGTGTCAGAAACAGGCAGACTCTCAAGCTGCAGGGACCCAGGGATGCTGAATCACTGGGAGCCTGGACTCTCGTGTGGGTTATTGGCAATCCATGTTCTCTGGACCTGAATATTCCATTTGAGCCTCTCTGCTACTCGTGTCCACAGTGGTTTTGGGAGTCTCTGCTCTCCTGCAGCCCTGGGTGAGCTGGCCCACCATGCACCAGTGTGATGGACACATTTATTTAGGTAGCAAATGCAATTTTACATCTCAGTGCTGTGTGAGTTCTGGGCAGGCAGTAACCCCAACAGCATGACACAAACCCATCCCTCCCTGTGGCTCACACACTGTGCACTGGCATAGAGAGAACTAAACTGCATTTGGGGTTACAACAACCCCCCAGTCCTGTTTGCATGGCCAAACTAAAGGTGGGGCTTGTGGTCCCATATGTGCCTTGGAGTCAATAACCTCAAATACAGATCCACTCTCCAATCTGGTAACTGCTGCTTTAAAGATTTCCTCAAACAAACAATTCTGGCCTTCCTGATTACTAAACCATGACAAATCTATTGCAAAAATGCTTCAGACCTGTCAAGTCCAGGGCTGTGTTCACAGGCAAGTGAATGAAATGTTTGTAAATAATGGAAGTGAGGATATGAGCTGTCCCCTGTCTGTTCTCCTGGCTCATGGGTCCTGACAGGGTAAATAGCTCCCATGTGTTATGTGGAAGCATTCACACAGCCTGGGATGTTTTGCTTTCCCACTGATAGGCTGGCAGTCATTTAGCATGTATTAGCAGATGACAGATGACTTCATTTATTTGAGTGGGACATTTCCACAAGAAAAAAACCCCAACTCTTAGGCAGATTGACCTAAGAGCACATGGTAATCATCTAACAGTAGTGTTACATGGCTATGAGCCTCTTCCCAAAAGGCTTTAGAAGTCATTTCACTGTATAAATTGATACATAACATCAACTCCCCTTTGAGCATTTAGGCTGTAATCGTCTCAGACAGTCCAATGTGCCTGAGCAAGCAGGAACTTTTTTCACCTCCCTCGCTCTTTCAATCTGATTAGGGTGGTGAAGAGGCCAGCTGCTCCCATTTCATACCAGCCTGCAGACCCAGCAGGGAGATTTAACACACTGCAGGCAGTGGGGCAAGGAGAGGGGGGCTCAGCAAGGCTGGAAATGTGTCCCATCCTGTCAAGGGATGCTGATGCCTGGCTGAATTTCTCCATGTAGGACATCATTTGTATAGGTATAAAAATGAGGAGCTATTAGTGAGAGTACAGCCTAGGGAGTGTGTTCAGGGAGACATCAGCAAACTGGCCTCCAACACCAACTCAGGCACTCAGCAGTGACACAGAAAAGCATCACTGAGGAGGAACCAAAGTGGGGCTGTACCACAGCAACATTTTGTACAGCAGCTCTCATTACACCCTGCTTCCCCCAGTGACTGCTGCTCTCCTGGGCACCCCTCTGCTGGGTTTTCCTCCTGACTCCCATCTCTGGGCACGTTTCCTTGCCCTTTCAGAGGCTGGCACAGCATGACTGCTGTGACATCCTGTGTGACACACACTGTGTCACTGCCCTGCAGCTGATGAGTGCACAGAACGTGTGCAGGCAGGGAAGAAATGCAACCCAGAGCATGCATGACTCACAGGCTGCATCACTGCTCACATGCATCCCTGCTTTACTGGCTGATTAATTTACACTTTTTGCACACTCAGAAACCGTAGACAAAGTGTATCACTGCTCACATGCATCCCTGCTTTGCTGGCTGACTGAGCAATTTGCACTTTTTGCACACTCAGAAGCTGTAGACAAAGAGGATCTGCCAAATTGCCCAGGCTCTGGGCAGGCAGGCAGGCTCCTTGCTACATGGCTCGGAGCCAGCCCTTGCTTCTCCACGAGCTCTGAGCTCTGGTGGCATCTTGGCCTTTTGGCTGCCTCCCTGCCCCCTGCCCCTGCAGTCCCACCGGGGCACAGCGTGCAGATGTCCTCCGCAAAATGCCTCAGGCAGAAGGCAGCGAGCCTGGAAAAAGAGGTTTAGTGAGCGAGGGAACATCTGGATGCAGCAGGCTGAGGGAGCTCAGGACCTGTGAGTCACAGCTGTGCCTGTGACTGGCACTGAGAGGCAGCCAAAAACCCCAGGGGTGGCTGTGGGGCTGCAGGCATGGCAGAAAACACAGAGCTGCAGCATAGCCTGACCCTGCCACTCATTTTCCTTTCCTCTAAGAGCACCTGGTCCTCACTCACTCCCTTCTCCTGTGTGTGTGTTTTAACTCTTTGCTCCCTTTGGGATGAGACTGGGTGGGGAGATTAGCTTGAATTAAGAGATTACCCGTTCTTCCCCAAGTAATCCTGCAGGGAGCTTCCAACTTGTCACTCATTAAAATCCCCAGTCCCTTTCCCATGGAGGTTTCCAGCAAGCTTCCTGCTGCCTTCATGCAGAGGTTATTAAAGCCAATCCCCCATCCCAAGGGCAGAGAGAGCAGGGCCTGAGCCACACTGTCCTCACCCTGATCCTGCAGGAAACTGTTCTGATTTCCAGTGTGGTCACCCAGGGAAGGAGGTGCAGGCAGCTCTGACAGGCAGAAAAAACAAAATACCCACAGAAATTCAGGTACAGGATTTTTTCAGGCATTATGTTAAAGAATGCCTTAAGGAAAGATTACAGGATGGGGTAGGGACACACAGCAGCAACATCCAGGTGGCAAAGCCAGGAAACCCAGGAGATTGATTCAGTGCTGCTGTCTTGAATTCCCTGTAGGGTTTTAATGCTGTGGAGACTCATGGTGCCACCAGGAAATAAAAACAGTAACTGGAACAGGATAAAAAAAAAAAAAAAAAAAAAAAAAAAAAAAAAAAAAAAAAAAAAAAAAAGAAAAAAAAAAAAGCAGTGGTGAACTCTGTGAGGTGAGGGAAGGTAAAAGCTGGAGGAGGACAGCTCTGGTGCTTGCCAAAATGCCTGTGGATGATGTTTATAATTTACCCAAATCCACTATAATGCCTAGTCAGATCTTTCAGAGAAGAGCTTTGGGAAAGCCCATTTTCCATAGGATGCAGGGAAAAGCACAGAGGCAGAGCCCAGGAGGGCAGTGCTGTGGGCACACAGGTGACATGGCAGCTAAAGGGTGTAGCTGTCTCTCCACTGATGGACACAAGTCATAGGACTCAGTAAAGCATCTTTGAATTGCCATGAGGGTCAGATGAGAAAACAGCAATCCCTAAGACCACCAGCCCACCCCAAACACTTGCAGGACCTGTCCTCCCAGAGCAGGGAATCAACACAACTTTTACAGCATTTCCCTCCTTTATTTTTCAAGTTCTGTTTGCTTTTCTGTCTTTTTGGCACAGCACATCATTGAAGGGACACTTCTACTGGGCTGTTCAGTGTGCTGGGCAGGGCACTTTTCACCTCCCTGCAGAAAAGATGTGGGTTATGCCTTGCAATAAGCTCCCCTTGGTATCTGTATCCCCCCCGGTGTCTCTGTGTTGCTGATTGGTTTTGCTCTGTGACTCTCATGAGCCTCATCTCAGCCCTTCTGAGCTCACTGTGCAGGGCCTGCAGAGTGCACAGAATCACCTTTTCCTTTTGCCAGCCTCACTCTGAATGTGCTAACCAACCCAAGCCCAGGTGGGAAACCACAGTTCTCATCTAGCTGATGTTTTCCATCTAAAAACTGTCCAAAAATTCTTCTTCTTCCGTCCCAGCTACTTTGAGATCAAGGTGATTATTTCATCCTTCAGTGTTTCACCAGCTTCTTGCAAGGGACTCTGCTCAAGGCTGAAGAGAACTGAAATGCAATAGGTTATCTAGTCTTATCTCCTGATTTTGCCACACTTTCAAAGAACTCCAGCTGCTAAGTTTTCCTCCTCCTGGAAGCTGTGCTGCTTGTGCCAATCACATCCACCAGGAGTTCTTGCCTTAATTCCCATTTCAACCTGTTTGTCACATCTTGAGGGGAGTAATTTCTGGGATTGGAGCTGGTGCCTTTTGGAAATGCCCAAGCTGCATTTGTTAACTCCAGTGCAATGGCAATTTTAATGAAACTCCACCATTCTGTCAGTAACAAACCCCCTTCATTTCCCATTTCTTCCCTGAGCCCACTCTTACTATTGACTTATTGCTTTGTAGGTTATGAGACTGTTCCCACATATCACTCTCTGACATCCACAACTGCAGGGTTTAATTATTTTGGAAAGCAGTAGCTCTGTGGTGAATTTATCAGGGAACAGAAAAGTGCAGCTCAACCATGCAGTGGCTGGTGGTGTTGACTTTACCCAGCTGCACAGGATGTCACATCACACTTGTACCCATTCAGCTCCCTAGAACCACACACCTTATTTTAATTTTTATTTCTATTTCTATCCTGAGCCTTTTCCCTTGCTCTTTTCTCCTCTGCAACTCCAGTAATTTCTCCAATTCTTTAGGCGTGTTCCTGTTTCCAATTTGCTGAAATTATTTTTTCTTTGTTTTTTTTGCCTTTAGCATTTTGCTCTTACCATCCCCCACAGTTTCCTTTCCTGAAGAGTGCCTGCTTTGACTTCGGAAACACTCAAAATTGTCCTTCCCTTCCCTTCCCTTCCCTTCCCTTCCCTTCCCTTCCCTTCCCTTCCCTTCCCTTCCCTTCCCTTCCCTTCCCTTCCCTTCCCTTCCCTTCCCTCTGGGACTGTCTCAGATCATCCTTCAACAGCATCTGTGCCAAGGGAACTGAGTCTAATTTCCTTTTCTTCTGATCAAAAGATATTTTGACTAGTTCCTTCCTTATCACTGCAAACTCCTTCCTCACCCTGGGTGTGCTGTCACTCTGCTGGGAGCCTTCCCCCTCACTGCACAGTTGAATTTAATTACACCACAGCCACCCTTATTACACAATCCAACTTCATTTGTGTTTAGGCAGCTTTTAGGTGGGTTATTCAGGAGCAAGCAAACCCCACTCTCCTCTGCTCTCTTACCTCTTCAGGTATTTTGGAAACAAGTATAAAGCCATTATTGTCGATGAGGAAGCAGTTCAGGATCTGCAGAGATGGAAGAGAAGCAATATTAAAGATTATTTTTTTCCCCTGTTGGTGGTCAGGATGGAGCAGTGTGAGGTTGTGATGATGAGCCATCTCCATGCCAAGCCCCACTGCTCGGCTGCCATGAGTTTGACACAATTCTTGTCCCTCTCTGCCTCCATTTGGAGATATTGAGTTCATGGGCTGTGCCAGAGATTGTCTCCAGCCAGGGCTCTGTGCAGGCCTGAGCCACACTAAAGGCAAAACATCCTTCAGGAAGAGACAGGATATTTGGAGTGCTCTTCTCTCTAGTAATATGGTATTTAATGCTTTCCATCTTCAGATTTCAGACTTTTGTAACCACCTCACTAAACAACCCTCTCCCCACCACTGAGTATCAGTGCTGAGCTCATTTTTATTTTGCAAAGCAGGGAACGGAGGCACAGAGTTTAGGTGAAAACCTTTAGGTCTTGCAGGGAAAAACTAGGAAGCAGAGAAAATTCTGCATGAACATACAACAAAAAAAATCTCTGATGATCTCCCTTTTCAGGGCAGAGGAGCTCCTGTCCCACATATTCCTGAGAGCAAGGCTGAAGCATGAACACAAAGGGAGGTGTCCAGCATGCCTGTCATGCTGACAGCCACTGTTTGTTTGAAGATCTGGGATGTCAGGGAGAGATTTAAAGGACTTTCACTGGCTGGAATCCCAATGTCTCTGTCCTGGCCCAGCTTGGGGAAGACCTAAACTGTGGAATTGTCTCATTAATATGAGGTTCTGCCCCAGCTGGGCAAGCTCTGGTGAGGAGAAAACAGGCAATGCATTTTTTGGGGAGACAGAGATCTCCACAAAGCAGGGGGTCAATCACACCCACCCCAGGTACAGGGGAGAGACTGAGGTGACTTACATCATCCTGGCAGCTGAGAGGGCAGGCACCATCCACGCCACTGCACTGCAAGGGAGAGCAGAGAATGAACCAGGGTGGGAAGGAAACCTCCAGGCTGAGCATGCAGGAGCCACTCTGGCATCACTCCCCCTCTGGCCCTGAGGCAGCAGCAGCTACAGTGACCCCACAGGTCTCTGCTTCACTCCCCACACACCCCACACACAGCCAGACAAGTTTTCCTTACTCATTCAACTCCAGGTTTTCCATCAGAACATCCAGAACCTCAGAGCAATTTATAAATGGTGCAGCAACACAGAAAGAACTCAGGCTGGTGCCTCTGAGGAGGGGCCCTGAACAAAGGAATTTCTGAGGCTTTTATACCCTCCCAGTCCATGTGTGTGATGGTCTGGGGTGGCCCTGATGTGACATCTGCTCCTGCTGTGCCTGCAGGTGGCTGGACACCTGGCTGTGCCACTGTCCCCTGGGCTGTGCAAGGGTCAGTGCCAGTTCACAGCCTGGGGCTCCCAGAGCTCCCCCTGCACTCAGTGTGTCCCCCAGCATAAACTCATCTTCCTGCCTCCCCCTGGGACTGCCTGGCTAAAGGTTTCCAGAGCAGGATCCCAGAGAGCTCTGCAGCTCAGCTGGCATTGCCACCAGCACAGCAGGGACAGCTCAGCCACTCAACTCTCCCCTCTTCTATGAGCAACATCCCCTTTCCTGAAGGTTCAGATCCTGCACCTGCACCTCCCTGACATGCCCCCAGCAGGACCTGTGCACTCCAAGCAGAGGAGGAATTTGTAAAGAAAGGGTGAAAGCAAAGGTTACTGTGCACCAGGGAGAACCCAGCACTCATTTCAGCATCTGTTAGCATCTGGACTGAGAACACAGCATGGTATTTTAGATCAGGGTTCTTCTCAGGCAGGGATTTGTTGTTGTTGTTGTTGTTGTTGCTGTTGGTTTCTTTATTCTCTAATGATAAAATAGGATGTGAATGGTGCACACGTAGCCCAAGGCAGCATCCATTTCTTTCATTTAGAATTTCTGCGTCGCGGACTTGACGTGTGTTTGACAACACTGAGCACTGAACTGGGGACACCAGGGGTTAAGTGCTGAGTAACAAAGCCCTTCAGGTGCTTATTGATTTCATAATTGTTCACAGTTCACCGTGGCTGCGTGTGTGCCTGTCTCTTTGTGTTATTTGTTAATTCTGTTTTCTCCGGTGGCAGAGGGAGGAAAGCTGACACGGTGCTGCCTTTTCTGTGCACGGAGTCCCCTTCCTGCCAGGGGTTTGCTGGGGTCAGGGGAGGACACTGGGATAGCACACAGCCTGTCTGCTCTCAGCCAGCCCTCACTGGCTTCTCAAAACCCTTAGACATAAAATCCAACCCCCTTTCTGGCCGATTCTCAGTAACAAGGGGTAAATTGGCCATTCCAGACCACAACAAGACAGTAACTTTCAGTTAGAATTTGTTTCTCCCCTTGAGCTTTGCAGAACAAACCCCATTTTCTGTCCCTCTGTTTGACTTCAGAGGTTTGTGGATGCCTGAGCTTGTTTCAAATCCCACAGCTCTGTGATACCACACGTTCTGAATCCAGCTGGCTTTTGGAGACTCTAGGGATGATGGCTTAAAAAAATTCCTTTATCCACAGCTGCAAGCACCATCCTCACCCCTGCCTCAGCACAGAGCAGCACGGGGCTGTTTTATTTCCCTGGATGTGCTCCTAGAGGTGGCTTTGTGCTTCACCCTGGCAGGTTCCTTCCTTTGGTCACAACAAACCACACTGGTGGCCTTGGGGGAGAACAAATACAGAGCCCAGATATCAGAACACAAAGCCAGGTGAAGCACAGGGCTTTTCCACAAGGAGGGCTCGTGTCTCACACATCCTCCTCAGCAGAATGAGGGGCTGAGTCTCACTGCCATTGCACTTCCAGACCTGGAGGAGTTCCAGCAGTGCCTGGTGCAGGGCTGGACACACAGGAGCAGCAGCACAGCCAGGAGCCTGGTGTGAGAGCACTGGCAGCCTGCAGGGAGCTGAAATGAGATGGGGCAGAGCTCAGCCTGAGCTCCCTGGCTGCTCTGAGACCACACCTGCTGCTCCATGGGCACAGCCCACCTCTGAGCATCCTCCTGCTGCTGGTCAGGTCCCCGTGACACAGAGCACTTTGAGCTTTGCCAAAGACACTTAATTACTGTGAAGACAAACACAGCTTGTGACGGGTTTGGACCCTCTCCAGTGGCTCCAGACAAGGGACAGTGCCTATAATGTGCTGGCACACAAATGACACAATTAGGAAGCCAGGCTGTGGTGAGGCACGCCAGGATGCCTCCCTGGCCCCAGCTTTTGTCTACTTACATCACTGTCATTGGGCTGGGAGGCACAGCGTGGCCATCCAGAGCAGCACAGCATCAGGGGAGGCAGCAGAGAGAGAGAGAGAGAGAAAACAAAATCTGTTAGTCATTCCTCTGTCCAACAGCGCTCTCACACCCTGGGCAAGCACAGGGAGACTTTTTTCACACCAGCACACACCATGGCCAGGGCTGGCAGGCACTGGGCACACAGGCCTCCTTCACCTGCTCTAATAAATCCTCCCAGCTGCACCAAACACCCAGGAGGGCTTCTCTGAGTGAGAACTGCCTGAGCAGGGTTTTTAAAACGAAGCTCTCTGTTGCTGTTTCAGTACATGCTCATGTGCTTCGCAGAAATCTTTTTAGCTCAGGTTGGGTTCTTGTGATCCCCCCACCTGTGAGGATGCTCCTGCCTCCACAGAGCAGCTTCCTGCCCTCCCACCTCCTCTGTCTCATCCTTGTCTGATGACAGTTCCCTCTCCTGACAGCAGAGAGCCACTTGTGCCGTGTGTGTGCTGCTACACTCCTGTCATGCTCAGCCCTCCAGCAGAGCTCCCTGGGAGGAAAGC
The DNA here is from genome assembly GCF_965231275.1 of Zosterops lateralis. Lineage (NCBI taxonomy): Eukaryota > Metazoa > Chordata > Aves > Passeriformes > Zosteropidae > Zosterops > Zosterops lateralis. The sequence continues at coordinate 1,137,814 of NC_139765.1, forward strand.
CTGGGGAGAAAGCCCCTGGCTGGTAAGGGAAAGATGTTTCATTTTTCTTTCTCCACAGACCAGGGGAATTATTTTAATTATTCCACGTCTTTCACTCCAGAAGAATATCTAATATTAGGACAACACCAAAAGCTTACCCCTGGAGCAAATCAATTTTATTTTGGCAAGCTGGCAGTGCTTTGTTATCATTATCAAGATGATAAGAGGAGGCAGGAGATTTTATTTTTTTTTTTTTCTGCGTGTCCCAAATTGCAGATTTCCACGAGGCTCCTGAAAGGCTGAATGAGCACAAGGCATATTCCCACAATGAAATGTGTCAGATGCAGCAGAGCTAATGGCAGGCCAGGATGCTGACACTGTCACCACGGCATTGGTGCCATCAGAGGATCACACCAATGTGTGACTTCACACTCATCTACCCCATGAATCTTTTAATGGGAATTCCACAAAAGCCCTCATTAAAATGCCATTGCGTGTGATGTAACACGGCATCGACCTTGCTGAGGAGAAACATTTAATTGTGTCCCTGCAGGGGTTGCTGATGCTCCTACCTGTTGCATGGCCATCCAAAACTTGCGTTGGAGCAAATCCAGTTTTATTTGCACGCCCACCGCTGCAGGGAACAAAAGGAGGGGCGCGTCAAAAGAGGGGCATTAAAGACAAATACAAACTGGGAAAAGAGGAGTAAATATTCACTCGAGGTGATGGGATGGAAATCACAATTGTAAAACACAAATCTGCTCCCAGGTGTGAATGGTAAGTGCTGAGTCAAGACTGCCAAGTGAGAGTCAGAGGTTTAGCAAGGGAGAGGAAAAGGGGACACTGACTGCACCGAGGTACTGAGATTTCCCTCACACTAACAGATCAAAAACCACCACAACAACAACAAAAAATCCCCCCAAAGCCCCCCAGTGTGGCATGAGCTTTTGCCTTTGTCTTTTTTCAGATCTGCCTGGCCAGAATGGATGTTTATGATTGCCCCAGCCTCAACTCCTATAACCACGCAGCATCAATCAGAAATAAAGTAGGCCAGTGAGGAAGGGATTAATTTGAAAACCCACCTGTCTCAAGGGGGAAGCACAGAGATTTGGATTTTTCCTAAGCCACTACAAAAGCACAGAATCAGGAATGCACCTTGACAGGAAGTGTGGATCGTGAGCAGTGATTTGTTACCTGGTCCCAGCCTAGTGCACGGTGGGCTAAACAGAGCTCTGTGTGTATCTGTGTTCCTTAATGAAGTGTGTCCTAATTTCCTGGCTTCATTTCCCTTCTATTCCCAGCATGGAGCTCCTGAATGAAGGCAGAGCTGCAGAGGAGAGGGAAGGGTGCAGGGTCTCCCTGGCAGGACAAGCTGGCTGTCCCTGTGAGCACACACAATAACCAGTGCAGTCGTGCACAGCCTGCCATGGTGATGGGGAACAACTGGGCTGTGTGTCAACTAGTTGAATCCAAGAGGAATTACAGCCTCAAGCAGGACCTTGAAATAGAATATAAAGTGCAAGTGAAGGAGAAAAAGAAATACAAGGGAGGGAGATCTGGAGCCTTTTTTTTTTTTTTTTCTTCGCAGCCACCAATATCAGGAGGATGAAGTGTTGCTGTTTCTACAGATTTCCTCTGAATTAGAAGGAGCTTCAAGGGGGGGGACAGATCCTTTAAATCTGAATCATGCCGTGTGGGTGCTTTTAAGCTAACAGTATGATCTGATGCTCTAATTCAGATGGGTATGAATTAAAACTGGAGTGTGCAATGGGTATTTTTCCTCGCCTCATGTACAGAGACCCTGGCACCTGGCATCAGCTCTGCCTTTTATACCAGTGTCCTTGTCACATTCCTGCTGCTGGTACATCTTACAAATCCCGTGTATCAGGGGCACATTTCTCATCCAGCTCTCCCTGCTGCAAAGTGAATCTGACTGCCTGTCTGTGGGGGAAAGGGATGATTCTGTAGAGCCGCATCGCCCTAAGCCTCGCAGAGCACAGACCAGACAAAGAATGCAAACAAAGGAAGAAGGACAGGACTGGGTCTGGCCTGGGCTAAGATCCCCCAGCCCCATGGAGGATCTGGTTTGGCTGGGTGGCCCTGCTGACAAACTGGCACTCTGTGACAGCAGGCGAGCGGTGCTGCTGCTGCTGCCGCCGAGTCCCACGGGGCCCACGCACCCAATTTGGTGCTTTAAATAAACCCATCCTTCCAAACCAGCTCCAGAGTCAGTCATCCCCCTTACCACAGCAGATCACATCAATGGGACTGAGCATCACCCAGGACATACAGTTTTCATGAGACTTGAAGAGGAGTCGATACCTGCCTGACTAACCTTGCAGTGCAGACCTACTCAGTGGTTCGTGTTTTTGCCAGGGGGAACACTTGGCGTCAAAATTGTTCTTCTTGTAAATTCTCTGCCCAGGAGGCATAAGTAGCACATACCCAGCCTGGACAGAGCTGCCTGCAATATGATGAAGAAGAAAACCTGGGGGGTTGCACTGGTGGCCAGGGGGAGGGACAGAAAGTGGCAGCTACTGGCAAAGAACTGTGAGAAACTTTAACACATTTGGGTGACCTGAGTAAGACATGGGAACTGAGGAGAAACAGGCCAAAATCAACCCCCCTCCCTGTGCTAGTAACAAATAGTCATCTGTGCATCTTCACACTGTAGGTGAGGTCAAGGAGAAAGGAGGAAAGCAGTGATTCAGCCTGAGATAAGGATGATGCCAGAGCTCAAGTGAGAGGGAAAAAACCTGGAATTTACTCCTCTCTGCTGGTTCCAAAGAGTAACTGGTTGTTAATGAGCCTTTTTGCTCTGGTGGCAAAGAGAATGCTGCATCAGGGGGAAGATCTGAGCTCCATGAGATGATGAGTGGCTGTTGCAGAGCTGTTGCTCTCTCCAGAGAGACTGTGGCTAATAGTTTTGTTCCTCCTCACACGCAATCTACCTGTGCCACTGCAGCAGCCCAGCAATGCAATAGAGCAGGAGGACAAGCAGTGCTGGACACCTGGCACAGGTGACACATCACTGTGGACACGGTGCCCAAAGCTGTGCACAACTTCCCACCCTGCCTGCAGAGTCATGGCTGCAGTGGGCCCTCCCTGGATCTGGGCACTGCTGCTCCTGTGCAGAGCTGAGCCTTCCCCTCCACCTGTTCATCCCTCTGCTGAGCATGCCTGCTTCATTAGCTCATCCTCTGCCTGCCTCTCTTTCTGCCTGCAGTGTCTCTGCCTTCTCTCTTTGATTATCCATATGTTCTTCGCTTAAGGAGCTTTCCCCAAGATTTAATTCTGGGCCCTGCTGCACAACAACAACAACAAAAAAAGGCATAACAAAGCCTCAAGGTTGCATCCTGCAGAGTGCCTATCAAGGTTTACCTTGCCATTCACAACCTGTTTTCATGGCAGGCGCTCCAATGGTTACATAAAAGCTGTGATTCAAATGGAAGGTACCAGAACAGCAGAACAGCCATGCCTGTGCCATCCATTTGCATTCTCTACTCCCTATTTCTAAAATATTCTTATTTTCCCCTCTCGAGTCAGTAACTTGAAATTTTACTTTGAGTCCTCTAAAAATTTGACTTAAGAAGTAAAATTTGCATTCTCTACTCCCTATTTCTGAAATATTCTTATTTTCCCCCTCTCGAGTCAGTAACTTGAAATTTTAATTTGAATCCTCTAAAAAATTTGACTTGAAAAGATAACTTCCTGTTATATTATAAACATTTTAATAAACGTTTAATAAAACTTCCTGTTATATTATAAACATATTAAAAGATAACTTCCTGTTCCTATTATAAACAGCCTGTTTATAATACTGGACCTGATAGAAGGGGCAGTTTAAGTAGATCAACAAAAGAAAAATTATTGCAAATGCGAGCTACTGAGATCCTCATTGAGATGGAAGAAGGCAATATAAGGGTCTGATTTTTGGAGGGGAAAGCTACAGGAGGCCATGGGAGAACACAGAGGAAATCCCAACAGAGTTAGTGGGGTGGATTTGGCTGTTTCCTGCATCCCTGTAGCAGCAGGAGATGTCAGGGAGGGCAGGGAACTGCCTGTCACTGATGGATGTCACCACACCTGACACATGCACACAAAGTTCAGGGGAACGAACTATGGACCTTTCACCCATTCCCCTCATCCCTAACAGCACCCCCTAACATCCCCCCCAAATTTTCCCTGCATCCCACAGGAAGGGGACCCAGGGCTGTGCTGGGCACCTCTTGGGGGTGTCCCTGCTGATGCTCTACCTCTCCATCACCGTCCCTGCAGCACTTTTTGGAAGGGGGTGCCGTTCTCCCAAGCCCCCTGGGTTATCCCCTGCTGGGGTGGGGTTCTCCCAAGTCCCAGGTTGTCCCCTGCTGCCTCTCCATCGCTGCTGCACAAAAGCCGGGGTTCTCCCCCTTTCCCTGAGTTCATTGCCATCCTCCGGAGCAGCGGGGAGCTGGAGGGAGGGGAGGAAGTGCTCGGCTCGGTGCCTTCTCTCCTAACCTGTGCATGACCAATCCACCTCCCGGGGGGCTGCGGGGAGCTCCTCCCGCCCCGGCATCTCCTCGCATCCCTCCCCGAGCCCCTCTGGCTGCTGCCGCCGGCGGAGGGATGGCAGCGAGGGCGGGATGAGGGGGAGAGCGGCACTGACAGCCCTTTCTCCAGGAGGCACTGAGAGGGATGGAAACCTCCCCAGCTCCTTCCTCTGGGTGTTTGGGAGCAGGTCCTGCCCGCCTGGCGGGGTGACTGGCTGTCTGTGCGTGTGTCGCTGCTGCCACCGCAGATGTGCCCCCGGCTGTCACCGCACCGCGCACAGCCGCTCCCTCTCCCGCCTCCCTCCCTCTTCCCCTGTCCCCCTGTTTGTTATTTACGGCGGATCACGGTCCCTTTCCCACGCTGTCACCCCGCCGTGGCTCCCTGCCCTCGGCGCGGGGCGAGCGCCCGCCTAGGGAGGGCTCCCTCCAGCTAAAGTCCACTTTCTGCTGCCTTTGCTTTGGGATTGTACCGCCTGCCGAGAGCTGCCGGGGCTGCCATTCTCACGGGAGGCTCCATTCCGGCCTGACAGAGGTGAGTAAAGACTCGTGTCCCTTTGGCGTTGTGGGTTTTTTTTTATTTTTATTTTTTTTCCCCTCTCCATCATCCCCATCCCCGGCCGGGAGAGATGCGCGGAGCTGCCCCGCAAGGCAGCGGCTTCCCCCGGGGAGGAGGGTGGCTGCCAGACAGACAGACAGACAGACAGGCAGGCAGGCAGGCAGACAGACAGACAGACAGCTCAGCGCTCCCCTGTGCCACACCGACACACGGGCAGCGATCTCCCCATCCCGTTTTACAGGAGGGCAAAACCCCCCGAGCATCTCCTTGGGTACCACTCCCAGCCCCGGTTTGGTGCGGCCAGCCCGGAGCAACTTCTCCCATCTGAGAACTGAACCACAGCTCCCCTGGCACCGCTCAGGTGTGCAGCTTTGAGGGCTGAGAACTCGCTGCTGGGGTCACCTGGGGCAGGTCCTGCTTTTTGTCCCCTCCTCGGGGCTCTCAGAGGGGTCAGCATGAGAAGCCCCCACTTTCCTGTGATGGTTTTGCTGGCTATCATTTTGCTGTCTCAGTAAGAACAACCTAAAATGGAGAAGTAGGGACCAAAAAACGGCTCAGCACTGGGTGCACAGCTCTAGGATCAGGGGGGTGTATGTGTGTGTGTGTGTGTGGGGGGGTGTGTGTGCTCACGGACAGGACCACAGGACATCCAAGTGAGGGATGCCAAATCACAAGTGGAGCCAAAAATAAGTCCTGAGTTGCTCTCAGCATCTCAGGATTCCTGAACTTTTGGGTGAAACACAGCCCAGAGAAGCTTCCCAGCCTTTTCCAGCCCTGATGGGGGGGAGAGGACAAGGCTGAGGTCCCAAATGAGCCGAGTGAAGCACACTATGGACAGGGCTGTTTATATGTCAGTGTGAGCCTGTGTGTGTGTTCATACACACATGTGCACAGACACGTGCACACACACACATCCCACACTGAGCATCCTGCCCCCTCCTCCTCCTCCTCCCTCTGCCTGGCCACTTTATTACTGTTTATAATACTAATATTATTATTATTATAATAATACTGATTGTTATTACTGGGACAGTAATAATAATAATCTCTCCTGCTAATAATAATCATCTCCTGCTAATTGAGAGAGACGTGTTAGACTGGAGCTCTCCTGATTTGGGGAGAGAGGGGATTTGAAGCTGTTGCTCCAAATGACCAAGCAGGGCCCCAGGCCCAGCACATGGACTGCCAGGTAACCTGAATGTGCCACATCCAGCACAGCCCTGATGGGAATGGCAGGATACAGCACTGCCACTCAGGGATGGAGAGAGAGAAATTAAGATCTCATTTGGGGAAGGACTGGAGCAGCTGCTATTATGGGTGAAGGAAACCCTAAAAACACAGGGGAGCCCTTAAACACAGACAGAGCCTTGTCCCAAAGCAGTGAGGAGAAGGGAGCCTTCCCAGAGCTGCAGACCATTTTTCTTCTGAGCTTTGCTGCTCAGGTCTGTTGGGGGGGTGTGTGGAGGGGGTGGATCTTCCTCTGACTGCTGTGGGCAAACAACATTTGCAAGGGAATTATTCCACATGAGCGAGAGGCTTGCGGGAGTTGTCTCCCTGTCAGACATCAGCTCTGCCTCTGTTAGTGCCTCCTGTCCACTTGGAGGAATGATGGTAAACCCTCAGCAAAGGGGCTGAGCAGCAAAGGGAAAGGGGGGAAGCCTTCTTATGTAATTTCTATACCAGATCACAGCTTTACCCTTTCCTCCAGCAAAGTGACTCTCAGCTCAGATACCTCTAAGAGTTACTCCAGCTTCCTGCCCTTCCTCTGGCTTTTTTTTAATTATTATTATTTGTTTTTTTTTTTTAAGCCTGATGCAGAGAGGATTTTCTAGGCTCTTCTGCACCACAGAAGCCTGATGAAGGCAGAGCTGTGTCTCAGCAGGGCTGGGAAGGTCAGCAGCAGCACAGGGGATATCCACAGGGATACCTGGACAGGAGCATTCAGGGCGCAACAGAGGCTGGAACAGGATGGGGAGAGGCTCAGGCATTTCTGGGCAGTTTTCAGTGACTCTCCAGCTCTTGCCTGTTGCTGAGTCAAAAGCCAGAGCAGTCAGCTTCCTTCACTTGCCATGTTTGGTTAGGAGCAGCTGCTCACACTGCTTGACAAGTGTCCCAGCCCCGGGTGCCTCAACCCATAACTCAGATGCCCATACTGGGATGCTCCTGCCAGCTGGGTGATGCCTCAGTGTGCTACACGCTCAGTTCTCAGTGGAGAGGACAGGGAGTGGAAGTTCTGGGATGTTCCTCCTGCTGCAGGGAAATACCTTGTCACACACACCTTATTCCTGCTGTGGCCTCACCAAAATGCTGCCTCACAAAAAGGATTGAGGGTACGATAACAGCAAGAAAATGTGCATTATATATTTTTTTTTCTATAAACTAGTTGAATTCCAGACTCAAGAGATGGAAGAAAATGTTGCTTCACCTGCGAGGGGTTGGATTGTGTGAAATATATAATTCATGTTGCAAAAACAAGCAGCTGAAAGTTGGGAAATACTGGTACTGGAGGCAGTGTGCCACTTGCACTTTGTTGCAGCCCTGACTGGTAGGATCACATCCTGTATTTTCATGAGCTGCTTCATTCAGGGCACTTGGCTACATGGTGCTCAAGGAGTGAAGCAGGGGGCTGTCATTTTTTTTTTTTTTTAATATTATTTTATTTTTTGGGTACTGCAAAATGTGTGCCTGTTTTGTTTGTTTACTGCCTGCCAAGCAAGCCCTGCAGGCAATACATCACTATTCATTGTCTTGTGGTGCTCTGAAGATGTTTGCAGCTACACTTGCCTTGTAGCTGATGATAGAGCATTTATGCTCCTGATGAGGAGGCAAGAGGGAGCTGGTTGTTTTCCTGGCTTTGGAAGGGAAAAGAGTTTTCCCCTTTTAACCACATGGGGAAGGAGCAGCAGGTGCAGGGTCAGAGCTTGGGACCTCTTGGCTCTCAGTGCTATTGAGTCCTGGAGATTGTACCAGTTTGCTGGCTGAGCTGCCAGCATCTTGGAAAACAGCTGTGAGTGTTCAGCAGCTCTGCAAAATGGCCCCTGGGGTCTCGTGTTGGGCACCCACAAAATTAGGAATGTACAGACTGTGGCCTCCTGACAAAACTGTGGTTTAATATTTAATTCTGACCATATAAAAACGGCCTTATTTATTACAACGCCCTCATTGTTAGCTGGAGTATCATGTGTCCTTTGCACTGGGTAAGGGATAAGGTGCTGTGAGAAAAAGAAATAGCACTTGGTTGGGAAAGCAAAGGCAGTGCTGTGCTGCATCCCTGCAAGTGCCTGAATGAAGGCTGGGCAAGTATAATCTCACATCTAAGTCCTTGGCTTTGCAAGCCTGTTTTATCATATGGCAATTTTTTTTTTCTTCTTTTAATGAAAACGACAATTTCCCCGTTATATTTTTATGAATGGGGAAAACAAGAGGCTGTCAATTATTTATGCACTGCGATGCCCCACGCCCATCACAGGGAGGACTGAGACTTACATTTACAGCAAAGGCACACAAGCCAGAACTTCTCAACTGACTGCAAGAAAAGGCTGTTATTTGGGAGAGATACCCTGCTACCACACTCCTCCTCACTCCAAGCAGGCTGGGAAGAGTCCTTCCCCATGAAACATATTCTCACACAATGGATCAAAAAGCCAGAGCTCACCCTGAGTCTGGAGATGAGCTGTTAAAGGCAATTTGGCTTGGAACTCATGTCTTGGGCTGCCTTTCCTCTCCTGGTGAGAGTCCCTGGAGTCAGTGCTGCCCAAAGCATGGTGTGACTTTGCTGGGTGGGGGCAGAGAGGCTGAAGGTGGACCCCTCCCAGGAATTTCCATGGGATGTCAACTTTGCCATAAAGGCATCTCTTCTGTGGCTGCAAACCCTGTGTGAAACTAAAGTCACATCAAATCTGCAGCCCTTCCTCAGCCTGGGCAAGCTCTGCAGCATGGGGCTGTGATCTGTGTGCTAACCCACATGCATCCCAAGATCCTGGCTGGAGCTCTGGCTTGGGAGAGCTGTCACCACATCTCGTCGAGCTATGGGCAATGTTCCCAGCTTGTAAAAAGCACAAATGTGTCCCAGAGGTTCACAGGCACCCCTGGAGCTGAAGGCAGCAGCCCAGATCCCATGCAGTTTGTGTGGACTTTGCAGAGTTGCCCCTCTGGGATGCTCTGGGAAGGTGATGGGGCAGCATAGAGCAGCTCCAGGCTCTCACAGGCAGCACCAGCAACCTCCTGCCACAGTGGCAACCAAGTGAGACAGATCTCTACAGCTCACTAAGGCAGAGAAAGGTCTCCTTCAGAGCCCAGCACAAATGCACTGTGTGGGAATGATGTGGGAGTCAGCCTCTCTCCCAGGAGGTTTGCCGGGAGCTCTGTGCATGCTGGGTCACTGATCCCTTATGATAAGAGCTGAGGGGATTTTTCCTGCCAGCATCTCGTGCTCTGCCCCACCACTGTGCAGCCATGGATGGTCCCTGCCCCTCTGGACGTGCCCAGGGCACAGCCTCAGTTAAATTCTTCCATTTTTCCAGTGTTATCTACATCTTCTCTCTCCTCCTGCTCCAGCTGCCAAAGTGACAAGGCACCACCCTTACAGCTCATTTTGGGAGGCTGACACCAAGGGAAGCACAGACAATGAGGGGAGTGAGGAAAAGGGGGAGCAGCAGTTCTTCACCACATTGTCTTCTCTACCAGAAGAAAGAATAACAAGTCAAGGATAAGGAAGCCCAGTGAGCTCAACGGCCCAATGTATCTCAAAATGCTGGCAATGAAAAGAGCAAAACCAGTTTTTGGGCTAATGCAGAAATGAATGATGGGAAACAAACAAGTGTGGGACATTTTGTGTGCAAGGCATCACGCAGGCTTGCAAAAGCTTGTCTCATTTTTGGAATGAGAAATCACAAGGAGAAAGGATCATGGCTGAAGTGCTTTGACCCCCATAAGATGTACCAGAATATTGATGTGGAAGCCCCTTGATTTGGCAGTCTGGTCATGCTGATTAACAGACATCTGGCCTAGTGCTCCAGGGACAGAGCTTATATTGATTAAAAACTTACATTTTCCTATCTTGCTGCTAAATGCATGCACCTCCATCTACTACTCTGTGCATGTAAATGTATCTCTTATCTCAGACAGGTTGGCACCTTCCCTCTTAAAGATCTGCTGTATCCTTTGACTCTTAAGTAGGAGACCCAGGGAAAGGTAAAATTTTTGACCCAGCAAAGAATCCTTCAAAACTGTGGGCCCATACACACCTTCCTTCTTGAACACCACCTGAATAAAACTAAGGAAGAGAATACTTTGGGACTCAGAGCACTGTCCAGCCAAGAAGTGCAGAGAATACCTGCGAGCACAGCAGTGATGGGAATGAGGACCAGAGCACCAGGACTCTCCCACCAAGCTGTCTTCTCTGCCTGCAACCTTTCCCTGGCTGTACCACCCACCCACACCCCCGGGGTAGGCTTGCCAGGAAGGGGGGAGCAGCATTTTAAATGCCAGTGAGCTGCAGGATGCTCGTGGGGTGGAGAGGAGGAACTGGGAGCAGAAGGGTTGTCAGACCTGCCAGGGCAGGAGCTGCTGCAGCCCTTCTGTCAAGGGACTGTGCAAAAGGATTAAGGGCCTGAGCTACCACTGACCACGGGATTAACCCCTGCAGGAAATTAAAGTTGTAGGGAAGGCTCTTCACTCCACAGCTGAGAGAATGAGAAAAAAAACCTGGGATCTGGATTAGAGCTGGCAGGGCTGGTGACAAGCCACCACCCACAGCCAACTGTTCCCGGCTGGATCAGAAAATGTTATCTCAACCTCCATGTAGAACCCCCCTCCACATCTCGCTTGGTTACCAATTTTTGCCAACAGTGCGAGAAGAAGGAAAACATCACCCCGTGGCAAGAGAATGAGAGGAGGAAACTGGGTAGTCAGCTCACGTGTCCCTCCTCTGAGCCCCTTCTCCCACTCCCTCACCCGCTTCCCTTCTCAGCTGCCTCCCTTGTGCAGGCAGGAAAGGCGCACGTGGTCTGGCGCGTTCGGCAGGACTTGGAGAAGATGCTGGCACACACATGGCTGGATTCCTTCCTGTCAACTGCCCCCTCAGCTCTCCTCCTGCTGCTGCTCTGGGCCTCCTCCATATGCCGCGCTCTGGCTGTGCTGGGACTTTCCTGTCACTCCTGGCTGGATATCCCGTTCTCTCTCCACCTGCTGCCGCAGCTTCCCCAGGAATTTCCACATCTCCACAGCAATCTGGGTCTTTCCCAGCAGTGCTACCCCCTCCCTGTCTCCCCTTCCCAGCCTCTGTAATTTCTCAGAGGATTTGCTGAGGCTTTGTGCTCTTGGTATTTCCAGCTCTTCCAGAATTTCCCAGTCTCATTATTGTGCATTGGTCAGGGAGGATTGGAATGCCAATAGTGTTTTCTGCTTGAGGAAATGAGGAATCCAGAAAACTGGCTTCTCTCCTGTCTTTGCCACAGGCCTGTCAGGAAACTTTGGGAAAACCTGGCCAAAAGCCCTTTATTCTGTGTAACTTTGATAAGGACTACAAATACTCTCTGCAGGACAGGAGAGCATTGACAAGCCCAGGTGCAAACGCTGCACTTTGAACATCCTGAGCGAGTGGGGAACTGATGTGGTCTAACAGTGAAGTATCAAAAGCAAGGCAGCTGGAATTTCAGCCAGCCAAAATCAGCAGCCAGCTTTACCTGCATCATAGTTTACTCCTCCATGAAATGAGGATAAAGTTGATCTTTCTTGGAGGAAACATTTTTTACCATCAACACATTTGCGTTTCAGAGGTGCCTTCATTGCCAATCTAAAAAATCAGAATCTTTTTGACCTTTTCACATCACAGAGAAAAGGGTGAGGTTTTTATTCACACCAGGCCAGGAATGTGGCAGAGTCCCTTTCAAATCCAAGTGGGTTTTACACTTTTTCTCCTCCCTTTCCAGCTTTCTGTGTGAGGTGTTTCCCTAAGCTGTGACTGATCACTGCAAGTCAGAGGGCACTATTTCCTCTGCAGCTGGGCTTCTTGTACGAATTTAAAATGTGCTTTCCATTGATTGTGGCAGCACAGCACTAATGAATCTCGAACACACGTGTTAATAAATCAGCAAGTGCTGCCAGTGAAGCCCCCAGCTCTTCAGCTGGGGCAGTGACACACACTGGATGTTTCTACAGCACTGCTCAGCTTCTCTGCCCCCTCTGAGTGCTTGACAAAGAGGGGCTGCCCCTGAGACAATGTGACCTCTTGGGATCAATGATTTGCACAATTAGCAGTCCTGTTGGGGGACCAAGAATGGGGGAGATCTCCAGGCCATTTAAAGCCACTCGAGGTGTGGTAGTCAGATTATGAGACACAGATTATGTGTCTCTGCTGCCACTTGTCCTGCCAAGGGCAGATGAAGGGACACGCACAGAACAACATGATTTAGTCACTAAATGCTGGAGCACCACTGTCCCCATCCATTAAGGGGTGATAGCAATAAAACATGAATCCTAAAAGCACCAAGGAAAGGGGAAGGAAAGAAGATAATCTCCTTAAAGCGTCCTCCATGCCCTCCCTCATGCTGCTGCTTTTCTGATAAAGGCTAAAGCAATTCAGCATTGGAAAGGGGAAAGGGACTTTGCCATCAAGGAGAGTGTGGGGGAGGGATGAAAGTCTGTGCATACTTTCTGATAATTTATTGCTGGCATCTGTTGCAGTCTTTGCTACCTACCCTTGTGCAATATGGGTCACCCACATGCCCTGCCAGTGCTCATAAGCCAGGCTGTTAACGGAGTCTGATCCCTCAGCCATGATCCAAGGGACTTGGAGAGATAATCAGAGGTTGCTGGGCTCTCCTTCTGAGTGTGCCTCATCCCAGTGACACAGTCACCTGTGCCTCCAGCCTCAGTGCTGCTGCCTGGAGAATGGGATAGGTTTCTCCACCTACCCAGAGCAGGAGCATCACTGGCTCTTACCTCAGCCTTCCTCCTGGGGGTCATGAAACACAAAATAACACCACCTTATGGTGGTGGTAAGAGTTATGGGAAGAGCCATTCATGGAGCCCACGGCAGACTTTGGCCAGAAGGTGACACAGAACTGGGAAGAGTTACTAAGCCAGTATGTGGCTACAATAAACTGAAACCCTCCCTGCTCCCCTAGCACGCTCCTTGGGACCCTCCCCACAAAGTTTGGAGGTGTACTGCAAACATTGCTGGTGTCTGGGCACAGAGGAGCAGGCACAGTGCCTGCTGTAGTTTCCAGGCCCTGGCAAGTGCTGCAGAGTCATTACAACCCTCTCTGCATCCCCCCCTTCTTTCCCTCCCCCTGCCCCCAGCAGTAAGGTTGGCTGTTCAATCTAATTAGGGGAATCCTCATTAGAGAGTCCTCTAGAGTCTGACAGCAGGCCAAATGTCCAAGTGGCACTTCAGCTCGGTGTATTTTTGGCCACTGGAGCCCATGGGCCAGAAATGGATGATTTCATTTCGTTGCTTTGAGCTGAAACTAAAAAAGTTGTCTTTTACTGTCCTATTTGAAACAGTAATAAGAAAAGGCCATCACCAGCCCCACGGGCCACCCTGTTTCCTCCAGAATGTGCAAAGACATTCAACCCCAAGCACATGAAAGAAAGCCCTGACCACTGTTGCCCCAATGGACCACAGGGCATTCAGCTGACATGTTGCTCTGGGGAGAAGGAAGCATCTAGAAAACCCATGAGAAAGACTAAAGCCTGCTTTGTGGAGCCCTTGGGTGCCTTCAAAGCATTCAGAGCTCCAGCAGTGCTGAGCCCCCAAACCTGAGCACTGCCAGGCAAGCTCAGAACAGATGGCACTGTGCCTCTCCTGTTGAGTTGGGGGCATACAGGGAGCACTCCCAGGTCTGGCAGAGTGTTCACTGCTGGAAAAATCCCCTGCTGAAAGCAGCCAGACACCTCTGGTGCTGCTCTGGAGAGGCTGGAGGTGTGGGCAGGTGTTATTTGCCCCAGGATCACACATCCCCAGTGCTGCACTGGCAGTGGGTGCAGTTGGCTTGGTGCTCTGCAGAGCAGAAGGCATCTCTTGGGCCACAAGAAAGCTGCTAATTAAGTCAGAATCCAAGACAAGTCAGAGGAAACCTTTAAAAAAGAAACTCTCAAAAATCCTCTCTGCCTCCCAAAAATCCTCTCTGCCTCCTTGCTCTCTCCTGACTGTGGAATATTAATCACTAAAGGGTATAATGTTCTTATGGGCAGTAGATGCGTGGGAGAAACTGGGATCTTTGGAATTCAAATTTCTCCATGAACATATTTCTTCCAAGTGTAAATGCAGAAGCTCATTGACCCTCACCTTTCTATGCATTCCAAATCCACTGCTCTGCCACCTGGGCATATGGTGTGCTTGGAGAAGCAGGCAGCTTTGTGGAAGACATGGAGGTTAATAAATATGGGTTACAGAAGAGTCCCCAGCCCATGTGCAAGCCCAGCTCGGTGCACACATTTGTAAATGTAAGCTAGGCTGGTGACTCTGTGCATTTGTACATGAAGGTGGCTGCTTTTGAGTCTTGGGAACACGTGTATGGGTGCACACAGGGTGGCTGCTATCTATGGACTGGGGAGTGTGGCATATATGTGACATGCTTTAAAATAATCCTGGGTTTATCAAGGCCCCTCCATCTCAGTGCATGTTGCAGTGCAGGAGACAGCATTAAAGCCTGAACAGGTGTTAATCACTATGCACTGTAATAAATTCTAAACATAGGGAAAAGGCTTATTTATACATGGCTGCTCCTCCCACCCTGCGCTCTCTGCTTGAGCCTTGGTGCTGCCTGAGGGAAAGAGGCGCCCGTGAGGGACCAGAAATGAGTGCAGGAGCTGGACTTGCCCTGCTGGAGCAGAAAGTGGTGGAAGCCCTGACCCTGTCCCATCCTCACAGCTGGGGGTGCCAGCCCCCATTGCTGCCTGGGGACAGACACTGTGCATGAATTGCACAGAGCACAGTGGGACAGACACCAGTGCACAGCCCCAGTGGGATCCTGGGCTGAGGGGGCACTGCAGAGGGAAACTGAGTCACAAACCACCCAAGCTTTTAGGGATTTTTTTTTTTTTCTTTTTTAATTGCTTAGCCCCCCCTAATTGGAAGCAAGCCAGCTGATACAGATGGGGTGTTACAAAACAGAGCCAAAAGGCAGGAGCACAAGGAACAGAGCTATCTATAACCCTGACAAAGTTGGATGGAGGGAAGGTGGGGAAGGGGGAAAAGGCAGAGCACCGCAGGAGGCTGCCCCTGATGCTGAGAGCAAGGACGTGATGGTTTGGCAGCGGGATTTGGAGCTGATCGACTGGCGCTATCCAGCAGGCAGATAAGGCTCTGTGGCTGTCAGCTTAACTCCGCCGTTTATTCCATTCCAGTGCTGTAGGGAGTTAAATAGAGCACACGGAAAAAGCCCTGCTGCCGGGGAGTGAAAGTCAAGGAGGGAGAGGGAAGGAAGAGGCTGGAATTGGGCAGTGGCCGGTTGGAAGTGGCTGCAGGCAGAGCCCCTCCAGGTAAGTGCCTGCAGCTTTTCATCCTCCTTTTGCACAGGGACAGGCGGGGACAGGAGGCTGCAGGGGTGGCATTTAGGATGGAGAGAGGTTTCTATGGGTCAGGTCTAGCACAGGCACCAAATGAGGACAGCTATTTGTTGCAGCTTCTCCTTTGGTGGGGACTGCAGGGAAAAGGCTCCAGCTCAGTTTGGGGAGAGGGGGGCTGCAGAGGATGAAGGTTAAATTGCTTTCTGTACCACGAGAGGTGTTTGGTGCATTGGCATTTAGATAAATGATCTAAATAGCCTCGTAAATGTGCTGGTCTAGACGCTGAACCTGCTCATCATTTTCATCAGGATGCTGGTTTTAATATTTCCCGGTGGTTTGCACTCCCATGTAAAATAAATCAGTGTGGGAGCCTTGGGGAGGGCAGCACCTGGCAGGGGTGTGGGGACAGTGTCCTGGTGGCAGAGCAGCTCCCAGATAAAATATCTCCTGTGGATGTGGTCAGAGCCCCTCGGAGGGGATGGAGAACGGCTCATTTCTGTCCTCTGCCTGAAATGTGTCCATCGAACTGCTGCTGTCACTGTGGGTGGCACGTCAGAGAGTACAGAAGGGTTTTGTGGTGTTTTCATTTTTTTCCTGCCTCCCCGTATCCAAAAGGGAAGCGGGAGGGAAGTTGAAACCTGTTGTCAGTCACTTATTGCCAGGGGAGAGTTTATGGTCTTTGGGTTTCTAATTAGACTGAGGATTTTTTTTTTTCCCCTTCTACTAATTAAGATGCAATCCCTCTCTTTTCAACACTCCCACTCAGTCTCCCCCGCCTCGGGTCCTTCCTTCTCCCTCTCCTCCGAGGCTCTCTCGTTCTTCATCTCCTGCAGTGGCTGCAGTGGGAAATCCCCAGGCTGCTCCAGCCACCACATCCATTTTACCTTAAACCAGACAGGCTGGTAGGGAATACAGCATGGGGAGGGGGTGTGGTGGAGCCGGGAGGATGAGGATGAGGATGAGGATGAGGAGGTGGTACCCAGATCTCAGCCAGCCCAGCCGTGCATCAGGCGGAGGATGCACAGGTGGCACCAGCCTGCCAGGAGGTGACAGAGATGAGCTGCCCTGCCAGGGTCACCTTAGCAATTCATCAGGTTAACCTTGAGCGTGAGGCTGATGTAGGTACCACAGCAGGTTATTGGAGCACAAACTTCTCCCTGGCACTTGGGTGAACGGGATTTTGTCTCTGTGCCCTGAGGTTCAGAATGAATTAATGTTGTGGCTTCAGCACGATGCACCTCCTGAAACATCCTCCATTTCTCCTCCAAAACAGAGCTAGTGCCTCCAAGGCAAAATGCTAACTGGGGAGGGGAAAGGACAGCACTGAGCTCAGCCCAGGGAGGTGAAGCTCATCCTCTCTGTTCTGCTTTCCCCTTCCAGGACCTGGCAGGCAGGTTACAAGGTCACTTCTCCCTCTGGGGCCGTGTGCCAGGCTGGCTGGTGGATGTGAAGAGCTGGAGAAGACCAGGATGCTGCCTGCAAGTGCTGGCCACCGGTGGAGGAGCAGGTTCCCCATGAGGTGGCAGGAGGCTTGTCGTAAGTAATGCCTGCTCAGGTGGCAGCTACACCATCCCTGCTTGTCAAGGGAGAGGGAAGAAAATAGGTCACTTCAGGGTTAAGAACAGGGGAGAGGGACAGCTAAGAATGGAGATGTTTGAACTAATTCCTGATTCCTTTAGAGGCCAGGCTAGCTGGGAGGGAGAGTGATATTCTAAAGCTGAAGATGGGCTTAAAGTGGGACAGCCAGTGATGATTGCCTCTGAATTCCAGCGGGCCTGGCAGGTGAGGAACAGCACCACAGACACCACTGCACAAAGATCCACCCTGAGCATCTCTCAGATCAGTATCCCGTGAGCTGCAGACTCCTCTCTGTGCCTGGCCTTTAGACACAGGCAGCTGAGCAAGGCTCCCAGCCCCTCACAGCAAAAGTCATAACAGATTTTAGAAGGAAGTGCAGGATGTGAAGGCAGAATTCTCCTACTGGGCACTGCCACATGGAGTGAAAATCAAGGAGTAAATAAAGAAGCTCTCTTTCAAATTAAATTGTAAACGTTCAGCCTGTGCATGTTCCCAGTGGGCTGGGGCAGCTGCCATGGTACCCCTGAGTGCAGAGCAGGCATTGCCAGGGTGATATGGGGCTCCTGGGAATTTATCTGCATCCCAGAGGAGCATCTGGGGACCACAGCAGAGTAAAGGGGACACTTGGAGAGTGTCCCTCACTACTGCATGCCCAGACACCAGGCAGGGCTGTGGTTTCCCTTGTTCCAGCCCTCCTGGTCACATTTGGAGCTGCAGCTGTAAGGAGCTGGGGGAATTAGTTCCTTCTCCAGAAAACAAACATCTTTGTAATCCATCCTCACAGACTAGACTGTGTAAATTATTTATAAGGAGTGCTTCTGAGTCTTGACTTCATCTGATATACCTGGATCAGCTTTCTGCTACCTACCAGAGTCACCAAACACCCAACAAAGTAACTTGATCTTCCCCAAACACAAAACCACTTTTTATCCCTCCTTCTGTAGGGCAAGAAAACGGCTTCAAGTCCTGTCTATTGCTTCCCTGCCTCTCTTTCCTGTAGAGCTGCATCTCAACCAACACAAGGAATTCCCTGGCCCCAGCTCACATCCTCATGGATGTACTTCTTGCAGGGGAACGAAACCGAAATCTCTTTTCTGTACGACTTCAGTAAAATATTTCCAAAAGCATACAGCAATGTATGGGTGACAACAAGACGTTTTTTGGCATATCCTACATGGCTGCAGAAGCTTGGCACGGATCCATTTCCTCAACATAACCACAGCCAGCTGCCTGAGACTTTGTTGCTGCCAGCCACTGCCAGAACACACACACACACACACTGGTGGAAGCCCAGAGCCACCCAGCCAGGAATTCTGAGATAAGCCCTGAGCAGAATGCCACCTGGATAGCATTACACACGGCCTGCTCTTGCCTTTCTTGGTGTACAAAGCAGCTGTTATCTCATCATCACAGCTGCCAATCTATTATTAATGCTGGGCTTTTGTTAAAGCGGGCCAGGAAAAGACAGGGGGGTCACTCGAATGACTCATGGCTCTTTCCCTTCCCCACTATAGCTCCCATTCTTTCTTTATTCTCTCCCTTACGACAAGAGTGTGACATATTCTGGACAGAATTAAATGTCAGCCAGGCAGTCAGTACCTGTACTGCGGTACTCCACAGGCTGTGATCTCCTTTCATGGCAATTTCTGCTGTGTGTCCCAGCCTCTGCATGATAAGAAAGCACAGAGGTGCTCTGGGTAAAGATCTGTCTTGCATTTCACCATGAGGATCCATAACGCTCCTTAAAAGGGCACATTTATTGCCATGGCCTGGGCTGATGCACACCTGACATCTCAACTGTAGGACAGTAAAAAATTATTGAAGAATTGTGAAAGACAGATGAAAGGAGAGAGAATGGATGTGTTATCCCTGAACATTTATCCCTTGGTCCTTAATAAAGTCATATAGCTTAGGATTCAAAGGGGATAGTTCTCCTTAGACTAGCAATCCACAAATCTGCCAATTCTCACAAGGATCACTGGGAACACAAACCCTGCCCTGTGCAGGATGACAGGGCTGGAGTATGAAGGCACAACGCTGACAGAAGCAAAGAAATGGGCTGTAAAAAAATGGGCTGTGGGTCAGATTAAACTCCAGAGAGTGGCACAAGGCAAGAGAGGAAGAGCATGGCTGACTGCAAAGCTGCTCCAGGCAGAGCTTCTCTCTTCTCTTCTTGGCTCCCTCTCTTTCACAATTCCTTCAGGATTAAGAAGTAAAACACCTGCTTGTTGGTTCCTCGAAGAGAAGCAGGACAGAAGAACCTGATTGCCACTTCAGGAGGGCCAGACAATAAATGCATCTCCTTTAGCCACCACTCACCCCTCAAAAGACTCTACCAGCCCAAGTGACTGCCTTCTCTGAAGAAAAGTGAGAAAGGCAGAGGACGGGCTTGATGTACAGACAAACCTGCTTCAGTTTTAGTCAAATGCTCAAACTCGTCACCTCAAAAACTGCGAGGGAGCTGAATTTGCTTCCCACATTGGAGAATAGTGGAATTCATTGTGCCACCTCAATTCTACAAAAGGAGCTAAGATGAAGGATGCAAATGTTTTACATAGTCTGCTTAAACATAACTCCCACTCCTCTAATGACGAGGCACAAAGCTTGCTTTCTTGTCGAAAATGCTTTTTTGTCATAAAAATGAGAGCTTCAAAAGCCACTGGCTCCCAGGGAAGGTTGGTAACTGCAGCCCTGGTGCCACTGGCAGGATCTGGATCCATGTCTGGAATCCAGAGCAGCTCTAAAAAATGCTGATTTGTGGTTTGTCCAACCTTGAGATAATGTAGGAGAAAGGGGGTGTGTGTGTTAACCCTTTTCCTGACACTGCTTTTGTCAGTTACCAACATACACTTATTTTCCTCATTCCATTGTTGTGGGCAATTTTGGTCAGATGTGGTTTAAACTGATTTTTACATGTCTGGCAACCATGATTCAGGGTTTGCCCCATGATTTGCATAGGACTGTCCAGAATATATCCAAAATTCTTAATAAGAACAATTGCTGGATCTGCACTCAGTTACCACCTCTGGGTGGGAATGGTCACTGGCCACTCAGAGATACTTTTGGGGCTGTTGCTATGGGATTTAAAAACTGTTTTGAGAGTTTTGGCAAAGTACCAGGTGTCTAGTGATTTAGGGACTCCTTGTTACTTTTCAGCAGTTGTCTTGGTCATCCCTTTGTAATGTAATTCATTAAAAAGTGGACACAAGGCCCATATGACACACTGTGAATATGGCAAGCAAACGATGCCCTGATTTAGAGTCTTGGATCTGAGTCTTATCTGTCACAAATATTAGGATTCAAACTGAAATGTAGGCTATTTTAATTTTTCTTAAAAGCTTTTTGATAAGATATCTGTTCCTGAAAAATTGGAACTTCTTAAATATACTTGGCCCTCCCTCTCTACCCTGACCCTAAAACTGCCCTGACTCTACCCTGACCTTTCTAAACCCTGGTTTAGAAAGAGCTGTCCTTTGTCAGAGGTGACGCCTCCCACCACTCTCTGCTCCATTCTCCTCTGACAGGGACCAGTATCTGTTGGCAAAGCCCACTGGGATGCTCTGTTCTGCCTTTGTGGTGAAACTGGAAGGATATTTACTTGCTTGTTCATATAAAAAAAACAGGCTAAGAGAAAAGTGATGCTGTCAGGATGCAGGCCAGCAGTAATGGGATGGAGCTGTGAGGAAACTCATTTCACTGCAGGGCAATGCAGTGAAGGGCCCTGCTGTGAAGGTTGTGCTGTAGTTGGTGGTGGGTGAGGATGGGAAAGCACTGATCTAATCCCTGCCCTCTTCCTTCCCTGCTTTTCACCTTCCAGTGCTTGGCTGCTGGCTCTCCCTGTGTGCTGCTGAGTCCTTCTTTGCCTGTCCTTCCTCCTGCAAGTGTAACAGCGGCAACCTGGAAGTGGACTGCAGTGGCTTGGGCCTCTCCTCCATCCCCTCAGACATCCCCACAAACACCAGGACCTTCCTCTTTCTCAACAACAAACTCAGCATCCTGCCGGGAGCAGTGTTCTCCAACCTCTCCGCCCTGCAGAGGCTGGACCTATCCAACAACTTCTTGGACCAGCTGCCCCAGAACATCTTCAGCGACCTGGGGAACCTCACGGAGCTGCAGCTGAGGAACAACAGCATCAGGGCTTTGGACAAGGACCTGCTCCAGCACACGGCCCTGCTGCGCCAGCTGGACCTCTCCATCAATGGCCTGGCCCACATCCCCTCGGGGCTCTTTGATGATCTGCCTGCTCTCCGCTCCCTCTCCCTCAGGTCCAACCGCCTGCAGAGCCTGGACAGGGTCACCTTCGAGCCCCTGACCAGCCTGCAGCAGCTCCAGGTCGGGGACAACCCCTGGGAATGCGACTGCAACCTGCGAGACTTCAAGCACTGGATGGAGTGGTTCTCCTACCGAGGTGGGTGCTCGTTGGGAAAGATGGGACAGGAAAAGTTCTACAAATAGGATTGCCTGGCAAGGAATACTGGAGATGTAAAACCTATGAGTGAAATAGAAATGAAGGACAGCTTTGGGGTGTGATCATGGCAGGCAGGAAGACGGGGATGAGCTGGAGATGGGTGGAAGGACAGAAAACAAAAGGACCCAAGGGTGCAGCTCCTCTCCACCCTGCCAAGGCATCAGGGAAAAGGTGGATAAGAAAGTAGTCTTTAGAGTTTAGAATACAGGATGATATGTAAATATAGTAGTTCTTATAGGCTGCAAGTAAAGTCTGTAGGTTTTGTATCTCGTGCCAGTTGGTCATTGTAAATTAGAATATTCAACACAAAAGGAGATAGAATGGATTGTAACAAGGTCTTAACTCTCTTACCTCCCTTACCCCTGCTATCTCCCTCACCTCACCCCCTCTCTCCCCCTCTCTCTTTGGGGGTTCCCTCCAGCCCAGGCTGGGGGCTGAAGGCAAAGCCCTTTTTACCCACAACCCTTGCAATAAACCCATGTATTCTAGAACATCTCAGGCCTGCAGAGTTCCCTCTCCCTGCTGTCCATGGATGCTCCTACAGGTGCTCGTGCTGCAGGTGGAGGAGTGCTGCTCCTCCAGGGAAGGCAAGCAAAGGGTAGGCAGGGAAGAGACAGGGGCAGGTACAACTGGCAGGTCAGGCTGACCTCAAGGACAGCTCTCAGCCGAAGAGCATGGTGAGGACCCTGCTACCATTAGTGCCACTGCACCTTCATAGGGCAACACTGCCAGGCTGTGGAGTCCCCAGCAGCCCTAAATTTCCTATTTCCTTGTTTTGTTTCTCTATTACCTGGTTGTTTTTTTTTTTTTAATCTTGAGACAAGAAAGAATTTTCCTCAACTAACATTAAAAATTTTAGGATTGTGAATTCACCTCACTCTTTCTGTCTAAAGGGAAGAAGTGCTTTTCACACTTGGAAATAACCATTCTATTCTCTTTCTTAAGCTGAGAGAATTAGAAGTCAGATTTGGCTGTAAAGCATCAAGTTTGCTGCCAAAAAAAAAATAAATCTTAGGAAACAGTGACAGTTAGGAAAAACACTGCAACTCATATTGGAGAACCCAACCTACAGCTCAAATTAACAAGGCAGGCCCCAAGTCAGACTGGCTGTAAAATCATCATTTCAAACCGAGCATTTTGACAAGTTTGCATTTCCAGATTTTCCTTGAAACACAGAAGACTAGGGAAGGTACAATGTCACCTATCAGGAATGCTGATGGGATGACATGCTTTCAGGAGCTGCAGCTCAAAGAAAGATATGGCACATTTTGCAGGAGTGAGGAGTGAAGGCCTGACCTTCTGTTTCTGGAGCCAGTGAGTAGGAAAGGGTCTCAAATCATGCGGATAGCAACAGTCAGCTGTCACATCCCTGCTGATCACAGCCATGCTGCAAGGAGATTATCTCTGCCCATGGCTACACTGCAGTCTGAAATATGCATTTGTGTGAGCAGAATCAAACAAGCACACGAGTGCCACTTTCCACTTTTTTTTTTTTTTTTTTGATTTGTTTTTCTTTCTTAACTACCATATCACAAAGTCAGTGCAAAGCAGGCAGACATCATTTTGCTTTTTTTCCTCCCCTTCCAAGGAAGCTGCCCAAACTCACTCAAGCATTTGTTTCAACATCTGTCATTATTTTCACAGAGATGGATTAGTTGTCAGAAGATGGGATGTGTATCTGTTGTGGGTTTTTTTTTTTGAGAAGGCACAGCCCGGTCCTATCTTTTTGCTTTAATTTCTCCTTTTCTAAAGTGGTTCTACTGAGACTTATATAACTCACTAAACAGTGTGAGGCTGACTTAAATGGTTTCAGAGGGCTTCCAAGTCTTGGGATATGCAGATAACATGCACCAGGAGTTCTAGTGTCAAACCCAACCCAGGCAGAGGTTGGTAGCTGATATGGTTGAAGCTTCTGCAAGGAAAAGTATGATTGGACTCACCCCAGGTGAGGATTTAAGGCTGCTGTCTCTGTATGGGGATGGAGCTGTGACTGACTCCTGTGATCTCTGTTGGCACAGGTGGGAAAATCGACCAGCTGGCCTGCACCTTGCCCAAGGAGCTGAAAGGAAAGGACATGCGAATGGTGCCCATGGAGATGTTCAACTACTGCTCCCAGCTGGACGACGAGAACAGCTCCACAGTGCTGGACAATACTGGCCCGCCTTGCACTAAAGGAAGCCCTGCTCCTTCCAAATCTAAATCAGGCCCAGAAACAGAAGTGGAGCCCAGTGTGGGATGCCCTCAGAAACAGCGGTACCGGCCCGTGAGCGTGCGCCGGGCCATTGGCACTGTGATCATTGCAGGGGTGGTCTGTGGCATCGTTTGCATCATGATGGTGGTGGCAGCTGCCTATGGTTGCATCTATGCCTCCCTCATGGCCAAGTACCACCGGGAGCTGAAGAAGAGGCAGCCACTCATGGGTGACACGGAAGGGGAACACGAAGAACAAAAACAAATCTCGTCCGTGGCGTGAAAACTGTTCTAGGAAGGAAGGGACAACGATGAGAAAAGGTACCTGAGAGCAGTCAAGCATGGGGTCCTCCCAAAAATACATCTTCCCAGACAGACTGTGCTATTGCTCCACTCACCCAAGTAGTACAACATGCTTCTGGGGGGTCAGGGCGCCTGGCTCGATTTCTTTTCCTCTGCCCCAGGCCCATTCTGTGCCCTTTCACCCTTGGGCCCTCCCAGACCAATAAAGTAGAGTCAGACCTCGAGTGCTTGCTGTGCCTCATGCCCTTGCACAGAGCTTCCCCCACACGCCTGCTGCAAAGGCAGCTGGCACCTTCTGGGAACCTGTGTCACCCTCTCAGCTTCGGTCCTGAGTCGTCCTGTATCCTGTCCAGAGTTCTCTGCAAACAGAGAGCAGCTGGGGGAAACCTTTTGTGGGAGCAGGACCCCGGAAGTGTCCATGGCTCACTGTTAGGTCACTGCTGTGGTGTGACACCAAGTTGCTGCCTACCCTACAAATCAGTGCTGCCAAGATTACATCAGAAGGGAGGCAAGGTCCCTGTGGTAGGGCAATAGTCGGTGGGAGATTTCCCTTCTTACTTTCAGAGGTGGAAGGATACCTGTACCACCCTGACACACTGCCAGGGAGCAGCACAGTGTCCCTCTTTTTGCTCCTGGCCAAGGCCAAACCTTTGAGCTGACACACGTGTGGTCTGCTGCAGGTGCACAGGCACAGAGTCATCCTCCTGCACACACACACACACACACACACACACACACACACACTGACTCATCCTGATCCCAACACACACACACAGAGCCAGTCCCACTTCCAGGCATCCAGGCACTCCACCTGCACATGCAGAGCTGTCACTGATGCCCATGCTGACCTGCCCTCTGCATGCAGCCATGGACACATCCAGCCACTTTCCCTCATCATAGTAGTGCTTATCACCTTCTGCTTCAGACAAAAAAAAACAAACCATGCACACGCTACTGAGGAGTAACAAAAACATCTCAGCCATAGTGCAGAGCCAGTGGGAACTGGAAGGAGAGGATGGAGAGAGGCAAAGTTATTGAGATTACAGCACCAGTCTGTGGAAAAAAAAAAAAAAAGAAGGTGTGTTCTTATCTATTTTATGTCTTCTCTAATAAATGGAGAGGGTAAGGATATCAAGCCTCCATTTAGAAATGTTTGATTGGCAGATCAGAAGTGGGTCATCAGGAAAGACTAGAGGAGGAGGAGGAGGTGGCTTACCACGAGTGTAAGCCGTGCTGGGAAGTGTGAGCCTAGGGAAAGGTGTCAGGGGAAGAGTCACACAAGCCAGGAGCTGCCATGGCTGGCACAGGGGCCAGCACGGTGTGTGGAACAGGGTGATGCAGCTGGGGTCACCGAAAAAGAGTGGGCAGAGTTCTGGAGGGTCTTGAGGTGAAGGCTGGAAGCTGGGAGAGCCCAGGCAGGGTCTGGCACGGGAGGCAGCAGAGCCCACATGCACTCCCTTCACCATCACTGGGGTGTCCAGTGACACCCACAGCTGCACCCCAGTGTGCCCACACACTGCCACTGTCACGTAGGGTGACTTCCCCCAAGCAGATTTTAAAGCCCTCAGACTGCAGTGCCTCCTATTAGTCTTAGCTCATTCTGACCTGACAGGGAAGAAAAAAAAAAAAAAAAAAAAGTGAGAGAGGGGGAAAAAAAATATGAAAGGAACTCAACATAAGGACTCATTTTGTATCACTGGAAGTGGGATAAAATGCTGTCTCCAGGGGAGAGCGCACATTGCCATGGTAACCTGCTCTAACCCGTCACAGTGGGTATTCCTGGGCGAGGAGGATGACACCGGAGGTCGTGCATCCACGGTGCCTGTGCATGGTGTGATCCCTGCCATCAGCAAACTGGCAGCCAGCCCAGCTTTGCAGGGTGTTCAGCCAGCAACCTGTGCTCAGAGCCCTGCCTGCTCTGCAGGTGGATCCTGCTGGGGCACAGCACCTCTTCTACCTGCTCCACCTGAATCCCAGTGCTGTCGGACACCTCGCAGCCCTCCTGTGACTGGATCCCTGTGGATGCAATGCACATTGGCTCCTCACTCCTTCTGGCCCCACACAGGTGGTTCTACTGACCACGACATCATTAATCACAGCCTGGAGTGGCCAAACCCCTCCTGCTCCAGCCAGGGTCACCAGAGCCAAGGAGACACTGTTTTAACATGACTTCCCTTCCAGCTGGGGATGCACGGGGCAGAGGAGGATGTTCTTCAGGGAAGCAGAAGACCAGGCTGCCATGGAGGAAGGACTGGGAGAAGCAGCCAGCCCACTCACCAGTGTGGCACACACTTTCCCCTCGCTCCCAGCACACTGTGGGGAAGAGGAAGAGAAGGAGGGGGGCTGGTGAGATGTGAGGAGGAAGGACTCTTCCCCCATGTACTGTACAGCCACTCCAACCATCCCATCTGCTCTGAAGGGCAGAACTGGTGCACTGCAGACTCCATGTGCGTGTTACTGCTGCTCCACATTCCCAGCAAGCCAGGACCAGGCTCTGCCTGCTGGATCCAAACCCTTCCCAGCCTCCCTCTCAGGGGAACCTCTCCCTTCACCACACTGGACTCCGCAATCATACTTGAAATGGGACTTGAGTCAGAGCGGTATATTTATAGATCTATATTTTACTTGCATCAAATAATGGTGACATATTGCACAAAAAAAATGGGATCTATATATGTGTGTGTGTGTGTGTGTGTGTGTGGTAAGAGAGAGACTGTTTTTAAGGGAACAGACTAGAGGTGAAACGAATGGGAAGAAGGTAGGGGACAATGCAGGGGTTGAGGGTGTGAAATCCTCCTTCCCCTGCACCTTCCCTGTGACTTCCTCCTGCCCTGACCAATTTTTCTTTGTTGCTAATAATATTTTCTATATCCTGTGTCGTGGGGCTGGTGATGACCTTGCCCATCCTTTCCATTTTTTTTTTTTTTTTTGTTTTAATTTATACAGCAGAAAGTCTGGATTTATCTCAACCCTAGACAAGGGACTGCTATGTTTAGAAACCCACCCAGGAAAGGAGAAGACGGGAAAGGGGAGAGCTGAGTGTTGCTGGGAAACACGAAGGCTGCCTATGAGGAGTCCTGCTGGAAAGCAAATTCTCAGTTTGGCAGGATGAGGAGCTGTCCCTTTGCACACAGGGCTCACTGGGAAGTGCCCTCCTCATGGCACTGTTTGTGCACAGGCTCTTTCTGTGTTCCCCAGCACACTTGGCAGCCAGGCTGAGCTGTGCCCTGCCCACAGGCCCTGCAGGAACCACAGCATCCCCAGCAGCAGGAACAGGGCTGGATACAGAACGGGATAATGGATACAGAGTGAGACCCAAAGCGGCTCCTTGTGTGCCCAGCCAGTGGGTTCCTCTGCTGTGTGGGGACAGCAGCAGCTCCTGGTGTCCCTGCAGGGACTGGGGACACCTGTCCAGGTGTCCCTGCAGGTGTGCTGGGGAATGCACCCTTTGCATCCATCCCCCTGGGTGCAACCTTTGCTGCAGGCAGCTGCTCCAGTGCCACATGCAGGTGCCTGCCCTCAGGAAAGGGGCTTGTAGGGCCACCAGGAACACCCCTCCTGCTCCCCTTCCCCATGTGGGACAGGCAGGCACATCCCTTGCAGGGAACTGATGGCACCTGTAATTCCTTTTTCTTTTTTTTGTTACCGTTCGAGGGAGAGAGACAAGATTTTCTAAAATGATTGAATGGAGGTTTCTTTGGCATGAGACAGAAAATTTTTAAAGGTATATTATATTTCTGGCTTGTTGTTACAGAATAATAATAAAGAATGTATTTTCCTATGCTCCTTCTTGTTTAAATGAGATCTCTGATAGCAGCACTCACTCTTTCCCTATCCCCTGCAGAAGCAAACAGCACAGGGACACAGAAAGGAGAAAGTCCCTCAATTCCCAGAGATAAATTCTTGTCTCTACACACTTTTTGAAGCTGGAGTAAATGTGCACACAATATATCAGTGCAAATCAGGGTGAGGCTCTAGGACTAAACACACAGCCAGTGAAGGTGAGACCCCAGATCTAGAAACACACACACACACACACAATGCTCCAGGGGCACAGCCAGACAAGGGTGATTGTGTAACAAGGATAAGATACTGTGGCAATCAGCTCATTACATAAAAGTGGAAAGGGCCAAATTAATCCCTAGTGTAAGAACGCAGGAGCCAACGGAGTTATATTCAGGTCAAAATTGATTCCAAAAGCTTTTTTCTTTTTTTTTTTTTTTTTTTTTTTTTTTAATTAGAACATAATGTAACAAATAGGGAGCTATGGGTTCCTACATCTCCTCCAGATTCCTGACCCTCTTGTGCAAGGTTATTTCGAAACGGATGGAAATTGCTGTCTAATCCTATTGCACCCCCAAGTACACAAGCTGTCACCCCTGGAGCTAAAAGAGTCCCTCCACCAGCTGTTCCCTGGCTGGGTCTATCACACACAGCTAAGAAGTTTAAATTCCCCACTTGGCCACTTTCAGTACACAGCTCACCACAGTCCCTTTGCTGTAAGAATAATAAGCTCATCCTGACGCATATGGAACCACAGAGGATGTTAAACCCCACCACCTTGTGCCACCCTGCTCACACTGCTGTGCTCAGCCTGCTCTTCAGAGAGAAGCTGGGAGCAGAACCCAGCTCCTCTTAATCCTCTCCCAGCTGAGGCAGCTGCTCTGTGTGCTGCAGGAGAATCACCATTATTGTTTAATAGCACGGTGTCTATGACACATAGTTTAATCTCATTTTGCCAGGTAGGTAGGGGAGTGCACACAGATACGACTCAGCACTTCATGTAATACCAGAAACACAGAGCAGGGAAAAAAAAAAAGCAAAGCCAACACACTCATCTGATGACTCTAGGCTTTTTTTCAGTTCATGAACTATCAGGGAGTGGGCTGAGATTTTCTGCGATTTGATTTATTATAATTTGATTCCTAGTTGATATTGACCAATGTATTTGTCCTGCTTACATACCTACTCATGCAC
The DNA here is from genome assembly GCF_965231275.1 of Zosterops lateralis. NCBI lineage: Eukaryota > Metazoa > Chordata > Aves > Passeriformes > Zosteropidae > Zosterops > Zosterops lateralis. The sequence goes on from NC_139765.1 coordinate 1,166,909, forward strand.
ACATGTAACACTCTATATAATAACCATGTATTTCTGTACATATAACAGGTAAAATAGAGAAAATAGGGTTCCTCCTCAGTATGCTGCTGGCTTGAAGAATTTTTGCTAGCACTGATTGGAAGCACAGGTCAGAGCTTCCATCCTCTGACCAGATAAATCAAGTCCTAGCATGGAATTTATGAGAGCAAAAAAACTTCCCTCCAAGAATAATGGGCAGTACAACAAGCATTCACCAATGAATACAGTAACAGGATGAAATGTGAGTAAATCAACACTTCCTGTGTCATTCTGGGGTGCTCTCCACATCTGTCACAGCCCTGAGGACAAGGCAGCATCCTCAGAGCCCTTCTCCCTTTAGAGAATGGGGGAAAAGCACCCAACAAGGGCCAGATCTGTCTTTCCCAGAGTTCTGCTGTGCTGTAGCCATGCAGAGGCCATGTGCAGGGCACCTGGAGCCAAGGAGAAAGCCAAGCATGATGCTAATAATAACAATTCTGCCTGGCATGGAGGTTCTGAGCCAGGACAACAACACGGTGCCCTTTGCTTGGGGCTCCAGGCAGAGATTTACCCCCTCACATTTGCCTTTTCTAAGTCCTGACCTGGGAATAAACTTGTTTGTTAGCACAGCTGCAGAAAAATCAACTCGGGAAAGGGCACTGCAGGAGTGAGGAATGCAGGTATTTCATTTGGGGAGAATACACACAGACCATATTCAACCAGCTCCAGGGAAATATGCAGAGCAACAACAATGCTTTGCATTTCTATAGTGCCTGCCTTTGGCAGCTCTCTGGGAGCTTGCAAACATTAATGAATTCACAGAGGCAGAGATTCAGAGAACATAAAGGCCAGAAGGGACTTTGGATCATCCAGGCTGACCTTCTGTGTATCGCACGCTACTTGGAGATCGTGTAGAAAAGAACCACCAGCATTATTTGGGGGTGGCAGAAAATGCCTTCCTGTGAAAGGCTGAAAGAGCCCAATCTGTTTGGCTTATGAAACAGAAATTGGAGAAGCTATCCGCTAGAAAGACCAACAGTGAGTATTTCCATGCAGCTATGTTGAATCTGCCAGGAAGGCACCTACCTTTGATTTGAAAAAACACTTAAGGAAGGGGAAAATATTGTTTCCCTTGGTATCTTCTGACAAAACCTATTCATTCTCATTGTTAGCACTCATGCTTACTAACTCATTTGAATCTGTTGGGTTTTTCTGTCACAGTTTTTGTTATTCTCTCCCCTAGATTAAAAAAAAAAAAACAAAAAAAACCCAACAAACCTCCAGTAACCAGCAGCTGTCTCTGTGGAGGCACTTTATGCTCAAAATCAAATAATCTCTTATAGGTACAATAGGTAGATTGAGTTCATTAAGTCTTTCACTGACAACATTTTCTCACCTCTGGGACAGCACTGGAGCCTATTGTCACACTGCTTCCAGCTTTTCCTCCTCCTTCTAGGAGTATTCTCCTCTTCCAGCAGTATCTGTGCTCTATATTGCAGACACTGCACGACTTTTTGCCATTTTTCTCTACTCCCTCCCACCAAAGAATGTCTCACAGCACACTCACTAGGCTGTGTCAACATTGTTCCTGCTTTAAAGATGGAGGCAAATGTAAATGTTAGGACAAAACCCTAACAAGTAATTTTGAGGGAGGCAGATTATGGGGAAGTGGTTCTGAGCCTACCTTTACAGCAGTAAAAATTCAGTGCATTTTAAACACGAGCCTCCAGATTTATACAAGTCTTGACAAGAGAAAATCCAGCCCTTTATTTAAAAGGATGATCCCTTTCCAGCGTTTTCCACTTTTTCATCCCTCACAGCCTCATATGGTTATTTTTCACATATCTCTCACTGGACATAAATGTCTTTCTTGGATCCCCCAGTTATTCTTTCTCTCCATTATTTTTGTCTTCTTGTGACTGATCATCCCCTTTCCAATGAGTGCCTCTGACCAGCTGCTTCTCAGATTCTCCCTGCTCTGGTCTACTCAGCTGTCACAAACCACAAACCACACCAGCCCCCACATCCCCATCTGCTTTTAAAGGGTTTGTCATCCTAAATTGGGGTTTTTCTACTCACTGGTCTTTACTTCGCAAAACCCAAAGCAATCGAGAGAAGCCACCACAATGTCAAAGGCTGAGAGAGGGGTTTAGGTCAGCCCAAGCTTTTGGACTCTCAGGTGCTGTGCTGTGGTTTTTAGCTGCATTAACGAGCTTATTTTTTTATTATTCAGTCATGACTAAAATCATGGAGTGTGTGAAGTGTAGGGTAAGAATGCCCAGTCTGAGGGGAATATTGCAGGGAATGGAAAGTTCCCTGAGTGTTTACCTTGCTTGTTGCTGGTTTTTCTTCAGTGACATGGTGAGACCAGGGACTTCAGCTGTTCCCTGGTCAAGGGACTACAGGCCAACAGAGTCTCAGTTCTTCCTATCCAAGACACCACCACTTTCTTACACACTTTTCAAGCTGCAGCTTAAATCCCTTGTCTTTACACTTCACATTCTGGGGAAAGCTGCATTACCCTAACACATAGAAACCATTTCTAGTTTTGCACCTGAAATATTTTGCTGCCCTGTCTGTATTACCCTAACAGATAGGAAATCCACTTCTAGTTTTGCACCTGAAGTATTTTGCTGGGCTGTCTGTACTACATCATCTCCATACCAACCATGGGGTTTAGTTTAAATGTGGTGCATTCATGACAGCAATCCTGTCTGCCTTGCCCTTGGTTGCCCGTGGTTAAACAAGCTGGCTGCTCCCAGGTTCCTCTCACAGTCAGACTCCTCTTTCCTCTCATCATCTGCCCATCCTGTCTCAGCCTGTATTCCTTTGACCAAAAGTGTAACACAGACCAGAGGAGAGGCCTCACAGGGCTTGGGGTGGCAGCATCAATGTATTTTGCCACTGGGAACAGCCCCCTAAGCACTAGAACAGCATTTGCTTTGTCCACAAGTGCATCATGCTGTGACTCACCATCATGCCACCACCACCTGATATAGAAGATCCCAGCATTTTTTTTTTCTCTGAGCTTTCTCAGGATATGTTTACCACTAAATCTATCCAGCTGCCTTTCAGCAAAGGTCTCAGGACAGATTTCAGCAGATGACAATGGTTCCCTGATTTTAAGGTGGGCATCAGGGAGCAGTAGAGCTTACCCTGATGATCCACACTGAGGATCCTCACTGAGACTTGGCAAAATTGGCTCAACAGTTCCCAGAAGACAAGGACTGCCTCCAGTCCTGCTTGCTGTGCTCTCTGCCAGATCTCTCAGAGTTCCCAGCTAACAGAAGATTTCTATTATTAGTCGTCAGGCATATGACCTTGTCTGTCGTACTACTGAAATCCATTCTGGTTCTGCTGCTCCTGCCAAGGTCAAATAAGGCTTCCTCTCCAACATCCTGGTCCTTCCCTGCACTAGGAATGCCTTCTAGTGTTGAATCCTCAGGACACTCCCTCCCTCTCACAGTTATCTGAGTCAGGGTCTTGGGTTAATATCAGCAATCCCATGGGTGACCATGGACAGTGTAACAAGTAACATTTTGCTAGATTTTGATAGGTGATCTTGCTGCTGCTGTGTTCCCTGATTGCCTTCTCCCTCCCTGCCCCTTACAACTCCTCTGCCTCACTTAATCCTCTCCAGTCTAATTGTTTCTGATGTGGCACCTATCAATGCTTTACTGAAATACCTTTGAAATTTTGCCTTCCAGGAAAACAATCATCTGAAGGAAAGATGTTGGCTCGGCCTGGTGTTACCCAGCACTGATAAACTCACATTGCCTGACTCCCAATTTCCCCCTATCTGCTTGGTAATAATCATCCTTTCCTTGAAGATCTCCTCTAAAGTGCAGAGGTCACGCTTAAAATTCTGAGACTGACAAATTTATTTCTCTTCCTTCTCTAATCCTGGCTGCTGAACTGTCCCTTTTGCAGGCTGCATGGTGTCACCACTGTGTGCAGAGTGGAAAAAAGCCCTTTGCTCTGTGTGTTTCCACACTGCTCTCCCAGGGCCACAGAGCACCCAGGCCCAGCACTGTGAGTGCACTAATCAGCTTGAGCTGCTTATTCACAGCACTCAGCTTGTTTCTTTCCCCAGGGATGAGATTTCTGTCCTTATCAATAACTTGGGCACTGAGTCTTCTTTAGTTTTTGCTCAGATTATGGACTCCTTGATCCCAACTTCACTCTTATTGACCAGAAGTGGCCCTACTTATTCCTTTTTTTATTTTTTTATTCCCCAAATAGCCAAAGAATATTATGCTGTTTGTTCTAACCTCCTTTGCAAGGTCTAGCTCAGCTTGATGTGTAAGCAATCCTCACTTTATCCCTGCAATTCTGACCTCTAAGGGAGGGCAGGGCAGGGCAGGGCTGGGCAGGGCAGGGCAGCCTTCTTTGCTGTCTTGCAGAGCCAGCTTAAGCAGCTGCTTGTCATCACAGACAGATGGAGGGCAAGAGAGTCAGGATCCTGACAGAAATGTGTGCTTCACACTGTCCCCAAAAGCTCAACTGCTCCCTCCACCACAATCCAGAGTTTGCACTGCTGCCTGTGCCTGAGTCAGCAGCAGAACACCCTCCACACACTGGGCAGCAGAGTTGTAGAGGTGCCATCTCACCAGAATTATCTGTGATCCTGTCAGTGGGGTTTCTGTGTCCCAGGGAGAGGAAGAGAAGGAAAAGGTCTTGTGAAGGGAAAGGGGATGGCAGCCAGAGTCCCATTACAAAGCCTTAGGATAGGGAGATTTGTGCCTTAGGTGATACGTGGGGCAGGAGAAAAAGAATTCAGGATGAGTTTGGTGGCTAAAAGAATGTGTTTTAGGAGGAGGCTGGAGGTGTACCCAGATCTGTTAATTTTCTGTGCTTCTCACCTTGCAAAACTTGTCTCCTTCTTTCTGCCTTGGCTGAATTTAAGCTAAACCAAGACATTTCCTATAACCTCCTTTGCTGTGACATTTACCACCCTCATCCTCACATCTACAGACTGCTGATGTGATCCTTCTCAGCATCTTCTCAGGTGGCTTTGCTCCTGTGCTGAACTCCAGGTGCTAACAGCGCTCAGGACATCACTGTTACCTGTGCTGAGCCTACAGACAACAGCACCTTACCCCATGCACTTTGGATAGAAGACATGGGACACTGGGGGGATAGGTGTGAGCAGGGTAATGAACCAGCCTTGCATTCACACAGAGATTTAGGTGATGTCAGGGGTGTCAGGGAAGCCTGTGGGTCTTTACACAGCTTCATATGGAAGGTCCTGCACCATTCCTGACCCTTGCACTTTGTCATTCCCCCTAAAATCCCAGTGCTCACTGACAGCCCCTGCACACCACAGGGATCAATCCTGTACCTTCCTGGCAAACACCACAGGCAGCAGAAGTGCACATTGCTCTGTGGCCCTGAGTGTCTGTGCACGTCCCCAGTGAGCTGTGCACACACCCAGGGATGTCACAGCACGCTGCAGAGCAGCTGTTTGTGTATGCAGACACAAAATACCTCACACATCCTTTATCCACACCTCCCACCCACTCCCACGGGTGGGGATACACATCCCTGCTGGGGCTGGCTGGGCAGGAGTTAATGGGAGAGACACCAGGAAGGAAATTATAAGAAAAAAAAATATAAAAAAAGTTGAAAGCCCAGCACATGATTCTTCTCCTATCACATCTGTGAATCCTGGAGCGCCGAGAGTAATTGTCTGCAATGAGTCAGAGCAAAAGGCACAAGGTAATGGTTGCTATGGCAACCCGTGCGCTGCTCTAATTCGGCTCAGAATTAAAATGATATCAAATAATTCACAAGCGAAGGCGCTGGGTGCCAATCTAAAAAATCCAGCTATGTGCAAGTCTCTCCTGAGTCAGTGTCAAGGGCTCTTTTTGCTCTGAGAGTGACAGCCACGGCAATCAGAGGAGCTGTGATGGATAACCTCAGGCCAGGAGATTTCTGCCATGCACAGGGCAAGAACGGGCTCCTGGGCTGGAGCTCCAGCCTGGGACAGCCTCCAGGGCTGAGGATATCCTGGGATATCAAATGCCTCATCAGAGCCCAAATGGGAAAACTCACAATTTTTTTTTGTTGGGGTCCCACAGAGAAAATTCCCTGAAATGCTGGTGAGGGCAGGAACCTGCCCACAGGGCCTGAGGAAGGCAGGGCTCACCCCCTTAGAGCCTTTTCCCTGGTAAGTGATGCAGTGTGCAGAGTCAGGCACTCAGCAGAGACAACAAAGAAATATTTACTCTGCAGAATTGGCTATTGTCTTCGGTTTTTCCTCATCCCAAGGCAATAGACAATGTCTGCACACACAGTCCCTGTGCTGGAGATCTCACAGCCTATGCAGACAGCACAAACACCATGGGAGAAAAGGAGATGGCTAAGGTCTAGCCAGGGTGAGCAGAATGCTATGAAAGATGCCTCACATGGATATTTTTAGCATTCTTTTGAGGTCAAAATAGACTTATTTGTCCCTCTTGTCCCCGGTTACTGTCTATGCATGGAGACATCTATGTGGAGCTCCGCAGGCAGATGTTGCTGTCTCCTGTTCACTGACCTGGCTGGAGGATCAACAGCTCTGGAAAGGGAACCATGTGGCCCCAGCACTGATGGCAAAGCTTGACAAAAAGGCAAAGTTTGTGAGACCAGAGCCAGCACAAAATAACCCAACCACCTCCCTTTTGTCTGGTATGAAACACCCCAAAAAAAGCAGCCTGGGTGCTCACAGGTGTCCCCCAAGGCTCAGTGTGTGAGCACAATGCAATGGGGGGCAGACAGGCAGATGAGGGGATGGAGGATGCAGGAGACACTGGTTTTGGCACTCTAATATGTCATGGGGACACTGTGACATGGGCCAGCCAAGTGTGTGCCCCCTGGTCCAGCCTCCAGACAGATGTCCTGAGAGCTGGAGAAGGCAGAGCTGCTGATAGCACTAAAATCAGCAGCATTTCTGCTTCCTGAGTGCCCCCAACACTTTTCCATGACTCATTTCCAGGGCACGGCCCCTTCAGATGTCTCTGATTTTGTTGGATCAAATGGATGTGGGAGAAGCTTTGGGGATTGCCAGAAGGGGCTGAAAATGAGTTGTCCCTCCTATCACAGCATGCTGGGGGGACCACGATTTCCATAAAGGCACCTGGTGATGCCTCAGGGACTCACAGAAGTCTCTGCACTGAGACAACTTTGGCACGACCTTGTGCATGAAAAGAGGGGCAGCATTCATTCTGAATACTGCAGCACACATTCAAGAGATCAGCCACCCTCATATTTTATACGGGCATCTTAATGCTGCTTTCTGAACCAGCCTAGTGAAATAATTTTAATTCTCCAGTTTATATGCAGCTATTTCCATGGAAAAGGTGCTTATGCTATTAGAGCTTATTTCTGTCCATTTTAACAGCTTCTCCTGATGCTACTGTCATTTTCCAGAAAAAAGGTTTTATGAAATGTTTTTATCCATCCAAACAACAAAACTGGAGGGATATGGAATTGTGTGCAGATTAGCTTGAAAAGATGCCACAGCAACAGTCCTGCTGAAAAAGCCACCTGTACCTCCTGTTCCTGCTTGCTGGCAGCAGACAGCAGGTAGCCAAAATTGGAGACCAAGGGAGAGATGGAGAGACATCAAGCTGGCCAGGAATTGCTTTTCAAATGAAGAGCTTCCATCAGACTGACAGAGGCTGGATTTTAACCAGAGGTAAAATGGCAAAAATACTCCCCACTTCCTACTTTTCGGACTGATTGATTTCAAATACTTTTGAAAAAAAAAAAAAATAAAAATTAAATCTGCTCCTGCTGTGAGTACAGAGCTTTTCTGAAAATACTGGTCTTGATAACTCAGTGTCCAAAACTCTGTCTTTAAAACAGAGACAACATTTCTCTTTTCTGCCCCTGGCTTGAGCTTGCTCAGGGCTCTCCCTAAATCCATCTGCATGAATTGCTGGTGCCACGGGATAATGATTTCCAATAACTGCTGGTGAGAACAGCTACTTCCAATACCAAGAGAGGAGAGAAGTGTTGTATAAAATAAACCCTCATCTCCCAAGTGCCCATTTGGGTTATTTTCCTTGGGCACCACATGCATGCCCCATTGTCTATTGAACCCAACTCTACCTGTCCCTGCTGGTTCTGGCAGCCCCAGAAGGTCAGGCAGTGGAAGAGATGCCATCCACAGCCCAAAGTGACAGCTGAACTCCTGCACAGATTCCAGCGGTTTCACTGAGCCTTTAAATCACTGAAAGCTTCTGTCAGCAGCTCCATGTGATTTCTGCCTTGCAGCCTGAGGATGAGGAAGCCCCAGGCCACTGACTCACGGGAGGGAGCAGATGACAGTGCTATCTGGGGCAGGACATGGCTTGGGGAGAGTGCCATCACCATCCCTTATTTCTCCTTTCCAGCGGAGTTAGTGTGCGTGAAAGGTACTGGACTGACATCCCAGGAGAAGAGCTGCCTTCTAATTAATTATAATTAATCATCCAGCCATTACTTAATGCTTGCATACTGCTTTGAAGTGCCAAGGCACAATACAGCAGGTAGATAGGATTCATTCCAAGGAACAGGTATAGTCAAGGCAGGGTTGCCTGTGTGGCTTCCCACTCAACTCACAAAAGTAAACTCTGCCTTAGCTCCACCACATCCTCCAGGAAATCTGTGTGCACCCCTGTGCTCCCCTCCCAGCCCCATGGGGGAATGAGAGGGAGGGATGAAAAGGGGTGAGGATAGGGCAGGGCAAAGGACACTTCCTTTCCCTCCTGAATTTGGCCACCTCTCCACCTGGAGCATGGAGGAGCATCTCTAATGGCAAGAGGAGCAGCTTGGACTCCCCCTCAAACCCACTGGGATTTCCCACTGAGCTAACACAGACTGAAATGGGAGGAAGAGGCCCTTATGGTTCCTCCTCCATCCCTTCTCTCAGCCCTCCAGACTGTGCAGCTCTCTAATCCCATCTGACTGCTCCCTCACTCCCTGACAGCAGCCAGGCCTCTCTCATCTTCCTGGGCATTTGATTTGACCAGTTTGCCTTACTCTGCCCTGGCTGGGGACTGCCATTCATCTGCCAGAAGAAAAGGGGCCCAATGGTCCCTGTCAGTGGCATTTCCCCCGTGGGGGCTCTGGGGGTGCTCCCTCCCCACGAGCACGGCTGTAAATCCTGGGGCTTAATTCTTCACTGCATGCACAGTGAACATTTCAAAGTGCTCACAAATCCCCTCAAGCACCATCAAGTCAAACAAGTGACAGTAATGATCAGTGGCAGAATGACAGGCCAGTTCATACCACTTGTTCTTTTATAGGGGCACTTAAAAAGTCTCTGTTGTTTCCCTTTTACAGAACTGTGGCTGCTTTTATTCAGGAACTACAAGTCTACCCTGATATTTGGCTTTCTGGGAACCAGTGCTGGGTACCAAACTTCTGGTAGTTTCATAACTAAATTACCATGGTATCAATCCTAGCAAGGGCTGATGCCATCAGAATAACAAGAATAACAATCTGTATCCCATTCTGCTCTGATTGCCTCTTGTGTGCCTCCACACTCCCTCCCCTTCCTTCACCCTTCTCCTGGACTCAGGATGGTGTGGCAGCTCTGCCCAGGATTATTTCTGCTCCAGCCCCCCACAGTCCCCTAGAATCAGAATCAGGATCTAACCATTCAGGATGATAATATTACTGTGAGGGGAAATGAAGTGAGATCTACATCCTTACTCTCTAAGCTGACATCCTCAAGAAAAAAAAAATATTTCTATTGGTAGTGTGACCACTAGTTATTGCCCTTTTAAAAAAAATGACTATTAATATGAAAGAGTCAGATGATGAACCTTGTCACTACTGGAAACAGAGAAAATGGTAATATAGCACTTTTTTCCTCCCTGAACCCCCCAAACATGGTGTAAACTGACACCCAAGCCAGGACATGGAACTTGCCTCAGCAAACCCTTGCACTCCTGCTGAAGTCAGTGCAGGCTACAGCTGGGGACATGAAAAGCTCTGGACCCTTTGGGTGATAGTGATTGTCCTGATGCTATAATTTATCCCACCCATCCTGTGGATCAGAGATGGGCTGTTCTCAACACAGAGTAAAAAGCCAGGAATGTAGAACACCCACCATGTGTGAGATAGCAGAAGATGCTTGTGGTGAGGTCACCTAATGTACCTGCTAGGGACAGACACCATGGTACCTTTGAGGAACAAAAGCCAATTAAAAATTCATTTCTGTGCCTCAACTTCCATGGATTTCTGCTGTTGAGTGTCCATTCTATCAGTCATTCCTCCCACCAGGCAAGGCTCCATTAGTACTAACCATTCTTTCCCAAGAAGCTTTGCATCACAGCATTTAATTACTCCATCAGCCTCTTCCTTTAGTGACTTTTTCCAGGCCTAAAACCATTTCCATGGAGCTACATCTTCTCTTAGCCCAGTCCTCCTATGCTAAGTGGGATATGGTGCCAGGGTTACTGATAATGCTGCTTTGTTTTGTAAAATGGCCTCTGAGTTCACTGTACTTCCATAAGGGTTGAAGAAATTAGAACAGAAAATGGTAAATCTTCAAAAGCTTTGGGGTTCTGTTGGAAATAATGTGCTGCATGAATTTTCCAAAAGAAGATGCAGCCTAGTGAAGGGCTGCCAAAAGAAATTTAAAGCTCAGATACAGCAGTAAGTTTGGCAATCTATAGGTCTGAGTTGGAGGTCTAGCAACACGCCCATTCCACCAGCAGAAATTATTTTCCATTTGAGATAACAGTGGAAATGCATAAACATGATGCTGTTCCAAAGCCAAAAGCGTTTCCTGCAAAGTTTTAAACCTGCATGGACTTCCCAACCCACTCTTGCTCCAGAGAAAGGATCTCAAGCCACAAATCCACCAGCACTGGAGATGGGAAGATCCATTCAAAGAGCCCATTTCCCTTTCAGAAGCCTGTCAGCCATTCAGTACCTGTTCCATTATTCCCTGTTTAGCCTAGTTCTCAATACCACAAGCTATTGTGACTCCTGTCACTCCCCTTGAATGACAAGCTAACAGCTCTCAGCTCCCACACTCCATGCAAGATGCAGCCATTTCATTCAAGAGAAAAAAAAAAAAAAAAAGAGAAACCAGGATGTCCTACCTGCAGCAATTCCCATCTTGCCATCCACAGACACAGACACAGCCGTGCTCACTGTCACCACTTTTGGCAGGCCACCCCCCTCTGTCGAGACACAAACACAGCAGGCTTGGTTAGCTTACCCCCAGAGAGGAATAAAATGCAGCAGGAGCAGCTTGCCCACACATTTCCCCATCCAGGACAGTGTGTACATATGCCTCGACTCTGAAACATCCCAGAATTTTGAGGGCTTCATCTTTCAAGACACAAAAGCAGCCTAATGGGATGTAGATTTTATTTTATTTTATTTTTTTCTCTTCTCTAGGGTTCGTGATGAAAGTGGCATCCTCAGCACAAAGGAAGTGTCCAAGTCTGGATGGGGGAAAGGGTTTGAGCAACCTGGTCTCATGGAAGACATCCCTGCCCAAGGCAAGGGGTGTGGAACTAAGTGACCTTTAAGCCCAAAACGTTCCATGATTCTGGGATAAAATATAAAGGATTGGCCTCCTCGATTTTGGGCATGTAGAGCTTCTCTGAGGCCAGAGAGATGCTCTGCTCAATGCACCATCTAAACTCTGGGGACAGGAGAAGCAGGACAGGTAATTCTGACAACACTTAGCAAAGACCAGAATTATGTCTAAATCTTATCCAAGCCAGGCCAGCACTACAGACTGCAGACACAGCACCTCCAGGTGCTCCCAGAGCACACTCCATTTCAGAAACAAACTCTTCTGGGACTTTGTTGCCTAAACTCCCTTATGCCCCGGGGTCTCCCAACTATCCCTGAGCTGCTGCTTTAAGTGTCCTGTAGATTCTGTGACACATCTGCCATCCCTGTGCTGATCTCTGAGCTCCCATGCTTCCCATGTCTGCCTTCATCATTCTGGGTGTGCTCAGAGCAGAGTTCAGTGCCTACCACAGTGTAGCTTGGAGGCTCCCTTTTTTTTTTTTTTTTTTTTTTTTTTTTTTGATGGAAGCCAGATTAACCTGCCCGAGTGTGTCAAAAGCAGTTAAAACCTTTGTGAAATAAATACACAACTCACACGCCTTGAGCATGATCCTGCCTTCATGGTGAACCCCAAATGTCTTGAATTTCAAGGATAGGATAAAAAAGCAAAATACACTTAGGATCTCTAGAAAATCCCACCCAACACATGAAAAATCTGGGTTACAAGAACAGTACTACTTGACATGCAGAGGCTTCCCTGCTCTCCTTTTATTTCTGAGGCTTCTGGACACTGGAAGGAGGTGCTGTGCATAAATGATTCTGATGACCTGCAGACATTTCCTGCAGGTTTCCTCCCCAACAGAGAGCTCTTGGGGGTTTCCCTTCTTAGATGATTAGAAGCCCATCTGCCACGAAAACCTCCTGTCACAGCAGGGGACTTGTGAAAAAACATGAAAAAGGAGACTTCAGCATCTGAGGGAATTTAATAAGAAACTGGGTGGCCTATTTTTGACTTAAATGTGGGGCAGCCCTGCTTCATCAGATGTCAAGGAAAAGGCCTGGACTCTGCTTTGCAGTGACCCACTCTCTCAGAAGCACTGGGTATGTTTTCCTGACCCTTTCCAGGCATATTGTGTGATCCCATGGATCGCAGTCTCTCAGAGCAGAGCTGCTCATGCCTAAATATTAATAATCTCCCTTACACTTTTGGGCACAAGGTCTGCAGGGCCAAGTGCTGCTTCTTACAAGGTGCCTGCAGGGTGTCCAGGTGGGGTCCTGGACTTGATTGAAGCTTCTGACCCATGTAAAACAAAGAACAGTGCCAGCTATTTGTCTTCTGTGTTTATGCAAAGCCAGCTGTGACACAGCAAGCCACAGCCCCAGTGTTGAGCCAGCAGTGGCCACTGTGGCCTGGCTAATGGCTGCCCTGGGAAGTCTCACAGGGTGTCACTGCCTGCTTTTCCTGGTTTTCTGTTTTCAAGAGAAGATGCCGTGGCTTGCAGGGGAGTAAAAGGTCCCTCCCGTCATCTCTCCACACTTGCCTTTTAAGTGAGATTTAAGGGTGTTGGGGAGAGAAAGGCTTTTGTAGGTTTTGAGTATTTTCTCTTTCCATTCCTTTCCCTTCACATCCTGGTTCATCTCTTGCCTCTCAGGCTGGTTTTCTTCTCTTTGCTACTTGCTTCCCCACCCACCAGACTCCCACCACTGTGCCACAAAAAGCTTTAACAGCTCCAGTGCTGAGCTCTGTGACAGAGAGGGAGAGCTAGGGGCCAGGGAGGAGCACAGAGGGGATTTCTGCCTTCTGTGGAGGAGTCTCACACGAATATTTTGTTTTGCTTGTTTGTTTTTAGGCTCTTCTGCTCTCTTCCAGCCTTTGAGAAGGTCCTGGCTGGCCTTGCATACTCACAGGAGCCAACAACCCTAAGCAAGAGATATTGAAAAGGCATTCCTTGCTTTCCTATGGTGTTTGAACTTCTTTGCTGAGCAGGGGATGTCATATTCTAGAATTAGAGGGATGGAGGACACCAATGCTATGGAAAAGCTTTCCCCTCACCCTTTTCCTCCACCACCTTCCATAACAAACCCATCCTTTCCTGTGATGGAAAAAATGACACCCTCTGAACTTCCTGGCTGTTTGCTGGTCCCTCACCAGTGCCAGCGGTTACTGTCCTCCAGCAGGGCTGATGTTGTTCCCTCCCAAGCCTGCCCATCCCTACGTGTGTCATTCCTTCTGCAATAGCTTTCCTGTTCCCTTCCCACGTTTCATGTGTATTCCAGCCTCACAAGTACCTTGTGTTCCTCCACCTCCTTAAACCTTTCCATCTACCCAAGCCCTGCATTCCCATTTCCATTTCTATTTCCATTTCCATTCCCATTCCCGTTCCCATTCCCATTTCCCTAACCCTAACCCTGTTCCCTTCTCACCTTTCACATGTATTCCAGCCCTACAAGTACCTTGTGTTCTCCTGCCTCCCTAAACCTTTCCATCTACCCAAGCCCTGCATTTCCATTTCCATTCCCATTTCCCTTCCCATTCCCATTTCCATTCCCATTTCCATTCCCATTCCCATTCCCATTTCCATTCTTATTCCCATTCCCATTCCCATTCCCATTCCCATTCCCATTTCCATTTCCCTTCCCATTCCCATTCCCATTCCCATTTTCATTTCCATTTCCATTCCCATTTCCCTTCCCATTCCCATTCCCATTCCCATTTCCATTCTTATTCCCATTCCCATTCCCATTCCCATTCCCATTTCCATTTCCCTTCCCATTCCCATTCCCATTTCCATTTCGCCATTTACATTCCAATTCCCATTTCCATTTCTCCATTCCCATTTCCATTTCCATTCCCATTCCCATTCCCATTCCCATCCTCCTCCTGCTCTGTAGCCCTGCCATTCCTCACTCCTGGCTGCCTTCCCCACCCCTCGTATCTCCATCTCTCCGCTGTGATCCATATCTTGGCCATATCTCTGTGCCCCTCACTCTTGCAAAGGTAACATTGAGCAGGCAGGTCTCAGCACTTCCCACCAGGCAGAGATGGAGGGAGGTGTGGGATGGGAGGTGTGAAAAGCCTTTTTTCCCCCCCTCTTTGCCCACCCTGTGCTGGGGTTACCTGACTCGTCCTCGGAGACGATGCTGTAGATGAAGCTGCCGGGGGGATGCTCGGCCGCCCTGCGGTACCACAGCGGGAAGTGGTCCATGGTGAAGATGCTCTCCTTGTCCTTCTGGGTCAGGAATTTCCTGCCGGGGGAGACAACACGTTGTCTGCGGGGTGGAGGAGCTGCAGCCCTCCTTGGGGCACCGGGGCTTTTCCACGGGCGAGGGCAGGCGGTGTGCCACTGTCCTGCTGTCCCCTGGTGTCCCCCGGTGTCCCCGCTGTTCCCTGCTATCCCACTGTCCCCAGTGTCCCCCAGTGTTCCCCAGTGTCCCCCGCTGTCCCCTGCTGTCCCCCGCTGTCCCCCCGCTGTCCCCGCTGCCCTGCTGTCCCCCTGTGTCCTCCTGTGTCCCCCAGTGTCCCCTGCTGTCCCTGGTGTCCCCCTCTGTCCCCCTCTGTCCCTGTGTCCCCCGCTGTCCCCCGCTGTCCCATTGTCCTGCTGTCCCCCATTGTCCCCCTGTGTCCCCCTGTGTCCCGCATTGTTCCCCACTGTCCCCCGCTGTCCCACTGACCCTCACTGTTCCCTGCTGTCCCCCCACTGTCCCCCTGTCCCTCAGTGTCCCCCGCTGTCCCACTGTCCCCCCAGTGTTCCCCACTGTCCCTCTGTCCCTCCTCTGTCCCCTCGTTGTCCTCCTGTCCCCCGCTGTCCCTCTGTCCCCCAGTGTCCCCCAGTGTCCCCTAGTGTCCCCCACTGTCCCCCACTGTCCCCCTCTGTCCCCTGCTTTCCCTCGCTGTCCTGCTGTCCCCCGGTGTCCCACTGTCCCGCTGTCCCCCATTGTCCCGCTGTCCCCCACTGTCCCCTGTGTCCCCTCGGGGCAGGGGCGGCCGCGCTCCCCGCACCCGCCGCCAGGTGCCGCTGTTGGCCCGGCCCAGGACCCGGGATGGGCGGCGGGGACAGCGGGGGACGGGGGGGGACACAGGGGGACAATGGGGACACAGGGGGACACAGGGGGACAGAGGGGGGACACCGGGCAGGGTTACCGGGCAGGATGGCAGGGGACCAGGCAGGCTGTCAGGGTTACTGGAAATGACACCCCACAGGCAGCCCGAGGGTGGGCAGGTGGGCAAGGGAAGCACAGGTTGCCTTCTGGCCAATTTGTTATTGCAGGGCATGGGGAGCACTGGAGAAAATGGGGTTAGGCATTCTACAAAAATAAACCACCTGCCCCAAAGGCGAGGTCATGCAACTGTGTGTAAAGTCCTCATCTCAGGAGATGCTCAGAGCAGAGACCCCATAGCAGCCTCCCAGTATCTGAAGGGGGGATACTGGGGAGATGGACAGGGACTCTGTTAGGAACTGTAGTGATAGGACAAGAAGAAATGGGTATGGATTGAAAGAGGGGAAAATTAGGTAAGAAATCTTTTACTGTGAGGCTGGTGAGAAGCTGGAACAGGAGGCTGTGGGTGCCCTAACCCTGGCAGTGTTCAGGGCCAGGTTGGGTAAAGCCTTAAGCAGCTTAGTCTAGTGGGAGGTGTTCCTCCCCAAGGCACACTGGGTTGGGAACAGATGATCTTTAAGCTCCATTCCAACCCCTTAAAAATTTCTGTGATTCCTAGAGAGGCAGGAACTGAAGTGCTTGAGCAAAGAGGTGCTTCTGAAGGCAAGAGGATGTGTCCTGGGAGCAGGGCAAGGCAGGCAGTGGGTGTGCAGGAGAGACCTCCTGAAAATCAGGTCATTTCCTTCCCTGGGGGTTCATGCAGCTTCCCTGGCAAATCCCTTTGTTTTCAGGCTCTTGTTTTGTTGTGTATTTTGACGTAATGGTAATTCCTTCCTTTCAGGGCATTGCAGAAGCTCCTCCTGTGGGATGTGTGGGGGTCTCTCTGCAGTGTGGTGGCTGTGGCTGTTTAGAGCATTGAGCAGTGCTGCTGATGAGCAGTGGGGAATGAGGAATCAGCACATCAGCCTCCTGCAGCACACGGCATTTCTCCCTTGTCGCCAGAATTGCTCAGACTGCTTCAAACACGTGAGGAGTGTCACTTTTCAGGCACAGCAGTGTAGGGCTCATGTTTGGGGGACTTGGGGACAGTGAAACAGCTGCCAGGAAGCCAATGACCACCACCACATGGTCCCTTTCTGTTCCATCTGCTGGTGTGACCTGTCCTTCCCTGCACCAGCCTGCCTATCCAAACTGCAGCAGAATGCAAACTACCCTTTCCACGTCAAAACCCTTCAGTGCACACACACTCCTGCCCTGGGGGAGAGGACAGGGCAGGGGATGGGATGTGACAGATGTCAGTCACATCACTTAATGCCTCACTGCCGTGTGAGAGGCAGAGCAGCAGAAATCTGGGAGAGGAGTTGAGACAGAAAGATCAAACACGGCCAAGCTGGAATGGCACTGGGGCATTGGAGTGCAGAGCCTTTGCACTGCAGAATAATCCTGGGGGTATGTAGTGACTGTGGGCATTTTCTGTGTCAGGGAATGGTTGAGGGGTTTCATTCAGATGAATGCACTTTGGGACAGGATTTAAAAAAAAAAAATCTCTAAAGGACCAGAGGAAGACAAAGCCTCCCTACTCTGATTTGTGAATCAGCATTAATGCCATCGAGGTGTTGCTTCTTTCCATTCTGTCTCCCCAAATGCATTTCTAAGGCTGGTGGTGATCTCTGCTGCCCCTTCAGAGACACTGACAGAAAGCCCTTAATGCAGTTTTAGGGACTTACTTGTTGGAAATCTTCTCGGAGCCCACATACAGGGCACTCCTCATGAGCCCAGCCCGAGTGCCCAGAAATGCCATCTCAATGCCTGCCTCACTGTCCCTGTGGAACACAAACAACACAGAGCAGAAACAAACAGTTGTCAGGAGAACAGCCACAATCCCTGCCCCAGGATGAGGGCTTTTAAAACTTGAAGCCACATCTGGAGACCTGCTCCCAAGTTCATTTGCAATATAACCCATTTTCATTTGCAATATAACCCATTTTCATTTGCAATATAACCCATTTTCATTTCCAATATAACCCATTTACACCAGGGGTGATACCAGCTCCTCCCTGCTAATGGCAACTGGCAGGTTTAGGACTTGTGCTCAGATTTAAACCTTTGAATTCTGCTTATTTCAGTCTCTTTTAAGTAGGCCATAAGCTCCTCTGCCCCTGCTAGCTCTGCTCCAAGCTACTCTCATGGGGCTGAAGTGCAGGAGAGGAGCTGCAGCAGGAGAATGGCTGGATCAGGGATGCAGAGAACGGCCAGGGTAGCAGGATGTGGTGTGTTGGTGTAGCTATTTAAAGCTGTGCTGATAACTGGGTGTCCCAGCAGGATTGTCACTGGCTCAGCTCCTGTTAGTGTAGGGATACAAGGAGCTGAAATGGGGACAGGAGTCCAGTGGCCATGTTTATCTGTAGGTAACATGTTGTCTGCTGGAAGAAGATCTGTGTGACAGGATACAAGACACCACAAGCAACAGGTAATATTTTATTACTGGAAGTAATAAAATACAAAGCTATTTACTGAAGCTGGCCTGTCCACCATCTTCCTGAGGTTCAATTTAAATGCACCACCACTAGAGACATGACCAAACTCCTTTTATCTACTAGAAAAACCCTCACCAAAGTAAAGACTCTCCCAAGGAGGCCCAGCTTATATCAACTTTTTGAGCTATTTCTACAGTTTCCTGTGTGCTGTGCAAAAGTTTGTGACTATTTCAGGCACTGCATAAACCCACAGCACCTGGAGATGCATCTTCAGTGGTGTTTTATCTATATTTATGTCTCCTGCACTTACAAGGACATGTTGAGGGCTAGTGTTGTCCAGTAGGCCTCCATGGGGGCAGTGACCACTGCATCAAACAGCACTTCCTGCACCAACTCCTCATCACCTAGGGAGAAAAAGGAAGAACAAAGATCAGGAGAGAAAGGCATGTTTCTCCCTAGATGTTTTAGAGATGGAAAGGAGCATCTGTCTGTCCAGGAGAAGGGATCAATGTGGCACAAAAAAGAGTCTTCCCATTACAGGGCAGAGAGGAAGTCCTAAAGCCTTGGGTGGTGGAAAACACAGCAGCAGATGGTACAGCCCAGATCACAGAATTACAGAATCAATGAGGCTGGGAAAGACCTCTGAGATCATCCTGTGACCCAACACCACCGTGTCAACCAAACCCGGGCACTGAGTGCCACTTCCAGCCTTCCCTTAAACACCTCCAGGGACAGTGACTCCACCACCTCCCTGGGCAGCTGTTCCAAGAACTCATCCCCCTTTGCTGTGAAGAATTTCTTCCTAATGTTCACAACCATCAGACCAGTTCCCCTGCCAACACCTTCCACTCAAGTAGCTTCCTTCAAAGCCACTAGAGACTTTTTTTTTTTTTTTTTTTTTTTTTTTTTTTTTTTTTTTTACAGCCTCTATTGTGTCCCTTTGCTCACTGGCTTCTCTGTCAGCCCTCCTTCCTTCCTGTGAGTTTCCTGTCCTGCTTTTCACCAGATGCTCAAGCCAGTCCGGGCTACCAGTCTAATCCACTTTGGACTGGAGCTAAGAAGAGATTAGGAAAGTTCAAGGTATCATCATGTGCTAAATGACGTGGCCCAGAACCCCATTTCTTTGACCTGCTTTGTTTCTGTGCTGCCCTGCTTGCACTAATCTGTGAGAACATTGTCACCATCATGGTGCAGAAATGCCCCTTTCAGTGCTGTTCTAGATGGAGCCACCCCACCATTTCAATATTTCTGGCTCTGAAACTTTTTGGGTTGATGTTCCAGGTGTCCCTTAAATTTCTTTGTCACAGATCTCAGGATCTTTCTCTCCATAGTTGTTATTGAGGCCTTGAAATCAGAGCCCACCACGAGGTCTTTCCCTCTTCAGGCCCCCCATGTCCAGGATTCATGTGTTCAAATCATATTTGCTTTTCCTCTACAGCACTTCCAAGCCTGCATATTTCTCCAAGTCAGCTGTGCTGTAACTTTCCTCCTCCCTGGCCTCTTCAGCTCACACATCTCCTCTTTCCAGCCCACTCCAAGGACAGCCAGGAGGGGTCTGCTCACATTGTGCAAGAGAGGAAGGATTACTGGGTTACAGTTGATTTTATTTTTAAGAGATTCCCATCCTCATGCCAAAGGTTTGTGCCTCTGAGGTGCAGCATTACATGCAAAAGCTTGTTTTTAGCAGAACTAATGGGGCTGAAGGACACCCTAAAATCAAATTGCTGTAGGGAATTCCCATGCACAGCTGCCCATCTCTGCCCCCTGAAGGAGATCCCACTCTTCAGTGGTGCTGGATCAGCTGCAGGACAATGGGACCTGGTGCCAGGGATGAGCAGCAGGGGGAGCAGGAAAGATAATAATCCTGTAACCATTTTTTCCTCCTGGATCTGTCACCGGTTGTGTTTGGAAAACAAAATTAATAATCTTTGTTCTGAAAGAACCCATCCCTCCAGAGGGCACTGAGAGAGCCCTTGGAGGATGATGCCTGTGTCCCTGGGAAACTGAGCTTTTCCTGCCACTGCCCCCTCTAGGCCAGTCAGCCAGTCTGTCCTAATCCTGCTGTACAGCCCCTGCCAAGCTCCATTCAAGACTTCCACTTTCCACTATTTCCTATGCTGAGACCTCCAGCAAGGCTGAGTTATGTGTCAGCATTGAAATGGAAAAAAAAAAAAAAATCCTCTGGTGGAGACAAGGAGGTGGATCCTCAGCTCATTTCCACTTGTGAATTAATCTGGGCTTGGGCTCAGTCCTGCCTGTGTAAGCAGGTGCCACAGGGGCTCAGTGTGACACCAATCAGTTTGTCACAGTCCCCTCTCCCCTGTGATGGGCACAGGAAAAGCCCCAGCAGGGCACTCTCAGTGCCTGGGACTCACATTCCAGGTCAGGCTCCTCTCCAGTGAGGAAACGGATCACAGCCTCCAGCTGGCTGAGCTTCCTGTGGTCGGGATCGATGTCTGTGATGCAGTAAATCCTGGTGGGAAGGGGAGGAGAAACCCCAAAGGGCAAAGAGAAACCACAGTCAGACAAATGCTCCTGGATGATAATAACTGCAAAAAGGAAATCAGCAAGAAACTTTGGTCTGCAAAATCTTTACCAATGCTGCGTGTTGTGCCCACTCTAAATCTAACAGTGTGGCTGTGAGCCAAACCCCAGCACTGAACCCAACACCAATTAACCTGACCACTGTGCTCAGCAGGGCTCTCCAGCATGAGCTCACAATGCAACAGAGCTGTTCCAAATCCTGCCAGCACTTTCCTGTGCTGTGGTGTGTAAGGTGTGTCTCTGTGCCTGTACAGACAATAACTCTGTGATGGAGAGACCTGACAAGCAGAGGGTGATGTGCAACGTGAGACCAGAGCAGGAGCAGAAAAAAACAAGAGACAGAGGAACAAAGTGTGAGATGAGGAATGATCTATCTTGCAGTGTGATATGGTGACAACAAAAGCTGTCCCACGGGGACACAACTGCAGGAGAACACAGTTTGGGGAGAAGTGGAAGAATGTATTAGAATGTATTAGAAATGCTCTGTGCTATAAAGGAAACCAGTCTTCCAATCCTGCTTCCAATTTTGACTGCTCCGTTGTCAGGACAAGGGAGAGGAAGGGGTTATAAGAGAGAGTTAAAACTCATAAAGGGGCTGAAAGGAGTGATTTATGAGAAAAGTCTAAGAGAAATGAATATGTAAAGTGTGGTAAGCTGACACCTGAAGTCAGGAGTAGAAGAAGGAGAAGTCGCTGTTTGTGTCTCAAATGTGCTGCCTGTGAAACTTGACAGTGTAATGAGAGGTGAGAAGGGCTGCAGGGCTGCTCCAATATAGTTATTTTGGCTCCCATACAGCCTGGGCTCATGTGACTGAGTGGGACTGAATGTTGGGCTCATGAAAACCCCAAACCTCACAGCAATAAATGGAAAGTGCCGTGCTTCACCCTGTTTCATATCCAATCCAAGCAAAACCCTAAGTTCTGCTTGCTATTGAAGCAGGGCTCATAAATCTCACTAGAAGTTAGGTCTAGGCTCAGTTCAGAAGGATGCCAACCAAAAATAAACTAGGGAGTTTAAAAAAAGCATTTCAATCTCTCACCAGGCTTGCAACTAAATTCCCTAACAGGTCTGACATGGTGTAGGTTTTGTAAGACAATTCTGAGCAACACCAGGAGGAACAAAGTAAATCTGAGCAGAGGAGATTGAGGATAAATCTCAGCTGTTTCTTAGGAGAGGAATGTGCCTGCCCTTGGTGGGATCTCCCAGAGGAAGAGGTGAAACTCATTTGCTTGGAGACAATCAGGTCCAGCACCTGAACAGAGGGTGGTGAACACAAACCAGATCTCTGGGAGCTTTGCCCAAACATCATGACAAAGCCCCGTGTCACTGACAGGATTTCCCCCACTCACCATTCGTTTGCTAAGGACAGGTCTGGCTGGAGCAGGTCGTGCAAACCTGGAAGCAGAGAGTGTTCAGTGAGGAAACGCTCACAGGCTTTGAAGGGGACATGGTGACATCCAGATGGCTTGGTTGTCCATTTTAGGTTAACCTACCTTCTTCCACTGAGGTGTTCCCCAGCAGGATGTACTCCCCGTGTCCCCTGGACAGCACCACGCCCAGGCTGCCGGGAAGAAGGAACACACAGGGTTTGTCAGCAAAGAAAGGTCAACCATAGGTTCAGGTCAACCATAACATTTCTCAAATCTCTGCCAGTTTCAAACCATTTCAGTTGGGGGAATAAAACCAACACCCCCTCCCTCCCACACCCCCCCATTTGCTTCATTTGTTGTTTTGTAATTTTCAGTGTATAACAATGTTGGGGTTTTTTAAAATCCATACACCAGAACCATGTACCACATTCAGTGGAAATGAAAACTCAAGCTGTCTCACTTCTCTGAAATGAAACAACATCCTTTACCTAAGGTATAGCTTTTGGACTCTGAATTTCAGGTAAATCATAATATTCCTTTTGAATGGACCCAAAATAATATTTGAATGGCAATAGGAACAAAGAAGTCAGTTATTCCTACTGCTCTACTCATTACTTGTGGCAAGATTTATGGGGAGAAGGGACTGATCTGCTGTCCCTGGGAGTCCTTGCTCACCTGAAGGGTGTGCCACTGATATCCGTGAAGAAATAATCATTGGTGAGGAAGAGAACTCGTTTCTGAAATAAGAGAATGAACAAGAGATCTGACAGAGCAAAGGCACAGCGGTGATGGGGACTGGGGTAATGTCCCCAAGGCTGAGCAAAGCCACCACCCCACACCCTGCTGGGCTGGCTCGAGGCTGGATCAATGTGCACCATTCAGCATATCCAGCACCTCGAGACTTTCAGGATCCAGGCAGCCACTCTATCTTTCCAACAAGGGCTTCAGATAAACCTTTCTTTGTTCCAGGGCTCCTGCACTGGCTGCAGGAAGGGGAGGGGGGAAGCTGCCCTCCCTCTCACCCCCTCCAAGCACTGCTGGGGTCCTGCTGCTCTTCTACAGCAACCCTGACATCATCATCATCATCATTATCTCCAGCAGGAGGAGGGCTCAGGGGCAGATAAGGAAGGAGAGGTGGAGTTGAGGGAGAGGCAGAATGGCAAACCCATCCTCTGTGCTCTGTGTGGGTGGGCAGCCAGGGCCAAGTCTCCCCACTCCTGTAGGAAACGCTGATATTCCTGACATTTGCTTTCGTGCCAAAGTAGGGACAAAACATTAGCATCTTGCAATTTTGTTATAAAAAATCACTTTAAAAAATTTACATTTTCAAATTGGAAAAAAGAAAAAAAAAAAAGTGCTGTTTCAAATCCAAGCCATTTTGATTCGCACACAAATATCTTTTTCAGACTGACATTTCAACTGAAGACATTTCAGATTATTGAAAGCTGCTTCAGAACTTCATCTGTTTGCCAGACTGGCCTTTTTCCTGTAGGAAAGTGTTGATTTCAGTGGAACGCTTTTCCAAAAGAGAAAAGTTTCTGGAAAGTTTCTATCCAAGCCTTATGCCAGTATATGAACCCTAATATGTTTAAAATCCTGGACCCAGTGTGAGAACGAGGTGAGAGGATGTGTGTGGGAGACAGGGGGAGTGAGAAAAGTCAATGTTCCCCAAGGAAAGTGGTGCCTGTTCTAAGCTGCTGGAGCTGGGCAGCCCTGGGAGTGGAACAGGGCTCAGAGGGCTCCAGCTCCACCAAGTCTGTGCTCTCGGTGCTGACAGGGATGGGGGGTGTCATTAGGTGTGATGGGGATTCAGGATATTGTCAGGGGAGGAGGTGGCAGGTGGCTTAACCCCTTTCCTCCCCTCTCTCTCCACACATGGCAACAGGGGCTTCTGCTGGGCCAGGACCACACAGGTTGGAAAAGATCTCTCTGAGATCACCCAACCCATCCTTGGACCTCTCACCACCTTGTCAAGCAGACCACAGCACCAAGTGCCACCTCCAGTCATTTCTTGAACACCTCTAGGGGTGGTGACTCCACCACCTCCCTGGGGGGTCCATTGCAGTTTTTAAACAACCCTTTCCATGAAGTTATTTCTCTTAACGTGCAAGATCTTCCCAAGGGCTGTGATACCCCCAAGGAATATCCCTTGGTGGGGTTTTGGTGGCTGTGGGTGGTACAAAAGGTATTGACCCTCCCTTTTCCTGCCTGTCTGATCTGATGATGAAGGCACAGAAAAGATGTGGCCACCCTTTCCTTTAGCAGGGCTTGCTCTGCTCCTCCTTTTTCCCCCGATCTGCCCTTTTTCTGGTGAGTGCTCAGCCATCCCCAAGACAGCTGGAGGTACCACCACTTATCCATGGGATGGAAAAGCAGCAGAGACACCCCTGAGCCAAGTGGGGCTGAGGATGCTCAGGCAGGACTTGGTAGGGATGGAGGGAGGAGAGCCATGGGGACATTGGCACAGTGACAGGATGTCACTGACTGCCACCCCCTGCAGCCTGGGGACACCTGCATTTCCACACTGGATTCCCATCCAGACCAGAGGTCTCCCACAACTTCTACCCATGTCCTCTCTCTTTTGCTTTCACATTCACAGCCCTTCTGTACTCCAGCTGCAAGCAAAGGCATTTCTGCCCCCAGAACTCCCTAACAGCTTCTTCCTGTCTTTATTCCTTATTTTTTTCCTCTCTGTTTCACTCTGTCCTCAACACCTTCCTGAAATCGATGTGGGGTATTGACATTTATGTAGCTGACAGGATAATTTCTGTCCCCTTCACTCAGGCCTTCACCCCACAGTCTGGCTGCCTCATTCTCTTTGTTTCAAGGCTCTGTCAGCACTTCCTTTGTTTCAGTGCTGCTCTGCCTCATCAGAGTACTAGTGGGAATTACTGAGCTTCATTTCTACTCCGTGTGTATTCTGATAATAGTGAAACTGTCACAGACTCAGCCTCACTCCCCTGCTGTGCTTCATAAGGTTTCCAGAGCTGCAGAATCAAACAAATATCTCTTTACCAAAGCAACTTTTTGTTATCTTCTTTTTTTCTCCTGGGTGAGGGAAGCAGAAGGATGTCTCTAAAATATTGAACTGAAAGATACCATAGGATGACTCAGATGAAGTGTTATTGAGGGGGCACAAAGGGGTTAAGCTGGCAAAAAAAGCAATCTAGACCTACAAATAATAGATTTTTCTCTGAAATCTTGATTACTTCTCTGATAGAATAACTAAGGTAATGGATGAAGGGAAATAAAGGAACAGGCAATATGTCTGGGTTTATATAAACTACTTGAAACAGCTCTTCAAGAACTTTTATTCCAAATAATCAGTTAAAGTGGGCTTAAATAAGATATGGAGAGAGAACCAGCTGCAGAGCTGTAAACAAAATCAACATAAACAACAGGCTGTCGAGGGAAGAAAATCCAATGGGAGGAACAGACTCTGCCTTAGCAGCCTTTCTGCACAGGCATCTATCTGTAAGACAAAATAGAACATTTCTCTGCACACTGAAAAAAGTGTCTCAACAGCCCTTAAAATTAGAGAGGGAGAAAAAAAAAATAAAAATTGAAGGGACAGCAGAAAGGAGATTGGAGGCTCCCTATTTAGAAATATCTTATTGCAGAGAATTGCTGCTCTGTGCAGAACAACACAGGGAAACACAGACATAATTCAGTGAAGCCCTGGCACTTGGGCACCAGAAATGATAGAAGAGCCAACAGGAATAACCATAAGAGCTGAAAAGTGTGCAAATATTTCAAATGCAGGTGTTAGCAATGCCCAGGAGAAGAAAAGCAGAGCTGTCAATAGGGAGTTGCAAACACCAAGAACAGGGAGAAAAAATGTAGTGACAAGAATTAAAAATTCTAATGACAAGATCTAGAAAATGTAGTGACAAGATCTAAAAAAATCTAGTGACAAGATCTAAAACATCTAGTGACAAGATCTAGCAGGACACACCATTCAGAGGAAGCAGAGGGGTGTCCCCATTAGGAAATGTCCCCATTTCAGCAGTGACTGTGAGCATTTGGTTTGTTGGAATTGGTATTGACTGTGGCTGAGCATGGGAGCAGCTCAGCCAGCCACTGAAAAAAAAGAATAAAAAATAAAAATGCTCTCCATGAAGGATGGAAAATTTTCCTGAAATATAGAAGACTTCTGGGCAGTGTAACTTGCAGGACTCTGGAATACTTCCTAACAGGAAATGATGAAAGCCAAAAATCTTCAAGAGAGTTAAATAAACATGAATGAAAAAGTACCAGTGAACATAAATGCGCGAGATAGTTTTGCGCTGGTTCCAAAGGAAGATGTATAACCCTGCCCTGGAGCTGGTGGGGAGTGTTCAAAAGTCTCCATTTCACTGGGACTTTTCATAAAACGTCTGCAAATATTTGCATAGAAATCTAATCCTGGACCTGGATAAAGGGAATCTCATTCTGACAAAGTTTTCACGAGTGGTTTTGGGTAGGGAAAAGAGGGTGGCAAAACAGCCTCCAAATCTTCTGTCTAAGTCAGTTCAGCAGAGTCTTCCCCTATTCTAACTCTTGAAGATCTCTGATTCATTTCACAGCCCTACAAGCAAGGAACAAGGTGTTTTTTGGCTTTGCCTGGACAAAGCAGGGAGCTGAGAGACATTTCCAGCAGAAATCCTGGTAAGTGTAACGAGCACTTCTAATGATGCTCTCCTGTGTTATATATGTGGTGAAACAATAAAATCCTCATCACACTCAGGAACATTAAAAACCACATCCTTTGTGGGTTTTCAGCATTTACTTCCCATCAACTCCCCTGTGTGAGCAGAAGGATAATTCCTTACCCCTTTGTCCACAGGGACCTTGACATCCATGGAGAGGTAGCCTGTTTCCCCATTGATCATTGCACTCCTCAGCTGCAGAGGTGAATAAGTTTGGTGTTAGTGTCTCCAAAGCAGGAATTAGGGCACAGCAGGAATTAACAGAGCCACTTGTCATTAGCACACAGGGGCTGGCAGAAAGAGTCACTGCTGGTTCCCTCTCCTCCCCAGCTCTGCCTTGGATTCTTTTAAACAGAAATCATCTTTGCAGTGATCAGAATCCTTGGACAGTCGTGCTGATAAGTGATACAGAATAGTAATAGTTTATCCTGAAAGCTTGTTGATATGTCATTTAGAAAAAAAAAAAAAAAAAG
The DNA here is from genome assembly GCF_965231275.1 of Zosterops lateralis. Taxonomy (NCBI): domain Eukaryota; kingdom Metazoa; phylum Chordata; class Aves; order Passeriformes; family Zosteropidae; genus Zosterops; species Zosterops lateralis. The sequence continues at coordinate 1,194,061 of NC_139765.1, forward strand.
AAAGTATCTGGAATCTATGAAATTGCCAGTCCCAGTTACAGATTTCACTGTTTGGCAGCCAGAAATTCATTAGCACAGTGCTTTGAGAGCCTGGAAGAGGAGAAAACTGAGAAACCCACCAACTCCCTCAGACTGAATCTAAAGCTCTTTGACATTTTAAAAACTGATTTATAAATCACAGGCTGCATTCAGCATCACTTCTGAGGGGCAGCAAAGCAGCCCTTTAGCCCAGCAAAGCAAATCTGTATGAGAGCAGGGCAGGCAGTGAGGAGACCACTTTATTCAACCCAAGGTTCCAAAGGCAAAATGTAATTTTCACAGTGACTCCCAGCCTCTTGCAAGAAAGATCCAGGAAATTTTTTTCCATGAGTACAGAGGCTTCCACTTCACATCCAGCCCTGCCAGAGCATATCAAGTCTATTGCTTCAGGCTGGATAGAAAAAAAAAAAAAAAAAAAAAAAAAAAGGTGGGAAGTCACTTAGTCATTCACAAATTGTTTCCTTACTTGCAGAGACAGGGCTCCATTCAGGTGCTGGCCAGTCCCAACTGCACTGGCTCTACAAGGCCACGGTGTTGTTTATTATGGCTCTTTGATGTGGGTTATTTACAGACCTGGAATATGGAGCTCATGTTTCCCAAGGCCCACATCTTGGAAATGAAAACATTGACTGGTACTATTACTCCTTCTTGGCTAAGAGTGTTTGACCTCCTTCCAGAGCCTCAGCAAAACTCTCTGCTCTGGTCTGACAGCCTGCAGGATTTGCTATGAGTTCTGGGTTTAGAATCATAGAATATCCTGAATTGGAAACAAGGATCATCAAGTCCAGCTCCTGGACCATCCCAAGAGTCACATCATAAACCTGAGAGAATTGTCCAAACACTTGTTGAGCTCTGGTAGCTGGTGCTGTGCCCACAGCCCTGGGGAGCTGTTCCAGTGCCCAGACACCCTCTGGGGGGAAAAACCTTTCCCTGATTCCCGACCTGACCCTGCCCTGGCACAGCCCCGGGACATCCCCTGGGGTCACAGGTCACCAGGGAGAACAGAGCAGTGCCTGCCCCCCTTCCCCCCTCAGGGAAATTGAATATCCACTATGAGCTCTGCCCTCAGTCTCCTCCAGGCTGAGCAGACCAAGTGACCTCAGCCACTCCTTGTATGGCTTCCCCTCCAGACCCTTAACCCTTTTCCCCCTTTTCCCCCTTTTCCCCCTTTTCCCCCTTTTTCCCCTTTTCCCACTTTTTCCACTTTTTCCCCTTTTCCCCCTCCCACTGAGAACATCCCTGTGCTCCAAACCCTTGCTGCTGCCTGGCTGCAGGTTACACCACTGTGCATCAGTTGTTTTTTTTTTCAGACCATGCCAACCAACTTCCCTCTCCCTGGTTTTTCTTGGCAGCAAGGCTGCATTACACATCATTAACACTTTGGGAATATATATATATATATATATTTTTTTTTTTTTCCCAGCCTGAAATGTGCTGCTTATCAGTGTTGCTGAGATTATACTGCAACTGCTGTTGAGTCTGTCACTGATCTAATAGCACAGCTACAAATATGAGTGCTGAAATGTTGGCAGCTTTCTGCTGCAGTGGGTGTATCTTGAGAGCCTCTAGACTTGCTGAAGTCACACTGCAGATATCGCTCACGTCACCGAATGTCTCTGCACCCCTCTGTCACTGCAACCTTCCTTTCTTCTGGAAGATGCAGGGCAGGAACACAAAGTGGCTTTTGTTTCTCATGATGGTTTCATGATTTATTTTTTTTTTCCTCCCTCTCTGGATAGTTTTACTCTGATAGCCCATGGACAGAAACCTTACACTTGGTGTTGTATTTGCACTCAGGTGTCAGTGTCAGATGGTCAGACAGGAACTCATTGGCCAAATAGATATAGGAGCAAAGCAAATTTCTTTCATTTCCTGGATTATTATTTTGTTTTTTAATAGCAAACTAGGCAAAGAGGAATAGCTCTAAAAGTGGCTCCAGTGAGAGAGAAAACTACAATGGGAGCAAAGTCCTATAAGAGACCAGTGAACCTACACAAAGACACTGACAACTTGCATCCTGGTGGTTCCACTGCATGTAAAACCTCTTGTTTTTGTCTTGCTTTCCACGTTACATAGTTCTGCTGTGTTCCCTTTCACAATTTGCCACTCTTCCACCTCTAAATTCCTTTGATGTCACCTTTATACTTGGCCTACACTAGTAGCAGTAGCTACTTTGATCCTCTTGCTGCTCTGTTTGTCCTACCTGTTTAAGTGGATATCTATAGCATCAGATCCCTTTATCTCAGCAGTCTCCCCTGTAATCCAGAAGCAGGTGTCTCACAGCTAATTCTATCTTACTCCAAATTACTTATCTCAGTAATTTAAGGATCTGTTTCCTCCTAGTTCTGAGTAAAATAACACCAGCCACAGAGGAACCTGTCTATCTTCTCATTTTATTTGCGGTCCTGGATGTGAAAGCAGCACTGTGCAGCTGTTAAAGGTGCATGTTATTCCTTCTTTATCACTTGTTCATCATTTTGCTCAAAAGACAGTAGAAAAGAGTTTAAGGGTTTTTTAAAATCTTTTCCTTCTGGTCAGTTATTGACTCACACTGGGAAGAAGACAAGCACTTGGCAGGGGAGCTTCATGCTCTGCCCTCTTGTGAACCGCCCATCTCTGTTAGTCAGAGCCAGTCAGGCACAGGAAAACAACAGGAGGGCCCCCCACGCCTTCCACACAGGCACACAAAGCTACAAGGATGGCTGAGTCCACTTTCTGACACTCACTATTTCATCCTGGTCTTCCCACTCCACCTCTGAGAGATCCACGCTGTTGTAGTTGGGCTTTGGCTTCAGTTTCTTTCCTTCTTTGTACTGGCATGAAAAAAAAAAAAAAAAAAAAAAAATCAAGTAAGTGGGTAGATCACTTCCTAAACTAACCCTGTAAGAATTGGTGTGTAATTTGAAATACAGGGGTGTCTCATTTCTCCTCTGACTAAGAAGGCAGAGTTTGTGTGAGTTCTTCTTGGTCCCATGTCATGTATTTCTAGGGGAGTTCCCGTGGGACAGGCAGGGACACAGGTGAACTTACAGGTAAAGGCTGTGGCCTCCTTCTCATAAACAGATCAGTGCAACACCCTCACCTGCAGGAAATCAGGTTTTCTCTGCAGCTAAGAGTATAATCCCATTACCATCATAATACCAGCAGGAGATCTTTTCTGGTGGGAGTCAGGCTTTGAGGAAGGCTTTTCACCTACAGCTAATTGACGCAGGAGGGCAATTCCACTAATCCCTGGGGTGAGGAGAAGGCATCAATCCTGCTGGGAGAGGTCAATAAAGCAGAGCCCTGGCCTGGCTTTGCCTTGTCCATCCCTGGAGACACAGCGTGTCCCTTCTCTTCACACAACTCCAGTAACTCCTGGTTCCTGTGATCTCCCTGAGCAAAGCTGCCCTTTTTGAAGACCATGGCAGCTTTCTCTTGCGGTGACCACAGCAATGCTGACCACAGCTGTGAGCTGCTGGATTGGTGCTGAAATGTAAAATCATCATGAGCATCCCAGCAAAAGGCCAGCTGGCCCTCCTGCTCTTTGGTGCCTGTGTGTCAGAGGCTGGTGGTCCTCACTGCCCCAAAAACCCCCAAAAATCAGTTCAGCAAAGGCTCTCAGGTGCACAGCTGTACCTACCAAAGGACGCAGGTCGGGGTGGGAGAGGATGTAGCCGTTGTTGGTGTTCAGGAAGGCGTAGCCATGGACACCCAGCTGGAGAGAGAGGCATCAGAATAGTCAGAATTGTGCTTTAGATACAAGCACTGCTGTGTGATGGGTGCTGCAGTCACCACCAATGCTGAGAAATATTTTTCTTTTGTTATAAATGCATGTTATAAAGTTGGCATTTATTAATTGGCAAATTATTTAATTATTGGCAAATAATTATATATAACTATATCTATATTATATAATATTATAATATATATATAATATATATAATATATAATATATATATTATATATATATATAATTGTGCTGTATTGTGTTTTATTGATAGAGTTTAGAAAGTTAATAAATGTATATTTTTTGATTGTACCAGAGAGTTAACAGTAAAAACCCTGTGTTTTTTTTTCTCTTTGTAACATCTAAACTGACCAAACCAGAAGGTATGGGGGGAGTCACCTTGTATCCCTGCATAAAGGCTGCTGACTTTTTGTTTCTTATCCAAATGAGGATAACCAAAAAACCTCTGCAGAAAGATCTATGAGACCCGTGTTACCAGACAGAGTGGAGCCACCCACAGTTGAATCTACCAGATAAAATGATTAGGGGTATTTGAAACAGATTAAACTCGAAGAGAATGTTTGAATCATGCATTAGGGTCTATTGAATATATAACACAGCGATTTTTAAAACACAATATTTGAAAGAGAAGTGTGTGCTTTCCCAACTGGAACTTTTGCTTCTCTATCTCCTAATTGCCTGTTTTTATTTTTATTAAATTTATAAATTTTTCTAAGAGAGTGGACCTCGTTTTTCACACATTTAAAGGTATTGACCAGCAGAAAATGGAATCCATCCCAGAGTGGGTTCCTGCCTGCTCTGTCTGTGCTTGGGTGCACAAAAGGATGTGCAGGCAGAAGGTTTGTGTCCATATTCACAAAAATACACCCTCCTACAGTCTGATTGTCACTGTGGACAGTTAACACCCAGAGGCAGACTGAGCCTTGTTATAAATGTGTATTATAAAGTTGGCTTTTTGCAAGATGTGTGCTATATGATTAATAATGTTGTGGTAAGGATATAAGCTTTTATTTCTGCTGTTAGTAAAGAAAATTAGGTATAGTGGTAGTAGTTAATGTAAGTCTGCTTAAACTGTCTGGTTGGTTGGGATAACACCCAGTGAACATGTAAAGAAGACTCTGCTATTGATACACCAACTATCAGCATCTCCCATCTGAAGACAGTATGGAGCCCAAGCTGGAGGTGATAATGAAGACACAGCCCAGAAACAACAGGCTCTAAAAAGGCAGACCCAAGGAGGGCCCATGCAAAACAGTTCCTGGAATATGGAAACTAGTTTGTGGAAAAATGTGAATATTCAACAGATTGATCCAATGGAAAGGGTGTTTAAAGGATGTCTCTGATATAGCAGGGTGTGGACTTGGCTGAATGACAAGTCATCCCACTGGCCAGACTTTCTTTTGCTTAATCTGTTCCCTAATTGTCTTATTCTTTTATTATTAAACCTATTCCTTAAAATTTCCCAGGAAAGTGAGCTCTGTTTTTCACAGCAGAGCTGCAGGCAGTGGGCAGTGCTGGGGGAGGCTGCACAGAGCTCAGGAGCAGTGGTGACAGCCCTGTGTGCCCTGCAGAGCAGTGAGTGAACAGTGAGCAGCAACCTCACAGATGCTCCCCTGGAACAGGCTGCAGAGGAGCTCTGTGTTATATTTCAGTGCTGGCAGGACCAGACCTAACCCAGGCCAGCTCTACAAGCCTGGAGTCTTAAAATGCTTTTTAAGGAGTAGCACAGTCTAAGGAGAGCAGACACTGGCTGACCTGATCTGGGAGGGATTTCTGAGAGAGCAATTACTCAGCTCAAGCCCACGGATAATGCAAATTCCAGCTACACCAACCTGCAGATAGCCCGTGCTTGCCAAAACAAGAGGTGTCTCAAGGAAAACAACCACGGATAAAGTTTCTATCTTCAAAAAAAAAAAAATTTTGCAACTCTATTTTCTCAATCCTGAGGGATACCAGTAGGGAGGTGAGGAGGTAAGTCATTTACAATCTGTCTGTGCAGTCAGGAAATCAATTCTGTATTTCACACATCCCAGACCAAAGCCTTGGACTGTCTCTGTGTGAAGCAGTTTTTTGAAAAACACACTTGGCTCAAGTCAGTGTGGCAAGGCTGAAACCAAGACACTGGATCAGCAAATTTCTTTTTTGGCCTATTGAAGCTGAAATTTCCCAGCCCAGTAAAAAGCACAATCACTAATACAGAAGCTCCAGAGGTCTGGAATGCTGGAACTGGTCATTTTGGAGCCCAAATGCCAGGGAATTCAAGTTGAGGATCCTGAATTTCCAAACTGGTCTGGAGCTGGAGGAGTTACTGAGAAGATGAGTCCTGCCACTGATATAATGAAATCCAAATTTTTTTTCCCCTCCTTTCCTGGCGCTGCTTGAAGGAAACAACAGTGACCCTCATAGCCCAGAAGAAAAAAAACTATTGTATATCTGTTGTTTGACTGACATAGAGAAAGGGAGATGAAAAGGCATTATTCTTATGCAGAAAATAATATAAAAATTGACCCATTCCAGGGTTTTCTGCAGGATAATTTCCTATGGCTGCCCTGCATCCATGTCTGGAAGTGCCACAGAAATTCACAGCTCCTGACAGCACTTTCAGTCCTGTGAGTCTTCAGCCATCAGATTTTGGACCACTGCCTCGCTGGTAGTAGCTGTCTGATAGTTATTTAAGAGAAACCAAAGACCTGAAACGTTGGCTGGAGTTGCCAAGATTTCATGGTGGTCCCTGGATGTGCTCATTGTCCCCTGCTGTGCAGCCTGACTGAAAAAAGGATCACTGCCTGGAATTTCCAGCAGGAACCAAACCAAACAGAGCATCTCTGGGGCAATTTCCTATGGATGAACATTTTTTTTTTTAAGATACATTGAACACAGAGCTAATGGAAAGTTTTTTGATTAACAATTCTGGAGAGCAAATGCTCTCTCCAGGTACAGCACAAAGAGAGTGAGAGCCAACTTTCTGTACTCTGTCCTGCCAAGAAACCATCAGGCTGATCTGGAGAAAGGAACCTCCAGGCATGACAGGAGAATTGGCTCTCCACAATCCATTCAGCCCTTGGGTTTTTCTGCTAAGAATATTGACAGTGAAACGAGTGCAATTTTTTTTTTTTTTTTTTTTTTTTTTTTTTTTTTTTTTTTTTTTTTTTTTGCCAGCTGGCATGGCAACTCTTGTCCACTGGGACGTGGATATAAAACTTTAATTCTTCCAATATAAAGAAGAATGAAATCGCTGCCATCTCTGAGGGATCAAGGCTGGTGACCATCAGGATGTAAAGGCTCCATGACCTTTTGCCAGCCCACTGGATCACCCAGTCCTTGTGTTGCTGGAGCAGCATAAAAGCTTGTGGTAGTGAATGAAACCACACACCACCACATCCAAAACCTCCTCCCTTGTGCTCATAGCTTTTCCTGCAGAGCAAAAAAAAGATTTTTCAGTCAAGCCCATGGAAGTGTGAGCAGTGACTCTGCTGTGTGTTAAGGAACTAACTGAATTATCTCATTCTTCTTACCTTGTAGCGTGGAGCAAGTTTTAACAACTCCCTCAGGGGTACATCAGAGCCCACCACACCCAGGAGAATGCCATGGGATCGCTTTAAAACAAAGGAGAGTCCATTTTCAGAGGCAAAACCTGGGTCGTTTTCTACCTGAAAACACATCATTGTCCTCCTAGTTGCCTCTCACCCTCTAGGCTTATGTGAAATTGGTTATTCAAAATTAATTTCCATACTTCATAAAGTCCCAAGAGGTTATTCCAGTGATTATGGAATATTTACTGCTGTGATTCAGAAGAAACATAAAATCACTGAAAACAAGTTTTGAGGGCAAACCCTGCATTCAGTATGTAAATATCAATAAGGTCAAGAAAATAATGCAAACCGACATGAATGGGTCGATAAATTGGGCCAACTAAATCAAAATCCAGGTTAACAAAACTGTTAACCTAGAAAAAAGGAAATTCCCCTCCTTTCCATGACATGGGGATCTGGTTGTTCAATAAGCATCTGGAGAGCACTGTGGAAAAAAAATTACACACACTGCAGTGTGTTACAGCCAGCCCCAGGTGGAGCAGGCAGAAAATCGTTTGTAGGACCTGGATGAAGAGTTTATCCCTTGTACAGCACTGCTAAGGTGCCATTCTCCATTTTAAAAGGATGCTGAGAAATTAGAAATGCTACAGAAAAGAGTGTCTAAAGGGTTTCAGACCCCAGAGGAAATGCCCTTATCAAACCGTCTAAATAATTCAACCTTTTTAATCTTATCAGGGTAGGTTTGATTTTATGGCAGTGTAGAAGATGCTTCCCATGAGAACTTGCTAAAGGGTACAGGCTTTTTAATCTGAGGAAGGCATTATGACAGGAAGGTGAGGTCAGACTAATTAAAAGCAGAATTTAGACACCAGTTGTTCACGAAGAGTTAGAAACCACAATGGAGGGAGCTTGATCCTGGATGCTTTTCTTCAATGACTTCTGCCAAACTTCTGCCAAAAGCAGAGTATTTGGCTCATCACTGTGAGATGTAAAGGTCTGCAATAAAATGCAGACTAGACAAGGTAATGATCTCTTCCAGCCTGAAATTTCAGAGTGTGTAAACCAGGCTGGGTTTGAAAATGGAAGGGATAAACCAAGGAGAAGTGTCATATTTAAGGGGTATTTAAAAGAAATGACAGACTGTCATTCTGACAGATAAATTATCACCCATTCACCCTGCCCAAGGTCTGCTGCCTTCCCTAAGGGCTGGATGTTGGTTCAGAGACCCTTTGGCTTTAGAACCCTGTTGGAATTTTGGAATTTTAGACTTTCTGTGCTGACAGGCACTGACCCCCAAGAAAACACTGCATTGACCTGAGGCTGTGGAAAAGGCTCCCAAAATTGAGTGACAGCACTGGGATTGTGGGTGTGGAGTTTGGATAGAAGTGTGTGATATCACATGGTGCAAAACTTAGAGTTTAAGGGTTTAGAATATAGTAATATATATAAAGCAAGGTGGAGGACTTAGGGCAGAGGCTGAGTCCTTCTTTTTCACCTTCTTCTTCATGGTCTGGGTGGTGTTTTGTTATTGGGTAGAAAAATCCCCATTGCAGGCCAGGGGTGGTTGGTTATTGGGTTAAAAGTAAAAATAATTTAAGTGTCATTTCTTAATTGGACAATTTATCCTTAAAAAGCCTTGTAGAGAGATAGAGACAGCTACATTTTTAGTTTGTGAGCTAGAAGTGCTGTAAAACTCACGGTTTATGATACTCTAATGTAGATAAGAATTAATAAACATCCAAATAAGAAACATCATCTCGCACATTTAATCCCAGCTCTATAAAGAAGATAAAAATAACAGAACCCCACCAAGTCTCATTGCTGTCCCCTGTGGGGCAGAGGGTCACAGCTCCCTCCCAAGCCTCACTCACCGTCTCGTTCTTCTTGCTGAAGACTGGCATGGCCACCGTGGTCATGAGCAGCAGGCTCTGTGCCTGCGATGCAAAGAGCTGCCACAGAACAAGAGCAAGGGCAGGCTGTTAGCAAGGGCAGCACCCTGGGGTGTGAGAACCCTAAAAACCCCCACAGGGAAACTTCCAGGCTTCACTCTGGGAAGATTTACCATGGAGTTCCCTGCCTAGGGTGAAAGAGAAGACTTCCCTCATGGTGTCTTGCAGAATTACTGCAAATCTATCTTGGATTGCTTCCTTCATTAACCCTGCCCTCCCCAGTTGTTCATCCCCCAGACCTCTCTATAGGTTTCTTTGCCCACTGACCCCATACTTAACCCCTGAGCAGCACATGATCTGTATCTTCTGCCCAGGGAGCCCCAGTGCAGTCATTGGAACTCCCAAGATCCCAGATGTGAACTGCAACTGGCCTCCCGCACTTCTCAGGAAACAGATGGCAGTGCTTCTAAATACTCTGTGTCCAAGAGGTTGTGGGATGGATGGATGGATGGATGGATGGATGGATGGATGGATGGGTGGAGGGATGGATGGATGGATGGATGGATGGATGGGTGGATGGATGGATGGATGGATGGATGGATGGATGGATGGATGGAGGGATGGATGGATGGATGGATGGATGGGTGGATGGATGGATGGATGGATGGATGGATGGATGGATGGATAGATGGATGGATGGATGGGTGGATGGATGGATGGATGGATGGATGGATGGATGGATGGATGGGTGGATGGAGGGATGGACGGATGGATGGATGGATGGATGGATGGATGGATGGATGGATGGATGATGGAGGGATGGATGGAGGGATGGATGCATGGATGGACGGATGGATGGATGGGTGGATGGATGCATGGATGGATGGATGATGGATGGATGGATGGATGGATGGATGGAGGGATGGATGGAGGGATGGATGGATGGAGGGATGGATGGATGGATGGATGGATGGAGGGATGGATGGAGGGATGGATGGATGGATGGATGGAGGGATGGATGGATGGATGCATGTGGATGGATGGATGGAGGGATGGATGGATGGAGGGATGGATGGATGGATGGATGGATGGAGGGATGGATGGAGGGATGGATGGATGGATGGATGGAGGGATGGATGGATGGATGCATGTGGATGGATGGATGCTTGCTCATGTGGGGTGGTGAGGATGGGATGGAAGCCAGTGAAAAGCATTGAAGAGTTGTTTTAATGAAGGGACAGGAACCTGTAGAAGTGGTGGCACAATTTATACCCACCACTCTTCATGAGTGTGAACATTTACACAATGAATGCAAAACCCATCAACACAAGCAGCACAGAACAGAGAAAAGCAACACAAATACAAACAAAATCACAAGGCATCATCTATACTGAATACCACAAATGAGAAACACCACAGACAAATATTTAAATGACACAAATACACACAAAGCCTACTTATATACACTTGTCACTCAACCATCTAAGCTCAGGAAAAAGAGACAAAATCATGATCCAAACAGATACACCATAGAGAGTTTTCTCTATGAGGGATACAGGACATGCATGTGTCATGGGATGAGGTGTTCCCAAATCCACAGAGGACAGATGGTCTAATAGCACATGAGAGGAGGTAAAACAGACAAGCCATATACAAAGGAGTCTCCCAAACATGCCTAGCTATCAAAAGATTCTAATCCTTTGTTGCCAGCAGCATCACTCCTTCCACTTCTCATTTGGTGAGATGAGGAGCAAGGCAGGAAATGACCTCCTGTCCCTGTTACAGAGCAGGCTGGGAGCCACTGAGGGGCAAGTCAACAATCCAGTCACTTGGTGGAGATTTGGACTTGCTAGCTTGAGTTACTTCTCTGGATGTTTTTTTTTGTGGAATCTTCCCATTCGCAGCAGCACTCACACTAACACACAGCAAGTAAACGTCCCTTCCACTTATTGGACATTTGGAGAAAGAGATCAGGTAAATCAAACTACTGCACAACACAGACAGCCCTACCTACTCTGAACCCACAGCACAGCTCTCCAGTACATCCAGCACTTCCCTCTCCTCTTCTTGCCAGTGCAAGAGGACTCTGAGTGCTGCAACACCCTCTCCCACCCCCTCCAGATGTACAGGCCAGCTGTGGCTGTGAGGGCTGGCATTGGCACAAGGGAAACAGCACAAGCACAAAACACAGGCTGCAGTTACCTCCTCAGACTGGGGCAGCTGGTGAGAGACATGGATGAACACACAAATGAATACATGAATGGAGGAATGAACCGAGGACAGGAGAGGTTGGGACAGAGGAAGAGAACAAGACAAGAGACAAGACACAAGACGCAGAAATAAAATGTGCAGCAAACAGATGCCTGTGGCTGCCTTGGGGAGTGTGACCCTGCACACCAGAGCCAGAGGTGGCCAGTCTGCTGGTAAAATAAACTTCCTGGGTAATTAGTGGCATTTCTGAAGGCTTTGATTAGTACAATCAAATACCATGTCCCAGCCCTCATCTGGTACAGCTCATGCAGCAGAAGATATTCCTCACAGAGCCAAGTGTCTTCCCACAGGAATAAAACAAAGGAGTTTGCAATGTGTCCTTTGCAATGTGTCCTTTGCATTGTATCCTTTGCCCACAGGGCAGGACCACTGTGGTGAGTGAGGTCTTGCTGGTTTAAGGAAGGAAAGAGTGAGCCTGCTGCCTCTGCTGAAACGTGTATCTTTGAGGAGCAATTTGCAGTTAGCTGCTGGGCTGGAGGGAATCAGCCTCTGTGACCCTGCCCTGAGCCATGAGTTATTGTGTGAATAATCCTTTAGAAGGTGACCAGCTTGCACAGAAGCACATCTCAGGTGATGTTGTGGCTGTGTGATCAGTCCTGGGCACTGGAGTCACTGCAGATAAGGGCACTCACGAGAAGTGAGTGATGCTCACTCCACGTCTGAGTCTGCACACACCCCTGAGCTCCAGGAGTGAGCAGAAAAGGAATATTGTCTGTGTCAGCAGAGGCAGAGAGCAGTGATTTCTATCAACCCATCAGCTCCTGGCTTGTTTTAGCTGGGTGTGAGGGCTTAGTTTGGGTTTTGGCTGGTGCTCACCGCGCTGTCCATGTAAGCCTCGGTCCAGATGATGTCGTGGTCGTGGTTTATGACCATGGGCCTGCTCAGCACGTGCAGGTACTCCATGACGTTCTCCTGGACGTCTGCCAGCGTGGAGATCTGGGTGTAGTAGCCTTCATGAGAGAAACAGAGGTGTGAGCCACTCTGCTGACGCATCTCCCCTGCTCCTAAATGAGTGTGAAGCTCACAGAACACTGCATGTCAAATATCTGCCTAGGTGGGAAATCTGCTCTTTGGAAAATGGGCCTGGACATTGGACCTGTGGAAATCTAGAGTTTCAAAGCAGTGCTTCTGTTCTTCTGAAAATTCTGGAGCAAAGTGCAAGATGAGAGTCTTTATGTAACCACATTTTTGCAAAGCAGATGCAAAATGTTGCTTTGGGTCTCGGGAAAAACCTTCCACTAATCAGATTGCCTTTAGTGAAGTTTTTCACCAGGTTACCCACTTGCCCTACTCAATTTTATATTAAGACCAAATTCCAAAATTCCCACCTCCTCTCCCAGATTTTTTCCAGCATTCTTCAGTCTGCCTAGCTTTACATCCAAGGATGGCAACTGCTTCCATCTACGCATTGGAAGCAGAATAAAAAAAGTGCAAGTTCCCTGTTTCCAAACTTTGTCCCTGCAGCTGGACCCACAGCAGCCTAAAACTGCAACAGGGAGTACAGGGGAAAGATGTTGCCAAGTTACCAAAAGGTCCTCAGAAGTGCTAACACAGAGTAATGTCATGGGGGTTCTTGTGTCCTGCTTCTCACCACAGGCATTGGCTGTACTTGGTACAGGATGTAATATGCCAGATAGATGGAAAACTTTCCTATCACCGGGAAAATACTGTCCTGTGAAAGGGCTCATGTTCTGATAAGCTTTGTGGTGTGAAAACAGATTTAATGTGCTCGAAAACAAGGATGAAAAGAGTTCTACAGTGCATTGAAACAGAAGGACCAAAACCAGGGAGGAGCCCTCTGCAGAGCTCAAATCTGGTAAGTGAGAAAGCAAGTGCAAAGAGCACATTTTGGTTACCTGGTTATTCAGGAGAAAGCATTCTGACATTTTATGGTGAACCAACAGTACTGTGAATTCTCTGTCACTGATCTCCTGGCTGAATATAGGATCTGAAACCCAGGGGTTTCAAAATATTATGTGCAATTCACAGTGCTAATTAGATGAATGTTGAGCCTTGAGCATCCCCGGCTCACAGACATTCTACAGGCCAGCAACTCTCCTGTCAACTCTCTTCAGCAGCAAATGAATTTCACTGCAAACAGTTTGTATCCAATACCCAGCTTCAGTTTCCCCTTCCTTTCCCTGTTCAAACAGGACACTGATGTCTCCAAAGGCCAGGTCATGCCCAAACATAAATGGCTTTTTTCCCCCTTCCCTTTCTTCCTTTACTCTTGCAGACCCTGACAGTGCTAACTTGACTTTTTAACTGCCTCCAAATGCACAGAGGTGACTCACCTACTGTGGATGGATTTTCTCATTCACCTAATTTCATGCCAGTTAGAGAGAACAGTGGGTTTGGGGTGGGATTAACAAGCTATTTTGGTACCTCAGTGAAAATCACTTACACACAAAGAATTTGGCCAGGACACGGGGGTTAACCTGCAGAACCTTGCAAAAAATCGCTGTCAAATCTTTAGAGTAACAATGTTTGTTTTACAACTCAGCCAAAAGATGTCCGGCTCTCTGACAGAGCTTTAGACAGATTGTCAAAAGCCAGCAACTGGGACACAATGAGCACAGGGGACTTAGGTGGATCACAGCCAGCCTGGATCTCGGTCACGGTGTCCCTTGGCACGGTGACAGCACAACGTGGTGGCTCAGCATGGAGGACTTGTGTTAGCTGGACACAGGCATGTGGGGGCTGACAGTGGTCAGAACGTGGATTCTCAGGCTCCAGGCAGTGCCTTGAAGCCTGGGGGAAAACCAAGGACAAAACTCTCTCAGTCTGGCCTGGGAAATTGTGAGGAGGAACCCAAAACAATCTTGTAGATACCATCCTCCTGATACCTGGTGTTTCTCCAACTTGGTAGAGATGTTCACAAAAAGGTGGTGTCCAAAGGACCAATCCTATTCATTGTACCCAATAAAAGAATATATAAAATAATGTGTCTTACAATAAACTTTGCTATGAGCCCTCTGAAGAAATCAGAGTTGTGTGTGTCATTACATGAGCCACCCTGAACTGCGGGGTTCCTGCATAGCACCTTTGTTGTTGCAGGCGATCCATTTCACGTTGGGGGCGAAGGTGACCTCCCGTCCGATGAGGTAGGTGAACACCCGCACCTGGGAGGAGGCAAAGGCAGGAGAATTAGGCTGGAATGTGTTGCCAAATCCACCTGGTTGGCGTTTGGCATCCCCTTCTCCACTGGTGTGGATGTGGTGAGGGCAATAGCTCTGCCTTCACACAGAGGCAGGAGCCTCTTGTGCCATTTGTCTCCTGTTTTGTGGCCTGGAACTGAATTTCCAATTACAATAACCCAGAAAGCCAAGTAGCACCCGGGTTCATCTGAATAACAAAGCAAAAAGTGCAAACTCTGTTTGATTTTATGATAGCAGCTCTGCCAGGCAGTCAGAAACCACATGCAGAGAGATTTATAGCTCCCAGGAATCCTTTACCCAGGGGAACAGCTGGCCACATGAATCATTCAGAGACAGCCTTACCATTTCTCCTGTTTGACCACCAACAAAGGAGCCAATCCTGAAATAAGCTCTTTTAACAGCCCCCTGCTCTGGTCTCTCAGTAGGCTGCTTCTCTCCCTTTGCATGGCCCTTCTCTCCCTTCCCTCCCTGTGCATGGCTGCACAGGCTGGGATGAGGCAAACAAATAAATCAGGCGGGTTTAGGATGAGCAGTGGTCTATTCCACTTTCACAGCCAGCTCTGCCAGTGCCAGCCTGTAGTCACAGACATCAGAGTAAACAGGGCTGGAAGGCACCTGGAGAGGCTGTCTGGATCATTCCCCTGGCCACCAAAAGAACTCAGAACAGCCAAACCTTTCCAACCAGGACCAATTATAAACAGTCCTGCGTGAGATTCAAACTCTCAGCAAAAGTTGGTTTTTAATTTGGAAATACTCAGCTCAGTCTTTCTAATCTTATCAGGAGGATGTTTTGATTGCCCACACCTTTAGAAAACAAAGTGTATGAAAAGGAAAAGCTTCTCTGATCTAGAGATGCGCATTTGTAATCCTCTCATCTCAAAAATCACCACAGCAGGCTCCTGCCTGGCTGTTTCCTTTGCATTTACACTCAGGTAGGTGCCCATGGGTGTTCAGGGTGGAATATGTGAATGCTGGGCTTTTCCTGGCTCGTGCTCTTTCACTCCCAGCACAGCAGAGCAGCACCTTTCCCCCCCCTTTCTGCCCATCCCTTCCCAGACAAACCTTCCGATCGGGCCAGTTGTATTTTTCAAACACAGCTTCGTAATCCTCCACGGCTCCATCAGTGATCAGCATGATGGCCTGGTTACACAGACCCCCCTGGCCAGCTTCTCTGAACTGCAAAGCAGAGAGGGAGAGAGCTGCTTATCCCAGCCCAGACTATTTCTGAGGAACTCTATTTATTCACAGTGGGCCACATTCTGACTTCCACTCACACACCTCACACTGCTCGGAAAGAGGATTGTGTGTTCTCCATGCTGCATGGAGATTTTTTGATTTATACAGCCCAGCCTGGCACATGCAGACACAGGAGGCTTTGCAGAAAGTAAAAATAATGAGGAGAAAATAAGTGCTGTGGAGGGAGGGTGCGATTCCCTGCTGCTTCCCATCTTGCACAGTCGCATTAGTTTATGCAAAACAACCACAGGCTGACCATAAACATGGCAATTCTGAATTGACAGCACTGTCACTTCTTGTGTCAGGAAATGTGAGAGGAGTGGGAAATCAGACTCATTATTTCAGGGTGAATCCATCAATCTGCCAAAGAACAGCAAAGAAAGGCAGGGAGCATATGCAAAAAAAAGAAGGCTACTGCCATTTGAGCTGGGAAAGGTTATGGATGTGCCAGATAGAGAGGCCATGCACTGACATGACAGATGACCTGCTATCTGTGCAGAAATGATATTTAAGGCAGAGCAGAGGTGCACCAGGACTCTGGGACAAACACTGACCTGCTCCCAAGGGCACCTGCAGAGGTGTTGGACAGATGTGCTCCTACATTGGAGCCAGAGCCTGCCTGTCCAGCCAGGGAGAACAGCCTTGGAATGCTGCCTGTCTCCTGCTCCCTGTGCTCCCCATGCCTCAGGTACCTGCTCCAGGGAGCTGAGAGCCTCATGCAGCACCACCACGGTGCCAAAGCCAGCAGCAGAGGCAGCTGGGGACATCCCAGGGACAGAAATGAGCAGCCACTTGGTCTGTGCCACCCTGTGCTTCTCCTTGTGTGCAGGGAAAAGTCTGATCAGCAGAGGAGGGCACAGAAACTGATGCAGAGCTAAAAAAATGATGGGAAGAAGGAGAGAAGACGACAGGTCTGCTGCTAACAAAGATTAATGAGAGGCAATAGCACGAGATGAAGAGTGTCCAGGAGACCAACTGAGGGGTGACTGAGGTTACATCAAACAGCAGCAATTTTAAACTGGAGACGATGGTTATATCTTATAAATGAGAAAAAAAAAAGTATCCAAGTGGCAAGATTAATTGCATAGAATGAAATGCCAGGATGGGAGAACAAGAGAACAGGCAGTGCACTGGGAGTTTTTAGATGTTTTAGGGTTCAATTCCCAGCTCCTTTGGGGTTTGGTAACACTTTGTTACCACAGACAAATGCCTTTACCAGCGTGGCTGGTCCTGTGGCTCCACTGCAGATTAACACCATGACCATGGAAACCTCAAAGCCAGCTCCAAGCCCAGATCTCCCCAGTAATTTCACCACTCCCACAATTATGTTGTGATTGTCCCTTATTATGAAATTACGGGGTTCAGTGCCAATGTCACCATACCATCACCTTGTGCCACCATCTGTGTTATCAGCCTGTGTTATCAGCCTGTGTTATCAGCCTGTGTTATCAGTCCTGCCCCCAGCTTTACACAGTGCCTGGAGCTCTGCTGCAGGAACTCCACAGCTGAGTGAGCACAGGCACAATCCCCTCCCTGGCTGTGCCCCTGCTGGTGTCACTGACCAGAGCCAGGACAGATGAGCAGACTGAGGTGTGGGTGTTTTTTATCTTCTTTTCTTCTAAGAGCTGGGATTAATACACAGGAGTCTCAGTTTTCTGTTTGAACTCAGTGTTTATTAATTCTTATCTATGGCACAGTCTCATGAATGTGAGCTCTACTAACAAGGTAGAAAATGGAGGTTAAAAATGGATGTCTCTAACTCTTTCCAAGGTTATTTAACCACTAATTACCCAATAATGAGATGACACTTATATTATTTATACTTTTAACCCAATTATGATTACCCAAGGTCTGCAATGTGCACCTTTTTCACCCAGTTAGAAAAAAACAAAATCAAGAAGAAGATGGTGAAGAAGAAGGACTTAGACAACTCCCCAAATCCTCCATCTTTCCCCATATATATCACTATATACTAAAACCTTTAAATCTAAGTTTTTTACCCTGTGATATCACACACTTCTATCCAAACTCCACACCCACAATCTCAGTGCTGTCACTCAATTTTCAAAGCCTTTTCCACAGCATCAGGTCAAATGTGGTGCTTGTTTGAGGGTCAGCACCTTTTAACACAAAAATCCCAAAATTCTCAGCCCCCAGGCTCCAACAATAAGGGGGCTGTAATGGGAACATTTCTAACTAGTTGTACCAAAGACCAGCAAGTAGGAAAAAAACCAGAGCCTCGAGTGAGGTATTTCTAGGACAGAGATCAACTGGGTGCAGATTAGCAGAGAGAACAGTGTGAGTGCCCACCAGGGAGGCTCAGGCTGCAGGAGGTGCTGTCAGAGTGAGGCCCAGATCACAGATATAGGAACCTTGTGGTTACAAAAGCAGCTTATTCCAAACTGTTGCAATCTACAGTATGTCTGTGTAGAATATTATTAAATTAACAATTAATGAAGGTCCCCGTTTCATCAAACTACCCAAGATCTCTTCATGAAGCTTTACTTCAGACCTCATAATACTGAGATACTGAGAAATTAGATGCTGTATCAGAACCAGCAATCTCCTAATTACAGGAGTAGATGATATTTTCAGCAGGGAAAATGAGATCATCAGTGTCATAGAAATGGAGATTAAAAGGACAGATTTAGAAAACAAACCAACGAGAGGTAATCCCTGGTTTTTAGGTCCTTTGTGACTGGCTGCAGCTGTGGCAAATGATCTGACAGCATTCACAGCGAGCTCTGAGCATAATTCCCTGCTCTGACTGAAGTCTCGGGAGCGTGAAAGAAGGGGAGATGAGGGATAACACTGGCCACAGCAGAGATGTCTGGAGGAATTCAGGCTAGAGCTGGGTCAGTGGAGGAGGCACAGGGCTGTGTGTGCTCCTGCATAACTCCAGTCACGTTGCCAGCACTAACAGGCACAATCTAATTAATTCAGGGTCACAGTCTCTTGTACTCCCTGCTTTGCTCAGTGCCTTTCACTCTGCAGTTCCAGGCTGGCTCAGAGCTCCCAGGGCAGGCACAGGAACCATCAGCATCGCCCAGAGATGTGCAGGCACCGTGCTGATGGTGTGCAGGCCTGGCCAGAGCACTGAGAGACCCTCCACATCTCCTTCTGTCCTATTGTTATGCAGACCTGCCTCTGGAATGGCCTCCAGAACTACTGAAAATTCAAACTCGGTGCAAAGCCTCTCATGGAGAGAAAATCAGCAATAGGCAAGAAAATAAAGTCAGCGAAGGAGAAATGAGAAAGGGCACCAAGCAAAAGAGTAGGAACTGGTAAACAGGAAATTCTGAGCTTTGCATATCCTGCAAAATACTCTGTAGGATCCAGGTCCATAAAAATGTGACTGGAATCGAGAAATAATGTCTAAGTGTTCAGAGAAGAAGCAGGAAAGGGAGTAAAAATAATGTGATAAAAAGCAGAGGGAGATGGTGAGGCAGAGATGCTTTGGAGCCTCCATCCTTTATCATCAAAAGGAAAATATTGCAATGGTTGGGCATCTGCTGGAATGATACAAAAATAAGAAAAGAATAAACCAATTAGAGGCAGGGTCACAAAGAGGTAGGGTTAAAGAAAAAAACAACAATTAAAAGCATTTGAATAATTTGAAGGGAAAGAATTGCAGAAGGTGTAGCTGAACTCCTTGCCTCATGGGCTGAGACTTGACTGGGACTATACAAATCCCAAAGGATGAAGAGGGAATCAACAGAAGACACAGAAAATGGGTGGATAAACTGTCCCTAAACATCCAGCATGCTGCTAGAAAAGCTAGTGACACATGGATCTGGTGAGTGTGTAAATGTAATACACACCAGTGAGACACGAGGGGCCACAAGCCTTTATTTACTTAATTCAGCACCCAGGTTCATCCTTTGTATGGCACCAGTTTGCTCAGAATTTTATGTCTCACTGAAATCCAGTTTGTCACCAGTTTCATAATTTTTTTCTCTACCTATAGCCATCCTGGAATGACCCCCCCAATTAACCCCAAGGTGTCTGTGACTTCTGATTAAGAGCAAACATCACTCCAAGGTGGCCTTGGGAAAGCAGAACTTGGCTTTTCCTGTCCTCCACGGGGTGGGGAAAAGCAACATCTTCCAAAATGCTTGTCCTGAGTGTCTCCTGAGAAAGGAGGACACACACACATCACAGTGGCTGGAACACAGAGGAGGAGGAGGAGGAGGAGGAGGGTGGATGCTGCCTGGGGAGGGAGACACATCATCTGGAGAGGAATTAACAATGTGACAGCGCCTGGAAAAAACAGCGGAGCTGTTGTCTGAGTCCTGTTAAAGAGGAGCACGGTGTGTAAAACAGGGAAAGCGATTTTTCTGCTCTGCTTAGCACCTGATAGCTCTCAGCTGCAGCACTCACACGCTGGGAGGGTGGTGTGTTCAGGGCAGGCAGGACAAAGGGGTACAAACCCTGCAGGAAAAAAGGGAGAGAGCAAGGAAGAGAAGGGAGCCGGAGAAATGGATTAAAAATTAATAAATAAGAGAAGAGCTCAAAAGACAGCACTTCAGATTAAAACTTAATAAATAAGAAAGGGCATCAAAAGACAGCACTTCACACCAAAGGGTTTTGAAGCACTTCATAAACGTGTGTTTAAGTCCATGGTTTCCCTGGGATGCAGATTTTAGTGGTTTGTGGCTGAATTGAAATGGAGAGTTCAAGTGGTTTATTGAGCATGGCAGGGAGGGACAGGGGGACCCTGGCTAACTGTTCTCCTGACACTGATCTGAAAATTGCATCCCTGATTAAAACATGCCCTGTCTCCCCTTGAGGATAATGGAGGAACACAAAGACACTGAGAGGTTTGTGCTCCTCTTCAACCCCTCTTTGCTACTCACACCTCATCGAGTGGGTCTCTGCTGGGCTGTTAATTCTGTGAGCAATTGGACTGGGGAAAATTACCGGGGAAATTTTGCAGCCACTTTCATTTACAGATATTATTCCAGGCTGCCTATTGTAATCAGCAAAGGCTGTTTCATCAGTGTGATGTGGCAGTTCTCATCCTCCTGCGTGTGAGCAACAGCTGAGAGGGGGAATTCTGGCTGATGAGGAGGGGGTGGGCAATCCCACTGATGCCTCAAGTTTTATTTTCCATGTATTTCAGGTTCTGCGGTGCCCAGGGGTGCAGCTCTGAGCTCACAGTCAGTGTCACTCAGCTCTGCACACAGCAGGGACACAAAACAAACCCTTTTCCTGCTGCACACCAAGGACAACTCTCAGCCCCAAAAGCACAAACAAGGCTGGGCTGGAGGGAGGAACAAGAAGGATGGGACCTCACAGCCTGGAGATGGAATTGGACAATTAAACCCCAATGTGCAAATGGACCAAAACTTATAAAAATGTGAGACTTTGTGACCATTTGTCCATTTTGTGCCCATTTTGGGTCCACCTTGGGTGTAGCCCTGGCCAGGCTCTTGTCCTGCCCAAGGTGGATCCTGGAGGTCTTTGAATAAATCCCTACTTTATTCTCTGGCTCTGCCCAGTCTCTGTCTCATCCTTCCCAAGGCATCACCACCCAAGTTCCCCTTTCTGCAGGCTGTGACTGCACAGATTTTGATGAAAACCCTTTTCCTTTGCTATTAATGATACAACTGTCAGAAACTCGAGGAAATTATTTCAGAGAGCCCTTAAACCACACCAGCACCTGGCAGGGGACTCCCTTTTGCCTTGAGCTGTGGCACTGGCAGAGCCTGGGGTACTCCAGGTCCGTGTTATGTCCAAGGCACAGAAATGATGCCTTTCCTCATCAGCAGAAGGTTTTATCACCACTGGGTGCTGCACTGTCCAAGAGCAATCTCAGAGCTGTCTAGAGCTCGTTAAGCAAGAGAGAATCAACAAGAATCAAGATAAGAGATGACTACTGAAATTGTTTGGTGCATTTTTTAATGCTAAATAGAGAGAAAAAAAAAAGATTTTTTTTATCCATCAAGGAGTTATTTCTCTGTTACTGCAGTGGAATCACCTTAGTCCACTGGGGTGCAGGGGCAACACTCTGTCCCTGGAGATGTTTTTTCACCATTCCTTGAGAAACAGAATTAAACTGCATATTTACCCCCAGGCTACTGAATTTCCCAGTCACACGAGGCAATGAATCATTTATGGCTCTTATCAGAGGGATTAATTCCCCTGTACCTGTGATTTCCTCCCCCAGCACTGCTAATCAGCAAAGTGACATTGAGATAAATCTGCAGAGTGATCTTGCATGTCTTCATTATCATCACTGCTCACTAATAATGTTCTTTACAGCCAGAATTGTGGTGTATTTTATATTTATCTGTAAAGGTGGCTGGGCAATGCCCAGTTGTGGCATTAAGAAAACTCCTGAGGCCACCTCACCCTAAATTTTCTTGCCTTTTGAGTGTTTGCAATTTTGTAGTGGAGATTCTCACACAGCTTTATATACATAAATTATGTATATATTTAGAATTATCTATTTTGTTTGCATATTTCTCCTCCGCGAGGAGAAATGTGATTGATGGTGATGTTCACCTACGAGGTCAAAGAGGTGGAAACCTGTGTAGCAAATCTTCTGCCCTGTGTGATATCACAGGGTGGAAAATTTAGGATTTAAGGTTTTAGTACATATTTTCTCTCTCTATATATATTATATATATATTAACATATATAAACATATATATACATATAAAAATATAGAATATAACGTAATATATATTATATAATATATATAATATAATACAGTATAGTATAATACAGTATAGTGTAATACAGTATAATATAATATAATATAATATAATATAATATAATATAATATAATATAATATAATATAATGCAATACAATATAATATGGTATATATAATATAACATATATAATAAATATATATATATTATATAGACATATATGTATGTGTCTATATATAAATAAAATATATATATTTAAAGCAATATGGATAATTTAGGGTGAAGAATAAGTCTTTTTTCGCCTTCTTCTCCATGGGCTGGGTGATGTTTTGTAATTGGGTAGAAAAATCCAAATTGTGGAATAAGGGTGGTTGGTTATTGGGTTAACAGTAAAAATAATTTAGGTGTCATCTCATTATTGGACAATTTATGCTTAAAAGACCTTGGAAAGGGTTAGAGACAGATTCATTTTCTACTTTGTAAATTCAAGCTCACAACTCATGAGACTGTACTATGGATAAGAATTAATAAAATCTGAGTCCAAACATGAAACTGTGACTCCTGTGATTTAATCCTGCCTCTAACAGAAGAAAATAAAGTAAGAAACCCACACAGAGGTGGCCAAGGGACACTCGTGCCCCACACAAGCACCAACTCTTACCTCTCTCAGGATTTTGAAGGACTCAGTCAAAGCCTTGTTCACAGTCCCCACTCCTTTTGCCTGCAGTTCCTCCACCAGCTGCTTGAAGTGCTGGCAAGGAGAGAGGGAAAAAAGACCCCAAAACCCAGGGATGAGTTGCAGGCAGGATGTTCCCTCTGAGCAGGGGAGGAAAGGGTAGCCCAGAAAAGGCTCTGCAGGGCAGGACTGCATTTCTCAGGCTCTGCACTCTGAGCCACTCACAATCCATGTAACATCATGGAAGGGGCACAACTACTGGAAATGTGACTTTCCCCTTATCTGATCTTTCAGGAAAAAAACCCCAAACAAACAAACCCAAAACAACAACAAAAAAACCCAAACCCCAAAAAACCAAAACATCTTGTGCACTCACAAGCAACAGGATGGGGAAAAAAAATAAAATTAAATGCTTGTCTATGATTTAAGCAGCACTGATGAGCTTAAATTAAACCCTCTCTGCAAAGGAGTGTCTGGTTTGTTTGGGAATCCTTTGGGAAACCCTGCAGACGGAATCACCCTATGCAGTCCTACCCTGTGACCTAGGGATAATCTGGGAAAAAAAAAAAACAAACTCTGGTTGTTGGAGGCACACAGGGATGTAGAAATACAAACCAAACAAATTGAAAGGGGAAGGGGAAAAAAATAAAACAAATCAGGGAGAGAAGCTAAAAATACCAGTCAGCCTGGAGGGTGGTGGAGCAGCTGGGCACAGGCTGGGCCACCTCAGGGCTGCTGAACCCTCCTGGATCAGAGCAGCAAAACCCTCCTCAGAGAGGACTTACTGCTGAAGGATCAGGCTGAGAAGGTATTCACCGTATTCCCTGCAATTTCACACCTCAGCATCCCAACCCAGCTCTGCCTCCATGCACAGAACTCCCTGAGTCACTCTGAGAGGGGCTGTACTCACCTCTCTGTTATCTCTGTCTGCTTGCACCAGGATACCCTTAAAACAGGGCTCCACAAAGTGAACATAATCATTGTACTGCAAAGAGAAAAGGGAAACAAAGGGGCTTGTCATGGGGGAAAATTCACAAACTGGCTTCATGTCCTGGGTGGATATTCTAACAGCTTGGAACATTGTGCCATTCTATAACTATTTTATGCCATTCTATAACTATTTTATACCATTCTATGCCTATTTTATACCATTCTGTAACTATTTTATACCATTCTATACCTATTTTATGCCATTCTATACCTATTTTATGCCATTCTACAGCTATTTCCCTTAAATATTTTTATAGGGATCATGGCAAAACAATATTTTGATGAACCATCTGTTTGTTTGAATAACACTTTAATTACAGTGTTTTGCTGAGTTCTAGCTGAGCATATCTACACATACAAAGTTGTTTTTTTTTTTTTTTTCCTTTCTTCCCCACTCTCACCACAAAGTTTTTACTTCCAATTTATGAACTTTTATCCCTGGCCTTGCTTCTGGCACTTTTTGCACACAGTTTTGACTTCTGGAAACTCAGTGAGTCCCCAGGCAGCAGCTGAACCTTGCAGGCTGAGGTTGGAAGGCTCTGGTGAGCAAAAACAAAGCAGTGAGCACACATTCACTGGGCTGGGATAATTAGTGGATGTGGATGATTCCAGGCTGGTACATGTGGGGTAAAGATGGGTAAGGCCCCTGTGAACCTTTTCCTGCAAGGTTCAGGAGAGGGCAATTCCTTAAGATGCTCAGCTGATCAATAAGAGCTCAGGGCAGGTTTAATGTCTCTGAGCCAGCAGGTTCTTGGTGTGAGTGCAGTTAAAAAAAAATAAAATATATATATATATTTATATATAACATGGTATTTCTGGAATTGTTTTTGAAGAACAGATGATATTTCAAACTCCTTAATGACTCCCCTTCCATTTTTTCTGCCAACACTGTTCACTCTTCCATCTGTCCAGTCACATAAAGACAGAATTGTTGCCACTGGAGTTTCTTAATTAGCTAACATAAGAAGCTATCAACAAAAAGTGGAATTTATATCTCAGTGGCTGTGCCCTGGCAAGCTCTCATAGAAAGAAGCCTGGGGAAGGAGATGGCGTTTGAATTAGCTTTGAAAATGAGAAGGTGAGGAGGCTTTAACGTGGCACCAGTCTTGCTGTGAGTCATGGGAAGGAGTTTTGCTTTCTGTGGTCAGTGGTGCTGGTTCTCTGTGGGAAACCAGCCCATCCTCACTCTGCCAGGGCTCAGAAAGGAGCAGAGGAACCCTGAGCCTTCCTGCAGGCCCAGCTGATGGACTCAGAACTGCAAGGGCAGCCCTGCAGGGCGCCGGTGCATAAAAAGGCACAAGGTGGGAGTTTTCTAGCCTGGAAACATTATCCTGAGGATTACACTGCTGCTGCTGGACCCAAAAACAGTGTTATGGCAAGCCAGGTGAATTATTAGTTCAGGTCCCTGCTAGCCCAGGTGTCTCCCTGCTGCCCTTTGTTATCTGCTGCAGTCACATCCCTAAAAAACAAGCCAAAAGATGCAGCCAACATCCTCCCCTGTGGAGGAGAGATGAAATGAGCTGGCAGCCACCCTGCTGAGCACACAAAGCAGCCTTCCCCAGGGAAATTTGGGTTAATCCCCTCCAGACCAGGTGCTGCTGTAGGTAGGTCACTGGGGTTTGCTGAGGCGGAGGAGGAGGAGGAGGGTGTGAGGCAGCTCAGCACAGGGATGGATGGATGGAGGGATGGATGGATGGATGGATGTGGATGGATGGATGGATGGATGGATGGATGGATGGATGGATGGAGGGATGGATGGAGGGATGGATGGATGGATGGATGGATGGATGGATGGATGGATGGAGGGATGGATGGATGGATGGGTGGATGGATGGATGGATGGATGGATGGGTGGATGGATGGATGGATGGATGGATGGATGGATGGATGGATGGATGGATGGATGGATGGATGGATGGAGGCAGACATACTGCAATGATGTTGACAAAGTCATTTTCCCCCAGGGTGTCCAAAATGGTGACAATGGTGTGCTTGGCAATGGTCATCCTCAGCCCCTTCATGCTGCCACTGACATCCACGATGATGACAATGTCCTTGGGAGAGGTGGCAGCCTGGATGTACCTGCACAGGGAAGAGCAGGAGGAGGCAGGTGAGAGCCAGGGAGGAGGAATGCTGGACGTGCTGCTGTCACCATGCCCACAGCTGTCCCCAGCCCCTCACTGGGACATCCACACCTCACTCTGGTACCTTCAGGCCATTTTTGTCCTTGAATAACTCATTTTTTTTGGATTGTTTTACTGACTTTATTTGAGTCAAGGGTTATGAAAGGATTAGAGTTCAAGCACCAGCAGCACTCAGAGGGTGCAAATGGAGTGTGCAAATCCAGATGCAAATTCCTGCTGCACACACACACCCCAGAGTGACAATTTTTTCTGCTTTAGCCATGCTGAGCAGGCTGAATAAACACACCATAGTTGTGAAATTTAAATATCCCCAGTCACACAAGTGTAATTCCCACTTGCCACATATTAGATGGGGAAAATTGCTAGCAGGGCTTCCTAACCTTTGTTCATGTACCTTGTTATAAATACATATTGTGGAATTGGCTTTTCGTAAATATTAAGATGAATACAATATGTATTTTATATGTATATATACATATAAATATATGCATTATATATGTATGTATATATATAGAATTGTATGTATACTATATGTATTTTATATTAAAATTATATAATTAGAATATTATGTTGTATTAATACAGTGTGTTATAAATATAGACATATAGAAAATTATGTTGTATTAATACAGTGTATTATAAATATATATACAGTGTTATATATAGTTATATATATAGTGTTATATAAATATATAAGGTTGACTTCTTGCAAATATTAAAGTAAATACTCCATGTATAGTTTTTATTTCTGCTCTTAGCAAAACTTAATAGCAAGATAGCTGATGTGGAGTTATGCTTATAACTAGACAACTTGTTTAGTTAAAATAACATCCATTTAATGTATAATAGAAACCCTGCTACAAACATGCCAACTATCAACACCAACGGTGTATAAAAAGTAAAAAACCAAAGCCCAAACTAAAAATAACAACAAAAACACAACCAAAAAACAGGCATGCTCTAAAAAAACAAACCCTCAAAAACACACCCCATACTAAACAGTTCCTAAAATATAAAAACTAATTTGTAAAAAAATCGAATATACAACAAACTAAGACAATAAAAAAGTATTCAAAAAAAACCCTAAAAATAACAGGCTGTGCACTTGCCAAGTCACCCAGCCTACTCCTATTTTTCTTTTTTCCTGTCTCCTAATTGCCTTATTTAATTTATTTTATTTATTAAACCTATTTCTTAAAACTGACCAAAAAAGAAAAAAATCAACCTCATTTTTCACATCACCCCAGTTCTTGCAGGAGCAGCACAGGACATTAATCACTGATCACCAACTCAGCACCTTGGAGAAGAGGGAAGGAGGGAGGATGGAAGGTGCTTTGGGCTCCAAAACTCCCCCAGACTTACCAGCCCCGGTTTCTGCAGTCAAAGGAGATGACCCCGTTCTCATCTGGCAACCACTTGATCCCTGCAGGAGAAAAATGGGGAAAGAAAGGGGGAAAATTCACTAAATGGCTTCATGTCCTGAGTGGGTGTTCTAACAGCATGGAGCATTGTACCTTTCTAGACCTATTTTTTACCCTTTTCTACCTATTTTATGCCTTTCTATACCTATTTTATGCCATTCTAGAGCTATTTGATGCCATTCTAGACCTATTTGATGCCAGAGCAGCAATCAGCACCCACAGGCAGGCAGGAACCTGCCCCTGCTGCTGCTCCCCTACCCCAAGGGAAGGCTGAAAAGGACTCCTTTGTTTTTGGGATGTGTCTCCCTTTCATACCATTTCACACAGACCAATTTGATTGGTGACAAAAAGGCAAAACCTCTTCACTCACATTGGTCAGAGCAGAGGGACAGCAAGAAGTCCCTCTTAGGAAAATGAATGAATAACAAAATTACAGTTACAAAAACATTTCTCCTGTTTACAGAGAATTCCCTGGGAAAAGAATTTCAGAAAACAAAAATGTCTCAGGCACAGAACCACAAAATCTCTGCTCCTTTACCTGGGTACAGCCTGAAGAATCCAGTGGAGCTGCCAAAGTACTGCCAGGTCAGCGTGGGGTCCCTTTCAAAGTTATCCACAAAAATGGGATTCAGGGCTTCTGACATGTAAACTCCATTGAGGATGGCAGGGTCTGGGGAAGAGAAAAGTGGGTGTGAAAAAAGGGAGGACATCCAGAACCCCTGATGGAGGAGAGGGGTGGGAACACAGGCAGCTGCAGGAGGAGTGGAAAAAAATCCTTGTGCAAAGCTTTTGGACACTGATGCATCCAAGTGAATGCTGGAGGCCACCACCAGCACTGCTCACAGAGGTGATCTCAGCTTGGTCATACACTCTTAACCCCATTTCTCTCCCCAGCCTTGCCTGCCCTCGAGCCCTCACCACCCTCACACCAAAGAATGTCTTGCATATATGTATATGTATATATAATATATTTATATGTATATATACATATAAAATACATATAGTATCATCTTAATATTTTAGTATCCAGCTGAAGTCTCCCCTCTTTCAGTTAGGATCTGTTTCCTCTTGTCCTGAGGCTGCAAATTTTCATGAAGAGTCCACCTTCCCCGTAGGTACTGTTCAGATACTGGAAGGTTATTTATCATCCTAAATAATATGGAATAATGCTGTCAGAGCCCCAGGGAGGAATCACAGTGCTGAGCACAGCTGGAACACCCCTGGGGCACAGCTGGGACACCCCTGGGGCACAGCTGGAACACCCCTGGGCAGGGCTCAGGGAACCTGTGGCTCTTGAGGATCCTGATGCAGCCCTGACAGCCTCACTACAAGGACTGGCTGAATTGATGGTGGGTGTCATTTCCTAAGGCAGGATTTACACAGTTGTGTTCTCTCTGCTCTTTTCCTCACCAAATATTTCTTTCCTCCTCTGCCTGCCCTTTTCCCTGGGCTGTCCCACCATGGCCCATCTCCTCAGGATCAATAGGAAGCTGCAGATTGCAGGAACTCCCAGGAGGCAGAGGAATTTGGTGTCTGGGCTGGCTCAGGAGAGCAAAGAGAGCAGCAGCAGCAGCAGGGAATCATGAGAATCTGGCCATTGTAGGATTAACTGTATTGGGGCTGGGAAGGGTGGGGCTCTCACCTTCCATTTCCTCTTTAGTCACTTTAGATATTATTTATTTATATAATTATTACATATTTATATATGAATTAATTATTTATATTATTAATTATCTATATGTTTATTGTTTATTTATAGGTTTATTTATATACTATCTAATTATATATTCTTTTTATTTATTTATATATTATTTATCTATTTTATTTATTTATTTATATTGGTTTTTAAAATACTTATTATTTATTTCTATAAAATTAATTTATATATTATTTATTTATTTATATATTATTTATATCTATATTATATATAGATATATTATTTATATCTATATTTTTATTGTTTATTTATATAACAGTTATCGATATATTTACTATTTTAATGTATTATTTATTTATATATTACTTATTCATATATTTATTACTTATTTATAGAAATAAATAAATAAATATAGATAAATATATATAGATATATTTATCTATATACTTAGTGCTTATTTTAATAACTATAATTTATTTTATATATATCTATATGTCTATTATTTTTATAGGTTTATTATTCATTTATATATATGTTTGTTATTATTTATTTAAATATTTTACTGTTTGTTTTTATATTATTTATCTGTATATTTATTTATATCTATTATTAATTTTTATCTATTTATCTATTTATTATTTATTTACATGTTTGTTAATAATTTTTGTACTTTGTATTTATTTTTATATATTTTTTATTTTCTATTTTTAATTTTTTAAAAAAAGATTCTATTTTTTTTTTAATTTTTAATTTAATTTTTTTAATTTTAGTTTTTAAAATTTTTTTTCTATTTTTTTTAAATTACTGCTGATAATTTCCAGGCCAAGCTCCCAGCAGTGAGGAAGCAGAGGCCATTTACCTTTGTTGTAGACATTGGTGGGCAGCTGGATATCACTGTAGGTTGTGTTCACCAGCAGGTTATTGAAATGCTCATTTGGCTCCAGAATGAACTCATCCCCCAGCTCCACGTAATTGTCATTTTCATCCTTGTCATTAATCAGGAGAGAGTTGTAGTAATCAAACTGGCGATGGAGACAATGGGGAAGAGAAACAATGAGACAGACTGTTACCAGCACTGCTGGGAAAAACACCCTTTAACACAAAGAGGGGACATATGGAGAGTCAGACCTCAAAAGGAGCCACAAAGAGGCTTTTATTGCCAACTGCAAGTGCTGAGCTGCCCAAATGATGGTTCCTGGTCAGGTTGGTGCTGTTCTGTGCCCATACGACCCAAAGCACTGCCAGTGCCAGGAGCATTGCTGAAGAGTCACTCAAGGGGCAAAGGGGACACTCCTGTGCCCTATGGAGGGGTTTAGGGATCAGCTGGAAAGGTGGGATGTCCCACAGGGGATGGGGGGACCCTCCTGTGCCCCACAGAGTGTTTGGGGGATCAGCTGGAAAGGTGAAGTGTCCCACAGGGGCAGGAGGAACCTTCCTGTGTTCCCTCAGAGGGGTTTAGGGATCAGCTGGAAAGGTGAGGTGTCCCATAGGGGCAGGGGAGAACCTTCTGTGCCCTTCAGAGGGGTTTGGGGATCACCTAGAAAGGTGAAGTGTCCCACAGGGGATGGGGGGACCCTCCTGTATCCTGCAGAGGGGTCTAGGGATCAGCTGGTGTCCCACAGGGGATGGGGGCCCCTCCTATGCCCCCCAGAGAGTGTTTGGGGGATCACCTGGAAAGGTGAGGTGTCCCATAGGGACAGGGAAGAGCCCCCTGTATCCCCACAGGGTGTTTGGGGGATCACCTGGAAAGGTGAGGTGTCTCACAGTGTCTGTCTGTCTGTCTGTTCTGGGTTCTCCAGTGCTGACCTCACCCACCCTGTGTGTGCAGTGTCACCTGCTGAGCTACAACCCCTGGGGGACACCGGGCAGGACTGTCCCCTCACCCCGTCACTCCAAGGAGTAGACACTCACAGGGAGAGCCAAGCACCCAGCAGAAGGTGCTCAAGGACAGGGCAGTGTCCCCCACACCCCTGAAGGTCACTGAGGATTTACCATCCACAGGCACATCCAGGGCATTCTCTGTCCTGGGATAACCCGGGTTTTTAAGATGGTTTTGCTGACTTTATCTGAGCCAGGGGTTATGTGAGGATTAGTGCTCGGAGGGTGCAAATGGAGTGGGCAGATCCAGACTCCTGCACCTCAACTCCAGCTGACCCACCTACCAAGACTAATGGGATTCTTTTTATTAAAAAAAAAAAAAAAAAAAGGGGAAAAATAAAAATAGTGAGATGAAATCAGTAACTGGCTCGATTTCCAGGAGTGTTTCCATTTTTCCTGACACTGAGACATGTATTTTCAGCCTGTCCTCCTGCTCAGCTCTCTGTGCTTGTGCTGTAGACAGAGAATATTCCACAGTCTTTTCACTGCAGCTCCCCTCCCCAGCAGTAATCCCACAGCTTGGCCACAACAAACAGTCATTAACAGAAAGCCAATTAGCCAAATTGCTTGGACAGCACCAGACTTTCACCTTGAGGGAAGGCCTGACCAGTGGATGTCTGCCTGGTACAGAAAAGATGATGGGAGCTGTGTAAGAAAGATGGTGAGAAATTCAAGGTAATTTGGATTAACAGATTTGCTGTGGGTATTTAGGTTTTTAGCTCGTTTTCCAGTCAAGTAACCCACAAAGTGCCAGATAATTTGCACTAAAATGTGACATAACTTGGCTGTGCAGTAAAAGTCACGCCAAGAGTGTCGTGCAGCCCAATGTCTGCCCAAATCCTTCCCCTCCCAGAGGCAAAGGGACAAATCTGTTTGGTTTGGGATGTGCCAAGGATGTCTCTGACTCACAGCAGTCTCTGGACAAGATGAGGGTGCTGCAGACAAAGGGAATTCCTGGAATTTGAGGGGTGGGCTCCTGGCTGTGCCTGCCCTGAGGATGTGCCACCTTTTGTCCCTGAGCAGGGTGAACTCACCTCCAGGGAGGAGTTGTACTCATGGTTCAGGTCTGCATCTTCTGCTGCCTCCACCAACCTCTAGAGCAAGCACAGGGAGAGGAGGGTGAGTGGGGGCTGTGGCAAAGCCCCCCAGATGTTCTTCCAGCTGTGTCAGTGGCTGCCTCCCTCACCACAGCCAAGTCTGGGGTTATAAACTTCCCTCCTTCCCTGCTGACCTGCTCATTCTGGGCTACAATTTTCCATCTTGGAAGGCACATCATTGGCAGGTATTTATTGCCAAGTGTGTTCACACCTACTCACTCCAGAGTCCCTGCTACACCCCTGAGCAATTTTAGATATCACAGGACACAGACAAACAGAAACAGGTCAATATAGAGAAACAACAGACAATTTTAATTTAATTTTCCATGAACCCTTCCAAAAAAAGCCATGGGAAAGGCATTTCAGGCCCAGCTTGATGTCAGTGTCTCATCAAAGGAAAAGGCCTTGTGGGAGTCTCAGTCTGGTGTTGTTACTGAGACAAAGACCATGGCTGGGTTTCCTAAAGGGCTCAGCACTGCTGTGGCCATTTCTAAGCTCTTCCCATTTATGGAAGGCAATAAAAGCAGCCAGTTTTCTCCAGTATGATGCTTCAGGTCACTAATTCTGCATTGGTGCGGACTGGGAAGGGATCCAGCTAAGCACATACGTGTTCTCAGGGCTGCACAATCAGCTGCAGCCTCAGCAAAAATACATTTTGCTCCTTCATGAAGGAGAGAGGGAATCCAAACACTGGAAAAGTCTGGCTAAGAGCTTAACGTTAATGGGCCAAAGCTCGGGGACTAAACAGGCCCCACATTTCACTTGGAGGTTCAAAATGATGTGTTTCTGGATGGCTTTTCCACATTAGGAGCCTTAAACAGTCAAGGCTCTGTGAGTACAGAAATGTGCTTTTCATGGTGGGTAAATAACTGGGAATATGATAAACCCTTCGGAGCAGGAAGCGAGAGAGGCCAGGACCATTACCTGCTCTGATCTCCCACACTGCAGCAGCCACAGGGCCCTTTTGGCACCTCCTGCACACTTCCCCATGTACACAGCTGGAAATCCCAGCACCTTGCCTGCAGAAATTCCCCCTGAGCCACCCACACACACAGAGCTGAAACCAGTCCCCACTCCTCAGTGGCCAGAGAGCATTAATGGGAGGATGAGCTGGATTTTTTCACTCAACAGCTTGTCTCCTAAAACAGCGCTCATTCCCTCATCTTTATTCCTAGACTTTGTTTTTGCCTTCTTTTCTAATTTAAGAGCAGGGAGAAGCCAGCATCCCCCTGTCTGAACGCCCACAGCCTCCCACCGGTGTCTGCTTAAAGCTCGGCGTGAGCAGCCAGCGGCACCAGCAGCCTGGGCAGGGAGTCCTCACACAACCCCTGCTCCCACACAATGCTGGGGCAGGCAGGGGGGTCTGTGCCTGCTGCTCTGGGGCTGGCAGGGCTCAAATTCCTGCCCCAAAAGCCCAGGGGTTGTACCTCAACAGCCTCCACCTTCCTGCGGAGCATGCTCTCCATCTGCTCCGAGAATTTCTTCACCAGCTCCAGCCCATCCACCTCCTTGATCTTCAGCGTTGGCTCCACGTCCTTGTACTTCTGCTCGAGGGAAAGAGGAAAATCCTGCTGAGCAGGGGGTCCTCAGGGGCAGGGGTGGGTTTGTTGGTGCTTGTTTGGCATTGTCTTGGTGTTGGAACCACTGCTCTGATTTTACCCCCTTTTCCACCCCATAATTCACATCAGTGGCCACAACTCAAAGCACTTTGACCAAGCAGAAACAACTGATCCAACTGTGAGTTGTTGAAAGCAGCCATGCACCTGAAGCTGTTAGTGCCCATAAATCAGAGAGAGAAGCAGAAAGCCAACATTTAAAAAGCCAAAACCTTGCCCTGTGGTGACATCCACAGCAGATTATACACATCACACACCTCCAGCTCACCCAAGGCAGAGGGAAGAGCCAGGAGATGGAGAATTGCAGCTCTCCCTGTGTCACATTTGCTCAGGTGGGGAGGTGTAGGAATAGGGTAAAAAGCTTTTTTTTTTTTTTTTTTTTTTTTTTTTTTTTTTTTTTTTTTTTTTTTTTTTTAATTTTTTTTTTAGTGCAGTTAATAATTGTAAGTTTCTATATAAATTGTGAGTTTCTATATAAAGCTGTTTTAAGAATGAGAAGTTCTTTTAACACAATGAAAGGTGAAAAATAAGTGCATTTGTAACAATGAGAGATTTGTCTCATTGGAATTAGTAAAGAAACTGTGTACATGATCCAAGAATAAATGGATTTAATGGACAAGTAAAACATCTTTAACTAACCAACAGAATAATTAACAAAAAAGCTATTGATCAATTAAAAGTTGCCCTCAAAGTTTGTAAAAACTGTATAAAAACCAGCATGCAGCCAATAATAAAAGAGCCTTCTAAACTTTTATGTGTCATAACCATCCCAAAACCCAGGGAAATGTGCTGGCAGGGCAGGGGCTGTCCTTTACCATGTAACTCAGGAATTGAAAAAACCCAAGAGTACATCTAAATTGTGTAATCTGCCTCCTTCAATCTGCACTTTTAAGACTGGATACAATAATGGGCTTTATTTCTTAAAAATAATAATAAAAAAAAATCCCACAGCTAACAGAAAGAAGGAATAAAGAAACCTGGGAAAGGACACAGGATGATGAACTTATCTCAGAAAAGACAGAGCTTTATCCCCTGAGCATTTTGGAAACACCAAGGCAAGCAAACTGCAATTCCCTGGTCCCTCAGTGTCAGTTCTGCCTGCAGTGTTTACAGCCCATTCCATCCCCAGCACTGCAGCCATCTCAGCCAGGGAAAAAGCTTTTGGGGCACTTTCTTGTGCTGGGGAAAAAATAAATAGAAAAAAAAAATGAGGTGGTGAAAAGGGCAAGGAGATGGCAAATCCTTTGAATTAGGAGAAAAAAGACTTTGCACATCTTTAGGGTGAACCCCTTTGGTCCAAGAAGCTCCATGACCATCCAGGAGGAGGCTGAGCCCAGGGAATGCCCAGAGCATGGGGCAGGCTGAGGAGGTCAGCCAGAAATAGCAGCAGCAGCATCACCCAGCCCCAGCAGGCATGGCAGGGAGGGAGGCTGCTCCCTCTGCCTGGCACGATTATCAGCAAAGGCTTTTACTGGATTAAAAAACGCCAGGCCTGGGGAGCAGGGACAGGCTGCAGGAGGAGGAGGGATTTTTTTTTAATTTTTTTTTAAAATTATTATTATTATTATTATTTTTTAATGTGCTTTTGACATCCTCACAAGTAGATGTTACTGGGTAATCACGAGGAATCACAATTATTAACACGAATCCTTTTAATACAGGAATTAGAAACACAGGAGTCACAAATATTAAAAGGAATCACAAGGAATCACAAATATTAAAAGGACTCCTGAGGAAATCACAATTATTAAAAGGA
Source organism: Zosterops lateralis (assembly GCF_965231275.1). NCBI lineage: Eukaryota > Metazoa > Chordata > Aves > Passeriformes > Zosteropidae > Zosterops > Zosterops lateralis. The sequence goes on from NC_139765.1 coordinate 1,229,809, forward strand.
ATCCTGAGGAAATCACAATTATTAAAAGGAATCCTGAAGAATCACAATTATTAAAAGGAATCACGAGGAATCACAATTATTAAAAGGAATCATGAGGAATCACAAGGAGTTTCTAGTGGCACACACATCAGGCCTGAGATCCAGCCAGAAATGGGAAGAAAAAAACCCCAACACCAAAAAACACCAACTTTTCTTCAAAGTTCCAGATTGCTGAGGAATACATCAAGTTTGAGCTCAAATCCTATTTGAGCTCTTTTTCTTTTCCTTTACTAATTCTCATGACACAAATCTCTTGTTGTTACAGGTGCACTTATTTTTCACCCTTGGAATAAATCGTTGTGTCTAAAGAACTTCTCATTCTTAAAACAGCTTTATATAGAAACTTGCAATTTATATAGAAACTTACAATCCCTAACTGCACTAAAAAAAAAATATAACAAATTCAAACCACTGCATGCCTGCATTCCTGCCATGGAAATCTCTGATGTTGATGATTGTTCATCCAAGATTTCCCAATGATGGGCAGCAAAGTTGTGATTTCAATGCTGAAATCAGCTCAGGTGCACAGAGCTGGCCAAAATTATCCTGTCCCACCTGTGCTTAGGGTTCAGGCCATCAGATTATTATAAATTCCAGAACAGGAGTGAGGCCTGGGAGAACTGCCTGAAAGGATCTGGTGTTGAAAAGAGGCCAAAAAGTGAGCTCATCTCTAGCAGAAAGCCTTGCCTTATTCATGCAGCACTTTGCATTCCCTGCAAACAGCAGGAGCAATTCATTAAGATTCCCCTCCTGCAGGCACGGGGGTGGGGGATTTAAAAGTAGAATCTCCAGAAATTCGGGATCCTGAGTTTTATCTGCGAGCAGAGAGATGTCACCAGAGAGATATTCCTGTCCCCACCTCCATAAAAATCCAGCCTATTGAAGGGCACGGGGCTGCATTACTCACTGCTAGTGGAACTAAATTGAGAGTGTGAAAGACATTCCTTTCCTCTTCACCCAGGAAAACGTCTTGACTGAACTTCTCAAGTTTGTCTGCTCCTTGCCATTTTTTTTTTTTTTTTTTTTTTGGGCTTTCTAATAACAGCAGGGCAAAGCTCTGATGCAGGGTAAAAACCTGCCCTTGGGGAGTCTGGGGATGTCTGGCAGCTCTGGGGATGAGGGATGCAGGGGATGGCAGCTCTGGGAATGATACAGCCTGATAGGATTGAGACCCAAACCCTGTGTTTTGCACTGGGATAATTTCTAATGTGAGGACAGAAATCAGACACCCAGGAGGTGCAAGGGACAACTCATGGCTTGAGCTGGAGAATCAGAGAAGGAGTAAAGGAAAAATGAAGTGGATGGGCACAAAGTGGAGCCTGAATTCCTCTGGATGCAGCCAGCAGCCCCCCAGAGCAGCACTTGGGAGGTGCAGGGCAGAGATGCCCAGGTCTGGAAGAGGAGCAGCCATTCACCACCATGAATACTTCCATACAGCTGCAAATCTGCAATTTGTTTAGATTTGTTAAAGGAGCTTCACCCTGGAATGCTGGCAGGGAGTTTACATGGTGAGCAAGGCAAGCAAAGCTCTGCCTTTCTGCCTGAAGCAGAGTCTTAAGGGCAAAATGCAAAGAGCTGATAAACAACTGGGTGAATACAGATGAGAAAGCAAAAAAAAAAAAAAAAAAAAAAAAAATTAGTGTCAGCTAGAGAGATGCAGGATGAGGAGGTGAGTGATGAGTAGCTGAGGGAATTAAAATAGGAGGGATGAAAGGTCAGCCTGGGAGAGCAGGGAGTGATCATCAGAGGGGAAACACGAGGGGTGCTGTTAAAAAGCATTTTTCACAAAAAAGGGGTCCAGTGAAGGTGGTGAAAGCAGGGAAGTCATGGGATGGATCTCCCTCCCCAGCTCCTGGAGAATGGCCACAGGGATGGTTTTTGGGATGGTTTTGGTTCCATGGTTTTGGTTCCATGGTTTAAAAGGCAGTTACACCAGTGTCTCATCCTTTCCTCCACCCTGGGCAAACCTTGGGGGGCACATGGGGAGGGGACACAGAGCCAAGGGAGCCCTCAGGGGTTCTGCCCACCTTCTGCAACAGGAGAGAGCCTGAGTACTTAGTGACAATGGAGTACAGCTCCCCACCAAAGGCGTCTGCCCAGGACTTCACCCTGAAAAAAGGGGCCAAAAGAAGGAAAATCGATGTTAGTAATTCCTGGTTACATCTTCAGACAGGTAAAACTCAATTTTCCCAAGAACAAACCCCTCCTTTTCTCTAAGCCGCTCTTCCACAGGGGCAGTGCTTTGTCCCCAGACTGCAGCCAGACCAGCAGGGAGGCAGGAGACAGTGCTGCCCTTGGACATTCCCCCCAGGACACTGGTCAGTCCTGCTGGTCCCAGTCACTGAGCTCGGAGCTGCATTTGTCCCACCTCACTTTAGATACACAGATTTGCTCTCAGACAGCAGCCCAGCTCCTTCTGTTGCTGGCCAAGAGAAATAAATTGCTTTCTGCAGACAGCAATTTGTCTTCCCTGACAGGCCCTGGGGTGAAGGGCCAGACACCAGATCTGCTGAAGAGAAATAAGTGTCAGGACTTGGAGAAGGTGTCACATCCACCCCTTGCATTCAGCAGAGCAGGCCAGAGGAATTCTCTGCTCTCCCTGGTGCTGCTGGATAATGCCACAGCAGATTATGCACATTGTCATTGCAAAGTGTCAGATTATTCCCTTTTCTGACCCAGAGATGGGGCAGCTGAGAGGTGTTTTAAAAACTTTTATTTTATGTTATTTTCAGTCTCATGTGAAGGGTGAGACAGTACAGATGTTACAATTCACTCCATCACAATCAGAAGCCAAATTATTTCCTAATTATAATACATTATAAGCATTTTTTGGCCCATCAGCTTTTGCTGTTAATGCCTTAAAAGCCAATCATCTAAAATTACCCCTCATGGGTCCTGCCACAGTGCACCTTTCATAATTCTATTTCTCCAAAGGATCCAGTCTTATTTGCAAGGCCACCCTTTAAAACTTGTTTCCAGTTTCATTTCTCTCTCATCAATGTCTGACCTATCCTGTGGCATTTCTAAATCAGCATTTTTTATTTCCATGTTTGCACACAGATCCATACAGTGTGAGCCTTCTGTTTGGGCTCTGAGAATTCCCTACAAATCCATTTTCCATTCCCTCTTGAATGGAAAAGACTTTTTTGGTGGCCTTGTTCACCATTTGCTGTGCACAGTGAAACAAATCAAATCCATGTTGTCAAATCAAATCTATTCCCCACATTAAATCACCCTCACCCTTGTGCCATCCTGGAAATGATGGAGAGCAGTGATCCCACATGGGGAAAATCTGGATGTTGAGGAGCATCCTGAGCACTGAACCCTCCAAATCCAGACAGATGGCTCCCAAAATGGACAGAGCATTCATCACAAAGCTGCTCCACAAGCCACGTTATGCACATTGTCACTGCAAAGTGTCAGATGATGCCCTTTTCTGACCCAGAGATGGGGCAGCTGAGAGGGGTTTTAAAAACTTTTTATTTTATTTTCAATCTCATGAAAAAAAAAGTGAGGGTACATCTCCCTCAGAGATTTATTTAATGCACTAAGTGGCCTCCTCCACTGACCAGAATCCTCATTTATGATGTGCAGAGTTTTACCTACAGCTCCCAGTGGAGTTCTTGGGGTCCCAAGCAGGTTTTACCCTGATTCCCCAGAGCACAAATAACACACCCAGACAGAGATGGGCTGGGAAATAAAGGCAGCCCCAGAAATGGGGGAATAATCACAGAGCTCCCTCCAGCCCAGGAGAGGCTGCTGAGCCTCCCCTCCTGCACACAGGGGATGATCTGGAGCTGCAGCTCTGCACTGCACCTCTCCCCATTGCTATAAAAAAAGCATGAGAGAGTGGGTGCCTTTTGAAATCAATCCTTAATTGGCAATGAGGCATTCAGCTAAAGTCAATTTCTTTTTTTTTTTTTTTTTTTTTTTTTTTTTTTTTTTTTTTTTTTTTTGCATTGTGCTCTGCGTCTTATTTTGAGAGCCAGAGCTTTTATCTCATCATTTCATCCTTAGAGAGAAAAAAGGGAATTCAGGTATTTTCCAAGAGACTAGGATTTATTGGGCTGTATCAGAGTTATCCCAGCAAGCCTGGAATAAAAGAAGAAATAAGGGACAGGGATCCCATGGGATGATTTCCTGTTTGTTGTGGTAGTGACTAATGCATTCCCTTAGGCATGAGGATCCCTGGATCAACATTTAACCTGATGCCCATCTGCTTCAGGAGTTTTATGTACAAGATGTTTTGTGCTGAATTTAACTAATATCCTCCACTCTCCTTGCCTTTCATTGAACCTAAACAGGAAGGGATGGTAATTTTAGCAGGGATGTTTATTTTTACCCCATTTCCCTCCCCTCACCTCTGTTTCATGTAATTTCATTTAATTTCATTTCATTTTCTCCTCCCAGCCCTCAATATTTTCCCACCCAGCAGGGTGAGAGTCTGTGGTGTCAATTCCTGATTAGTGGATGCAGTTGAGCATCTTCTTGAAAGTTCTTGAGACTTTCAGCAACAGCAGAACTTGAATAAAAAATGGGATTTGTGTAGTTTTGAGGTGTCTGCTCTGGCTCAGGGACTGGTATTTCTTCTGGTCTCAAAGCAGAGGAGGGATGAGGAATAAAGACCAAAGACAGAACCAGAGACTGGCAGCTTTGGAAGGTTAAAGGGCACAGAGGGGGCACAAAGGTCTCCAGTCCCTGTGTCACAGGGCTAAAGGTTGTGTCACTAGAAATCTAAAAATACCTCCTGGCATTTAATGGAAGTCAAAAAGTAGCAAAGTGAAGAGGCAGAAATACACTGGCATTTATATATTTAAAAGACAATTATTTGCCAGGGAAATGAGCAGCCTTAGAAGGCTGGGAAATTAAAGACAGCCTGCTGAACTTAAATAGGTTTCCTTAATTTTTTTTTTTTTTTTCATAAACAAGGGAGAGAAAAGATCAGTCTGAAATTCATCAGGTGGCAGAGGAATTTCTCCCAAGGTCTCTGGCTCTGCCCAGCTCAGGAGCAGATGGATAAAGGCAACAGGAGCAGCCTGAAGAGGCCACAGCAGGTGGATCTTTGCCTCTCCCAGCAGCACTTCCAGGGAAGAAGAAGGAGGAGAAGGAGGAGGAGAAGAAGGAGGAGAAGGAGGAGGAGAAGGAGGAGGAGAAGAAGGAGGAGAAGGAGGAGGAGGAGGAGAAGGAGAAGAAGAAGAAGAAGAAGAGGAAGAGGAAGAGGAAGAGGAAGAGGAAGAGGAAGAGGAAGAAAAAGAAAAAGAAAAAGAAAAAAAAGAAGAGGAAGAAAAGAAGAAGAACAAGCAGAAGAAGAAGAGGAAGAAGCAGAAGAAGAAGAGGAAGAAGCAGAAGAAGAAGATGAAGAAGCAGCAGAAGAAGAGGAATAAGAATAAGAATAAGAATAAGAATAGGAATAGGAATAATAATAATAATAATAATAATAGGAATAAGAATAGAAATAAGAATAAGAATAATAATAAGAATAAGAATAAGAATAAGAATAAGAATAAGAATAAGAATAAGAATAAGAGTAAGAATAAGAGTAAGAATAAGAATAAGAATAATAAGAATAAGAAGAATAATAAGAAGAATAAGAATAATAAGAAGAATAAGAAGAATAAGAAGAATAAGAAGAATAAGAAGAATAAGAATAAGAAGAATAAGAATAAGAATAAGAAGAAGAAGAAGAAGAAGAAGAAGAAGAAGAAGAAGAAGAAGAGGAAGAAGAAGAGCTGCTCTGTGTGCTGATGTGACTGAGCAGATCTGTGCCCTGCTGGGGCTGGGTGAGGATGAGCTGGCAGTGATCCAGGCAGGACACAGCAGAGCCTGACTGAGCCTTGTGTCACCTCACCCTGACCAGACCCAGCTGCTGCTGCTGGAAGGGCTCTGCTTTTGTGTCCCCAAAATGTCCCCGTGTAACCCACCAAACACAGCCACTTTCTGCTGATTTGCTCCCCCTCTGGGCCTCTGTATTTCTCTACTGAAATTTCATTTCAAAAGGGCGACTTTTGTGTTTTGGTTAAATTTGTGAGTGGATTTGAAACACCAGGGATTAATTTAGCCCTTGGTCTGGTTTTAGTGCCAGAGGAGAAAAGCTCTTTTTCTATTGTTTATTCTTCATTCTTGTACAGGAATAAGTTCCAAATTGTGCAAAGTGACGTACATATAAATATATTTATTTTTTCAGTAGTAAAGGGCTATCACATTGTAACAAAACACATCAGAAAAGGATTTGGGCAGAGATTGCCTGCCTCTAATCCCTGCTCTTGTATTCAGTGGCAAGAACAGCAGAAAGGACAGGCTGGCTCCTGAATGCCACAATGCTGAAAGGTATTCATTCCCCTGCAGCATTTATTTATCCTGGACATGGAACCTTGGCTGGCACGGTTGGAAGTTGGCAGAAGTTGGATTTTATCCTGTGTAACCCCTGTGCCCTTTCTGTGAATGGAAATCCAACAGCAAATCAGCAGCACTTTTGCTGGGGAAGGGCTGGACAGTGCAGGAATAGAATTGGTGGCAAAGTGTCCTGAGACCCCTGTGGGTGATGTCAGGATGGGCTGCACTGGTGACACATTTCTGAGGGTGTTATTGGCAATTTTGGAATAAAAAACATTTCCCCAAATGTAGGAAATTCAACTTAAGCTGACCTGTGTTGATATTTCAGACATATCTCCTTCTGGATCTGAAAACCATTTCTCCAAATGCAGGAATGGGCTTAAGCTGACCTGAGCTGATATTTCAGACTTTTCTCCTTCTGGATCTGCCTGGCAGTGCTGTCTCCTCTCCAGCCCAAGCTGCTGCCCTGCACCCCAGAAACTGCCCCACTACAACTTTTACCCACGGCACCGCTGACATTTTTAATCCTTCCAGGATTTAACTTGTCCAAATCCGCTTAAGGAGGTGAAGTTGTTATAAACTGGGGCTGCTGAGGGGTGCTGGGCTCTGGGGGGGCTGGTGCTGGGGGAGCCCCTGCAAACCCACACCCCAAAAATGGATCAGAGTCCCTGCAGGTGCAGTGCATGCACAAACCATGGCTGGGTGTGCCTTGTGCTGCAGCTCAGCTTCTCATTGCTCCTCTCCAGAGCTCTGGGAAGGGCCTTTCTGGAGAGAGGTGGAGCAAGCACAAGGCAGAAGTGCTGAGGCCTCTCTCCTCTATTCAGACTCCTCTCTCTCTCCCCTCCTCTCCCAGCCACACACCCTTTTCAGCCAGTTACCATCCAGAGCAGAGCTGGGAGCAGAGCTGCAAACCCACTCTGGGTTTTGTGTATGGCAGAGACACAAATCAAAGGGTGTCTGAGCCCTCCACAGCCAGAGCCTGCCCAGTGCTGTGCATCCCTCGGGTGCTCCTGGCACACTGAGACCCAGCAGCCTCTGCTGGAACCCCTCTGGGAGATGCCAAACTGGGGCCTCTCCTGTCTGCCTCCACTGTGAGACCCCTGAAGCTGCAGCAGCATCAGTATGAGGGTTTTACAAATATGTCTTAAACTGCTTTTGCCCAGTGCATTATGCAGAGCATTAATAGATGTCAAAATATTTAACTAAAGGAGATGAGCATAATTTTTTTTTTTTTTTTTTTTTTTTTTAAATACTGCTGTGCTTGAGGAGACGTGTTGCATCCTAGTCTAGATCTGGACACAAAATTCCCGGTTCCTGTGTCTGAGTCCTCTGCCAGGGCAGGGAAATGCCACCCCCCTGGAATAATGTCCCCACCCTCCTGTCCCTGCCCTCGGCATCACCAACAGCCCCAGAAACACTCACGTCTCCAGCGGGATCTTCATCTGGGCCCTGGCGCAGGGCGGGACGCAGAGCAGCCAGAGCATCACCATCATCATCCTCATCCTCCTCCTCCAGGGCAGGGCGGCGGGCCCCATCCTGCGGCCCATCAGCAGGGGCTCCTGCCGGCCTGCGGGGGCTTCCCTCGCTTCCTGCAGCCCCGGGGGGGCTCCCCCCAGGCCCCGGCCATGGCCATGCTGCGGGAGCGCCGCGGGGCTGTCCGGGCTGTGGGCGGCGGGGTGAGCACCCAGGGGTGCTGAGCCCTCCGTGCCTTGGCCAGGGATGCGCACCCAGGGATGTGCGGAGTTTTCCGTGCTCTGGCCAAGGATGCGCACCCAGGGGTGCTGAGCTCCTCTCCGTGCCCTGGCCAAGGATGTGCAGATTTCTCCGTGCCCTGTCCAAGGATGAGCACCCAGGGGTGCTGGGCTCCTCTCCGTGCCCTGCCCAGGGGTGTGCGGAGCTCCCGGTGGCCGCTCAGGACGGAGCTCCCCTGGCCCGGAGCTGCAGAGGCTCCGTAATCCCCTGCCAGCCCTTAATCCCCCGGCCGAGCAGCAGCAGCCGCAGATTTAGGGAAGTGGAGTGGGATAAAATCACCCGGGATTACTCTGATTTCTGAAGACGGCTCTTGGCTCCTCCAGCCGGAGGTCAGGCCGTGCTTTAATGGGGTCTCGCGTCTGTATCCCCCAAAAAACGCTTACCTGAGCTTTGAGCTGTGCCCGGCGGCGCCGCCCAGAGCTGCGGGATGCTGGGGGGTACCTGGGGCAGGTTGTCCCCCGTTATCTCCTGTCCCTGGGGCAGATTGTCCCCGTTATCTCCTGTCCCTGGGGCAGGTTGTCCCCCGTTATCTCCTGTCCGGAGGGGACAGGGGGTGGCACCAGCAGCCTGGGGACAGTGAGGACAACTTGGCCCCTGCCCAAGGCTGAGGGATGCTCAAGGAGGCTCAGGGATGCTGAGGGATGCTCAGGGATGCTCAGGGATGCTCAGGGAGGCTCAGGGAGGCTCAGGGATGCTCAGGGAGGCTGAGGGAGGCTGAGGGATGCTCAGGGAGGCTGAAGAAGGCTGAGGGATGCTCAGGGAGGCTGAGGGATGATCAGGGAGGATGAGGGATGCTCAGGGATGCTCAGGGATGCTCAGGGAGGCTGAGGGATGCTGAGGGATGCTCAGGGAGGCTGAGGGATGCTCAGGGATGCTCAGGGATGCTCAGGGAGGCTGAGGGATGCTCAGGGATGCTCAGGGATGCTCAGGGAGGCTCAGGGATGCTCAGGAAGGCTCAGGGATGCTCAGGTAGGCTCAGGGATGCTCAGGGATGCTCAGGGATGCTCAGGGAGGCTGAGGGATGCTCAGGGAGGCTGAGGGATGCTCAGGGATGCTCAGGGATGCTCAGGGAGGCTCAGGGATGCTCAGGGAGGCTGAGGGATGCTCAGGGATGCTCAGGGATGCTCAGGGATGCTCAGGGATGCTCAGGGAGGCTCAGGGAGGCTGAGGGATGCTCAGGAAGGCTCAGGGATGCTCAGGGAGGCTGAGGGATGCTCAGGAAGGCTCAGGGATGCTCAGGGAGGCTGAGGGATGCTCAGGGAGGCTCAAGGATGCTCAGGGATGCTCAGGGAGGCTCAGGGATGCTCAGGGAGGCTGAGGGATGCTCAGGGAGGCTGAGGGATGCTCAGGAAGGCTCAGGGATGCTCAGGGAGGCTGAGGGATGCTCAGGGAGGCTCAAGGATGCTCAGGGATGCTCAGGGATGCTCAGGGATGCTCAGGGAGGCTGAGGGATGCTCAGGAAGGCTCAGGGAGGCTCAGGGATGCTTTGCACAGGGCTGATGAGCCTTGGCAGCACCCAGGACAGCAATGCCAAGGCAATCTCCCCCCAAACCACCTCTCTGTGTCTCTGTCCAGGGGAGAGGAGGGAAAACGACCAGTGGAAAGCAAAAGTTACACAAAAGAAAAGGACTCTGCCAGTTTCAGCTGGTGGCCTCCAAACGTGGGTGATCATTTATTCATAGGCAGCCCTTCAGTTTGGCCAACATCCACTTGAGGCTGCCATCCCCTGGGCTGTGTCTGGAGAGCCAGGGATCAAAGGGGCCAATTGCTGAACCTGATGGATGGCAGGAGTCAAACTCGGGTGAGGAAACTCATTATCATCGTGAGGAGCATGAATTATAAATAACTACAGATGGGGCAGCAGAGAGAGCAGGAATTACTGCTCTACCTGTTGGACAGCTTGGCTACATGGCTGTGAATTAACCCATTTATTCCAGTGCCTTCCAATCATCTTTTGCATGTTTATAAATGGCTGATTTAATGTAAAACACAATGTAAAATGCAAATGTTTAATGTGAAATGCAAAGGTTTAATGTAAAATGCAAAATTTTAATGTAAAATGCAAATA